>NC_060012.1:1318125-2636250 GCF_912999745.1 Papilio machaon | reverse complement strand
TAATTAGTTTCTCGACTTCGTCGCTAGTAACCGGAGGAATTGAGTCGAGAAGGGGTTCGTTTTTCCTTCGGTCGACCTCGCTGTCTACCCTCCGTAGGTGGTCAGGGTCGACCGGTAGGCTACTGGGGGAGCACTGGGCCTCGAGGCTGTCTGCAAGACATTCGGCTTTCTCTTCGTCCAGCATAGCTGGTGTTGTATTTGGGCGCGACAATGGCGGCATCGTTGAGTACGTGTCGCCTTTAAGTGACTTGGGAAGCTTCCAGAATGCTAAATGTGATGGCTTTATATTTCGAAGCGTTGAATCCCATCGTTCGTTCCGGATGGCAGCTATGCGTGTTTTTACTTCACGCTGTAATTTACGTAGCTGTTTTCGGTTGGATTCAGTGAGATACAAATCGTGAGCTCGGGTAGCCGCGTTCTTGCGTCTCAACAAGTCTCTGGCATCTGATGGTAGTGCCCAGCGTTGATTGTCTGACTCTGGCATTTGCCTTGAGCAATCCTTGATGGCAGTTTGGATATGACTTGTTAGAGAGCCGATCGCGACGCCCATATCGTTATCAGAATTAATTATGTCGGGGATGTCGTTTAGATGTGGGGAGTTAATGTCTTTGAGCCTGGCACTAAGTTTGTGCCAGTCAACGACTGTCTTAATTGGGGGGTCAGCCGGTGCAGAGGGCCCTAGCTGTAGCAAAACTGGTCGGTGATCTGGTGATCACCACTCTAAGGATACGTTCATCGGCGAGCGTGTACGTATGATAATACACCTCCTTTTCTTGGAGGAAGCGGGTTACGAATCTGAAGGCCTCGGCGGTCTCCAGTTGCATCCTAATGCCTTGGGCAGTCGCTGAAGCGACGACCTTAAACTTATTGGGCATAGCCGATTGGATCATCGGCCACTTGTCCTGGGCTTGGATATAAATGGGCGGAGGGTTTTTGTCAAGCAGCGCGCGGGCTGCTGGGGGAGCCGAACGGACAGCCGACGGTGGCTGAGTAGCTTCAACGGGGATAGCCATGAGGGCTGGGATTTGAACCGGCTGGGACGATCCGGGTTCGAGCTGGGGACGTGGGCGCGGCGCCTTCTGTGGCACGGGAGATGGGGACGATGATGACGCCGACGAGGGAGCGGGGGAAGAGCGCTTGTTGCGCTTTTTCTTGTTCCTCACCTCCGTGAACAAGCCGCCTGCATCCTCTGGGTTTTCGGGGGACAAGGGGGAGTCCAACTCCATCTCCTCAGTGTCGGTGGTTGATGGCGTCGAGTCGAGCGATTTAGGAGGCACTGCGGGGGCCCCGGATTCCGATTCCAATAAAGAAGCAGTTAAAGCCTTGAACGCATCAGGGAACTTAGCCCTGAGGAAGTCTAGAACGCCTACTAAACTCTGGTCCGCCATTTGGACTTATGGTGGACCAAATCTAACTTATATGTAGTCTCCCGGTGGGATGCTGGGGTGTGTATCCCTAGCTCCCTCCCTGCTGGGTTAAGCAGGGAGGATGTGTGCCTACTACGTGTAGCCCTAGTGTGTCCGAGTGCCGATCTTATTGTGCACTCGGGTGTGTACTTAGGTCTAACTAAAGCTACCCGTGGGCTCTAAAGGGCCAAGCGTGGACCAACGTTGACTAGGGCACTACCCAAGGCCAATGATGGAGGTCCCTTCCGAATTACGCGGTTCCCTGAAGGGGAAACGCAGGCGAACGGGGCTGCCTGACTAGCTTCGTTATCACCGTTAGGTATCCGCTAGCCTTTCTCAAAATTGCGGTTATTAAGATATTGTTCAGCGCAGTGAAAACTGCACTTCACAATTTCTTTCACGCAGTTCCCGAAGTCTGAAACAATGACGTCGCTATCCCAAGAAACCAGATGGCTTGCCAGATGGCAGAGCAATAATAGTTCCTTAGCGGAACAATAGACGTTACGACGTTCTACCTAGAAACTAGGATTAGCGCTTACCAGAAGGCGGGCGCAATAAAAATTGCGCCGACACAATCGGCTCGCGAACAAAGGACGGCGGCACCTTTTATGGCGCGCGCAGGTGCGGATTGCTCAACGTAATGTCGGGCGGAGCGACAGATGTGCGGCGAGCGAACACGTCCGTTCGCCTCAACAGTCTGTAGCGGAGTGTGCCTTTCAAATAATGTTGCACGTCTTTTATAGCGGCAGAGCTAGTAGTGGGGAGAGTGGGGGGCATCTAATGACGCAATAGGTGCACGTGTTGTTTACAGTTTCGCTCAGGTGGCGCGCGGGCGCCGACAAGTACAAATACCAAATAATAAACCAAGAGCAGTGTAATGATACATATTTATGGTGAAACATAAACAAGTTGATGTCCATAATATCAATCAGCGGCGATCAAAGAGTTAAAACTCAGCGGTCAAAGTAAACTATATTTTTGGGGTAATGTTTGGTCAAAGAATTTAAATCAATTCCCGCTTAAAAATCGAATAGTCTTCAGCAAATTGTCATCATAAGATTTATAATTTAGCACGGCCAAATTTTCGACTTAATTGCATTTTATAAGCGTCAAATGACATTTTATTGAAATTTCATTTGATGTAATTAATGTAAATTACTAGTTTGATAAAATTATAATAAAAATAGTAGTATAATTAAAAATACATCAGATAAACACAATATAAATCTTTCACTAACAGTTAAATCAGTGTTGTACAAAACGACAACGCATTTGCAACGACACGATGTCACTGTGACATTTGCAAATTGGAAAAACATCCTTTCGTTGATCGCTTCTTTATTTTTTGTTTTTTTATATTTCCTTTTCTCACGACCACGCAAGTTATTTTTGTCTCTTTGTACACGTAAAAATTTGTATGCGAAATTTAAATTCTTGGTTGAATTTTTTGAGTTTGAAATCTTGTGATTTAACACATGTAGATTCACATGGTTTGAAGTAACATCGCATCATTTTTCTATCTGGTCAGCTTCTAAGCATCATACCGTTATAATAAACAGCCTGTAACATTACTAAGGAGAATTTCAAATACAAAATGAAATTCTTAAATCCGAATAATAGTTTCTAAGACAAAGACGTACAAACAAGATAAATGTTTTAGCTTTTACATTTAGTAATTTCAGCCTGTCTCGACGTCAAACGAATGGACATGTTTCAAATAATTTATAACAATATTAAATATTCTATAGTAATCAGAGATAATGTTGCTTTTTAATGGTGTAAGAATTTGTGAAATCGTTGTAGTAGTTTTTAAATTTATTTGTTACAAACATACGATTTTGACAATGGTAGACGCCAGCAATAACAATATCTGTGGCACGAATGGGCCGAAATACCACGACCACACAGAAGATGGGCGTCAAGTGAAAACAATTCCGCGTTTCGTCTGCTGACTGTGCATGCTGGAGACCTATCACTTACAACCCTTTTTTCATAAGAAAGGACGGGGAGTGATTTGACAAAGGAGCAGACGCATAGGAAAGGGATCTCTTCCTGTGCGTCCCGTCCTCCGTTGACTAAAGGTACGCATCTGCAATTGCCGATGTCTATGGGCAACGGTCGCTTCGCTATTTCAACGGTAGGCCGCTTGCTCATTTGCCACCTTATAGTTTAAAAAAAAACTGACAATTATAACGAGATTTGTATTTTTGTATGTTTTATTTATATAAAACTAGCTTTTACCCGCGACTCCGTCTGCGCGTAATAAAAAATAGAAAACGGGGTAAAAATTATCCTATGTCCGTTTCCTGGTTCTAAGCTAATCTGCCAACCAATTTTCAGTCAAATCGATTCAGCCGTTCTTGAGTTATAAATAGTGTAACTAACACGACTTTCTTTTATATATATATAAATAGACTAGCTTTTACCCGCGACTCCGTCCGCGCGGAATAAAAAATAGAAAACGGGGTAAAAATTATCCTATGTCCGTTTCCTGGTTCTAAGCTACCTGCCCATCAATTTTCAGTCAAATCGATTCAGCCGTTCTTGAGTTATAAATAGTGTAACTAACACGACTCTCTTTTATATATATAGATTAGTGTAGTACATATAGACGTAGGAGATATTTCATAGTGAAAATATATACATAATATGATGTTGAGACAATAATTGAAATTTCAAAAGTTAAGCAAAAAATGACGCGGAAACCGCTGCGGCATCGTATATTACAAACTTCGTGCATTTTCTAGTAATAAACAATGAATAACTATGTTAAAACTGGCTTCAAAATTATAAACTTTCCTTTAACGGCACTTGCATTGTACTATTTAATTTATTTATGTATACCTCGAATATTCATATACTTTTAATTGTTATTTTATGAATTCCTTAGTGAAGGTTTTTCATACTAAATCAATAATTTCTGATAATGTCTAATCTCATCGCGCGATGTAAATATTGACATATTGTAAGCTTAAAATGTAATTGAAAAGTTTTTTTTTATGGCTAAGCCCTTATTACGCCCATATTAGAATTTCAGGAGGTCAAATTCTATTTGTCTTCCCCTCCCTACCTTTTTCTTATAAGGAAAGTAAGGGGCATTAGACTGGACTAAAGAGGGACATTTAATAATACGGGAAAAAACTCTGTTTATGTTCGTCCCCCCTCTGACTAATTAAGCTAGGCAACGTATTGACAACTTGTTGGGCTTATTAATGGGCAGCAACCGCTTCGCTATTCTAGCGAAATTAGACCACATGCTTTTTTGTTACCTTAAAGTGTAAAAAAAACTTCAATTCTTTTAGAATGCTGGTAGAAAGAATTATTTAGATTTCAAAAGTAATTAATTTAATTTAAAAAAATCTAACAATAACAATAAACAACTTTCTTCAGTGACAGATTTTACACGAAATTAGTGAATATTGCATTGATGTTTAAAAAATTATGTATATTTATTTACAATAGTATATAAATACCCAAATAAACATTCTACATTTTGTCAAAATAAGAGGAGTTTAGATTTGTTCATTTATATAAGAAAAAAACTCAAAATTATTGGACCGATTTCAAAAATTCTTTTGCTATTAGAAGGTTACGTTATTACTAATTATTAAGTAACATAGGCTATGTTTATTTCTAGATTTTTTTTATCCTAAGCGGACGAAATTGCGAACAAAAGCTAGTGTGAAATATATTGAAATGACATTGTAATAAATTCATACATATGGAAATGACGAAAAGCGATTTGTCGAGAACAGACGATAAAGTAGCAATAGTCATAACTCAATTGTCCGTACATCTCGAAAAGGGTTAGATTTCCAATTCGGAGATGTCACCGGAACATTGTGAAATTATGTTACCATCTTTCGCTCGCTGAATCTCTTACTTTTTATTTTGTAAACTTGTTGAAATCTAATTTTGAAAGATTATGTTACAAAGATTAGACCTCGTTGGCATAAGTCAAACTAAATTATGATAATTCACTAGCGCCCTCCTGTCATTGTCATAAAAGTGTCACGAGGTCCTTTACGTGCTGTAGCTGTGATGTGGTTTTTTTTTTTCATTATTCCATTTTCTATGATCATGTAAGTTTCACATATATTTTGCCAAAACTATCCACGATTGCAGCACTTCTCTCATCAGGCTAGATCACCTTATTTGACTATATAGCTTTTTATATTTTTAGCCTATATGTAGTCTTAAGTCTTAGATAGCAAAGATTGACGAGACCTACGCTGATCTTTTAACTGATTTCAAAAAGACTCTCTCAATTATTTTGTCTTCAATTCTTCCGTCTTTCGTCTTTCATTCTTCTCAATTTGTTAGCATTTTACGCCATACTTTTTTAATGCTTGTTGATATTTTGTTCTTCAATTGTCGAAGTCAAATTGAAAAACTTTTTTTATTTGTGAAAAAAACGTAAACATAAGAAGAATTTAACATTAATTCATTAAATATTTGTTGGTGATTTCCGTTACATGATTTTGTGAAATTCCAAAAAACGGATTTAAATTAAATACGTTAGTCAACATCAAAGAGTAAAGCGAATAATGAAAATAATTATGAGCACAAATATAATTTAAATACACGAATGAAATCCACGAAACCGCGAAATACCACAAACGTATGAGCTTCATCCGATTTACTGGGAAACCTACTTAAAACTGATTATTGACAACAGTTCATGGCATTTTAAACAAGATTTGTTCATCAATATTACAATAACACATATTTCTATACAAACATACACCCAAAGTAATTCGAACAATTGCTCGTCTCTCATTTTACACACATTTCTTCCCCACGTAATTTATCATCATCGTCATCAGACTTTGTCTGCCCACGGCTGGACATAGGGCTTCCCCAATATCATTCGTCGTTTCCATATCCATTCCTTTCTAGGTCATGTTACACGCAATACCCTAATTTAGCCTGGCTGATAATATGAATTCAGCAAAGAAAAGCTACGCTTAGACTTTCCACTACTGCTGGGTAGACGGCAACACGGCGTGGTCCAGTGTTGCCGAACTTTTTGAATATATGGGGAGTTGTTTATCAGGGCCAGCAGAAGCTCAGTGCTGAAGATCCTAGGGCATCCTTTGGAGATCATCGGACCCTTTCAGTTGCACTTGAGCACCAAAGCGGTTTTAGTTAGTAGGAGTCTCATCTTTCCCCAAAAATGTCAGGATATCTTTTGAAGATTCCCCCCTCCAAAAAAACGCCTTCCCCTACATCATAAAATAAATGCATTTAAAGATTGCTATTCGTGAATTTTTATTATACACAGCGGGTTCTGTTTAAATAAAAATTGTACAGTTTGCAAACAAGTTGCTAGTACAAAGAAAACTTTGTTCCACAAGGTCGTATCTTATTCGACTTGTAAACTGACATAAATTTAACTTTGCCCGCGCTAACGTAGTTACGGCCATTGCGCTTAACTTGTAAGTAGTAAATTCACAACATTTTAGTAATGTAGCACCTTATTTGTACAATGTGTTACTTGCAAAAATGATTGCTACAGTGAGGCTCTTTGAACACAAAGTAAATCTTCTAAAGTAATATTGTATCCTTGCATCGCAAGTATCGCGTTGCGCTCGGTACACACAGCATTGAATACTGTATAGAATTTCTCTGCTAACTTGAAAATCGAAGAGACTTTCCTAACGATGATCTTGACATACGGGTTGCGAGCGACTGGTTTTGGCGCCTAAAGAACAACAGCCGGCGACTCATGTTTGTGTACGAACCTATAAGGCATAGTCATGCGTAAGTCGCTTCGCGACTTTAATCGTCGGGTTTCGAAAATTTACGTTACCTTGTGTACCAAGCGCCTAAGCTTTCTAAACGTCTCGTAAGAAAGATGTCAAGATTCACTATAAAGCCAATTTTAGCAGTAACACTTAAAAGTAACATTGTGTAATCACTTTCTGTTTTAACTGAAGATTCGAACTGTACAGTAAAAATTAATAAAAAAAATGGGGCCTACGTGCATGCACTACCTTTCGATAAAAAAATAATCCAAAATCGCAGCCTCCTCAGCGGAGTTACGCATTAACACACAAAAAAATACAGACGAATTGATAACCTCCTTTTTTAAAGTCGGCTAAAAAGCAAACGTACCTGTAGGCATCATTGTAACTGTCAGTTAAACGATACAGGTCTCTGTTCAGTTAAGACTGTGCACTTAAAATTGAAAATGTGTACCTATCTTATTAAATCAGAACAGTTTGTTTAAACACGAATATCCAATTTACTATCTTATTTTAAAGATTCAAAGGCTACTACAATCGAAACAAAAACGTATTGTATAATTTAAAAAATTGGCATATGTTTTGTTACAAGTGTATGCAGTGAGAACGTTAACTAGACATGGCATTTCATACTCAGCAGGCAATTACAAAATATAAGCGTGCGTGCACTTCTGTGAGGCTTGCATTACTAAATAATTAGCAGTTAATTAAATTTTTGCATACAGGTAAAGTGATTGTCTTTGACTTTGAAGAGACACGACATATCAAGCGCGGGGAACCCCTGTCATAAAAAAAGGAACAATAAGTTCCATACTTGCTTGTTTGTCTAAATGTATAATTTTTAAATAAGTGTGCTTTATTGTTTGTTGTAATGTAAGCAATAAATTCTTTATCTATCTACATACTTATCTACATATATATCAGCCATTAATATGCATTTTGTAAGATACGGCATTCGTAGTAACAACTACGAAAGTTTAGTTAAACATGAATCATATCATCGTTACCCCCCGCGAAAAGTGCCAGAATGTATTAAGTACAAGGGCGGATTTATGCCTAGTCTTTTCCTGTATAGTCAAAGGTGATTGCGCTCGGAGGCAATTGGTATTGTGAAAATTGTCAATTCAATGAGTTGAGGCGACAACGTTTACGGCAGGCTAATTAATTAACACTCAAATATGATAGTGAATTGATTAAAACCGATGCAGCAATGCACAGAAACGGCATAAAATTCCACGCATTTCATTTGTATAATAGGACATGTAGTGGCAGTAATCGAGAAATTGAGAAGCAGAAGGTTAACGTGGTTTGGGTATGTTATGTAGAGGGATGGATGATCACATAAACAAATAAATGCTGTTTCTAAAGAAAAAATGGTTATTGTGAGAAAACTATAAAAGATAGATACATGCTATTATAGACTTTTATTTAGCACATTTAAAGAGCTACAATTCGTCCATACATCATTTTTATGTAGGTCCTATAGTTTAGCCTACGTAAGCGCTGAAAGCAAAAATGTCCCTAATTTTCGCAACAAATTTGAAGCTATATTCAAAATCTACTAGTCTTCTAGTTATTTAAAAAAAATGGGACCCATCTGCAAGCACTTCCTTTCGATTAAAATAATTTTTATCAAAATCGGACCACCAGGGGCGGAGTTTCACGGTAACACACATAAAAAAAAAATACAGTCGAATTGATAACCTCCTTCTTTTTGAAGTCGGCTAAAAAAGTAATGAGATTGATGTGGACGGCTACAAATGTAGAGAAAGACCAAAGAAAGTATGAATGGATTGTGTAAAATAAGATATGCGTAAGATGGGAGTGAATTCAGATATGACGGCTGATAAAGATGTATGGAGGAGTAGTACATACTGTGCCGACCCTCCATAGGGATAAAGGCAGGTTGATGATGATATACAGGAAATGAAAAAAATAATAGGATTATGTTACTGTTTCTTCATTCTTTCTTTTAATGTCTGATCACGTAGTTGAGGGTAATCCCGCCATAATTATTACAGGAAAATGAAATGAAATAAAAATACTAGAAAATAAATCGAAATAAGCTAATATTGTAATAAAAAAATGTATCCGTATGACTGAAATGTAGGATCACTAGTTTTAGTTACCAAGTTTTCTTTGAAACCTTTTTGACATCATGTTTCTATTCTTATTATATTAAAAGTTCGAAATTAATTTCTCTGACAACTCACCTAGGCTGGAGGTGTGATTGTAAGAATTTGAAACTGCATATAACCTATACGATGAGCAACGAACTAGAATATTCGAAATTGTTGCCACTACGATATTCCTTTGTGCTTTGATGTAAAGAGAAATTCAATTTTAAAAAGCTTTGCTCATTCCTTTAGGCGTGCTCGATGCAATTGCTGTTTTCTTTAATATCATCCAGATCTTTCAAGTCGTATATCACGTCTGGAATCTTCTAGAAAGATAGAATGCGACAAAGACATATTGAAAGGTGAGATTTTATTTATACTTTACTAGCTTTTACCCGCGACGTCGTCTGCGCGGAATAAAAAAAAATAGAAAACGGGGTAAAAATTATCCTATGTCCGTTTCCTGGTTCTAAGCTACCTGCCCACCAATTTTTAGTCAAATCAATTCAGCCGTTCTTGAGTTATAAATGGTGTAACTAACACAACTTTCTTTTATATATATAGATGTACTAGCGACACGCTCCTATTTAGACCTGATATAAATACATACACAGCGATTAATAAATTATTTATTTACAAGCAAAAAAGGATTGACATATCATCATCATCTCCCAGTCCTTGTCTCACTTACGAAGTCCGCCCCTTCGTAAGTGAGACAAGGTTTTCCAGGTTTCCGTTCTCCATATCGATTTATCTTTCATCTCAGTCGTCATTACCTTCTTGATCATTTCGCATTTTACCCAATCCATCCATCTCTTCCTAGGCGTACTTCTGCTAATGTATCCCTCCATACTCAGACTTATAATTCTCCTTGTCACATGCGATTCTTCCCTCCTCATGTTTATGCTGAAATGTAAATGTTGTAGAACATGTATACTAATACCACTATGTACCAATATGTTTTTCGATTTACATATATACATCGATCCGACGTCCTTGCGGTGAAAAAAAAACATCGTGATGCAACCTGCACATATCTGAGAAAAAAATTCAAAAGATATGCGTGAAGTTAACCAACCTGCACTGAGTCAGCGTGTTTGACTATGGCCTAGTCACCCACTACTAAGAGTAGGCTCCGAGCCCCTCGGTGGGGACGGTAGTGAGCTGATAATAATGATGATAGTCTAGAAGAATACAAAGGCTGCTAATAAGGTTTTTTTTTTAATTCCCCGCAGGCGGAGTCGTGTGTCACAGCTAGTACTTAATATTATTTCTGTCATACAAAGATATATTCGTTAGCTGATTAAAGTGTCACTAAGGCAACGAGATGTCGTGTTTTTATCTAACTATATAATGCCAACATTACCTGTAATTAATGTGGAAAGCACTTTTTTGTACTAAAAAGAGACCTATAATTTTCTTTGTGGAAAATACGACAAGAGTTTGCTCTATGCTTTAACGAGAATAAAGCGCTGAATTAAGCTCTTTTTCTAGTACGCTTCTGTTCCGAACAGGTACCGTAGTACCCTACTAGAGTACGTATAATCTTAGTTAGAAATGAAGTTGGTTGTAAGAAATTTGCATAAACTGTTATTATTTTTACTTTATTTGAAACGTTATCAGATTATGGAAAGAAATTTACCAGTATTTTATGTAATCATATCAACTAAATTAAAAGCTTAGATATGTTTGACAAAAATAGTTCGAATTCACGAACGCAAAAACAGTAATCCGTACCCTTTACCATTAGACTATTGACTTATTACTATAATTGATAGAAAAACTAGCTGCTCGCTACTCCATTCTTAACTTGTTAAGATTTTTTTAATTCCGCCCAGACGGAGTCGCGGGCGATATCAAGTTCACAATAAAAGAAGCTAACCATAGAAAATCGAAGATAAAAAGACCATTTATATAAAAATGAACATCTATTTCTGTTCAAATAAAATGTAAGCTTTTTAACAACTAGGTTAGTTTGAAAAGAAACACGTTTTAAGTACGTTTTAAAAGCAATTTTCTAAATATTTGTCGATATACAAGAGACTACTAGGTTAGTGCAACTTGTATCCAGAATAGTGTAGGGGGCGTTGCGGAGTTAAGTCGGGTTAAGTTAGATTTATGTTAGTTTGCGAGTGGGCCGTGCCTTGAAACTATTTATAGCGTTAACTTATTTGTAACTTGAATATTGTATAATGCTTTTGATACGAAAAGATCTCAGTATAAAAGCTCTACATAGCTTAGATTGTTTTACTACATTACAACTTGAATGTCAGTGAATTACAGTAATACTTTTATCCGTTTAGCTACGAAATTATAAAAAAAAACTTGAGAGATGTCAAGGGACACCCGGATGGAACGAAGTTCCTTTTTATTAATTAGTGAAGGAACCAATGTTTATCTATGAATAAAAAACTTAAGTCTTCACAAGAAGTACATTTTATTTCTATGAATTTTCGTTATATATTGTCACGTCGTTGCCAAGGTGAAGTAGCGCTCATTCGTTGTTAACATACTTACTATAGCAAAAAGTGTCGTGACAACTTTTCGTAAGAATTTTTTCCGTCTAGCCCCCTTTCACAACGCGCGATAAGGAACTTCGTTCCAAAAAAATAGCAATTGCCCTCGATTTCGTTCGCGCGAAATTAAAAAAAAAACTAGTCTATGTCACCCGGTGATAGTGTAGCTTCCCAACAGTGAAAGAATTTTTCAATTCGGTTCAGTAGTTTCGGAGCTTATTCAATACAAACAAACAATTAAATCTTTCCTCTTTACAAAATTAATACAGATAATTGTTACATAAAACTAAAAAAGTAAACATCACAAGTGAATTGGGTCGTATTCAATTAAAAACTATTATTCATTAATTTCAACATCAGCACACATAAAACTTTGTACAAGTAAACTCAAGCACTGTATAGTTGTGTACGAAACTCCACAATGCTTTATTTGTCCACGCCGTTGTTTGCTCTATTGCAATCGTTTGCTGGCCGGTCCTAAATGGGTGACCATGAGTTTGGTAATTTCTAAAATAGAGAAAAAAAATATTCGACGCTGTCGAGATGCCATTATCATACTTCAATTATTTTTTATATTAAACTAGCTTTTACCCGCGACTTCGTCCGCGCGGAATAAAAAATAGAAAACGGGGTAAAAATTATCCTATGTCCGTTTCCTGGTTCAAAGCTACCTGCCCACCAATTTTCAGTTTAAATGATGCCATTATCATACTTCAATTATTTTTTATACTACATTTGTTGGTCTAATTTATATGTGTGAGTGCGCAATCCTTACTGATATTATAAAAGCGAATGTTTAGATGGATGTATGGATGTTTGTTACAAGGTATCTCTAGAACGGCTGCATGGATGTCGCTGAAATTTAGTAAACATTTTGAACGTAGTCTGGAAGAACACGTAGGCTACTAATTAACAATTTTTTTTAATTCCACGCGGACGAAGCTGCGGGCGACAGGTAGTGGAAGAATATAATTTAGGATATCATGACATAAGAAGACACCATTTTATTTTAATGTGTGGCAAATTTTATACAACGACTTGATTATTGTTCTAAGACCTACTCAATAAACTTTGTTCTCAATAAACTTTGTTGTATTATCAGGACTGTCCTGTTATTGGATAAATATGGTGTCATTATTGGTACCTGCGCAGATCCATATCGCTATATCACCGCTACAATTTTTCTCTCTTTTCTCGGGTAGTTCGTTAGTTCGCAGCGTGTAACTCGTCGCGCGACAAACATCGTTCAAAAAGGACTCGAATCGTAAGAGCTAAGGCGGTATTGTCCCTACGCCTGAAAATCGAGTTGTTGAAATTACATTTTCCACGAGAATTAAACTCGGTAGAACAAAATCCTTACTTACTACTATTACTAAAGAAAGAAAAGAAATGAAATCTCTAAATCATTCCATTTTAAGTTGTATATTTATAAACTTTTTCTATAATCTTACTTCGTAGCAATAATATAAATACGAATTTTTAAATAAATGAATGGATGGAGGGGTGGATGGATGTTTGTTCCAAGGTATCTACAAAACCGTAAAACTACCGCCACTGAAATTTTGTGTGGATGTAGAACAAAGTCTGGAAGAACTCATAGGCTACTAATTTAATTTTTTTATTTCCGCGCGGACGAAGTCGCGGGCGACAGTTAGTAATCTTATAGAGGAATCGATTTGAAACTAATCTTTACTGTTGGGAAGCTACACTATCCCAGGGTGACATAGCCTATGTATTTTACTCGATATTTTTAATTCCGCGCAGAAGAAAACGAAGCCACGAGCAACTTCTAGTTTCTTCTAATAATAAACTAATAAACCAATTTCAAAACTTCTTACACCATTAGAATGCTACATTGCTCTGAGTAACATAGGCTACATCGAATAATGTTAGATTAAGTAATTCTCTGAATATCTATACAACAGTTCATTATATGCTAATATATCAGAAGTAAGTAAATTATGCATCATAATTAGCGAACATAACATATTCATTTAATTAGGTCAGAAATTTATGTTACATTATAATTGGTTATTTGTTCATAAAGACTGATTTTTAATTAAATTTAATATCGCTGGGAGAGTGCTGATGAAATAAATTATTAATCAAATCATGGACATTTAATGGGAAATCTTATGACAGAAATACAACATTGATGGTTTTTAGGGTTCCGTACGTAATAAAGTTTTTTTTCAATCCCGCGCATACGGAGTCGCGGGTGACAGCTAGGTTAATAATAAAACATATCATCCCCCTACTAGACAAAAGCTTGCAGCATAAATCTTTCCTAATTATAAATTTCCCTCCCTTATAAAGTTATAAAGGAAGAGAGAACTTGTACACTATATTAAAAGTTATATCTGTAAAATCTGAGTTCGTCTTTACACTAACTTGAAGTTAAGTGAAAACTACACACATATAGACTAATTCAATGTAAGATTGGAGCCTGAAAGTCAAGTGGTGAGATGTCCGCAAAGTAAATTGTCTTGCAAAGTTTCTCTTATATGCAGTTTTGCTAACGGGAATAAAGTTTACTATTTCAAATTATTGTGTCTGATTAAAAAAAAACAATTTATCAAAATTATTTATTGAAATACAAAATTATAACAATAGTAGCTGTCACCAGCGAGTCTGTCCACGCGGCATTAAAAAAACTTTATAAGTAACGTATGTGTCCTTCCAGATTATATTCTAGAACCGTACCAAATTTTATCAAGATTCGTTGAGCCTTTCTATAGATACCTTCAAAGAAACATCCATCTTAACATTCACATTTATAATATTAGTAAGATTGCATTGTACCATTCTTGATTAATTGAATTACATAAGGATTGGCATCAAAGATGTTATCTTTATTTTCTACTAGGTTTTACCCGCGACTCCGTCCGCGCGGAATAAAAAAAAATGCACAAAAGATAAAAAAGTTCCTATGTCCTTTCCTGGTTCTAAGCTACCTCCCCATCAATTTTCAGCTAAATCAGTTCGCCGGTCGTGAGTTATAAATAGTGTAACTAACACGACTTTCTTTTATATATATAGATGTTGCATGTATGTTTAAATATTAATATAAATCTTAGTCCTTTATTTATCGTATCTAATTCGACTATATAAATATCAGAACACTACGTACATAGACAATTGTAATATCAAAAACATCACAAAAAAAGATAAAAGTCTATCCTTCTATAACTTTTCCTTTTATAATATCCTTACTCAAATAACTTGTACCCAAGTCCCCTCAAGCTCTGTCTATAATAATTACGCTCAGTAATTACAACTATAGTTAGGAACTCGTACGAGCTCCGACAAATTACAGTTCGCGGGAACGACAAGAGAATGTTGACGTGCATTACTTCACCTACAGTTTCCACTGGCGAAACATACACAGAAAAATAAATCGCCATCTCTCTCTTTTACCTTAAAATATTTGAGATAGCAACATGTTTTCGTTGGAATTTTTCGTTAATAGAAACCCAGGGTTATGTTTGTTTATCAACAAACATTACTGTCACGTTTGAACCCAGTTTCTTGTTTATGACGTCATTAATACACAGGGGGATGTCTAAAATATGTCGACATAGGTTGATGAAAATACTTATTTTTTAAATTTCTCTTTCATTCTTCTTGAAAAAAGACAATGTTCTAATTCGAGCGTTACAGGCAATGAAAACTCACGTTTAACTATACAGCTAAGTGAATTCATTACTAATATACTAAGTATAAAATTAATACTGTTTTTTATCATCTATATATATAAAAGAAAGTTGTGTTAGTTACACTATTTATAACTCGAGAACGGCTGAATCGGTTTGATTGAAAATTGGTGGGCAGATAGCTTAGAACTAGGAAAAGGACATAGGATAATTTTTACCCCGTTTTCTATTTCTTATTCCGCGCGGACGGAGTCGCGGGAAAAAGCTAGTTTAAAATATATTATAGTGTAAACACAGGGTGGATGAAAAAAACATCAATTTTCCTTTTAACTAAAAAGTGTTCTAATTATGTGTTTTTGGTTACCAATTTGTATTTTTTTCTTATTTCTTCAAGAAGTTTTCTCTAGCTTACAAGATATCCACACTTGAATTAACTATTCACGATATTGTTGGCGTTTTGTAGATAAATCTCAAGCATGTTATGAAACTTCAGCGACACAAGCTTATAGTAAATTTCCGCAATATGATGAACACACAAGACATTGTTGTTGGAACTGGATTTCAGCTTGCAACGCTGCACGTTGTAAAACATACACTGTGTAGAGAAATGGAAAACGTTTTAACACGTTGATTGCTACCGCCTCGAGTTCATTTTCATGTAAAGAAATCAAATGACATTCTTTTTTTACTATTTAATAAGTTGGCAAATGAGCCAGCGGCTCTGCATTCGACGAAATGGCGAAGCGACCGCTACCCATAGACATCTGCAATTACAGATGCGTTGCCTATCTTTAACTGACAAACAGAATATTTCCCCTTCCTATGCGTCCCCTCCTCCTTCAAATTCACTTTCTAAGAGAGAGGAAAGAGGACTATAATTGGCCTCCGGAACGAGCACTCTTCAGACGAAACGCGAACTTACTAACTTCAAGCCTGTCTTATGTATGGTCGGGGTACACCGAGTCAGTCAATTGCTAACTTCTACCACTCTTATATAGATCTTGTTTTAATAAATACTAGTGTCAAAAACAGCACCTACCTGTGTCAGTCCTTAGCTGTACATAGGCCTTCTCCAATGGCAAAGAAGTAATAGTAGAAATATATGGTATGGTATACTTCTGTTTAAATTTAAAAAAAAAAATCTTTCGCTTTTCAACATCCATAAATCTTGACATCTAATTGGCTAATCTTTTATACCAGACTGCTAGGTTTTAGTTTGATTTCTATTCCAGAAACAGCTACAAAACCATACTGTGAAATAAAACAGCACATTTTCTTTAACAAAACAGAGTAACAATAATTTTTGTATAAAACTTACGTGATTGGAAAAGAATATAAACGTTATTACATCAATAGTTACAAAAAAAAAATCTCACGTGAGATAAGTCAAAAGAAAAAAACGAGTGAAATCTCTGATCACATTTAAAGTCTACGATGCGAGACAAAATCGTTTCACATGGGACGACGGATTCTGTACAATTTAAAACGCACGCACGTCACAATTGATGCCACAAATCAGAAAATCGTAAAGTGTGAAAATCACACGGAAATGTTAATAAAAAAAGGTATTTCAAAGCCTGTCATTTCCTTACAGGGAGTAAAATTGATAAAGATTAATTCCATCTAAACCAAATCAGGCTATCTTTAAAATTTGTTTAATTAATAATATTTTATTGAACATCAACGTTGATACATATTTTTCAATGAGAATGTGTCAATACAAATGGTACTACATTCGCAACCTAGAATAAGACTTTTTGAAACAAAATGTCACCTTAAATTTAAGCCGCCTGTTAAATTTAAGCATACTGTGCCGACCCTTTATAGGGGAAAGGACCAGATGGTAATGTAGGTACACATTAATACTCTAGAACAAGAACAGTTTGGGTTAAATTTAATCCGTTGCATGTTAAATTGATCGCAGCACTTCATACTCGTATCTACGAGGGGAGGTCCAAAAGTTCGCGGAATGGAGGGGATGGAGTGGGGATAGGGTAGCTCGCTTAGTGTCATACTAATTGGGCACTCATAATTAGTATATATATAACATTTCAACCCTATAGTGCCATTCGTTTACGAGTACTCGCCTGCTGAACAAGTCAATCCGGAAGCAAACTGCAACTATGGAGAAAATTGAACATCGCGCTGTGATAAAATTCCTTACCAAGCAAGGAAAAAACGTTCAAACCATTTTAAATGAAATGGAAGCCGTTTATGGAGATCAGTGCCCTGGTAAAACAATGGTTTATAAGTGGCATGGTCTTTTTAAACATGGTCGAGATTCAATTGAAGACGACTCTCGCTCTGGGCGGCCAGCTGACGCCACCACATCAGACATCGTCGAAAAAGTCGAAAAACTTGTACTCGAAGACACACGTTTGAAGAAGAAACAATTATCTGCATTTGTTGGAGTATCAGATACAACTATTTTGCGTATCCTGCACGACCACCTGGGCATGACAAAAGTCAGTGCAAGATGGGTGCCGAGAATGCTCACGCCGCTTCAAAAACAGCAGCGCGTCGACGCGTCTAAGCACTTTTTGGAGTTGTGTGGAGACGAGCCCGTGCAGATTTTGGAGCGGATTGTTACTGGAAATGAAACATGGGTTCATCACTTTGAACCTGAGTCCAAACAGGAGTCCATGCAATGGCACAAAAAGGGTACACCACCTCCCAAAAAATTCAAGGTGTCAGAATCGGCGGGAAAGTTGATGGCCACTGTTTTTTGGGATTGTAAGGGAATATTACTCATTGATTATAAAGAAAAAGGTACCACTATAACCGGAGAATACTACGCACTCATATTAGAAAAGTTAAAGGAGTCAATTAAAGAAAAACGTCGAGGAAAATTGGCCAAGGGTGTGTTGCTTTTGCAAGACAACGCGCCGGTTCACAAGAGCCGAGTTGCCATGGCTGCTCTGCACACACATGGGTTCGAACCACTTGTTCACCCACCCTACAATCCAGACCTGGCTCCTAGCGATTTTTATTTATTTCCAAATTAAAAAAAAGAGCTAAGGGGAAGGAAATTTTCCGACGATAATGAAGTGAAGGAGGCAATTTCGGCCCATTTTGAGGCCAAAGACAAAAAATATTTTTTCGATGGTTTAGAAAAATTAATTCATAGATCGAATAAATGTATTAGACTTAAGGGTGATTATATTGAAAAGGAAAAATAAATTTATTGTTATATTTCATTGACAACCCTTTCATTCCGCGAACTTTTGGACCTCCCCTCGTATGTCGTATGTACTTTCAAAACTTCATGCATAAACATTGCACTACCAAATCTCAAAATGTGTACGCTCACAGCCTAGCTCGTAGCGTAGAAATTCTGAAATGTAGCAGCTATGTAGAGACTTGTATCTTAAGGTTATAAACATAGATATATGTAAAATTATAACCAACGTAATCTTGAGAATTATATTTGTACCACACACCGAATACAAATATAATATCATATTTATAAAGAGTTTAGGTTCTTTTAATTCATTGTTTAAAAAAAAGATTTTACACGGGTAGTGTTCACGTATAGTGTTTTTAGCCGACTTCAAAAAGAAGACAATTCGACTGTCTTTTTTTTATGTGTGTTATTTTATAAGCGAAGGGGGTAAACGAGCGCCGGGAACCATCGAGGTGTTCAACGACACCCATGAACTTCCGCAACACCAAAGGAACTGCAGATGCGTTGCCAGCTTTAAGTGAAAAAATGTTTGATCCTTTAATATATACACCGACTTATAAGTATAGTTAAGTAGCATAGTTGTAGACTGTACATAGGTGAACACAGGTAAGGCATTAGGAGTGTTTTGTTTATGGTTTTTAATTAACTTCATAGAACACCTTTATTAAACAACTAGATGCCTCTAGCGTCTCCGTTCACGCGAACCAAAAAATAAATAAATAGACTATGCGTTCTTCCAGACTTTGTTCTTCATCGGTGCCAAATTTCATCAAGATCAGTTGAGCCGTTACGGAGATACCTTCTAACAAACATCCATCCATCCATCTAAACTTTCGCATTTACGATATTAGTAAGATTAAAAACATAATTTCCTTTTAATTTTTTAAAAATCATTATCAACAAAGGCAGGAAGGTTAAAGCAAAATTTTGTTTATTAAATGGGCTATAAAAAAAATTAATACGATTTTCATTTACTGCCGAATCATACGAGCCATTTAGCAAATTAAATCAATTCGTGCATTAAGGAAAGGCAAACATAAACTGATTTTGTTCGTCATGCCACGCTGCGTGGTTGGAAAATATACACCGTTGATTATATTAATCGCAGCTTATGTAAGTTGTTTGCTAATAACGATAATTTCTAATAAACAAAATAAAACACAAGTAGACTTTTAAGCTGTATTAAGGACCAGCTGCCATCCGGAATTTCGTCCGCGCGAAATTAAAAAAAAAAACCTCATCATTATTATCAACCTAGAATCGTGACAGAAAAATCATCGAATACGAGGAAAAGCAGTCACTAAGAAATTTGGTTTCGTGTGTTTAAAAGAGTCTCATATTTATATATTTAAAGCAGCCTGGTTGAGTATATTCCAGACAAATTTAATGTTAAATTAATTTTTCTAAGATGAAGTCTCAAAAAAGTCGAGCCTCAAAATATTAAACAACTTTGATCAAATATAAATCCGATACATTACGTATTTGTGATAAATTCATAGCTTATTTTGGAAGTAGGAAAGTTTATCAAATAGGGAGTTTTTATATTAAAATGAGTTCAATCTAATTTGACGGCATAACGCCGATGAGTTTCCGAAATCTTTCGCTCCAACTTCCTCCAAGATTGTAACAATGTAGAAAATAATCTACATGGAAAAGTTGAGGAAAGTGCTATATCAGTTATGATAAAAAAAAGGTGTCGGGCGCAATCTCGTACATTCGCGAACAGATAAAAGCAAAGAGTAAGTAACATCTGCGACCGAAACTCGCAAAGGCGTTAGATTTTGTTCGAGCTAGTTTGGAATGATAGTTGTTCGCAACTTAACAGTTCCTCTACTGTTTGGCGATATTCAAAGAATTTAAATTCGTCGTGATTTTACGCAGTTTTGAACAATAACGATTCGTTACATTTACCATGGCAACATTTTATCACCTTTAATTATGTTCAAGTTAGCTGTAAGACATTGAAAATAATAAACATTGATGTAACGTTTAATTGTCTAATGAACTTTCTAATGCCAAGTTGAATTTAATTTAATTCCCTTTTACTCTTGCAGTTAAACATTTATTTAACTTTTTTTTTATTTAATTTAACTGGTAGATTTTCTCAACTATATATTTTTCCAGACTGCGAACGTAACTGGCCAACACATTACATCTGAAATTGGTAAACCAAGAAATGATCATTCCAAGGATCTTCTAATTATTTTGGTCACACCAAAAGCGAAGTTTAAAACATCTGATTTAGACTTTGATGATATATCTAGTGAATTCAGTGAGGATAGTTCCCAAGAAGAAGAATCGGAAAGTCTAACTCCGAAAGAGGATGAGGCTTACTTCCTATATCATATGTTACGTGTACGTGTATACCAATCGTTTGATATCTTAGAGCGTCGGTGACGCTGGACCGGAATGGACCGAAAGCTACATGTCTAGGTTCGATCCCTGCCATGTAAGAATGTGTTTTTCCAAATTTCATAGGTACATTTTCCGACGTTCTTGTGGTAAAGAAAAACTTCGAAAATTCAAAGATATGTGTGAAGTCAACCAATCGGGACTGGACCAGCGTGGTTGATTTGTTGCATTGAATAAGCTTCGAAACTACTGAACCGATTCGAAAAATTCTTTCACTGTTGGAAAGCTACACTATACGTGACATAGGCTATATTTATTCATAGACATTTTTTTAAATTCTAAATTGCGTGCAACCAATAATTTTATCTTAATTTTTTTGTCATTTTTTTTTTCAGACGACCGAAAATAGTCAACAAATTGACAATAAGACGGCTTCTACAATAATGCAAACTAAAGAAATTTTACAACCAATATTGAGATCACGATGCAAGAAACTTGATAATTGTAAGAAGAAATGTCCCAAAAGAAAGAAATCACTTTGCGAAAAAAAATGTATTATGATGATTGATATTTTCATAGTTTGCGAAAAGAAACCGAAAAATAAATGTAAAAAGAAATGCGGAAAAACAATGCCACCGAGTTGGCGTTAAAATGAAAGCCGAATCCAATAATCGATCCTACATCGAAGATTAACAGTGACATGTGACAAAGTACAAAATGAAACTCCTCTAATCGTAGTTGTTTGATTGGTGTTGCAATCCTTACATGGTTTTTATATATATACTTTAGGCAAGCAAAAAAACATTAGATCGATTATTGCATTCAGCGGATAAACTACCAATATATGCAGAAATAAATGCATTAATTAGAAAAAATGTTTTTTTTGTCGGAGGTACAACTGAACTGCTAAAATAATCATGCTAATATAATAGGTATAAATGCGAATGTTTAGATAGATGGGTGGATGGATGGATGGTTCATTTGAAGGTATCTCTAGAACGGCTAAACCAATCTTGATGCAATTTGGCATACATATAGAACAAAGTCTGGAAGAACACATAGGCTACTTAACAAGTTTTTTAATTCTGCACGGACACGGGCTACAGCTCGTATTAAATATATCGTTTCCATTACAAGGGCATTATTATTTGAGCTTTGTCATTTGTTAACCATTTTCAAAGAATTGGGATTAAATTGTATTTTCACCTTATGAATAGATAACTAAAACACTCTAACATAAAGAAAAAAAATAAAGAAAGGTTTACAAAAATCGTGGAAAATATAATTGAACAAGCTTAGTCTAAAATTATTCGTAAAAAAATAAAAGCGAAATGTTTTTTATACTTTTATATTACTACAAAAAATACTGTTAGACACTATTTAGTTAACCACGTGTTTTATCCCTTTGACCGCCGCCGATTGATATTATTGACGTCAACGTGGGTTATATGTTTCACCATAAATATATATCACCACAATACTTTCGGTATAAGTACATCATTATTTATTGGTAAAGATCGGATTTCGCAATCCTACGCATAATTATCTTACTCTTACAAATATTATAAATGCGCATGTTTAGATGGATGGATGGATGTTTGTTTGAAGGTATATCTCCAGAACGGCTGGATAACGATGAAATTTGGCACAGATGTAGATCATAGTCTGGAACAACACATAGGGTTCATTTTAGTTTTTTTTTTATTTTGCGCGGACAGAGTTGCGGGCGACAGCCAGTGTTTCAATAATCAAGATTTGTTTAAGCTAAAATGTATTTGAAACACTTTCTAAGTTTTTATAGTAAGGTCCTGTGTGTTTAGTTTACCAAATAATAGTCACCTTAGTAAATGTCTTTAAAATCTACGTCAAAGAGAATCTTCGATGCAGGAATCTTCATGAAGATGCTTTACTAAAATATCTTTGAAATTGCCTTTGTTAATAAAGCTTAGATTATTATACAAATTTAATTAATAAATTTTAGTGTTTAGCATCTTGTCAGAAGGTACAATTGCTTTGAATTCCTAAGATGCGTTGCAAGAATTTGAAACTTATTTATTTGAAAATCTTACTAATACGTGTATAACAAATGCGAAAGATTAGATAGTTGGATGGATGGATGGATGGATGTTTGTTAGAAGGTATCTCCGGAACAGATGAAAGAATCTTGATGAAATTTGTCATAGATGTAGAACATAGTCTGGAAGAACACATAGCCTACTTATTAAGTTATAATAATACCGCGCGACAGCTAGTCAATAATAAAGATAAACCTTTGAATGGCAAACGCAAAATATCTCTATCCGCATAAATATGAAAGGTGTTAAATCTTTTCTTTTCTGCACAATATTTTGGGCACGTAATATGTTTAACAGAAATTAAACCCGCTTTAACATCTTCGAAGACATCCATACAGAAGACATCTGTCAAGTGCAAGAAATTCCGTCTTTTCGTCTGACGACTGCGCGTGCCGGAGGCCTAAGTTTAGTGCACTTTCTACTACTTTCTTTCAAAGAGGAGGGGAGATATAGGAAGGGGAAATATTTTCATTCTGTGCGTGCATTCCTCCATCTATTAAATGTAGGCAACGCATCTGCAATTTCGGATGTCTATGGGTAGCGGTCGCTGTTTCGGTGAATCAGGTGGCCGCTTTCTTTTCCTTCATAAAATAAATAAAAAGATCTAAAGTGATTTCGTTTATTCATAAAGATACTATTGGGTTTTAAAGATAATTACTTGCAGTTCAACATCTAGTGCATGAAGGTCTTGCGGTAGCTAGAAGTTCACCTCTGGTACTTGGATTCTGATTTTCATCACAATCGTTACTCTCTGGATCACAATCATCAGGTTCTTCTTCGGGTTCGCATTCAAAATCTTCATCACAATTATTCTCACAATTAGCGAGCTTTGCACCGGAATAATTCTCTTCGCATTCTTGCTGGCATTCATTATTTGCTTCGCAATTAACTTCGTTTTTAAACCGAAGCAGTGATTTGAGAACTGGTGAGGGGGTAGACCCGTACACTCTTAACTTGCCTCTGTTCCCTTTGTACTTTTGCAAGTTGCTCTTGGTTTGGTATTGTCCTTTATACAATTTATTCTTGTATTCTTGACCGGTTACTTTTGGTTTTTGGGGCTCCGATCGCTTAAAACAAATTTTGAAATACTTAAGTTAAGTTACATTAAAGTTTGTACATCTGTACTTGAAAAAATAATTAATTAAATAACCGTCGGAACGGATTATTTAATACTATGAGGATGATAGCCTTTAGTATGAAAGAGATATTTTAAAACTGTTACTGAGAATCTCGTACGCGAATGAACAAGTAAAAAACCTAATTAGTGTAATTAAATTTTCATGGAAAACTGTCAGAATAATTTTAATTATTTTAACAAACAAACAATTGAAAATTATCCAGGAAATCTGTTATAACTTTTGATCTGTACCACCATAACCCTAACTTTTTAAAAGGTAAATGTAAAAAGACTTACAAAATTCTTGATTAAGAAGATAGCGGGTATACCACCTTCTTTTTCATCGCTCGATTGTAACAAATCGTTGGCTTCCAGAGGATACTTAAGGTTTTGCTGGCTACTTCTATCAATAACAAGGACTAGGGGTCTGTTATTCTGAGCGGCATTTCTGTAGAGACGGCTTAATAGACCGGTCATTTCTGCGTTCACTCCATTGCACTGTAAACAAGATTAGATAGTAATCACTTAGCAATTTAACCATCTTGTCTAACAAGCAACAGGTAAATTAAACAATAAACCTGACTTATTCTACCTCTTTGATTCTAGAGAATATGATGCAGATGCGTGATCGGCCTTTGAGAAAATGATACACTCGCTTCTTTAAGGACCCTAAATCAAAATTTGATACAATCAAAATCTGTTTAGGTCCTAGAAGCCCTAGAGTTTCAATTTCAACATTATATGAAAATGTATTATCACTCCGCTCATTGCTATTAAAAAAACATAAATGTTAATGCAAAAGTAAAGACAGTCTTTAACGGTTATATCTAAGTTGTTGAAAATAAATGAACTAGAACAAAACTTACACTTATTATGAGGGTCCATAGAATTTGAACTGCTATCACCAAAGTCATCATTTCTTAAAGGTGTTCTGTTTAGCCGCAATTTTTAGAGTGGTCAATTTCTATTTTCACCAATAACTTGTCGCTCTAGTGGATTTAATCAAACCGTTAATTAGGGATTTTTATTATTGTTTTTAGTTTCCGTATTCGCTTTTAGGTTTATAGCTTTAATTAGTGTTTCGGGTAATTAGGTAACTTTAATTGCAAGGACCGCTGTTACGTCTTTACTTTCTGTAGATTTGTACGCGTTCTTCGAACATAAAAAGTAGTAATACTTTGAATATAGAACTTTGATTTATACTTTCTACGTCCTATTAATATAGATATGTACAACTATTTCCAGTATTATTTTTAACAACTTTTTAGCAGGGCCATTTTAATAGACCACATTTCATACTTCATCAAAGATCTTGTAAGGGCGGGTAAAAAAAATATTTGTTTTTAAGTTAGAACTGCACAATTGTTTAACTTTTCTTAACGATTACATATTTATTGTAATCATGCAATCGAACGTCTTTACAATGTTGCGTCAGTGAACTCTTTTTCTTTTTAAACACTAAGGTTATACAAAAAAATCGAGCGAAAAGCATGCGATATATCATAACAACTGAATTAGAATCAATATGTTTAAAGTTCGAATCGATTCATTCATTTTAATCGATGTTTTAAGCAGGTCAATTCACTATTAAATTAAAACTGATAGATGTTAAATGTGACCTATTGAAGTGGCCCTGCTATATGTCAATAATCAATTATAATCACTGATCTCTCTACTCTTTAGAACAGGCTAAAAGTCTTGATATTTTGTACCCAGTTGATTTCAGCAGTGACGATTCGAACCTTAGATATAATGGCAGTTTTTGTCATAAACATAATTAAGTTCTTTTAAATCGAAACTAATCAAAAGCTGTCGTTTCCAAGAAGCGATCTGTCCACATCTATATATAGAGGACACGGAATATAATAACCTAGTTGATGCCCGCGACACCGTCCACGCGGAATTAAAAAACGTAATAAGTAGCCTATATCTTTTTCCAGACTATGTTCTATGATATGTCCATGCCAAATTTCAATTGGATCCATGCAGCCGTTCTGGAGATATCTTCTAACAAACATCCATCCATCCATCCAAACATTCGCATTTATAATATCAGTAAGATAAGAACGCTCCTTTATTTAAAAAAAATGTTATTATTTTATACTACAAAAAATAACTCTGTCAGTTGAAACTCTTTGCTGTCAACCTGTCAGTTACAGGAGATTGTGGTATGCCGATATAAATCGATGAAAGATTATATTAAAAATGGATTAAACGAATTCACAAAATTGTTAAAGTTTTCACGTAGAAATCATGGAGCCAACATGTTTGTATGTAGCACAAAGAATCTGTTCACAATTGAGGATATTGTGAAATCTTATTCAATTACAAATCATTGAAAATGTCAAGTCGTCAAACGGTAAAAACATCTTATATATATATAAAAGAAAGTCGTGTTAGTTACACTATTTATAACTTGAGATTGGTCGAACTGATTTAGTTGAAAATTGATGGGGAGGTAGCTTAGAACCAGGAAACGGACATAGGATAATTTTTACCACGTTTTCTATTTTATATTCCGCGCGGACGGAGTCGCGGGCAAAAGCTAGTTTGTAATGGAAATAAAAAAAGTATATCTCTCGCAATCTGGTTGACTAAAGAATTACATAATTTGGTAGAAATTATTATTATATCGAAGTTTTTTTAAACTTCTTAAAATTAATACATGTATATTTGCAGGGTACAAATACCAACATGACTGTAGACGATGACGTAAGTGTATATTTCTTTATAAAAAAACCAGAAATAAGTACATCCCTTTTTTATATAGGGCCAGAATCAGAGAAATAGTGCTTATTGTATTTTTAAAAGGGTTCATTTCTAACAATAAACTACTCAATAAACATTGTCAACAATTCCAGACGCCTGACCAAACATCACTTGGCTCTTTAAACGTTGAACTCCGGGAATATTTGGATAGAGCGAACAATTTTGAACTGTACCCGGGCGCGGAGACGATGGAATATGATTTTATAGCTGAGAGGCAAAATGTTCACGGGACTAAGTATGTTTTAAACATTCACGAATCTAGCATTAAAATTGTAAAGTAAGACTTTGAAGTACCAAAGGATATCTTTCTCTAACTCTTGTATAGAATGTACGGTTACCTGATCTCTATCGCTGTTTCCTCTTCATTGTCTACGCAGTAGTAACTCTTAGCATAAACTCGGAATCTTCCTCATTTTCACTATCGATGAATATTTTTATGGGGTAAAGCCAACGGACAGCCGATTGCCTAATGTATTTGATCCGACGACCTGGATATCCAAAATTCCAAAGGAACTATAGCCACCTTGACCATAAGGAAAGAGTACGCTCCTTTCTTGAAAGACCCTTGATCGTGGTCAGGTTTAAACAGACTATTTGGGTGTTCGAACTACACAATATTCTATATATTTTTACTATAACCTTATTCAAACATTTTTGGTAAACGTTTGAATAAGCTAAGATCTTGTCTTTTTCAGTTTAATAGAATCTACAGCGCATTTAATAAAAGGATGCCTTGGTGCGGGCATCCTAGGCATTCACGAAGGCTACAGTTATGGAGGTCTCTGGACTTCGCTCGGAGCTAACATATTGATCGGCTTCTTTGTTCCATATAACATGTTAGTAAGTAATTTTCTCCAAAAACAACGAATTGTCTTCATCTCCCTGGCCTTTTTCCACTCACGTGGGGATGGCACACAACCTTAAAGTTTTGACTCAAGTTTTTACGGCCGCCTGCTTGTCTCCAACCCTACTTGGGAGACCAAAAACAACGGATTGTGTTTGAAAATTTAAGATATAATTTTAAAAGTTCTCTTACGTTTAAAGATGGTGAAAATTTAAAAATTCTGAGGGTTGTAAGATACATAAAATAATCAAACCTACTTTGTGTCTTTTATACTATGCATCGCTTTCCTTGTTCCACCAATGTACAATACTCGTATATTTCTTTCGTTTCACGTTACGAAAGTGTTTCATTTTGGCCCATCCTTGAAATTACTTTTCTCCGCTGTTCATTGAATTCTTCAGAAGACTACTGATGATAAGTGTCGTTTTATTATTCTATTTAACATTCTTATTATTATATTGGGTACTATTTTATTTCAGTTATTAATTGACGCTGCACAAAGAATGTATATACGATTAAGAGTGCCAAGACTATCATATCCTGATCTCGTTGAAGCCGTTATTGCGACGGGTCCAATGCGATGTTTGAGACCTTATAGAAAAGTTTTTAGGTTATTCTCAAAAATTTTATAATTGTTTGAATATATAACTCCATTCAAACTAACCTGTTGATATTGATTTCAGATATTCCGTGGATTTGTTTCTTTTCTTCGGATTTTGTAGTACATGTTGTATTTTCGAAATCATGATTGCTCGAACTTTAAAAGAGGTTCTTTTAATTTCTTTACTATTAAATTATATATAAGATAATCAACGTATAATAGTGGAAATTGATAGATTGGGCTTCTAAACTCACTCAATATTAAGAACTTTAGTCCATAATTCAAGCAACTGTAGCCACTGCAGATTTCCACCACAGTAAGAAATTGTCTTCTTCTATTCTATTTTTCTATTCATTTGACTTCAACTATTTCATTTCAGGTGTTAGAAACAGCCTCCGGTTCCTTCAAGAACTATAATTTTCCTATAGCTATTTATATTTTAATTGTCTTCGTACCGCTATTCTCTTTGTGCATGATAAGAAGCTTAAAACATCTGGCGCCATTTTCTCTCGTTGCTGATGTATTTTGTGGTAAAGTATTGTTTAGTTTTTAATACTATTTAGTACACAATACAAACAAAAGAAAACGAAACAAAGAAGAGATGTGTTTATGATCATTGTTTTAATAGAAGACTGCAGACGAACCTGATGTTAAGTAACCATTGTTACTTACGACCATTTTGTATATTATACTACTTAGAAGATGTCATAAAATGAGGCTGATGGAGGAAGTTTATTGTTCATTCTTTCAATGAAACACTGATGTAAAATGTAGAATTAACCCTCGGAGTACACTAGGGGTCATTTTGACCCCAAATTTTTTTTTATCCTAAAATATTTCTCTAGTCAGTCGAAATATTCGAGACATCCGGTGTATATTTTGAAGGTTAAAGCCCCCCTCTAAAAGTACACAAAGGGACAACTGCGCAACGTTTTACAACGGCCCAGCGAAGAGGACGTGGGGTCAAATTGACCCCTGTGTGTACTAGTGAGTGTCTGTTGAAAAAATGATATATTTTTGTTTCACGCATAAAGTGTGCAAGTAAGTGTAAATTACAATAAAAATTATGAGAAATTTTTGTTTTTATCGATTGAATAATATTTTTTTACAGAATGCCGTATAACCTCCGTAACAACCGTGTTCTTAATTATTTGTTAAGAAGCAGCAGACAGCTGGTTTACGACAATCCCTCTGATTGAAAAATGCAAAAACAACCCTACGATTTGACGATTACCGGTACTATCCGTAGCAACAAGAAAGAGATTCCATTAGAAATGAAAATTGCTGGTGAAGAGCGAATCGCAAAATATTGTCATCATGATTCAATCACACTTGTTTCATGGACGCCAAAAAAAAAAAGAAATGTATTAGTGGCTTCTTCTTATCTACAATCTACAGCAATTAACCCGGACAATGGAAAACCATGTATAATCGAGCATTATAATAAAGCAAAAAGTGGAACAGACCTTCGATCAACTGTGTAAATTACATACTGTCGCACGCGCCACAAAAAAATGGCCAGCACGATTTTTCTTTGGAATACTTGATCAAGCAATTGTTAATAGTCGTATACTTCACATCTCTAAATTTGTCGCTGCTGAAGAGGAAGAGCAACAAAATAACTGCGCGAGAATGTTACCAGCAGGTAGCTATTCATTTATTCAAACCGTGGCTCCATAGACGACTAGATGGTAATGTTTTTCTAAGACAAGGCATCCGAAAAGGAATTGAAAAATTTTTAAATATCAATTAGCCTTCATCACAAAATGATTCTCGTCCAGTATCGGAGAAACGCCAACGTTGTGCTTTATGTCCACGAAAAGATGACCACAAAACACAAGCTCTATGTCCATCATGTATGCGGGGCTATGTGTGATAAACATCGTATATACATGTGTAATGATTGTGGTGGGGTTGAATAATTTGTTATTTTTCATATTTTAATAAATTTTACGAATTATAAGTTATGGTATTGATTATTTTTATGTGTACCTAAGAATTACTTTCGATTTTTCACTTAAAAAAATAGTCATTTTCACATAACTAAATAATTATACTTTTTGGAAAATTTACAAAAACAGCTATAATTGCTTGAATCTCGGTATTTTCGTCTTCAAAAATCTCATATTGTTTTTTTCTAAATGTACATTTAACATTTGATACGGGTAATTATTCGAATCAGTTCGTTTTCGAAAATAGGTTCGAATTTAATTAATTTTTTCACCATTAAAATCTATTTAATTCCGAATAATAATGATTGTATTCGAAAGAGCATTGTTTTACCTACAAAAATGTCATAACCTAAATTCCGATAAAATGCTTAGTTTCTGAGATATAGGTCTTTAAAAGTCAAGTGGGGTCAATTTGACCCCGTGTGTACTCTAAAGTTCTGATCAGAGGTGTGTACTCCGAGGGTTAAGTACGCCGTTTTCTTGACATGATTGTGATGTATCCTTCAGTGGTTCTACTACTAATTTTTTCGTTGCTTTAAAATGTGCTTACAAATGTTTCAGGAGTTTGCGTCTTAATCGCTGTATACTACAGTATTCTATATAAAACGTACGAATATCGCCCAGCTTGGAAGAGTATTCGTGGATTGTTTCGTTTCTGTGGCGTTTGTATCTACAGCCTGGATGGTATCGGCGTTGCCTTACCCATTGAAAACTACATGACGAAGCCTCAGTACTTCCACCTTGTGGTGCAATGGGGTAAATCGACTAAAGATAGACCTATGCTTACTAACACGGCATCATTAGAAAAATGAAGTCTCCTGATGAACCAAAAGTGACTCAGGGTTAGCTAAAAGTTCCCTTGCCACCATTCTTCAAGAGACAACATCAAAATTATCGCATTTGGCGCTGTTGGTATCTCTCTCGTTTAATAAATCTAGTAATTTGGAAAAGATCCTTGTGATACTGCAAAGTTTTACTGTTCTTAAGATCGGAGTCACATGGGTCGATACTTACTTTTCAAATCTTGTATTCCAGGTATGTCGATTGTACTTGTGTCCGTGGCTAGTGTTGGTTTTTTCGGCTATTGGGCGTGGGGAGATGCTTGTCGAAGCCCCATCACAATCCACATGCCCAAGGATCGGTAAACGTACTACTTTTTTCACCAGTTGTCGCTAAGCGTTTATTGTATTGTTCACGAGCATTTCATTAATAGAATATCGTTATCTCTCTCCACCTCTGTCATATTTAATTTAAAACACTTCCTATGTTTCTAACCCTAGTTGCTATAAGCGATACTGCGACGACCATGTCATTTTATGTTGCCACAATTAATTCAGCCAAACAATAGCGAGTTTATACAGTGTTTATTTAGCGCTAGAAGCGTTTTAAGTCCATTTTGTATAATAGCATTATCTGAACACAGAGTTTCAATACAGATTTGGGTATTATATGAACCACAAGCGCATTATCTCTGCAATTTCTATTGCAGTGCATCCCTAGCGCTCCAGTTTTTGATTGCCATTTCCCTGGGCGTTACATTCTCTGTACATTTGTGGGTGCCGTTTAGAACAATATGGCATTACATTGGCAGGAGATATAAAAGGTATGTTTACGTATGCTACTACAACTTTAAAATCTTAATAATTGTCATATAATATTTGTGATGACGCCTGCAAGAATAAATTAGTTAATATTTTTATTTGATATTTATTGGTTTTTTTTCAGGCACAGAGGACTTTGGGAGAGATTGTACAAGGGAATCTACGTTTTAATCATCACAGGCTTTTCTATTTTGTTTTCTGATTTAACAGAATGGATGAGCTTTGTAAAGTATTATAATATCATATATTTAATATAAAAAAGAACCACTAAGATCGATCACCTGATTGTTTTTAATAATTTCCTTTTTTTATTTTAGGTCGGTAATTTCTTCCTAGGAACTGTGGTGTTTATATTCCCTGCCTTTATAGATAGTTTGGTAATATGGGGGGAGGCACACTCGGCATACATGAGGTAAACATTGGAATAATATTTAAAAACAAATTGCACATGGAATTAGGAGAAATTTTTCCCTTTTCCTTATGGATCTATAGTTGTATCGGTTTGGATGTAATTTGAGGGCAATTGAATAATTAACATTTTATTTTCAGAATAAAAATATTGCAAAATATAATGATTATGTTGATCGGGCTTACGTTATGTTGTGGAGCGATATATTCTTATATAGAATAAATCAGTAACACCATTTTTTTTTTCTTTTATTTATCAATAAAATAGTTTCCTTTGTCCAAAACCTGTGTTACAAAAATATTACTTTGATTCTCGTTGAAAAATATAGACATAATAATAATGTAGGTATTTTAACAGTTCATCTAGTTTTTGGTAGTTAGATTAAAAATATTTTTGGAAATAAACTGTATTGAATTACTCTAACCAGTCTTTGACATCAAAGGTACTCGTATAACAAGATTTAAAAAGGATACAAACAGGATTGTAAAAGGGTCCTAACATTATTATTACAAAAACACCTTAATAAATTTACGCTACGGAATCTCTATGAATCAATAACAGGATAACGATATAGAAACTTTACCCAAGATAAACTTTTAAAGGTTGTTTTCACTATTTATTTTAAAAAATATGATCACTAGAAACCTATTTTAAAGAGTAACATCAAATTATTTGCTATAAAATCCAGAACAAAAAGTCAAAACTAATTCACTATTACATCACAACCCATAAATGTAAAGAACAGTAACAAGATAGATCCTATTTGAGTAATAAATGTGAAATTTAATATAGGCCAAGTTCAATAACACAAACACTTATAAGATGCAATTAAAATGAAGGTCGAAAGCATTTGTTACGTTTTTAAAATTGATACAATGTCCTCAAATAATTGAACATTACGACGTAATTGGTTTTTAAAATACTGAACTGATGTTAAATAATATTTCGGCCAAATGCCTTTCGCATTTCATAATGGCGAAAACAAAAAAATTACTGAAGTGTTACATATCCTAAAATAAAAACCTCGTAACACACTCTTATAATCATTAATTTGGAATAATTTTTAAGGAAAGTGTATAAATAGATAAACGTGAAATTTTACACAGTTGAAGTTAATTTAGATAAGAAATACATAAAGTTGTTTTTGAAGAAACAAAAATAAATTATGAATTACGGTTAAATTTCGTCCAATAAGCAAGTACTAGTAAAAATAACGCCAACCTTCGCTAGTCGAAGAGGCAAGTAGGCGAGGTAGTTCAAGAAGAAAAAGTAAAAATAAAACCCGCCAACAGTCGGACCATACCCTGTCTACTCGACACTTAATTATTCCTTATTGATACAATGAACGCTCAACACTAGCTAAATTGAGAAATCATTACAAAGTAATGTTCAGTGCTCTGATAAGTGGCCACTACATTAACAGCTCGTCAAATATACACACTGTATTTAAACTGCAATACCTACATATTCAGTCTTTTTATAGTAAAAGCGGCAAATTAGCAAGAGACTACTTAAAAATAGTGAAAGATATTTACAGACTGCAAGTACTGTCTACCTTTATGACTGGTTTACATTACGACAGTACAGTAGGACAGCAGCGCTGGCATGAACTCTTTGGGTCATCGACGCCAGTTAGTGTTTACATTATACCAGTTGTATGCCAGCGCTGATTTTGAGCGCTACTTTCCTACTATATTGGCATTAATTGACAGAGAAGACACACAGAAAGAGGATATTCCCCACCCCATGCGTCCTCTCCTGCTTTCCCTTTTCCACACTTGAAGAATAGGATGGAAAGAGAAATGAGTACTCTGGATTGGCCTCCGCTAAACACAGAAGTTACAGAAAAATGTATACCAATTAACCATTTTTGCAGTATAAAATGTAGCCTAAGAGCCTAGCACGAATACTACAACAGTCGCCTTTGTAACGTCATCGACAATACTTCAAAATTTGTATGAGAATTTTTGGTGTAGCGGCCAAATTCTGTCGAAGACTTTACGAACTCGCGAACATTTGTTTTAGGGCCTCTGTATATTATTACAATCTTTATTCAGTATCGAATTTCATTGAAATCCGTTCTGCGGTTCTGTAGTTACGTGGGAAACATCCATACATCCAAACGCATTCATAATAATTAATACTACGAGTTTAGTTAGGAGTAAAATTTTGTTCAAGTGTTAAATTGAAGGTGAAAACTAAAGGTGTGTAGCGAACTTTAGAGATGTAAAAATGACAGTATGAAATATAACTTCATGGTAATAAATAACTATGTATCATCTTGTAAAGACAATATAAATAGAGTTGATAAGCTTCAATGATACAGAACCGAAAATATTTTATACTCCACGTCAAAGTACAGTCGAGAACAGCTTTATTTAAATATAATTTAAATATGTATGTTCTGGTAAAATAAATTATAAAATAATTATTTTTAAATACCAATATTCATATTGTTGTAAATAGGAAACTGGCTTAATTATTTAAGTATTAGTAGTATTAGTATTTAGTATTATTAGTATTGATTTGAAGGACGAAACTTGGTGCGAACAAAGAATTAGTTATCACTATGGGAGTTAAAATGTTTCGCAACCTAACAAAAATTAACAATAAAAAAAAATCTCAACTTTATAAAAATACCGTTATTAAAAATGTGACGCCTTATAATCATTAATATAGAATAGAAATATTGAAAAGAGTTTATTTTCAATATTTCACTTGTTTAATTTATAACACTTAATATCCTGACCGTACATCGCAAGGTCGTGTCGAATGAAGGCGCTGTTCGTTCATTCTATCGAGTCAAAAGACAGCCTCTGATGAGTTTGCAAGTGTCGTAGTGTTGTGCCCATGACTTACAATGGAAATGAACACCAATCGTGTAAGTTGAAGTTAATAAGAAATTAAATAGAAAACAACTCACGCCTTAAACACAGAGAAGTAGACAAACAATACATTTGGCATGATCCTGATACACCTTTCTTTTTTTTCTTAAAGACAAAAAGAGATGACATCATGTTTCTTTCTGTAGTGAAAATCCACGGATAACATCTTTGGTATATCAAACATTCATCATCTTTTTTTTATTCGAAGCATTTCTTTTTCAATTTCGAGAATCCATTTTTTTATTTTGGATTTAATTTAAGGCGGTCAATTAGCTGGTGACCGCTTTCCTACCTAATGCTAAGAGAAATCTATCGTGGGGTATTATAATAATTATTTACTATTATCTATAAAGTCTGCTTTAGACAGACTAATTAATATTCAATTAAAATACCAGTATAACACGTATGTTATAAACATAAGACCACAAAAGACTTGAAGAAAAATTTAAATAAATTATTTACTTTTATTACACTTTTATAATATGCATTTTTTAAAAATAAAAAACAAAAAAAAGTAAAATAAAAAACAAAAAAATCCTACTTATTCCTTGCATATAAACGCAACTACCCATATGACAAGTGAAGGAATGCAAATTGATCCTCCTTAGGCATTCCGGTGAAAATTCCTTCATATCTTACTTATATTAGAAGTGCAAATGTTTAGATGGATGGAAGGAAAAACGGCTCAACAGATCTCGATGAAATTCGGCAAAGATATAGAACATAGATCTTAATTTTTTTAACGCCGCGAGGACAGAGTCGCGAGCGACAGCTAGTAGGTAATAAATAATAAATTCTGACGCAGTTCAAAGTTTTAGTGACTGTAAATAGTGTGTACTGTAATTCCGTACAAGTATGCACGTGTCCTCATTTGTACAAGTGTAAGGAAATTCGATTTAATCCCCTTGATAATGTGCCGTAAAGATAAAACAGTGAAGTGTCAAGATTTACTGGCAAAGAATAAATAGATGACCTGAAACATAAACATGATCTAGGTATGACTTTTTCCACTCTTTTTCACACAAAGAAGAAGATTAAATCAAACTTAGTGTAGGTTTTCACAGTTAAGACAGTTGAATAAAAACCTATTACCATCCCACTCACTCTCTATAAAAAGAACAGAGACAATGATATATTATAATACAACTTAGGTACGGTATTTGAAACTCTGCAACAAAGAATAAACATTTGTTCAGGAAATAATTATGGGAATAATCTTCAGATAGGAAGGCAGTAATTACAAAAGACGCACGTAACCCAGGCGGGTAGGCATATTACGGACTTTTATTTGGCACGGTTCTGGCACACACATCTCATACATTTGAATTTTTTTTTTAAGGTAAATCAAACACCAACACAACAAGATGTCCACGATCTATCACCGAAGCCCCCGCCACAACCACCGCCGGAAGAAAATAATACAAAATTCGTTCTACATTCAGATAAAGATCCTTACGACTACATATCCCAAAGATGTACAGCTAAACCTACGAAGTAAGTATAAATATTTCATTTTTGAATTACTATTTTAATACCTTAATTTCAAAAATATTCAAAGCTGTCTTTTGTTACAAAAATATCCAGTGACCTTCTAAAATCTGTTGGATAATCAAGATCATTTTCTTTAGTCATAACCATGCCCTCTTCGGAGGATAGGTACAGTATATACTTTTTCATTTTATATCTGTCGTCTTATCTGAATTAATTTCCTACATAAGCATAGAAACTCTCAAATTCCTATTCCAGTACCCTAGAATCAACAGGACATCTCATCAAGGGCTGTCTGGGCGGTGGGATACTGGGTATTCACGAGGCTTACATGAAATGCGGTCTCTGGTCTTCGCTTTTCATCACAATAGTCTTCGGCTTTTATATCACTTATTGCGTACATGTAAGTATATTCCATTTTTGTTAAAATTCTAAATGCAAACATCAAATTTAATCCATGGCGGCCATTGCACTTTTTTGTGAAAATTGTGAGATAAAACAAAGTGGTTAAAACAAGGCTAGCCAATATTATAAAGTTGAGTAAAAATGTGAGAAAGAAGAAAAACATTTTAAAATTTACGAGTTTAAAGAAAAATGTGAAGATTGTCTACACATTTTTTTTTTTTGTTAAAACTCTGGTGAAAATAATTCGGGTTTCAATTGAATAGTTTTGTTTGGCACACAACATAAGCATATTTATGCTGAAATTATTCTTGAATATAGGTTACGAAATTTAGATCTTTACATCACAAGAGGGATCATTAAATTTATTAAGAACTAAAATATTTTTTTCCTCCAGACAAATGCACAAAGTTGTCGAGAACTTAACTAAATATTTACCCCTAGATAACTTTGCAGGGGTGAAACGAAATTCCTCACAGAAATAAGTTAAAATAAATTTGCTATCTCTTATTTTATCACCGTACAAGTTTAACTGGGGTGCGCCAGAATTTGGAAAACTTTAACGTTCAACTTGTAAAAGTTTTTTATATCAACATGTACTATTTTTATTTGTGTTTACACGACTACATAAATAAGTTCTTTTTTATTATAAATATCGTGTCCAATTTATATAATAACCTTTGTCAATGTTCTTTTTAAATACTTTGCAAATTGAATTACTCAAACAACACTTTTTGAAAAATGTATCTCGCAACTGCATTGTCTTTATCTTACTTCTTACTAGTATTATAAATGCGAATGTTTAGATGGGTGGACGGATAGACGGATGGATGGATTGATGTTTGTTTAAAGGTATCTCCGGAACAGCTCAACGGATCTTGATGAAATTTGGTAGAGAAGAACATATTCTGGAAGAACACATAGGCTACTTATCACTTTTTTTTAATTCCGCGCAGACTGAGTCGTGGTTGGCAGCTAGTATTTCTATAAAATGTGTATACCTTCATTGGCGGAGTTATTATTCTTAGAGATTTAAAGGTAATCTTCATACTTTTTTCCAGATCTTAGTCAAATCGGCGCAAACATTATACAAAAGACTTCATTTACCAGAAATGTCTTACCCAGACGTTGCAGAGGCGTCTTTAGAAGTCGGACCATTCCCTAGATTAAGAAAATATAGCAAATTTTTCAGGTAAACAGGTTCAAAGGATTTACATGATTTAACTTAAATCTAAGTTTTTGATGTCTAACTTTGTGTCAAGCTTTACAAGCTAGTTTTTTTTATGGCAGACGGTTTAAAATTCCAACTATGTCATTAACAACAATCTGTGAACTCAATTCTATATGTCGTTTAAATTGAAGAGACTAGAAGTCACATAAAGATAATTTTATATCATTTTTTTCCAGGTACGCGGTAGACGCAATTATATGCATAGATTTATTCGGTGCATGTTGCGTATACCAGATAATAATAGCCAAAACAATACAACAACTGGTTGAAAGCAAAGACGACGTAGCCTGGGAGGATATAGATAGATTGAGGCTGTACGTACTGGCTCTCTTACTGCCGATACTACTGCTCTGTATGATAACCACGTTGAAATATCTGGCACCGTTCACACTACTCGCGGACGTTTTTATTAGTAAGTAATAATTAGTCAACAAACAAAATAAAAATAAAAGAAAACCTGGAACCCTTAAGAATAGTTAATAAGTTAATAAGTTCCTCTACTATTGCGGATGGTAATAGTCGTCCATAGAAACCACAAAAAAGTAACGTTTGATTTTCTCATAACAGAACCTGAACGGGCTCAGTTTTCACGGGTGGATCTATATAGCTAAGTTAGTGAATATATAAGAAGTATGGACTTCTTTGTTCCTTATAAAAATGGGTAAAGATATCACCCACAGTCGCAAGCACATATTATCTTAACGGTTAGTTTGTAATGTCTTAATAAGAAATGTAATACAGCTCGTACATATATATATATTATGGCTGGCTCTCTAGCTGATCCCTATCACCAAGTCAACCAATCCGTACTGGGCCGTAGAGTATTTTACTATAGCCAAGTCACCCCTAACTTAAGTAGGCTCCGAGCCCCTTGGGGGGTACATATAAGCTAACAAGAATTAATATTTAAATTTCTTAATTATTTTACAGTTGCATGCGTGATAGCGACCGTAGTGTACAGCCTACGCGTTGCTCCTAAAATATCAGAGGTCCCAGCGTGGAAGGACGCCTTGGGTTTCTTCGAGTTTTGTGGCATTGTTGTATTTAGTATGGAAGGAATAGGAGTATCTCTGCCAATTGAGAACAATATGAAAGATCCTAAACAATTTCCTAAAGTACTTTGTGCTGGTAAGTTGACAAAAACATGGTTATACCTATTTAGCCATTAACGTTGAAGTTAATTACGAATGTGCTATGATGTTGAGAAAGACTACTCTATTTGTAAAAAACATGACCTCTTTATTCAATACATTGAAATATTGTAGACCAAAGAATGAAAAAAATACTTTAATATTTATTATCATTATTATACGTATCACTTTTATCGTAAACTAGCTTTTATCCGCGACTCCGTCCGCGCGGAATAAAAAATAGAAAACGGGGTAAAAATGATCCTATGTCCGTTTCCTGGTTCTAAGCTACGTGCCCATCAATTTTCAGTCAAATCGATTCAGCCGTTCTTGAGTATAATAGTGTAACTAACACGACTTTCTTTTATATATATATATACGACCCTAATCATTTTTTCTTGTTACAGGTATGAGTGTTGTTGTTTCTTTTCTAATAATTGTTGGATTTTTCGGTTATTGGGGATTCGGTGAAAATTCTATATCACCAGTGACTCTCAATTTTCCATCCGCAATGTAAGTAAATCTAAAATAAGTAACCTAGATATGGAGTAGATTAAGGATGAAATCAGTGTGGAAAAAAAATCCGATATCTAATTGTATGATGGACCTAGGATAAAAACATCAATCATGATAAAAAAAAAATTAGACTTGGAATGGACTTTTATTTCTTTTTTATAAGAAAAGAGGTTAAACAAGTGTCTGGATCAACGACGTCCATGGATATCGGAAACATAAGACGAACTGTTAATGCGTTACCGGTCTTAAAAAACTTATTCTGTTTATTTAAAAAGTAACTCTTAATTATCTGTTTTTGATTTCAGTTTTCCAACAATCCTCAAATGTCTAATGGCGATAATGATTTTCATAACATTCGCCCTTAACTTCTGGGCGCCTTTCAATCTCGTTTGGTTCTATTTGTCAAAGAAACATGATCCGAAGAGACATTGGCTTTGGGAAAGGGTGTACAGAGCTGTGTTTATTGTTGCCATCACATCTATCGCTATTGCCTTTCCTAATATTGGGAATTTGATGGGCTTGGTAAGTAACAGTTTTCTATACAGTGAACTTCCACTGTGACACTCGAATTAGTACATATTGTTGTCTCTGTTTTGTCAAAGCGAATAAATGAGATGACAATATGTCCTAATACAAGTGTCACGGCAGTGTAATTCTATGTTTACGATTATATTGTGGTTACTCATTAGAGAAGAGTGAAGAAAACATTGAGCGCCTTCCACGTGAGTCAGATAAGGAGAGGGAGATGATTATGACTCTTTAAAAAAGACTGTTGCTATTAATCTTATCGCCACAATAATCAGAATGGATGTTCACTTTTTTTAATTACAGTGTTTACACGGCCTATAGGTACCATTCACATGAACTTTCTTCAGATGAAGATTCTTAGAACCCCATGTTTTTGGAAAATAAATGACTAAAATCCTTAAATTTTTGCAACTAAATACTAAAAGAGCACAATTAACTCATCATTCCTAGTTAAATACTCCATACCTCTTATCTAGAAGGAATTGATTGTCCAGACTCAAGACGAAACCTAAAAGATTAAACTGCTAAGCCATTTTAAATTAGCTTTTTCACGCTTATCTAAGCTATTTATGTAACCACCGTTTGTTTTTTGCAGCTTGGAGCTTTCTGCCTGTCGAATATGGGTTTTATATTTCCAGCGCTAATAGAACTTCTCGTCATTTGGGAAGTTCCTGGCCTCGGAAGATACAAATGGCGTCTATGGAAGAATGTTTTTGTTATAATTGTAGGAATACTGTTATTTGTTGCTGGCACTTATTCTAACCTCAAAGGCCTTATATCAAATATATGATATCAATTTGTTTTTTTATCTTTATTCTTCACTAGCTGTTGACTCTGTCCGCGCGGCATTAAAAAATATGTTCTTCCAGACTATGTTCTACATCTGTGCCAAATTTAATCAAGATCCGTTGAGCCATTCTGGAGATTACATCAAACAAACATCCATCCATCTAAACATTCGCATTTATAATATTAGTAAGAAAAGATTAGATAATGTAATGTATATATAAAATACACACAAAATCAAGATCGAAATAAAAAAAAAGTAATCAGAAAAATTTTATATTTAAAAATAATTTACAATTAAATAAAAGATACAAACAAAATAACAATCCAAAAATACGAAACATCGTATAGAAAACTAAAATAACAATGCAATAACATAATCACCAAGGAACACACAATTGAACATTAATATTTGTATTGCACTCAAAATTTAATCATCTCTGATACTCATGTTGCTCTACGTCACAATATTATATCTATGTCTAATAGTATCATAAATAAAATAAGAAACTAGTCATCAAACAATACGACCAGTTAAAAAATCAAACATCAAAAGTTATCGATAATTTTCGTATTTTACGCCAAATTTTAAATCTAAGCTAAAATTGTCTGCAATCTCATATATCAGACCTTTTGCCAGGATTAAGGGCGATTGATATTAGCTGGACTCCGCTAACGAAGCTTCCACATATACAGAAGAAGACCCCAACTAAAATCATTATACAGGATACCCATAACCTCCATCTGAACGGTCCAAGTCCCGGTCGCTCCCAATGCACCAGTAGATAAATCACATTGGGATATATAAATGCAAGATTTGACAAACAGAATGCGCCGAGCTGGAAGATTTATATTTATTAATTATCAATTAATTGTCTTTTGTTGTTGGAGGCCAAAGCCCTCTTCGGGTCGCTGCGTCACCCTACTAGTTATAAATTAATTAGAAAACAACAAGAAGTCACATTGACTGGATCATACTATGTTCTACATATATGCCAAATTTCAATGAGATCCGTTTAGCGGTTTTGGATATATAATATTCAAGAAGTATGATTCCATACACAAGTGAAAATTTCATACAAATTTACCTTTGGAAAGTTTCACTACAAGTTGTTATAAGTACAATCGTAGACAATATAATTATTGTTTTCACTTGCATTCGCAGCTATTTTCATTTCGTTGCACAAATTCAATAAATAAAAGAGTATAATAATACTATAAAATACTTACGAAACCCATTAAGGCAGTAATGGTAGGAAATATTATAGCAACCAAGCCTATAAGTGCAACGAAAACAGCTCTAAAAACAAACTCCCACATGACATGTTTGTTAGGATCCAATTTCCTCTTCATGTAATAGAATACTGTCGAAAATGGTACCCAATAATTGAGGGCATGTGTCACATATATCATAACCATTATACAAGCTTTCAATGCTTTTCCTAGCCTGTAAAATAACAATACAATTTAAATTTAACACTAAACGCTATCTACAGTTTTTACCTACATCATCCCCTATAGACTACCTACGTAAATATTTGAAACTAATATCCTTGCGTCGCGATTACCGCGTTACGCGCTCCGTACATACAACGTTAAATCGTCAACGCACGAGTGTTTGACTGGCTATGAGCGTTCATATCTATATTTCTTCTTGTAAAAACTACACAATAACTTCCAATTTCTTCAAATTATAATAACAAATGTAACCAATGCTAACGCATATTTCAGTTTGATTCATTATAAATCAGCTTTACCCGCGACTCCGTCCACGTGGAATAAAAAATAGAAAACGGGGTAAAAATTATCATATGTCCGTTTAATGGAGCTTAGAAAAGCTAACTGCCCACCAATTTTCAGTCAAATCGATTCAGCCGTTCTTGAGTTATAAATAGTGTAACTAACACGACTTTCTTTTATGTATATAGAGATTTTAATCATAACAGAAAGAATTGTAACGCACGTGTTCAGCGGAAAGTTGACCGTGATTGGCGATTCACACTTGTCCAAATAGCCGGCATATCCAAAGAAAGAGACGCAAAACACACAGGTTATAATAAGCGACATTCCTGAAAAGATACAAGTCAGTGAAACATTTTATAGACGTAACTGAACTGACAAACGATCCAACGATGCTGTTTCTCTTATATTCGCAAAGAAAATTTCAGTTGCATCTACACTTCATATTAGAAACAGACATATTCTTATGACCTCTGCGTAGACTACAGTAATTCTTTTTTGTACAGACGTAACTTAGTATAGAACTAGGAATTCTACTATTACAAATGGTATGAGAGCTCATTACCATTTGAAGAATGTAGGGACCAATAAAATTTCAGGCGCTTATCCGACACCGAATATTTTGTTTTGACAAACGTTACTAAATGTCCGACGTTTGGCATCCCCTGTCAACCGGATAAAATCGTGTCGGATGTCGCTCGTCTACGACCAAATATGGCGCTGTTCACATTTACTAGTCGTCGGAGCTAGTGAGCTAGCTAGAGCCCTTAGAAGTAGCGGGCTCCTTGTGCCGCTCTAGTGCGACGATACCAGCATTCGTCGCGAACACAAATCGAAGTACAATGTTGTTAAGGTTGCTAGTATACCGTTAAAAAAATGACATTTAACTAATTCTCTCCGACGACCGACTAGTGTGAACATAGGCGTTGACACCCGATTTACGGCACCCGACATACGACATTTGGGAACAAGCTCTGACTGTTAGTATTAAACCATATATGTAAGCCAGCACATACCAATAGATAAAGCGATGTGGTATTTAGACGGATCCTTCATATTATTCTCGATAGGAATAATGACAGCGGCACAAGACATACTGAACACAGCCATACCGATGAATTCAAAAAAGTTATAAAACGATGTATAAGGAACCATGCCCGTTAATGTTGGGTTATTATCGAAAGCATAGTATACTGCGACTATAATACAAAACACTGAAACATAAAACATATACGAATAAGATACAACAAAGATAATAAATCAGAAATATAATATGATGAAAATAACACAAATCGCCTAAAACATATACGCAGCTGCGTCATGATTCTTTTGTTTTAACATTGTTCTTTACTTGTAAGCCTCATGAGATGAGGTAAAATACGTAAAAAAACTGGCCAATACTGAATTAAAATTTACACATAAAATATCATGTGTTAATATAAAAATACTTTCAATGCACAAAACAATATTTGAGATGCTATTTAGAAGTAAAAGGAAATGATTATAAAACTTCAAGCACTAGGAGATAATGTTTAAGTTAATATACGTACATACAACCATGTTAGCGACGATTGATAATGGCGCAAGCCACTTCAGATGTCTGATTAAGCAAATAAGTATCACAAATGGCACCAAACCAGCCAAGTAGACTCGCAATCCAGGCAGTCCTTGAAAATAAAAATGCAACATTGTACTACGTGAGTTCATGATTTCGAGCATGAGGTCAGGTTTACCATTCACTCGTAATTTTCTGCAACGCATCTGCAGTTTCACTAGTGTTATGGATGTCCTTGGGCTTGTTGACTGGTCTCAGAACCATTTCGCTTGATAAACCATTACTTAAGATTCAATTTCATTAAAATCAAAAGTATACCGTGTCACTCACCATTTAAGCCTTCCATTGATGTTGTTTGTGAATTTTCCACCAATTGTTTTAATGATTTTGCTATAATAATCTGATAAGTGGCACAAGCTCCAAATAAATCAATGCATATCATGGCGTCTATCATGTACCTGAAAATATGCGATATTTTTTTGATCGGTAATAATTTGAGATGGTGTGGTATTGATGGAGTATAATAAACTTTCAAGAACTATATTTTTAGGAATATACCTAAACGTCTTGGAATATTTGCTGACCGATGGATTTGAGTGGCATGCACAAGCAGCTTCTCCGACGTCCGGGTATGTCATAACCGGAACTCTAGTCCTTTTATACAATATCTGTGCCGACTTCACTAATATCTGAAAATTACTTTCAATATTATTATCTTGTCTTGAATTGACTTTATACTAGTGCAGCGCTTAGCGAACGAAAGGACGATCTAGAGTTCGAAAACCTGGTGCTCCGACCCCACATGAATGTGATAAGGACATGCAGCTAACTCGTCAATGACTTTCCTTTATCCACCATTGTTACCAGGAGAATAAGAAGCGGTACCTACATAGAGGCAGTAGAACATATAGATTCCGCAGACCAGTGAAACGGGCACGGCCACCCACAGTCCTGCAGTCATCCACGCCACATGCCCACTCAGAATACCCCCACCCAATGCACCCTTCACTAAATGGGCTATTGATCCAATCAACCTGTGGTTTGAAATATAAATCTACGTTAGAAATTAAAAGATTGAGACATAAAAGTTAAATAGATATACTTCCTCGAAAATTCTACAGTCCATTGCCATTTGAAATACTATATAACTTTTTATTATCGATATTCAAAACTAGCTGCAGCCTCCGACCCCGTCTTATGAATTAAAAAAAAACTTTCAAAGTAACTTTCTTTCAGTCTATGTTCTATATCTATACCAAATTTCAGCGGGATACATGCAGCCGTTTTGGAGATACCTTCTAACAAACTATCCATCCATCTAAACATTCGCATTTAGAAATTAGTAAGAAACGTTAGATCTCTATCAGCCGTCATATCTGAATTCACTACATTCTTACGCCTTATCCTCCTTCATATAATTTTTGTAGCCCTACGCATTCAATCTCATTACTTTCTTTTATATATTCCATTATATCTTTGCATAGTATTTCCACACTAACCATTTACTGCTCAATGTCTCCATCTCTGAGATGACTTTCAAACTTATTATTTAAACGTTCTAAATTGAAAAGGAAATGAAAACTTTACCCCGATGGCTTAGGCATTTGTCTGTTCGCTCTAATATCGTAGGCATCTTCTTCTGCTTGCGTTCTCGCAACCAATTTGAATTCGCGTCCAGGTTCTGGTGTTGGTCTCGCCTATGATGTCATTGATATTATTATAAAATACAATAGATTTAGAAAAAGATAAAGTCATGGCTAAGTATCATCCTAGATTGAACCACTATTTCCAGTCGAACGCCTTTTAACTTTCTAAATTTCGAACAGGGATGGAATTAAACTGACGTACAGTAAGATCAGATTAGATTTAGAAGATTTTATTGCTCCGTTTTTATATAATTCCCTGTTTTCTTGAACGTTATAATTATTATTTTATAACTTGATGGTTGTTAATAACAAGCTAAGGTTTGTTTCCAGAACGCAGATAATTTTCAGTAAATTTTATAGTTCGATTTCAATATAAATTATTCAGGAATTATACCAAAATCTAGTTTAGTAATATGAAAATTTGTCAAAATGTGTATTCTTTCAGCAAAGCTAAGACAAAAATAATTTTTCATATCTACCGATTCAAACTGATTGTAATTTTACTTACCATTGTAATTTATATATTCAACATTGAACAAACAAAATTATATCAAAAATATCTTCCGAAACAAATTTCTCAAAAATGGTAATGGTAACATATAAAAATCTTTCGATTGACTTCTGTCTTTCTTCTTTTTAATTACTGTTCTTATTTCTGTCTAATATTTTCAAAAAGTTTTTATAGCTGTATGAAACATTTAAAATTAAGGTGATAATTTTTTTTTGTATTGCAAAACTACTACTTACTTACAAAAATAAAATACTTTTTTTAATTTTAACAACGGTTCTGAATGGGATTAAAGAAGCAAAATAAATAAGTAAAAGTAAGTGAGTAAAAATATTGTAATAATCTCTACTTAATATTACTCTACGTAGCCATGAGTTTTCTTCAGCATCGTCGGACAATTAAAACAACTATTACTTAGGAAAAAAGCTTATGATTTTTTTTATTTATTATAAGGCGGCAAGCGAGCAAGCGGCCACCTAAATTCACCGGAATAGTGAAGCGACTGCTGCCCATAGACATTCACATTTACAGATGCGTTGCCTACCTTTATTCGACGTGGGAGGGGATGCAATGAAAGAGAAAATTACCCATCTTATGTGTCCCCTCCTATGTCAAATCCACTTCTCCTTCTCATCCTTTCCTTATAAAATAGAGTGGGAAGAAAATGGAACTGTACCCGGAATTACCTCCACTTCACGTCTCTCTTCTGTGTGGATTCTTCAAATTAAACATCACAACGTTATCAAATTAAAAGGTAAAAAGTACCGGTAACCGAGGCGTATATATGTATGTTTAGCTGTATATAAAAAACCGAGAAGTGTGTCAGGAAAGCGCCAGATACAAAACGGTAATTTCTGCCTATTCTTTCAGGTAAAATACTTTAAAATCATGATATTTCCGTATATATCTATCTATATCTTTAAAAACAAAGACAACATGTTGTAATACAAGTGTCACAACAGTGGAATTTCACAGGTACATATAAAGAGAAATGTCGTAATTTCATTTTTACGGCTAACTGTTAGTTATGCGGGTGATCTATTACGAGAATAGATTCTCTTAGTTTAAATCCATACAATGTTGCTTTGTGTCATATTACCAGAAAACGAAGGTGCATAATCAATTAAAGCATGAAAAATAATCAGCAGTTTAATGTTAATAGTAAAGGGCAATAAGGATTGTATACGGATGCCGTTGAAGATTTAGTGCCACAAATCGATTTTACGGTCTAAAAGTAATAACCATCTTATTAACTGAGAAGTCAACTTAGTACTGATATATACGTTATGTCGTACGCAGTTATATAATTGAAATATATAAATTAAACTGCAATAATAATGCGCAAAAATCATTTCATTATATTTGGATTACTGTTGACAGTTGCTTATTTAACACCAGTACGATCTGTAAGTAATTTAAATTTAATTAACCTATATCATTAACCTCTCAAGTAGGGTTGGCGACAGGCAGGCCGGCCGTAAAAATTAAGCCAAAACTTTAAGGTTTATAAAACTTTGTGTGCCGACCCCACGTGAGTGGGAATAGGCCAGGGAGATGATGATGATGATATCTTTAGAAGTGGCATAGCAATACATACTGTACCAACCCTCCATAGGGAAAAAGGCATGCTGATGAATTTACATCAAAGATTCTAAAGCCATTAATCATAGATACCATGTTACAGGAATCTGATCAAGAAGATAATGTAGAAAATGTAGAAGAGAAATCTGACGTTAACCCTTTAGAGTCTAAGAAAGGTGATGAATTACTCGAAGATAAAAATGATGAAGCTATTCATGCAGTCACAGAATCACGTGTAGAGCGTTCTTCAGAAGGTGCATCAGATCATAGTATTGCAACAGCTGAAGTAAAAACTGCAAAAGAAAATCAACATGTTGAAATTGACATAGATGAAAACTCACGCAGATCGTCATCCGATAACACAAACAGAAAATCATCTGGTTTTAAAATCGACAGTGAGAAGTCAGATTTAAATTTAAATAGAGATGATGATGTTGCTAGTGAAAGATCTTTAACTAACAATGAAGATGAATTTGAAGAATATTCAATTGATGATATGGAAAAAACTGGAAAAGATGACGAGCTATCAGAAAAAAATGATGCAGAAATCGAAGAGATAGAGGGGAGGAGTGTAGATGAAAAACTACCAATAGATTCCAGTCGTTCCGTTTCACTTGAAGCTCAAGATGCAATATTGGATCACAAAGCGAGAACGGCGCAAAAATTTGATGATGTTGAACCTTCAGTAGATTCCAGCATTGAAGCAAACGACAACATAAAAGTTTTGGGTAGTTAATAACAATTCTCAATTTAAATAAACATTTTATTAATATATAAAAAGATTTATACACTTAAGTTCTACCTTCTTATATGTTAAAATCTGGTCAAAATTTAACCATCTTGCCAGATAGAAGAAAATTCTAATAAAGAAAGAGTCATAAACGTGTTAGTTCATATTTGATAACAATATCTTCGAACTTTTTGATTTAATTATATTAAAAAAAAATTATATACCATTTTGCGACAACGTCTATGAAGTGGACAGTCTTTGCAAGTGTTTTTGCATTGAAAACTCACGTTAAAGCTATTATTTCAATGTTTAAAATTTTAAAAATATTTTTTTGTTTCAGGTAGTCGTAGAAGCTTTTCCGGCGACCCAAGCCCCGATAGTCTTGTTAATTTAGGTCGAACTGGAGATATTTTTAATGAAAATTTCTTTCCTAATAATCAAAATCCTTTACAATTTCAAAAAATAACTTCATCGGAGACGATTATGCCAAAAGGATTTTTCAGCCCTCCGCCTATACCTATAAAATTCAACAATTTCGGCACTCCGAATAACCCGCAAAAACCTTATGACCCGTTTACATCATCCGAATCCAAACCGTTAGATGAATTTAATTTTAATCCATTTTCCAATTCATATCCATACGCGTATAATTTAAAACCAATAGCTACAACCACTCCAAAACCTATTGAAATCAGCAGTTTTCGTAAAAATCCTTCTGAATTTTTCCCTAAATTTCCTCCGCCACCTAGCATCAACAGTAGCCCTAAAGTTAATATTCTTGGAGACAATTTTCAACCGTTTTACCCTGTCACTGTAAGACCTTTGGAAACAAGATTATTATTTCCTAGTTTTGGTGTACAGAGAATAAATCGATTTCCTAATGTACCCTACTTTTATCGTCCAAAATGTTCTACTTGTGCCTAATATAGAACTTTTTAATCTTTTCAACTCAATTCGTGGAACATTATCATAAAGTTTTATCTGGACAATTTTGTGTAAGTACATGTATAAAATTTGTGTAAAACAACAATTTAACCCTGAAATAAAAATATCACTTATCTTAATAAAAACTCTTCCTGCGTCAATTCTCACTTATCACCAGCATTTTTCATCTCACTCAAAGGCATTTAAATAAATATTTACATGTTTTTTAAATTCATCCAGAAACTGGATAAAATCGCGGAATAATAATGTAGGTAAAATTTACAAGAGATCACTTTTAGCACAGTCATATTCAAAGTTTAAATTCATGAACACTACTGTGATACCTTACATATCTCACCTACCCTTCATATATTTTTAATTTTGAAAATCAAACTGTAACGACAAGCCAGCCAAGTCGAAAGTGCATTACAACAAATTGGGTAAAACAACTCTTACGCGATACCCAAATAACGATATTAAAAGAAAGACTAAATTTGTATTATTTGTGATCGTTTTGAATAATAGGCTTATCATAGCATTGTAAAACTAATAGAAATCAATGGATTTTCTATTGGAAATAAAATAATAAAATTTTTAGCATTTTATAAATGCGAGTGGCAACATTCATTCTACGTCAATTTCAACATGTAAATTGTCAACAATTTTTAATTTGTGTACACCTTGCTGTATTATAATTACGATAAAAAGTTTATCACAAATACTAATAAAAATTATAACAATTTATATCAATGAATTTTTGTTTCGATGACCTTTTTTAAAAATATTGGAATGCAGTAACATACATCGGTAAAAGGAAAACTAGTAAACTAAGTAATGTAAGTTTTTTTTTTTTACTATTTCCTAATCATTTTATATTGCCTATAAAGACATCAGTTGTAACTTAATATGTATGTTAAATAGCGAAGTAAGTTATATTAAATTGTGAAATAATCCTAAAATGTCAAGGCATTTAATATATTTTGTTTATTAATTTCCTGCTAGCCTTTGCCCACGACTTCAATCGCGCGAAATTAAAAAAAAAATCTTTTAATAAATATAACCTATGTTACTCAGTGATAAAGTAGCTGTATGACATCAAAACAATTTTGAAATTGCTCCAATAATTTTTAAGTTATCTCTTACATACAAAAACATAAATCTTTCCACATTATAATGTTAGTATAGACAAGTGTTTAACTGTGTTTCAGTGTCATGGGTAAGAGATATTATTGTGATTACTGTGACAAAAACATGGCAACTCCTGCAATCATACGAACACATCTAAAAGGTGCAGTTCATCAGAAACTGGTTAGTGAACATTACCAACAGTATAAAGGTATTTGAAATTACTTTTATTCCTCCATAATTATTATTTCATTAACATAATTTTCTGACGACATAAAAAAGTTAAATTATATTATACTAGCTTTTACCCGCAACTCCATCTGCGCGGAAAAAAAATAGAAACCGGGTTAAAAATTATCCTATGTCCGTTCCCTGGTTCTAAGCTACCTGCCCACTAATTTTCAGTCAAATCGATTCAGCCGTTCTTGAGTTTTAAACAGTGTAACTATCACGACTTTCTTTTATATATGGGGCATTCCATGCCAACTCATCCGACCGATTGGATTTGCATCTCTGATTTCGCTGAAATTTGGGCATCTTTTTATACCCTTCGAAAAAGGTTTCTATGAATTTTTTCAAATTTTTTCATTCAGCCAATCGAGAGATATGAATTTTTGAAAATTTCGGCTATATTTTTTTTAAATAGCCATAACTTGGTGAAAATTTTTCCGATTTGGGATTTTTTTATTTTAAATTTTGTGTTTTTTGATGAACTTTTTGAAAAATTTATGCAAAAAATTATTCATCATAAATTTGATTGTTTTTTTTTCATTCCAAAGTTAAAAAACGAATTTTAAGATTGTTTGTATCCTTCAAATTTTTTTTAAAAATTCTCAAAGATTCTACTCTTCAAAACACAAATTTTAAGCCCAGTCTCGTAATGGGATAATAATGGGTTATAATTTTTTTTTAGCTAAAACTATCACAGGTACACAAAAGTATCATTGCGTTATACCAAATACAGATGGATCACTCACAATGAAACTGATTTCTTGCTCAAATAAAACTTATTCTTGTAAAATATTCAAAGGCCAGAAAAAATAAAAAAAAACCTTTAAAAAAAATTAAAAAATTCTACTCTTCAAAACACAAATTTAAAGCCTAGTCTCGTAATGGGATAATAATGGGTTATATTTAATTTTTAATTTTTAAATTAATTATTTTTTTTCTGTTTTTTTTTCACTATTTGTGTATTACTAGCGGCTTTATCAGATGAGATTCGAAAAAATCATACATCAATATAATAAATAATTGAAGTCAAAATTTCAATTTCTAAGGTAAATTTTATTTAATTTTTAAAGGTTTTTTTTTTATTTTTTCTGGCCTGATATAGTCTTATATATAATATTTTGCAAGAATAAGTTTTATTTGAGCAAGAAATCAGTTTCATTGTGAGTGATCCATCTGTATTTGGTATAACGCAATGATACTTTTGTGTACCTGTGATAGTTTTAGCTAAAAAAAAATTATAACCCATTATTATCCCATTACGAGACTGGGCTTAAAATTTGTGTTTTGAAGAGTAGAATCTTTGAGAATTTTTAAAAAAAATTTGAAGGATACAAACAATCTTAAAATTCGTTTTTTAACTTTGGAATGAAAAAAAAACAATCAAATTTATGATGAATAATTTTTTGCATAAATTTTTCAAAAAGTTCATCAAAAAACACAAAATTTAAAATAAAAAAATCCCAAATCGGACAATTTTTCACCAAGTTCTGGCTATTTAAAAAAAAATAGCCGAAATTTTCAAAAATTCATATCTCTCGATTGGCTGAATGAAAAAATTTGAAAAAAATCATAGAAACCTCTTTCGAAGGGTATAAAAAGATGCCCAAATTTCAGCGAAATCAGAGATGCAAATCCAATCGGTCGGATGAGTTGGCATGGAATGCCCCATATATAGATTAAGGTAGAAAAAGATCATTTTTTCCAAGATAATATCAATTTATAGTATCATTACTTGTTACCACTATGTAGTAAGTCTAGTTTAGTAGAAGTAGCATTTAGTTTGGCACTGATGTCTGCACTACTATGATCAAAGTATTTATAAAGAAATGTTAATGTTGTTAGCTTATTTTCTATCTCTTTGAATACACTATTCTATTAAATTTATTATTGTCATAATCTTCCAGATGCGGCTACAATATTAAGAGAAGAGAGTGCTAAGAAGCCTTGCATGAGATTTTCAAAAGGAGAATGTAATTTTGGTGGGATCTGTCGCTTTTCACATTACACTAAGGAACAAATTGAAGCACTAAGGGAATATGGTATGTTTTTTATTAGATATACACAAGTATAATTGGACCTAGATAAACGAGATTCGCTGAGAGACAAGCACCATAAGCGAGAAACTTTAAACTTTATTAAAGACTTAATTCTTTTAAGATTTAAAATATTATTTCCAAGTGTAAAATGTTCACAGTCATAAAACAGCCAAACCCAATAATCAAGTCTTAACTTAGATCCAACGATTAATTATTTCTTTGTTAGGGAGGGGAGTTTTTATTTTGATTCTTTATTCAAGACAAGGAGAAATAATACAAAATTGAGTTGATTACCCTCTAAATATTTTAAACACATATTATTTCAATTGCTAATGTGGTCATTATAGTTCTAAAAGTTAAAGCATTAAAAATCTTAACTCACAAAAATGAAAAGCTTAAATCCAGGATCTAGTATTTTTTAACTGTTGGTAACTGACCAAAATCTTTATATAAAACATATCCTCATCATTATCTTTGACAATACAGAAATGGCAATGTTTTAAACATGGAGGTCTCGGAAAACAACCAGATTTTTTTTTCTAATAATGTTTGATTGTATATAATTACTAAAGCGTTGGTGGCTCAGGGGTTAAGCACTTGACTTGCAATCTACAGGTCCTGGGTTCGAATCCCACCATGTACCAATGTGTTTTTTGATTCTCGATTTTCACTTAACTTGGGGTAGGTTCCGAGCCCCTCAGTATGTATAGTGAGCTGATGATGTATAAAATTATTATCTTTGCCTTTTGTAGTTTTTGTCTAATAATCAAGTTGTGATTGATAATTCCATTTCAGTTGTAGTAAATGAAAAAAGAAAGATTGAACCGAAGCAACCTTCTTTTACGGACTTGTATCAGAGGTTACAATCAGAAAAAACTACAAAGACTAATTCAACAGATACTACTGTATATGATAGTAATGGTGTAACTCATACATTTCCATGGATATATAATGAATCTTTTGATTTGTATGGAGAAAATTTACCACCCAGTCTTAGAAGATTTAAAGTTGAAGATTTCACTGATGTCAGTTTCAATGAATGGGGCTGAGACATTGAGGTATACTACAAAAGATTTTATTTTTATTTCAACATACCTAGTTTTTACAACTTGATTGTGAACTTACTAGATTCGTATTGTGCCCTAGTGTCCTAAATGCAGACAAGTTATATATAAAAAAATTAAAGTACATTATTTCTAGATCCTTCTAGATCGACAAAGAAAAATTTTTTTTACATATTTTTTTTTAATACAAAATTGTGTACAATAAGTCATCCAGTACGAAAAAAAATTATAAAGAGTGTGAAAAAAAAAGTGTTTATTTAATATTTCGAAATTTAAGATAAATTTTGCCAGATTAAATTTCCACAGAGATGAAATAAGGTACTTTATGAACTTTGTTTTAATGAAAGATATTATTATAGTTTTCTCAATTTAATTCGCTTTGGTGTTCTTTGTAATGCCGCTGCAATGTTCTTTGCTGGAACAACTAATGTTGGATAATTTATAAATCTAAATTCCTCGGGGACTTCGTATCTAATACTGTCTAGCTGTAATAAAAAAAAAAGTAAATAGCAATTTTATAAAAATGTGTGCGTATTTACCTTGAATTTGCACATTTTTTAAGGATAAGAGAGTGACAGTTATGTGAATTAAATAATATTTTTTTAACTAAAAAATATTTTTCTAATTACAGTGGAAAATGGGTGTACATTTTATATGGAATTATTTTTTATTTAATTTTTTTTTACCTCAATAAACAATGTTGCAACAATCAAAAACCAAAGTTTATTTTTCATAATTTTTTCCTTATAAAATATTTGACATAAAATAAAACAAAACAAAATAACTAATACATTTTTTTCAATCGGAATTCAATAAAATTACAAAACAGTAAATAAAATCCGCGATTGTGCTTGTAATAAGAAATAATATTAAAAATAAACGTTATTATAGAAATCGATTTTCAATGGAAAGAGTGTTTTGATATGAAAAAAAAATTCAAATTGTCGTTTTACATATTTTGTGTTCTACTGATGTTTGTTTCTTTTTTTTTTTTTGGGGTTTTGAATGTATGAATTCCATGCTCTTATGTAGCCTAAATTACATAGCCGATATATACTGCTTAGTTAAGAATTTAAAAACAACCAATACACGTGATATTGAAAATACATTCAATACGACTTTATCAGCGTTACACTCACTGCACTCAATCAAAATGCTATAAATAGGGTTGTCAAAACTTTGATTATAATAGATAATTGTATTACGTTTGATATATATCAGGTACTATAAAGTTCAAATATAATGAGGCTTCGTGGTTAGGTGTGAACGCATGTGTTCGCAGGTGGATCCCAAGTGGGGTCATTTGAGGGGGTGTTCCCCTGCATCCCTTTACCGATTTACCCAACGCAGATACCTAAAATTGGGGCCTATACGAAATTATTAACCGCCTTAATGTTTCATTGAAATCGTAATTAGTTCAGCATGTTCTACCATACCATTTTCCATGACTCACGAGCAGCAACTGGTAATCAAGCTACATAATAAGGCAACCCTAAACTTCAGACACGTGTAATTCGCGGTATTTAATAATTACTAGCATTTGACATGATTCTTGTTTTACACTGGACTGATATAAACAAAAAATTAAGTTGTACCAAATGAATTTAATTGTACCTTCATTTCTTGCTATTGTAAGTTTCATTTTCATATTTTATTTATCTTTATATTTACAACATTTTAGATCTCCAAAAGCTACCGCTACCCCTTAAATGCTTTACAAGTATTTGCACACCTACATTAGCCAGTGGCCACTTCTTGAGGCTTCATTAGGGGTATTAGGGCGACAAAGACCTGAATTTTTGAGGACAAACCTCAAAATTCCCCATTTTTACGGGGAACACCGATTTCCGAGAAGTTCAGTAGTTTCCTATTTTACCATTACGGTTTCACAAAAGGAAGCTACTGGTCTCCAATTCTTGATCCCGCTCAGCGTCACAGACACGACTGCTTACGAAAGACGTGGCGTCTGTTCCGTTAAATAGAGATCTTAAATATGAGTTACCTGTAGGTATTCTTTAAACGTTTATGAAAAAAAAACTATATTTTTGTAGATATATTTTCTGCCAGTTTATGGAAGAAATTACATCGAAATGTTAAATAATGATGACGTAGAACAAAATGTATCCGATATGAATCAGAAAATAAGAAATTTACTAAATAAGGTTGATATTTATGTATACAAACCAATACCAAATATTAGAAAAAGTTTAAGTAGTAATATACCGGGCCTTAATTTGACTGAGAGCAAATTGAATAGAATCATAAGAGGTCATAAACTAGAAAACTATCTTAGTAAAGACGAGATACACGAAATAAAAGTGAAGAAAATTTGTGATTTCGTTAAAACCCATTACTTGTCCGCAGAATATTTTTTTAATGAAATGCGAAGGATAATCAGTCAGCGTGAAGTACAGGATGATTTAAGGAACATGGTGACATTTTTCGAAGAAAATCCCGATTTAAAACCGAAAATATTAGAAGCTTTTCGCAAAATAAAACTGTCCAAAAAAAGAAATCCACCAGATATTTGGTCGCTGCAAACTAACAATCTCGTTGCATCATTAGACGCTTTCAGGTATAATTAAGTGTTTGATTAAATAACTATGTTTATTATGTATTTTATTTGAATCACGACGATCCCAAATTATTAAAAAAACGTAGCCTATAATATTCCAGCATGCATTAGTTACTTTACCGTCAAAGTCACGCTAAATTCGGTGCAGCGGCTTCGAAAATCACCCGGAACAAATGTGACTTATTTAAAATTCCATATTTTGCACTTTTATAGTCATCAGTTTTAAAATAAAATGAAAATCTTACTAATATTATAAATGCGAATGTTTAGATGGATGGGTGAATGTATGAAGGTATCTCCAGAACGGCTCAACTGATTATGAGTTTTTACGAAATTTGGCAAAGATGTAGAACATAGTCTGGAAAAACACAGGCTTCCTACCGATTAAGTTTTTTTTACGCGCAAAGGGAGTCGCGGGCGACAGCCAGTCCTATCATAAAAGCGAATTTTTTTTCGCCATAACTGCTATTGCTTACTCAGTCTATTTATAATATTTGGTAGATTAAAACACAAATTTATCACCAATGTTCTATTTCTTAAATCATTTCCCTTGTTTTTTATTTACTACATAGAGTAGTCGTGGTGAGAATTCTTGTAGCACGGATATCAACCTGTATAATTTGGACCCGGGGGCCACTTTCGCTTTAACTATACCCTGAAATTAAAAAAAAATATAAAACTCATATTCGACGTCACTGTCTAGTAAATCTAAATTGTCTGGAAGTATAATCGCTTCTCTGACACATTTTGTAAAAAAATATAAAAAAAAACTTACGATACCAGGAAATGGTTTATTTTTGGATTTATCGATAGATCTCAATACGTTATTATTAGTTGTTTCAACGTCTTCCTTCCACACGCCGTCCCAATAGTCCTTAAAAAATCTTCCGTTAATTACATTTTTCACAAAATTATTTAAAAAAAATTGTGAAGTGATTTATAACGTTATCTTATCCCGTTATTTATGTAGGTTTTACTACATAAATAAAACAAACATTAAAAAAAACTTACCCCAGTTCTGACTATAGATCTCTTGGCTAATTCTTCTAAAGGGTCAACTACAGTATTTGCTTGACGTTTCGCAGACAATTTCGCTAATGCTAGAACTAATTCTGGAGGTGCCTAGTGCATACAGAAATAATCTATTTAATATATTAATCTATACAATAATCCGAAACATATAATATAGCAACAACCGACAAGAAATAATAGTTTGTAATATAAATTATGAAGTTGTCGAGCGTCTGCATTTTTTAAAAAAATATATAAAACATGCAAAGTATACCTTCATCGGTGTCAAGTTGTCATTTTCTGGGATTGAATTTTTCCTATTTCCATTCTGTAAAGGATAAAATTTGAAAATAGACAATATAAGGGCAGAAAAAGTGGATTCCAATTACATTCCTCCTCTCCCTACTTTCTTTGCTATTTATCTCCTCCAGGAATAGGGAGGCGGGAGGGAGACAAGTAATATTTCGTAACGAAAATTTATGTATATAAATACTCACATCATTGAAGAATAACAATCTTCGTCTACCGTAGTCATCATAAGTTCCCGGCTGTCGGAAATGAACATTAGATCCCAACAAATCGGTTACGTCTCCAGCCATACTCTCAATCTTGTACTGATCAGTTGGTTCCTTTCAAATACAGATAATCTAATTTACAGCCGAACTTGGATAAGCGAGTCAGTTTCCGGTCACGCCAGAACCTCCATAAGCGAGAAACTCGGGTTAGAGAGAAACTTCCATACGCGAGAAAAATATCGGCGTGCCTTAGACTCTTGTTTATCATATACTAGCTGTCGCCCGCGACTCCGTTCGCGTGGAATTAAAAGAAAACCTAATAACTAGCCTGTGTGTTCTTCCAGACTATGTTCTACATCTGTGCCAAATTTCATCAAGATCGGTTAGACCGCTCCGGAAATACCTTCAAACAAACATACGTCCATCCATCCATCATTCCATAACTAATAACATCAGTAAGATATGTAAATTGTACAGACAAGCAACAAAGTAATGCACAAAAATACATTAAAAAATGTCTGTCTACTCTATGGATTTTAACTGCCAAAAAACCGTTACAAAAATAATTATCTCTGGCATTCTCTTTGAAAAAAAAATGAAACAATATATTTTCATCAAAAGTACGATATTCCCACAGCCGACACGGCTTTGGGAACGTCGCACCAAGTTCTTAATAAATATATAGAGGTATGTTTTGATTCACCTTTATTTCAAAGCTTTCTGCGTTACTATTAAAACGTTGCGGTACATCATCGTATCTTTGTATGTCTTCGTATCCCGATGATAGCTAAAAATATAATACATAGCATACAAGCAATAGACATTCAATAAAGTAAAAATAATAATAACGAGAAATACGAGCTCAGCATACATTTTTTTAAATCCCTTTTAAATCCTATAGATCCATACAACATATGATAATAATTGTAAGACGTGAGAAATTTGTTTGAGACCAATTTAACGGACAATTTTCTTACCACTTGATTCTGTAAAACAACAAAACATGTATATAAAGCGAGAAAGTATTTCATAACGTAAAAAGTTAACGTCCCCTACGTTATTCCTCAATGCAAGTTAATATAAGTTGTGTTTTATTTCAGAAATTAATTACTTATACATTTTAACGACTATTCTAAGTTCATGCAATTATTGTTATCTTTATTTAAAACAACCTTATCATCACATCTTTGAGGTTTCAATATTGTAACAAAATATTTTAAACACGACTAAAAATTACACTGCAACTGTTATGTGAAGAAAATACTTAATAATAGTTGCATTGTTTTATATTTTTGTGTTTTATACAATTTTGATCCCTCTCAGATGAAGAATTATATAGATATGACATGCGCGTTCACCCGTAAGGGACAGATAGAGAGTACTATAGACTATACCTATATATAAGTAAAAGGATTGGGGTTACCAGTTATTTGTTTTGTCCCGAAAATGAATAATTACGATATAATTTAATATATACCAATTTATATATTCCCAATTATATTGTAATTAATAAATGTAATAAATATAAAAAACAATGCGTAATTTTTGTTTATGTGACTAAGATTAGGTAAACAGATTTTTTAGTAATATTTAGTCAGGTCATAAATTCTGTCACATGTTTAATATAAAATAATTGAAACAAGTTTATTCATTATGTGACCATTTATATACCAAAATGAACTTAACAAAACATAGATTCTTATGACACTAAAGTTTATTCAAAATGACCTCCGTGATTTTGAATACAGGCCTTCAATCTGCGCGGCCAGTTGTCTATCGCAGCACGAACGAGGTCCATGTCAATATCGGCGGCTGCCTTAATCTAGGATGTCTTGAGTGACTCCAAAAAAAGAATTTTCCGATATTTTTTTCCCGCGTACCGCTTCAACAAAGCGCGGCATCTCTTCAGTCTTAGGTCCATTAGACCAGCATTCCAACGATGTCCTGTTTTTCTTCGATATGCACGAAGCGCTAAGTCTTCTTAAAAAGCTACAAAAAACATACCAATATTAAAGTCATATAATTTTAAATTATTCTGTATATCATTACAGTGAACACTATATGTAAAACTACTTAATATTTAACTATTTTGATTGTAATTTCTAAGAAATTAGTACTTTCTAAGAAAGTAACCGATTTTGATAAAATTTACATGGGACAAATTAAAAAATACACTCTTTAAAATCAACGGGATAAGAAAGTATCAATAAAAAACACAGCATATACCAGAATTAAAAACTACTCATTTTGAAATCTGTTGAAAATAGTATAAAAAATGTGAATTGTTTCATTTATATACATTACAAATACTATACTTTATTTCCCCTAAATTCAGGGTAATTTTTACAACAAGATGGTGGTATTATTTTTACGGGTAATAACCAACCAATTTGAAAAGAAGTTTAATATGGCCGCTTGTTTCCCAGATCTACAGTATATTATTTGACACAAATGACATCTGCGTTTGGGCGCATAATGTTCGAAAAATACGATTTTATTTTAGCTGATTTTACACGTATTTTAACATATTAGTTATTACAAAGACTGTAAAGAACAACTATTTTGTATTTTCTTCCTTATTTTGTATGAATACATTTGAATAGGTGCGTAGTTACAGTACTTACGAGTGAAAGGTTATGTTTTCCTCTTTTCGCTCACTACGGCTTTTACATCCAACAATACAGCAGTATACCATGTTTTATAAACTTTACCTAACTAAAACTGAAATATCAAAATATTTTTACACACTTACAGCGACTAAGTACTCACAATTTTCGAAAAATAACACGAATGTCAAACTTTGTTAGGGACAACCTAGGTTGTTTGTAGGGGACAACCTTTGTTCCAAACAAACCCCAAAGCCTGGTACGCAGAAAGGGACAGAAGATAGTTATCCCTGTCTTTGTCACGTCACAGGAATTGGGTATAACTGTATCTCTCTCACTCACGGTATTATTATTACCGTGTCATAGACTTGTGATCCCTATTCGCCCTTATTTGTATGAGTTTTCAAAAGGAGAAAAATATAATTGTTTATTTTATTTTTATTAATGCATCAAAATTTCAAGCATCATTTTTGGATAAAATGTGGAACGAATTGTTAACAATAAAAGGAAAGGAAATAAAAATATATATATTTTGAGTTCTTTCGTTTACTTGCATGGCAACATGTTTAAAATCATAGCAACAATTTAATTTGGAAGGAAATTGACAAGTATGAAGTAGTTAGGTACATACTCTTTGACAATTGTGAAAAGTCAGCTGAATAGTGCTTTGTTATTTATTTATCCTGGAAAATTAGTTTTAAGAGATTTGCGTTAAATGTTCCATTATTTGATATTAACCAAAATTATTTTACTTCTTAAAATCCACGGGATGTAGTGATCTGTATTGTGCTTGTTATATTTAAGTATTTAAAATTATAAAATGATGTTTGGAAGACCGAGATGTAGAGAATGGACCCCACTAGCTACTCAACAACTTCGTTTAAGGAGCCTAATCCAGGTATATTTTAACAAAGTATAAATATAAGAAAAAAAAGTACCAACATTCAATTCCCAGACTCACTTATTGTCTCACGAGTCGTAGGTAGTTTATCAACAAACGCCTACACTTTATAATAGATGGGTGTAATGTCAGTAGATATCAAATATTTTCGTTTATGCTACTTATCCCAGAGAAACATCCATTATTACCAAGCATCTCAGGAATTCATCTTACTCTAAATCTATTAGTGTTTCTTATTAATTGTTATTAATTTGTATTAGATATGAATATAATTTACTTTACTTCTGGCCTAGTATTGACAAATTGAACTAGAAAAACTAATTTTAAAGTGTGAGATGTTTGATTTGTATTCATTGTTAAATCTTTATCAATAGTTATATCTGGGTCTGAATAAGAAGTATTCTGTAGCAATTGAACTGTCCAATGAAGAGAGTTATATCTCCGAGTTGTAACTCTTTTCTCTCTTAAAAGCTTAGGCATACAAAAATAAAATTGCCTTCTTTCTATGGAAAGTTGGCACAGTATGTCTCTTCCATACATCTTTATTAGTTGTCATATGTATTTATTTGATATATCCCATTTAAACTATGATCTACCTCTACCTCATCTGCCTCGGCTAATAATATCCAATCTCATTACTTTTTATTTATGTAACAATGCAAACCAACGCTAACTACAAAATATTAGCCTTACTTTAACTATATTTTCATTATTTGTGTATGAAACAGATTGTTGGCTACAATATACGTCCTCCGGAGTGGTGTACACATCAATGCAGCTACTATCTGACTCTCCATCACACAACTATGTCCGCTCCTTTCTACACTAGTGAGAGGATATCATCCCCTCATCCTAAATGGAAAGAAATTGATCCAGGTAATATTTATATGTTTACATATACTTCTAAAATTTTGATTACTAATGCTAAAGGTGATTAGGTATGAAATAGCCCGAATTATTTAAATTCACCATAAAACATGCTAGTATCTTTAGTTTTATTGAGGTTAATTAGTAGGCTATGTTTATTTCCAGATTTTGTTCTTCATTCTTTCAAATTTAATTGAAATCTGGTTAGATGTTCTGAAGACCTAATAAGCATTTATCCATCCAAACTTTAGCATTATTAATATTACTTGCTGTCGCTTGCGACTCTGTCCGTGCGGAATTAAGAAAAAATGTAATAAGTAGCCTATGTGTTCTTCCACACTATCATCTACATCTATGCCAAATTTCATTGAGATCCATTGAGTCGTTCTGGAGATACCTTCGAACAAACATCCATCCATCCAAACATTCGCATTTATAAAATTAGTAAGATAAAGATTACATTTGTAAATAAAACTTTATTTACCATACTAATGGCACACAAAAGAGAGACAATGTAAGGATTCAGAGAATTATATTGAGAGAGTTCTTTTGACTATTCCAAAAGCTTTTGCTTGGTTAAAAACCTTTGCCTTAAAAAGTTTTATATATGTTGTCAACATTGTTGCTATCTTTTTCCATTTATTGACCTTACAAAAATCTTAACATACACCTTTGCATTCACCAATATGATAATATTGCTATTTTTAGAAGATAAAATTGTATTTTTATATCTCACGAACCAGTTAAATGAGATTATTATTCGGTAGATGACCAGTTTTAAAGTTATATCAATTAATTGAAGAAATAATGCAAATTGTTTTGCTACCAATATTTAGGTGAACTTGTTCTTAATACCGTTTTAATTAGGAAATATTGCGTAACATATGGAATAAACCTTCTAAGGTTCTTTACTTCAGTGCTTATTTTTGAAAAGTAATAAGCACAATGCTTAGTAAAGGCCTTCCATTCAGCATTACAAACCTAGTAGGAACTTTGATTTTTTATACTTGTTAATATGTACAGTCAGCTGCATAAATGTATATAAATATATTTATGCAGCTGACTGTACATGCCAGTTTTTTTTTTATAGTTTTTGTGTTTTTTCCCTCCTTTCAGCATGTTTTATTGTTTACTTAATTTTTTTTAAATGAAGTTTAAATGAGTTTGTTATTATTAAAGATTATTATTATTATTACTTATTTTGTAGATTGTAGAAGTTTAGAAAAATAATAAAAATAATTTTATAAGTATGTCTGCACACCTTTATTTTTTGCAATACTTCGTAATTTTAAATATTAGATAATAACGTTTAATTTAATACATGCAACATCAAATGAGAAGAGAAATCTTTTATGCCATTATATATACGTAGTTACTTTCCAAAGGTCTTTGTTTATCTTTTAATATACGTCATTATCATCATTTGACCGAATCGTTTATTACATCATTCAGTTTTGAACGCAACTTTATATTGTTATCGCTCATGAATCATTCAGTTAACAGTACCCTACACTTCGACCCCCAGACGACAGACAGACTTTAATTTGACATAATATGCTTCAATGTGCGTGTATAGTGTGCAAAAAAGTTTATTGTGGAATTTTTTAACATCACTACCTGCCGCATTCTGTGTCGTTTATTAAGTTACACTTAGAGTCCATTAGTGACCATTAAATAATTCTGAGTGCGACAGATTTGACAGCATATTTCGACGCTGTTTCTAGATTAAACAAATACAATACAGGTCCAAAAAAAAGTATGTTGTCAGTTTGATAGAAAAATCGCTTTTGAAGAATACCTGAGGTTACTGTACGCGACTATATTGTTCAACTGAACCGTAGTTTAAACCAGCTTTTGCCAACGACTAAATATGTCTATCATGCGACATACCTATGTTACTCAGTGATAATGTAGCTTTCGAATGGCAAAGAAATTTTTGAAATTGCATAATTAGTTTATTCCTAACTAGCTTTTTCCCGCGACTCCGTCCGCGCAGAATAAAAAAAAAAAAGAAAACAGGGTAAAAATTATCCTATGTCCTATTCCTGGTTCTAAGCTACCTGCCCACCAATTTTCAGTCAAATCGATTCAGCCGTTCTTGAGTTATAAATGGTGTAACTAACACAACTTTCTTTTATATATATAGAGATATAGAAATATAGGAATCTTTACTAGTCTTATGTGTCTTATCTTAACTTACTTCTAACTTAGAAAAGTAATATTTTCATTACGACACATTCCTATTTTATTTTACAGAAATAACTCAACGTATGTCTTCTAGTAACGTTGTTATCCGGATATGGTGCCACATTCTCTTGCCGAGTAATAGCGAAGAAAAATCAGACAATCTTCAAGACACGGTCATTCAAACGTGGGGAGTATATTTTACAGGTCTCAGATATATCGGAGCCAATCTAGCTTTAAATTTCACATCAGATTGCTTCAAAAGTAACACCCTAGTATTTCAAATGCAAGGTGGTTACTTCTGTTCGTATAAAAGTCTCAAATTGGATGTAATACCTCCAGAGAACGAAGTAGAACACGGTTCACTGTCATCAGACTCATCAGGCAAAACTAATCTATATAAAAATGTAATTGAACCCAAATTTATACAGAATCATAGATTAATTAAAGAATCTAGATCTATTTCACCTAGTAGACACACTAAAGTTAGTGATAAAGAGTACTCAAAAAGTCATAGCCCCGTTGATAGAGGTTTTAAGCAGAATTTTCCAACAATAAAAACATCCGCCAGCCTAAACACATCCATAAATCATCTAGATTGTTCTAAAAGTAGAGAGAACAGTAGTGAAAGGAAACGTAACGAACAAATACAAATATACGAGCATTCGCCCGAACATTTAGAAGTAAAAGTCAGTGATACGAACTGTGATACTATTAAAAATACTTCCCAAGAGGACTTGAGTAACAGCAGAATTGATTTAAGTGAAACTGCTGAGAGTTACGATTTAAGAAACGAATCGGATGGTGAACCTAAATCTAGATATTTGGCTTTAAATTTCCTCAAATCAGAAATACGACCGAGCTACAATGCCAGTAAATTACAAAAGCTCCATCTTTTACAATACTCGATAAAGAAAAGGCAAGAGGCTGTTCAAGAAATTAAGGAGAGAATATACAAAAAGTCTGCTTTAACAGATGAGAATTGGGTCCAAACGAACGATCAATATGAGCTAAGACAAAGAAAGAGTAGATCACAGAGGAATTTATTTTCCGCTGATGAGAATATTTTCGATAGAGAGAGATCATCTTCTCATAGCGACTTGAGCATCAAAAACGGAAAGATTAAAGAAGAAAGACCGGTTTCTAATGGACCAAGACTCGCCTTAAAACTGAATGACCTTTTGTCTTTTAAGGTTCGTATTTCAATTCAATTATTTGTTTTTAATTCAACCGCAACTAAGCTAAGTTGAACCCCATTTTATATGATTGATCAAACTAATCTTAGGCCAAGTAACCGTTGGTTTAAATTGACATATTTTGTTTTTATTTTTGCACTGATTAAGATTAAACAAACACTAAATGTTAAGGTAAGCTTACCACAATTTATTAGTGAAAACGGTAACCAAATCTGTTTATCCGTTCCTGAGATTAGCGTGCACAAAGTCATAGACAATGTGACAGACCAAAAATAAATAAAACCGTTGTTTTAACTTCTATAGCTTTGATTAATGTCTACTATAATAGTATTTTTTGTACACTCAAACCTGGATAAGCGAGAGGTCAAGAGACCGCGGTATTTTTCTCGCTGATGGAGGTTCCACTCTTAACCGAGTTTCTCGCTTATGGAGATCGCTCGTCGAGATCAGACAATGACCGTTTATTATCTGTTATATTTTTTTATATTATGATTTATGAAATGTTATTAATTAAAAATAATATAATTTTCACAGTCAAAACCTTCTCCCTTCCAAAGAGCAGAACATGTGAGACTAACGAAGCAGTTAGAAATTCTTCGCTTCAAGCGAATAATCCTATCCGACGAGCGAGACAGCAAACTCGCGAATATAAGAAGACTGAAAGAGAAGCATAGCAAGTTGTTTGAGGAGAATCAAGATATCGGTAAGTTTACTCTTAACATCACTGTAAAAAGATATTTTTATTTTTTCGAATTATAGAAGAATTATAAAGAAATAAGAGAAATGGTTTTATATTCTCGTACATGTAATTTAGGACACTTGATTATTTAACAATTTAAATAGTCTCTAAATGTTTACTTGGGAAAAATTAAAAACATATAATACTTTTCCTCTTATCTTTAACTCGTAACTTTGTAAGCGTGGAACTAAAAAAGTAGCCTATAACGTTCCCTCATACATCAGCTACCTTCCAGTAAAATTCCCGTCAAAATCGATCCAGCGGTTTCGGGGATTACCCGTAACAAACATAGATTTGTTTAAAGACACAAAAAAAAATAGTTTTCAGTTATAAGCAAAAACAACTTCAAAATGCTGATTTTTTATATTACGTACAGACATTACAATTTTATGAATTGTCTAGATAGGTTTACCTAGTCCGATAAGCCGAAGTACCCAATCGTTCCGTAACCATTACAGGTTCGGAATTAATGGAGAACTATCACACACTATCGCGACGTAACGAGGTACTGAAGGAGACGCGTCAATCTTGTGCGGCATTACGAGAGCTGGCCGCACGCAGTCATGCTGCATTGGCCAGTAGACGATGCGATCTGCTCACTCAGTTGCATCAGATATTTTATATTGAACAGGTGAGTTATTAACCTTACATCTTATTAGTATGTCCCCCCTCCCACTATCCTCACTCTATCTACGTAGAGTGAACCACATTTCCACTCACATATCCTAATTTAAAATTATCTCTACCTTATTTTTTTAATCGTGGGGAATACGCAATGGGCCTTACGCATACTACCCTTGCGGCGACAAGGGTGGTTATGTCAGACTTACACCGACTAAAACCCCACTGTGACCTTTTGCCTGACCTTTGCTTTGACCTGGTGTTAGTTAACTATTATATCAATCTAAAACAAACTTATTCTTTTATCTTCAACGTTTAAACTGGGTTTCCAATTTCGAAGCTTTTGTTTCTTATTTTTAAAAAGATTGACAATATGAATTTATTATTATAATACCTCACATACTCTTTGAAGGATCATAAACTACAATATGTTTTACTACTAGTGGCATGACAGTTGAATTTCACAGTTACGTCCTTAAGTATGGTGGACACAAGCCAAACTAAATAATATCTCACTAACGTCAATACGTCCATATGATCCATGTACTGTAGGTTTTTTTATGGCATTTTATGTGTAAGTAGGATTAATATATTTTGTGGCAGTAGCAACCGCGATAGCAGCGCCTCTCACCGGCCTAGACATTCTCGTTTGAGACTAGACTTGTACACTACAGTTGTAATTTATTTTAACCCTTCAAGACTTAGTTTTATTTGTAGTCATAATACTCCCAACAGAACGAAACATGGCACATAATTGGCGTACAATTGCCGATCTGTGATGATGAGAGTCCGCGCAGTAACGCGCTCAGTGACGCAGTAGCTGCTGGCTACGTCGCGCAGTTGACTACTCTAGCAGCTGCTGTGCTCGGTCAGCCGCTGCGCTACAAGATCATACTGCTGGGATCCGCTAGTAAGATACTGGACATCATGCCAGATCTACCAGATCCTAAGTGAGTGTTTTCTTTATCAGCTACTACCCAAGTGGGTACTACTTACGAGGGTAATGTTTTTCGTAACTTATGTTTTATTGTAAGAGGGTATTTATGTTAGTTACATTGTGACCTCTTGTACTCTAAACGACTGAACGGATTTGGGCAAAAGAGGTGGCATTCGATTCGTCTTCTATCTCTGAATGTCATAGGGATACATTCAGTTGGGTATTTTAGATTTTTATTTAAGAAATAATGTTTTTTTACTTGGTTAGCAGTAATGGTGGATAAAAAGTACGAAATTAAGTAAACAAAACGTCAAAACTAACGCATGACGGCCATTACGCTATTTCACTTTTTCAATTATGTTGTTAATATTGTAAGAACAACAATATATTACCATTTTCAGTATACCGTTGTTCGCTAGAGGTGGTGACGTCACACTATTCCGTTACGGCATGTTCTTACTGAACAAATGCATAGCTCAGTTGCTGTGGGGCAGAGGGTTGTCAGTCACAGACATGAGACCGACGCTCAGCAATCTGCAACGATTGCTGATTACACCGAGTAATCTGTGAGTAATGCAGACTGAACTGACAGATTAACTGACTTACTTTAAAGTCTAACTGATTAACTTTACCTACTAATTGACTAACCGTACATCATGACGGACAATCCTACCAACTAACTGACTTTACGTGCTGACTAACTGACTAATTTTACCGTCTGTGTTACTAACTGTAGCGATCTTCTTTAAGATGATGATGATTAATAAAGCATTTTATATTACAGTTCGGATACATCCAAACTATTTGGTACATATCGGTGGTTAGCGGACAGTGAATGTCCAAGAACGCAATCATTACGGAGTCTGGTTGCCTCAGAAAGAGGGAAATATCGACCGTTCAATCGTTTCAAGGTCAATTGCCTGGATTTTGTTGAAAAGCCATAATACTGATTTCTCTCCTTCTTTCAGCTGTATATAATTTATAATAAATTTCCAGGAGACTGTGGATGTTCAATCTCACTCTATGAACATACGAAGACATAAACATTCTCGTAGTGTTGGCAGTTGTCAAGATGATCAGGTATACTATAGAAGATATGTAAAAATTATCACTTAAATTAACAATGTCTACTTTAAGTGTCACTATAAACGATTTTGATTGCAGTGATTCTTGTTTTAATACATATTTTGGTCTCTGTCATGTCAAAGACAATGAAAGAGGCAGTAGAATTCTAAGGATAGTGTCAACCTACAGTTAAATAGGATTTTTTTGAAACAAAATCATTTTTTTTCTTTTTGATAAATGCAGTATAATTCGGATTGAAAGACGTTTATTTGATCTAAAAATTATCTGGTCTAAATTCTTTTTTGTACGTCATATTTTTTATTTCTTTTTAGTTTTGGTCGGCTAATGATAGAAATCGCCACCAAAGGAATCGTTCAGTAACTTATTGAAATTATTTATGTATGTACATATTTAAATATATTTATTATGTTTGGCTACATTTTTATTGTGTTGGTCCTCTTGTGATGTTTTCTTCGCTTCGTTCTACCACTTATCATTTTGTGTGGGTTGTTTGGAAAGAAATTAAATCTCAAAATAGTTACATTAACCTTCTAGGTAGTTATAGCCTCTATTTTGGGTTAGATTTAATAGACTTGAGTTTTTTTTTATAGTACTTTTGGGTCATATCTCAAGATGTAGATATTTTCACTTAGAAGTATGTTAATAGTTAATTTCTTATTAATATAAAATATGGGAATAAATATTAGATTCCACCAAATCATTTTGGGGTAACATAACCAGTAAAGGACATGTTAAATTTGCTATTAATTCTATAAGTTGTTTGAATGTAGTTTTAAGTTTTCTTCTTATTATCACAAAATTATTAGACTTAATCTTAACTAAGTTATCACAAGACTTTATTCTTTTTCAGGATTTATCTATTTTAGCGTCAACAACTTCAATAATGGGCAGCGATTCCAATATTTATAATATGAAATTAAATCAAACAGATCCTCAAACCAGTCAAAATTGTCTCAAATCTCATAATTCAGATTCAGAAATTTCTAGAATGTCAACAGAAGAACGCGTAGTTCAATCTAATTCTAGTAACGTTGTTTTCACTTTAGGAGACACATCAATTGATATAGAAAGTGAGAAATTAGTTAAAATATCAATAAACAATGATGACGAATGGAATAACTCCGTCGATGAGAATGTCAAAAGGATATGTACAGAAATAAAAGATTTCTGTTCAAACAGAACTGAAAATATAGGTACAGAGATAGATAGAACTGACGCAAATAGAGTGGACGAAGATTTAAATAGAGAGGCAATAGCTAAATGTATTGAAAGAAAAGCTAAAGATATAGAAGATGATATAGCTATCTCTTGTGATACATGTGAGAACAACAGAGACGGAACATGTGATATGGCTTGTGCTAATAATATTAGAGAGGTTATAGTTATACCTAGTGCTGAGGCAATACTAGACACAGGTCAAAATGAGACAAGCAATGATAAATATAATGATTGTGACGTACAATAATTATAAATAATACAAACAGTAAACTATGATTAGCAAGAAATGACAATGATTTCTTTTAGCACTTTTATATTGTTTAATTTACTGAACTAACGTATTCAGTCACATTAAACAAATGTGAAATTTTCCAGCTTAAATAAACAACAGATTTCGAAATTTCTTTCGAAATTATCGATTTTCTTTTTATCATCTTCATGTGGATTAAAGATTTTTGTAGTTATATTAGAATTTAATTTACTAAATTTGATAATAAATTGAATGAGAGAATAATAAAGTAAACAATTAGACTGATGTGACTCCCATACATTATACAATGATTTTAGTAAAAAAATAATATTATTTTTTCAAATTTTAAAAAAGTCTTGAAGATTTTTTCTACACGTGTAACTATAATTGCAAATTTAGGGGCATCCTAAAATTAACTTGTCTTCAGTAATATCATCTAATCTAAAATTTCAACAAAATTTCGTTAAAATGGATATGTAAGTTTTCTATACCTTGAAATATTCAACATGGAAACCTCCAATCGCACAATTATTGCCTTCTAAATTTTATTAGAATTTTTTATTGAAGTTTGATTACAAGCTTCCCCACGTTTAACCTGGTATTAATGTAGATGGATCCTATATATAATACAAATTATTTATTTATACGTAAAAATCCTTTAAATTCACCCACATCTACGAATAGCCCTGTTTATCAACCCTTTGGATTATAACTTTAATTTAAAATTAAGGAGTAAAAGCAATACCTAATCGTGACAACAATGTATATACATTTAGGATTATTGTATATTGTATTTATATGAATAATATAATAATACAAAGTCTAAAAGAACTACTTAATACTTCGTGTTGGTTCGTCGTCGGGTAAGTTTTAAGCCCAAATGGCAAATTAAAAAAATATATATATTTATTTCGTTTAATTTCTATTAAATTATGCTACAGCTGTGATGTTTCTATAAATAATGTTAAATACTGTATTATTTCCTTTAACACATTACCTTATGTAGTTTAATTATTAAAATAGTATTTTTTGTTCACATATAATATGTTTGTTTTAATATTTATGTGATTACAGACTATACACTCAATAAAACTTAATTTAATCATCTCGAATACCCAATTTCGTAAAATCAATTGATATAAAAAATTAATCTATACTATAAGAAGGTCTGTTGTACGAAAATATCGAAGGACCAATAATTTAAAAAACTTCTTGATATTGCTTTTTAAAGAAATGTTACTGAAATTGCTCGCAGTAAGAGTTTAAGATAAGAAATGGCAGACTACACATGAGCAAAACGATTATAATAAACAATGAAGCACCGTGAAATGTTTATTAAAGACAACGACGTTTTTAATAACAACAAAAAAATTGTTAATCAATTTTATACAATAGAGTAAAACATATGTTGAAGATAAGGAATCCATAAAATAGAGTATTAGAAATCAAAATTTTTCAAGAAGTGAACACGGATTATTATGAAGTAAAAAAATAAATAAACTGGCAAACATTGTCTTGTTATAATTTGATATACTAAATACATGTTTCTTAAAGAGATGAATTTATAAGTTTCGATGTCTCTATGATTTTCTTATTTCTATGGTAATAATAGACTTTCACTTCAATTCTTGAATTCGTTTATAAAAATGTGAATTTATTAGAAATATACTCGTATTTCGTTTTGGGGTGAAGAAGTTGAGGAAAACTGTTAAAACACATTAAATTATTAAAAAATATTATGATTTTCATTTCATCCCATTCTATCTTTACAGATTTTTTCAGGAGTAAATTTAACTCGTAGATATCGGAAATGCTTTTCAAATTCACCTGCATTGTTAACAGAAATGATTATTGTGAGAAAACAAAAAAATATGCTGTCGCGGACTTTTATTTAGCAAATTTAAAGAGCTACAATTCTTCGATACATCATTTTTATGTAGGTCCTATAGTTTAGCCTACGTAAGCGCCGAAAGCAAAAATGTCCCTAATTTTTGCAATGCGTTTTGAAGCTAAATTCAAAATCTTCTAGTCTTCTAGTTATTTAAAAAAATCAAAAAAATAGGACCCATCTGCAAGTACTACCTTTCGATTAAAATAATTTTTATCAAAATCGGACTACCAGGGGCGGAGCTTCGCGGTAACACACATAAAAAAGTACAGTCGAATTGATAACCTCCTTCTTTTTGAAGTCGGCTAAAAAGCCAACAGAAGCAAGACCTATTATTTAGGGCCATATTTAATATATTTATAATCTTTGCAGTTTTGTCAAATATACATATTGCTTCATTCTTTATATGAAATCATTTTATTAAGAAAACTAATATTTTTTTATAACAGAACGGGAAAAATAAGCAGCGGGAACGGGAACACCGATATATTCAAAGATGCTCACTGACATTTGACTAAATATTTATTACCAAAAAAATTGGAAGAAATTGTCACGTGAACGCATGAGAGCGCGTATAAGATATGTTATAATATTTGTATACTATTAAGTGGGGACATAGAACCTTTTTTGTTTCCTAGGCGAAGTTTTATAGCTGGCACGCAAGAAGGGTATGCATAAAAAACAAAATGTTAACCATTTTGTTTTATAATTAGTTTAACAGTTGTCATCTTGTAATTAGCAAAACGTTAATGTAAAAAACCGTACTTTAGATAGTTAAGTAATACTTTTTTTAATTAGTAAATGTGTCAGTGTGTTATATTTATAGAAAAGCTGAGTTTTAATACAAAACGCGTAATTTAAATAAATAAAATTACCGTCTAACATTCTCGGGTAAATTAAAATATAACCTAGAAGACACAAAATGTAATAGAGTAAGAAATTATTTTAATTATTCTCCTAAACAGTAATTTAATTTCCACCGTAAATTAGAATTTCTTTCATCCTAAACGAAGGCGTAGAAGCAGCCGGGTTGTGTTATTTATTTCTTTGGCAAAATATAAAACCGACGACCAACATCAGCAGAGCTCCGGCAGGGCGTGTAACCATCTATTTATTTTTGTAAAACTTCGAAGTCAATGTAACGGGAGAGATCAAGATTTGATGGTTAGTAATCTCGCCCAGAGAATGTATAAATAGAAGAAGTCAGTTCGTACGCTCGTGTTCTAAATACAAGTGTCCGGCGCCCGCGTCGCCCGGACATATTCGAGAATCGATTTTTGATGTAGATTTATCGATAATCTGGGAAGGCCACAATCGTGTTTGAGGTTAGAGGACCACTTGTGTGTTTTGTGTGTGAAAATGTGTGAACTGTGCAAACAACGGTAGATCGAATACGGATTGTTCTGTATTGGATTGGTAAGCTATTCTTTTTACAGTATTTCGTAGATGGACAGAACGGTTAAGAAATTAGTAAAATGTTGGGTAAACGTAATTTATTCATATATTTTGAGATGTGGTACAATATTTATCGGTAATAGTATATTCTAGAATTCAATTAAGGATGCGTTAGTGTCATTTTTAATATATTTGATCAATTTTTCTAAGCCATTCTAAGAATATTAATTCAACTATAATTAAGAATCCGTTCACCATGACATAGTCCTATTATACTCGTATCTATAACAAATCTTAAACTCAAAATGTCCGCATTGCTTGAAAGTATTTCACAGTTACGTAATGTCTATTATTTTAATAAATGTGCCATACTAACTTTGGGTCAAAAATTTTACGAATATATTCCACGAGTTTAAATTTTTAGATGTACGTAAAAATAACTTATTTTTTTTACTATTTTGACATTTTTCAATATTATATTCTTTGTAACCAGTTTTATCCTAAATTATAAAAACAATTCTGACACATTTTTTTGTTTAATTTATCAACTTGCGAATAAAAGAAACAAAAGTATTAATTAAAATTATTCGCTAATTCTATTAAAAAGTGTTGCCACGTGTGACTGTTGGTTAGCAGTTTATTTTTAATCCAGCTTCAGGTCAGTCGCATTAAAAATACCGCCAATTTAAAAGTTCGCACCAGACATAAACACTTAAATAACTCAAGATAAATATTTGAATGCTTACGCTTTTTAATCCGTGATCGAAGAGTAAAGAATGCGTTGTGTCATTTAAGTGTACTATTGGTAGGCCCCGTCGTAAAACGGTATAAACTTTTTTTTACTTTTTCATTAATCAACAACATTTACAATTTTATGCTTAAATATATTACTGCCATTAAACATGAAATGTTTATCTTGGCGCTGCACAGTTCTCTTTAGGTATACATAACAAATCGATGGCTCCTACGAATAAGGGCCAGTGTGCAAATTAACAACTTTTCAGGAGATTCCCTCAAAGTTTCAATAAATATATGAAAATAGGCCGTAAAAGGCCTTTTACTTCAGCAAAAATTAAGATTTACATCTGTAAATATGTATTTTGTTTAGTGCATGTTGTTAAATACACAACAAGGTATCTTTTAATACAAAAAAGGAAAAATCATCAATTTGTTATTTTGGACTTTATATATAGGACCCATCGAAATATAGATTATAACTTTTAGAGTACCTTTTACACAACATTATGTCTTATCATAGAACTAACTAAAGAAAAGTAATTACGTAGTTCCGAGGGAACTTAAATATTGATGTTGACCAAAAGTAAAATAAATAAATAAAATAACATTTAATCCTTTGCACCATTACAACGTACTTAAAAACTAACATATTACAAAATAATTATAAATACATAAAACAGAATTAAATCACAATTACATTAGAATAAAGAATTATTTATAATTAACATTGCAATGATGACCGGGTAGGGTCCTCCCTCAGCTTTTTATGCTGGGTGCTTCTCTCTGGACCACTCGGCGCTGATCTTCCGCGAAAACCCTCACGACTATCCGCACGCCAGTTGCAGCGATGGTAGAGATGTTCCTGTTTTTCTGTGTGATATTAGGGTAGATTGATGTTGGTATTCTAATACAATGTTAGGGTACGAACACACTTATAAGCGGTGTGCCAGTGGAAACTAACCGGTTAATATAAATAAGCATGTATATATTAACGGGTGTAACATTACGAATATATCTTTACTTGATTATTTTTTTCTTAATTTTATTGGGACGTTGGTAAATAACAACCAAAATAAGAAAATTATAAAAAAAAAACTAAAAAAAACGTCATTAGAATGTATTTACAATTTTTATAAGGCGTTCTTTAAATTATATAAGTTTGTATTGTGTTTATCTCCTTAGGCCTTGAAGGGCCAGGTAATTTATTTACCAGATGTGATCTTGTAACGTACAGAAGTCAGTACGTAATATAAATAACTCCACTTCGAGACAGTAATCAGTGTGCTTGGAATACACCCATACCAAGGTAAATCCAGGACTTTCAAATCAGATCTTTTGCTTCGTAGCTCTATAATAAACGTGTAATATTAGAAAAGTTAATCCAAATTGAAGTTAATGTCCAGATGTACATATCTTAGTTTAATTTGAACATAAATTCCGAGATACGCAGCAAGCAAATTGCTGAAATTACGACAGAAATTTCGAGAGTGTGAATATTGGCAACATCAAATGACAAAAATTTATAAATCTAGTTAAACAACATTTTCAGTAGCATAACATAGGGTCAGTTAATTTCAACAATAGAATAATAATGTTGTCTAGAAAATGTGGCGATAATTACGGATTATTTAATGGTTTCTGATTATATCGTGAAAAAAATATAAGGTAATAAAACTGATATGATTCGTTGTTATTACATCGTTAATTTGATTATTACATTATTACCATTAAATAAATAAATAAATAAATTATTTTCCCGAAATTGACGCGTATTCTCTTACAATGGCAACCCTATAAAATTTTCCCTAAAGCCTAATGGTTTGCAGTTTTCAGTAGCCTGCGGCATTTGGTCGCAGTGGACGTAAGATGGATTATTCAACGTGGATTTTTCTAGAAAACAAAGTGTAATAAAACTTCATACCCTACGGTGTTTTTGTGTTGATATGTGTGAATTTCTGTTAAAGTGTGTGTGTGTAAGGCAATGTCTTTTAACGTCCGCATGAAAAACCGTGAAGGTTTGTTTTTATTACGTTTTCCTGGTTTTAATGAAGGAAGTCCGGTAATATTATTCGAGTGATTGAGGAGGATTAGGTTTTTTTTATGTATTTTAGGTATCTATTTTGTATTATAGTATGTTCTAATTCGTTATTATTTTTTAATAAACAAAACACAAAAGAGTTATTGTGTTTATGAAAAACTGCCTGCCTTTCGACTGTCCCGCAATATACAGTGACATTCCCCTTTTGTAATAAACATTCCATTTGAAACTGGGTTAACGTTTTTAATTTAGGAACGCTTTTTTAAATTTTAGCACGTTATAACAACAGTAATTTATACATTCATATTTAATTTCCAATTGATTATAGCATATAATAATAACAGGTATAATGATATTATTTTACAGTAAATAGAAATAAATCTAAATGTAATATACAGCTTTATTCTCAACACTCGAAAAAATGAATGACATTTTTAATCTTTTAAGTCAACTGAAATAACCAAAGTAAAATGTTAACATGTACAGTAGTACATGTTAATAAAATTGTAATGCCTGTACGTAATTGAATAAAAAAAATCCTACACACGATGTTGCTAACGAAAAATCATCTTTTTTAATTTCGCGTGTATACCCGCAAATACGCGTTTGTTCCGTTAAATCTCCTAAACGGTTGGACCGATTTTGACGAGAATTTGATATTAGTAGGTTCCTTCCTATTCCTTCCTTTATAGGCTATTTTCTGAAGAAGTAAATACCTACGATAAGCGACTTTACCTTTGTTACGAAATTTTAGTTGAAAAAAAATTATGATAAAGGTATGTAAATATCTTTTTATTTTATTAATTGCTATTCTAAATGCTAAACAAAGTAAGGCGATTATGACTTCCACTTTACAATATTGAACACGCGATCATTCAATTTAAAGGCATTTTAAAAACGATTTAATAACTATATTTATATGCTGAAAATATTATGAATTAATTTGAATATAACATTATCTAATTTCGACAAATAGGCGATCACAAGTATAAATAAATTTTACCACTGTCGCCGCGAAGGTACTTCAACATTTTATCTCCGTTTTTTTTAAATAAAAAAATTGGCAATATGTTTTCATACAGATGTTATAGCAATAGAAACAAACATTTTATCGATGCAAGTAATACGATACATGCTACAAATAGCAATGCAATACATGGAAACCTAACAAAAATAATCCTTAGGGTATGCTTCACAATGTTCAAGTAAGTTCTAACAGTGGTAGACGACAGCAACATCTGTTGCACGAATTGGCCGGCTCACATGGTACTATACAACAACCACAGAAGTCAGGCCTGAAGTGGAAGCCATTCCGCATTTCGTCTGATGAGTGTGGTGCCGGAGGCCTAATTTTAGTCCTCTTTCCCTTACCTCACTTTTCTTATTAGGAAAGAATGGGAAGGGGAAGTGGATTTAACGGAGGAGGGAATGCATAGAAAGGGGAAAAATACTCTTTCTGTCCGTCTCCTCGTCCGTAGAGTCTCTAATCGTAGAGGTAGGCAACGCATTTGAAATTGCAGATGTTTTTGAGCAACAATCGCTTCGGTACTGCGGCGAATTCAGGTGCCCGCTCGCTTGTTTTCCACCTTATGTTGTCGTGTTGAGGCTACTTGGGACTTATTTGTTAAATAAAGTCGTCGTTTCACAATGTCCAAATAAGCTGTGAAACACAAACGATTTTTTATACGGCAATATTATACACTAGAGCATTTTCTCAAGCATTTCTATGTAATGTAACGTTTTAACGAATGATATGATTAAGGTAAAAGCATAGTTTCCAAAGCACGTCTGGTTCGTGAAAGGGTGATACACAACAACATATTATAGAGCGGCTCGTTGTTTTCTTACAAGTAAATGCTCTAGTCTATTCCCACCGTTATGTGTCAGTTAATTAAAAAAATACATTTGTTAGTTATCCAGCACTTTATATGTTCGGAATTTTATTCGCAAAGCAATGTTTTTTTACACATGTACAAAAAATGGTTTAGTTTTATCGCTTAGTCGACTTGCAACTGATTTCGCGTCTCAAATACTGCAAAATCGATTTTAGTGTTGTCCGTGACCGTTCTTATGTAATCCAGATTAAGCCGATTTTCATATTTATATTATACTAGCTGTTGCCCGCGACTCCGACCACGCGAAATTTATAAATAAACTAGTATTAAGCCTATGTGTTCTTCCAGACTATGTTCTACATCTATACAATATTTCAGCAAGATCTGTTAAGCCGTTCTGGTGATACCTTTAAAAATCCATCCATCTTAACATTCGCATTTATAATATTAGTAAGATTTATAAGGGTAGGAAGTGGATGAGAACTTGAATTTGGCCTCAAATGCAGTATAAGAATGGAAAATATAGACTAAGGCACTTCTTAAGTAATCTTAAAGCCACTCTAAGTTCAATATTTAAAGGTTTATATTAAAATTGCTAAACACAAGCCTTTCGTATCTGTCAGTTATATCCTTTGTTAACGTTTAACGTAGCGGTAGACCTTCTACGATATTGTCTACGGGACATCGTAGGCACAAAGCGGTTCGTAGCGCATAATCCTCGTCGAAGCTACGAGCAACCTATTTAACTTGCCTTTTGTCGTCTCGAAAATCTGACATTTTAATATTCAATGATTTAAGATTATTATTTTTTTCTTGATACCACAGAATAATAATGCGTCTTTGACAACGGTAAAGGCAACGCGCAATTGCAGATGTCTATGGGCAGTGGTCGCTTTGCTATTTGGGGACCGATTGCTCGTTTGCCACCTTATGATATAAAAAATGGACGATAGACGTAATTACATTTACTTATTTAACCGATAACATTCCGGGGAAAATGAACCTAATGACAAGTCATTATCAAAAATGATTCAAGCCATTACATAGTAAAGGGTCTTTCAATAAGGACGGGTCGATGTTAAAATTGAATAAAACAAGATGTGTGTGAGATATCAACGATGTTTATTTTTATTTGAAAGGTCCATTTATGCCATTATGGATGGAATATGACATCGTTCAAATGTCCGCCGCGGCTTCTTATGGTGGCACGAATCTGGTCCATTTACATTAAGAAATTAACATGTAGAAATGTATACTGTAAATAAACACAAATACAATGATTTGTTTCGCTGCATTTGTTTCTATATCTCGCCGTCTAGCTATGAAAATATATTTACATACATTTATAGTCTGTCTAAATATATCTTGTTCTATGTGACGTTATTAAATAAACGTATTGCCGATGATTGATTAATGTATCGCATGAGAATAACCCATATTGATTGATAACTGGCACAATATGTGCTCTGCCGGATGAATCTAGCTATATCTATACAATTAATAAAATTGGAGTGTCTGTACGTAATACAGAAAAAATACATCTTTGGCAATTATAATGTACTAGGTGTCGCCTGCGACTCTGTCAGCGCGGAATTAAAAATAAACATAATAAGTAGACTATGTTTTCTTGTTCATTGAGATCCGTTGAGCCGTTCAGGAGATAAACTCAAACATCCATCCATCCATCCAAACATTTGCATTTATAATATTAGTAAGATTAATCAATAACTTTTGTGTAAAAATTTGTTTGATAGACAAATTATTATGCCTGTTTTACTTCTTACTAATATTATAAATGCAAAAGTAAAGATTGTTGGATGGATGGTTTGTTAGACGGTATCTCCAGAATGGCTGCAAGGTTAAAACTTGGTTTAAATATAGAACACTCTCTGGAAGAACACATTAGGCTACTCAATAGGTTTTACTATAATTCCATGCGGACGAAGTCACGTGCAAAAGCTAGTTTGTAATATTTGCGTTAAAATATTGTAAAGTTTATATCAACATCGTGAATTTCGATTTCGTAAAAAAAGTCTGGAGATCTATTACGTCGCTCTTTATCTATTTATGTCATCGAATTACATCAAAGGGAAAAGTATTGTGAAAATGTTTCCCTTTTACTTTGATTAAAGTTGCGGGAAAACGGATTTTATTTTAATAACTGTTGCTCGGAACTTTCACCGCATAATAATTATTTCATTTTTACCCGAGTTACTTAGCAGGATAATGTTTTACTCGCATATATAAGTTTTTATGTATTTTAGATTTGTATATGTATTGATTTTATTGCAACCGTAAGATTGCAATCATTTCATATTTACGTAAGTGTCGTAGCACATTCAGTGGGTGTTTTTGTTTTTTTTTTCTAGTTAATAAATTCATACTGAATTTTACCTTTAAAATTAGAGTTAGACATTGTCTACTTAAGCACGTTTTTTAACCCTTTGACCACCGGTGATTGCTATTATTAACGTCGACGTAGTTATAATTATAAAAGAGTAAAGTTTACCCTGAAATACTAATTCAGATTTATCCAAACTAAACGTTAATTTTGCGAAATACAGAACTATTTTCACGATGAATGTAGGTCGAGTATGTACTGACAGCAGTTCGCAATCATTATGTATTTATGTATTTGAGTTTTGATAATATAAAAAATATAGTATTTTTTTAAATAACCTCAAAGGTCGTATAATAACATACTGTTGTCTTTTATTATCTTTAAAGAAATAATGCTAGCAATATTACTCCGGTAAATTCGTAAAAAGCTAAAAATTAGTAGGTATGTTCAAAAAACCTTTATATGTTAATAATGAAAAGTCCCAAGGGTTCAAGGAGATGAGTACAAAGGTTTCAGAAACGCTAAAAACGCAATTTTAGAATCTTTGAACTTTTTTCCAAATGCGGGATCTATGGGAACTTTTCAGGGCTAAAATATAAATTAGGGTGTTCGGAACAATTCTACTAATTTTCAGATCTGTTTAAATTATTGTATTTTTACACTTTAATTTCATTTAATTTTACTTCACTATATCTTCCTCTGCATGTTATTAATTATAAAAACTTTATTCTTTAAAAATATTCTTTATAATGAAATTGCAAAGAAGCACGTAGCTTGAAATGAAGAATTCAAGTAAGTTGCCAAGTTAATTAAGCCCATGTTGCAATAAATTATGTCAAAGTTTTAACTCCATTTATGTAGCTTTTACCTTGCGGATTATAAATATCGTCCATCTACCTTTAAAGCAGTCTTACTGCTTAGATAGAAACTTTTACGTTATACTAGTAGTCAACCGCGACTCCAGCCGCGTGTAACAAACTTAATTAGTAAAAAAATTACTAAAAAACAAACTTGATTGGCTTACCAGAATGGCTCAACGGATCTCAATGAAATTTGGTGTAGATGTTGAACACAGTCTAGAAAAACACATAGGCTATCTATGATCTCGGAAATGTATACGGTTCCCGTGGGATACGTTTTTTGATAACTCAGCAACAGTACAACATATCTTATTGAAATTGATTATATAGAACATAGTCTCAAATAACACATAGTACTAATTTTCATCCTGTTTTTTATATGCTCAAAAGCAAAATCTAGTGTAAATTAAGTTACAGATTGTAGAGTTTGTTAGTAGGTACTTAAATCGAACGATAACATATAAGAACTGTATGCATTGTCAACAATACAAAGTTGCCAGAACGAAACTAGCTTTTACGACGGTTATATCTCTGAATTAAGTTATCTCACATGAAGTTGAGTTGAAGCAATATAAAGTCTGGTACAACTTAATCCTAGACAAGTAGACGCCTGAATAAGTGAAACGTTTTCATAGCTTATACTTGTACATGTTGATAACTAAGTCAACGAACTGTCTCTCATATTCTGTATCGCTCGGGGTGGGTATTTCACGTTGGGCCGATCGGCCTTCTGATTAATAGTTTTCCCTGATCGATCCCTGGCCTGATACCCTGATCCCTGACCGATCGGTCCAAGGGAAAACACACCTCGGGAAGGCAAAGAAATATAAAGTTTATAAAAAAAGGGAAGGTAAAGTTTTATTGATGTATATTTATTTTTTTACCTTTTTTCTTTTAACAACAACATACGCTCTAGTATTGTTACCTTATTTTTTAATAAATAAATGTTACTACGTAAAAAATATTTAAAAAATGTACAAGAAAATTACCCCATGTTACTGATATAAGTGTTTATAAAGTGCGCCAAAACTGCGATATCCACTTTGTCGCTTTTACGTGTCGAAATTTTTCGTAGCGGTTTTATCCATAAAAAAGCTTTGTAACCCGCCAGCTCTGACAAATTAAATTAGTTTATTTTTTATCTCGTGGTAGTATATACATTTCTTTTACCCGACTACCTCGGGAAGGTAAGGTAAAAGTAATGTATTTTTCCATATGTAAAGGTTTGTATGTTTATTAATTCGATTGTGACCTCCTGTAGCCTGTATTTATATACCTATGTATTATGTACCTAGTTATGTATTATAAATGTGAAATTTTGTTGCATGGATGAATATTTGTTTAAAGATATCTCCAGAACGGCTGCATGGATCTCTCTGAAATTTGGCATGGATGCAGAACATAGTCTGAAAGAACACATCGGATTAATTGCGGATGCGGAGTCGCGGGCGACAGTTGGCAGTTTTATTATTATATTACTAACTAGCTTTTACCCGCGACTCCGTCCGCGCGGAATAAAAAATAGAAAACGGGGTAAAAATGATCCTATGTCCGTTTCCTGGTTCTGAGCTACCTACCCACCAATTTTCAGTCAAATCGATTCAGTCGTTCTTGAGTTATGAATAGTGTAACTAACACCACTTTCTTTTATATATATAGATTACTAATGTGTGTCATAAAAAATAGACACATTATGTTGTCTTTAAGTCGCTACTGGATAAAAGTCAATAAAATCTTTTATAAGAACTTTTTCACATTTGTAGAATTAATATAATGCGGTGTTAGGCGTGTTCAGGTTTACTGGTACAAAGCCTCGAATGTAATATTCCTAACACGTTTCGTGACGGTGCCCTTGTGACCTTCAAACAAATTACAGATTCTAGAAGTAAATACTATTGGAGACGGTATTTGTTATTAATTTTCGCGAATAGTATTTATATATCACCAATATTACAAAGAGGAAAGAATTTATCGTTCGTTTGTTTGTATTGAAAAGGCACCGAAAATACTGAAATTTGAAAAATACTTTCACTGTTGGGAAGCTACACTATTCCCGGATGACATAGCCCATATTTTTTACTAGATTATTTTTTCGACATAGACTTGAATTTTGAAATGAGAATAGGGAGAAAATCGGATCGTTTTTTTTACCATCCCATTTTGAAATGTTTTTGTAATGTATTTTATTTGTTTTTTCAGCTACTATATATAAAAAAAAAGAAAACGTGAAAATTTAAAGCAAATTCTAATAAATATACCATATCCAGTTTTAATTAATAACTGTTCGAAGAGTATGCATATTTTAAGGGTGTGTTTGCTTTGAAGCTTGTAAAAGGATTTGTTTGGTTTATATTACGTTGTCTTTGCGCGTTTACAGTCAACATAGTTTTAAACATAACTTAGGACAAAATATACTACTCATTAAATTGTTTGCAAATAGTAAAAAATTACTTTAATTTATATTGAATAAATTAAATTAGTTTCTTATTAAGATTATCGATGAACGATGAGTATTTATGAATGTTGAGGAAAAGAGTAACTTGTGCCAGAACCGTACCATACGAAAATTACTAATCCCCGACTATTTGTAAAATACGCCGTCCAGTTACATACATATTCTTTGAAAATCATTTATATATATATTTCATATTTTAAATTACCATTGCACAATTTTACTTCTTACTAATATTATAAATACGGATGTTTGGATGGATGTTTGTTTGAAGGTATCTCCAGAATGGCTCAACGGATTTTGATTAAATTTGACAAGGTTGTAGTATAAAGTTTTTTTTATACCGCGCGGACAGAGTCGCGGGCGACAGCTAGTCATAAATAAATAAAGAACACATCCCTATCCTAGTTCATTATATTATAAGTGCCATTAATAATAATTTTCATTGTTGCAGATATGCATTTCAAAAGGAATGAAACAGTGACCAAGTTTGAAGTTTAAATAAATTAGAAGAATTCCAAGATGGCGGAAGCGGAAGGAGGTGCGAGCGAGCAAGATGATGTTTCATTCTTGCGTACGGTATGTCAAAGTTATTATATTAATTTAGAAAATAGAACATTTTTAAATCCCAGATGACTGTCTGACTGAAAATACCATTCTAGATTCGGTCTAAAGTAGGCTAGTAGGCTAAAGGACATACTTTGACATACATTGACATACTGCGAGTGTATGTATAAAAGCATCTACCCATGAAAACAATTACCCACCTTTAAGTCGGGCATTAAAGAAATCCTCTTTATTCTTACAATGTGTGAAACTTACCCTTCGAATTACAAGATTAACATCTCATACTGAGCAATATATAAATCTTACAGTCACTATTTATGTGCCCAGCTTTATCTCGGCATCCGCATCGGTATTTATTCATAAGGAAACCTTATGCCCTTGACATGTATACTAAATAACAAGAAAAGCTATAGCCCTTGCCGAGGGGAATAAACAAGATTTTGTTTACATTTTTAATGACAAGCGATTCTCTGGACTTAAATAATTAATAGTAATCACAAAATACAACGTTGTTATGGTGAAGGAAAGGCTCATGAGGTAAACTGCACATATCTGCTAAGAAATCTTAAGATGTGTGTGAAGTAAACGAATCCGCAGTGTGCTAGCGTGGTTGACTAAAGGGTTAGTCAAAAAGAGTAGGCTCCAATTCTTTTGACATTAATGATAATATTCAAATTTGGGAAGGCATTAAAATCCAAATAGACACTGAATGAAACGCAGATATGAGGCCATTGCTTAAATCATCATCAAGCTCGCGTTGCAGTGTAATTGTAAACTAGTTTATTGGGAAATTATTATTTAGTTTTCCGTCCAGAATGAAAACAAAAGCTCTACATTTATATATAAAAATATTGTTTTAACAAAATGTTTATGGTAGGTAGCCATTGCAAAATCTTTATTAATCAGCATTTTTGTACCTTGAAAGATTGTTAGGGAGTCGTAAATTAGCCGAGAAAGTTTCCATTTATGAGAAATAAAGATTACATCAAACCATGTTATTCTTAAGGTACAAAATGCTTCGCATTTGCCATAAAAGACTATTAAAAAAAGATTTTACAGGACTATTAAGTATTTAACGACAATTGCTTCGTAGAATCATATTCTAAAGGGAATTCTTCACATCCTGATTTTCAGACAAAAATGTTTTCAACAAGTAAATCTATATATATAAAAGAAAGTCGTGTTAGTTACACTATTTATAACTCAAGAACGGCTGAACCGATTTGACTGAAAATTGGTGGGCAGGTAGCTTAGAACCAGGAAACGGACATAGGATAATTTTCCCCCGTTTTCTCTTTTTTATTCCGCGCGGACGGAGTCGCGGGTAAAAGCTAGTAAATTACTAATAATCAATGTCACGACAAGACAGACAGAAGGACCCAAACGTCTCCTAATAATTCACAATTAGTTAGACACTATTTAAATTCTTGCTCGAATTTATATCTTAATTAAATCTCAACGAAATACCAATACAGAAGTAATTTAGATAGTAAAGTTTGAACAGCGCAAGTATATCTATTTCAGTTTGCTTCAGCTGACTCAGGTCTGGGATTTGGCACTTGTGGAGATTAGGGAGGTGATACACGAGCGGTACTGTTAGTTCTAGAGATCTAACCGACTACCGTAACGTGCAACCAAGACGACGTGGTTAGCAATAACGCAACTAAGAATTTCCGTAGCATTACACTTTAACTTGATCATTCAAACCGTGAAATTTCACTTTCGTGGCACTTCTTTTAAAACATGTTCTCTATTTTTTTCATAGATAATGAAAGGGATGACAATAAAAGTTCCTTTACAAAAGAGACCCATAGAAAGATTGATTGAGGACATTTTCTTGACGTTATATCACCTCATCGTTTGGCACGTTGTACGATGATGTCATCTGCACCGACCGTATGGCATCTCTCTAAATGTCTTCATGCCGATGAATTTATTTATAGTCAGTCATCTTAAATACGGTAATTTTATTTAGAAGTTTTTCTTACATCTAACTCGACACATTAAGAAAGTTACCTATCACTTTAGATGACTCGGAATTGAAAATGAGGTTTGAAAATATATTTTTGAGGTCAATATTGTCCCAACCTGAAAAAATATGATATTGATCGTTAAATTTTACTTGGAGAAAATTAATGGTTAGCTAATTAAAGGCAAGGAATTGGTTGTTAGATTATTTGTTTGTTTACTGTTTTGAAAATAATCTATTGTAGAGTATCAAATTTTATAAGAGGCCTGTATTGTCATAGTAACAGTAAATTAGTGTTATTTTTCGTAACAGATGGGCAAATTATTATTGTGGAAAGTAACCTACCTCCTGTATTGCAAATTGCCAACAAATATGAATTTCGTAAACAGCCATTGATAAACAACAATCGATTCTAAAGCTTCGTAATAAGGATGGTTTTTCAATAAGTTCTATTCTTTATATTCGCGATAGCAAAGGCAATTTCCTGTTTTGGGGCGTAGCTTTCGTTTTATAGAAGTAGGCCAATTACTACAAGTGTGTTTTTGTATTATATCTTTTCATAAAAAAGTTTCATTCACATAAAAAGTACAAGTGCCTGCGTATCATTTTTTTTTTTATTTAAATTCGTATTTGAATAATGAAATAACGAGTCTACTCTCTTCATCAACATCATTAGCTCACTGTACATCCCCACTGAGGGGTTCGGAGCCTACCATAAGAGCTAACCCTAAGGGTCGACTAGGCCAAAGTCAGCTGGGCCGGCGCGGTTGACTGGTGGACTTACGGATTAGTTGACCGCATATCTTTGAATTTCTTCGCAAATATATGCCGGTTGCATTACAATGTTTTCCTTCATCGTAAGAACGTTGGATAAATGTACATATGTAAATCTAAAATCGAAAAAAAATACGGTACATGGCGGGATTCGAACCCTGCACCTCGAACCTGCACTGACCTGATCTGACCTATTTTACCATGAATTAAAGAAAATCGTCCTTGTGATTTTTTTCATGAACATCTTTGTCCACAAATGCCCTAATGAACTATGGCTAAGACTGGCAACTTTCAAAGAACGCAGACACAATCCCGTTAATTCTTACTCAGACTCCAGTTCACGATAAGATAGGTACAGGACCAGATAGAAACCGATTTGTTATAATATCATCTTTGTATGGCTTTCCAGGAAGACATGGTGTGCCTGTCATGCACGGCGACGGGTGAACGTGTTTGTCTCGCTGCGGAGGGCTTTGGCAACCGGCATTGCTTTCTTGAGAACATCGCCGACAAGAACATACCACCGGACCTATCGCAATGTGTCTTCGTTATTGAACAGGTAAAATTTAAATCTGGAAAAAATTTATATTCAGCCACAGACAAGGATAGACAATTTTTATATATCTGTGGACAGTCCGGAGATAGAGATAGAAAAGTGTGACGGTAGTAATGAAACAAACGAATAGATACAATTTCTTTAAAATCCACATCCGCTCGTGGCTGTGCAAGAGACGCCAACGTACTGCATATTCGAAAATATTTAAATTTTACGATAAGCAAATGGTAGGAGCAAGATGTCCATTGACCTATATTGTCAGGCTAAACGCCGTACTATTTTGTGCCTATTTGATTATCGCCATTTTGGCGCTGATTGTAACGGATGGTAAAGGTGTTGAGGATTCAAACTTATAATAGATAAACTTATAGAGAGATAACTGTCAGTGCATGTACTTTTAAGTCAGGACGAAGTAAAATCTGTCATTTCTAAGCCTCAACCTGACCCCCAAGTTGACACTAACATGTAGTAATGTAAAAAGAAGGTAGGCATGAAAGTAATTTAAATTTTCTTATTAAATGATGTTTTGTTATAGGCGTTGTCAGTTCGAGCTCTACAAGAATTGGTCACAGCCGCTGGTTCAGAAACTGTAAGTGTGAAAATATTAATTTATAAATATTATGTTGTACTTGTAAAATTAACTAATGTACCTGTCCTTTTAATTTTCAAAGTATAACTTGACTATCATTTCAATAATATCCTTAATTTTTGAGACATGTAATATTGTAACACGTCTGTGACATTATTTTTTGTTAAATTAAAGGCATGTTTTTTGTACAATATTACATGTGACATAAATAAATGTTACAATTTCTTCAACAAAGATTTTTATTAGCAAATCTTTTTTGTTCCATGATGTTTTTTTAATATTATTTCATGTGCTTAACTATTTCTATTGTGAATAATATCCCTTTTACGTATCGTTGTTGTGTTAAATTTTACAGGGAAAAGAAAATTTATTAGTAAGTATAATGGCGGTATTTGGTAAAACTGCATGAAATGTCACTGACCTTTTGACATTTGAAACTAAATTCAATTATTTAAAACTAAAATTACATTTTTATTTTTTTATCTAAATACATCTTATTAACAAATTTTTATCGTCTCTTTATTAATTAATGTTTTTAATTGTTACTAAAATTAAACTAATTATTGTCATAAATAAAATTTCATTTCTTTTCAACAAACATATTTCATAAAAATTACAAAATTAAAAGACATTTTTATAATATGCATGTGTCAGTTATTCATTTTTCGTATTTTTTTTTCTTCATTTTATACGAATTATAAGTGTTTTTGGCCTGATACGTAGAAATTAATTTATTTGAACATACAAGGAGTGAAATACCAGAAAATTCAACTAAAATTTTCTAAACACAAAACTTGTGTGAATTCTCTATTGTTCATTAAATTTATCTACTATGAAAGTTAATAAAATAGCTTGTTTAAATTAAAAAAAATATGACATAGTTGAATTCGATGGAAATTAGAAATTATAACAACACTTCCTAAACAATTCTACCTTTATAAGGTTGTAATCACATCTTATTTAAAAACAGATTAGTTTGTATTGTCAATAAAAACACTAAAACCTACCGAAACAAATCCATCTTACTAATATTATAAACTAGTTGTCGCCCGCGACTCCGTCCGTGCGGAATTAAAAGCTTAATAAGTGGTCTATGTGTTCTTCAATACTATGTTCTACATCTGTGCCAAATTTCATCAAGATCTGTTGAGCCGTTCTAGAGATACCTTCAAAAAAACATCCATCCATCCAAACATTTGCATTCATAGTATTAGTAAAATGTGATGAACACAAAGGCTACTTATTAACATTTTTTTTAATTCCGCGCGAACAGAGTCGCGGGTGACAACTAGTAGACAATATATGACTTTGTCAGCCAGTGAAATGTGTAAATGTAATTTCCTTTTTCCATTGAATTCGACTATACGTTTCATCATACAATATTTATTAAGTAACTTGTAATTGGTATAGTTTTCTATTTAGGTCACGAAGCGAACACTGAACGTAATCATGGAACTAGTAAAAACAAATTTGGAAATTTCATAAGTTATTAGATTGTTTTCTACTACATTTTACATTATTAATTACATTCATATTTTTAATATTGCGAGTAATACATATTTATTACTAGAATATAATCACTTTTTACAATTTTTTTCGCACATTTTATTTTTCTTTCTACCAATTCAGTAAATATAAATTGCACAATTTCTTAAAAATACATTTGTCTATATTTTTCACCCTTTATTTTGATCAAGAAATAAAATACTACATTTTTTTATATTTCTTCCAGGGTAAAGGCACGGGCTCAGGACATAGAACTTTGCTGTACGGTAACGCCATTTTGCTGCGACATCTCAACAGTGACATGGTTAGTGTTTATTTACAAGATTTAAGACAGTCTTATGTAACGACGTCAACGTGCGACAATCACAGTCGTTGTCACATTAGGGTAGATTTGATTTGAGAAATCTACACTAAGTTACTACTAAATTAATAATTAAGCTGAGTGTGACAGATGTTGCGTTCTAAAGAAGCCCGAGAGGGATTCTGTTAATAAAATTATAAAAGAGGTCAGCTTACTACTTTTTTTAATTTAAGTTGAATTAGTACAGAACTAGTTTTTGATGATTGTTCTTTCTTACAGTACCTGGCCTGCCTGTCGACTTCATCATCTCAAGACAAGCTGGCTTTTGACGTGGGTCTGCAGGAGCACTCACAGGGCGAAGCTTGTTGGTGGACTTTACATCCAGCTAGCAAACAGAGGTACATCGCTTACTGTTTTATAATTCTCGTCATGTATCTGTTTTTATCCCACTTTATGTGAGGGTCATCCGAATAAGTACAATTAAATTGAAATTTTAAATACCATTTTAGATCTGAAGGTGAAAAAGTTCGTGTTGGTGACGACTTGATTTTGGTCTCAGTCGCTACTGAGAGATATCTGGTGAGTTTTTACTTTGTCAAGATGTTTTGTTTTAACTTAATTTTCTGGACTTGTACGTACTCTGTATTTTTATGTACTCTGTACTGATTTTTCATATTTGAAGTCATTGGTTTAAAAGTAGAGGAAGCTGTTCTTTAAATTCAACTAAGTTTTATTTTTCTAGCACACGACAAAAGAAAACGAAGTATCAATAGTGAACGCGTCATTCCACGTGACGCACTGGTCAGTGCAGCCATACGGCACTGGAATATCTCGTATGAAGTACGTCGGATATGTGTTCGGAGGAGATGTGCTGAGGTTCTTCCACGGCGGAGATGAATGTCTCACTATACCTAGTACATGGACTAAAGAGGGAGGACAAAAGTAAGTTAATGATACATTTCCACTGTTATTGTATAATTAAATAATGTATATCAACGGATATTAGAAGAGTTTATACTAATTTTAAAAAGAAAAATATCTTGAGAATGGTATTAAGTAACGTATTTCGTGTATTTTCCATTTTCTCGAAATCATTTGATAGTATAAAGTAATCCTGCAAATATTTCCAGTATCGTGGTATACGAGGGTGGGTCAGTGATGTCCCAAGCGCGGTCTCTCTGGCGATTAGAACTGGCGCGTACCAAGTGGGCGGGTGGTTTTATCAACTGGTACCACCCCATGCGCATCAGACACATCACTACCGGCAGATATCTCGGTGTTAACGATCAGAATGAGTTGTATTTGGTTAGCAGGTGAGTTGTATACATTGATATAGTCATACAGAACTTCGCCCGCAACTTGTCCGGAATGTAAATTAAAAAACTGGGTAACCAATGCGCTATCATCATACCATCTCTTAGCAGATAGTAATACGTCTTCTCTCTACTTCTACTACTTCTTCTACTTCTATCTATCCAAATTTTCGCATTTATAATATTAGTAAGAGACAACATATATAGAAAGCTTTATGATTATTTGTAATTGTATCCTTTTGTCATAGTTACTAATATGTCATTTCAGAGAGGAAGCTACTACAGCGTCTTGCGCTTTCTGTCTCCGTCAAGAGAAAGATGATCAAAAAGTGGTTCTGGAAGATAAAGATCTGGAAGTGATCGGAGCTCCGATCATTAAATACGGTGACTCAACTGTTATTGTACAACATTCGGAAACTGGATTGTGGTTGTCTTATAAGGTGTGTATTAATTCATCCATACATCCAAACTTTTGTATGCTGACTGACAGATCGAATGACATCTCACTCATCAAAATCAGTTCAGCCTTTTATGGTACAGAACTTTACAATAGACTTGACATACAAACATACACAAAAAAAACATACCCGCAAGAATTACATTTTATCAGTAAGATCAAAACTTAGTTTTAAAATACTTATCAAACATGGTGACATGCAATTAAAATTTCTAGTTTAATCACAATTTCTGCGAGACTTTGAATCCAAATAGACTAGAAATGACCCAGTCCATTGTATTTTAAGCTGTAGAACGACGCTCTTAGTTTTATTTTTCAGAGCTTCAATTTTAGGAATTGAAAATATAAATATATCAAAATTCGAATAATTAATTTCAATTCTTGCTCATGTTTCCAGTCGTATGAGACGAAAAAGAAAGGTCTAGGTAAAGTGGAAGAGAAGCAAGCGATACTACACGAAGAAGGTAAAATGGACGACGGTCTGGATTTCTCCAGATCCCAAGAAGAAGAATCCAGAACAGCTCGTGTTATTAGAAAATGCTCCTCCTTGTTTACGAAGTTCATCAAGTAAGTTATATTAATTCATCATTTTTATGTTTAGATATGAATTATACATATTTATACAAATTAAAAAGGAGACAACAATTTTTGAATACAAGCAAATACAAATAAACAATTTTCCCTTAATTTACTAAAAGTTTATATTTAAAAAAAAATCTTTTTTACAGTGGCCTTGAAACTCTACAAGAAAATCGACGTCATTCAATGTTCTTCGCTTCAGTCAATCTTGGTGAAATGGTGATGTGTTTAGAAGACCTTATCAATTACTTTGCACAACCTGATGAAGATATGGGTATGAAGAATTATTTAAACTATTCAGATTTATAATATAACTAAAAACACTATATCCATTCCTTTAAAAGAAACTTTAATTTTTAAGCTCTCAGAATGGATTCCAAACACGGTACTTTAGTAATTATAATAGTTAGAAGCCTATCCATTTCTTCATGCTTTGTGTGGTGAAATATAACATTAATTTCAGCTAGATCTGATGCATTCACATCATTACAATACTTAACATAAATTAAAAAAATAATAATAAATAATTTGGAAAAAAAATAACAAGGACAAGAAAAGTCAAAAGAACAAACAAAATATAGATTAACTATCAATAATTAGACTATTAGATGAATGCTGAAAAGTTGGAATTGCGCTTGTTAGTCCAAAAGGCATTCACCTCATGATCATAACCATAAGCTTAAGATTAACAAATGCAACTTTAAATATACGATCGATTTCAAAAAGATCTACATAACAATATTAACGATTACATTGCTTCTTCATTGCTGCTAATGTAATACACGAATAAAATTACACTTGGTTAGGCTTTAGAGCCTTTAGAACAATTTAAATGTAAAAAAGATATTTGCCAATTGATTTAGCATATACAAAAATTCCTTAATGCCATATTTGGTCTCTAAGGGAGACTTTTAGCGTAGATGTTTCACACTAAATCTACATTGAGTGGGATTAAAAAACTTAAGTGTGGCAGTTAGTATTTTATTTGATAATAAATCCCATCTAAACTCAATTGTAACTGGATTTAATCGTTATTTTACAGAACATGAAGAGAAACAAAACAAGCTGCGTGCTTTACGTAACCGTCAAGATTTGTTCCAAGAGGAAGGCATATTGAATCTCATTCTAGAAGCTATAGACAAGATTAATGTCATCACATCGCAAGGATTCTTAGCCGGTTTCCTCGCTGGTGATGAGTCTGGACAGAGTTGGGATATGATATCTGGATATTTGTATCAGCTGTTAGGTAAGAATAATTCAAATAATAAATAATAAGTCCTTACAATGTATGTAAGAGTACATACTGTGTCGACATGACTTAGATAAAAGGGCACCATAATGATTACATGAATTTCGATATGTTATATTTATTTATTTATTTATGAGGACAATTAAAATATTGGTCATTTTTTTTCTCAGCTGCAATAATCAAAGGCAACCACACAAACTGCGCACAGTTCGCTAACTCCAATCGCCTCAACTGGTTGTTCTCACGTCTCGGGTCACAAGCCTCGGGCGAAGGCACGGGTATGCTGGACGTGTTACATTGCGTGCTCATCGACTCACCAGAAGCGCTCAATATGATGCGGGTAAGCAATGGATAGGGTACATAGAAGAAGTGTCTGTCAATACTGAAACAAAATATGTTGCAATCTGTACATTTATAGAAATGAATGACTGATTGAAGTCATTGACGTGTACCTTCTTATTTTCAAACCATTACTTCTGAGTGTAGTCAAAATTCAAACAGAAAACTTCCTTACTTAACGATCTCCATTACCCTAAAATACTTGATCGCTTTTAAGGATTAATATTTCATCCATTTTGTATTCTCTCTAGTATCAAAGTTAAATCTTGTTTGTGTTATTATTTAACTGTAATTTTTCCAGGACGAGCACATAAAAGTGATAATATCACTACTGGAGAAACACGGGCGTGACCCGAAGGTACTGGATGTGTTGTGCTCACTCTGCGTGGGTAATGGCGTGGCGGTGCGCTCCTCACAGAACAACATCTGTGACTACCTGCTACCCGGCAAGAACCTGCTGCTGCAGACACAACTTGTCGACCATGTCTCTAGGTACAGGAGAAGAATTAAATTTACTTCCCACTTAGGATATTGTATGCAAAACTGTCACCTATAAGAGCTATAAGTTTAGCTCTTCCTTGTCTTACTCGTAGACTCCTTTAAAAATTTTACTGGTTTCTATGAATCCCACCCTCGCATATCCTCGCCAGGAGAGCTATTGACTCCATGGTCTACATGGTTCAAGTCGAGATTTCCCACAATAGATTGCTACAAATCTCCCTAAAAACTTAACTAGAGATGGAAAAGAATAAAATAATTTTGTTGATATTTCTTTTTCAGTGTACGTCCAAACATCTTCGTGGGTCGCGTGGAGGGGTCTGCGGTGTACCAGAAGTGGTACTTCGAGGTGACCATGGACCACATAGAGAAGACCACGCACATGATGCCACATCTGCGTATCGGATGGGCCAACACTTCTGGGTACGTTATGTTCTTACTATAATTACGATATGTTTTGTCTTGTTTTTGAACTTTAGTTAAAATCTATTCATCGGATGTGTTTTTTGCACAAGTTGGGGGGTTATACATCAAATGAAAGGCCTTGACTCGACATAAAATTGCGGGTAACATATTTTTACACAATCTCAATCTAAAACTAAAGTAAGAAATTAGAATGGCTAAAAATGTTTTTAGTAACACTTATAGATAAGTAAAATTCCTACAGATTAGTTTAGTTAAAAAAAGCATTGTTTAAGAACAAAGAAAAAATCTTTTTTTTAATTTTTTTTGATATTGCAAATAGAAGTTAGAAGTTACTTTGTACATTTTTTTAATTTCATGTTTATCTGTATGGAAACAAATAGCTTTATTATTATTGTTATTGATAATTATTGGTACAGTTACGTACCATACCCTGGCGGTGGAGAGAAGTGGGGCGGTAACGGTGTGGGCGATGACTTGTACTCCTTCGGCTTCGACGGCGCCCACCTCTGGGTGGGAGGCAGGAAGACCCCCGTCAACAGGACTCATGCAGAAGAACCCTTCATTAGGAAAGGTACGTATTGTCAAATCAAATGAAAAAGTATTACAAACTTGTCTAAAAAAAAATATCTTATTTTATGTAATTTATACACTGAAACTTTCCAAAATAAATTCATAGACAAGAAATGAAATTGTCATCCAGAGACATGTTTAAATATAATTTCTCATTTCCATAACACATATTTTTCCAGGTGATGTGATCGGATGTGCTTTGGACCTGACAGTGCCCATAATAAACTTTATGTTCAACGGCATAAGGGTCACAGGATCCTTCACTAATTTCAACTTGGAGGGCATGTTCTTCCCAGTTATCAGCTGTTCTAGTAAACTGAGGTAAAGATGTTCAAAATACATATACTATAATACAGTTTATTCCGAACCAAAAAGAAAACTTTGTAAGAACATATTTTTTGTACAAGATGGCAAATGAGAGAATGGATATCTGAAATTGCTTAAATTGCAATAATTTAGAAAATCATAGATGCGTTGCCTATCATTGAAAGTCAGAAGAGGGGATGTACAGTCAAGGAATTTTGCGGAGTTCCAGTTACAGAAAAATTGTCTTGTTGATTGTAACTAATTCGTTCGTTGTTTCTTGCAACGTTCAGATTACTGTTGCTTTTTAGATTATCGCTAGTTTTTCCGATTGTACGAAAAAGGATATTTCTCCTTTTTTACATATAAGATAGGGTAGATGACTAGAATTAAATTATTTAAACTCTCGGGAGATATATTTATAAATTAATTAAGAATTAAATTGAGTGCAAGACGCGACGCGACCACGAAGTCCTGAAAATAAACACTCGCCCTGAAGATGGATCCCCGACGGTTCCGAAATTAGTCGGTGCCATGTACCATTTTGTTACAAATTTTTCCTCTCACATTGATAAAAAACTATATTATCTTCAGTTGTCGTTTCCTGCTGGGCGGCGAGCACGGTCGTTTACGTTACGCCGCTCCTGAGGGCTACTCTCCCTTAGTGGAGTCTCTGTTACCACAACAAATACTCAACCTGGAGCCGTGCTTCTACTTCGGGAATTTAGCGAAGCGAGCACTGGCCGGCCCGCCGCTTGTGCAAGATGATACTGCGTTTGTGCCCACACCTGTTGATACTATGCAGGTATACTATTGTTAGTAGTATTTTCAGGAATCTCAGTAACCATAAAAAAATCTGAATGTTACAGTATTTTTTTTTTTGTAACAAGTTGTCTCCCGCGACTCCGTCTGCGCGGATTAAAAAAAAATCTTAGTAGCCTATTTGTTCTTCCACACTATGTTCTATATCTGTGCTAAATTTCAAGATCCGTTGTTCCGGATATACCTTCAAACATCCATCCATCCATCCAAACATTCGCATTTATAATAATGAAATTTTACCTGTTAATAAAATTTGTATTATGTTTCCTGAGATGTCCGAAGTCCTTTATGAGAGTACATCGCTTCATTCCTTCCGGTGCGCCCCAACTCACGTCACGTGACAGCTCCGCCAGCGCCACTGCCGACACCAGCGCCTCTAGCGGACCTAACCTGCAACTCCAAAACCCGGGAGCACGCCACCAAGCCACCACCTTGTCATTGTTCGACTCATAACCGAATTATTTTGGTGGAATAACCACCAGAAAGCCCTTGTCTGGACTTCGGACATCTCAGGAAACATAATACAAATTTTATTAACAGGTAAAATTTCATTATTATGTGTTCCGTTCGATGTCCGAAGTCCTTTATGAGAGATCTGTTTGTTATCTTCTGGTGGCTTGTGAAATAAGAACGCAACAATGTGATAAAAACACTTAATTTTTCGTTAAAAAGATCGTTAGAGGTATTTTGATCACTAATCGCAATTTTATCGATTCGGATGATTTGTATTACTAACCCGGAAAAAAGAATATCCTGATACAAGTAATTGAAAAAGCGATTGCTCCAGTTTTGCTCGGCTATGTAGTACACATATGCTTAGCCTTTTCGTGGCATCATCGTCATTCTCGGGCTCGGAGTCCACCGTAAACTAGGGACGACTAGGCCACAGTCAACCGCTTGGCCCAGTTCGGCTTGGTTGACTTCACGCTATCTTTGAAATTCTATGCAGATTTTCGTGGCATCGAATTTCCGTTATGCAGTTGCGTATTTTCATTACATAAATAAACAGAAAACGTCAAAGTACTATCAGATGCAATTTAACTTACATCAAGATAAACATGTGAAGCTGTAAAGCTCTTTCGACATATTTAGCAAGATAAGTGGTGCTGAATCAGTCTTTATAATAATATATTATCTGAGAAAAGAATAACTTACTCGAACAGTGATAGAAGTAAAATCGTTATTTTCTAAGGAACACGTAGCCATGCGTAAAGCTAATACGTGAAATTTTAGTTACGTACGACTTAACATGACAAAAAGAAAAGAGAGAACAAAATAAGATTTTGCAATGTTTAAAAGTCAACTGATTTGACTTATATCCCCGTTTTGATTATCTGTTCAAAGAGTAGAATTAACTAACTACATTCAAACTGTTAGACGGGGAATTACAAGATTGTCGGTACTTAGCATAATTTGTATTATGAACAAAAAATTAATTTCAAGATAAGCGATTTAGGACATTCCACTTTCAGTTAGCTTATTTTAGGTAATGAAACGGCTAAAAAGCAATGAAAACATCTTATCAATATAAGAACACCTATAAATGTATGTTTCCTTATATGTACTGAGATCATATCACAAAATAAAGCGACGTTCAATCTATGAATTTATCAAGCGTTACAGCCCTTCTAGGGGCTAGGTTGGCTCATGACAGTGTGTCGGTGAAACTGACCCAGAGGGCAAACCATCGAAAATCTTTTCTTCTTCGGATGCTTGAAAGGTTTCTATTCAGAGGAGTGCCACAACATATAAATTTTTCCGTCACTGTCAAGTGTGTGTTAACGTATGGTATAAATGGCAGCAGGGAAAGCAAAACTTTTCCTGACGAAGTCGTATTCCAAAATCTATTGAAAGAGTCGCGACAACATCTATTCGAGTGTAATAAGTCGGCTGTATTAAAATTTGTTAAGTAGCGAACCGTTATTACCGCATCAGCTTTGCTGTTGTTAAGCTTAACATGCCCTGCGGAGCCTTATTGGTCTGGTGAGCGGTGAGGAGCCGTGAAGTACTATCCAACTTTGAGGGACAAGTACGATGTCTAAAACTTTTTGCTAGAACCGGAAAATACTTTGTCAATCCTGAAGGCTCTACAATTGTACTGTCCTGTTTGAGGGAGCAATACGTGCTATCAGGTCGTTCACCAGTGCAATTACACTTGTCAATCTCTGAAGGTATACATAACGTAATACTGTCCCAGTTTGGGGGAGCAGAACAATATCTAAAGCAGTTCACTCGTGCCAGAAGTACGCTTGTCAATCTAAGACACCTTACAGTCATACTGTCCTAGCTTAAGGGAGCAGTAGGAGCTTCGAGGTGCTTGACTAGTGCCTGAAGTAAGCTTTTCAATCGCCGAAACGTTGCGAATACTACTGTCTGGGATTGGATACTGTCCCAGTTTGAGGAAGCAGTATGAGTTTCCATGCTTTCTTTAAGGAAAAACAAGCGTCTGTCGCGCTACAGTTATTGGCAATGCAACTTTCCCCGTGGGGTGATGAAAGTCGCAGAATTGAACATCCTAAGAGGCAGGGCCAGCTCAAGAGGTCAATTGCCAAATGCTAAGCGATCCCATCTCATCTTTTCCCGGGCAAACATTTTGGAAGTCTTGACTTGTTTTACGTGTAAAAGCGCTTGAGCTTGCGCTTAAGCAGCGATACGCGTACGTTACGTAAAACTCTGCGTTTATTCACAATCAAGAAGTCGTTCAGGTATTTTAGTTGACATAAACCGTGGTTGCGAAAACGGACGACCGGCAAAATTTACAGATGTACACAGTATCGGTGCAACTGCAGACACGTCATCCGCTAACATATGTGACGTAATGGATTAGCAGAAACGAAGGTCAAGCTTCAATGACAAACGTATGTCACCCATATACAACCGCAATGCACAGTACAAGTTCATTACAACGTGATCTTAAAATATTCACCTTAAAAGCCGAAGTGTGCAGTCTGCGCGACCTCAGCGCCATGAAAATATTGAGCCATCGATAGGCGACAATAAATTTGTAGATATCGAGCATATCTGTAAGGAACCCGAATACTTAGTACCACAAACTATTTCGTATCAAAATAAAACTAAAGGTTGCAACTCGATTAATTGACAACATAGTATTAAGATAATGTTTGCTTTGTCTGTTGTTCTCTGCTACTGAGTGTACGGGTAATAGCGGGTACTTATAAAATTGGAGCTACAATGGCATGACTATCGTTCCATCTTTATTTTTTTATTTTTTTTTTTTTATTAAATTCTTACACAAATGTGTTCTAAAACTAGTTGATATGATTGTATCACTTCTAGTACAAAGAAAAATCTATATATATAAAGGAAAGTCGTGTTAGTTACACTATTTATAACTCAAGAAAGGCTGAATCGATTTGACTGAAAATTGGTGGGCTTAGAACCAGGAAACGGACATAGGATAATTTTTACCCAGTTTTCTATTTCTTATTCCGCGTGGACGGAGTCGTGGGTAAATACTAGTAAAAAATCTATTAAAGGTGATTATAAATAAAAGGTAATTAACTATGGTTGTTATTAAAACTCTGGATTCTACATGGTGAGATTGCGCCAGACAGCCACCACAAATAACCTATAGTCACCTTGTTTTATCCTAATCCTATTTATTGCCCCTCCCCCTCTTTCTTTTTCGATAATGTCAATATTCGCGACTGTTTTGAGTACACTTGGTACGATTTAGAATAATAACTTCTAAAAGGGGGGTCCAATGACAGCCATTAAAGGAATTTTCATGCAGCTATTCTTAGCAACACTAAACCGGGTGGCGACTCATTGCATGGCATAGACGTACAAATAACTTATTTACGAAGGTTAATAATTTGACCGCACTTTGCTAAAGTTATTACTATGCCTCTGTATCAGGCGTATAAATCATTAGACAGAAATCTATTTAACAATACGAACAGCACGTACGCGGTACGAGTTTAAACAGCTACACTGACAAGAATGTGTAGCGAACCTAAGAGGGCGTGTCGTGGTGAGCACTGCCAAAAAGGTATCTTGACACACTATTCTACAGCTTCGTATATCGTAGCACTTAAGGTTGAGTGTAATCGACGTACTAAAATTCGTCCAGTACGGTAGGATTATCCATTTGAAATAAATGTATTTCAATAAATTAACATCTTGGAAACATATGACACGTAGAATATATTTAAAAAACAAATGACATGTTAACGATCTTGGTTAATTGCAAATTTCGTTATAGACGATTATTACACATGTACCTTGTAATTTTCTTTTTATTATTTGCTAAGACGGTGTATACTTTTTCGGTTTGAACAAAAGAAACACTAACCTTTTCGATTAAGATTATACTGTAAAAACCAAGAGAACAGTGAACTTTTTTACTTGTAATGACATTTATTTAACTAACTATTCTATAATATCGAACTATTTGCGAGGTAGTTGGCTTCAAATTCGGCAATTCGTACGGAGTTTGACACGTCCCAACGATTTCCTGATTGTTACAATACGCTTCAGTAATCTCATAATGTACAAATTAACACGTACGCAACATAAAAATAATGGAAGTATTATCGAAGTATTTCAAATAGGTCAATGAACTAGCGTTCCGTAATGTGTAACGTCAACATAAGTATGTAAAACGACATCGATAACGATATAAAATTTCCATTTCCTCCATGATCTTTAGTATGGAGATAGCGAAGCTGAAGCCGCAGCTCACGCAAGGTTCGAGCATCGCTATCGTTAATGCTCGAGCTGCATTTGGGTCTTCGAACCGCACAAACGTCTCGAGGCTCCATCAGAACTTACTCGTTTCGTCCATTTGTTCTGCAGCATTCGGCAACGACGACTTTCCCCGTAGGGTGATGAAAGTCGCCAAGTTGAATACCCTAAGTGGCTGGGCCAGCTAGAGGGTTCAACAGCCGGCTGTTAACGCTGTTATACTCACGACCGTCGAAGTTTTCTTGTAGACTATTCTAATATCACGTGACGCATTTCTTCAAATTTTTTTAACTTATAACTTTGTAATAAAGAACTTTTTAAAAGAACTATTTATTTGAAAACCTAGGGACGACCGTTCGGTTTGAAAAACGACGCAACAATGACAAGGTGGTGGCTTGGTGGCGTGCTCCCGGGTTTTGGAGTTGCAGGTTAGGTCCGCTAGAGGCGCTGGTGTCGGCAGTGGCGCTGGCGGAGCTGTCACGTGACGTGAGTTGGGGCGCACCGGAAGGAATGAAGCGATGTACTCTCATAAAGGACTTCGGACATCGAACGGAACACATAATATTAGTATGATTGTATTTTCAGATCACACTTCCATCATACATCGAGCAAATACGTGACAAACTTGCAGAAAATATACACGAAATGTGGGCAATGAATAAGGTGAGCTTGATATCTTAATGTTTAAAAGATTTTTTTTAAATTTACAGTTTTACTAGCTGTCGCCCGTGTCTCCGTCCGCGCAGGATTAAAAAAGATTTAATTAGTAGCCTATGTGTTCTTCCAGACTATGTTCTACATCTGTGACAAATTTCATCAACATCCGTTAAGCCGTTCCGTAGATATTTTATAACAAACATCCATCTATCCGCATTTATAATGTTAGTAATATTTAATTTGTGGTTCTTACTTTGATCATTTTATGAACCAAAATTGAGAGTCTTTTGTTGCGAAACTTCCTAATACAGTCGAACCTAGATAAAGGAGATAAATATCACTGCTTTGGACTCTCACATATCAAGGTTCGACTGTAATTTCACGTATCTTAGCACAGAGTATTGAATATTTGGTTAGGCTCCAGTTTAACTAACAAAAACTGGCTCTTCTCCATCTTTAAAAGACTTAGCCCATTGTGTCTAGCTATCTCCTCTTAGCCATTTCTGACTAACAGACCTGTAGGTTGTGATCCATACATAAATAACTATTGTATTAAGAAATAGGCTTTACAATATTGTATATTGTTATAAGATCGAGGCGGGCTGGATGTACGGCGAGCAGCGAGATGACCTGCACAAGGTACATCCCTGTCTCGTGCCCTTCGAGCGCCTGCCGCCCGCTGAGAAGAGATACGACATACAACTTGCAGTTCAGACACTTAAGTAAACAATCAGTATATTTCATCATCATCATCATCATCATTATCATCATCTCACTATACCTCCCCTTTGAGGGGATCGAAGCCTATGTTAGAGATGATTAGGCCATAGTCAACCACACTAGTTTAGTGTGGTTTGACTTCCACATATTTTTCTGTCTGTTCGGTTACTGATTTATAAATCTATGGCTCCTACGACTAAGGCCAATGTGCAAATTGACAACTTTACAGGATAGAAAAGAGGCCACACAGGCCTCTTCAGTTCAGCAAAAAAAAACACATTTACACCTGTAAAGTATTTTGTTTAGTGCAAGTTGTTAACTAAACTAAGAGAAAGCTTTTATTGTAAAAAGTAAAAATCATCAATTTGTTACTTCGGCCCTTATACGTAGGAGCTATCGAAATGTTGAATTGGTTATTATAATTTCTCATTTCCAATGAATTTGACTATAGTAGGTATATGATTGTACATGACGTTTGGTAAACTTTCCAAAAGAGGATAAAAATTTCATTTCTCCGGTAGAGGAATAAGCAATTCTAAAGATTCGTTTGCAAATACCAAAAAGTCAGAATTAATTGTTTATCAGGACTATCTTGGCACTTGGATATTACATCAGCTTGGACAAGCCGCCGGCGCGCATTCGCAACGTGCGTCTTCCCAACGAACCCTTTATGCAGGTACAAACATTTATGGATATTATATATTTTGATATAATAAAGGCTGTGAAATCCCACAGTTAAAACTAAATTAAAGAACTTTAGCGACTATTCAATTTATCTGAAAGTGATGATACATCTTTGAATGGTTTACATTATTTTAGCTGCAATAAACGGGCTCTACGTTTTGCGCCAGTCTGATGAGGTAGCAAAAAATGAATATAGCTGTACTATTTGTCGAAATTTCTATTTTATTGTCCAAATTAGGTTAAAATACATTCTTTCTGCCATTCAATTGCGAGTCCGTTGTATTTTTTTTGTATTGTAGCGGCGCAGTAACGTATCTTTTGCGTTTGAATAAGACGGAGTTCTCGTACGGCTGATAAGTATATAATATATTTGCAGTCGAACGGTTACAAGCCAGCACCACTGGACCTGAGTGCTGTCACCCTGACACCGAAGATGGACGAGCTGGTGGACCAGCTGGCTGAGAACACACACAATCTGTGGGCGCGCGAGCGCATACAGCAGGCATGGACTTACGGACTTAATGAGGTACACGACACTAAACATTGTATTGACTAATATGTTAAGAATAAACTTGTTAGGGTCTACTGTAAAGGAAGACGATTCATCATGCCTTCTAAGATCATCTGTTAAGATCTACACTGTATGTACACTTCCATACATCTCTATCAGAATTCATTCCTTTCTTACGTATCTTTTAAACAATCCATCCATACTTTCTTCGATCCATTGTAGCTGGATCGCCACATTCAATCTTACCACTTTCTCCTTAAGTTAAACTGTTTGACTACTTTGACTTTAATACATGTTTTACTTTTAATATTAATTATATGTTTTATTTATCTATAAATATAATATTTATTTCTGTTCTAATGTTGTATTTTTATTTCTAGATATATTATGTGTTTAGATTAAAGAAGACGTCCTATTTCATTAGATTCGTCAGCTGTGACTCTCACACTTAGTATGTTGTTATGTTGCTAGGTGTGAGGGTCACAGCATGTCGAGTCTAAATCTACTACATCTGAGAAGAAACAACTATAAGTACATATTTTGTTTACAGTAGAAACTCGATCAACCAAACTGTTGTTCTTAGGCATTCGGATAATCTAATCTAATATAATCTGAAGAAAATAACGTTTTGTACATATGTAGTACATAATTTATATTGTTTGTTTCAAACAATACGTACATTATCACCGAAAACTCAATGTTTGTTAAGATTTTACAATATACTAAACAATAAACGCGTGTCACAGTGATACTGCGGAGTGCGAGCTGAGTAATGCCAGTAGTCAGTTAAATTGAGGTCCGGATTATCGAGTTTCTGCTATATTTATTATATTTTGTATATTTGCTATACTATCTACTTGGATAATATATTTATCTATTTATTGTTATTTATATAATTAAATGTATGTAAGTTAGCTATAATAATAGAAAGGAAAAACTGACAATGGCATTTTATTTCAATTTTTTAATGGTTTTCATGACCTGAAATACCAATCAGGAATATAAACGAGACCTAAAGCTAGTAGTTCTTACTCAAAAAAAAAACTATTAGTAATTATTTATATTGTTAAATACATATATTGCAATAATCTAACAGGACCCCGACATGCATCGCTCGCCTCATCTGGTGCCATATCCAAAAGTAGATGATGCCATCAAGAAGGCGAACAGAGACACCGCATCTGAAACAGTTCGCACACTACTCGTGTATGGATACAATCTAGATCCACCAACTGGAGAACAGCATGAAGGTAAAATTAACATCTGGCTATATCACGAAGAGATTAAAGTAGCAAACTAACAAGCACCTTTCCATTTGAATTCGCCCGAATAGCGAAATGATAGTTGCCCATAAACATCTTCATATGCAGATGCGTTGTCTATCTTTAGTCAACGAGATTCAAATAAATAAGTCACAGAGCGGACATTAAAAATTTAATTTTTACAATCGCAATTAGTAAACGCTAAAGTAATTTTTGATATAAGTAAAAACTTTTCCGTTTCATCTGAATATAGGAAGTGGGCAAGAAAAACTAATTAAATTAAAAATTATGTACCCTTTTGCAGCACTTCTCGCGGAGGCATCAAAACAGAAACAGGCAGACTTCCGGACATACAGAGCCGAGAAGAACTACGCCGTTAGTTCCGGAAAATGGTATTTCGAATTCGAAATACTAACAGCGGGTCCAATGAGGGTTAGTACATTTCATCATTGTTTAAAACTAAGAAAATTATGTTGCAAAAGTGTTGTTTTTAATAAAATAGATTCGGATAATATACTAAAATTCAATCCGTACATTGCAGGTGGGCTGGGCCCACGCTGACATGGCGCCCGGTATGATGCTCGGCCAAGATGAAAACTCCTGGGCCTTTGATGGATACAATGTAAGTTGATTTAATATAAATTTAATTATAGTAAATAAAAATTATATTTTATGACCAAATTCAAACTTTATTACTGATATTTGTTAGTTTATGCAGATTTTCTTTTAAATACTACTCGTGTCCAATAACAAAAGATCAATTTCTCCAACGAAACTATAGAACCGTTGAACGTCTCTTGTGTCGTCATCTGACCCTAGATTGTTATTGTACACGAGTATATTATAATTAAAATCAAATTAAATTTATTTCAAATTATAAATAGTAAAATTATAATTATGATGGCAGTCGCTAAAAGTACACGGAGCCTCGAGTGACACTTTCGGTCAGCAGCTGAAAATCGGTGACATTGTCGGCTGCTTCTTAGACGTATCCGATCAGACTATTAGTGAGTTACCACCGCTAGGGGACCTTCTAGTGTTTCTATATAACACTAGAATCATTCCAATAATTGTCTTGAATGTATTCGTTGTTTACCTGTGGTAACAAAAATATTTGATCCTTTCTTTTCCATAATCAAATGTATGTCTCGTTCTTTTTCCAGGTTGTTATTGTTGTTGTTATTGTTATTTTCATCTACATGGAAAAATATACATGATTGAAAATTTTATTGTTAATTGACTCGATATTATGTAATAAAAGTAATTTAAATAAATTTAATGGAAACGTTTACCATTAAAATATTGATTGTGTATTTTTCCATTAAAATATTAATAATCCCAAATTTCCATTTCCAGTTTAGTCGCCGTATTCAATTATCACTACGAATGAAATCATTGTTAATTATTTATTGTGAATAAATTATATTTTCTAATTAATTTAAAGGAAGAGAAAGTGTTCTGCAGTAGCACAGAGTCGTTCGGCAAGCAATGGGCGGTTGGTGACGTAGTGGGAGTATTCCTTGATCTCATTGACAAGACAATAAGTAAATACAACAATGATCTGGATTATATAGCGAGCTTTATAATCGTTAATTGGCAGAAATATCATTAAATTATAAAACCTACAGTTTATCATTTACTTTTATTAGTTTTATCACTAACGCAGACTCTATCGAAAATGTTATAAAAAAACAATTTGATATTCGTTTTTTTTTTATTAGAATACAAGAAATATCCATTTTATAATGGAAATTCTTTCAATGCTTTTTTCATGATTATAATGATATTATTTTAATGTGTTAAAAAATAGAAAACCCCAATTAAATTTAGAATACAAAGAGAATTCTCATTAAAAAGATTTGTCATTAAAGAAAATATATCAAATTTTTATTGTTTTTGTTTGTTTTGATGTTCCTGCCATTAAAGTTTTCACGCGTAGCTTCAAAATTTTATGCATTACTATTTTGCCAGAATAAATCACTGTTGGAATATATGCTTTGTACCTAATACGATCACCACATCGCTTGGCTTTAAATTTTCACATTAGATAAAGTTTTTTTCCATACATTAAATATTTAAATTAGTTATTTTTAGTGTCATTGAGAGACAATAGAATGTCACAGTTTTGTTTGTGGTTTTATATCAAGATTTTAGTTAAGTAAAAGATATAAGAGAGTAAAAAGTTCCCCAAGGAATTGGTATAAATTAAATTATATTGATTTCTGTAGTAACTAACACTTGATTATTTAATTGTAAAATATTAAATGAATACGCGACTAATATTTGCACATTTTGTTTTATATTAAAAATATAATAACCATTAGAAATAATTGTGTTTGACTTCAAACTATTAACTACTAATTGCTAGACTACTTTCTGGATAGAATTTTAACCTAAACTATTAAAAAAATTGGAGTGTGTATGTAACATCAAAATAATATTTCGTACACATTATCTATATGCATTGCTTAAAACGAAAATTCATGTTTAACATTGTTGTATATCTGCCTATACAAACGACGTGAAGTCGTGGGCAACTGCTAGTTCTAAAAAAATTGTATAGACACTTATGTTAAGTTCAACAAAATGTGCAAATACATCAATAACTGATTTACAGTATGCCAGTACCGTAAGACTGTAGCGCTGGACTCGCATGGACTATGTCTGACTAGCGGCAGTTAAATTATGCGAGTTAAATGTTAGCGCTCATTTTGAGAGTTCGACTGTCCTACTGTACTGGCTTAATATAAACCAATTACTTTACGTTCTTTGTCTACGTCACCCTGTATTTGTAGTTTGATGCTTAAATGTTTTATAACAGCATTAATGCATAATGTTTTAATTCACTGTTTTAAATTACTTCATCTTGGAACAATTTTATGTTTATAGATTCTTAATGTTTTTTGTACAAAATAATTTTTTAATACTGTTTGTCTAGTTTTGATTGCAGTGTATTTTTACATAATTTAGTCTTTATTTAGTCATCTATACATACATGTCTGAATACAAATGTCAGTTAGAATTCTGGAGTAAAACATTCGAAGAATTAGTAGAACAAATTAAGCGCTTTTAATAATATTTTTTTTTTTATTTAAGTACATAGTTACATTAATCATTTCATATGTGTTAGGTTTCTCTCTAAATGGAGAGTTATTAATGGACGCTTTGGGAGGAGAAACTACATTCGCGGATGTGCAAGGTGACAACTTCGTACCTGCTTGTACCCTGGGGGTTGGGCAGAAAGCCAGGTAGAGCACCCTACTTTATTTAATTTTTTCTCTATATACGACAATAGCCTAATGATTAAGGACATCTGATCACGAGGTCCTAGGTTCAAGTGTAGAACTTAGTTTGTATTGATGATTTATATTTGTAATGAATTGGTACGTTTTCAGATTAACATACGGCCAAGATGTGAACACATTGAAATATTTTACAACATGCGGATTGCAAGAGGGATATGAACCGTTTTGTGTGTAAGTTAATAATTTTATATCTTAACTAACTCTTGCCCGCGATTCTGTCCGCGAGGAATTAAAAAAAATTAATCATTAGCCTATGTATTCTTTCAGACTATGTTCTATATCCATGCCAAATTTCATCCAGATCCGTTGATGCGTTCTTGAGATACCTTTAAACAAACATCCATCCATCTAAACATTCGCATTTATAATATTAGTAAGATAAATGCACATCATCAGAACAATTTTGTATTAACACATTTTTCATTATACATTGTCTGAAAAGATTAAACTTTGGTTTCCACGTCATCTTCTCCTAATAAGTTTTTATACAGTTTTGTCAGTAAAAACACACTGTAAATATGTTATATATTTTACAGCAATATGAAACGTGACGTAACACACTGGTATACGAAGGATCAGCCCATTTTCGAGAATACAGACGAAATGTTGGACACAAAGATTGATGTAACGAGGATACCAGCTGGTTCAGGTAAATTTAATGTTTATAATTAAATAAATAGTTGAAAATATACAAGAAAGTTTTGTCTTTTTGTGCGATTTCGACACATAGGAATAGTGTTGCTTCACAACATGAAAGAATTTTTCAAATTAGTTAAGTAGTTTCCGAGCTTATTCAATTCAAACAAACAAATCTTTTCTCTTTATAATATTAATAAGGATTAAAATGTTACATTTCATTAAAATATTACATTACATTAAAATGTTACATTACATTTATTATCTCAAGTTTAATATTATTATATTATTATTATAAAATTTCATTGTAAAAATATTTATGTTATTTCAGACACGCCTCCATGTTTGAAAATATCTCACAACACTTTCGAGACTATGGAAAAAGCGAATTGGGAATTTCTCCGATTGTCACTACCTGTTATATGCCAAATGGAATTTATCGAGTTAGTTTTTATCGAGTTTTTTTTTCTTTGTTTAATTGAAAAAACTTCTATTTAAAACTACAACTTTACACGAGAAGTCTATTAATATATAATTTATTTTACTTATATGCCGCCCATTGGTCGAAAAACAAACATAATTCATAACTAAGGATTTTATATTTTTAATTAAAAATACCTTTTTGCACTTAACTGTGTCAAATTTCATGTTGAACGTATCTATTTAATTAGGAAGTAACAAAGCACCCAATAACTTGTATTTCGTGTTTATCTTTACACAGTGAGAACGAAAAAGCTCGTCGTTGGGTAGAGATTAAGGAACGACAGCAGATCTTAATGAAAGAGGCGACGGAGGCTCAGATGCCGGCACACATCGACCAGATCATGAGGAGCGGGTTCACTATGAACGATATTAAAGGTAAGTTTAACACTTTGAATGCGACATGGGGTCTAAACGTCCCATCATCGTCGTATGCGGAAAATAAAACAGTCCTTTACCCTGAATGTACTTAAAACCCAATTTTAAAAGTTTAATTAGTAAATATTTTTTAATTTAATAAACCATAACACTCCAAAAATATAACCTGTGGAACTTTAGGAATTTGAAAACATAAAACTATTATTAGGGTAAAATAGACAGTAATAGGAATATCTGAAATGTACTCCAAAATGTAAATAAATTAAATCGTTTGTACATAACGTTACATACTAAAGTTATTTGTTAAATGTTTTTATTTTTTTATTTGCATTTCGTTCCTCATAAATAACCAATACTATTACCGAATTTTTTACCCATGCTTTTTTGACACCTTTTTTTGTTACCCCGTACCCAAAGGTCTACACTACGATGAGAATCAAGAAGAAATGCCTACAAGTTCCAAAGTGAAGCGACAACCTTCAAGACCTCCTAGAAAGGGATCAATAACACGAGGCGTCACTATTCAGAATTATAATTTGCAACCAGGTTTTTTATTGACCAAATTTGCTGTCATTTTCATCAAAACAAAAATCTCCTTCTATCTGTCTTTCAACTATCTTTCGACTTTGTGTCTCTTTTGTTTATATAACAAATAACAATCTAGTTTATTTAAAACCTAATTAATATATATTTTATAATATTTAACTAACCGTCATTCATTTTTTATTACTACAAGAAAATGTGTTGTCACTAACAAATTTATAAATACTAAATTGGTTTAAATTAATTGGGTAATTTGATGAATCGTATCGAAAAATCTCTTAACAAGGAATCAAATTCTAAACTAATAAAAAAAATTCAATAACTGGGTATATTACCCTAGCAATTAACAGTTGCAACGTTTACAGGACAAGCCAACGGCATGCACCGGTCTACTAGTGAAGCTGAGATGGCCAAATATGAACTCGGAGTAAACAATGTTCAAGATGACAAGAAAGATAAAAGAGGACGGTCACCATTCAAGTATGAATTCATCTTAATTACCACTGTTTATTGAAAGATATCATCTAGAATAAGTTTTTTCTAGATTTTTCGAAAATTCATAAGATATTTTATGCAATAGGTCAGTCATGTCAAAGATAAGGCCCGCGATCGCAATGTGTCACAGAAAGAAGAATCATGTTTTTTATAGCTTTTAGACTTCATTCGATTCTAATTTAATAAATAAAATGTTATAATAATTCAATTCATTTTTTTTACTTTCAATCTGGACCACATACGAATTCAAAATTTAATATATTGCCCTCTAAAATTCAGTTTGACACCTCTGTAATATGTCTAGTATTATTCTATTTTAAATTGTTAGTAGCGGATAATAATTAGTTGGTATTTTATATTAGGTTCTTTAGAAGCAAACGAGGTGAGAGTGGAGAAAGAGCCAAATCTCGCAAGTCCAAAACACCAGATCCGTTCAGCGATACTGAAGTGTCTCCAGACAGAGGCAGACGACCTAATCCACAAATTAGAATATCTCAGGTAAATTGGATTAATTTCATAATATGTTTGTTTCTTCCCATTAGATTAGCACCAGGTTTTTTTCCTTTTAGTAGGTATTTCTTCGGTCATCTTATTTATTTTATTTTATCCAATAAAGTTTTCCCATCTTGTATTCAAATTTACTTCCATTAGTTGTCTTTGAGGTATCTATTTTTTGTTAATGTTTATGTTTCCCTTAAATTAAACATATTTTATTTACTTTATTTTCTGAATATTTATCCATTTATCATCCATCCATTAACACATTTACTGCCGCTACGATATCCTGGTATAAAGTTAAACTCCTCAGAGGAAGTTAGTGGCATTCGATGTGTTAAATTCTTTGTTGACAAAATCAGTTACGTAATCAAAGCATTTTACCTTTACCCTTTTGATTTTACCCCTTGTTTTTGTATGTTTTCTCCCCTAAGGCGAACCAAAGATATAATGGCATGCAAGGTAGACCTAGTCGACCCAATTTATATGGAAGTCAAGGAGGCTTGAACGTAAGTTAATGGTGTTTGAAATTATTTTACTAACACCATTAAAAATTATTTGTGGTTATGACGTTCGTAACCTTTACATTTATATTATCCTAAATTAGTATTAATTACATACTATACTATATATTCTGTACTATTAGCTGTTAGACAATTATTAATCTAACTTTATTCCTACACTTTTTTATTTATTTTATTGTTTTTGGAGTTGCATTTTTACATATATTTACTTAATATCTTTTAACCTAATAACTATTGTAGATGCAAGATACAATATTTTTTTATATCATAAGGTGGCAAACGAGCAAGCGGACACAAAAGTTTGTAATCACAATATTTTGCAGACAAATCTGCAAGTAGCGACCCCGCCTCAAGAACGGAAGCAGATGACAACAACAACGCTCGCAGCAGCCGCTACAGAGACTGTTGGCAATGAGATATTTGACTCCGACTGCTTGAAGCTCATCAACGAATACTTCTATGGCGTTAGGTCAGTACCAAGAAATTCCACCGACATGTGACACTTGTTGTCTCATTCGTCGTCTCTGTTTTTTTTTTCAGATAATGAAAGGGAAAAATTATTTTGTACATGTGCATCCTTATCGTAGAGTTGCATTGAACGTGTTAACTTATTTTTTTGAGCTCTAGAAATTTAAACAAACAAAAACCCTGAGTGTACTTTATAATAATCTAAGAAACGAAACCTCATTCAATAAAATCTTTTCAGTTTTTTACATAGGTATAAATAGGTATACATTATTAGAGAGATTAGATTAGATTCAATATATGTTCTTGGTTATTAAACCAAAAAAGACTTTAAAAGAGGTCAAAACTTACGGCATGATATATCTCTTCTAACATATCGTAACTAATATTTTATGTGACACGCTTCATTTAAGATTTTCAATTAAATTGGCATTTGTTGCAGAATTTTCCCGGGTCAAGATCCCACTCATGTGTACATCGGTTGGGTGACCACACAGTACCATCTTCATTCTAAGGATTTCAATCAAAATAAAGTGATGAAGTCGTCTGTCATCATCACCGATGATTACGATAGAGTCATCGAAAGGTTAATATAATATACATTTTTTATTGGACCTTTTATTAACATGTGTCAATCTGTATTTAGAAATTAGTAAACCACTCGATCTCCGCCCAGGTGGTGCCAAATTACCCGTTATTACGTTTAATTTCTATTAATAAAAACCGTGTGAAAAAGTCGGTCTGGTACATGACTGCTTTTTACTATTTTGGCGACGTGAGCGCAACTAAGTGCTATTCTTTGCTGGTAATGTTGACAATTTTCTGTAAGTGGAACACCGCGAAGTGCCCAGACTGTACAATGTCATCTCTAACCACGTCATATATTCTGTTCGTCGAAATGATATAGTATAAAATATGAATAAATCAATGTAATATTTTTATAATGTTTTTTTTTCTCTGTGTTCAGTGTAAATCGTCAGTCGTGCTACATGGTACGTGCAGACGAGCTGTACAACGAGGTGATGGCTGAGGCTACTGGTAAAGGCGCGTCACAAGGCATGTTCATTGGCTGCTCTGTGGATACCTCTACCGGGACTGTTGCCTTCACTTGTGAGGGAAAAGAAACTAGTATTAAATTCAAGGTATTTTTATATTAGATTTTAATAGACTCTCTCTTGGAATCTTGACTTACGAGTCAGTTTATACTTCTCATTACTTCGTAGTTTATCTTTGTAAAAAAACACTCGTATTTCTTGAGCATAATAAGGCACTAAAAAGTAAACGATAAAGTCGTAGCGATCAAAAAGTTAAACCTTTCTTAAATATTGATCTATTTATAAACGTAGATATCTTAAATTTTGCCAAAAAGATCGCTAATTCTTCATCTAGCATGTTTTCACAACAATATCAATATAGACACGACTTGAAAATTCAAATATTTCTAGATGGAACCAGAAACCAAGCTGTTCCCGGCGATATTTGTGGAAGCAACATCAAAGGAGATCCTGCAGATCGAGCTGGGCAGGTCCTCCAGCAGCCTGCCGCTGAGTGCGGCCGTGTTGCCCACCAGCGACAAGCACGTCATACCGCAGTTCCCACCTCGCCTCAAGGTGCAGTGTCTCAAGCCACATCAGTGGGCACGGGTAAGGTTTACATTCAACTGCATCATATCTTTCAAAATAAATTTACAATAAACTTTCATAATTTATAGACCGATAAATTTATCTGACCCGGTCAAACTAATTTACGATGGCTCACTAGCGCCCTCCTTAATCTTCTTCAAAGTAGATTCACAGGGTTGTTGTTGTGCTGTAGTCAACTCTATCATGTCATGTTCTTTCTTATATCATTTACTATGTCTATGTAGGTTTTATACGTACTGACAGAACTAACGCGAAAACAGAGCTCTTATCAAATACTGAGACCTGCAAATCAGCTCACAGTTCAACGAGTTGACTCACAACTCAGGTCAATTTATTCATGTATAGAGTTTTGATTAGCGTTTCGAAGAACGCGGACAATTTTTCCGAGATTATGATTGATCACTCTGCAAGTCACCTGCTGGCTTATCGGCTCGCACAGTTATAGTAAATTGCATTGAGCTATGAGCTGTCAATTTAGTTGTTGAGTCGCAGCTCAACGGTTCAAGTCTATGTAACTTTTGAGCCTATTCTTGAAAACTAAATATTATATTTGAGCAATAACTCCATGTTTTTTTTAGGTACCAAATCAATCGTTACAAGTACACGCACTCAAACTCTCAGATATTCGCGGCTGGTCCATGTTGTGTGAAGATGCAGTTTCCATGTTGGCATTGCATATACCAGGTAAATATACATATTTTACTTAATAATTACTTAGAAATTTCAGTTTTTTTTGCCACTTATAAAATTATAGAATCTATATATAATATATATAAAAGAAAGTCGTGTTAGTTACACTATTTATAACTCAAGAACGGCTGAATCGATTTGACTGAAAATTGGTGGCAGGTAGCTTAGAACCAGGAAACGGACATAGGATAATTTTTACCCCGTTTTCTATTTTTTATTCCGCGCGGACGAAGTCGCGGGTAAAAGCTAGTTTAATATAAACTTAAATGAATTACATTTAAATGAGTGTAAGGGATGAAGGTACTTTTTTTCGTTAAAATTTTAATAAAACAAATTAATTAACTCAACAGAGGAAGACAGATGTATTGACATTCTGGAGCTAATAGAAATGGACAAACTGCTCAGTTTCCATTCACACACGCTCACACTGTACGCTGCGTTGTGCTATCAGAGCAATTACAGGTGAGCATTTTCAACACAAACTGACTTCTGCAGACAGCATATAGTATAATTATTTTTTTCTTGTAGTTAGTTTCGTTTTGAAATTTACTGTTTATTTTTTTCTTGTGAATCTTTCGGGTATTCTGTGAACCCTAGCAGCTGGACTATTTGGGAGTTACTGATGGAAATTATGCGATCGTCAATGGCTCAGTGATTAAGCACTTGACTTGCGATCTGCAGGTCCTAGGTTCGAATCCCGCCATGTGTTGTGTTTTTCAATTCTCGATTTACATATGTACATTTATCCGACCTTCTTATGATGAAGGAAAACATCGTGATGCTGCACATATCTGAGAAGAAATTCAATGATATGTGTGAAGTCAACCCGCATTGAGCAAAGGTTGACTATGACCTAGTCACCCCTAACTTGGGGTAGCTCCCAGCCCCTCATTGGGGACATATAGTGAGCTAATGATGATGTAAATTATGTAATCTTTATTTTTACTAATTATTGTTATGTATACAGGGCAGCACACGCGCTGTGTCAGCATGTTGACCAGAAACAGCTTTTGTATGCGATACAATCGCAGTACATGTCAGGTCCATTACGACAAGGATTCTATGATCTGCTCATAGCTTTACATCTGGAATCTCACGCTACTACAATGTAAGTATTGTTATAAAAATCCTCAGCCCATATATCGATGGTTCCTTCGGAAACTATCGTATGTTTAAAACACAAATTTTGAAAGAGAAATCTTTAAATACCTACACGATTAATAACAAAGCGTGAAACTAAAAAATGCTTTCGAAATATAACGTTCTTCTTTAAGTATTAAGTTAATTAAAAAAATAAACATAAAACCCTTGTTCTGTATTCATAAAATGTTGTCTTATGATAATTTACTTAGGAGCCAACGATATGTCTTCAACAACTGCTTTGGATATAGAATATGAAATTAGTATGTAAAATAATAACACAATACATGTAGTTATAATGTGATGTGGTTCAGGGAGACTTGTAAGAACGAGTTTGTGATACCTCTGGGTCCCGAGCTGAAGGCGCTGTACGAGGAGGCGGACATGAGGCACAGTCTGCGCTCGCTGCAGACTGAGAGCGTGCGCCCTCAGATGAACATGACTGATATATCGTGAGTATTAGTACTGTCTCATCTTTCTCAAACAGGGTCATTGCAGTCGAAACCCACAGGCCGAAACATATTGTACAACTAAAACAACACTATTTAGTAATTAAAAAACCAAATAACTCCACTAACTATAACTTTAGGACCCTAAGGGGAAAAATACGAAACGAGTGATGCCTCACTTATCAAAATTAGTGCAGTTGACAATTTAAAAAATGGTCCTTTTTGATTTCACCAAAATCCAGTTTATAAAACTTGTCTGTGGTTTTGGTTGAGTTCTTGTTTGTTGGGTGAGCTACCAAAATTAGTTCAGTTATTTAGGCTATAGAAGATCACAATTATATTGACAGACCAGTATATAAAAACTGACATACGAGCGATATTACTTTGCCCGTATGAGACAAGCGAACTGACATTCGAACAAACATTCTGTCGCTACAAGCTATATATGCGACATCGCTACACCTTTGTCATTTATCCTACAATGAAGCTTCTCTTGTGGCACATCTCTCATCTTCCTATATCAATGTTTCCAGTGAGAAGATAACAGACATCAGCAACCTGTATTCACCATACTTCCCACTGGAAGTTGTGCGCGAGTTTGTGATGCAGGCGCTCGCTGACGCTGTCGAAACCAACCAAGTACACAACAGAGACCCCGTGGGGGGCAGCAACGAGAACCTCTTCCTGTGAGTGTACTGTACAATGGCGAGACGGCTATTGCATCGGAACTTTACTCGTCAAATGATCTATTGAATAGCTCATAGTCTGTTTGCTCCACTTTGTTATCTTTGTTTATAAATTTACTAAAACTATGAATTATATTTTTTTTCAGTCCCCTTATAAAGTTGGTGGATAGACTGCTACTTGTAGGAATGATGCGTGACGAGGACGTGGAGAAGTTACTCATCATGATCAACCCTGAGACCTGGGATCCTACATTTGATAAAGGTAAGTCATGGAACTCACATACAAAATATCTTGAGTAATGAAAAGAAAAGTATTTATTTTATAAAATAACCATGAGTTATTCGAGATTATTGGTTTATAATAATAAAAAAAAAATTTAGAAAAATAGCCTATGACATACCCGCATATATCAGCTACCTTCACGTCAAAGTCCGGTCAAAGTCAGTCCAGCCGTTTTGGACATTACCTAGAACAAACATGGCATCACGGACAGACACAGCTATTTTAAAAATTGTATAGATCAAGTTTTTCTTTTTAGTAATTTCTTGTGTTTTCCTTTTGACTTTTTATTTGTTTTTTTTTTATATTTTTGTTCGCGCAAAAATATTTGAGTAAATGCTTTTATTTGTGGAGACCTATTATTGGCTATGTTTGTATTAATTACTGTTTTACCTACTTTGTAAAAATAGCTGATGGTCTTCCTAGAGATAAATAATCATTAAATACGATATTTTTTTATCAATTTTACATACAAACAGTTCACCTTTATTAATATACAGGGTGTCCGGGAAAGACGTGTACAACGGACTACCAAAAATTCTTTGGTCGAAAATATAACTATTTGGACCCAACTTACCTCTATCCAATGTTAGCCGCTAGAGGTCTTTAAAGTTTGTAAATGGAGCTTTAACTAAAATTGTCCCTTATTATATCAGAAGGCAAAGACGAGCACCGCAAGGGTCTGCTGCACATGAAGATGGCGGAGGGCGCCAAGCTGCAGATGTGCTACTTGCTGCAGCATCTCAACGACATCCAGCTGCGACACCGCGTAGAGTCCACTATCGCCTTCGCACATGATTTTGTAGGCGATCTCCAAACTGACCAGCTCAGGTACAGTTTCCTTATATTGTTCTTTATCATCTCCCTTTCCTACCAGTGTGGAACTCTATGTCTGATAGCTCCAACATCTTCCAAATCGATCTGTCTTCTATCATTTCTGTCACTACCTTCTTGATCAGGCCTCTCTTAACGCAATTCATCCATCTCGTTCTACACCTATTATGATCTACATTTTTTCAAAATGTCTTTATACAAATGTTATGGCAGTGGATAGTCACAATAAGATATACGAAATAAAATAGTTTATTAGTAGTCGAAACAAATCAAGACATGCCACACGAGCGTTGCGATGACGCACGACTTTTGTCTAATTACATTAATTCACGATATTTTAGTACTTTAATGTCTGGTATAAATTACGTCAGTACAGTAGGACAGTAGCGCTGGCCTGGCATGAATGTTTGGACTCACTGGCTCCAGTTAGGTTTAACAATATACTGGTTACCAGCCTGGAATACCAGCGCTGATTTGAGTGCTACTATCCTACTGTATTAACATAATGTAAAGCAAACATTATACTATATTGCACATACATGCCAGTGACGTCGGGTCTCATTGAATTGTGATTTATTTAATTTTAAATAATTTTATTTATTGTTATTTTCAGACGTTACACAGAGATCAAACAGTCGGATCTGCCGAGTGCGGTGGCGGCCAAAAAGACGAGGGAATTCCGTTGCCCGCCCAGAGAGCAGATGAACGCTATTTTAAGTATGATAATAGTTTATTGTTCAAAATATTATTATTGTCAAAGAAAAATCAATTTCATATAATACTGAACTCGAATAATAGAGTCGGAAATAGGGCATGAATTTAATTGATGTTTCTGAAGAAAAAAAATGGTTATTGTGAGAAAACTATAAAAGATAGATATATGCTATCGCGGACTTTTATTTAGCACATTTAAAGAGCTATAATTCTTCTTTACATCATTTTTATGTAGGTCTTATAGTTTAGCCTACATAAGCGCTGAAACCAAAAATGTCCCTAATTTTCGCAACGTATTTTGAAGCTAAATTCAAAATCTACTAGTCTTCTAGTTATTTTAAAAAATAAACAAAAAAATGGGACCCGTCTGCAAGCACTTCCTTTCGATTAAAATAATTTTTATCAAAATCGGACCACCAGGGGCGGAGCTTCGCGGTAATACACATAAAAAAAAATACAGTCAAATCGATAAACTTCTTCTTTTGAAAGTCGGCTAAAAATGGAAATGTAATTTATATAGATTTATTTAAACAACAAGAATTAGTAAAAACTGCACTTTACTTGTTACTTTGTTATTTTTTGTCATTACTTTCATATTTTTTTCTCGTCTCTCGTAAGGTTTCAAACATATGGAAGAAGAGGACAAAGAGAACTGTCCATGTGGTGAGGATCTGATCGCCAGGATGAACGAGTTCCACGAGAGCCTCATGGTTCATATATCTCTCAACGCGCTGCAGGAACCTGATTCTCAGGTGAAATACGTAAAATCATACTATCGTTTAGAGAAATGTCACGCAAACGATGTTACGCGAATGCACACGAATATTGTGCGTGTGGGCTCTCTCTTATACTTGAAATTTTTGTGACATAATTTTGTTATGTGTCTAAATTGTCAGAAATCGTTTAAGAATTAAAATGTTATGATAATGTAATATATGTAATATATTACTTTGACAAGTATGGCGATATGTTTTTTTTTAGAGATTTTGGTCTCAGAAACCCACCTTAAGTGTTCTATTCATTAATTGACTTTTTTTTCAGGAAACGACGGAACCAGAAACTAAGCCTGGTGCGTTTGGAAAATTGTACAATATTATTAATACAGTTAAAGAATTGGAAGATGAACCAAAGGTCAGTTTTTTTCACTGTCTCAAATATCTTACAGCACATATTCTTCGTATATCCTTAATAAATGTTATATTTTAGGCTATCGAAGAACCACCGAAGAAAACTCCAGAAGAAAAGTTCCGTAAAGTGCTCATACAAACAATTGTCAATTGGGCGGAGGAATCGCAAATAGAAACACCAAAATTAGTTAGAGAAATGTTTAGGTAACATAATTATTATTTAAATAAGGCTAAAGGTTTAAATAAAGAAGATAATAACCCTGAGTCCTTCAGTGTGGTTTTAGTGAGAGAAATCTACACTTAGAGAGATGTTAATAAATCTTTTCTTTACCAGTCTGCTGGTCCGTCAGTACGACTCTATAGGAGAACTGATACGAGCGTTGGAGAAGACATACGTCATCAATGCGAAGACCAAACTGGACGTAGCCGAGATGTGGGTCGGTCTCAGTCAGATCAGAGCACTGCTGCCTGTGCAGATGAGCCAGGAAGAAGAGGAACTCATGAGGAAGAGACTATGGTAAGTATAGGAGAAATCAAACATGATGACTGCTCGGATGTAAGGGAGTAGGAGAAGACCTTGAGCCAACAAAAAGATTGACACGGACGATATCTAATTTAAAAACAAATGTTTATATTATTTAATTAATCTACAGGAAATTGGTGAACAACCATACATTCTTCCAGCATCCAGACTTAATAAGGTAGGTTGAAGCATTTTTGTCAACAAGTTTTATCTTTATAGAACCAGACCTTGAGAGAGAAATGAGTACAATTGGATATACAAAAGGCTTAAGAACAACTAATAGATAAAAACTGGCTTCGTATAATTCTTTCATTTTCACTGTTTAACCTTAGAACTTTGATCGCATCGTTGTGGTTATTTCATAAGTAATTTTATAATGTTTACTGTCAGAGTGCTGCGCGTGCACGAGAACGTGATGGCAGTGATGATGAACACACTGGGGCGACGTGCGCAGGCGCAGTCTGACGCGCAGCCCGCCAACCCGCCCGCTGCAGATGACACCAGCAAAGAGAAAGTAAGTATACATCCGTCTTAAGTTTACGTTTCACAAGTGACTGAGTCTTTATTTTAATTATTTGTTTGAAGTTTTTTTTATGGTCTTTACTGTCCTATTTTAGGGTTTATTGAAAATCGGCGCTACATTATCCGCCGCAGCACTTGCCGAATGGATACCTTTTCTTTTGAATAAATGTATTTCTTTCTTTCTTCCTTTCTTTCTATCTTGGAAACATGCTAGAGTAGAATGTATTTGTATGAGTGAAACAGCTGTACTATTCATCTCTTTTCTTCCTCATATGCACATTTTAAAATTCAAATCTGTTTTGTGTTCTTATAAAAGATTACATACTTGTTTAATGTAAAAATCTTCAAATCTGGTTAAATTCATTTAACTAGCAACATTGGCTTAACAACCCGTTTTTATTATTAAAAGTAAAATGAGGGTGGATAAAAAAAATCAGATTTGACGTTAGTGATTAAGCAAAATTGTTCGCTCGCTGTTTATTTCAATAAAATTTTAAGTTAAAAGTGTAGTTATTAACATGTTTGGTCCTTCTAGAACCGGAATGTGAAAGTGTAATAAGTGTAAAAAACAATAGTGTAAAAGGCTAAGTGCTAATTACTGCGAGTTGGTAAGATTAGACTGTAAATATTTACTTTGATTTCGTGCACCGGTGAGGTTATAAACCTTTATGAACTATTTCACAAACTTGGACATTTAAACAGTGTGTAATTAATTTTGGACTAATGATACTTGGACTATAATAATATTTAGAAAGTGATTTGGACTAATACAATTACATTACATGAACATTTGTGATCAAAACTTTGGTTATTAAAAACTGCTTATTTATATAATCGCATATTCGCCAGATATTGATTACTAGTGATTTAACTTTACGTAAATTGAGTATATACGGGAAAGTGGACATTGAACTTATTTTGTAGTGAATGCGCGTCATAAACGTAAACAATGGCTCAACTTTGTGAATCACAAAAAACGTTATCGGAACGTATTTTTAAGTTACAAAGTAATACTAAAAAGACGTCTAAATCAAGATACACACTTGGCTATCTACAAGCACGGTTAGAAACATTAGAAAGTTATTGGTCTAAGTATCAAACTCAATATGAGATGATTAAATCAACGGTTACGAAAACTGAACTGGAGCAGTTACAATTTAATGCCGAAAGTCTATACGAGACAACTGAAGACATATATCTAGAATTTAAGGGATTATTAAAGGATTATTTATTGGAATTTTCGAAAGGTCAAGGTCAATCACAATCAAATAATAGTACGCAGAGTTTTTTAGCAACTAATGATGGCGAGACCACCCCGATTAGAACTAAATTACCTCCTTTATCGATTCCAAAGTTCGCCGGTAATTCTAACGACTGGACAAGTTTTAAAGATTTGTTTAAGGCTCTCGTACATGACAACGTGCATTTAACAACGATTGAAAAACATCATTATTTAAAAACGAGTTTATCGGGAGAGGCTGAACAACTTCTAAAACATTTTGCACTTACGGAGGCTAATTACGATAAGGCTTGGAGCACACTTGAGAGTAGATATAATAACAAACGTATGATTGTCACTACAATAATTAGCCGCCTTTTAAATCAAAAGAAGATGAATACAGAATGTTTTAAAAGCTTAAAGGAAATTTTAGATACTACGAAGGAATGTTTGAATTCTCTTGATAATCTCGGCGTGGATACCTCCACATGGGATGCAATTGTCGTACATTTAGTTGTATCCAAATTGGACTTAGAAACACACAAACAATGGGAACAGTCACTTGGATCATCTCAAGACATACCCACATTTACCATTTTATCATTATTTTTAGAAAATCGTTTCCGTTCCATGGAGATGGTAAATGTCACCCACAAAAAAGACCAACCGCAGAAAAAGGACTTAGTTAAAAATTATACAAACCAGAAACCCACAAATATGAAGTCATTTGTCACAGAAGTAAGCAGCGAATGCACTTATTGCTCAAAAAACCATTTTATTTGCCATTGTAAAGAATTCGCCGCATTAGATCTTCCTCAACGTCAGGATTTTATTAAGAAGAATGGCATTTGTTTTAATTGCCTTGTAAAGGGTCACTCCGTTAATGCGTGTAGGCAGAGCACCACCTGTAGAAAATGTAGTCGACGACATCACACTCTGTTGCACTTCACAAACCCTAACAAGACCACATCAGTGCCAGAAAACGATGCAGCAACACCCAGTACACCTGAAATAAGTCAAACCACATCAACCGTCGTTTACAAGACTGAGGTTGACAGCGACAGTGAGGAAGTAATATTGGCAACCGCACGAATTGCAGTGAAGTCGAGGAACGGCGACACGATAGTCTTGAGAGCACTGATTGATCCGTGATCGCAATCAAACTTTGTTACTGAAGCGGCAGCTCAACTGCTTAATCTCGAGCGCACTTCGATCAGCGGAAAAATTACTGGCATCTCATCTATACCGCTGACAACCAAGTCACAAGTTACGTTGAACTTTCATGCTATCAGAAATCCATCACACATGATCACAGCTAAGGCGTACGTCCTTAGACGAATAAATTCAAAATTACCATCACAAGAGCTCCCACCAGATACCTGGCCTTCTTCTGAGATTTCAGATCTTGCGGATCCACACTTTCACAAGCCAGGATCTATCGATGTGCTTCTAGGTGCAATTGTATATGCGCACATTATTCTTGACGGAATAATAAAACGCAATGAATCTCTGGTCGCTTTGAACTCAAGATTGGGATGGCTGGTTAGCGGCGAAGTGGCGCAATCTGGCCATCAGTCACACAAAGTAGTTGTTATGCACACACAAGTCGAAGTTGATCAGTTACTACGTCAGTTTTGGGAGATCAATGAAGATTCACCAAACGTGAAGCCTCTGTCAAAAGCTGAAAGGCAGTGTGAAGAGCATTTTAAGAAAACTCACACTCGAAACACTGACGGTCGATATGAGGTTCGCCTACCCTTCAAGGACGAAGACGCTCCAAATTTAGGCAACTCCAGACAACTTGCTTTGAAGCGCTTACATCAGATGGAGAATAAGTTTAAGCGAATACCCGAATTTCACGAAGAATACTGCAAGTTCATGAGGCAATATGAGTCACTCGGTCACATGGAGATAGTACCTGAAATAGAGAAGAAGAATAGAGCTTATTACTTACCACATCATGCTATTCTTCGTGCTTCGAGCCTCACTACAAAGTTGCGCGTAGTTTTTGACGGAAGCGCTAAACCTGTAGACGGAAACTCACTTAACGATGAGTTACTCATCGGCCCCCCGCTGCAACAAGATATACGAGCTTTAGTAACACGGTGGAGACAACATAAGTACTGCCTAGTAGCTGATATACAACAAATGTACCGACAGATACTTATCTCAAAGCAAGACACTGATTACCAGAGAATCTTGTGGCGCGAGTCATCGGAAGACCCGATCCGAGTGTATCGTTTACTTACCGTCACATATGGCAGTTCATGTGCTCCATATCTTGCCATCAGGACACTTCATCAACTTGCAGAGGACGAACGTGGAGAGTTTCCTGAAGCTGAACTTCTAAAAACTGATCTCTATATGGACGATTTGATGACGGGCTCATCTACAGAAGAAGACACTCAACGGCTTCAACGTCGCTTAACTGAACTGTTTAAACGTGGCGGTTTTCTTCTTCATAAGTGGTCGTCCAATAGTGAAACGGTTTTAAATGAGATTCCCGATTCGAAAAAAGCGTTAAAAGGTTCAGTGAATATTAAAATGGATGATTCGGTGAAAGCTCTGGGCATAGCCTGGAAACCACAAAGTGATATATTAGAACTGGTAGTTAACTTACCTCGTGACAACGACGTTGTTACAAAACGAAGTGTGCTATCTGCGATAGCTAAAACGTTTGACCCTCTGGGTTGGCTAGCACCTTGCGTGGTTGTTTTATTATAAAATATTTATGCAGAAGTTGTGGCTAGCCGGCCTGGACTGGGACTCTGAACTTCCTGAAGACCTGAAATCTGAATGGCAGAAGTACCTGACTAATTTTGAACACATGCAGGCCATTCAGCTTCCACGTTGGTTAGGGATTGCAAATAATGTAAAAATTGAATTGCACGGCTATTGTGACGCCTCTTGCGCCGCTTACGCTGCGGTTATTTACATCAGAGTCATCACGGACAATGAGATAAAAGTAAGTCTGGTCGCAGCCAAAACAAAGGTCGCTCCCGTTAAACAGATCTCATCGCCACGTCTTGAACTTTGTGGGGCAGTCCTGTTGTCTAAATTGATAATATATGTCAAATCTAGTCTAAATATTGATAATAATTGTGTATTTGCTTGGACAGATTCCACAATAGTTTTGGCTTGGTTGCGTAAAACTCCAAATACTTGGAAGCCATTTGTTGGTAATCGCACTACCGAAATCTTGAATGTTACGAATAGTAGTCAATGGCATCATATTAAGTCTGCGGATAACCCCGCGGACTGCGCCTCACGCGGTATCAGTCCTGACGAGCTGATGCAGTCAAAACTATGGTGGGAAGGTCCAGCCTTTCTTCGCGAGTCTGTTGAGATTTGTTACCCTAATTTCGATATACCTGAAACCACAGTCGAAGCAAAACCGAGAGCAAAAGTCAGTTACTTATGCACCTCTGAACCCAATGCATGTACCATGTACCTTAATAGATACTCAAATCTGCTTAGACTTATACGTGTGACAGCCTATTGCTTTCGATTTTTTCGGCTATGTAAAGATAAGGTTCTCAAAAGGAACGATAACATAAAACTGACATATCTCACTACTGACGAAATAAACAATGGATTAAAAACTTGCATACGAATGTCACAGTCTGTTTACTTTGAAAGTGAAATAGTATTGTTATCACAAAGCAAACCTATCCCAAAAAATAGTAATCTTTTACCTTTGAATCCGATCCTAGACAATGAGAAAATTATTAGAGTCGGTGGACGTCTTGTAAATGCTCAAATACCACCTGATATGAAGTCTCCTATAATCTTACATCACAAATGTAACTTAGCAAAGTTGATTGTAATTGATGCTCATTTAAGAACTCTACATGGCGGAAATTCGCTCACATTAAATGTTATTCACCAAAAATATTGGATCCTCCGAGCAAAAAACTTGGTAAAAAAGATTTTAAGATTATGTAAACCTTGTTTTACCCAAACTGCACGACCTATGACTCCGTTAATGGGTAATTTACCACAGTGCAGAGTCAATCCGTCACGCCCGTTTTTGACCAGCGGCGTAGACTTTTGTGGTCCATTTACTCTGAAACTGTACTCTGGTAGATGCACCAAAACTTGTAAAGCTTACATAGGTGTTTTTTTGTGTATGGTTACAAAGGCCATTCACCTTGAGCTGGTTAGTTCACTATCCAGTGCTGCGTTTTTAGCAGCTTTCAAACGTTTTACTTCCCGACGTGGGCATTGTAAAGACATCTGGAGTGATTGTGGGACTAATTTAATAGGCGCGTCCAAAGAATTAGACCTCGCGTTCAAAAACAGCAAATCAACTGTCGTTGACGAAATTGCCCAACTGTTAGCTAACGACAGCACAACATGGCATTTTATTCCTCCTGGTGCCCCTCACTTCGGAGGACTGTGGGAGGCAGGAGTTAAGTCCGTAAAAGGACATCTGAAACGCGTCGTAGGCGAATCCCGCTTAACATTCGAAGAGTTTTGCACTCTGATCACACAGGTCGAGGCTTGTGTTAACTCTCGGCCTCTTACGTTGATTAGTTCTGCCGTTGATGAACTCCCGTTGACTCCTGGTCATTTTTTGATTGGCGAAGCTCCTGTTACTATCCCTGAAGAAAGTTTCGTGGATGCTCGACCTGACTATTTAGACCGATGGCAAAAGGTGCAACGTATGGTACAAAGTCTGTGGCGACGTTGGCAATCTGAGTATCTTACTATGTTGCAACATCGATACAAATGGTCCCAGAATCACCCCGACATAAATGTTGGTACGGTTGTCCTAGTGAAAGATGATCGTTTACCTCCAGGTAAATGGCTTTTGGGACGAATTGTGGCGAAGCACCCGGGAGCAGACGGTGTAACGCGTGTAGTCTCCTTACAATTTAAGGATCGTGTGTTTAAGAGACCAGTTACCAAACTGTGCCCTCTGCCTCTAGCTGCTTCAGAGCCTTAGTTAAGTTATAGTTTATAGTCTTGTGTTGTAAATTCTCACTCTATTTAAGTTAAAGTTCAAATGTTTGTATCTCCCACGGTTAAAGGACCCATATAGTCCTTGGGCCGCGGCATGTTTAATGTAAAAATCTTCAAATCTGGTTAAATTCATTTAACTAGCAACATTGGCTTAACAACCCGTTTTTATTATTAAAAGTAAAATGAGGGTGGATAAAAAAAATCAGATTTGACGTTAGTGATTAAGCAAAATTGTTCGCTCGCTGTTTATTTCAATAAAATTTTAAGTTAAAAGTGTAGTTATTAACAATACTCGTATGTACATGTAAGTGGGTAAAAAATAATGTGTTAAAAATATGATTTAATGTTTTCAGGACACGTCACACGAAATGGTGGTAGCGTGTTGTCGCTTCCTGTGCTACTTCTGCCGCACTGGCCGACAGAACCAGAAGGCGATGTTCGACCATTTCGACTTCCTGCTGGAGAACTCCAACATCCTACTCTCCAGACCCTCACTCAGAGGATCCACGCCGCTCGATGTCGCTTACTCTAGTTTAATGGAGAACACAGAACTTGCACTCGCGTTGAGGTAAATAATGAATTGAAGAACGAATTCTAAACATTACCGTATTTGATAGATAAACTACAATTTACGCTAAATCTTGTAAATTCCAAGATATTTCTGGTAAAAACACATTTCTCACATCAATTCACGTCATATTATCTTACAATATTCACAAGATAACTAAAAAAATTAAATATCGTAATGGCTACTATGTAAGGAAGTTCTCCTGTTCATTTAATTTAGGCTTTCAAACGAAACAAACGAACATTTAGTGTAAATACAAATGTCTCTACAATGGATGATTCAGACAAATTACTGCACTTGTATTGATTGTTTTTATATGACTTTAGGGAGCACTACTTGGAGAAGATCGCGGTGTACCTCTCCCGCTGCGGGCTGCAGAGTAACTCAGAACTGGTGGAGAAAGGCTATCCAGACTTGGGCTGGGACCCAGTCGAAGGTGAAAGATATCTCGACTTCTTGAGGTTCTGTGTATGGGTAAGTTAATTAAAACTTACTATTAATACTGCTTATTTTACAGCCGCACTAAAAGCATTAAATTGATCACTAAGGGAGACCCTTAAAGGTCTTTTACTCATATTAAATCCCAACAAAGAGAGACAATGTATGTAGTAGTGAACTATATAGTAAACAACGAATGTCACTTGAAACAGATATTTATATTTCTGACTGAACAGTAGCATATATATCTCAAGATTGGCTGACTGGTTGACTCAAAGTCAGGAAAATCAAAGATAAGTAAAGTAACGGATGTTTGTGTCAATTTAAAAAAAATCTATTTAACAGTTATAAGGAGACGTTTTTATAGTATCTGAAACTTAACTCTTTTAATTTTTTCTCTATTGCATAGGTAAATGGAGAAAGCGTAGAAGAAAACGCAAATCTGGTTATCCGTCTACTTATCAGAAGACCGGAATGTTTGGGACCTGCGCTAAGAGGTGAAGGTGAAGGTTTACTGAAGGCAATCGTTGACGCCAACAAGATGAGTGAGAGGATCGCTGATAGAAGGAAATTGAGGGACTTGGAGCAAGAGGGCGACATCAACGTAAGATTTTTTTCTAATATTAAATGTACAGTGTGAAATGAAAACATTTTTTTAATTTTTCTAAATTGGTCCTTCGAGTCAATTCTTAACGAATAACAGAAATTATAACTTATTCAAAAAAAAAAATTTACACAAACTAAAATATTAAACTGAAACAAAAAATATAACTAGTACACCATATACATTTTAGATCCGGCTCGAAGGACCAAATTCATTACATATTATAGAATAATAATTTAACTAAAGTATTGTTTACAGTTCAGTCATCCACTGCCGGAGTCTGATGATGACGAGGACTACATTGACACCGGCGCTGCCATACTCAACTTCTACTGCACACTCGTAGACCTGCTGGGTCGCTGTGCGCCTGACGCTTCTGTCATAGCTCTTGTAACTTACTTCTAAATACTACTTAATTATATGAATTCTCTAAACTAGAATTACTTATCGCTAATATTTGTTCTAGGGTAAAAACGAATCTCTTCGTGCGCGTGCGATCTTAAGGTCTCTGGTACCGCTGGAAGATCTGCAGGGTGTCCTCAGTCTTAGATTTACATTGAACAATCCAGCGGCTGGAGAGGAACGACCCAAGTCAGGTAAGATCCTGGAAACCTGGTACATATTTAATTACTGTATTTATGTTGTTGTTTAAAAACAGGACCTATTTAACACACTTATATGAAGTAACTAGTTGTCGCACGCGACTCCGTCCACGCGGTATAAAAAAAACTTAATTAGTAGCCTATGTGGTCTTCCAGTTCATGTTCTACATCTATGCCAAATTTCATCGAGAACGATGAAGCCATTCTAGAAATACCTTCGATCCATCCAACATCCGTCCATCCATCCATACAAACATTTGCATGTATAATATTAATAAAATAGATTCATAATAGAAAATGACTATTAAAAATGTTTATTTTATTGTTGTTGTAGACATGCCCTCCGGTCTTATCCCCGGACACAAGCAAAGCGTTGGTCTATTCCTTGAGCGTGTCTACGGCATCGAAACTCAGGAGTTGTTCTATCGTCTTCTAGAAGAAGCTTTCTTACCTGACTTGAGAGCTGCTACCATGTTAGATAGAGTGAGTCCTTTATATACCTTTAATGCGATCTTGGTAGAATGTAAAATTTGAATAGCACAAGTTACTCGCGAGTAAATACTTCAGTTTGGTCGAATCAGCTCTTAATGTTGTGTTATTTCTAATATGTGATAAAATCTGTTAAAGAATGACGGCTGCGAGTCAGACATGGCGCTGTCAATGAACCGCTACATCGGCAACAGCATCCTGCCGCTGCTCATCAAACACGCCAACTTCTACAACGAGGCGGAGAACTACGCCAGTCTGCTGGACGCCACGCTGCACACCGTCTACAGGTATCATTGTAACACAATATATTTGTATTGACATTTTTATCACATACTAGCGGGCGTCCGCGACTCTGTCCGCCCGACATTAAAAAAACTTAAGTAGCCTATGTGTTCTTTCAGACTATGTTAAACATCTGTGACAAATTTCATCAAGATATGTTGAGCCGTTCCGGAGATACCTTTAAAGATCCATCCATCCATCCATCTAAACATTCGCATTTATAATAGTAAGATTTATGCCAAGTTGATCTGGCTCGAAGGACCATCTTTACATTCGCTGATTCTATTAAATTACTTTTTTCTTTGTAATTCGATCTTTTTAACGACCTACTACTACTAACCTACATTAGAAATGTTTATGTAAACTTTCTAATATCATTATAATATTTCAGATTATCAAAGAACCGCATGCTGACGAAAGGTCAACGCGAGGCGGTGTCAGACTTCCTGGTTGCGCTGACATCCGCGATGCAGCCCTCCATGCTGCTCAAACTGCTTCGCAAACTGACCGTCGACGTCTCCCGGCTCTCTGAGTACACCACTGTCGCGCTTAGGGTAGGTTTAACTGACGTTAGGTAACTTTATTGTATATACTCTGCAGCAAAGTTATTTTGGGGTACTGTTCGAATTTATAATTGATCAAAATGAAAAAAATTAAAATAAGTTTCTTTCATGTACTTAACTATGCAACAATAGCTATTCATTTTATACAGTTAGCAGTCCTTGGGTGTAGAATTATGCCACATCAACGCTAAGGGACTTTTTAGTTGTCATTAAACAACTTTGAGTGTGGCAGGAAATCATTTGTGAACTAGTGAGTGTGGCAGGAAATCTTTAACGACTGGGAGTATGGCAGGAAATCGTTCAATTGAGTGATGATGTAACTGCGTAGTTGCTGACGCTGCATTACGAGCGGTGCGCGAAGTACTACGGCAGCACTGGCGGGCAGGGAGTGTACGGCGCCTCCTCCGATGAGGAGAAGCGGCTCACCATGATGCTCTTCTCCAACATCTTCGACTCCCTCAGCAAGATGGACTACGAGCCGGAGCTGTTCGGGAAAGCGCTGCCTTGTCTCATCGCCATTGGTCTGTATATACATTGATACATCTTGTTGTCTCTGTTTTTTGTATAGAGGATGAAAATGATGACTCTGAGAGAGATGATAAATATCCCCTAGAGGATGAAATCTATCCCGTTGGTATACGCTGATGCGGTAGTGCCATCACCAAATCGAACACTGCCGAATTCTTTTTTATTTATTTGCAGTAAAACTATACTGTACCGAGTTCAGAAATAATAAAGTTTTCAGAATAAAGTCAATAAAACGATGGCCCCTAAATAGACTATCATAAGTCACAATTTTATCACGTAATTAATCATATTAATGTTTGCCATAAATTAAACTAAACAAGTGTTTTTTTTTTCATATGAAACTTTACCTCTAAATCGGTTTTTTGTATTGTTATAGGTTGTGCTCTACCACCTGATTATTCGCTGTCGAAGAATTACGATGATGAATTTTACGGGAAGGAAAATCAAGCCACAGGTAAGAAAAATAATATGTCTTCAAATCATAAACATTTCATAAATATGTTTGGAATCTAAATTTTATAATGGCTTGATATTAAGTTCTTCTCATTTATGCCTATATTGTTTTATTTAGTATGCTCTAGATATTTATGTCGAACCTGGATGAGTGATCGCGAAACTTTTTCCTCCATAAGCGAGAAACTGCTTTGAAAGAAACCTTTATAAGCGAGAAAAATATCGCAGTCCCTTGAACTTATCCAAGTTCTAAGTGCGACTGTATCATGTACTTTGATATAAACAGGAGCAGACAACCCGCAGTACGACCCGCAACCGATCAATACATCTTCAGTAGCACTCAACAACGATCTCAACACAATCGTGCAGAAGTTCTCTGAACATTACCATGACGCGTGGGCATCCAGGTAAGTAGTACTGGGAAAAGATTTGTATTGACACATTATGTCATCCCGCAAATTCTTTGACTAAACAGAGACAAAAATATGTGTCAAGTGTCACTACAGTCGTTACTTGTTACTTGAAAACACCAACAGTAACCCAAACGTGTATGCAAAGATTATGAACTTCTGTTTAGCACAGTCGTGACTCCTCTCTTAACTCTTCCATATTCATACTTCTATGCATTCTGTTTAGTGTGCTGAAGGCTTGATAAATATAAAATTTTGTTAAAAACTTTCTCTATATAGTTGAAACTTTTTTAATAGGAAAATCGAGAACGGTTGGGTGTACGGGGAATCTTGGTCCGACAGTCAGAAAACGCACCCCCGTCTCAAGCCCTACAACATGCTCAATGACTACGTAAGTTAAATGGGTTTGAAAGAGATTTTCACTGTCGAAACATTCCTACTAAAACATATTATATTTGAAATTCTGTCTGAAAAGGAAAAATATTATATATTTTTATAATTTTTTTCGGTTTAAACATTCAATAAAAATTTAAAAAAAACCAGACGAATTGATAATCTCTTTCTTATTGTAGTTTCTAAAAATGGATCTATATTTACTATATTTACCCAACTGACCAAGTCAGTAATGTTTTCACGGTATGTATGTAGCTTTGTATGTATGCTAATTCCATTAGAACCTTCGCTGTACTGACCTCTTTTAGTTTAAACGGCTGGTCATCAATTCATATTCTTCCCCTGAATGGGCCTAGTTTTACATTCAGTCTAATTGTTGGGTTTAATATTTAACAGGAAAAAGAACGTTACAAAGAACCAGTGAGAGAATCTCTGAAGGCGTTGTTGGCTATTGGTTGGTCTGTGGAGCATTCGGAAGTGGACATTCCCAGCACCAACCGCAGCTCTATGCGACGACAGTCGAAATCGGGAGGCGTGAGTATAGCTTATTTTATATTTATATTTATATGTTAAAATTTAATTATATGTTTGTCACTTACTATGTATCGTATGAGTGTAATTGTTTTACAATTTTGACGGTTATTTATATTTTAGTCAGAAAATTAATACTTAATTTTTTATTTTATAAATCATTGTTTAAACGACATTCAAATCTGCTTCATTTTATCTTATCAGAGTATTAGAAAAGGTCACCAAAGTTTTCTAAATTTAAATTTAGTTATGCTACAAAACAGAAAATTATTAGTTTTTTTTTATTTATAGTTTATTATTAATTTACTTTATTGTTCATGCGATCAGGAGGTGGAAATCGAGATTGAAGTGGTATTTAAATTTGTATTTATTAGTTTTAAGAAAACAAATACCATTTTTATTTTATGAAGTTAAATAGTGAACTAGAATCTACGTCCTAATTATTATAGGATAAGTAAATTTAATACCTTAGTTTAAAACACATGTATTATTTTACTCTTATCATTCTAGAGAATGAAGTAAATTCAGTCGAATCTGGATATGCGAGACTCTAAGGGACCGCGATATTTTTCTCACTTACCCGAGTTTCTCGCTTATAGAGGTTTCTCTCACCCAAGTTTCCCGCTTATAGAGGTTTCTCTCACCCGAGTTTCTCGCTTATAGAGGTTTCTCTCACCCGAGTTTCTCGCTTATACAGGTTTCTCTTACCCGAGTTTCTCGCTTATAGAGGTTTCTCTCACCCGAGTTTCTCGCTTATAGAGGTTTCTCTCACCCGAGTTTCTCGCTTATACAGGTTTCTCTCACCCGAGTTTCTCGCTTATAGAGGTTTCTCTCATCCGAGTTTCTCGCTTATAGAGGTTTCTCTCACCCGAGTTTCTCGCTTATAGAGGTTTCTCTCATCCGAGTTTCTCACTTATAGAGGTTTCTCTCACCCGAGTTTCTCGCTTATAGAGGTTTCTGACTTACCCGAGTTTCTCGCTTATAGAGGTTTCTCACTTACCCGAGTTTCTCGCTTATCCAGATTCGATTGTAATAGGAAGCACTGTTTAGAAAACCTACAATCACAGTACCTTTAGTCCTTTTTAATGTTGCCTATTAGGCGAACATTTTGATATTTCAGAAATATACCTGAAAAGTACCAGGGAAATATAAAAATATTAGTGTCTAATTTTAAAGTTTTATGTGTCCCCCTTTTTATAGTGAAAATGTTCCACAAACAGCATGTGTCACTGTGTTTAATACACTCTGTCATTGAACTTATGTGGTACAACCGAATTTGATCTCTAAATCGGTGGTTTAGAAACTAATTTTGCTAAAATAATAACAGGCGTAAAAAACACTGTTACCCTCACACATTCAATCATTTGGTTACCTAAAACAGATCTTTAAAGTAGATTTTTTTCTTCAGCGACAATTTAACGTATCTAAGAGTTCAGTGATACCGATTTAGAGATGATTTTGTTTCCTTCAATGAGTTTTGTTAACCTGAATGTTGTTTCATATTCCCGCATCGTTTCACATTCACTACAGCGAGCGCCCGATATTATTGTAAGTACAAACACATGTCAATGTTATTTGCACCGTAACCAAGAACATAAAAAACCTGGCACTTCAAGCTCCTTCTTTATAACATCGCTTCCTAATATGTGCAAATGAATTAGTTCTGTATTTTTCCGGAAAATGACGAGGTTTTTTATATTCCTGGTACGGCTGTATATTTAAAACATTTAACATTCCACATTTAGGTGTGTAATACTGGTGTTATTTTTGTGTAAAGCATCTCGAAATTTGGAATAAATGTTATCAATAAACGTATGGTAATAACTTTTTCACTAAGACATATAATAAAGGCTGGTATAAACCATTTTTTTTTTGCTTTTAAATTCACATAATTGTTAATTTTAAGGTTTGCATATATTTAATTATAATATAACTTAATTACCTAAAAGTTTAAAAAATCTTTAGCCTTAACTTACGAATTTTCATTACCTTTACTTACTTATTCTTAACTCTATTTATGTAAAGAGAATGTGAGGGATGAATTTACGTAGTATCGAAAGTGTTAGCAATTTATATATAACATAACCTAACAATTCGCAGACGGATTCGGCGACACCATTCAACTACAACCCTCAACCAGTGGACATGACCAACTTGACATTGTCCCGAGAGATGCAGAACATGGCGGAGAGACTGGCTGAGAACGCACACGACATCTGGGCTAAGAAGAAGAAAGAGGAGTTAGTTGTTAATGGAGGTAAGACATTGTGTGACAAACATGTGTGAGGCGTTGCCGTCACCGATTGCTCTGTTAGAAAATATGATGTAAAACCGACATGAGAGAAAACGGAGTCAGTTTTATTTAATGACATGTCTGTTCTATTAGTAGTCTATGGTAGAATCATTTTTGCCCTTTTCCAAACGGAAGATCGGCTCATTACTCATCCATACATCTCTATCAGCCATTATTTGAATTTACTCTCTTTCTATACTCTATATATATAATTTACTTCTCTTACACATAATCTATCCATACATCCTTCGATGTTTCTGGAAGAAAGTATGGTTGGCTTATGTGCTTATTTTATTTGATGACGTCATAACATGGCGCAGGTTTTACGCATACTTTCGTATTTAAAACATTAAATACATTCACAATATTCCAGGTGGCATCCATCCTCAGTTAGTACCCTACGATTTACTGACAGACAAAGAGAAGAAAAAAGATCGAGAACGTTCTCAAGAGTTCCTCAAATACCTACAATACCAGGGCTACAAACTACATAGACCAAGCAAAGCCACACAAATTGACACAGAACAGACCACTACTGGTGTAGCAATAGAGCTCAGATTTGCGTACTCGTTACTCGAGAAACTTATACAATACATCGACAGAGCTACCATCAATATGAAGTTATTGAAACCGTCTACAACCTTCAGTCGAAGACCAAGCTTCAAAACTAGCACTAGAGATATCAAATTCTTCTCTAAGGTAATTATAAATTAACAATTAATTAGTATTTATAATTTATTATGCACTTAACTTTTTTATTCTGAACTAAATATTGTACCTTCATTTTCTTTCTACCTACAATTGACTCTATCGTAAGGACCTAACCTGAAATGTAGTAGCAAAGATTTTGTCTAATACATTTTTTTCCTTTATCTTCCATAATGCAAATCTGTCGTTATTCCTCATAATAGTGTTACGTTTTTAATCTATTCCTTTATCTATGTACTATTTTAATACATTACAAGCAACACAAATCGGAAATAAAGTATTTCAAGAAGGTATTTTGTGACATTTTATAACATTCATACTCATTTGCTTTTTTAATTTACAACGCAATGAAAGAATAAAACATAGACTAAGTCATTGTAGAGTCGGTGTTAGTAACAATGAAATTGTTTTTTTATCATTTAATGTTATATTTCATTGTAGCAAGTTATGTATGATTATTTAATATCAGAAATATATCTAAAAATATCCAAAAATATAATATGGTATCTAACAATTTTATTTACTTGCTGTTGTATGCATGATAATTGAGTATAAATTATTTTAGGTGTTTTTCATTTGACAGAACAAAATGACAGGCGCCATTTTTATTAATATGTCAAACTGTCAAACTGCTTATTGCCATAAAAAAATAGTTTGGCTGTGTTGCCATTTAAATAAAGCTTTATATTTTGTTTTCAATTGTTTATTTATAGGTGGTATTACCTTTAATGGAGAAATACTTCTCTACGCATCGTAATTACTTCATAGCAGTGGCGACGGCAACTAATAATGTTGGCGCTGCCAGTCTTAAGGAGAAGGAGATGGTCGCAGCGTTGTTTTGTAAACTGGCCAGTCTCTTGAGATCACGGTAGGATGTTTTTATAAAGAATAAATGACATCACTACACTGGCTCTACATTTAATGTAATTCATTTGTATTACAGTTTAGCGGCATTTGGTCCGGATGTGCGTATCACGGTGCGTTGCCTACAGGTACTTGTCAAAGGCATTGACGCTAAGTCCCTCGTCAAGAACTGCCCCGAGTTCATCCGAACTTCAATGCTCACATTCTTTAATAACGTGGCAGATGATCTTGGACATACGATACTGAATTTACAAGAGGTAAGAATTATTTTTGTTATATTATTCTAAGACCTATGTTCTGTCTAACTGAATATACTCGAAAGTGTCAAAAACATCCGACAATACAGCTGGAGTCTTTAATGTTGCGGGCTTGATGATTTCTTAACATTGTCTCATTATATTGTGTATCTGCAAAATATCCCACATTTTTATCTTTAGCTTAGTTGCCTAAGGGAGTTGAATTGAGTATTATAATTGTACTGTTTATTACCTTAATACCCGTCAGAGGACGTTATGATTAACGCAGGACAGTATATAATGACCATGCCATAATTGTTTCTTGTCTTCCTATATTTTAGTATTGAGGTTGTCAATTATATTGGTAGTTCGGAACTTCATACGAGTCGCTGCGCAGAACACAGTGTAGCGTACAAGCATGCACATGACCTTGAGCGGCCGAGATATTTGAAAGGACGTATACTAGTTCTAGTTTATTCATTATATTTAATTATTTTGCAGGGTAAATACGCGCACCTTCGCGGCACACACCTGAAGACGTCGACTTCTCTCGGCTATATTAACGGCGTGCTGCTGCCAGTCCTCACCGCCATGTTCGACCACCTCGCCAACTGCGAGTACGGCGCTGATCTACTGCGTAAGTATATCTCACTCTCACACTCTCTATCTCCTTCATAAAAAGGACTATAGTTCATTTCAAACCAATAAACTTTGTAAATAAATATAAATGACTTAAAATCGTAGTCGTCCAACTGCATTTTGTATTTTCATCGAAAGTGTTGTGAATAGTGTAATAGTTTTCAGGTTGTTTGGAAAAAAAATTGTTTTCTTAAATGTATTTCAAATTACAAACTTTAGTATGGAATTGTAATTTAGGTACTAAAAGGACAGGAGAAAAAGCAATATCCTTTTATAGTATTTAGGGAGTAGAACGGTTAAAAAACACTTCGCCCTAATCTGCTCTGTATATCGGGCTACCGAACACTACCAAATTACCCATCAAGTATTGCTCTGTCGTAATAATTTAAAGGAATATTAATTAAACAAATTCTTTGTCGTCAATATTTTAATAATATACTAATCAGATTCATCTTCTTCATCTTCCTCGTCTTCTTCATCACTGGAGTCGCTGGAATCATCGCTGGATTTAGATACACCAAACACCGTAGCACATGACTTCTTACAGTCCTTCTTAAAAGACTTTATCTGCCTTTTCATACATTTATGATCTGCGCATGTTTTACTAAAAGATTTTAGGAAAGGAAAATTATGGTTAAAGGAATAATAAATGGAATTAAATATCTAACGTGGTTGGTGGAAAAGAGATATATTACGTTAGTGATGCCGGAGAAACCTATGAGGAACCTTACTTAATAGAATATAACACACAAGACAACTATAGTCCAACAAGAAAGTTATGGCAGTTTTTTGATATTAACAGAGGGGGGCGCCTACAAGTTTTAAGGGTTACCAGTTAACAATTTCCAAGTCTTTTTTTGCAACTTATGACCTCAGTTCTCGTAGTAATTACTATTTAAATTGATAAGTTAAGTTGACCGACAAGACTATCATAGTCGAACTAAATTATGACAGCTAACTAGCGCCTCCAACTTTAAATGTCGCTCTCATCAGTTCAGATATGTTTGACCATAGCACGTTAGTCATGTGGAAGCCTCGTAATGGCTGCCACTCTAGTGACATCTAGCCACAACTAAAATTAACTATAGTTAAAAAATTTACTTACGTGATGACTACAATGCATACTTTATTACATTTCTTGGCTACCGCCTTTTTGCAAGCTTTGTCGTACTTGTTACGTAGAACATTCATATTTCTGTGACCAGTGGTTTTTGAATTCATCACACTTAATAATTCCTCGATCGAACGGGGATATGAATCATTCTAAAAAATTAACTTAAACTTAATTAGTAGCCTATATATTCTTCCAGACTATATTCTACATCTGCGCTAAATTTCAGCGAGATCCATGTAGTCGTTCTGGAGATACAAACAAACAACCATCCATCCATCCAAACATTCGCATTTATAATATTAGTAAGAAGAATGTTATAATTATTACAGCTGTGTTCAATAAAAACACTTAAACTATTAAATGAAATTATTCATCTTAAAAAGTGTAGCAAATAAATAAAATGAAACCTAGTTATAGTAATTAAGTAATAAAATATTAAAATGTTACCTCTTCGTCTTCACAGCCTAAGTTCAAATCGACGAAGGTTCTTGTTATTCTAGGCGGTGTATCTTTAAAATTAAAATACATAACAATAAGCATTAATCTATTAAACTTCAATAATAACATACTTTAATTAAAAACATTATTATTAACAAAAATTACAAATCTTTAACAAAATACTCGCGTTTATAAAAATTTAATACATCAGTAATTTCCAGCTCTTTATTATGTGTAATAATTATAAAAAATAATTATTAAGAAGCTTTCATTAAAAAGTTGGACTAAGAACCTGATAAAAGGCAGTTATTTCACAAACCGCACGCATCGTAAGTAGTTTATTTTCTCTGGAGCACCAAAGAATAAGTTAAATGTCTACGAGATAATCATGTTACATATTACCTGGATGGTTGACATATATAACTGCTGATGTATTTCTTTTGTTCCCTATTTTACTGTCTTCCTCTCTCCAGAATTCAGCAATACAAGCTTTTTTACTATTTGCTTTGAAAGCTTTTTTAAAACTACTCTTACAATTGTAAGTCGCACACGTTGTTTTTGTACACTCTTTTAAAGCCTGTAGAATTAAAGTATTTAGCATATTCGGACTATTATACGGCACTATCTTATCTTTTTCTTTTTTGTAACTTGGATTATCAAGTATTATCATATTAACAGTAACAAAAAGTAAAAGTATTTTTTTTTTGTAAAAAAAAAAGTAATTCAAATACAGTCGAACCTGGATAAGCCAGAGTCTAAGAGACCGCGATATTGTTCATACAGATTTCAGGGTAAAAGACCCGAGTTTCTCGCTCATGGGGGTTGTCCCTCGTTATCGGATAATGGCTCTCTCTTATAGAGGTTTCTCGCCTATCCAGGTTAGACTTTAATGTTTTCTTTTCATGACTTAAGAACGATTTTTTGTCACATATTTAGCTATTGCTAACTAATCTACATATTTCTTGCAATTTCGCAAACTACCGAAAACGTAGGTATAAAGAAATTTAATGTAGGACCTTTATAAACCTTAAAAATTTAAATAATTACCTTATAACATCTTTTCACTTGAGCCTGAACACAAGTTACGCAGCCGTCTCTTAGAAATGCTTGGTTCTGTTCTTTATATACTATTTCTTTCATATCCGATGTATCAATTTCATTACTTTGTCTCTGAAAGTGAAATTTGTAAGTTATGGATTTATGTAGAAAATCGATTTCCTGGCACATTTTTCTTGATTGTTTTATGTTATTACTAGCTGTCGCCCGCGACTCCGTCCGCGCACAGTCAAAAAAAACTTAATATTGGTATGAAAAATAGATGTTGGCCGATTCTCAGACCTATTCAATATGTTCACAAAATTTCATGAGAATCGGTCAAGCCGTTTCGGAAGAGTTTAACCACAAACACCGCGACACGAGAATTTTATATATTAGATTTAAATAGAGAAGGAAAGCAGTTACGGAAATGATATATAATGCTTGATATCTATAAAAAAACCTATGTTTGTAGTAGGTTATGACGAACTTTGGAAGGTTTTTCTAACGACGTCAAAAAAGGTTTGCAACTCTAAAACCTCTTAAGCTAAATAAAATAGAATTAAAAACTGTACCTTATCCGAATTAGCCAAAACTATTATTAATGGTTTTGTATCCTCTTTAGAGATTTTAAAAGAAAAATTTTCATCATAACCCTGTATTAATGTATTCAATTTTATTGGTAATGTTTTCCAAATGTTATTTACTTGTTTTGTTTTAACGTTATTCTTATGTTTTTCTGGTATTGTACGTTTATAAAGTTGAAATATATTTCGTAAAATGTCAAGTGCATTTAATTTTGTTCTTGGATCGAATGTGATTCCTTCAATCGATGCACTGGGTTCATCGTTGACTAATGTATGGAGGAAATGTAGATTTTTATCATGCTTTTGTAAATAATTTCCTATATCATTTCGTTCAGAATCCAGTGCTACTATTTTATGTGTTTTCATGTCACCTATATTGTTGTGTGCATCTTCTGAAAAGGTTACTTTTTTAAATTGGGATTTTTTAATATTAATTTCTTCTTCCCTTTTCCAAAAATGTCATTATCTACTCTTCCATACATCCCTATTAGGCCCTTCGTACACAAAACAACATAGATCTTTGAATACTGGTCATTTCAGTCGCTAAACGACTTACGTAATACAATATCATAGATCTTCGTACACGTCGCGCATCTTCCACATTTCTATATCATCGCCAGGGACAGTCACTCACAACCGCTTTGTCAAGATCGTCGTGAGTTGTCGCTATGACTGTACTGACCGAATAGACGACTCACGTCGACGATTCAACGTTGTGAGTATGGAGCCCGCACAACACAATTCTCGCTACGCAACCATACAACATTAGTATCGACGTTTTAAGTTGCCTTGTGTAGAAAGGGCCGTAACTCCTAACATCTATCTTACAAACAATTCATATTTTCTTTCGTCGTTTGTTTTACCTTTGTAGCCATTAAAAAAATTGAATAATTTCTATAAAAATATATATTTTTTTAATTATTGTTCTCAAAAATTTCCTTAAACTTAATACTTACTAATGGAGTGTAACAAGTCCAGGTTCATTCGAGTAACATTCTTTATAAATCTAGATATCACATCGTCTACAGAAATTAATTCGTCCTCTCTTGCCTAGAAATAAAACAACTTATGAGTTTTTTTTACAATATAACAAATTTTTTTTGTTCATTATTTTCTTTCAGTATATCTGTAAATATCTCGAAATGATACACTAAACGTGACTTGGTTGTGTTCTTTTTCAATTACGTATTAGAATTTAAAATTAATAAAAAAAAAACCAACTCTGCATTTAATAATTAAAAACATATGAAGTAAGCCACCGTACAACAACATTTTTCATTTTCACTATTTTCTACTCTTACATGGTTTCAAAGTTTATTACATTCAAAGTACATTATGATAAAACAAATTTGATTTACGAAATCATATTTATTTTATTTCTTAGTGCAAGAAATAGGGTAGGCGACGGGCAGGCCGGCCGTAAAAACTTAAGTCAAAACTTTAAGGTTTATAATACATTGTGTGTCGACCCTACGTGAGTGGGAAAAGGCTAGGGAGATGACGATGATGATGATGACTTAGTGCAAGAAATATTAAATTTACATAGAAAAGCTATAACTTACTTTACTTTGTAACCTTACACACACACACACACACACACACACACACTATGTATCAAAATGAATAAAGTAAACGGTTTATCTAGAAATTACAAGGCTTATTTTCTTTGAAAAAGTTTGAGTTAAAGAAGTATCAAGCAAAAAATGTATATAAATCAATTGGAAACTAAAACTTAATATACTTATAATACATAAATTAATATTGTAAACTACAAACATCTTTTTTGTTTCAGTTGACGAGATCCAAGTAGCATCTTACAAGATGCTGGGCTCTCTGTATACACTGGGTACAGATGCGATGCTCACGCACGACAGGAAATATCTTAAGACTGAGATAGAAAGGAACAAGCCTGCACTGGTCAGTTACCTATAAATGTCTATCTTTCTCTCACTCTTTCTATTAAACAACAACCTTTCTAATAACCTTTTTTATTGCTTAAAGTAAGCTTCAAATTATCAACAATCGATTCTTGGACATCCTTATTCAGTACTTCACAAACAACAGTTAAGATTACTATTCTATTTGTACTGTGTACTATGTACTTATACTGTATTCTACTATTTTTCCAGGGATCTTGTCTGGGTGCGTTCAGCTCTACGTTCCCGGTGGCGTTCCTGGAGCCGCACCTCAATAAGCACAATCAGTTCTCGCTACTCAATCGTATCGCTGATCATTCGTTGGAAGCTCAAGGTTTGGATAATTATTAGTATGCATTATGTAAATATTAGACTAGATTTAAAAAATTTATTGCTTTAATTAACCGCTTTCGCTCTCTTGCAGCCACGATAACTTAAACGCTAAAAAAGATTAAATAAACGCTATAGAGCCGTTTTTTTTTAATAAGTTTACATAATTTGAAACCTTACCTTGAGCTTTTGTGTATTTCGAAAGACATTTATTTCTAATTTGTAACATAATTACAGATATAATGGCTAAGATGGAACAATCGATGCCTACATTAGAGACAATACTGAATGAAGTCGATCAGTTTGTTGAGTCTGACAAAACTTACAATGAGGCCCCGCACATCATCGATGTTGTGTTACCACTCTTATGCTCCTATTTGCCATTCTGGTGGGCGCAGGGACCTGATAATGTCACACCTACTGGCGGGTGAGGAAATTTTTTTTTTTCTATACTTATATCTACATCAGATTTCAAAACTATTTTCTTGTACATAATTTTGAAAACGACTTGTTTTGGTCAATTCCCTGTTAGAACTTCATTTCCGGCCGGATCTTCCGTGAACCTTAGAGAGTCCTTCTGGACCACGTTTAGAATAACTGCCCAACATGAAGTAATTTAAATGAGTACTTTTTTCAATATGGAACTTCCCTCTTCGTGAAAAAACGTTTCTTTTAATTTAGCTTTAATTATACCTTAAAATATGATTTAATTCTAGCAACCACGTAACAATGGTAACTGCAGAACATATGAACCAACTTCTGAAGAACGTATTGAAACTGATAAAGAAGAACATAGGCAATGAGAGTGCGCCGTGGATGACGCGCATCGCAACATACACACAACAAATCATCATCAACAGCTCTGAGGAGTTGCTGCGAGACTCCTTCTTACCTCTGGCGGAAAGAGTGAGGAAACGAACCGACACCATGTTCCATAAGGAAGAGAGTTTGAGAGGATTCATAAAGGTAACTTTATTTTAAATACAGTCAGGGCACTTCGACGTGTTCCACTTTTATACATTTCGTACAAATACTTAGCTACGTCCTATTGTTCCGCGTCGTCGTCTCAATGCTTACGAAACGTAGCTAAACTAAACTACTGTGGCTTTAAAGGTTGAATACCGCCAGAACTCCCGATAGTACGTAACGTAGAAAAATTGTAATAGCAAAAACACTGCAATGTCTTATTTTTCTCTCTTTTTTTAACCAGTCTTCTACGGATGATACGTCACAAGTAGAGTCTCAGATACAAGAAGACTGGCAGCTACTGGTGCGAGACATTTACTCTTTCTATCCCCTTCTCATCAAGTACGTTGATCTACAGAGAAATCACTGGCTTAGAAACAACGTACCAGGTAAAATTATTATAATTTTTTTTTAATTTTTGTAAATAAATACTTAAAGACAGTAACTAATACAAAAAAAGTTAAGTAAAGTTAGGTCTTCTATATTAAACTCTTATTGTTCTTTAAATTGATCTATTTTTAATTCTTATAACAACGCGATACATGTACATTGTGTCTCGCTCATTCTCTTTGAGACAAACAAAGAGGAGAATATGGCACAGTACATCTTTGGACATTGTAGAGTTACCTGACTGTACTTGGTCGACATCTTTCTGTTTACATTTGTACAGAGGCAGAAGAACTTTACAATCACGTAGCAGAGATATTCAACATCTGGTCAAAGAGTCAATACTTCTTGAAGGAAGAACAGAACTTTATATCAGCGAATGAAATCGACAATATGGTAAGCTGTGAATTATTATTAATTATTTTTTGGAAAGATAACAACGTATTTGTCAAAAAATTCAGAATTACTATGAAAAATCTATTACTTTATGAATGTGTGATTCTAAATTTTTGTTATTTTGTGCTGATAATATCTTTAAAAGTGTATTCTAAAGATCTTTCTAGCTACTAGCGTCCCATCGTAGCTTTGTACGGGTGTACTTTTTTTTAAAATGTTTTATAACAATATTAAATAAAGCCTATGTTACTCCGGGATTATGAAGCATTTTAATGGTGTAAGAAGTTTTGAAATCGTTCCAGTAGTTTTTGAGTTTATTCGTTACAAACAAACAAAAATTTAATTATTTCCTCTCTACAATAATAGTGTAAATATTACTTATTAATTTTCGTCTTTAGCTATAAAAATCAAATTAAAATTATTTTAAATTCGTCAGTTATTTAATATCAGCCAAAATAACGAAGTTGTCTTTCTATAGCACAAGATCTTTTCGCACAATTTATATGTAAATCTTCAATATGTAAACTCACAGCATGATGTAAACTCTTGACCCAAAGTATGGGTCGTTGTGTTTTGTACTTTATTCTGTATTTCTTAGAGTGCATTTTCGTATTGGACCACAGGTGCTCATAATGCCTACAGCTACAAGGCGGGTTACCACCATCGTGGATGGAACACCTCAAGGTGGTGGAAAGGTAACGTCTCTTTTCTTCTTTATATACTGTTTATGTTTCATGTTTTGTTTAGGAAGTTTCGTCTTAAACCTGAATGTGGTGCGTAAGTAAAAATATTTATTTCTTTTATTTATTATACTTAAAAAGGTGGCAAATAACTATGCGGCCACGTGATTACGTTAAAATGGCTAAGTGACCGCTGCCCGTAGACATCTGTAATTTAAAAGATAGCTGTTGCCTATCTTTAATTGACAGGGCAGGGTATGTATGAAAAATATATTTCTCCTTCGTGTACATTCCCTACCTTTGCCAAATCCACTTCCCTTTCGCAGGAAAAGGTGAAATCCATTTGGCCTTACATATACATACTTGTTAAATGAAATCAAGAAATATCTCGACATCAAACTTATCTGCTATGTGTCCAACTATACGCCTGCGACGCCCTTTTATGCCCGGCGCCCAGGGCGGGTGTCCCCGCCTTGCCCTACCCTAATACCACTACTGATCCTAAGTGGATAGCGAATTTAACTCTCTGTGCAGAAGAAGAAGAAACACCGAGACAAGAAGCGCGACAAAGACAAGGAGGTGCAGGCGTCGCTGATGGTGGCGTGCCTCAAGCGGCTGCTGCCCGTCGGCCTCAACCTCTTCGCGGGCAGGGAACAGGAGCTCGTGCAGCACTGCAAGGACAGGTTCCTCAAGGTAACCATCCCTTTTAAGACAAGATTGGGAAGGTGAAGACAATTAGAATTGCCCTCTGGGTCATACTCATCAGACTAAATTCCACTTTCCGCGTCTCTTTTTCGTAGTCGTGGAATTTTCCGCTTTAAAAAAAACGACGTAAAATAAAAGATCAACAGATTACTATCTTTTATTTAATTATATTTATCATATTATTACAGAAAATGTCAGAACAAGATGTGGCGGAATTCGCTAAAACTCAGTTAACTTTGCCGGATAAAATAGATCCGGCTGACGAGATGTCATGGCAACATTATTTATACAGCAAACTGGGCTCTAAAAGTAAGACCACTATAACAGTAGAGACTGCGGAGAACAAAGCTAAGATCATAGACGATACTGTGGAGCGGATTGTGGCCATGAGTAAAGTACTGTTCGGATTACATATGGTAAGTTAAATAAAAAAATAAACAAATAAATAAATTACCCATTAAACAACCTCTCTCTATATAACGGTAAGCTGTAAGAGAACTCTTTTAGAGTTAAGTTTTCCAGTACAATACTTCATGTGTATGTACAAAGTTTAAATAAATAAATAAATAAGTTATACATGAATTACAACTTTAATTCATAATGCTTAAGGTCGAATATAAAATATCATTTCGATTTGTTTTTTTTATTATCTATTATTTTTTCCATTAATTTTGAATAATTTAATTTTGATTTGCAAATTTTTTCAATCCTTTTTCATATTATTTATCACTTAAGTATATTTTAATGCGTAACTGTACTGGTGATAAAAAGTAAAAATTAACTAAACTAATGAAGTATACGAGTTTTTTTTATTATTTTTGTACAGTTTGCATAGTATTTAATATAATATTTTATGACCCATCAGATCGACCATCCCCAACAAATGAGTAAGAACGTATACCGTTCTGTTGTATCTATACAACGCAAGCGAGCAGTCATAGCTTGCTTTAGACAAACATCGCTACATTCATTGCCAAGGTGCTTATTACGTTTTACTTTTTTTGTTTTATATTTGTTTTTGTTGTGTGTTTATTTTGCATTTATATGAATATTTTAAGCGCAATTTCTATAAAAATATTTACAAATAATTTCCTGTCTTAATATGCTTAGTATTGTACAGAAACTGTCTAAACTTTGTCCAGTTTTTGCAACAAAAGAATACTTATTATCATGAAATTGCATTTTTCATTAAACATATCTTAGAATTCTCGAAATTCTTTTTGTATAGCTGTACCCACAATGAAAACTAATTCCGGTAACTTTAATTCTGCAACAAACATAACTCCTTGTTTTATTTTATATTAACAAGAATACCCTCGTTGTTTAGTTCTAACAAGCGTACCTTTAACCGTTTATTTAATTGTAACATACATTTAACCGTGTTGTGTACACTAACAAGCATGCGTTGGCACGCGATGTACCTGTACAGGCGACCAAACCTCGGCAGCGCTCGGACACATGGCAGCGCGTTTTGTGCGCGGCCAGGAAACGCGCCGCAGTCGCCTGTCTTAGATCCATACATCTTTATAAACTTAGCCGGTTTGTATCTTCATCTTAGATTATTCCAGCCAAACTGTGCCATCCAAACTTTGGGATTGCTCAGAACATTGCCTGAGAAGTTGTACACAGGACCCTCTTAACATCAGTTTTACTTTTATGAACACGAGCTGTATTACGAAGTCGGGTGCCTTGTAATATAGTAAAGCCGGTCATTTTACAGAACACAATTTCAGATAAAGTGGAAAAAAAGCGTAGCGAACTCTTGTGCTTTCCACCGCCCGAAATGGACAACTTGGCACCCATTAAAAAAATATGAATTGTTACATCTGCCATAAGACAAAGTTTGAATCTAATAATACATATTCAGCGGGTGCTTCGCTAGGAATTGTAAACCTTCGATTCTGATTCCTCTAGTTTTTGAAAAGTTTAATAAATAAAAGAAAAAGAATTGTATAATTAAATTGTAATGTTAATGATATTGACAGACATCGTGCTTGCAACATATTCGCAAGGACGTACTACGAGCTCTGGTTGGAAGAAGAAAACACCGGCCAAGAGGTCATGATTGAAGATCTCACGGTAAACATTTCAAGTTTTTATGCTAGCAGTAAGTTATGTAAATAGAAAGAAAATCTGCCTTTTTATCACTATATAGGTAGATGTCGGCATAATCAAGAGTGGAAGTAGCACTAAATATATCAAAGATACACAAAAAGATACTTAATTTTATATCCAAATTACAAAGTACTCTGTAGAGTTGAAATCATACTAACGACTTCCGTCAAATTTCACTCAAAATATTCTAAAATAAGTTTTTTTTTAATACAGTTTATAAATTATTTATAAGACAAATTAAAAAGAAATGAAATTAATTTTCCTTAAATTGCTATAATGACGTAAAAAAATTACAGATGACAACCCACTTTTGACGCTAGCGCCACCTACTTAGGGCTTACAGTATTTCTCACCATTGTTAAGATGATCAAGTAAATTAGAAATTAATTTTATAATCCTGAGTATTTTTTTAAATACGACTAAAGTAGCGCTTGACCACATTCCCGTCTGATTTTAATTGACGGAATCGAAAGGTACGCACTACTTCAATAAGTGCGTTCACTCTACTCTTGAAAGGCCCTTTGTAATTACCCTCAAAATTTATTTATTGTGTTACTTTTAAGGTATATTTCTTGAATTTAGTTAAATAATACTAGTGAAGAATATTTAAAACAATAATACAAAAAGATCTAATAGTAGGATTCATTTTGATACAGGGACCTTTTCTAGTTGTTTCATTGAATTGTTTTATCACTAACTGAAGAACTTTATCGTGTGTGCATTGTGTGTATTGCAGCAATCGTTCGAGGAGGCGGAACTGAAGAAGAGCGATGTGGTAGAAGAGGAGGGCAAGCCGGACCCTCTCACACAGTTGGTGACCACCTTCTGTCGCGGCGCCATGACAGAGCGCTCCGGCGCGCTGCAGGTATTTCACAATAAGCTTACAACTACGCGGTATATATAACTTATAATGTAACACAAAATATCTCCGTATTTTTTCAATCCAAAATTAAATTGGCTATTTTATGGAAATTTTATAATAAAAGTGATATTGCAAAGTAAGTGTAGCTAATGTTATAAAATTTTGTGAGATAAATGGTTTTGACCAGAAATATCCTGGATGTTTCAAGTTGCAGCGTAAAGTGCAGTTTGTGGTATTACTGAGCGTTTGGATTGGAACTAGGTATAATAGTTTTCAATTATCTTGGAACTCTTAACTTAGCGCGAGTCATTGCGCAGAACACAATGTTCGGGCTTACATTTTGAGCCGACATACATATTTGAAAACGATTTTGTTTTATTTACTTTGCAGGAGGACCCGCTATACATGTCGTACGCGCACATAATCGCCAAATCATGCGGCGAGGAGGAGGAGGAGGGTGGTGGTGAGGAGGAAGAGGCAGGAGGAGAAGCGGAGGGAGAGGAGGAAGGAGGAGCGAGTATACATGTGAGTTATAAATTATATTTTTACACAAATTAATGACACATGTTAAAATGAATATCTGGAAAACCTTACCTTAATTAATAATTATAAGTAAACTAGCTGTCGCCCGCGATTCCGTCCGCGCGCAGTTAAAAAGAAAATGAAAAAAAAAATGAAAAATAGATGTTTGCCGATTCTTAGACCTACTGAATATGCTCACAAAATTTCGTGAGAATCGGTCAAGCCGTTTCGGAGGAGTACGGTGACGAAAACTGTGACACGAGAATTTTATATATTAGATTATCTAAATTTACCGATGTTTGTCTGTATTGCGAATAAAATTTCACTAATAATTACTTTTAATGTATGTTTATATTTTATTTTTTGGTTTAAATAGCACATTTTCACGTATTACAAAATTTCATTAATAAATTATAATATTACATGCAGAAAACAATGGACATGTTCATGGTATGTACACATATTAACAAATCACCTCCAAAAATGTGATGTAAAAAAACCTCCCTCTCATAATTCCCAACAAATTACCCAGGAGCAAGAGATGGAGAAACAAAAGCTGTTGTTCCACCAAGCTCGTCTCGCTGACCGCGGAGTGGCTGAGATGGTGTTGCTGCACATATCCGCCTCCAAGGGTGTGCCCAGCGACATGGTCATGAAGACATTGCAGCTCGGCATCTCTATACTGAGGGGGGGTAATATTGATATACAAATGGTAAGTTAAAAAATACAGGCGAATTGAGAACCTATTCACCTTTGAAGTCGGTTAAAAGATCTTAAACATTAGCCTTATATCGTTTTGGAGAAAATGCTATTTATTGATCTTTTTGTTTAGGGTATGTTAAACCATCTGAAGGATAAAAAAGACGTTGGGTTCTTCACGTCTATCGCTGGTCTTATGAACTCCTGCTCTGTACTGGATCTGGACGCATTCGAAAGAAATACAAAAGCTGAAGGTAAAAATTGAAAATATCGTGCACATCTCAATATAACAAAACATTCGAAAATTACTAATTAGCATTAAAATTTTTATTACTAATGACTCACAATTACTTATTATAAGAAATATGAGTTATGAAATAATTATCAAAAAAAAATCCACCAAAAACACATTTTGCCTTCTAAGGTTTAAATTTTTGCAAAAGAAATTAGATTTTTAGTGAAGAACTTTTTCTTTTCTAAGGTTCTCCTAATAAGCATTTAAATTCAAAAAGGGATAAGTAAACGTTTCGTAAATCGATACGCAATTTACACTATAAATGAATGCGATATGGAGACCTCTGATATACTGTGTTTTAGGTCTGGGTGTGGGTCTCGAGGGCGCTGCGGGCGAGAAGAACATGCACGACGCGGAATTTACGTGCGCGCTCTTCCGCTTCATACAACTCACCTGCGAGGGACATAACCTGGGTCAGTATATTTATTAATTAACTAAATAAATACCGACTTAAATCGCACTTAGTGCAAGAGGGACCGCACCGTGAACTAAAAAAGGGCCCTGAAAGGTCCGCAACTAGTAGGTAATTACACCATTAATTTCTAAGTAACGCAAGCATTCAGACGATCTTACTGAGATTATTATAGGCGACAGCCAAACTTATATCAAAATTTTATATTCCCCTGAGTTTTATAAGGGCATAGTCAGTTATTGTAATTTTGTATATTACAGAATGGCAGAACTATCTACGTACACAAGCTGGCAACACGACAACTGTGAATGTGGTGATCTGCACCGTCGACTATCTGCTGCGTCTGCAGGAGTCCATCATGGACTTCTACTGGCACTACTCCAGCAAGGTCACTAACCACTACCACTGACCTCATCTCTTACTGCTGTATATAGTCATTAAATTGTCACTACCTTAGCGTAGCTTTGGTACGAAAAACGTACACTGAGGGACTGTTTAAATGATCATTATATGTATCTGAGTACTTTAGTAAGACCCTTTTTCCATTATTACTATTAATCGAAATGTTAGCCCAGTTCACCTGAAACCTAAAAAGTTAATTTCTGATTGAAGTTATTTTTAGCTTCTCCGCAAAAAAATTCTTTACACTAATACATTTGTGTTTTAATAACAGACAATTATTTCTTTAAAGAAGTAATAACGTAATTTTTAATATACCAGGAACTAATCGACCCCGCTGGAAAGGCGAACTTCTTCAAAGCTATCGGCGTAGCATCGCAAGTGTTCAACACTCTCACTGAGGTCATACAGGGACCTTGCACACAGAACCAACAGGCGTTAGCGCATTCTAGGTACAATAAGATTACAAAAAAATAATGTAATTTCTCATTATCAAAGCACTTGTATAAAATCATATCATTCCTTTAATTCTCGTTGAAAAACTAGAAACAGCTATGTCTCAATAGAAGGTGTACATAACTGAGTAGTGGTTGACTATAGCCTAGTGACTAAGGTAGGCTAGACTAGCTATAATATTTATGTCTATTTGTCAGGTTGTGGGACGCGGTGGGAGGTTTCCTATTCCTGTTCTCGCACATGCAGGACAAGCTGTCGAAGCATTCTTCACAAGTTGATCTGCTGAAGGAACTCCTCAATCTGCAGAAGGACATGATCACCATGATGCTGTCCATGCTCGAAGGAAATGTTGTGAATGGTTAGTCTGTCAATAAATTTTAAACAACTGTCTTTATTTTCTCATATTTCTTATTTTGCAATCAAAATTCATAAAATTATTATTATTTTTTTTTTCAAAATTTTGCAGAGACCTTAAAACGTCGTAATAATATATTTATTATTTGTAATTAAATTTGAATAAATTAACTATTCATTTTTTATTCAAAGTTTCTAACTAAACACAATAAACTATTCCAGGTACAATTGGTAAACAAATGGTGGACACACTGGTAGAGTCCGCGTCCAATGTAGAGCTGATCCTGAAGTACTTCGATATGTTCCTGAAGATGAAAGACCTGACATCCAGCCCCAGTTTCCAGGAGATAGACGCCAACAACGACGGCTGGGTGCTGCCCAAGGACTTCAAGGAGAAGATGGAACAGCAGAAGAGTTACACGCCGTAAGTTTTATTTTTTGATAATAGTAATTTTAGGATCAGTGACAAGGTGTCTAAAATATTGTGTCCTACGCCATTTGTTCAAAAACGAAGATCTAATATTGCCATTAAATATGCCAAAAAGAAGTGTTCCTTTTCAAGTACATTTTCTACAACAATCATTATTTTAGTTACAGATCCCTCCTTTTTTTATATCATAAGGTTACGCACAGAAAGAGGATATATCTGCTTCCTATGCGTCCCCTCTTTCGGCAGGAGGACTAAAATTAGTTCTTCGGCACCACACTCATCAATGTGTACGCGGGATTACTTCCACTTCAAATCTGTCTTCTGTATGTTCGTGGTATTTCACTGAGCGAGGCCAATTCATGCAACAGATGTTGTTGTTGATCTTTTCACATTCCAGTGAGGAGATAGAATTCCTGTTGGCGTGTTGCGAGACAAATCACGATGGTAAACTGGACTACATCGGCTTCTGCGACCGCTTCCACGAGCCCGCTAAAGAGATCGGCTTCAATCTCGCCGTACTCCTCACCAACCTCTCTGAGCACATGCCCAATGAGCCCAGGTAACTTACAAACGACATCAATAATCAATATTTGTGATTTGGAAATTATTATGCTTTATATGTAACGGAGTATCTACTATTATTTAGTCTTGTTTTTTTATTTTTAATAATTAATGAAGTAGCACTTGACTACGATCCCATCTGATATTGTGATGTGGTCTAAAGTTACGCACTTGTTTAGTAAGTCCCTACATTTTACTCTTGAAGGCCCTCACGTAGTATTTGGACGATTTGCCCTCACGAGTAATTGCTTTGTAACGACAAAGCAATTTGTTTCAATCCTTTACTGAACATTTGTATTGTCAGATATTGTTGTCTCCATTTTTTTTATCAAAGTAAATAATAGAGATCGAAACATGTCTTAATACGATTGATTTGGTAATCAAAGTTCACATTTTAGTTATTTCCATGCCCAAATAAAAATAAATTTCTTACAGATTGGCTCGTTTCCTGGAGACGGCTGGCTCAGTACTGAATTACTTTGAGCCATTCTTAGGACGTATCGAGATCATGGGCGGCTCAAAACGCATCGAGCGCGTCTACTTCGAGATCAAGGAGTCCAACATCGAGCAGTGGGAGAAACCGCAGATCAAGGTATGTTATTATCATCCCAGGACCAGGGTGATGACCATTCATCATCATCATGGTCATCATTACCAAAATCAACGGTATTATTTGGACTATTTTAGTAGTTAGTCAACCTTGGTTCTCAATAGGCTTAAATTCACCGTAAATTCTTAGTAAAGTTACAACCGAGCCAATATTATTTAATTACCTAAGTGTTACTAAAGTTTTAAATACATTTCCTAATTTTATCTTTATTCTTCCACAATTTCTTCACAATAGCAGTCGAATAAATAAGGTGTTATTTTTTATAACTATATTGCAATTTGAAAAGTGACTCTTAAAAAAAACTTGTCTATTGCAGGAATCGAAGCGTGCATTCTTCTATAGTATAGTAACAGAAGGCGGTGACAAAGAGAAGTTGGAAGCTTTCGTCAACTTCTGTGAGGATGCCATCTTTGAGATGACACACGCGTCAGGTCTCATGGCAGCCTCGGAGGAGAGCTCCGGAGGGCCTAAGAACAGAGAAGCTGCCTACATGTATATGGGAGATGATGATGATGAAAGGTATTTTAAACACTTATTTCAATGTATTTTTCCTTTTTCATTGTACTCATTAAATCATTTATTCCAGAGCGGGTAAAGATCCATTCCGTCGTGGCTTCCAGTCCGTTAAAGATGGCATTTCTGCAGCATTTTCATCCTTATCACCATCTAATATAAAGGCGAAAATTGCGGATCTGCAGCAAATGCCGCCCGCGGAACTAGCGCTTGGCTTCTTCAAGATGTTCTTCTATCTCTTTTATTACTTGGGTTATGGCGTCCTAGTTGTTGTCAGGTGAGTTTCTATCTTATTGTTATTAAAATAAAGTTCACAATCGATTGTAAATGTGTCGGGTGTTTTCATTTCACGCAACTTTTGATGCAGCCATTGGTAAATGCTTTATGTTAACTTTGTACAAATTTTGATGTAACTTTTTTGCTTTTTGGCTTCAAAACCTTGTTTTTTTTCATTTTGCTGCAATTTTATATCATTAATTATTATTTGTAATTTTTAATGAAAAATTGTATCATTAATTTGAGTTAAATATGAATAAAAAAAAATTGTCAAATTCTCTCAATTTCCACATTGGGCTTGCAATTTTAATCGAAAAGTACTTTTAAATTATATTTTTTGTTTTATTTTAATTTTGCTTTCGCTTTAAAACACACATATTTCAGCTATCTTACCTAAATACTAGATTAAAACTGGAAATTCAAGTGTAATATATTTTTATTTTTGAAATTTCAACTAAAAGTACAAGAGTTCAGGTAAATAATGATATATTTTTCACAAGGTACATATTCGGAGTACTATTGGGTCTAATGCGAGGTCCACAAACTGATGAACCGCCGCCTGAACCCACGGAGGAGGAAAAAATTGGTCAGTTGAGGCACAGGTTTCTGAGTCAACAACAAAGTAAGGCACAACAATACACAACAATTTACGCTTCGCCGTTAATATTGCTCAATTAAATGCTTTTAATAACGGAACAAAATAACTACTGAAAAAAAAAAAACAAAAATCATAATGTTTTTTATAATTATTTAATATAATACGGACATATTCAATAATCTACGCAATATTGAACGCAACTTCAATGTATAAATGTGAAAGATTTTGTGAATAACTTGGCTTAATTTTTTTTATAAAGTTTTAAAATAAAAAATATTAAATCTTTACTGTGTAACGAAAGAATTATAATTTAGAGTAAATATTTTAATTTTATGTACAAAAATGAGAAGATTTGATAAAGTTATCAAGTTCTTGTTGTTGTTGCTTTTGATAAAATAAAGAAAGTATGCGCGTAAAATCAACTTACTAAACTGCCAAATGCAAACTTACAACATAGCAATATTTTCTTATCTGCAATTGCAGATGCGTTGCCTATCTTTAATAGACAGAGGAGTCTCTCCTCCGTTAAATTCACTTCTTCCCATCCTTTCCTTATAAGAAAAGGGTGGGAAGGGAACTTGGACTAAAATCAATTTAATGTATTTTTCTCAGTCTTAAGTTTAAATATATTTTTTGTAATATTTTCTCATAACAAAATATATATATTTAAAGTATAACAATATTTTTAACCGTATTTTTATGTGGTTAATGCTTACACTAAACATTTACACAAATAAACATTTAAACGGTTGTCTGATTTAGCAATTGTGATCGTTTTTAAATTTTGACATATATTTTGTACATAAAAAATAATATATCCGAAATTAATACGAGATTTCCACAATAACATAAGACCTGAATATGACGACATAGTTGAATACGTTAGTACTAACTATAGTAAAAAAAAAATAGAAATAGTACAAATTCGTGGATGGACGAATACATGGCATTCCTTGTTTTGTTATCTGATACTACTTTTTTTTTTTTTTAATCTGATCTCAAAATAATCATTGGATGTAAGTATAAGACCTTTTATGGTTGTAACCATCAGGTCCATCTCGACATTTGCCAGCGCTACCGCCGGCAGACGACACGGGACAGATGCAAGTCTCCGCTTTCGGATTAGACATCACCAAAGAGGATAACGGACAGTACGTTGGACAAATAATTAACTATTTTTTTTATATAAAATACTCGTACATCAATAAAAAAAATCAATTAATTTGGACAAAATGGAACGCATAATGTTTTAAAGTTAATTAGCAAATGCTTATTCTATTCTTGAGTTGAGTTATTTATTATATTTTTTATATTTTTTATATTTTTAATTTTTATTTATTAGGATCCAAGTGAAGCCGCACGAATCACCTTCGACATCAACACCATCATCTGGTGAAGAGGCGGAGGTGTCACCGGACGAGGGTACAGAGCATACAGAAGAGCAACAACCACCTTCACTCATTGACCTGCTGGGGTACGTAGAATTACAGTGACACTTATTGACACATGTCTCTGTTTTATCAAAGGCAATGTGCAGGATGACAATATATGTAGTCGAAACCTTTAAAAATGTCTCTCTACAATCATGTCTTGTCACCTTATTTTTCTCTGCACGTAAAGGGTTAACATTTAAAACTTATCTGTACAGTTATAACATCTTAGTTCCAGATTTTTAGAAAAAAAAAGATTACTTTATTGAAAATCTTTTTCCAATTTTTAGTCATTGCTTTTGTAGTATTAAGATGTAAAACTTTTTTTTCTTTTAATCAACGTAACGACTACAGTTGAACTAAATTTATAATGTTTGAAATTATATGTATAAAAAAAATACTTAATAAGTAGCCTATGTACTCTTTCAGACTATGTTCTACATCTGTGACAAATTTCATCAAGATCCTTTGATCCGTTCCAAAGATACCTTCATACAAACATGCATCCATTTAAACTTTAGCATTTAGAATATTAGTGAGATAGTAAGATTAATTTATTTCTTGAATAAATAATTTTCAGTGGTGAGCAAGCGAAGAAACAAGCACAAGAGCGTATGGAGGCGCAAGCTGCGCAACAAGCCGCCATGTCCGCCATTGAGGCAGAGAGCAAAAAGGTAAACAATTTTATTATCACTTTAAGATATGAAATGTTAATATTTAGGTGAAATTGTTATTTTATAATATCACATTATCTATTAATGCTTTCAAAACATGGAAAGGGGAGAAAATATTTCGGAAAAAAGGTAAAAAAAAAATATATTTGATGTTGTTCATGAAGCACAAGTTCATGGAGTCTCTTAGGGTATATTTATTGAGAGAAAACTACATCACGACTTACCGTTGGTTTCTGAGTATAAAACATATCACACCAGTCATTATCTTTGACAAAATAGAGATAACATGTTTTAAACCGGGATTTAAGTCTCAGAAACCCACGATGAGTGTTACAATACGGAAATGACACCTTTTGATTGCAATTTCTATGGTTAATATATTTCTGATGCGTTCTTGACTCATACAAATAGTTATAACGCAGTATTGGCTCAGTGGAAAAGGAGTTTATATGTCTGGCGATGTTCCAGGCGGTGCAAGGGCCGGCTCCCTCCGCACTGTCACAAGTAGACCTCTCTCAGTACACGCGGCGCGCCGTCTCCTTCCTCGCGCGCAACTTCTACAACCTGAAGTACGTCGCACTCGTGCTCGCCTTCTGTATCAACTTCGTGCTCTTGTTTTACAAGGTCAGTGTCAAATTTGTTTGAGTTTAATTGAAAAATTTATGTTTTGAAATTATTTTCGTCATTCAGCTTCTTTTCGTTACTTATTTACCAGTTTTAATATTGTAAATGTTTATTTGTTTTTATTGGGTGCAATACTTAAAGCAACCCTTATATAGAAAAACAATTCAAATGAGTTAATACTTTAAAGAACATTATTTTTAATTTACCATAAATATAAAAAAATGTCGTTGTGCTTAAAATATTTGCAGGTGTCAACATTGGAGGGTGATGGTGTCGAGGGCTCCGGTCTGGGCGGCATCATGGCGGGTTCGGGCTCCGGCTCCGGCAGCGGAGACGGTATGTACTATACTCATTTTTACTAAAACGGGCTTCAATAGACTGTAATTACGTTTTTACCCGACTTCAGGAGAGTATTTGTATATATGTTAAATCTATTGTGACCTTCTGTAATTCAAGCAACTGAACCTACAAGTGTTATGATGATTGATTTGTCAATTGATTTATAAGAGTCATAGAGGTACAGTGAATTCGATTTTTTTTCTACTTTTTTATTGAGCATCATATCCTATATATCCCCATTCACGGGGCTCGGAACCTACCCTAAGTTATAAGTGACTAGGTCATAGTCAACCACGCTGACTCAGTGCGGGTTGACTTTACACATATCTTTGAATTTCTTCTCAGATATTTGCAGCATCATGATGTTTTCTTTCACTTTACGAATATCGGATGAATGTAGATATGTAAATTGAAAAACACATTGGTACATGGTGGGATTCGAACCCAGGACCTGCAGATTGCAAGTCAAGTGCTTAATCCTTGAGCCACCGAAGCTGCTTTCTTTGATCATCTATTAGAACCTCAGTCGTTTTTTTTTTATTAAAGTTAGATTATTACGCATATTATAATCAGTATATAACAGAGTATGTGTGTGTGTGTGTGTGTGCAGGCAGCGGAGAGTCAGGTGAAGACGATGACCCGCTGGAGGTGGTTCACATTGACGAGGACTTCTTCTACATGGAGCATCTGCTGAAGGTGGCCGCTGTACTGCACTCTGTCGTCTCACTCGCCATACTCATCGGATACTACCATCTTAAGGTAATAACGAAAATTATTTCCCTCATTTTGATTAAAAACTACAGATGTTTTCATACAGTAAAGACAATTGCTCAATTTTATCATCTTGTATACATTATACAGGAAGTTTCCACTACCCAAGTATCCGAAAGGGTATCCCTTATCCATTTGAGTGCATTTTTATTAAACTTATTGTTGACAGGTGCCTCTAGCCATCTTCAAACGTGAGAAGGAGATCGCCCGCAAGCTGGAGTTCGATGGACTTTACATCGCCGAGCAGCCTGATGATGACGACCTCAAGAGTCACTGGGACAAGCTCGTTATATCTGCTAAGTGCGTCTCTAATATCTACACTATATCAGATTCCAAACAAATTCCTAAACCATAGACAACATATGATTTACACTACAATACTTAAGCAACAATTAACAATACTTAAGCCAACTGCCCATAGACATGTGCATTTGACTGAGAAGGGAATCTCCTTTATCAAATCTAATCCTTTCCTTGTAGGATGGGAAGGGAAATAAATAATAGACGGTTGAAGCGAAGCAGTTCCTACTTCAAGAATCACTTGTTGATTCAACACATTTGTGTCCAACGAAAAACATGTTTAAAGTTATCAAAAACAAACCAGATCTATCTTTTAGGTTATTCCCGATATTAAATATTAAATAAACGTATTACTTTGCAGATCGTTCCCAGTAAACTACTGGGATAAGTTTGTGAAGAAGAAGGTGCGCGCCAAGTATTCTGAGACGTATGACTTCGACTCCATCTCCAACATGCTCGGCATGGAGAAGACCTCCTTCTCCGCGCAAGAAGACGAGGGCAGCAAGGGATTCCTGCACTAGTATGTATTAGTATAGCTCTTATTTATTATATTTTTATCTTAAAAATTGATTGATCAAAATTCTTACTTGAAAATTTATTTTGTCCTGTTCAATAATTTAAACATTAACTTCTTACAATTCAACTATACTTTCTTAAAATGTAACTATTTTTTTACGAATCGACTAACTTCTTACTAATCAACTGACTTCTTACAAATCGACTATTTTCTTAGTAATCGACTAAATTCTTACAATTCAACTTTTTCATTTTAATTAAACTTATTTTTCAGTATAATCAACATCGACTGGCGCTACCAAGTGTGGAAGGCGGGCGTCACCATCACCGACAACTCCTTCCTCTACTCTCTCTGGTACTTCAGCTTCTCCGTCATGGGCAACTTCAACAACTTCTTCTTCGCGGCGCATCTGCTGGATGTCGCTGTCGGCTTTAAGACCTTGAGGACCATCTTACAGTCTGTCACACATAATGGAAAACAGGTGAACAAATTATTGTATTTAACAAATTATTGTATTTAAAAAATATTTTGTTATAAGTACTGTTTCCATCTGATATAAAAAAATAATGGCATAAATTGATTGTGCTCCACCATATTGGTTGTGGCCACACTTTCTGTGCATCTACGATTTTTACAACGTCTTTTGCGACGTCAAATACAGTTTTTAACGAAATTGCAAGCGTTAGGTAACTCAACGGCATTGAAAGTGTTAAAATTACTTATTGGTTCCTAATACTGAGACATTATGTTCTTAATCCTCGTATCTAACATCATCAGATCACTATACGTCCCCACAGAGGGAGTCAGAGCTTACTCTTATTTAAACTTAATATAATAAAGCGTAAAAACACATCTTTGTAACACAGGATCGTTACAACTACGGTATATTTTTGAATAATTCTTTATGTAATGAAAATTTATATATTTACAACACGCTTTAGGCTATATATTTTCAACGCCATTAAATTTAAGGAGTGAGTAAATTGAAAAAACTTATAAGCGAGAAAGGGCCAAAATTTTCAACCAATAGCAGCAAAGATGGAATTGGTAACGGTAATTCTCAACCAATAGCGAAAGACCTTCATTGTCATTTGCGCATTTGAATTTTGACATTTGCAATTTAAAGTTTTACACAATAAAACTAAGTTTTTTTGTGTAACACAAATGAATGGAATTTCCCGCGAATGAATACGTACTCTTTTTTCATTTGCACTTCATAATGATAGAAGAAGAATGTTTTTTTTTAAGCAGTACATCAAATTTGATTACAATACAATAATTTCGCCAAACTGCAAGAGCAGTTTATTGGCGAAAAACTGTACCCTGTTTAATGTTGTGTTGCAGTTGGTGTTGACGGTGATGCTGCTCACTATAATTGTGTACATCTACACTGTGATCGCTTTCAACTTCTTCCGCAAGTTCTACGTCCAGGAGGAGGACGATGAGGTCAACAGGAACTGTCACGACATGCTCACCGTCAGTATTTATATCATTTTTAAATCGTCAAATTATATTTAAGTAACTGAATTAAAAAAATAACTAACATTTTCACTAACCTATACAATCCCAAGTCGAAATTAAGTAAACAAAGGAACGTCATGCTCTATACATGGCGGCCATTTTGATTTTTCACATTTTTAGTTTTTTTTTAAATTATGAGTAATAAAGTGAAGTGATATTATAAATATTATTGATAGTTATGAGAGAAACAGTATTTTACAAGAATTCTATACTGTAATAATTAAAAAAGGAAAAGATTTGTTTGTTTGCAATCATCTCCGAAACTAATGTACCGATTTGAAAAATTTCACTTACTTCCACTGTCAAAACTATGATCAGTTAACATAGGCTGTATTTATTATTAGTTTAATTTTAAAATCCGCGCGGACGAAGTCGCGGCCAACTGCTAGTATTTCATAAGTTATTACTTTTAGCGAAAATATACAGTTTATCGAAGGTGATTACATTTTAGATTTGGAATGGGCTAACATATAGATACCATTGTATAAAGTACATCAATAATCGAACCCGCATCAGAGAATACGACATTGCGATATTTTTCTCGCTTACATTTTCTAGATTTCTCTCTTAACCGAGTGTCTCGCTAATAGAGGTCGTCCGAAGGGACCGAACGATGACTCTCGCTTATCTCTCGTTTCTCTCTTATCTCTCACTTCTCTCTTATCACTCACTTCTCTCTTATCTCTCATTTCTCTCTTATCACTCACTTCTCTCTTATCACTCACTTCTCTCTTATCTCTCATTTCTCTCTTATCTCTCACTTCTCTCTTCTCTCATTTCTCGCTTATCTCTCATTTCTCTCTTATCTCTCATTTCTCTCTTATCTCTCATTTCTCTCTTATCTCTCATTTCTCTCTTATCTCTCATTTCTCGCTTATCTCTCATTTCTCTCTTATCACTCACTTCTCTCTCATTTATCTATGTTCGACTGTACTTGTATAATTTGACCGTGTTTGTCTGTTGATGTTGGTGCAGTGCTTCGTGTTCAACCTGTACAAGGGAGTGCGCGCTGGCGGCGGCATCGGCGACGAGCTGGAGCCACCCGACGGTGATGATGGCGAAGTCTACCGCATCATCTTTGACATCTCCTTCTTCTTCTTCATCATCGTCATCCTGCTCGCCATTCTGCAGGGTCAGTGCTCACTGTTCTAATGGTTACAGCTGATAGGTCTTAGACTTTTAGTATTAGGATGCAAACGAGTAAGCGGTCATCTGAATTTGCAAAAAAGCGAAGTGATCTCTGTGACAGCAATTGCTGTTTTATCTACATATAATCAACAGGGAAAAAGACACACAGAAAGAGGATTTTTCCCTTTTTTTATACGTCCTCTTCCCCATCAAATCCACTTCCATTTTCTTTCCTTTCGTCATAAGTCCCACTGGTGGGAATGGGAAGATGTATCCTGATGAACTGATACTGATATTTTGAAGGTTGGTCTTCTTACCTTGTACCTTACTTACAGGTCTGATCATCGACGCATTCGGAGAGCTCCGTGACCAGCTGGAGTCTGTGAAGGAGGACATGGAGTCCAACTGCTTCATATGCGGCATCAACAAGGACTACTTTGATAAGGTCGCACATCATCTTATTTATTACTTTGCGAATGTTTGGATGGATGGATGTTTAATAGAAGGTTCTATAGTTGCATGAATCTGAATTAAATTTGGTATAGATATAGAACATAGTCTATTTACAAAATTCAGTTGTATTAATATAATTTAACATTCCAGGTGCCGCACGGGTTTGACACACATGTACAGCGCGAGCACAATCTGGCCAATTACATGTTCTTCGTCATGCATCTCATCAACAAGCCCGACACTGAGTACACTGGTAAGTAACTTGTGAGGAGGGAAACCCTTAGTGACTGAGTGAAGACCTTTAGTGACTAAGTGGAGACCCTCAGTGACGCAGTAGAAACCCTTAGTGACTAGGTGAAGACTTATAGTGACTAAGTGGTGACCCTTAGTGACCAAATAATGACTAAAGCTACACTACACTACGCTTACACAGTTAACAGTAAGCCACAGGAGGGATAGACGCTGGTCTGCCACGGATTGTTTTTCTCACTGGCGCCAGTCACTGTTTATATTAAGCCAGTTGTATGCCAGCGCAACTATACTACTGTACTGGCATATTATAGATTTTCCAAACGTCTTTTTGATTTAAAGCTAGTTTACTAAAAGTCACATCGCTTTCCATACATGGCGGTCATTCAAAATATCTTGTTTACTTATTTTGTTGAATTTACATACATACAAACCCACATAAAAACAAAAAAAAATCCATATAAAAACTTTATAAATCGGGTAAAAAAATATATTCTAAGTGTTTTTTTTTTGCTCAGGTCAAGAGACGTATGTATGGAACATGTACACACAGAGATGCTGGGACTTCTTCCCCGTCGGAGACTGCTTCAGGAAACAGTATGAAGATGTTATGGGAGAGTAGAACAAAGTCAAGATTTAATATAGAACATAAACAGGCCTTTAGAAATATTGATTCCACTATCAAAAAACTTATATTAAAATGTAATAAGGATTTTTAAAAGTACCAAAATGTTGAAAAAATGTATAAAAATAAATGCTTTTAACCTTATAAATTTAATGTAAAGTAAGTTTCGTTGTTTTATGAAATTATAAAATTTAACTTAAAAATAAATAAATTTTTAAAGGCCAGTTGTTTATTGTTTTAGAAATCGTAAAATTGTAAATTACAATTTGTAAAATATTGTTTCAAATGCTTTTATAGATTTGCATTGCTCAAGAGAAAACACCAATGTCAATCAAATTATTAAACAAATATTAACCTATTAACCTATAATTAAATTAAATAATTATTAGTGTTAAGAGATTGTCATATTTTCATATATCAATTGCAAAAAATTAGCGGGAAAGTTTTAAATAATTCTATATTTCATGTTTAAATTTTCGAATATTAACAACAAATATTTTACGAAATTGTTCGAAATAGTTCAAAGTCTCTTAATAAATAAATATATTTTATTTAAATATAGAGTAAAAATTATTTAAGGTGGCCTTTCCAGTAAACTTTTCTATCGTTAACTTTCTTTCAATAGTTTGTAAAAAAAAATGTGTTAAATAAATTTATTTAATGAAATGACCATGTTTTTTTGTCATCCTTTTTAACCTTTTCAGAAATCAATAATTCAACAAACGACTTATTTATACTGATTTATGAATCGATAGAGGATGAAATTACAGCACTCTTACATGAATGATTAAGAGGCGCTGCTATTGCGGTTGGTTCTGTCAGAAAATGTGTTAAACCTATAAAGGACATGGGCAATTAAATAAAAGACATTTTTTTAATATTAACAGGAGGGCGCTAGTGAGCTCATGAATTTATTTTGACATGTCCATCCGGTTGGATGACTGTTAGTATAAAATTTTTGATTATTCGAAATTTAAAAATATATATATCGATGAAATATTGTCTATGAGTATTAAAAATAAAAGTAGAAAAGAAACAAAGTAAAAGCTATAAAATAATTTTAATTCTTACATAAAACAAAATAAACAAAGTCTTAATTTCTTGCGTTTAATTTTCGTTGTATTTTATCATAACTTGGTTCACATTATAATTCCAGGATACATCACAGATAACAAACACATTTTTCTTATTAAGTAACTTTCACTGACAGTTCACACTGACAAGATTTGACGTTGACAACGTCATGTCACACCCCTAGCTGACAGACGGTTGTTTATGGGCGAGGTACAGAGTAAAAATACTAGTCAAGGCACTAACAAGAAATATTACATCAAACCATCTGTGGTAGAAATTAAATTGTAAATCTCCGAGCACTTGTGTTATTATAATTCTGTATTCGGGAGGCATGTTCATTCTCATCAATAGAACAGACGAACAGAAATACATACCCATTATCTGAGCCAGTATGAGCACTATGATGTTTGAAGATTTAGATGATGATATTTTGTAAAAGAACTGTAAAGAAAATTATAACACTTCAGTAATTCAATGTAAACCATCATCAACTTGCCCTTATCCCTATGGAGGGTCGGCACAGTATGTACTACTCCTCCATACATCTCTATCAGCCGTCGTATCTGAATTTAACCCCTTCTTACACATATCCTCTTTCACACAATCCATCCAAACCTTCTTTGGTCTTCTTCTTCTTCTTCTTGTGGATGGCTATAAAGGTTTATAGCCATCCACATTCAATCTCTTTACTTTTTTGTTTATATAATTATCATCCCTCCGCATAACATGTCCAAACCACGCTAACCTTCTGCTCCTCAATTTCTCGACAACTGGCGCTACATTCAAACTTCCTCTGATATATACATTCTTAACTTTATCTTTCTTTTAATTTAATGTAAATATGTATAGTTCAAATATAAAGCATTTTTTAGCCTTTTAAATTTGAAATTAAAATTAGATATAAGGTTCAATAACCTCGATCTGTCAAATATCATTTTAAAGTACAGACAAAAAATAATTACGACAAAAAAAATTATAGGAAAAATAATGTTTAAATTTTTTTCAATGATTTCACCTTATTTTTTAATTTGGAAACTAAAACGCCATACTTTATACCTTACAAATGGCGCGATAACAAAAAAATATCAATATCAAAAATATGTTCTGACCTTAGTGAGTGTGAGAAGCAGACCCCTGATGCTGGTGAGGACGATACATCCGACCAGCAGGAAAGAGACGTGCTGGGACCAGAAGGCGACGTCCAGCCGCAGCCCCAGCCAGTGCACCAGCAGCTCCAGGCCGCGGGTCACCGGGTCCTTCTTCCCCACTCGGTCGAACACTATGTTTATTGTCGACTGACATACCAACATAACTCAGTCATTTAAGGTTTATTTAACTAGATTTATATACTAAATTTACCATTAACCGTCTTTGAGTGAAGCAGATAGTAATTAAATAAAAAAAAATCTGGAATTTGACTGACAACTCAGAGAATATCGTATCGTTTATGGAATACATTGATACTTGTCTATGTTAAATTGTATACATCTTAAGTAATTACAACATCAAATTTAAAATAATCATTTTTTTAGACTTGACTAGTGTTTAAAAAATGTCCCGTAAGTACCTAACAAAATTTTAATTAATAAAAAATTGAATCGCCAAATCGAGCCTAGAAATATTATCTGTGGAACTAATACAAAAAATGTGAAAAAACTAGCTATGACCCGAGACTCCGTCCGTGCGAAATTAAAGAAAAACTAAATTCTTTTAAAACAAATTTCATCAAGATATGTTAAGCCATTCCGATGATACCTTCTAACAAACATCCATCCATTCATCCATCAATCTAAACTTTCGCATGTATAATATTAGTAAGAAAAAAAACTCACAATAAATATCTTCCAGATACAATACAGGGAAAAGAAATACCCGAGGAAGTTGAAGTACTTCCCCTGGAAGGTATTGGACCATTCGATCTTCTCCCGCATTGTGCGTGCGTCGTGAGCCTCCAAGAACAGCTGTCTACTTAACTCCTCTAAACCTGATATCTCTTGACGTAGCTGTGTTATGTCTATATACAATGGAAACACTACTCAATACATGTTGGGATACCGAGTTAATTATTCTCAAAATCACATTATAAAAGTAACAAGATGTTTCTAAGGTTTTTTTTTTTTTTTTTTTAATAATAAATCATGTGTGGCAACCCCATTTGTCTATGGTAGGTATAGTATCCAACGCTTAAGTTGGCACACCGATGAGAGTAACTTTCTTGTTATTGACGTGCCAATTAAAATCGTCCCAGACAGTAATCACTAAGAATGACATTAGCGTTGGGTGACTCTAAGTGTAAATTTAAAATAAGACATTTACTCTTGGGAATCCTTAGAAACCATTAAATTATAACATTAAATATTTTTTCATAAAATTACTTTAAGACATTGACTTAATTGTTTCCCTCATCTTTATCTTTTGTAAGCAATAAAAAATAGACAACTTACTCTCACTTCCATGACTGAGTGGATTAGCAATGCTGCCAACACTAGATAGAATATTTGTCCAAAATCCTCTATTCTTGACACCGGATTGGTCCAACAGATTGTATTGCTGTCTCCCTCCCATACTGTTAGCTTCCGCTAATGCTATCCTCTTCTTTTTCACAAGTATCATATCCATTGTTTGTAGTAACTTTTTCTCTATTGATAATACATCTGCTTGTGTAACAGGTCTAGAAGTAACGGAAAATTTATCTAGATTTTATTAATAACTAGCTTTTACCCGCTACTCCGTCAGAGCGGAATAAAAAATATGCACACAAGATAAAAAAGTTCCTATGTCCGTCTCCTAGTTCTAAGCTACCTCCCCATCAATTTTCAGCTAAATCAGTTCGACCGATCTTGAGTTATAAATAATGTAACTAACACGACTTTCTTTTATATATATAGATAAATGTTAGCTTGCACCCAAAACAACATTCAATCTTTAACATAGATCCAATTTTTGTTTATAACCTAAGGAGGCAAAGCAAACTACCAACTGAATGTGTCGAAATAGCGAGGCGACCGTTGCCTATAGACATCTGTAAATGGAGATGTGTTGCCTTTAATCAACTGAGAAGGAGACAGAAGAGGATCTTTCCCCTCCCAATGCGTCCCCTCTTCCTTCAAATCCGTTTCATCTTCCCATCCTTTCCAAATAAGAAAAGGGTAGAAAGGGAAAGAGGAATAAAATTAGGCCTCCGGAATTATTTTAATTAACTATGAAATTAAATACAGTACAAAAACTATTTGATCAAACTTCTAAACTTTAAATTATATTAAAAATATCAATAATACTATTATTGTGATAAATAATTGAAGTTTAATATTAAATTTATCCGTTAGTCCATTTTCAAGATAATCTGATGAAGAAAAAAATATTTCTCATTGAGAGGTTAAGGTCAAGGCCTTGTTTTTATTAAAAGACTAGCTTTTACCCGCGACTCCGTCCGCGCGGAATAAAAAAAAAATAGAAAACGGGGTAAAAATTATCCTATGTCCTATTCCTGGTTCTAAGCTACCTGCCCACCAATTTTCAGCTAAATCAGTTCGACCGTTCTTGAGTTATAAATGGTGTAACTAACACGACTTTCTTTTATATATATAGATTACCTTATAAATATAGCCATTGATGTGTAAGGATAGTTGACAGCACCAAAGCCTGACAGTAGTGCCATGACAGTGACACCAATGACACCTATCCGAGACACCCCTTGCTCTATTGAAAATATACCCTGAAAAGAAAAAATAATTGCTTTAATTTTCTTACTAATGTTATAAATGCTAATGTTTGTATGGATGGATGAATGTTTATTTGAATGTATCTCGGGATCGACTCAACGGATTTTGCTGAAATTTGGCACAGATGTACAACATCGTTTGGTAGAACACATAGACTACTTATTACACTTTCCTTTTTAAAATCTGCACTAATGGCAGCAAGTAATTTATAAAAATACTCATACTTAAATACTTGAATTGAAAACAAATGTTACTATTTCAAATACAACAATCATCTTCCTGCCTTTTTCACTATATAACGTTGTTACATTATGTACTACTCATCCATACATCTTTATCAGCTGTCATATTTGAATTCACTCCCTTCTTACACATATCCTCTTTAACACAATCAAACCATACTTTCTTCCGTCTTCCTCTAACTTTATAGCTATTATATACTATTTTATAGTAAAATATTACTTTATGTAAACTTAATACATAACTATTATATTTACCTGTTTTGGACTCAATATAGGGAAAGGATCTCCAATTTTCCAAAAGAAATATAAATAAATGAACCACACAAACATTGTCAGTGGTCTTATGATATTCTTAGACACTGCAAATTAAAAAAATAATTAAATCAAACATATCCATATTACGATGGCACCTACGAATAAGGGTTAATGTGCAAATTGACAATTTTTCAAGAGAGACTCTCAAAATTTCAACCATATATAAAAATAGGCCTCATATACCCTTTTACTGCAGCAAAAAAATAATAATTACACATATAAATGTATATTTTGATTATTGCATGTTGTTAACTAAACTAAGAGGTAGCTTTTAACACAAAAAAGTAAAAATCATCAATTAAATACTATTACATTATTTAAAATAAATAAAATCAAAGAAAAACAATATTTTGCAGTCAACAAAAACTAAATTATGGCATCAATTATAAACTATTATTTAAAAAAAAAAACACTTACCAAACCTAATATTACTGATGCAGAAATAGGCAATGTAAAATGGTATCAGTGCTATCACCATAAACAATAAGGAGTATAGACCAAAATTCCAATGGAAATATCTGGAACTGAAAAAAATTAACTATATATTTAACTGATCCCAGCCAAACCTACAGAAACTTTATTGGTGAGTTCCTAGAGAAACAGTGAATATGACTTTCATATAGAAAAAAGGTTGTTTATGAATCTCAAATATAAAACCATCTGTCTCTACCAAGTGCCAGTTTTGGCACTACCTGCACCCCAAGTAAGTGTCCCCGGCAAAACTGTAATTTGCAGACCTGTGGCACATCTTTCTGTCTAGTCCTGGGCAACCAAACCACTACACTAATGCGGATTCTGTCTCTATCCTTCAGGTTGGTGTTATTTTAACCTATTACTAACATATAATCTTTAGCATATTACTACTTAAAAATGAACCCGTAACTTTTTAAGATAAGCATAAGTGTAGGCAAGAATTATTGTAAAATTACCTTGTATCTAAATATCCAATGATTTCAAATATAATAAGTTCAAACATTGTACAACTGAGAGCGAATGTAACTGAAAATATAAGTTGAACAAGTGTGTGATGAACTTCATAGTCACGAAACAATTGTTTCACAAAAAATATCCATCCACCCACAAAGAATATTGACTGGAAAAAAGATTAATTAACTGTGTTATTATGTTATAATTAGCAATAGTACGTAATTTTAGCATGAAAACCTAGTTTTTACATATTCTTTTCCAACCTTTTAACATTTTTGTAGTATTAAAAGCGTGTAACAACTCTTCAGAAGAATTATTAAAAAAAAGCGAAACCTAACTGTACATACCTGGGATATCAAAATAATGAGCGTATCTTCCATAAAAGTCATTTTTTTATTTTATAAATGCTTATACTTTTTAATTTATGAATTAAAAACTGCTAAACACATCTGCCGCAAATATATTAGTGTCGGTCAGCATTTTTAAATGACAGTTTGAAAACTCGCCAGCTGATGTTGACATTAACAAGTTTGTGACATTCTGTCGACATCTGTGCACAGATAAGTTACTACAATCATAGACAAAGAAATGTAGTCTTTAAAGACCATAAAACCTTTACTTGTAACTTTTTCATAATAGAAATTAAGAATTAGATGGATACTTAATTTTGTTTATTCCTATTACATACGCGGGAAGTCGTTTACGTCCACATAAATTTGGTCGACTAGGAAAACATGTTTAAATAAAAACTCATTTGCAAAATACTTTAATTGAAATAATCAATATAATTTTAATAGTACAGATAACATAATTAAGTCACACAAAACAATAAATTTATACATTTCCTGGCAATCATAAGCAATAATCTTCACAATCAGATACTTCTAGATAAATTTTATCTTCCTCTGACATTTGAATTTCATAATCATTGGCTAGAGCTTGTCTAATTAAGTTTGTGCCATTATTCTTGTCTAAATGTGTCCTTTTATGTTTCTCCAACCATAGCTGTGTTTTGAACTTGTTATGACAAATATCACATTCCAAAGTAGCATTTAAATGGTGATTTTTCACATGTTCAGCTCTCCGAGATGATGAAATGAACCTTCTTTCACAATGCTCACATTTATAAGGTTTTTCACCCGTGTGGATACGCGTGTGGTATAATAAAGACTCCTTTGTAACAAAATTACCCCCACATATGTTACAATGAAACTTTTTTTCTTGTGTATGTTTCACTATGTGAGCATTTAACCGACTAAGTGCCCAGAATTTCTTTTTACACCATTTACATTCATGACTTTTGTAGTTGCCATGCTCATGTTGTATGTGAACTCTCAAGGACACCTTTTGAGTGTACTTTTTATTACAATAATCACATGTAAACTTGGCTTCAGCAGGATTTGCTCGGGTTTTTTGACCACATATATTCAGTTCTATATGTTTCTTGAATGTTGTATGACTTTTGTATGTTCTGCCACAAGCTTGACATACTAATTTGAGCCCTCCATGACCCATCTCATGCATCCTAAGTGTATGTCTATTATGAAATGTTTTACCACACTCCATACATATAAGGGTACAGTGACTTTCCTTTTTATGGGCTTCTAAGATTGATTGGGAACCAAATTTTCTATGACACACTGAACATTTGAAGACTTTTGGTGCATGAACTCTTATATAATGGTTTCTCAAATTGGACAGAGATGGAAAATCCTTTAAACAGCCTTTACATATTAAATTTTTTCTATTATTTTTATCGTAAAGCATTTCACTAGTAGGTATTGCCACATTATTTCTATGCTTTGTTTTAAATTTGTGTTTATGGTTTCTTTTTTCAATATTGATAAAGTCAGATTCATCTTCTTCTATTTTTATTTCAGATCGGTACTCTGAACTTGGCTGCATTTCTTCTGTGTTGATTATAGATCGAAATCTCTCTATAGCGTTAGTTAAATAAGGTTTTGAAACTTGATTGTAATCATAGAACAATTGACTTGTATAATTTTCTGGATCTAAAGAAATGTAAAGTGTTTGACATACATCTCTTTCATGTTTTGTACTTTCCAAAGAATTAGAAATAATATCTATTACTTTGCATAACTGCTCTGAGTTTTCTTGCGTAGTTTTAATGAATTTATAACTCTTTATTGCTATCTTCATACATCTTTCACAAATTATATCAGATGTTGAAACATTAGTATAAGTCTGAAACAAAAAAAAGTGATTATTAATGTTGGGCTGTTGGGAATAAACTTAAAAGCTTAAATGAGGAGCCATGTTGATTAAACCCTACAAAAATTTAATTTACAAGCAAAATACTGTCAGAAGAATGTTTGAAATTAGTTGTAATGAATCACATGTAAACAAAATCTCGTAAAATTCTGGCTATATAGAAATTATACAATAGAGACACAAGACATGGCTCAGCAAGTATTTCAAACTGATATTTCTAAGCTTTCCAACTAAATTACCTTCCTGGTAAGTGGCCTTTACTTACCTCTTCTCCAAGTAATGAAAACAATATTTCTGACAGTTTGACATGGTTTTCTGAGTTAATTGTTTTTAATACCACTTCATTATAAATATTAACACCATTTCCATTAACTGAATCGAAACATAAACAACAATATTCAAATTTTCTTGAAAGTATATTATGAAGTGCTTTTTTAATGATATTCATTGCAAAATATAATTGATTGGATCACAACACGGTTACAGCGGTAATAAGGTTACATATGTTACACACATTAATCGTATTTAATACCACTTTTATTGTTTTTATACAAAACAACAAGGTATCAGATCAAACTACAAAAACTATTGCTCAGTTGACAGTTAATTGACATAATAATTTCTAATGACAAGCATCACATCAGTTCAGAATCAGAAAACGAGTGACCATGACCAACGTTTTGGTTTAAGTTGTGATTTATGAAAACAAAAACAAGTAGAGACAGGAAAAATCTGAAGAATCTCAAAAATAGTTTTATCAAAAAGATCAACAAATCGTTGAGATATAAACTTATTAAAAACAATCTTATAAATATTGTTATCAAATTTTTCCCAAGCACAACATTGTCTATGAATCTTCAATCGATGGAAAATGTTAACCTAAAAATTTGGTTCTTTTCTTTCACGAATCTGTCACTGTTGCGAAATTTCTTTTGGAAAGAGTATGTCGCTTGGAAAATTTGGAAAAATAACATTATCGTGGTAACTACAAATATATCTAATATTTCCATATTATTCCTTGTTATTGACAAAGAACATTCCCGGTGGTGAGCCCAAAATTTATTTTATATCAAAGGTTATCAAAAAAACATTATTAAAAAATACCAAGATTCTCTTAGTTTGTGATATGTACTAATATAAATTTATAATTACTTATTGATTTAGTTTGTAGGTATACTGTAGCATATTTAAATCAGGTTATATATTATCGTATGTAGAATACAAAAATGATTGGAATAAAATTAAAACGTAATAAATTAAGGCATAATATCTATAATACTTCAAAGCTATATCTGTATGTTTCAGGTTAGGAATAACAGTTACAAGTTTATCTCTTTTTGTGGTTGCAAAAAACTACGTAAATGACCGTCGTATTGAGAATATGAAAGCGCGCGAACGTATGCGCAGAGCTAACGAAGGAGAATATCCCGACCTGTACAGGAAACTGTGAGAAAATGTAAGTAAAACTTATTACCAAGTTGTAACTCAACCATCTTTCATCATCATGGTTTCCGCCATCTATATTCTCTTATAAAAGAAACAAAGAAAGATATCTATGATTTGATCCAAGTTTGTGTTTGGAATTTCACATTTCAAATAACAATCCAACCTGGATAAGTAAGAAACAAGAGTCATTATCCAATCCCAATGGGTAGTCCATAAGCGAGTTGCTGGAGTAAGAAAAAATCAATATTCCGGTGCCTTGAAATTTTGGATATATAAGGACCATTTTAAGGTTTTATATTAGAATTTTTTCCCAGTGTTCATAAATAGTTGGTATCCAATTTAGAATAATAAATGTGCTACATCAACTGTCTGCTTAAATAATATGCAAATTACTTTTTGTATAATTTAAATTTTAACATAAGATAATACTTACAAAAATATATGTAACAGTTATTGATAATTAATAAATATAATTTGTTGCAGTTATTTGCTGTAATATTCTAGAGTGTGAAGAAAGAAATCAAATATGGCAGTACCACAATTAGACCCGGCAAAGCTGCAATTGGTCCAGGAGTTGGAGATTGAGATGATGTCCGACATGTACAATCGTCTAGTAACCACCTGTCATCGAAAATGCATACCCTTGAAGTACCATGAACCGGAACTTGGTTAGTATTATAGTCATACAGCCAATATTCTACAAAATCTATATATATTAAAGAAAGTCGTGTTAGTTACACTATTTATAACTCAAGATCGGTCGAACAGATTTAGCTGAAAATTGATGGGGAGGTAGCTTAGAACTAGGAGACGGACATAGGAACATTTTTATCTTGTGTGCATTTTTTTTTAATCCGCGCGGACGGAGTCGCGGGTAAAAGCTAGTTTTAAATATTTCTTACTTACCTATTTTATTCTAAATGTGACATTAAATGTAAAGTTATTAACTGTGAAATGTAGCCTTAACACTATTATGATCATTATCTGTAATCAAGATTAATTATATTTCTATTATAGGGAAAGGTGAATCAGTCTGCTTGGATCGCTGTGTTGCGAAATATTTAGATGTTCACGAACGCATCGGTAAAAAATTGTCAAACATGTCCCAAGGAGACTCTGAAGATCTTACCAAAATAAACTTGCAAGAAACCAAAAAATAGTAGAAGCTATCAAAAGTAATTATAACTTGCAGTAAATTGTGCCATAGACAATATGGTTTTTTTTATTTCACATTTAGAACAGACCTCCTTTTTGTTTGATTTTTATTATGAATACCATTATAATTTTATTGTATGCTGTGCTATACATTTAATTAAAAAAATTGGATACTGCAAGTTATAATTTATTTGATAGATATGAGAACATACAAATAGATAAGGGAACTTATAATGCACAAGTCATTAAATAAACGACCCTTATCTGTGCTTAAATTAGTTTCCGACTCATTGCATTTCGATTTGACAATGGTGTTGTGTTAGCATGGGTATTTTTAATTTAGTAATATATTAGACAATGTTAAAAATAAAATTGTGTGAAACATTTTTTATCTTTTATTTCATTTTCACTCACTAAAACTACTAAGAACAAACTATACTAGAAATCACAATCTATTACGACTACTTAAAAAAAGAATTATTTATTTTTTACACCACAAGGATAATCGATTATTCCAAATCGATATTCGGGCGAGTAACTTTTTATAAGTTGTACCAAGATAAAAATGTTTGCGCAAAAGAAAACAATACCTTTCAGCCAGATTAGAATAAATATTTCTCGGCATTTAAATTCTAACAAATATGCATAAAATAACCATGCACCTTGTGCGGCGAACCATATCATAGACAACGATAAAGCTACAACTGGTTTCAATCGAAGATTATGGACAACCAATGGCAAAAGTGACAGGAACCAAATAAAGTATTGTGACGTCATCACACTATTAAACGCGACCAAAATAACAGATTGACAGAACAAAGCGAACGGCAAAGTTTTCGCTTCACAGCCAAAAGATAAACTTAACACGAATAATATAAATAACTCTAATATTTGTGAAACATGTTTCACCACGTCGAATATCAATTCATCCATTGTTAGATAGGAGTAATAAAAAAGAACAGAAAAATTATGTTTCGTATCCTTTCTGAATAAATGATAAATATAAGTTTCGAATAGAAATTCATAGCCATATTTTAAAAACATTGTATAAGTTATTATAATCAATGTGAAAATGCAACTAAAGGCTAAAAATAATTGTTTTTTATTAGGCAATAGTGCAAGAAATCCAGTTTTTAGATCGGTGTTGCGATTTATTTTGTATTCACACAATGAAAGGTACATAGGAAAACTGAAAGCTAATGGATATATTCGTAAATGTATTGAAATACCTAATAATATCCCGGATAAGACGTATTTAATTAAACCCTTCACCTTATCTGTTTGCAAGAAAAATATCGACAGTATAATAAAGAAACAAGACACAGAATCAGCATTACCTCTTGTAGAAATGGCGATACTCAATGGATTGTACAGCCAAAAATATGAACAATAATTAGAAATTCTCCCACCTTCTTTCGACTTCAATTGATTTTCAACTAATATCTTCAAAATTATAGTTAAAAGAATATCAAAGACAGAAAAGAGGATTTTGCCAAAATATTTGTGTAATAAAATATTTGGTATCAAAAGGTAAGCTATAATCGGGCTGTATCTGTACGTGTGCCTCGCGTAAGGAGATTTTCCCGCCAAAACATGCCGTGCAGCGTCCGTAAAAACTTTATAGTCTACATCAGTGTAGCCAACATCGTAATTATTATCATGGTAATCACCATAGACAATAAGTCCTAATCTTATTGCAATTCCTGCTATCAAATGATAGCTGAATGGCAAATTGATGACGTCTTTTATAACATTCATTTTAAATTCTCGTTTTTAATTCTTTCGCTGCGGATTGTAAGCAGGTATAGAATTCTTTGAACTCTTGAGCACAATCGTCCTTTTTTACTTCCTCTTTAAGTAATACACAACGCGCATACAATGCACTTTGTTTGGAACACTTGGCGAATATTAAAGGATATTTTGCCAAACGTTCACGCGCTTTTATAACTGATTCCATATTTAGTTGCCGCCTTGTATCTGCCTCTTGAACGTGGTCGGAGGCTCGGTGAAGTCGAACTCTTCTCTAGGTCTTATGAAATAATCGTACAGAGGCTTGGAAAAGAATATAGTAAGTCCTAGAGTCGTAAAGGTGATTTGAAATGTCCTCGGATATCTATAGATCCAACTACGTTTACCCAATGTTTTACGGCGACGAGGATTTTCCATAATTATCTGGAAAAAAAAACATGTTCATGTCATATAACTTGCCGTAGAGTTAAAACAGGTTTTCCACCGTTTGTGTAATTAACATATTTAATATCGTAGCGACCCCGAGATTTCCATTAGATAAACGAAAGAACGATGAATTAACTTATTTGTGTGTACATACCAAAGCGAATAGAATATTTTTAGAGTGTCATGAAATGCAAGTTTGCTTATGAGGCGATGTCCAAACTGCAAATAATTGACAAACATTACATAACAAGTTTCAGCAGTTTGAATGACACATCTATGATTTTAAAACTGGTTACAAGTCACTCTCTCCTACTCTCACTTCTTTATGTCGGGACTCTCACCTAATTCTTATCAGGCCTGTCAGTAACAGGCGCAAATTCTCTTGGCTCCAAGCGGTAACCCTCGCATACCAGCGATATATGCTTGAACTTGAGGCAGCACTGTCGCATAGACTCGAAGACACGAGCGCAACGTACTTCTTGAAACTTATTCTCTGCAGGACAAATAAAACATATATACGATAAAAATACTATGTATGAGATTAGTTATGATTCTTAATTTTTAACCGGAAACGTTACACTATAATATTTCTATCACTACAACTAAGAAAAAAAGTATAACAACTTATTTTTCTACTAGAAAAAAAGTTGTGAGATTAGTATTCAATAAGGTAGTATTAAGTTTAGCACACTGCGATAGGAGGGTCGCTAGACTAGTTAGAGCTTATGACTTGAATATTGCTCAACTCTGAAAAACCAACATTTCGCGGTTGGAAATGATCGAATAACTCGTTCCCTCTTAGGTATTAGGTACTATATTACTATACTGATTTATTTATTCTACCGAGATTTCATTCACGTACCATTTTCATGCCAACGGAAATTCCTTCTTTCTACTTTCCCCTATAATTTATGAGTGTAACTGCCGAACTCTGCAGCGTTTCATTGTCATTCAAAGTGTACCTTAGTGTAGTTTTCTACCTAAGGGAAGTTTTGGTTTGAGAAAACGTAGTAATACACCCTTCACGTATATTCAAAGATCCAGTGCGGCAAGTCATCGTTTTTAAATTTCTAAGCCAAAAATAACCTTGTTTGGTGTTTCAACATGAATTGACCCGCCCACATAATGTATGACGCAATGTATTATCACGCATACATACTGATTAACAGCTCTTATCGATATGCGTACAGCATATGCAGGTTTTTAACTGTTGATGGATTATGTTAGGAAAATATATGTTTAGAATGAACTTGAACGAACGCAAACATGTTGGCGCTTGTGGCACTTCACCTTAATTACAACGTGACGTCAAACGGTTAAGTTTTTATTTGAGGAACGAGTTATAGTGATCATAGATTTAATTTAGGTAGATATTTCTTTATATTAGTACCATCGTTCGTAGAAGATAAATAAAATGGATAGACAGTATGGGCTTAATATAAAAAACATCAGTGTTTAAACACATCTTAATAATTTTATCTAACGTTGATATTAAACGTTACCAGAATTAAAACATGTACTAACTAAACAGTGTCTATATTTATCTCTCGTCAATCTTGCTAGAAGATTTCCAAGACAATAAGGTTTGTCAAAATATTAATTTATACGCTACAAAAATCGTGGGTTTCTATTTAAAACATTATTGTCTATGTTTTGTCAAAGATAATGACAGTTATGACGATATTTTTTACACACAGATTTTGGTCACTGGAACCAAAAGAAAGACTGTTTCCACGTTTCTATTATTTTCCAAGAGTATTGTGTAACTGCACGTGTCCGTTGAGGTCAGCGCTCTGGGTATCGATTGGACGTCACATATATACTATGTCACCGACCGACCGACAACTTCGCAAGTTTATAATGAGACTAGCAGCTACCCGCGACTTCGTCCGCGCGGAATTAAAAGAAAATCTACTAATAAATAGCCTCTTTGTAATCTCTCCTCTTTGTAATATTACGAGATAAATTATTAACTGTCAGTGAAAATTAATTATTGTGATTACCGATCTCTTCATTTCAAAGATCAAAATTAAAAACAAATCTGCAATTTATACATATATTTTATTAACAATATGATATAATCGACATGCGCTCTTAAACTCTTAAAAAAAAAGGATACTTTTATACAAGTAGTACGCTCAGTATCTTTGTGTCTCTGAAGTTATACTCAAAGTTAAAACAATGATATACATCTTTCTCTTTCCTTTCTTCACATTGCATATATTCGTCTCTCTCACTCCCTGTGAAAGCTTCCTTTCCATGACTAACATCAGACATACAAAGATTTATCGCGTGTTTTATACTAAAACGAAATGTGAAGATTACAAGTTATAACAGTGTTTAAATAACATGGCATATTATAAAATAATAATAAAAAAAAATTACAGCCGACCGTTCGTTTACACACTAACTTCGTAACAATACAATTGCAATTAATTTAAATTTAATTTCATTAAGATATATTATTTTATTTATAGATATATTATATTAAATACGTCAAAAATTTAAATATATGGTACATACTTTTCACAAATGTGTTTTGAAATCAAATCATTTTTACATTTCCTTTTTTTGTTTCAATTGATAATATTTTTATATAATAAAATTAATTAATAAAAAGTAACGGCCTTTAGCAATGATAGGTAGGTAAGGACCAATTTATTTTTCCCATGTTTATTTGCTACCAAAGCTAAATAAGCATGGAGACTTATTAATTGGAATCCAGTTAGAACATTAGTAATATGGAATCTGTGCTTTAGTCTATTTCGAAATGTATTTAGGTAAAGACAAATTATATTATCTATTTTAAATTTAAAATAAAACTTTACGTAATTTTGGAATACACATATTTATAAATGAAAGCATGTATTTAAATTCTTGATAATATCTCCAATCCAAGTCAACAATTTTTTTAAAACCTAATACCTAAGTGTTACTTCAATTATAATTACACATATTTAGTATACTTTTTACACACTATAGTCTTATAGATTCTTCTTATTTTTGTTAATTAAATAAAAAAATTTAACATAGCAAACATAGGACATATTTTCTTGCAATTTTTTTTTATAATTTCATTGTAATTACATTTTACATCTACAGATGGAAATCAACATATGTTATCGTTTTAAAACAACAAACAATAAAATGTATGTACAAACATATATATTATATATTTTACGACATTCATATCGCCATTTTCTATACAAATAAGATGGATAAAATGTTCCGGTGCTAGAGTTGGCAAAGCGGATAAAAGATTACTCTTGTACCCGTCATGCCAAATTATATTCCGGATAAATACAATAATTGGTTGACATCTTTAGGCCATTACGTTATGGGTATTAAAAGAAACTAAATGGTAAAAATATCTGATAAATCAAAGAATTGATTTACTAAAAGACTTGATAAATATTTGTGAAATTAAAGAACAGCACTTACTTCCTGATATCTATTAAAGATCTATAAATTATATTTAGTTATGATCCAACGCCGAAATTAATTATACAAAGGAGTGCATCAAATTCAAACATGTCCGCCATTAAATTTCACTTAATTTGTGAAAATCATGTGATAAAACGAATTTATATTGTATTTAAATAAGGGTAGCTAATATTACATGTGTACAGTACTCAAGGGTACGGCAATGAGAGAGTTTAGTTTTTAATAATTATAAACAAATGTAAAATCGATTCATAAATCATTTTCATTTCATAGCAAAGACCATTCAATTGGCAGCGAGGCACTTCCTTCATTGTCAATTGAAACAAATTGATGTGGCCATACACTGGAAAATATGTCACAGAACAATTGTGAACTTTGATAATTTATAATCCGACAAATATAATGAAGTGCTGATACCATGAACTAAGCATTAATTAATTTTACATACAAATACATATAAGAATTCTTTAATAACACACAAATAAATGTGCTTAACTTTATCGAAGCAAACTTTAACAAATTTTTGTGCAACGGAATATTCAGAAAATATAAGTGTTATACGAAAATTAATACATTCTCTTCTAATACTTATAAAATTAATTTCTTTTATAGCTTATTTTAATATTTTAAATATTAATATCCAAATACACACAACTTTTTAAGATAATTTTGAAAGTTATTGCTTTTAACTTTAGAATTTATGAATACAATGACTAGTTTAAAACCTTTATAATATTCAAATAGTCTATTTTTTTTTACATTTATTTTCTATTTATTTAGCTCAATATCTAATATAAATCGTTTTAATTTATTATATTTTTAATGGCATTTATCAACATACATAGCTTTCAATTAAAGTATGAAAAGAAAATGGCGACATGCAACATTATTTAAAAAATAAAAGTGACTTCATTGATCACCAGAAATAAACTATTGGTACGGCTTTGCTCAAAGCAAAACAATGTACTTTTGACCATTTATAGCAAATGTTATTGAAAAAAAAAAAACAGTTTTCATAAAAAAAGCAATCTGGGTAGATAAATTGTTTTTTATTATATTAATTATTTTTCTTTTTTTTTAGTACTGAAACATGTTAACAGAATAAGATAAAGTATGATAAACATGGGGTCAAATAGAATTGATAATATTTGTTTATTGTTTAAACATTAATTCATTACAATGCAATGGAATAAAATTTTCTCTTAGTGTGGATCATCACTGGTGGAATTGTACATCAAAAATGTCATAACTGTTAACAAGAACATTGTGTTATTGAAACAGAAAGAAACTGTTTTCACAAAGGTGTCGGCAGACTCTGGACAAATCTTAGAACATTGTGAAATTTTATCTTTTGCAGCTTTAAAATACTAATGGCTGGAAAACATGACATGTTGCAATTTTACAAAGAAAAACAATTAATTTATAATTTAAATACATACATATTGCACTTCTTTATGTTGTCTTAATATTTATAATGAGTATTAATTTAGTTACCATCAATTATTGGTTTGTTATGCATAGAATCTCAATATGTTTTAATGGACAAATTATAATTATGACGCGAAAGTGAACGGTAGTGTCGGTGGAGGCTGTCCCAGACGTACTTTTGCCGTCCAGATTGTAGAAACGAGATAGGTGTCAGGACTGCACCAAATCGAGATATGTGGTCTCTGGTTGTTGTTGTTGAAAAATTATATTATCAATGAAGTCAAAACAAAAAAAATCGTAACAAAATATATAGTAACATAGTTTATGTATATAATTTTTAAATTATATTAGTAATTCATTTGTTTTCTGTGAACATAAACATTAAGGTTTTATGTAAAATATTATATCATGTACTAATTTATACATAACATGATATTTATAAATAATGATTGTAGATAAATAGTTGGAAACAAGTTGACACCATAGTAATGGCAACATATAAATATAGAAACATAAATGAAGCTGTAAAAAGCAAAATAATATGCCCACCTATTAGATATACATACATCTCATTGCTCTAGACAATTGTTTTCAACTTCAAACAGTTGTTCTCAAATATGAAAACACGCAGTTCACAATGTCAGCAACAGCAGCAACTTTACATAATATAAAGGCTATTGACTTGGATCTGCTTCAACAGGTGCAGGCTGGCTTACAACTGGCTTCTCCAATTGTGGCTTTTCGGCAATTTGAGGCTTCTCAGCAATCTGAGGTTTTTCTGCAACTTGAGGTTTTTCTGAAATCTGAGGTTTTTCTGCAACCTGTGGTTTTTCTGCAACCTGTGGTTTTTCTGCTACCAATGGCTTTTCAAGTATTTCTTGTTTATCAGCTACTCTTTCAGTGGGTGTGTCAGAGCGTTCAATATTATCAGATGTCACTGACTTAGTTACTTCATTGGCTTGGATATGTGTGTTAGATAACTGGTTTGTTATATCTGGGCTTTCCTGTTCCATTTCAGCGGGGCCATTCTGCTTGCTAACATCTGGCATTGGTGGAGAGACTGATCGTTGCATAGCATTTTCTGGAATCGAAGGTAAAACTCCCCTTGCAGAATTTTCTTCACTTGACACACTATGTTGTCTCTGCGTAGGCATGCTTGGTGGGTGAGACAATGTCTGTGGAAGATGTGGATTGTGCAATGGTAATCTAGATTTATCACTCTTCCTCCAAAGTGTAACTTCTTGCTGTTTAAAGTATCGACGGTCTTCTGTGTCCATTAGAACAAGATTAAGGTAGTATCTTACTGAGAATTTATTGTTTATATCTCTCATGGTAGGTGTCAAGTCATACCCTGCTAGGAATACCCTTATTGGAATACTCTCTCCCCTCACCGGTGCACCATCCATTATTTCATATTTTGCTACTGTCTCATTTTCTGTAAATGTATTTGGACCGGTACCTGTTGTTTCTCTTTTAATTATAGATATTTCCATGTGTTTAATTTTGATGCGCACCAATAAAAAGTAAATTTTGCCTACAATGACATCTTTCAAATGATATTTAGCCTTGTTGTACTCAAACTCTATATGTAGACAATCCTCAATGCCTACTTCCATTTTTATAGAGTTCAAAACATCAGGGTAGCTGCACAGAGTATGAACTGCGATGTCAACTTCCTTTACAACGTCTGTGAGCCGCCGAACAATAGTAGCTCGAAGAAAATACCTTAGTCTTACATTAGCACCAGTATATACTTCGTAAGGTTTTTCGACATTGGCAAACTCAAATGGATACGATGTGTGCTGAAGCAAATCTCCTGGCCTCGCTAGCTCCTTTACTAATGATATGAATTCGTGATGATTCCCTCTGTCGTAGAATAATTCAATTTGACCTATGAGCTCTACTTTAATTCCTTGATGCTCCAATTTCGAACCGGGTTTCCGTAAAGTGACATTAACACGTCCGGATACGGTTTCGCCGTCGTAATACAGCAATAACTTCTCTTTTTTACCATCATCCGTTTTCACTTCGGCAACTTTTCGTTTGTCAGCATCATCGAACACGATTTCGATATCAGCCGTCTGACCGAACCCGAAAAAACTCATTTTTGCATTCAACTGTTACGCAAGACACTTAAAACTTTTTACGTAGTTTTCGACACAAACATTAATGATATAATTGAGCAAAACATTGAAAATAGGCGATGAAACGCCCGCAAATCCGTGGAGGCGACTGAAAGGTTGAAGCAAAGATGGCGTCTAATCCATGTCGGTTGTCGGCAGGACATTTCGTAAATAATGTAATAATGAATTTACTTACCGGAAAGGCATCTCTGGATCTCACAAGCGAATTTCTTACAAGGGTCGGCCGGCATATATAAAAATTACATCTATTTTTACATGAAAACGAAATCTCAAATTTCATTCATGTGTACATATGACATTTTTGTTATGGCAAGAAAATAAAGTTACAGATTAACATTATAAAACTGTATTTTAATAAAACAATTAAAATACTGAAATAAACGTATTTAGCGGTTGTGATATTTTTGTAATTTTTTTAATCGGCGTATTTTTTAAAAATGTAAAACGTATTTGTCTAATAATTGACGTGACCATTGACCAAAACTGCCAATCGTGTGGCTTTGTCTAATTTTTTGGTGGTTGGTAGTTTTTCTCATGCTCTTTGGTATTAAATGGTGGTACGCAAAATATTCTTTACCTAACGAACGTGAAAAAATATTGTGGGGGGTTTATGAATCTACTAAATACCCAAAATTTAATTAATATGGAAATTACTCGCGCTACCCTTGGAATCGCAGTCGGTATCGCCGGAACACTATTTCTAGGCTATTGTGTTTACTTCGATCAACAGAGACGAAAGGATCCTCTGTTCAAAAAGAAGTTGAGGGAACGTAAGTATTTTAATATGTACTATCTGAAACATATATTTGTCAATTTTTAACATTTACATTCATTATCTTCGCAAAACAATATAATAGAAGACCATTGTGTGTTGTATAACAACCTATAATGTTGTATCACATTATGCCGCAAAACTGTCCCATGATTTTGTAACCTCATGAAAGTGCAGTATTTGCAAAATAAGACCATTAAATTAAGCAGCAATACGGGACACGTTGTACATTATGACGTAGACTGTTATTTAACGCTTAAATCTATTATAATCCCTATATCTATTACATACTCAAAACTGGAACTATTAAACAAGTTAAATTCTTCATCGTGTTTCAAATTGAATCCAAGTCCCCCTCTAAATTGATGTCTATTGCATAGCTACCTAAAAATATATACCATTTAATGATGACATTTTAGTAATGATGAAATTTTATAACCTGTAAAAATCAGATTGTAAATTCTTCTTAGTCAAGAATCTCTTCGAGTGTAATTCTAAAGAAATGAATCTTGTAGGACGACAGAAGGCACAACAGAATGCATCACGATCTCGCACACTGGGTGGCCCACTGCCCGACATGAGTGATCACGAAGCCATGCAGAGATTCTTCTTGCAGCAGGTAAAGATAATCTATCTTTTTTTTTTATAAAGAAGACAATATAATTACAATAAAATGTATGATAATCTGAGAGCCATGGAACTCTGTCCAATTACAGGGTTCAATATTTCAATTCAATGAGATCTCTTCTGAAAAAGATGTACATGAAGGGGTTGCTAGGGTTCTCTGATGAGTTATGGAGTTGCAAACATACTACTAACTGAATACAGAGATAATTTATTTAAAAGTATATTTCTTAATGTTTAGATTCAGCTCGGTGAAGAGCTGCTGGCTGCAGGTGATCTGGAAGCGGGTGTTGAGCATCTCGGACAAGCTGTCACTGTATGCGGACAGACGCAGCAACTGTTGAGTGTAAGTATTTACTACAAGTGATAAAGATAATTTAAGATTCTTTTTATTATGGTTAAAATAACAGCTACAGTGACCAAAACCATAAATCCTAGCTCAATTATATATTAACTGACTTATAAACTCAACATAGGTTATTACAATTCAATGTTCTATTTTTAACTAGCTTTTACCCGCGACTCCGTCCGCGCGGAATAAAAAATAGAAAATGGGGTAAAAATTATCCTATGTCCGTTTCCTGGTTCTAAGCTACCTGTCCACCAATTTTCAGTCAAATCGATTCAGCCGTTCTTGAGTTATAAATAGTGTAACTAACACAACTTTCTTTTATATGTATAGATTGCAAAAATGATAGGAATTTAACTTTTCTGTTAAACACTTTCTTATAAAATTAATTGGTTGTTTTCATGGTACAGTAGTGTTTTACTTTCTATTACTTCTAGTTGTTAACTTTGTTACAATTCAATGATTTTTATTCTCTTAGTAATTGTTTAGTGTTATTTATATACAAAGTATCCTTAATTACTACTTAATGAAGTAATAAGAAAATGTGTTACTACTCTTGAATGTTAAGTTCTTTGCACAAACACAAATAAAACTATAAAATACTAGCTGTCGCCCACGACTCTGTCTGCGCGTAATTAAAAAAAAAACTTATTAAGTAGCCTATGTTCTACATCTGTGCTAAATTCATCAACATCCATTGAGCCAAGCCAATACAAACAAACATCCATCCATCTAAACATTCGCATCTTTATCTATATATATAAAAGAAAGTTGTGTTAGTTACACCATTTATAACTGAAGAACGGCTGAATCGATTTGACTGAAAATTGGTGGACACGTAGCTTAGAACCAGGAAAGGGACTTAGAATAATTTTTACCCCATTTTCTATTTTTTATTCCGCGCGGACGGAGTCGCGGGTAAAAGCTAGTCTACAATATAACTCACACCCATAACCCAGAGTGGTAGACAGAGATGATTGACTTATATTTGGTGCAATTGTGGCACACCTTACATCTTTTACATTCATACAAATGTCCATCCATGTCAATACCAAGGGACATTAATACCGCCCTCCTTGAGTATTTCACTAATTTGGATTGTATAAGTGAATCCAGGAGTAAGTGGAAGTTAGATCTATATAAAAAAATACATATTTTACAGGTACTTCAACAAACTATGCCAGCACCAATCTTCCACATGCTCCTCAAGAAGCTTCCAGAGGTTTCTGAACGTCTTCGTGCTTCAATGAAAGCTAACAGCAGTTCCTTGCATGAGGATGATGTGGAATAACAGCTGCCAGAAGTAGGTTACATCTAGACAGCAATGTTGACTTCTTTATTTGGCCTATAAATTTGATTTAATAATTTCGTTAAAAAAATTATTTTTCTCTTCAGATAGTTTTCAAGTTTCAAGTTTTTTTTTTTATCTTTTGTAACATCGAAATTAAAATTTCTAAATTTCAACTAAAAATGTGTTACCACATTATTACTTTTTTATATTGTTTTATACTTTTTTTTATTGATATATTTATTCTGTACTGTATATGCCTGCAATAAATTTAAAGTTGTGACAGATAAGAAAAGAAATATATTTTTTTCAAAGTTGATTGAATACAAACTGAATATAGGCAATGAAGAAGTAAATTTTTGTTTGTAATTGTGTAGAAATTTGTTTTTTTAGGTTATCTTAGTTTCAAAATTGGCTGTAAGCGTTAGGCTATAACCAAATAAAATGCGATTGCGTAACGAAAATGTTTGTTTTTTTTTTGTTGGTTTGTAGAAAGTAAATTTTGTTTTACTTTTGACGAGATTAAAAGAGAGAAAAGGTTTCCATTTTAATAAGATTTTTTTTTGTTTGCCGCCAAAAAGTTTGTTTGTATCCATAGACAATGAGTGTACGTCTCGAATGTTCGTACGGACAAAATGTTGCAAGAAATAATTTTAAGTAGTTTTGTTAATGTTATTTAGGTATTTGTGTTCCGGTATGTTGGAATGCTTGGAATTTCGATTGATTTTTAATTGTGAAATAAAAATATTGAAAAAATTGGTGTTTTATTTAAAGACCTGATCACGTAAATAGACAACAAGATTAACATTTTATAGGTCCTTTAATATAAAATTATATTAATCAGAGAAAAAAAGATCAAGACGAAAAGGAACAGTAAAAGAAATAAATCCCATTTCATTCACCAGTTTTATTTTCAACATATTTATAACTATATATAAGTACTTTGATATAAAACGTCCCATAATAAGTCAATAACTCGCACCACATTATAAAAAAAGAGTAGACAGTAAAATGATTTTCAGTACCGACTTACAATCTTTTTTTATTTTGATGAAATGTGGTGGGCACTTTAATAATAAGTACTCGAATAACAAAAAAACAAACCTACATAAATAACATCACACCTTATAGAAAACTTTATAAGGATTAACCGCCATACTTTACAACCAATAAATGACAAAATAACTTCGTAAAAAACGACACTAAAATAAATATTTGTTATTTCTGTAGAAACAGTTATTTCAATTAACTCATAGAAGGACTTCAAATACAGTCAATCTTTGATAAGCGAGAGTCCAAGGGACGGTGATATTTCCCTCACTTTAATGGTTTTTCTCCAAGGTTCAACTGTATAATGTTATTGTTTTTTATCAGACTCAATAATTCTATTAATACAAATGTAAGATAATACATGACCTTTGGTTCCTCAACGTCAGGGATCCCCAAACTATTTTGGAAAAGTGACCCCTTTTCCAAAATGAACTGTTACCTCAGACCCCATGGCCAAATTACTTACTTTTAAGATCAACCTACTTATTAATAATGGTCCGCTAACTTAAAACAGCTGCTATAGTGTTATTTTTCAATCTAACTTAGGTCAATAGAAGACAGAGTGAGAATTAGCAATGCTTTAAGTTAGCAGACTATTATTAATAGGGGTCGATTTTTAGACCTCATCGACCCCCAAAATCAGTTTTCGTTTATGTCGACCCCTAGGAAACATATCGACCACTTTGGGAATCCCTGCTCTACATATTTACAGGTTCTAGAAAACTAACAGTATTTTTTTTAATTATTCGTGCACCAATTCTTAGATAGATTTGGTAATAAAGAAACGAAATTATAAATACCAATTACCATAAAATATGTTGCACCAAAAATGTTATTACATAAATAAATATAAGTACTTATTACGTGTATTAAATACTAATTTAATGTAATACTAAAAAATGGCAACACTATTGATATAGATAAAAAAATTAAAAGGTTAGGTTATATGTCACGAAGAAATCAAAATATATTTGTAGCCATAATATAATAAATATATCCCTGTATCTAAATATATACACAAAATTAACAAATAAATCAACAATCAAGATTTTTGAGCAGCTGCACTTCTTATATAGTCTTGTGTTACTTTCATTACGTCTAAAGCACCTTTAGATATTAAATTATTAGCTAAATCTTTACCTAAATTCTCACATTTTTCGATAACTTCAATAGGAATGTTGCTATTTTCAGACAGACCGCAGAATATTGGACATTTTAAACTGGCAATCTCCTCCATCGATCTTGTATCTTCACAATTTAGGTTATCTTTCCTTTCTGTTATTCTCCTATTTAATTCTAAAACAGCATCAAGACCTTTAGGAGCGCCATTTTCTTTCTTCAATTTTTTACAATCACTTTCTTCTGTTGGACTTAATTTATGTTTTTGCGTCTTTTTTATTTGTGGCAACACCAATTCTAAAGTTTCATGTATCTTTGTCGTACCGTCCATACTCCATACAGCGCCATCTATTGTGAATTTGTACTGAGGATCTACATGTTTTAATTTCGTCGAAACACCAACTGGAGCACTACAGCCACCACCTAAGACCAGGAAAATATATACATAAGTGACACTAAAGTTCAATATAATCCGAAGAAATTTTTGGACTAAACAATTTTTGCCACCATAATCTTAATTAACAATCAGATTAGGAATTTGAAATAGTCAGGAATGCTTACCCAATGTTTTGAGGAAGCTTCTCTCCGCAAGCACTCTACAATAAGTTTCTGCATGGTTGAATGGAGCGAGCATTTTCAGTACATCTTCATTATCTGATCTACATTCTACTGCTAATGCCCCTTGTCCTACCGCGTACATTATTTCTGAACACGGTAATATCTGGAACCCAAAGTTGTTCATTTACAACTGATAAATCTAAGGTTTATTTATTTTATTTTAATGCTACCATCATCATCATCAGCTCACTATACGTCCCCACCGAGGGGCTCGGAGCCTACCCCAATTTAGGGGTGACTAGGACAATAGTCAACCTCGCTGGCCAAGTGCGGGTTGGTTGACTTCACACATATCTTTGAATTTCTTCTTAGATATGTGCTACCAACGTAAAATGATGACTACCACTTGAGGTGCATGTTCTGTGAGACGATGGTATTGGAGACGAGACAGGGCACATTGACTCATTCGTGCAAATGGTGCTGTTGCTGTCACTACCACTTCTAATATGGCAATTAATGTTTTAATGCTATAAATAATTACGTCATATCGCTAGGAAATATTATAATTAAGTTTTAAAATAATCAACTAACCCTAAAGTAGGGTAATGTTCGGTAATGATCAGCCATGAATATATGTAACGACATTCAGTCGCAATTTGTTTTTTAATTAACTATGTATTTACATTATCAAAAACACTGTTTTTTCCATATTAATTGAAGAACTTATCTCTAGTACTAATTATCAGCATACAACTATTTGTTTTTGACTGAATAAATCTAATATAGGAATCACTGGAGAGAGTGAGCGACGGGACACATCCATGAAATAATACCAGTCCCACTCACCCTGATGAAGGGCCCCCGATGGGCTCGAAACTAGTCAGTGCTGACACCGGACATATGTATGTGAGTGTTTTAGCCGTTCCTATATAAGTTAATAATAAGGTCTCACTAAAGTTTGAATAATTTCAATAAAATTGCATTGTTAACTTACTTTAGATACTCTATTCCCCCATCCCATCCTCTGTAGGCCAGCGTTAGCTAAAAGTAACGCCGAATATTCCTTACTGGGGGCATCCAGTTTCTTTAGCCTCGTATTCAAATTACCACGAACATCTATCACAGATAGTTGTGGATATGACCCCCTGAGTTGTGCTGTACGACGCAGCGATGAAGTGCCTATAAATTTAATGACATTATAAATTGGATTTCCACTGTTTAAAAATGTACATAAAAACATCTTTCAATTCACTTAAAATGTATAAATAAAAATGCGTTTCGCTTGTAATATACATAATGTTGTGTTTGTTAAAAACACCAAAACTAACTAATAAATTTGATATATAACTAAAAGAACGAGGAAACTCGTGGGGCAGCGATTGGGGGAGGGGGTGATGTATAACAACATAGGTCCAGAAGATCTGAGGTCTGGATAACAAAGTCTACTGTATACCTCTAAGTTTCCATGAAAAAATAGCTAGATAACAATATCTTTACAAGTATTTAACAAGGCCTAGTCAGCCCTAAGCTAAGGTTGGCTCCGAGTCCTTTGTTGGAAAGTAGCTGACAAAAAAAAATCGACTTCATTAAAAATTGAAATGGAAAACTAGTTTAAATTCAACTGCAAGGACAAGTTCAGACATAGGTTACGTAATAATTACCAATGACAGAGCCTGCTGGCAAAGTGCTCAATGTGTGCGTATTTAATTCCTCTCGTAGCACCAATGCATCTCTTGGATCCTCTCTGAAGCAAATGGACAACAATTAAAGTAAGAGAATTCAACTGACTGTATTATCTATATAAATAAAAGAAAGTCGTGTTAGTTACACCATTTATAACTCAAGAACGGCTGAATCGATTTGACTGAAAATTGGTGGGCAGGTAGCTTAGAACCAGGAAACGGACATAGGATAATTTTTACCCCGTTATCTATTTTTTATTCCGCGCGGACGGAGTCACGGGTAAAAGCTAGTATGTTTTAAATAAGAATGTACGCATCATTGACCTTGAACTGTCAAAATCGCTAGTAACAAAAAGTAAAGATTACAATTAAAAATATTTATGTAAATAATTTTATGAACTCAAATATTCAAATTAAATATAAATATTATTTGTAAATATATGTCTGTGTTTTGTACTCATTAATTGAAAAAAAAAAAGGTTAGTGTACCCAATGGTGTCAAAATATAGTACTATAGTCCGGTCGCGGAGCAGGAAGAATTTCGTACAATGACCTCTTTACCTACTGACAGAGGTTACAAATATTTTTGTATTTAGTGCGGTTTACATGAATTATTTGAAGGAGAAAGAAAAATTACCAACTTATAAAATATAGTTATTATTATTATATAAATCATTTATTTAGATTTAATAATACAAGTTATAAAAATCTAGACAAGTATCTAATAATAAAAAATCAAAAATCAGAATCCGATTACTCTGTTTCGGAGTAACTGTTACTTTGCTCTATTGTTCAATTTCGAGAAGTGAAGAATTCATTTGCATAATATTTTAAAACCAAAAAGTAACTATCGGAAAGCCGGCAATAAAATAGATGATGTTGCCTGCACTTTCGTCTTTCAAATATTCGTTTCAATTGTTCATTTCGAACTATCCAATAATTAACTTTTTCGGTAATCCTTCTAACGGAGCCCATAAAATTTTTATTATGCAAACAAACAAACTAAAGGTTTACAATCCCTGAGGATGGCGGCCTTTGTTTCTGTGCGAGCGAGACTAATTGTATTTACGCGGGAGTGACAGAGACAGGTAATGCGAGTTCAATGTACGAAATTCTTCGTGCTCCGCGACCGGACTATAGTATGAATATTATTAAAGTTAATCGCAAAGAACGAATAAAACGAAATTTCCTTTTCCTATAAAAAAGACGATTTCACCAACATTTTCCAAAGTTACCTAATGACTTAGTAACCAGTTATAATGCAATTAGTACAATAAAACACACAAAGTTTTTTTACTATATAAAGTGACAATGCTATTAAGATAAGCATAAATTAACTCCTTTTAAGTTAAAAAAGTAAAACTCAAGCCATCAAACAATGGTATTACAAATTTTACCTAATCAATATTATTGTCAATTTAAATGTTTTATTTTTCATAAGATTTTTTTTATTTTTTGGTAACAATTAGACTGGGTATTTACTGTCGTTAAGCAGTATTTTATTATCAGACGACATATAGCTTGTTTGGCCTTTTATTTTTAAAAATAAAAACTGAAATTTCATTACAAATGAGTCCAATAACTTGAAGATAAGCTATCACAATGTACAAAATGCAAGATTAGCTTATCAAGAAGTATATTTTTTTATAAAAACGCGTATGTTCAATTCATGAATCCGAATTATCGAACTAAGAAGAGCAAGCAAGGGATTGTAACCTAAAAAATCATCATTTATATTTGGAACCTATTAAAAATTAAGGTAACAAACAATTAAGTAAAAAAATTAAAAATTAAATTTTCCAAGTTAGCGGCCAACCTTCAAGACTGAAGAGGCACTGAAAGAAGAAGAAGAAGTAAAAAAGTAAAATTAAGTAAATTAAGAAAAAAAAAGACAGACAAATAGTACTAGTTTTATGTGATAAAAAAGTTTATATCAGCCAAAATTAAGTCGCACAATCATCATGACAATAAAAAACCTAACTGCAAAATAATGTCGACATGCAATTTACAACGAAAATTTTATGATGGCAATATGTGATCACTTATTTGCTACCTAGGACATATAAAAAAATTTTTGGCAAATTAAGACCATTGAAGATATAATGTGACTCACCTCTCAAACACAGCACCAATAGCTAAGCCCTCTGGCAATGTAGTCGGCAAATCCTTAAGGGAATGTACAACAAAATCAACAGAGTTATTCCTCAGCGCATCTTCAAGATCCTTCGTGAATAGAGATTTCTCTCCAATCTTAGGCAGAGACACATTGAGTATTCTATCTCCTAATGTTGTCATGGATACTGAAAAAAAAACGAAATGATTTGTAAATAAGCCAAGCATGCAGCTGTTTTTTAATTGCACATGTGTATGATCATTGAATCACTTAAGATTAGGAAACCTTGTGTTTATTTGACCCCTTTAGATTTAGTAGTAAAACTAGCGTTCTCCCATGACTCAGACTGTGTGGAATTACAAAATAAGGAATAAGTAGCCTATGTGTTCTTATAGATCATGTTCTACAACTGTGCCAAATTTCATCAAGATCTGTTGAACCTTTCTAGAGATGCCTTCAAACAAACATCCATCTAAACATTTTCAATTATATATAACTTCAAACTTTCGTGGTTTTTACTAATATAATGTTCGTAAGAAACGGGATTCTTACCACGATTAGGCTGTTCGAGCTCCCGATATTTCGGCACAGTTGCATGCGCCATGTTCACGGGTTGGCTGGTGACCGTTTGAAACACCCGGTGTCTACAAAATCAACTGCAGCTGCGGCAGCTCGTATATAGGACAAACCAAGCGCACCATCACCAGTCGCATAAAGGAACATATACGAGCTGTTAAAAACAACGATCCTCAGAAGTCGGCTATAGCTGAACATCTTTTGGACCCCTCCACCAATCACTGGATTGAACTTCATAGTCCCCAGGTACTATCGACAGAACGCCACTACATACCAAGATTGGTAAGAGAAGCGATTGAAATTGCTAAATGCAAAAACTTCAATCGCGAAGATGGGTTTAAATTGTCGAGTGCCTGGAATCCAGTGATTCAGTATTACAACAAGACTGGACAGCAACCGACTTCGAGTACGCGCACAAATGTGGACACAGTGAGTGTAGTTTGTCGACAAACAAAAATAACATCGAGTGCGGACTTAATGTGCAGTGAGAACGCGGACAGTGGTAGTGGTCGCCGAATCAGGAAGAAGGTAGACCGATACGGCTATCTTTAACATTTTTTACACTACCGCACAACACCAGTCAACCCGTGAACATGGCGCATGCAACTGTGCCGAAATATCGGGAGCTCGAACAGCCTAATCGTGGTAAGAATCCCGTTTCTTACGAACATTATATTTTCAATTATAATATTAGTAAGATTATGCTTACCTATTGTGAATTCCTTATCGGGATATACTTTTTTCAGACTTTCTATAACAAAGTTTGTCTGTATAAGTGCCAGCTGAAAAAGATTTTAATGAAGATAATTAATACTTAATGATTGCAAATAAAAAATAATACATAACTTGGACATAAAAAGTATGAACATAGTAATAATTATAAATGATTAATCTCTAGGAAATCCTTTGAGGAAAAGTTTTTAAGCAACTATGCAGTTAGTAAACACATATTATGTCATAACTGACGTCAAAGATTTTCCTAGAATTATGTATGCGTAAAGAGAAACTGAATGAAATTTCCATATTTCCTTTCATATTGTAAAATGGCATACAAGGAAGTAGGCTCCTCAATGGTGACCACTGCCCATAGACATCTGCAATTGCAGATGGTTTGCATACTTTTAATCAACGGAGGAAGGGACATAAAGAGAATATTTCTCCTGCATATTCACCCCCCCCCCTTTGTCCACAGATTCCATTTCCCTTCCCATCCTTTCCTTATAAGAAAAGGGTAGTATAGGAAAGAGGATTAAAATTAGACCTCCAGCGCGCACATTCATTAGACAAATGGTTCTGGTATTGGAGTCGACCCATTCTAGCAACAGATGTTGTTCCATCGAACACTGTTAAAATTGATAATTGGTCAACGTTCACCATTCGTACATTTCATATTAGATGCTAATCTATTATAAAACCTTGTCAGTAATAAACGGAACGTCTCATTACAAATATAGGTTAAGACCTCGGCCTTTGACGGAAGTTCACGTAACATATATGTCAATTGATAAAAATCAAATAAAAACTTTATCACAATACAAACCTCGCTTTTCCTAGATCCCACACGGACCACATTCGTTTTTTCACTTTCCATACCTAATTGATAATTTATATCAACTATACTTTCATTTACTTTCGCGAATGTGCAAACTTATGCATTAAAAACTTGAATGTGTAAGTCTCATAAATCTACAAAGAATTCTTAAACAACTTGTCACTAACACTGTAGTGGACAAGTATTGGTACAAAAATTAATGAATTTAAATTCAGTCAAGTCATTTCACTATCACTTGCAATCAGCAAACTTGATTTGACACTTGAGTGATAACTTAACCTCAAACTGTGTGTCATTGTGACAGTGACGGCACGCATTGATAAAAATCAGAACTGCCAACATTAAAAAATAATTTAACGATTTTAAGCAAAAAAAAAAAAAAACTTTTTTGTGTAAATTAAATCGTAAACTCTTCTAATTAAAGAAATAATTACTTTTATTTTAATTTTACAGGCATTATTTGACTGACATTTCAAATCTGGAAGGAACGTTTGTAATTACTTAGTGAAAGAGTACGGGTACGTAATAAAAGACAAAACTTGAAAAACATATTTATTATTGAAGAAAAATATTGTAGGCAGGAAAAACAATTTAATAGAATACTATAAATTTTTGAATTTCCTAAATGCAAAAAGTTACAGCAAAATAAAGACCAATGTTCAAGAAGAACAGTGTCAAAATCTCAAGCTTATTTCTATATTCTAGTGATTGTGATAAAAAAGACATTTATAATTTCAAGTTTGAAAATGATCTGATTAAACTGATTAACTCTTGTTTATAGTAGACTCGAGCCCCTCGATAGCTGATGTGTAAAATATCCAACGAAAGAATTAAAAAATCAATGTAAACTTTTTATTAATTAATAAGACACCAGAAAGACAATTTCAATGTCTATAACACGCAATAATTGTTACTGCAGGCATAGTTTTCATATTGTACTTATGCTAGTTTAACTTTTAAACCAAAGGTTTTCTGCTATGTGACACAGATAAAAAATATTCTATTTACTCTTTTTACGTTTACTACTTCTCAACCTTCTTCGGTTCAGAACAACTGTTGTCGTTTTCTTTCCTGAAAATATACAATTATAATTGAGTATGTTTTTTTTTTTACTTTATGAAAATTTCAAAATATAATCTAAGTCAAGGATGCGCAACATGCGGCCCGCCAAGCATTTCTAAAATTTATCGCCTTTCTCCCACCAACATATAATATTATAAATTTATTTATAATAAAATGGTAGTACATTAAACTGAAATATTTTTTTTGTGGTTTTTAATACTGAAGTCATTGGCTTAGTAGAGGTGCATGCTAAAAAGAGTATATTAATAATAAAATTTAATCTATGTGCGGCCAAATTAAATTTTAATTGGATCATTTATTAAAAAGGTTGCTCAACCCTGATCTAAGTAAAACTTACAAGAATTTGCAAAAAATAAATAAAAGTTAGATTTTTCTTGCTTACAACAAACATTAGATAGGTAATCACTAAATCATTTTAGTAATTAAAATTAGTAACAAAATTTAGAAATTATTTTTCAAATATTAATTTATTTTATGTGATTTATAGCTATTGTTTAAGAATTTGTATACATACTTGTTTGGCCAGTCTTCTTAGTATCAGAAATTGTAACTACTTTTTTGTTTGTAGCACTTCTTGTCCTCGGAGATTTGATTTCATCATTACTTTTAATAGCAACAGGCACTTGTTCGGAGGAATTTCTGATGTCTGATGTCTTTACATGACTACCATTAACTGGTTTATTTCTTGCAGATCTTCTCACAGGTCTCTCAATGTTAGACATAGATCTTGTGCATCTCGGTTCCTTTTTGAATTCTTTACTTTCTGAATTCTGTTTTAGTAATTCCAATTTCTCTTTTGCTTCTCTCTTTTCTTTCAATTTGTGTAATTTTATCATTATCGGAGTATAACCCTCTAAACCAGGTGGACATTCTTCTGGTTCTTTAAACGTTTTTCCGGAAAGTTTCTTCTTGAAATTTGCTAATACTTCTTTCATAGCATATGTTGGGTTTAAGCCTTGTAGGTAATCTTTTTGCATTAACGGTGACTGAAGGCTTCCGTCACAATTTGTGGATGATGCATTTGATAGTTTTCTAATCCTATACTTGCAGGTTGAGTCATCCTCCACATCAGCATTAGTCGCAGGATTACGATCCTTCCTGATTATATCTTCCGGATTGCCAGCTAAGATTTCAGCCCATGTAAACTGTCTTGCCGATCCCATTAAATTACCAAATTTGCCAATACTATTCCTGTGACGTCTTGCTCCTTTGCGCTTTGTTATATTCTTTTGTTTAGATCTCAAATTCTTCGGTGATAGTTTCTTTCCTAACACATCATGCGGCATTAAGGATTTTTTTAAACGGGCAACTAAATCCGCGTCGGATATGAAAAAGTTGCGCGATGAACACGGCTTGCGTACACCTTCACTGGACGTATTTAATGTATGTTTCAATAATTCTAATTTAAGACCATTCTCTAATGAACACACATTTTCTCTCTCATAAGTTTTCTTAATACCGTTCCTAGATAGGAAATCAGGAGGTGTATTTTTCCTTCCAAACCTCTTTGAGTAACCTAATTTACTACGGCTTATTGGTGATAGAGATGGCTCAGCAAAATTGATATTCATTTCTCTATTAAATGTATAACCATTTCTTATCATTTCACTTTTAAATAAATTTCTACAATAATCATAATCAGGTTTTTCTGTGAAATCTAAACTTGTGATATACTGAAGATACTTTTCCATGAATTGTGGATAAAATTCAGTTTTAAAACATGTTTTTAGTAAAGTTTTAATGTCATTCATAAAGTTTTTCTTTACTGCATGTACTAAATCTGGATCGGCAAGAACCTCCGAGGTTTTCCACGGCAGAGTGCCTGTAAGCCAATCCAGCATATTGTACCCTAGGGTTTCCAAATCAGATCTTCTAGAGTGAGCTCCAATATGAGAATCTCTAGAACTATATTCAAGAGTTCCATCATGAGCTTTCCTTGCATCCATACCAAAATCTTTATGATTACCTTTGGAGTCTAAGAATTTTGATGCTAGACCATAATCTAGTAAATATATTTGTCCATTTGATTGAGACAGAATTGCATCTTTGTATATTTGATCCATTTGCAATTCTAAATCTATATTTTCTGATTTTTTCCCGTCTTTAAATGTTTCAACCACACTTAGTAAACTTTTGTTACCAAAATCATCCAACAACTTTTGGTATGACCTATCAGAACACACCGAACTTAAATCTTCATAGTTAACGTAATTGGATAAATGTCTCAAATTAAATGCATGTTGTCTATGTAATTTTCCTTTATCTTTTTCAGTAAAAATTTTCCTTAGCTTATTCTTGACACTGACCAATCTTTTGTCATCTTTACAAATCTCTGGTGTTCGTTGACTGACTACATAATCTTCGTCGTTGTAATAATTTGAAGATCGGGAACGACTTGTTTTAGGTTTCTTATGCTTTTCAGGAATAAGGACAACCTGTTTGGTGTTTTTTTGAAAACTTTGAGTTGATTTAGGAGTAATGGCTTTCATAACTTTATTACTGTCAAAACCAATCATTAAATTTGAACTTTTGATATCTGAATGTGTGTAACCTTGATTATGCAAGTATTCTAAAATATCTAATATTTGTATAGAAAGAACTAGAACATTTTTTAAGTCCAGAGTTCTCGTCCTGGCTATGATTTTTTGTAAATCAATATCATATCTGGGTAAGACTAGAAATCTATATTTTATTCCGGTACTTTCTTCAGTAAAGGACCCACTTGCTATATAAATAGGCATACCAAGTCGTTTTAGCTTATTTTCTTGACACCATGTTTTAACTGAAACAAAAAAAAAATACATTTAGTCATTTCAAGTATTATATCAACAAAGACTATTTTTATCTGACCAAACCAAAGGAAAAGTAATTATTTTTGCATACACTTTCTGTATCCTAGTCACAACCTAAATGACTGGACTAATCTAATACTAATACATCAAAACTGTATGGTAAATAATAATAATTATATTGAAATAAAAAAAAGATTGATCAAAAATTGTCTTTTGTTTTGTTTGTTAATTGAATTACCTTTAGAAGCTTGCGCTGTTCTAATTAAACAATGTATTTCGACGAACAGTGGGCCGTTTGTGTGTGGTTCAATTTTCACAACATATCTGGCATTCTGTTTTGTAACTTCTTTATCCACCTCATCTGATGCAAGGTAAATTCTACCAAAACTACCTCTACCTGTAAAAAAGACATTTTAAAATAAAATGATATTCTTTCTGAATGATTAATCATGTTTTGTGCCAGTTTGATTTTGACATATTAAAGAGTAGTGAAAACAGATAGCCCTTGCTTATTTTCCACCTTTTATTAAAAGAAAAAGAACAAACTTGAAGGGTTAATCTGTGGCATTAATAATTTTATGACCGTAGTTGCATTTCCTAGTTAAAAAGTGAATCTTTGTTCAAATTAAATTTAACTTTCTCTTTTTGACGCAAACAAAAAAGTGTATAAATACTCCATTACTACTTATGGATGGTTAAAACTTAGTACATAAAAACATTGTCTTACCAATAGGCTTTCCGATTCGCCACTTTTTCAACTGGACATCAGTAAAGACAATACCAGGAGGCAATGCTTCATCATCGAAGAAAGATGCATCTAAACTTGCACATTCTTCCGTTATCTTTTTCTTCTTCGGTGTTATAGGTGTTTCTATTTCGTTACCACGACGAGGCATACTATGAGAAAAATTCAAAAATCAATATTGTTTTACAAAATGTTTGGTAGTGCTTGAAATTATTGACAAAATTCATGCAATACCTTTGGATTGTTGAAAATTATAAATAGCAATGAACATAAAGAAATTTATACAGATGTAGTATCATTTCTTTATGTTCAATGCGATTAAATTAGAAAAAATATCAGTTACTGTAATTTACCGACAGGATTACCTCAAATGTTACAAAAGCAAAAACCCAAATATACGATTGTCATAAATGATTTCTAGATGTCACCAATATTTCAATATCAATTTCACTTGAAAATACATTAACTCAATCGTCAAAAAACATTCACAGAAATACTTTTTGGAAATGAACTGTATTTAGTATTATTATTACAGGTTCGCCATGTTGTTAAACTACAAACGATCGATTCAGGCCACAGATGAGATAAGGATTTAATTTTATTTCGGTAAATAAAAAAAAATATTTTGATAAAGAAATGAAAAAAACGGAACCGTTTTCTCAGACGTAAGACATTTAATATTGCTTTTGGTTTTACCCTTAGTTGACCTTATTATAGTATAATTCCCACAATTTCATAGTCTATGGTCGAAAACACATGGCAACAGTGTCAAGATGAAAAGTTTTGACAAAAAACGCGCGATTTTCGAATTAAAAAGAAAACTAAACAGTAGATATGTATACTAATTTAATTACAACTGTTAGATCTGTCGACTGAACATCGCTTACTAGCTTCTGCATGTCTTCCTTTTTTTCTTTCTAAAAAAAATAACATCAAATCTCATAGTACACGCCGACCGTAATTTAATTCCATGAAGTGGGTTCGCTGTAAAATGTGTCAGTTTCGGCATTTTTATCAATGTTTTTAAAGTATTTAAGCCATTACTGGTTTTTAAAAACGAAGGTAAAACATTGACGAAGGCTGTGTATTGCTTTTATAGATCAAGCGGTTTGCAGACGTTGCCTTTGCCTTTGCCTCACAAACTTTTTCAATTTCATTCACGACTCGGCGTCGTCGCGTGGTGGTAGTGTATTTCGTTTTGTCCGTGCTCGATGCGATCGCGTCTGTATCGAGTGCAATGTTTTTTTGTTTATAAACAAATACTTTTAATATAAAAATGTGTTTGGTGAAATAAGAAAGTTTGCTGTCGTGTATTTTGTTATATTGTTATACAATTAAGCGGCTTTATTTTCATAATGTCTAGTTAACGCATGTTTTACAAGCGGCTTGAAGATGGACGGGGCTAACGCTGACTCAGATCATTCTATGACTTGGGAGGATTTTTTCGGTAAGTAATAGAAATTATAATGTTTTTCTACTTTACGCCACTTTAAATTCTAAAATCTCAGCATTATTTAAATTACAAAAATATTTGGTAGTTTTTAAATAATATGTAAAACATAATATTAAGTTTAAAAATGAATTACGAAGCTCGTAATAAGTATTTCCCGGCTTAAGTAATGCAAGGGAGAGACAGGTTTGATTAACATTTGTAAGTAAGGCAAATCTATGATGAGGGTTGATCATGAAATGCAATAATAATAATATTTGTATACCGCCTTAACTAAATATAAAAAATAAGAATTTAAGTTGAATAACAATAGATACATTGATATTGTGATGACAACCTAAATAATTATTAACAAAATAATACGTGAACACTACAATCAGTATTTCTAACATGACAGCACTTCTTAATTATTCTATGTGTAGTCAATATTCATTATTTGAATAAAAAGTAAGTCATCATTTTACGCATTGATATAATATGCAACAATGAACAACTTAGGATATGTTTCCACTATTGAAATAGTCGATTTTAAAGACAACCAAGAATAGGATTTAGATGAAAAAGATATATGCATGATTAGCTGTCGCCCGCGACTATGTTCGTGCGGAATTAAAAAAAAACTTAGTAGCCTATGTGTTCTTCCACACTATGTTCTACATTTGTGTAATTTTTCACAGCCGATGAGACGATCCGGAGATACTTTCTAACAAACATCCATTCATCCATCCATCTAAACTTTCGTATTTATAATATTAGTAAGATTTAAAAATTTCTATGACAGTAGAAATTTCCTGGACAATTTTTAATTCGGAATTCGTAAAATATTAATACCGTAAGCTGGGTTGTAGTGGTCACTAAATGCTTTACTTATAGTCATATATATATGTTTAACTCATACATATTATGTATTTGTATAGATAGTGTGTTGAAAATGTAAATGACAACACTGAGGGAATTTAACTCCAGCAAGAGGACACTATAAGACGAGTTTTTTAATTCACTTTTTGCTTCGCTTTAGTATCTACATATCTATTGCCTAAGTAAATAAAACAACTGATGTATATGATGTTATATAAAAGGTACGAAATTCAAAATAACACGTCAAAGATAATGTTAATATGAGGAAAGTCGTTTAAAATATTGCAGTGAACGTTTTATGTTCTCTTAAGAATTTACTAATTTGTACTGACTCGGTAATTGTTTATCTTTCACAGGAATGTCAACAGATAAAAAAAGTGTGTGTTCAATTAGTCTGTGTTGCTAGTTGTTACGTTTTTTACATAGATTAATTTTAAATTGTTACAATATCTTTGTTTTAATAACATAGTCCGTGAAGCAAAAACGGAAGAATGTGAAATTTGATTTATAATTAAAGTATAAGTGGATAAGACGTGCTAAAGTGCATATGTATTTTTACTTAAAAAAATGTTTGACTAATGGGCGGCTACTAGTTATAGTTAGTGTTACAATAAAATGGCGATGACTGCCTGTCGATAAAAGGTTCCCTAAGCAGCTTCTTAGTGATGATTTCTCAATAAATCCATACTAATAAATGTTAGTAACCATAAATAATTCTGAGGGTTGCTGATGAAATGGAAACTTATGTCGTATATATTTGACATAAAAACTCTACATCTTTTTTTATTTCAACTGTCTTCATTTCTTGTTGTTAAAAAAAAGGTAAATGAATTAAACAACTAGTGTCATTGTTTTGTTTCCTAAGACACGAATGAGTGTTGCTATTGTGCACGATTATGTACGGCGCATGAATTAATGAAGTGTGCTTCCTTTGAACGCACCCGTTCACAGGATGTAAGGCTAGCTTTTAATTTGATAGTAGCCTGTCCCGAAAACTTTTTATTAGTTTTTATCGTACAAATTAATAACTATACGGTTTATTTGTTCGAGTATGGATGTGTATTTGAAAACTTTGATAGACGAGGAGGGGTTTTGATTCTTCCCGCTTTTTAAATTGGTCACTAAGGGAGACATTTGAAGATTGTGTAGTAATGAAAATGATCGAAATGTGTGCGTGATAATTTATTGGTTGTACCGCATTGTACTGTATTAGCTGATGGCCATTATTTCTTCTGTTCCTAAGACTTTATTAGATCTATGAAAGGCGTCTATCAATTGTCTATGGAAAGCGAGTACCGATCGTTAACTCCGATGTTTCCAGTGTAAAGGAAAGCTTATTGTTATAACACTGTTTTGAGGCGAAAGTTAAACAAACAACATAGACTGTTGTTGTTTTAAATCATGAAGGTTTTTGCCGATTAATAGGGTTGTCACCTTCGAGTTTGGGTGGTGCGTAATCAGACTTTTTCGGAAACAAGGTGCTGGAGATTTATGACTTCAATGACTATTCGTTTGTTTTTGTTGTCCGCAAAGAACGTCTCTGGTCTTAGTTTTTTCTTCAACAGATTCCTTTGTTTGATTTCTTTGTAAATTGACAACCCTACATGTCAGCCATGTACATCGTGATACTCTCTTTTATATTCTAACTTATTAAAACTTGTGCTTTATCATTTAAAATCAAGTAAACCACGAAACCAGGACTTTGATAATATTAGGTCCTTACATATGAAATTGGCGTTTTTCGTACTGGCCACTTTAATCACGAATTTCTCCTCTTTGGTAAGGAATACCAAATTCAAATTTGTACAGCTATAGACTCATGTATCTGTGGTTCGATGACCGTCATTCATTTGTTTTTTTTCTTCTGTTTTTTTTCTGTTTGCGTCACTCATCTTACAAAATGGAAAACTTAAAATATCGCATTATTTACGAGTACGAGTTCCGCCGTGGCACTAGTGCTGCGGAAACGACTCGAAGGATGAATGATGTGTATGGCGGTCGTGTTGCAAAAGAAAACACAGTTCGTTTTTGGTTCCAACGTTTTCGTTCTGGAAATTTCGATCTGCAGAACAAGCCCCGTGGACGGCCTGAGACTCAAGTTGATAATGAAGAGTTGAAGGCTATTGTGGAAGCGGATCCATCGCACACCACGTCCGAGTTAGCTGCAGGCTGCGATGTTAGTGATAAAACTGTTTTAATTCACTTGAAGCAAATTGGGCAGATTAAAAAGCTTGAAAGGTGGGTACCTCACGAATTGACTGAAGCAAACCGGCAAACGCGCGTCGACTGTTGCGTTACATTACTAAACCGGCACAATAATGAAGGTATTTTAAACCGAATCATTACCTGTGATGAAAAATGGGTTCTTTACGATAATCGGAAGCGCTCAGCGCAATGGTTGGATCCTGGCCAGCCAGCCAAATCCTGCCCCAAGCGAAAATTAACCCCAAAAAAGTTACTGGTAAGCGTTTGGTGGACTAGTGCCGATATTGTTCATTACAGTTTTCTCAAATCTGGCCAGACTATTACGGCTGATGTCTATTGTCAGCAATTGCTAACCATGATGGAAAAGCTAGCGGCTAAACAACCTAGGCTGGTCAATCGCTCCACGCCACTGCTGCTTCACGACAACGCTAGACCACACACTGCGCAACAGACGGCTACTAAATTAGAAGAGCTTCAATTGGAAAGTCTAAGACATCCTCCGTACTCCCCGGACCTTGCTCCAACAGATTACCATTTTTTCGAAATTTGGATAACTTCTTGCAAGGGAAAAAATTCAACTCCGATGGGGCAGTCCAAATCGCCTTCAAAGATTTTATTGATTCCCGTCCGACTGGTTTTTTTAGTAAAGGGATCAATGAACTACCTATGAGATGGCAAAAGTGCATAGAAAATAATGGTTCATACTTTGATTAATTAAATATATTATATTAAAAAATATTCGACTTTTTGTTCCTCCCATACAAAACGCCAATTTCATATGTAAGGACCTAATATATCAAGTTGAATTTAATTTATCTCAAATTGCAAATGCAAGCACATTGAAATGTTCGTAATCGTTTAAAAAGCAGCAATTAATGCTCTTTTAATTGAATTGGATAACGAAGAGGTTACCTTTGATGTCAGTGGGGGAGTCTGAAGAGCGTCTGTTGAGAGCATACTCGAAATATGTATGAAAATAACTAACTGTTAGTGTTCGCTGTAAAAGCACCTTAATATTGATATCTCTTACATTATCTTAGAAAAAGACAGAGATAGCGAAAGTGTTCTTGAATTAAAATAATCAATACTTCTTTTATTGGGGTAGACAGGAATTTTAAATTTAATAAAAATTTTTAAATTTAAAGATAATTTATATTATCTTTAAACGATAATTGTAAATCGTAATTATTTGTTTGGTAAGTAAAATGTTTATGTGTGAGTATGAAAACGTATTTTTTAAGCAATTACTTTGTTACATACATGTATGAGTTGGGTAAGTGTTAGATTTTTAAATCGCAATTAAAACGTGACAAAACTTGTTATATTGCTAGCGTTACATTTAAATATTTACAGTAAAAATAATAAAAAAACTTGAGAGGTGTCAAGGGACACCCGGATGAAACGAAGTTCCTATGAATTTTCGTTATATATTGTCACGTCGTTGCCATGGTTACTATAGCAAAAAGTGTCGTGACAACTTTTCGTAAGAATTTTTTCCGTCTAGCCCCCTTTCACAACGCGCGATAAGGAACTTCGTTCCAATCGTTCCAATAACTTCACGATATTTTTTTGTTTTTTCCTCTGTAAGGATTTAAAATTTTTATACCACGGTCGTGTTACGAAATAGTCGTTAGTAATGCACTAAGAAATAAATTTGAAATATCTTTAACGGCGATTACCCACTGATGAAACAACTGTCTATAAACATATTGCATTGTTTTTTATTGACTTTGTTTTTGTGCGTTTGTTTCGGCACTTAGACCCTTCGTACATAAGGTGATGTAAATCTCAGAAAACAAACAATTTTACATGACGTCATAGAGGATCGTACAGGTACGTGTTGCCAACATTTTGTTATTTTGTGGCCAAAGTCACTCGCTCGATACCTGTTTGTCAAAATCCTTAGTTTGTCGTGAGAAGAGTTGCTGCGATTTTCAAGACGGTGGAGGCAAATCTATACAGTTGATATTTTGTAAATTCATGTTAGCCGTGGTAGTCACTATGCTTGTGGGCCAAGCACGAATTTAGTATTTAAATTTGTGCATCGTGTTATCAGGCGTGTTATAAAGTACACCAAAAATGTTATATTAATTTTGACGATTGTTGATTACGATACGAAGGCGATTGTCCAAATATTCGTGCTAGGCCCACTGTACTGAGTGACTAAATAACTAGTCGACGATTCAAATGGTGTAGGAGCGCACTACGCAAGTATACAACACACGTTTCCAAGATTTACGTTGCCTTGTGTACGTCTTGGAGATCACGATGTTGATTTCTAGAAGGGGGAGAGTCTTAAGCTAAAACTCGAGCCTACAGCTGACATAATTTATGACATATTGTGTATATAATTACATTATGTTTCTGATTACCTTATTGTATAACAAGTCATGATTGTTTTGAACGTAATCGTAACCGGACCTATTTGGACGACTGCGCTTTATTAGGGCGGACTTTATGCCTCTTGTATAGACGTGGCCTAAATCAACCGGCTATTGCTCTGACTATTTCGGTTTGAAATAAATGACACCCTGATAAAATTAAACTTTGATAAACAATAAAAGATGAATTTTATAAATTTAAAAAGTTGAATATCTTGATTTCCATTCTCTAATTAATTTTAAATATGTTTCTCTTGTTCTTTGTTTATACTTCTATAGTCGCTAAACTATTCTACTTAATAACATTATATAAAAAGAATTTGTTCTTTTTTCGTAACAAAAAATAAGAATATATATAATTCGCTTATCGATAAAATTCTCTTCGTTTCGTTTGTTATATCGTCTAAAATTCGTATAAAAATCTACCACATAACAGCACTGGTTGCTAGGATTTAATAAAAGTTTCGAAATAAATTATTATTGCGTATAAATAATTGCCGGTATATTTATAAATGTCGCAACACTAGCGATAGGTGTTGAGCAAGGATCCGTCGCAGAGGATATGCCACATCGGGCTTTATTGCGACAGCCAAATCGATTGTCTGCAGTTGCCTTTGACTTATGCTAATGTAATTCGTACAATGCCTTATGCTAGTTTTTCACGGGGACAGTGAAGTAGTGCAGTTAGACAGTGCAGTACTAATATTGTAAGAAAGCACACTTAGGCCCTTCGTACACAAGGGAACGTAAATCTTGCCAGGCAATGGAAACCCGGGAATTTCGCAATACAATATCATAGAGGTTCGTACACAGCGCGCGTTGGCTATATTTCTGCCATCGTCAAAGCCACTCGCTCGCAACCTGTTTGACAAGATCGTCGTGAGAAAAGTTGCTGCGATTTTCAAGATGGCGTGTCGGAAATCTATTGACCGAATAGGAGACTCGGGTCGACGATTCAACGTTGTTTGTACGGAGCACGCGCGATTCTCGCGACGCAACCATACAATATTAGTTTCGACGACATAACCTTGTGAAGTGTTACTATCAAATCAATAGGTCTCTGCTTTCAAATTATAGCAACACTGCAATGATCTATTGTACTGCCTTACTGTTCCCTCTGTGTGAAACTAACTTTAAGTGACTGTCGAGGCGGATAAATCTTTGTTGCCTAACAACGATTACGAATGATTTGATGATCATTCAATTTCAAAATATATTTATGTCCTTGTATAAAGTTTGAAATTAAATAAATAAACATTGTGCATTCCGTCTACAACTGACCAATGCTAAATGTAGTTTTGTATCTTTTCATTAGTAAATCTTACTTCATTTACCCAATAAAGTAACAAATGCATGGAGCAAGTCGCTAGTAATTTCGATTCTTTTATGAATCTACATCGCACGAGTCGCTGCATAGAACATTATGGTGTGAGGGATGTCACGGGGCGTAAAGCGAAGGGAGGGGTGCGGTTGCAGCGCAAGGTCAACCACCAAAATGATCGAAACGCTCAGTACCATCTTTCAATCTTATGAACAATTGCCGTTCTGGAGATACCTTCTATTGAACATCCATTTATCCAAGCTTTCTTCGCATTTATAATATTAGTAAAATACTTATCAAATGTAGTAATTTTATTCTATATAAATGTAATCTAGACTTTCTCGATTACCCAACCGTTTGACTATTCGGAAGTTCACAGGCGATATTTATGCATCCGTTACTCTGCAGATAAAGCGCATGATCGATGCGGTGTGTCGTGTACGTCTGTACGGAGTTTGAATAACAATGGACGCCATCTTTGTATTTCTACGTATGCATTCACTCATCAGTGTAAAAAGAACTAAATTATCAGGACTTTTATGATACCGGAAAATATTTAGAGATATCCACGTTCAGAACTTATTACTTTTAATTTTTGAGTAACATTATGTATACTTAACATCAAATATAAGTAGTACACTCTTAAACTTTAAATTTCTATCTAGTATTAAAGCTAGAGTTGTGAATTAAAAACAATTCTATAGCAAATTTCATTAGCTTTCCTTGAGCTATAATTTACTATAAAACTTTTTTTATTTCGTAACTCTAAGTGTAATATTTTAAGAGAAATTTTAATTTCAAACGTGTTACTAAGTTTTGACACTGAGTATAATTTAGGAGAGAAAAAATGCAGCGATAAAAATTGCAGGAAACTTCTTGGTGCATTTAAAAAGAATGTAAATTGGTGTATAAATACAGGAGTTACTTAATTTCCACGTATGGTGCTGTATATAAGTGAATTGCAAAGTACTGCGGGCATCGCGTTGCATAATGTCATAATTAGTTGAAATTACCGAGATCACGCTGGCTGAATCGACGCCATATTGCCCCGCAATCGGTGTGGGAATTGTCAGAATCGGCGGGAAAATTTTACAATTATTTTAAGGTTATGAAAGCAACTGTCATATTTATTGATTTTTATTTCTTCAGTCATCATGCAATAGAAGTGCTTTTAAATATTCTTTTTCTATTTATTGAAGTTGGACGATGTAGTTGGACGGTGAAGATGTCTCTTTACCTTTCTTTTCCTCTTCTAATAAATCTAAAATTTCTCATAAAAACATATTTTTTATTTATCTTCCTATTAATGTTTTGATAGTGGAAACTCACAATAACGTTAAGAATGCTTACCATTTATTTCAACGATTGATGTTATTCAACTATCAAAGTAAATGTGTGTACGCATTACTTAATTCGACGTTAATAAATAAATGTTTCTATAGATAACCGACAGCATTATAGTTAATACTTTACTGGTTTAATCATTCAGCTGACTGTGTAATCCCGGGTTTATGCGCTCCGACGAGCGTACACAGAAGTTCACTGTGCAGAAACGGAACGCAAACAGACGTTGCTTTTGTTTTATCTGTTGTGTAACGGCGTCCTTTTGGCGCCAATTCCGTCTGTCAACATTTTGACGTAAAATTAATTAAATTTTGTTTTATTAATTCTTGCAATAGTAAAAATCATAAAAAAATAAAAAAAAAAAAAAATCATAAAAATCTTTTTGATTATTTAAAAATTATCATCGGATATTTTTATGAATCATAAGTCTTCGATAATACGTATTTTAAAGATCTATACTAAAGAATTTTGATAATTGTTTATTTTAGCAATCGATTTTAAGTCAAATCAGCTGTCGACGGCGACTCCGTTTTAACAGAATTAAAAAAAACTTAATTAGTAGCCTATGTTCTACATCTATATTCTATACCAATTCCGCGAGATTCAAGTAGGCGTTCTGGAGATACCTTGTAACAAATTTATAATATTGGTAAGATTTTCGAGAATGTCAGACTTTTTTATAGTTTGTGGCTTTTGCCCATTTTTTAAATTTTTGGAAAAAAGCGTCTTCAATGAATTTTGAAAACAGGCCGCTTAAGTTCGCTTTACATAAATTATTAATTTGTTTATCTGTGTACAGACACATCATCTTGACCGTATTGATTGAACGATATTCATGACTTAAGTTCGCACGCCGTGACGTCATCAAGCCCGGCTTAATGAAGACGTTGTCTTGTTAATTAAGTAAGAATAATGATACTTTATATTAATTTGAACATTAATGAAATGGCTGTTTTTAATTGCATGTTATTTTTTTACCTACAAGATTTCACAGCATCTGTATAAAAATCTCTAATATACTTAAAATACTTACTAACTTGTCGTTAAATTATTGCCAGTTTTAAAGTTTTATACTAACGTATTGGTGATTACTAAATTTAGGAGTGCGTGTGGTAAAGATAAACATCCGCTGTACCCGGACGTCTGGTTATTCAATACTGCATTCCTAAAATTAGCAGTTTTTCAAACCGGGACTTTTGTTTATGCTAGGACCATAACTTTCTGGTAATTGTGTAGGTAACAATTTGAATGCTGGCAACTTAGGATAAACAATTGTTTTGTCTTAATTGTAAAAATTGCTTTATTGACAATAGCGGCATGTCAAAATATCTCCAATAATTGTAATAAATCCTTGTTTTTTTTCCTCGTCTGGTTTCACTAAAAACAATGAAAAAGTATTAAATGTGTATCCGATCTCTTTAGTGGTCTATAAATAATATTGGCCAGTACAATTTATGCTTTTGTTTTTTTTTATGTTTCAATTTCGAATAGTGTCCGCAAGAATGGCGGGGTGAATGGTTTTAACACGCATGCGCGGTGCTGCAGACGTCTAGACGGTGCGGTTTATCATTACCCAAACTTTTATACGCAAGGTCGGGGTCGCCGACTGCAGTCTAGTATCATAAATTTAAGTTTATTATAATAAGGTGCTATTTATGAAATCTATTTCAAATGTGGAATGTAATTGGATAATAACAAGGTTCATTGATCGATTTTTTACAAGTCTTTATATAACCTGTCCTGATGTTTGTCATCAAATTTTGTATGCTAATATACTTCCTGGTTACTATTAATTTTATTCCTATAAATTTTAGTCCAGTCCGATCAAACGCCTTATAACTATGCTATCGATGATTGAACATATTGATATATTAGTTTGAATACTGGCTGCAAATTGTAAGACTTTTGCCTTTTAATAAAGATGAAAATAGAAACTCTGGTGTTTTTTTTTCTTTCAAGTCAGCCACGTGTAAGTAGGTAAAATTATACGTTTGCGGTTTCAATCTAGATACAAGCTCTATTGCGGTTACTCTATTCGTTTTAGAAATTATACCTTGTAATTTCTTTTATGCGTTTTTTTATTGATTACTCTGTGGTAGAGCTTTTTCTTTTTTACATGTTATTAAAAGAGACCACCCACACTTATTTTTCTTAGACAGCGTGAGAATTGCACAAATAGCTAGATTGTTTCAAGGATGCGGTCACCTTTAGATACATTTCGTTACTAGAGTGAGAAGAAAGACAGTAAAATTTAAAGAAGCGTAAAAGCGGGAATAAATATTAAAGAATAACAAAATTCACATTACTTTTATTGTAAACTAGCTGTCGTCCGTGACTCTGTCCGTGCGGAATTAAAAACAATTTAATAAGCCTATGTGTTCTTCCCCACTGTGTTCTACATCTATGCCAAATTTCACCAAGATCTTTTGAGCCGTTCCGGAGATACCTTCTAACGCATCATTTATCCATAAAAACTATCGCATTTATAATATTAGTAAGAAGTAAGATATTACATATAAAACAGTCTATTTAACTTGACGAGGATTTTTTTTTACAAAATACTATAGAAATCGTCACAAAATTTAACCATTGACTTTTATTTGTACGATCCACACACGAGGGTTGTGTTATATCTGTCAACACATGTGTATTGATAAGATTTTCGGGCGTTGGAGGTCTAATACCAGGGGTGCAGTTATCGAGGGTGGATAACCCAGAGTGCTGACTCTGTATATGTCAGTCTGTACAGTAAAGAAATATTGTCAGCTTCTGCTTTCTGTTTTTATGTTTGAATCGTATTTTGTTTCTTTGTTTTTTTTTTACTTTGAAGATTCAATGTCAGTAATGTTTTAATAATTGGTAGTCTTAATTTAATAACTAGCTGTTAATAATTACTTTTTAATAACCGGACAATGAAATGATTATAACAAAATGCAGACAAGCACAATCAAAGAACAATTAAAAAATAAACTGCAAGCGCCATTTTCAAAATGGCGTCACAGTACCGCATTCTTCTGAGAATGCAACTGACATGCGTGACAGTCGACCATGCTGTTTACTTTGATTATAGAGAATCGGACTTTGTGTTTAATAAATTCTGCCAATTTTCGTAGACTAGTAAGGTATACTTGATAATCAAAAATGTGCATATACTCGTATCACTTATATAAAATTACATTTAATTAAGTGACGCCTTTATGAACGCAACCGACTCGAAAATTTACGCACCAAAAACGAGTACACAAGCAAGCAACTTTAGAAATAATCGTTCTTTTTTAGTTGACGGAGGAGAGCGCGCGCGTGTCAAGTCCTGTCTCTTAATAGTCGAAGCGCGTTTGTCTTTCTGATCTGTTATTACACAGCCGCCTCTTATAAATTTGAATTATGCGATCAGACAGACAATTTGGTTGTTATTAAAGGACGAGACGTTTATGATTATTGCCAACAAGGACGCGGGAATGTTGAATATATGAAAAAAAAAAATGCCACGATATTGCTTCGTAATTTATTCCATACAATGTTTTGTAGTTAACCTTTATGATTTGTTTGCACCTAAAACATATTTAGAGACACTTTACTTTATGTATTTTAATATTATTATGGCTTAATTACTTAATTTGAAATGTTAAATTCAAATTAAATTTCACTTAATTTAACTTTATCTGATCTTGCGGGAATCCCCGAACACTTGCTTAGTCACATTAATTTAATTAACACTTATTTCTATTTAAAATGTATTAAATAATAACAATAAGTAAACCCATAAAATCGCAAACAAACAAGGCGTGGTCGAGATAATTTATTGAAACAATTTTTTGGCAGTTTAAAGCAGTCTCTTTAATCCGAGTCCGTAGCAATTGACTTCGTCTTCTTGGCAAAGTTTCAAGTTTCATCAACCCTTTCTAAGTTTGGGATAGGTTAGTTCATAGCACATCGATAGGAAGAAGAAGATCCTATTTTAAGCTTAAGAGATAACTTTTATATGTAATTGATATAGCCTAGTTCTTGACTGCCGAAACGAGAAGTTTTAACCTATACTGTAACTTAATAAAGTAGGCAGATGTTAAGCTTTTTCGTTTAGCATAACCAACTTCGCACTTTTGACAATCAAAGACAATATGAATTTGTATTTTTAATGAAGCTGGAAATGAAAGTCAAAACACAATTATTTTCCCTCCAACAAACAAAACGAATTAAGCGCCATAGGGATTAGTTCGACGCCTGCGGATTGATTTATTATAAGCCAAACCCTATTTTACTCCACAATATTACTATATTGCTAGGGAAAAGCAATTGCAAATTACAAACATAAAATTGCAGCTCTATTTAATTGTTAAAGTTTAAATTGGACTTTACTTGTCAAGAAATAAAGGTCAGAGAGAATTTTCGTGTGAGAAGTTTCAAGTGGTTTTGAAAACTTCGCGCGTTTTTGTATCCAAGATCATAAGAGCCCTTGTCGAAAACGTCAAAGCTCGTTTAAAAGTTCTTCTGTAAGTGGTTTTTAAGCCCTCCCTATGCATTGTTCACAGCCTGAAGTAAATTGCAGTATTCAGGGAATTTATACCTTATTAACAATACGTTATGGTTGGTTGTAATATAAGTATTGTTAAGCCGTGGGAAAGTTATGTCTGACTCTATGGAGACCATAAATTAATATTTGTTTTTATTATGCACTTTTGACATTAGTAATAATTGAATGAGCCATTTGCCTTCTTTTGTTTTTTAATTTATTTTTCAATTAATGTAGTAAAATTATTATATTTAAGCTCTTAAATGGTAACCAAAGATCATGTATCGTATTTTTTCATTTGTCTTTAACTAGTTATGTTGTGAAAATTATGAGGTTAAGTGAAATGATATGCATGGTTTACATAATGCCAGTACAGTAGGACAGTACCGCTCTAATTTAGCGCTGGCATACAATTGACATATTGTAAACACTGGCACCAGTGAGCCAAAACAGTCCATATCAGGCCAGCGCCACTGCGCCACACAATATATCAGTTTGTCCATGGTGAAAATTCGTCGTGTTTTGATTGGATGGAAATATACCAAACGTGCTATATCTCTTGTAGTGAATATTAGCTGTACTATATTCGAACTTAAGTGGGAAGCGAATTTAATTCCCTTGACTATGTTTCCTTACCTTTATAGCTTACTGAATGGTTCAATAACACACGCACTATTTAGCCTGAGTTCGAAGACCGCTGAGTATTTCCAGGCGAGCTATTTGTAGCACGAACAGAACATAAATAGTCGATTCGCGATTTTCTAAGAGATTGATTGGATACGTTTTTAAGGCATATGTAACATCAAGATGAAGTGATGAGAGGAAATATAATTTAACAAGATACGTATAGAGGATAAAGTAAATAAAGATGTGAGTATCAAAACGACTGACAAGAGTATGTCAATTTCATTGTCACCTGTAGTCTAAGCTGCTGAACTGTATTAAAAAAACTTGAGAGGTGTCAAGGGACACCCGGATGGAACGAAGTTTCTTTCGATTAATTAGTGAAGGAACCAATGTTTATTCTATGAATAAAAAACTTAAGTCTTCACAAGAAGAACATTTTATTTCTATGAATTTTCGTTATATATAGTCACGTCGTTGCCATGGTGAAGTAGCGCTCATTCGTCGTTAACATACTTACTATAGCAAAAAGTGTCGTGACAACTATTCGTAAGAATTTTTTCCGTCTAGCCCCCTTTCACAACGCGCGATAAGGAACTTCGTTCCAAAAGTTATAAAAGGTATATGAAATTTATTGTTATAAATAGAACACAGTTTAAGAAGAAATCAATTTTATCTTTGCTGGCAAAACATCTATGGCATTGGCTTCGTGTAAAGCTCCTATATGTGTACACTACCGCAGTAGTAACTGTTGTGTACACAATTGTACACAAATATCGGAAATTCCATAGCCGAATACAATGCAATGAATCACAAGGTTAATATGCGTGTTTGTCACCATGCCATAAATGAGATGTGTTTGACTTAGTCACTACCCTGGAACGGCTTGTAAATGTTGGTAGGAAGTTTATATACGTAGAAAATAGCGCAATCCACATACGTATGTTATTTCTTAAAGTATTAATAATTTTTTGGGCAGTAACAGTAATAATATTTAATTATTTAAGAATAAGCTCGACGGCAATACCCGAGATACTCCAGAGAAGGTCATGAATTGGAGTCGTCTTACTATACGGACTAACAGAGTTTAAAGCGGACAAAAGCCTCTCTAATATGGCAAAATTTGTTAGGTGGTCCACTAATATTTATGAACCACTGCTCTAGAGTATTTATGAAGTGTAGCATATCGACTGTTTGTCTTTGATGCTTTGCTATGTTTCTCAGTACGCGGACATGCTTGTTCCGTACACCGTTTGATCTTCTACAGGTTAATAAACTGCCCCTATGATAGATAAGATAGACTTCAAAAAGACGCGTTGTTTATATTTTTTTAAACAGTTTTATTTTTTTTAGTTTACAAGTGTCGAATTTGTTAGCGGCCGGTGCTGTTGGAATTGTTTTGAGTAAAATGTACCAGGATTTCAGAATGTATGAAGAATTAAACGTACTCTATGTGGCTGGTATTCGACAATCTTTTGAACCATAGTTTTCTACAATGTAACTGATGGAATATTAAAGAAGAACAATGAAATTGATGGCATTATTGTTTTAACGTTTAAATTGTATTTTTGTTAAAAGACGACAGTGTTTTGTTGAGAAATCTGTTTGTTCTTGTGGAAAGTGCGTACGTGATTGCAATTTTGTGTGTGATATCGTGTTGTTATTCAGTGCGAGTTTGTTATTTGCGATTTCGGAAATGTGGAACGGATTTAAGACGACGTTGATAAAGGATCACAAATTATATTGCAAAATGCATATACCAACGAAGTAGGAATTTCTAAAATGAACTTAAAATGTAGACTTGCTTAAAGCTTAATTAGTCGTTGTTTTCTGAGACCAACATCCCCATTATAAAAAATATTATTATCTCTGTTTAGTCAAAGACAATGAGGGACCAACGTTAGGTTAGGTTAGTCATATAGATTTTTAGTCCCTCTTTACCCCTATTTTTTTTTCTTCAGTTTTATAAATGAAATAGAAAAAAATAATCTAGGCCACAGCCTTTTGATCAATTTTACAGCCTACTGAATAGGTTCAAAAGTGTTCCATATTTCTTTTCATCTGTTTTACGACACAAATAGGTCAACTGTTCAAAGACTTGATTTAATAGTATTAATTTTGTAGTGACCTAGAACCTTTCTAATGCACTGATAAAGAAAAAAAAACTTGAGAGGTGTGTTGGGACACCCGGATGGAACGAAGTTCCTTTCAATTAATTAGTGAAGGAACCAATGTTTATTCTATGCATAAAAAACTTAAGACTTCACAAGAAGTACATTTTATTTCTATGAATTTTCGTTATATATTGTCACGTCGTTGCCATGGTGATATAGCAAAAAGTGTCGTGACAACTTTTCGTAAGAATTTTTTCCGTCTAGCCCCCTTTCACAACGCGCGATAAGGAACTTCGTTCTAAAAGTTTAGATTTTTGTTTAAAAAATACATTATTTTATCAATAGAAAGCTCTTTTTATTAGTGTATAACCTTGGCTAGGAAGTAATTTAAGAAGTATCCTTGACTGATTACTTCCACGTTAAGAAATTACTAGATACTAAGAGCGTTCTTTAGTAGTAGTTCCTGTATTCTTTCGTGTGATAAATGTAAGTTGGCACCTTAATTGCATTGTCGCTTTCAAGTTCATTGACACATCGATTGCCGCGCCCGATTGTATAGAGACAAGGGGGACCATTGCTTTGAGAAATAGACGCATGTCTATGCTATGTGCTCCTGGTAGTCCATGTGGATCGCATTCAGAAATTTTATACAAGTAATCTTTTAAAAAAATCCGACAATGGGAAATAAAAAAAAAATATATCATTGTAAAGGATGGCGGCGATGCAGCAGAAATGAAACACAGGTTTTTTCAACATGGGTGCGCACAGTACGTTCGACGGACGACATTCGACTGCAAAGTGCCGTCCACCCTCCAAAATCATTTTATTTTTTATATTTAAAAACTACTAAATATTTTTACATCTACCTTGGTAGGTTACAGATAACAAATAGTATTTATGGAATTAATGTAGAATATAACAAAGGAAACCAATATAAAGAAATTAAACAAAATAAAATTATACAATATCAGTACGGTTAAATTACAAATAAAAACATTAAGACGGCTTTTAAGTTCTATCGTCAACAATCATATTTAATAGAAAATAAAATCATTGACTACACGTTTAAAAATGTATTCTAACTTAATTGGCTGAATGAACTTTGCGTTATGATATTTTTACCCTCTTTTTAAGGAATTACAAATAAAATTGGTTATCTATGCACACGTACTTGGCTGTCGCACGATGCAACGTCCGCGCGAAATTAAAAAAAATGAGTAGCCTTTGTTTTCTTCCAGTGGTTCTTAAGATATTTTCTTAAAAACATCCATCCATCCAAACCTTAGCATTTATAACATATAAAGAGATTAATGGACTATAAGTAATTTTTATTATTAAAGCGAAACTCTTAATTAGTAAATAAATATTTATGAGTTAACACATTACTATACATTACATTTAAATTATATGTTGATTATTATTGAGTTTAATTATTTAATAAGGATGTAACTTGCATATTAATAGCTGCATTTTAAATCTGTACACATGGACAAATACATGCACATATACATATATATGTATACTAGCTGTCGTCTGCAACTCCGTCCGCGCAAGATAAAAAAAAACTTAATTAGTAGCCTAAGTGTTCTACTAAACTATGTTCTACATCTATGCCAAATTTCATCGAGTTCTGTTGAACCGGTTTGGAGATACCTTCAAACAAACATCCATCCATCCATCCATCCATTAATTAAACATTAATTTAACAAAACAGTCGCATTTACTATAAGACATAAAGAAAATAATAAAAGTGGTGCATGATTTATGCATTAATGTTAAAACGAACAAACAAAAAAAAATAATTGTTCCCTTTCCATGAAACATTTTCCATAATTCTCATGACAAAGACCGGTCATGATCAGTCATAGTGAATACATATAACATTATTTAATGATGAATTATAATTTATGAAAGATTTGTTATAAATAATATATACATAATATAGAATGAGGCACATAAAATTTTCTAAAAGTTTAAACTTGTAGAGTGGACTATGTATACCAGAATTTGATTAAATAAAACTGGATTGTCTGTATGTTATATTAAAAAAACACTTTTCGTTAACATAATGTTTTTGCGTTGCTCGTAACGAATTTATAATTTTTTTCTGTTTATCTGTCCGTTAGGTTGTATTTGTTCCGGGTAATATCCGAAACGGTTGGATCGATTTTAACGGAAAGGTACTCGTAGTTGATGCGGACATATAGTTTTATTCCTGCTCTGACGACGTCACGGGCGATCGCTACCTTACTAATATTATAAATGCGAATGTTTGTTATAAAATATCTCCAGTATGGCTCCATGGATGTTACTGAAATTTGGTATAGGTGTAGATTATAGCTTGGAAGAACACATAGGCTACTAATTAAGACGGACGTAATCGCGGACGACAGCTAGTTAGTACCGACATAGAGCTCAAGAAGAGCATGTATGTGTAGATTTTGTGATAGAGATGTAGTTAATGGTAGATAAAAGGTAATGTAATCTTATATATAAAATTCTCGTGTCACAGTTTTCGTTGCCATACTCCTCCGAAACGGCTTGACCGATTCTCATGAAATTTTGTGAGCATATTGAGTAGGTCTGAGAATCGGCCAACATCTATTTTTCATACCCCTATTAAGTTTTTTTTAACTGCGCGCGGATGGAGTCGCGGGCGACAGCTAGTGATATATGTATATTTGTTATCGTATTTACATACATATATATTTATTAACATAAAGACAGATATGTAAATTGAAACATTAATCAAATCCTAAATAAGACAATTGAGAGGCAAACAAGAGTTGCGCCTTGCATTATGCAACACAGTGTACGTTTTGTTTACTATTCCACGTTTCATATCGCTTCCTGGTTGGGTTATACTACAGTACACTAAAACTGGATCTATAAATAGACGTATTAATTTAATTATTTACTAGCTATCACCTTCGACTATATCCACGCGGAATTAAAAAGAAAACTTAATGATTCAAATTTATTTGAGATCCGATGAGCCGTTCCAGAGATAACTTCAAAAAATATAGGGTTTTTCAACAAGAACTTTGTTTTTCAATTGGGGCCACACCAACAACATGACAGTTTTGACATTTAGTTTTTTGACCTATTCGTAGTAGATGCTTTTTGTCATCTTTGTTGTCAGACAACTTAAACATAATGTCATCCCTCTCATTACCTTTGACAAGATAGAGATAATAATATGTTCTATACAGGAATTATCGTCTCGAAAACGAACAATTAATCTCTCATCTTGTCGGTTTGTCAATGCGTACTAGTTTGTGACAGGTATACTTAATATTGGCATATGAAGGTAACACGAAAAGTCGTAGTATTGTTGAAATTTAAATTAAAAAAATTTTCTAATTTTAAAAGTGTCTAAAAATGGATACATATTCTTCCTTCTATGACATTTTGCACCGAGTATTTTGTCTCGCTTATTTGAAAAACAAAGAATCGTCTGAAACAAAGAAAACTAGTCAACTCAACTCTAACCGTGACTGTCTTGTGTCGAAATGGCTAAACAGAAAAATATGGTTATCTCTTTTTTTATCATAGTGAGTAAAAGGGATGACAATGTGAAACGTAACCTAACCTTGACAATCACGATAAATAAAAACAATAGAAAAGCGCGTGTATGACGTAACAGCTGTTTAATAATGAATTCCTACAAGAACTCTGTTTCTGTAAGAACACGTGCGTCTCTGATATGCCTTGGATTTAAACAATACATTGATTACGACCGACTAGTGTTGTAATGAATTTATCGATAAAGAAATTAACATCACTAAAATATTGTACGAATATAACGTTTGTTGTAGAATTGAATATTGTTATAAGCGTTAGAGTAAATAAATGATAGTACCGTCGCACTCAGAGAAGTGGTATTTCTTAGTGAAAAATCCTTTGGTGCCCAGTTGTGGACTCAGTGCGGCAATATATCTAAGATGATGTCCGAGTTTCAGACTAGTACATAAGTGTCTAAATTAAGAAAGCGACTTTGTCAATGCTCAATAGAAAAATCTAGTAATAAATATAGCCTATGTTACTCAGTGATAATACAGCTTTCTAATAGCAAAAGAATTTTTGAAACGTGTCCAGTAGTTTTTGAGTTTATCCGTTACATACAAAAACAAAAATCTTTCCTCTATATAATATTAAGTATATAAAACTCATTCCTACAACGGTTCGAAACGTGTACGTCTGAATGAAACTAGTTACTTGAAGTACCCACCGTTATTCGATAGCATTTACGCAGGCATTAACAAGTGAACAAGCAAAACTTGCTAAGTAGGTGAGTGCTACTCGAAGCAACTTTACTTACAGTCGAGGACGTTAATTTCCGTCCCATTTCGGTGGAATGTCACTTGACATTCAATACAATTAAGTCAAACATTTGTAATAACATGTCTACAGACAAAATTATGTCAAAAACTTGAATATCATGCAGCACCAAAGTTTTTGATATAGTATTTGTTATAGTTATAGCTCCGCATATGACCATTGTGGACGTCATCGATGTTATATAGGACAGCCGGTTGCTCAGGAGTTAAGCATTTGACTTGTAATCTGCAGGTCCTGGGTTCAATCGTTTGGTTAAGGAACACATAGTGATGCAATCTGCACATTTCCGCGAAGAAATTCATATGTATGAAGTCAAGCAACACGTACTGAGCCAGCGTAGTTGACTATGGCCTAGTCGCCCTAACTATAGGTAAGCTCCGAGCCCATATGGGGAGGTATAGTGGGATGATGATATGACTATTAGGTGTACGATATTCGTACCTAAGTGGGAAGTGAATATAATTCTTTGAATATAATAACTTACAGTAATGTTTAAAAAGTTTTTTGATTTGTTCTTGTTAAAACCTAAATTTCATTTTTGGTAGGGCATTGTGTTGTCTTTTGTTTGTGTCCTAGTTTTACTATTTTGTCTTTCACTCTCTCTCTCTCTCTCTCTCTCTCTTTCTCTCTATTTCTGTTCGCAAATGTAACCTCAAAATCTCCAACCATAAACAATAGAAAATCGTATCGATTTCAAAATATCGGATCTGTTAGATTTCACTGTTTGTCATTAAGATGAAAGGAAAAGTGGTCTTTGTTTTTTTACGCAAACGGCATTACCCACTATGGTTATCTTGATTTAACTCTAACTCAATGCAGAAGACACCCATGGATTTAGATGGAGTTCAGATGAACCACTTTTTACACAGTATTCTGTATTTTTTGTTACTTCGGAATTGTCTACGAATAGCATGTCTATTCCGACACTAAAAAAATAACTAAAATTATGTAACATGCTGTATTAGCTGTTAAGTGAAATGGCTTGTTAGGATCGTAATGATTGACGTGTCGCCGACCAATCTCGTTTGCAGTAATTGCGCTGCATAGACTATGAAATAACAGAGATGATAATTTGAATGACAAATTGAAATATCTAAAATTTAGCTGCTGTTTTTTTGCTGTAATTATTACCATGTAATTTTGTAACTAAGCAGCTAAAATACTAGCGTTTAATGACACAAGGTATTTTAAGGAATTCACCAAGACTTCAACGATTCTGACAGATCACGACTCGCTGTCATACTTCCGAAGTGTCAGAGATACATTATATGTACAGATTATACGAAATATCTTGCTACACTCTTGATTTAAATTTTATGTCTTTAATATTCCATCTCAAATGTTAAGGACGTTTTCTTTACACACAACAATAACGGTATACTTGGATCTAAAATATTATAACTTATTGATCGTCATCTTTGGTCTAGACCTAGACGACTTTGAACCATTGGCGATTAGAACCAGAGGCCCTGATCGTCGACAATGATGGTCCCTGGAAAACGGTGATCCTATGTTTCCGTAACACTTAGAGCAATGGGCAGAGTCCTGTCCTAGGTAGTAAAGTGCTGAGGGTTCCGGTGCGCGTTCCTCGGAGATCCCGGGTCCCACTTCGACTGCACTCGAGGCTGGCCACCGAGGGGGTTTTAGTGGGTCAAATCCCACATAACTCTGTCTTCCCCCCAGAAGGCAGGGATCTGAGGGATATCTTTCGAGGACCCCCCCCCCCCCCGATACCAAAGAAAAAAAGGTCTAGACGATGTTATACTCATATTTGAACTAATTTTGGCCTATTTAATAAATACAGTAAAATCTCACAATTCGATAAGATCACGTTTTTATCCTTGTATATCGGATAGCAATTTGTATGGAACTGTAGAGTTACAATCCAATATTTCTAAAAGAGTGAATTTTATGCCCGCGAAGTGTCAAATCGAGGTTAAAGGAATTGTAACACTCTGTCGAGTACTTTATCTGTGACTTTATAATTGATTTTGCAAACTCAGTGCAACGGTGGTCGTATCAACTTAAAAATAGCAATCGACATAACTGTTCGCGATTATTCGCTTTATTAATCGTTAATATTATTGTTAATGCCATTAGTTTTGGAGGTAACGGTGATGTTATCAGATTTGTACTGGGAACTGTTAAATGGACTTAATCACTGTTTAATTTAGTCTCTGCAAGTATTAAGGGCTTTCATTTTATCTAAAAAATATTATAAAAAATTTGAAATGCTACAAAAAAAGATGACAACGCATCTGCAATGTTCTTTGGTGTTGCGAATGTCTAATCATTAAAGGCTCTTGTCAAGTAATATACTTATCTTTTTTTAAGGAAATTGCGCGAACGTAAAAATTGACAAAGTTAATTTGGAGATGAAGTGCATGCTACTTTTATCAAAAAAAATCTTTGATTAAGATTATGGTTCAGTTTCGACCAGCAACCACTAGTATACAAGTGGTTACATCGATGTTAGATCCGTGTCTAAATCTAATACCAAATCTATTGGCAGCTGCATCAAGCGTCAGTTCCCATGTCTATCTAACACTTCTCCGTACTGTTGGCAATAAGAATCTTTATGTATTGGATGTAAACAAGTTCCACGTACAAATCACTTACAAATATTGGTGATGCAACCTGTAAGATATCTGTGAAGAAATTCAATATGTGAAGTCAACCAACTCGCAATATACCAGCGTGGTTTAGGTGGCGGGGACTAGTACCTAGTCACCAGTTCTTGAGGGATAGGTAGTTCGAATCACAACAGTGAGGATATGTATGATATTTAATCTGTACTTTGAGGATGGAGATGTGTTTTGCAATGTCATGTATAAATATAAAAATATATGTGACACGAGAATTTTATATATTAGATAAGTATAAGTCTCTACTGTAAGCTGTATGACAATAATAATGCTATCCCTCTCGTTTTCTTTGTAACAGATATAACGGTAATCTATACATATTAATAAAATTGGAGTTTATACATATTAAAAAAATATGTCTGTCCTCAAGGCTGCAATTGTTCCAGGTAATCTCCGGAATGGCTGGACCGATTTATACGGAACTTTGACGGGCAGGTAGCTGAAGCACGCGGGCATATTATAGGCTACTTTTTTATTCTGCGCTGACGAAATAACGTTAAGACATTGCAATTAATCTTATCTTACTATAATATTATAAATGCGAATGTTTAGATGGATGGATGGATGGATGTTTGTTTGTAGGTATCTCCGGAACGGCTGAACGGACCTTGATGAAACTTGGCACAGATATAGAACATAGTCTGGAAGAAAAATACATAGGCGAACATAGGCGGCTTATTACGTTTTTTTTAATTCCGCGCGAACGGAGTCGCGGGCGATAGCTAGTATAGTTTACATAATTAATAAAATTTTCGGTTCGATATCATGGATTGAATATTAATTTCAACGGTAATATTTTTTTCTAAATAAAATGAAACACCAATCGTCCATATGGTTATATATATTCAATTGTTTGGGTAGCAATTTGAATGTCGTCCGTTATGTGTGGGACACCGGTTCGCCCACGCCGACACTCAATACGGGAATCGATTTCATTCACCTAACTGCATCACTGCGGTACACGTTTAAAAATATTAATAAAGTCACTAAGAGAAGATAAGATGTTAAATTGCAAAATATACTATAAAATATTACTCGAGAAAAAACAAAAAAAAGCAGCAACGAAAATTGATATAAATTGTTTATCGTAAACGTCTAAATGATAAACATTTTTTAAAGTTTTGATTGAATGTTAAAAGCCAAATCAAATGAAACAAAAAATACCTTGTTTAGGCACTAGAAAATTTCACTTAAACTTGTTTCTTACAAATATTATAAATACTAATGTATGGATGTATGTTTGTTAGAAGGTATCTCCAGAAAACTTCAATGGATCTCAATGATTTTTGGCAAAGTAGAAAATAGTCTGGAAGGACACATAGGCTACTTAATAAGTTTTTTTTTAATACCGCGCGGACAGATTCGCGGGCGACAGCTAATCAGCTATAAATCTAAATAAAAATATATGAATTTTATTATAGTGAAAGTTATTTTATGATATAAAACCAGACAAAACCGCGGGAAAACCTCATACAAATATAGCCGGTACCGATATGGGCATTTACATTTTTATGCGCCAATAATATAGAGGATCTTGCTTAATCGATTTTATTGAATCGATATTAAAGTATCGAATTTATGATCTCGGGCAATGAAATAAAATCGATTTTAGGGCATATCCCTCGCAAGTAGGTTTATAACCTTATTGAGAATTACGTTGTGTAATGTTTTATTTAAATCAGAATACCTACGTGTATTGTTAGAATTTAGTAGCCCTGTTTAACCTCACAACTGAAATCCATGTCCAAAAGAATGTGGTCGTCCTTTTCTTTCTCCTTGGATAAACAAAGATAACAATATCCTTGTGTTTCGGGAGTAACCCACGGTTTTGTCTGTTTAATGTATTTCGTCATGTAACAATAGAACTTGGATAAGTAAGAAACCTTTAGCGAGAGCCATTGTATGGACTATCTCCATAAGCGAGAAACTCGGGTTAGAGAGGAAACTCCATAAGGGAGAAGAATATCGCAATCCCTTGGACTCTTCACTATCCAGTTTCACAGTAGTATCACTATTTGAAATTACGTTCTTCCTTAGTCAAATTCCTATATCAACTAAGTACTATTATGAATCCATTATGGATTGCATACATTTAAATAATGGCGAGTCTTTATTCAATTTATAATATACTAAGGTCTTAAAACGGTAATATACCTTCAAATAAACTATTCTATTGAGATATATCGGAAGTTACATTAGTTTAGGAATTTTAAACAGATGCAATAGCTACCGGACGACATTAGCTAGAATGGTTTTACTATATCGTCATAATAATAAAATTAGAGAATGTTACGACTATAAGGGTGCATACACACTGCTGTTAATGATAATAAAATCCACATTTAAATATATTTGTCTCAACGAGACGCATTTGATCACCTTTATTGTGTCAATTACACTACATTTTATGAAGTCGTTGTAATGTTTTTATTCTACTTGTCATGTCGGTAATGTGTCGCTCTCAATTCCGTCCAGGAAAAAAATACGTAAAAAGCAACCTACATATGTTTTCTTCTATACTACGTTCTACATCTGTGCCAAATTTCATCAAGATCCGTTGAGTCGTTCAGGAGATACCTTCAAACAAACATCCATCCATCTAAACATTCACATCTATATATATAAAAGAAAGTTGTGTTAGTTACACCATTTATAACTCAAGAACGGCTGAATCGATTTGACTGAAAATTGGTGGGCAGGTAGCTTAGAACCAGGAAACGGACATAGGATAATTTTTACTCCGTTTTCTATTATTTTTTTATTCCGCGCGGACGGAGTCGCGGGAAAAAGCTAGTTTATAATATTAGTAAGATAAGCATGCATCGACAACTTCCTACCCTTTCTTCTTTCTTCTCTACAGAGGGTAAACACAGTATTATTTTTCCATACATCTCTATCATCCATTATATCTAAATTCACTCTCTTACGCATATACCTTTTCTTCGTTCTTCTAACTTTGTAGCCATCTTTTCAATGTATAGGCATGCAAAATTAATATATTCCGACATGAATTCATAAATTACTTTATACCGGTATGTCCGCAGGCAAATTTCATATAAAAAAGTATGGCAACTTTCATCAATACTGGCGAATACTAGATTGATCTATGTGAAAGTGATCACATGTTCGCTATTGTCAAAATAACACGTTACAGCCAAATGAGATGTCAAGTGTTTGAGATACGTTAACTAGCTTGTATAAAAATACTAGCTGTCGACTTCGTTCGCGCATAATAAAAAAACAGTTTGTAAGTAGCCTATGTGTTCCAGACTATGTTCTACATGTGTGCCAAATTACATTAAGATCCGTTCAGCCGTTACGAAGATACAAGCTTGTCATTGACTTATAATGCTATACTCAGACTCGTTGAGTATTCTCCCTTAGTGACCAATTAAACGAGTCTAATTGAAGTATACTGTATATACCTTAAACGATCGGATAAACAATTTACAAAAAAAAAATTAGAACTTTGTTCGACACTTTCGTCTTTATTAGAAAGGTATAAGGTATATTTTAATCAAGCAAATTTTTAAAACTTGATTGTTAGCACTACAATAGAAAATTCAGCTGTTTAATGTAAACAATTGATGAATTATTTGTAAACCACTTGTATAATTTGTCGTGCGTAATACCGTCAAGTGCCCCCGCCATTTGTGAAACAGGTTCACGGCCAACAATCAAAAAACAAAAATTCCATCTCCAGATACGAAACACTGGCAGGCATAAGTATGTAGAGAAAAAAAATTGTCATTGAACTTGAGTGAAAGTAATTTAATGACAGTTGACAGGTGACGCATGTTTGGCGCGCTTTTTGTCCGGACAGTTGTCAGGCAACGAAAGTGGTCGGCCGAAATCGATCGGACACCTTAAGTGGTGAATTGAAAAAGAAAATCAAGTTTTATTCATCATTATATCAGGTAATTAAGTTGCTATGACATTCGGTCGTTTTTTCTTTAAATTTATTGACAGCATAATAAGCAACGGCTCGTTATTGGCAAACATCGAGAAACAAATCGAATTTGCGTGTTGCTGAGTAACCGAATTTATGGCGTTTGTAAAACATTGATTAAAATTTTGGAAAGTCAGTAAAGAACGTTCGTACAACTTTTTTTACAATAATGTCACTAAATCTAAGGGGCTTCCATGGCAATCTTTGGGCTGCTCTGAGTATGGCAAATAGATATATACCAACGTAGTTGATTTCTAAATCATAAATTTTCCTCATTTTAATTTTGGAAATGGTAAAATTTTTCATCCATTATCACCTAAAATGTAGTTACATTAACATCAAAAAAGTTTATATCCATGATAGGAACGTGAACTAACCAACTTTTTATCTCTTACCATTACATTACAAGCTTTGATATAATATAAGTATTTTTTACATTGAATAATTTTCTTAACAAATATGCCGATTACATAATAAATGTTATTGAACTTGAATTTAGAATTTCTTTGGTCAGATATATTTCGAAACGATAGTATTTTTTTTAAATATGGCGTCTAGCTTACATAAGCCATAGAGAAAGTTTGGTGTCGGACTTCTTGTCCGAAATTAATATGAATTGATGTCAGATATGGTTGTATTGTGTCACAATGATTCGATTAGAGCTTTGTTGGACGAAATAACCGTTGATCAGTTGTGGAAAAAGATGTCATTTGATTTTCACCAGTAAGACAAAATTCGTTGTTTTTAATATGAGTGGCGAATAACATAATACTATCTCACTTTTTAACAGACTTTAAAATTGACTTCTCATTTAGCCTATTTGTTGATTTTTTAAAATTTGCTCGCCACTTAATTCGCGCGGAATTAAAAAAAATCTCGTTATAAATATAGCCTATGTCATCCTGGGATAGTGCTGCTTCACAACAGTGAAAGAATTTTTCAAATACTTTCTATTAGGAGTCTATTCAATGCAAACAAACAATGAAATCTTTCCTTTCTATCATACTGGCTTTTACCCGCGACTCCGTCCGCGCGAAATAAAAAGTAGGAAACGGGGTAAAAATTATCCTATGTCCGTTTTCTGGTTCTAAGCTACCTCCCCATCAATTTTCAGTCAAATCTATTCAGCCGTTCTTGAGTTATAAATAGTGTAACTAACACGACTTTCTTTTATATATATAGATTAGTATTTATAATTTTTGATATCACTAATTACTGTTACGAATGATAGATAAATTTGTAATAAATAATATGAAGCTTTGCTGTACTGGCATCATTATTTAAATGCATTATAGTAAAACAGTATAATATCGTAATATCCAAGTGACCTCGTTTAGTATCATTATCTTGTTTGTAGGAGATTTAACCAACGTCTGACGTGATAAGCGTGCTTGTTTCTGGTGCTTTATGTTGTCACCTATTAAAGTATATTATGTGACACGTGCAAAGATTAACTTCTTGCATTGTTTCTGTTCTGGGGGAAGCAAATGTTATTAAATTAATAAAACATCCCTGTCGACCAAATTGTCTTTCTCTTTCTATATTTATTGTCTGCGACTTCGTCTACGCTGTGTTAAAAAAAACCTTTTCTAATTTTAATGTAGTCTATGTTACTCAGTGATAATGTAGCTTTTTAATGGCAAAAGAATTTTTTTAATCTGTCCAGTAGTTTTTGAGTTTATCCGTTACATACAAAAATATAAATCTTTCCTCTTTATATAATAAATGTAGGTGGACATTGTTTGATTTAAATTAAAATACATGAATATAAACCGACTATGTGTCTTGAAAAGGGAATTAATATACTCTTGTTAATGTATATTTCCATTCATTTATCAAACCTTGTTTAATTCATACAATTAATGTGATAAAATTGTTTCTTTGTATTTCCTCATATCTATTTATGTCCTTGTCTAGTGTTTGACTTTCTATTTCACCTTTATCTTTTAGTTTTACTTATTTTTTTTAAAACAAATTGATGAAAATTTCAAGGTTTGTTAGTTAAATATTTAAATTGTAGATCTTAATCAAATTATTACAATCTTTTTTTTTTAATTTGACAGTGGTAGAGCCCTCATCGGCTTGCCCGGTGTAATACCACGACCACACAGAAGAAAGGCGTGAAGTGGAAGCAATTCTGAGTACAGTGTCGTGAGTGTGCGTGCCGGAGGCCTCATTTGAGTCCTTTTTCCCTTTCCACCCATTTTGTATAAGGAAAGGATGGGAAAGGGAAGTAGATTTGTTGAGGGGGACCCATAGGAAGGGGAAATGTTCTCTTTCGGTGCATGTCCTCCTCGGTCGATTAAACGTAGGCAAAGCGTCAAGTGTGGATGCCTATAGGCAACGGTCGCTATTTTAGCGTCGTGACGGGTTACTTGTTCGTCACCTTATATTATAAAAAAAAATTAAAACTGCTCTAACAATTCGCGTAAAATGGATAGAATTTTATTGTGCATATTTTCTTTAAAAAAAGAGCAAAGAAATGAAGTAAAAACAATAGAATAACTTTCTTAGTTCTTTATTCTTTATGCAAAAATAAAGCGTTGTATGCAAATAATATTTGTATGCAAACGCTTGTGGATTATTAAATGGCATCCTGCAGGATGGATGTGCGTTTCCTTTCACTTTTATTTGATGAAAGTTATATTTTTGTGGTATAAAAGCAGAGATAAAATAGTAAGACAAAATCTAAAAGAACAACATAACTTCAGAATGCGCAAAATATATAAATTTATATATTCATATAACGTAACTCTTTATTTTGATAAATTTCAATTACTAAAATAGTACGAAAGTTAACGATGAAATTATAATATTCACATAACCCGTTAACTAGCAAGATTTGCAAGGATCGTGGTTAATAGAAATCCATCATCTTTCCCTACCTCCTTATGGAGTATAGGCGTTAATATTAAAACAGTTATAGGAAGATTAGTATTAGCTTACTTGTACAGTTAAGAAGATACGATGATTGCTAATTGAACGGATTTGCAAGTGAACTCATCGCGAAAACGGTATCATCAAGGGATTAGAAATCATTAGTTCTTTTAGAAATCTATGTCGCGCGCTTGGCCTTGATAAGCACCGGAACCCACTAGATATGGAGTACACCACTTAGGTGACGCCCGTATTAAAACGAGGACTTTTGACGTTAAAACCTCATTGACAGTGGCTCTATGCTGCTACGGTCTTTGCCTCCCCCGATCATTAAAAAGTGAATGTCAAATGTCACTCGCCTTTTTTTACTGTCGGGAACAAAGGACACTTCAGTGATGCAGCCTAAAAGTGGAAATGATTTTTTAATGTATTTTCTCCCTCTTTTGTCAGCGTCTGTGACGCGTTAGTACGATGGAAGGTTGTAGAGTTGTCTTTTTTTAACAAAAAAAAAACAATGTAATACATTCTTTGGTTATTCTATAATTATTTACTCTATGACATTTACTGACTTAAAATTACCGCCAATTTTTTGTAATACAGTAATTTCTGTGTAAGGAATTTTTGAAACGTTATGGGATTTCATTATTATAAAACCAAAGTGTAAATCAAAACTAACGTAAAACCGGACAAGAGCTACCCATGGTGGAAAAATCCAAAGAATTCGTCTGCGATGCTGACAATTTCTTGATACTGTTTATAGGTGTGTACATTGCGTCTGTTTATTTTTCATTCCAATATCTAAATAAGGTAGTCAGTTATTATGTCATTTACATTGTAGATCTTTATAAATGGCAATGTATAGAAAATAAGTCTGCTGCAATTTCTGTATTAGGCATTGTTATTCCACGACAGTTATAACTGTTTTCTTTAGAAAATTAAATCCGTACCAATAAATAATTTTCTTACGATGTTATTTTTTTGTGTTCGAAATCTGTTGCGAGTTACAAAAGTATAGTAGTAAGTCTTTTTGGGTAGAAAACTGGAAAAAAATAAGTTGACAATGGTACATGAGTACATTTCATTCACCATATTAAACATTTAACTTTTTAAAATTAAGTTTTGTTTTACAAAAATATTTTCACATCTTTAAAATAAATATTAGCAGTGACGTAATTTCTTAGTGCACTGATTGCTTACCATCATAGCGTCATATGACTAACGTGCTAAAATGACTGCAATTGTCGCAATGGCTTTTGTCTCGGCATCAATTCGCGATGACACGGACTGCTTGTGTTCCGTATTACATGACGGTCTATTATCTGTCATCGACCTTTTGTGTTCCGGAATACATTGTAATACCGTAAGGAGGCCGTGTTACGTAAAGTTTTCAAGGGGGAGAGTTAAAAAATAATAGGGGCGGGAGATAAATTATTCCGAGAAATAGTGTAGATTCTAAAGTAAATAAAGGAATTAGAGCTATCAATAAATTCTATGTATCCTAACATGGAAGTTAGTTGTTTCAAACATAGCCAAAATCATCTTTAGTTGTTTTCTTTTGGTCTATAGTCTGTTAAACATAAGATTCTATAAAGCCAGATAAACCATTTTTATGTCTAAAAATATCTTATTTCCACATAAACGAAAGGTTACGTTTAAGATTATATTACAATTTTACGCTTAATTTATGAACTCCATGGAGGCCTTAGTAATATGTTTTTTTTTTTCAGGTAATTAGATTCCGGAACCTGATATCGTAAAGAGGGACGTGGTAACGTATTGTGTAATACACAGTAATCGATGTGTTCGACCTATCGAGTTACTGTAACTGGAATCGTTGTTTTAAGTTATAGTTAAACTAGCTGTCGCACGCGACTCCGTCCACGCTGAATTAAAAAAAAACTTAATAAGTAGCTTATGTTCTTCCAGACTATGTTCTACAATCTACATCTATGCCAAATTTCATCAAGATCCGTTGAACCTTTCCGGAGATACCTTGAAGCAAACATACATCCATCCATCCATTTAAACATTTGCATTTATAATATTAGTAAGATGTAAAAAGAAATGTATTTTTTGTACTGCCAGGTGTCATAAAATAACTGCGATACTAAGCTTCTCTATTTTAAATATAATTTTATTTAACATACGAGAGATTCCCTGAAGTAATAATCCAATTGAAAAAGTATAAAAAACACAATAATTATACGTAGGAAATAATTTAGTTATTTGGAATTAAAATTCTTTTTAATACCCTAACCTAGTACAATTAGTAACTTAAGTTGGAAGTATGAAAAATTAATGGCAACCCAGTGAGAGACGTCGCTAATTAACCGCACACACGCATCGACCGTGATAATTAGCGCGCTGTGTTTTGGCGCCAAAAAGCATTCCAAGATCGTCGGAGTAAAGTTATGATTCGTTACAGCGTTCATTAACAAAGGAAAAGGGAAGTGTTTTGCGTTTTAGACATAAAACGTTCGAAATATAAAATTTATAATTAGCTGTCAGTGTCATAAAATGGAATGTTCTAGTTATTAGTTAGTACCAACCTTACAATATTAATTAATGTAGAGTATAGTTCATGTTCGTGCTACTATTTTACACTACCATGTTAAAATAAAAGATTGCTCTGTAATAATAGCTTTTGAATAAAAAATAATTTTTATCTCAGTTCCATGTATGGTAGCATGGCAACATTGTTTACATAATTCAAAGAACAGGTTCGCAGTGTTCAGATATTGCATGTTTAGCCCGAAGGCAGTGTAATTTCGTGCTGCAAGATTAAATGCATGTTGATATGGCAGCTATGTTTTACCAGAGATTAAATGTTGCCAGTTTATGGTTTATATTGAATAATCTTTGTAAGAAGATTTTATTGCATTTTTTTCTTACGCAATAATCATAAAACGTGATTATATTTGCATTTGTTTGTCTGTTTGTAGCTACCATTAAGTTATCTTAAGGAAACTCGGCGAAATACCTTTCTCTAGTTGACAGGGTGACAATTTTTTACGGATGTTACGGTAATTAAAACACTCGACTAAATATAAAAATAACCCCAACTTCAACCCCCACTTGTTTTACTTTAAATAAATTGTTACAAAACTAAATAAACTACTGAATGTCTCGACGCTATAATTTCCCGTAATTACAAAAATACGTCGCACGACCAACGGGTACATACGATTGTTTCTTCCATCTAGGGCTGTCAGCTTACGATAAATATAAACCACGACATTGTAAAAAAAAGACTAGATCACTTCTGAGTCATTGGCTTCTTAAAGAATAGCAAAAAATTTGAAGAAGAAGAAGAGATTTATTTGTTGATCAATAAATATATAAATATACACTCTGCATCCTGTGGTAGGTGGGGACCTGTGTTACAGGAGGTAGGATATCATAATGGACACACACAAAAACGCAAATACACATTACCCTCTTGTCAGTCCAGTAAAAATAAGAATATCTTCTAACTTGTTTCGCATAACCCATTTTGAACCGAAGACTTCTATATCTTGTGATCAATTAAACATGCAAACCCGTAAGTGGCAACCCTACTTGCAACCCGCCTCGGACATTTTCTAACTTTATCCTTCATTGGCATTTAACGTTTGGAATTGCGATGAAGAATGATTTGATATTAAGTATTTATTATTTGTGCATTGTGTTCAATTTTAGGAGCAAACTTTATTTGCTTTTCGAATTTGCGAATGAGGTGTGTATTAGAGCTAAACACCACATAACCTTATATATTTACGTGGTTAAAATTACTAACAGTTATCTGTAAAATTTTAATTCTCATTATTCAATTCTTAAAATTGTATTTATTTATTTCTCTGGAAAATAATACAATCTTACTAATATTATAATTGAGAATGTTTAGATAGATGGATGATGAATAGATGGCTGGACGTTTGTTTGAAGGTATCTCCGGAACGGCTCAACGGATTCTGATGACATATGCGGCAGATATATAAAACATAGTCTGGAAAAGCACATAGGCTACTTTTTAAGTTTTTTTTTTAATTCCGCGTGGACGGAGTCGCGGGCAACATAGTTATAGCGGGCAAGCTAGTTTATCATATAGACTTTCATTAGCCAGTAAATTATATTAAAAAAACAGGATTAAAATATTAGTACCTTCCAAGTAATGTTTCCAAAATCACAATCTATTACGAATAAAACAAACAAATCGGAAAGTAAACAACATGGGATAGTGTATTATGAAATTTAACGCTGGGTTATAATTATTCAAGTTCGTGCGTCTACTTGTTCCCCCCTTACCCCCCTACTGTATGATCCAGCAAACAACGCACGATGCCCTTTGTGGAAAGTTAATACGATATCTTTGTTTGCCTTAACTGAGACCGCTTTTAAAATTACATCGTATGTGATTCGTTTGAACTAGTGATGTGCATTAAAGGTAAATATCGATGTTTTTTTTAATCAATAAGGCGAAAAACGAGCTAGCAGGATTTGGTGTCAAATGACCACTGCCCATAGATTGTCTACGCTTTTACTGCTTTCTGTGATCTCCTTACTGCTGCATTTCTTCTACAACTTGTGAACACTCAACTTTATTTCCTGAAGGCGTACACCTAGGTCTTCCGCATTTGTCCTTTTGGACCACTTTCAGAATCATTGGTCTAAATATAACTGATATTGCAAAATACGAGTTGTATTTAGTTATCTCCAGTCGTATTATTAAATAATTTAATTGCAACACAAGTGTTATGCCAGAAACCAGATGTGTTTATGTTACGATTTACAAATACTCTATTTCCGAATTGGGTAAGTTTGTTCAAAACGTATACAAAACGTATTTCTAGTATTTTTCTTACTTCCGATTTGTTTGAAGATTTGAAACTTGAATGAATTTCTTTATTATTAGTTACATATTTTATAGGATTTTTTTTTGAAAAAAAAAAATATATCGATTGTTTTTTTTAGACAACTATAAGTATTGTTATCTGCGATAAATTAAAGAAACTACTAAAAAGGTCGAAGAAAATTTCTTTCTAATTAGACTCGCACGGGAATTGCGAACGTAGTCGCATGCAAAAGCTAGTATCTATGTCTTTGACCTTTTAAACATTACCAACAAGTAAGGAACTACGAGATGTGGTTTTACAGTAAGATAACGTTTATGTTTACGCCCGAAGAAAAAAGTATTTGAACCGCAATACATCTGTGCTCATATGTAAATAAAGCTCGCACTATGAGTGTAAATATTGGTCCAGTCATAATTACTGTGACCATAAATTTATTGACTTTAAACAGGATATTAGTTACACTTTCTTTAATGAGCAATCGGCCAGTTTAATTCGCCAAAATAGTGAAGTGATCGTAGCCCATCTACATTTGCATATACGTTGCCTACCTTTAATTAACAGAATAGGGGCAGCACAGAAAAATTATTTTTCCACTTCCTTTGCGTACTCTGACAGTCCCATTTTGCTGTACCTACTGTATATTTTATTATAAAAATAAGAGTTATTTCTCTTTGTTCTAATAACTCAAATATTGTTTAAATTATGTTAATTTTATATAAAAAGCATTACGTTATACATTTGACCTTAGTCTATGTCTACGGCAGTGATTCTCAACCACTGTGCCGCGGCACTTTTGTGTGCCGCCAAATTTCAAAAGTGTGCCGCCAAATTTTGACTTTCGCTGACTTGCTGCACACGCACACTGTGTCCGTATTTTTTCGCATAAAAGAACAATGACAGAAAAATAGTTGAAAAAAAATTAGCGTCTAGAAATGTCATATAGATACAATTAATTTTATACAGTTGATAAACTATTTATGCAGTGTGTTGTAGTAAGTAAATAATTTTTATCTTTTTCTTTGTGTGCCGCCAAATTTTGAAATCGTTAAATATGTGCCGCAACAAAAAAAGGTTGAGAATCACTGGTCTACGGTTTTATACTGAGCGAAGTTTTTAAAAAAATATAGTCAACACATCTACAAACTAGTAACCTCTTATTGTTTTTTATTTGTATTGATCACTTCGCAATTTTATCGATATCTGACTCGTTGCTTTCTCGTTACTTCTTATTATAAAAATTTAAATAGACATTGCATCGTATGGTCACTCTAGTTGTAGCGGACCACGTGTGCCGGATGTCTCGGAGGCGAATATGTTTATTTTTTATAACGAATGCAGTTCACCAGACGTATTTACATGTCTCATTCACACCGCTTCTGTGAATGTACTTATATCAGATATATCTTCTTATTTCTTTGATTTATTCTGTACTAGCTTTTACCCGCGACTCCGTCCACGCGAAATAAAAAATAGAAAACGGGGTAAAAATTATCCTATGTCCTATTCCTGGTTCTAAGCTACCTGCTCACCAATTTTCAGTCAAATCGATTCAGCCGTTCTTGAGTTATAAATGGTGTAACTAACACAACTTTCTTTTATATATATAGATAGATAGATATAGATTTTGTTAATTTTTAAGTTTTGCAAATATTAAAGCACATACTGCATTAAATTACTGGCTATCCTTCTATCAATTTTTATCTCTGCAATTACTTCTTTCTGGATCATCTTTCATTCAATCCATCTTTACCCTCATGACTTGACTATTGTCGTGGACTATATTAGCGTAGCACGACTGTAGCTTAGTTGGAATGGTTATAAGAAAGTCCATTTCCAATAACTTGATAATATTATAACAGAATAATAAATATATTTAGCAATTTTATTTATTGGAATAAAAATATGTCAAACATTCATAAAGTACAAACAAGTCATTCGTAAGTCAGTCGTCTCTATCACTTTTGTTATTTATCGTAGATAACGTAGCTCTCTCAACAATCTCATTATCCACTATCAATTAATTAAAACGCGCCTCGACACACTATTCCACATTATCTATGGAAACTTGTGCGTTAGGCTGACTACATACTAAAGCTTTACCAATGAACGAAAGGCATCAAAGTTGAGGTGATGATTGAACAGAACTAGTTGATTTGTTTTAATGTTTCTAATAGTAATCATTGTACTTAATAGTTGATTTTTTATTTGAATAACTTATTTGGAAGTTTATAGCGTGATATCGATAAAGATGATATTCGTTGATCTCAACTTATAGATGCGACCATGAGTTTCAATGTGGCAACACCCCATTAAAATGTTTTGACACAGAATACAATGTTCTATCTACTCAAAATTTCCTTTTAACATCTTTTTAATATCGTCGTATTGAAAATTTTACGCTTTTAACTTGTTACATTGGTTCATAATGTGGATTGCAATAAAAACGTAGGTAGTTTTAATTAGGGCGTGGGCTTACCTCTCTGTAATATCGCGATGCCCCAGTTACACTGGTTGCAATCACGCTGGAGTATACTTCTGTTATCATTACTGATATTATGTTGGCACTATTGGCACTATTCTATACTATGTTTGTAGTATATGTTACACCTTTATTAACAGGAAAGATATAAAGTGAGGGAATAGTTTCTATTTATGTTCGTAACAGCTAAACTAAAAAACTACTGGTACGATTTTAAAAATTCTTTCAATGTTAGAATGCTCTATTATTCTTAGTAACATAGGCTATGTCTAATATTGTTAATGTACTATGAACACGGTGTAGCGCCAAAGTTAAAACCTTACATGCGTGACCTAAATCATTCAACAACCTTGCAGGATGCACTCTAAAGAGTTGTCTTTATACTACAATCTTTTTAATAATATAAATGCGAATTTTTGTTACATTAGAAGATATCTTCAGACCGACTGCATGTATCCCGCTGAAAATTGGCACAGATGAACAATAATTAAGTTTTTTAAATTCCGCGCGGAGTCACGGGCGACAGATAGTGCATTGATAAAGAATAAAAGACTACTTATAAAAGAACTAGAAAGCTATAAATTGCATTATGGTTCTTCATTCACTATTCTCTTTAGTGGTCAACTCTTGAGTGTGCTGTCTAAATAAAAATGTACTGTAATAACGAGAGGCTTACACACGTGTGCAGGATATTACGACTTGACTTTTATTACATATATTTTTAGTGATTCAAAAACATCTTATCGATAGTTAAATAGTTACATTTTATCGATATGTTAGAACATAATGTTTTTCAAATTCATTTGTTTATTATTTCAGGAGATAGTTAGACATTATTTATAAATACTACGCAAGACACTGTACGGTTTATTTTTATTATTATTTGCACTTAAAATTTATAATTTAGAAATATGTGATATTAATACATTTAATTGTCATTTTTATAGTTAGGGGAAGTAAAACAGTAAAACAGCCTTAAATCAAAAGTTTAATTAAAGCTAGTATTGAATGTTTATCAATTCCTTGTCTTGTTTTCCGTTCATTTATTTATCGTACTACATTCCCATTTAATAAAATTCAATTGATAAATGTTGATATCGATATTATAAATCGATAAAACTTTTATCGATAATTATCGATATCGATAAAATAAATGAGATCGTGTAGAGCGCAGACCGTGCGATACGGCGCAGGTCAACGCTCTGGGACGCAGTGCCTTAATGAATGCACTCTAAGTGATAAAAAATACACACAAGAAGTCATTTCTAATGGTTGTTTTAGCTGTTTTGTAACATTATATTATGCTTATTACTTAGTTTTGGTGTAGTTGCACTCATTTTTGTTAATTAACTACGTAATTTCAAATCCTAGCTTTCAAAGTTAGATATAATATTATGAATTATCGTTGCAAATGAAATTATAATATACTACTCTGCTCCTATTATTTAATCGTGTTTTTTGATGCTGGTGTTTATGACTAGACCACAGACGTTCAACGCACAGACAAGATTCATTGAGACAGAAGTTAGAATCGTATACGTTCAGTTTGAACTGTCAGGCAATAACGTCAGTAGCTCATGTATCCATACGTTTGTCACGCTCTGAAACTACTACTGAGCGTTGTTCGTACGATTACGGCTTATGTCAAAATGAACCTGAACAGTTTGGCTGTTCATTTAAATCTGAATATCTCCAGCGGCCTTTAAAGTATCGTAACTCATATTATATGATAAAACCTAACCAAATAAAACGTAAACTCGAACTCGGCGTGACAGAATTCTTTTGGAATAGCGGTATTTTTCGCTTGCATTTTTGTTGATTTGCGCAGACCGCGTTCCTTTCCGTTATATCCCTTGTTTCATGAAACATAGTCTGATAATGCCTTAGAAACTATCTGTGCAGGTTTTGAATTACGATAATTTCACGTAGCTTTGTAAAGTTGCGAAATAAATTGCAAACGCGACTGATTAACTCAATGATTGACAAAAGATCATTTAAAAATGTTTTGTACACGTTTTTTTAGTAATGAAATTTCACAATTAAATACTGCGAGAACTCAACTGTTTACTCAACACAACTGCCTGTATAAATCATACATTTTTAATGTTAGCCAAGCAAAAATACCTTAGAATATAATAATTATATAGATTATAAATCAGAGTTTTCAACGTGATTAGTCTAGACAGCACACGTCATAGCGTGGGAAGAAAGATGCGATCATGCAAGCAACCTTAGGAATGACCTCAGCTGTATAAGCGATCGATTTGTTTTGCGCCGCTAAGCATGCATAATTACAATAGCCTTGCCTATTTTGTATTGTTTTGTTCAAACGATTGTTTGGTTTTCAAACGAATTAACGTTCCGGCAACAAAGAATGAAGTCCTACGTGCAATACAATTATCTATTATCGAAAAAAATCGACGTCTTTTTTTAATTATAAATTTTTATTCTACATTTTTTATTACACATATATGATTAAAACTGTAATAATTACACTTTGTAATGTGTGAATCTGTATTTTATTCTATTTTTACATTTTCGCCGTTCTATATCTATTACACTCTTATTCCATTGATGACATATCTTTCTTCTCTTTTGTGTAACGAAAGGTATGTAAACATAATGTTTTTGCCCAATTTATATTGCTTATTTCCATAAAATGTTTTTTTTTCTTACAGAATATTTGATTACCCTTTTACTATTAAAAGCCTGACCATAATGTTTGGTCTTTTAGCTGATAAATTTATGGTTTCTTGTCTTTATTAAATAAACGATAGTAGTAGCTCTTTACATTATTGTTTCGTGAAAGCGTAAAGCCCGTTGACCCATTGCGGTTCTAGTACAACTTTAACGTTCAAGTTTCGAACAAGTTAATTCATAAGATAATGTCGTAAACTATTTTATAACTTACCAATATTATTTATAACCCAAGGCTGAAAGAACCTTGTGACTAGGGTTGCCTCATATTAATTTACAAATGCCGATAAATTAAATTGTTTATTAAATAAAGTTTTTAAAAAAATGTACATTTTTGAAAAATAAAATTTGATTTAATTAAATTTAAATTAAGTGAATTACCGTCTTTGTTGTCTTTTAAATAGTAAAATTACGTTTAAATCCTTGCATATTTTTTTAACGAAAGGAGTGGCAACCCTCATGTTCTTCTAACTTAGACGCAGTTGTTGGTACCAACTGTTCGCGGCTTGTTCTCTTGCAACCATTCAATTTGCATACACAAACTTTGCCCACAACTTCACTGTTCAGACTTTCGCGCTGAAACTCAAGGTTAGGGTTGCCACCTATGTTTTAAGCTAACATTTATTTTAAAATAATTCAATGAATAGCGTTTAATCTTTCGATTGCGAGTCCAGTTAACGTCCTTTATGATTATACATTTTTTCTATTTTGTCAACCATGGATTAAAAGGTTTGGAGAGGGAAGAATCCTAAAAATTTACCCTGCCTGCTGAGGAAAAATCAGGGATATGAGAGACTTCACTAAAACCCCCTTGGTGGCTATTCTCAAGTGCAACTGTTGGGAGTCCCAGGATCTCCAAAGGAACTTACCGGGACTCTGTACAGAGCTTCTAAAAGGTGTAGTGCGATATTTTATCTCAGATTATCGCAGTCTTAGCTTACGTCTTAAATACGTTATTATTATTTTTTTATTTTGGCATCCCTGTATGTTATAAAAGCGTAAGTAGCCAGTATAAGGTAAAGTTGTCTATCAATCCGAACTCCGCCGAGTTATTCATAACTTTGACATACATTATAATGTAATACAATCATTCAAATTATTTATATTTAAACCAGCTGTTGACTGCAACTCCGTCCGCGCGGAATTAAAAGAATTTAGTAGCCTATGTGTTCTACCAAACTATGTTCTATATCCATGCCAAATTTCATCAAGATCCGTTTAAATGTTCTGGAGATACCTTCAAGCAAACATCCATCCATCTTAACATATAATATTATATTAGTAATATATTAGTAAGAAGTAAAATAGTAACATTACAAACAGGTGAAGAAATTTCTGAACTTTCTCGTTTCACGTGACATGGGCGTATTTTTCACTGATAACAATATCAGATAAGTCAACCCATTAAAGTTACGGAAAGCTATTGCACAGATCTGTTGTGAAACTAGTTGACTTATTTTGCGAATTAAGTCAATCGATTAGGATTCTTCCCAGTAGTATCATGTGGTTTGACATATGCGTAATAATGCCTGGCAAAAATATAAATCTACTCATTGAACTATTTTCATGACATCTTGCATAACCTTCGAGCTTGTTTGGAATAGTTACAAAAAATGGAAATAAAAAAAAACTTCTAACTGTATTCATCATGAAGGAGCTATATTTAACAGTATACATATGTATAATATGGCCTCAATATTGAAAAGTCTGCAGTTTTTCTAATGTTGCGGATGTCCATGGGAGTCAATGATTACCTCGGTGTTTCCGCTACACTTTTGTCTTCCTCTCTTATACAGACCCTAAGGTCAAATCATTTTACTATTGTGAAAAACTTCAAATTATAAAGACATACAGTATTCCAAACAATTTATAAATTAAAGAAACAAAGTTATTTTAAAGACGAAAATCCCATAATTTCCAAGTCTGTGACGTATTTTCCTTTGTGGTGTATGACAAATCACTTTAGATAATTCAAGTTGAATTGTCCGTCTGTGTTTATCAAGTACACTGTTTAAAATTAGAATATCTAATCTATTTAAAAGTGTTGTGTTCTGTAATGATGCTTAAATTTTTTGTTTATTATTTTTTATGAATAAGTCGATAAGCAAATCTCGTAAAGTTTCGAAATTGTTGTGACTGCCTTTAAGGTATAGTCGACAACTTTTTCATCTAGATCCACTTTAAAAATACTCAATTGATGTTGATAACATTTCGTAACTTTGTGTACTTTGTTTTATAAAAAAGATTCGTAGAAAGAAAAACCACCTAACATCTGTTTCGGAGTTCAACAATTCTGAACTTAATTCATGACTTTTTCTAATTTTCTTTTAGGTAAAACTATATGTATACTATTATTTTTAATCTTAATGGTTGTAACTAAGTCCTTAAATTATTGATTAAAAAAATTTAAATATTGCATGATATTCCGCAATTATAAATATTTTATAACAAGCAAAGTTGCGTGCTATTGTTAGTTCTAAATTTATCGTCATAGTAGTAGAGATGGTTAATTGGTGTTATTTTGCCTTGTTCGTGATTCATCGCGCCAGTCGCGTTCGTAAGTGGACGAATGGTGCGCGCTTTTGCCTTTTGTTTATTTTTTATTATTTTGACATGTGCTCCTCTATAGTCTAATTCCAGCCAGTGCGGTGGCAAGTCGAGTGTGTATTTAGTTCTGTGTTGTGTTTTTAGTTTGAATTTGGAATTCTTTAGTTCTTATGGTAAGTTTTTAAATTCTAGGTTATAATTTTGGTTAAATTTAATTTAAAGAACTTTAAGTATGTTTTCTTAATATTTTAAACGTATTGTTTTTTTTTTCTCTTTGATCAAAACAGTATGTTTGTTTTGTTACGTGATTTATTATCATTATAATAAAAATATAAACTTCTAAACTTGAATGTAAGGTTGTTGTTGATTTTATATGACTCATGGTGTTTTTATATGACTACACGGTAAAAACAAGTTTTGTTGAACTCGTAAGTAGGTCTGTCATCGACACTTTATGATTCGATTTTCAAATTTTTTTCGAATTTTTATTTACTTAAGCTTATTGTAAGTGACGTTTGCTTGGAAAAATTAAACGTTAATATTATACAGCAAATTAAAAAAAAGATTATAATCTTTATTTTTTAATTTTGATGCTTTAAATTAGTGTTATCAATAACATAATTGTATAGTTTTTGTCTACATATAGATATTTCCCATGAAAACGCCTTGCAAACAATGGCTTATTTAAATCGAAACCTTGGCCAAATTCATTTCCTGATGTAATATTTTTTTATAACTTAATCTACAATATTAAAGTTAAAATTGTTTTTGTAAGGTTCCATTTTGTATAAACAAATGCCTTATTATTTAATTTTATATTTAAAAAATTGTGTCATTTTTTAGTATAATGGAGACGGTTTGTTTACTTAGACCTATATTTTTTACTAACGGTAAATGAAATCACAAGTTTAAGTTATGACGTCATACAAACTTGATACAGAACGACCGTGATGTACCAAAACTACGTGATCCGTTTCCTTAAGTAATTTGTACAATCGAGTAGAAAAGTGATTTCGAACTATGTAAGAATGGTTAAAGGTTTATTATTGCTTACGTTCTAATGATTGTCAGTGACTATTTCTCGAGTGAATGTCGACTTTATGTCTCTCATGTAATTACTTTACTTAGTATTTTATCTCAGGGCTGTCACTAGATGTGTAGTATTTTTTCTATATAATTATACTAATACATAACAATTAATTACCGATTCTGTTTTTTTATTAAGAACTATATTTTGCCCGCGACTCCGTCCGCGCCGAATTAAAAAACGTAATATGTAGGCTATGTGTTCTTCCATACTATGTTTTACATGTGTGCCAAAGTTATCAAGATCTGTTCAGCCGTTCCGGAGATACCTTCAAATAAACATCCATCCATCCAAACATTCGCATTTATAATATTAATAAGATTTCAAAAGTTGATTAAAATTGATAGTGCTATTTATATTTAGGTTTCTTTAAAATGACTTAAATAAATCTATTTATAGATTTATCTATTCATAATCAATTTATTTATAAAAATAATAATAACAATAAAGCCCTTTATTCTGAAAATAAAGCATGTAGTTAATCAATTTATTTATTTATCTTTAATCTATGTTCTTCTCTTAGTGTTTTTTTAATCTTTTATACTAATTTGAATATTAATTATTGTGCATAAATTATTATTGACTTTATCAAAGTGCATGCGCCCCTGACCAATATCACAATTACATAAGACATCCGTTAATCACTTTAGTTAGCCATTGTACTTGTAATAATTATACTGCGCAGGAGTAGTTTTCATCATTTTCTATTGTTAAGGATTATTACGTAGTTCTAATAATAGAGTCATGAAATGAGATGGACGTGGAAAAATTTAACTACTTTGTGTTGCGGTTTCGCTTGCGTTGATGTTAAATTAAATTTTGTTTGTTATGAAGACGTAACAAACAAACAAGATTATATTCTCATACCGTGTCAACTCACATCACAATATTTACGAAAAATATTGTTATCTCTAGTGTTTCTAAAGATTATGAGCGAGACGATAAAATTTCTGGTAAGGTTTAAGACGGTGAAGACAGACAGATAGACATACTTCCATTATTTAAAAATATGTATTTTTTAATTTATGAAGGCATTTTTGATTCAATACCCCTGACTTATATCAGTGTATTACACAATACGATAAGGTGATGTAAAAGTGGATTTCCTTATTAAATCTAGTATTGTTCCATTGTAACGGCCGCGGGGGGTCGCTGCGGAGATTGTGAACCAGCCGGGTACTAAATAAGGTCTCTTATTATTGATTTATACTTTTAGATAAAATTATATACCTAATCTCTTCTTAGTAAGGATAAAGCGAAAGTGTTTATTGATTTTGTTTCTAGTTATTTTAGTCAATAAATCCCTGCCATTTTGGTTTCACAGCATGTTAATATTTACTAATTGCAGTTTGACATAAATTTTACTAATGTTATAAATGCAAATGTTTGGATGGATGGATGGATGGATGTTTTTTTGAAGGTATATATGGTACGGCTTAACGGATCTTGAAGAAATTTGGCACAGATGTAGAACATAGTCTGGAAAAACACATAGGTTACATATTATAACGTTTTTTTTTATTACATAGATTACATATTCACGAACGGAGTTGCGGGCGACAGCTAGTTTTAAATAAATTACGATACCTTCGTATGTATGAATAAGTAATTAAGGAAAACAGTAAGATTTAGGGTCCTTCAAGAAGCGAGCGTATCATCATCTCAAAGCCGCCACCGCAACTGCGCTTCCTCTGGTATTACAGATGTCCATGGGCGTCGATGAACACCTTGGTGTTCTCGCTGCCCGTTTGCCCATTTATCTTATAAAAAAATCAAGTACCCTTCTTGGTAAACTTGGCTATTTATTAGACTTACTTTTAATATCGCACTGAATCGTTAAGTCTTTATCTTTTACCGTGAGAAATGTACACTAAATGACTTCCTTAGAGCTACGAAGTAACGGCTCTGAGTGCGGATAGAGTTTAACTGCGTAGACTTCACGATGTAAATTATATCAGTCGTCGTCACAGCTAATATTTGTTGCTACCGAGCCGCTCGGAGAACTACTCAAGTAAGAAGTGATTAGGGTATAGTCAACCACGCCGGTCCAGTGTCGGTTGTTTGATTTTACACAACATAACTTTGAATTTCTTCGCAGATATATGCAGTTTGTATCACAATGTTTTTCTTTAATATGAAAACGTATGATTAATGTATGTACGAAAATCGAAAACACATTGGCACATGACGGGAATCGAACCTGAATATGTAGATTTCGGTTTGGTCCGGTCAAGCGCTTAACAACTGTGCCACCGACGGTCTAGCTCGATGTTAGTGGTACAGATAAATCACACTCAGTTGCAATATAGTAATTTATGCAATGCACTAAGGTTTAATTTACTATGGCATAGTGACAAGAGATATTCATTGCACGGAACTGCGATGTCAACGAACGATAGTAAGACATACTCGTAACTAGTTGTCAATACGTGACCTTTTATTGTACTCTGCACTTGCAAGTATTAAATATGTCACTTATAACGCGACAGGTTACCACCCTTGTCACATTTATAACATGTTGCAATGCTTACTAATATTATAAATGCGAATGTTGGGATGGATGTTTGTTAGACGATATATCCAGAACGTCAACATGGATCTCGCTGAAATTTCGTATAGATGTAGAACCTAGTCTATCAGTTAAATATTTTTTTAATTCCGCACGGAAGGAGTAGCGTGCGACAGCTATGTCTGATTGGTAAAAATAATATCAACATAGTGCACGTAAAATGTTGTAAGTAAACCTGATGAACATTGTGATTTAATTTTTATGACCTTTTACAGTTCTTGTCTTCTCTTGCGGGCGAATAAAACAATATAAAAAGTCTTAAATGCCAAACATATGTACATTGATTTTTATTTACAGCGATCGATGAAAAGATTACACTTCATTTATAGTAGATTTTTGGTTTTTTATTCTTCTCTTGAGACCGACATAAGATTTCATAATTTATGAATAAGGGGAGAGATGATGATCACATAAAAAAAGTAGTGAGGTTGAATGTGGATGGCTATAAAGGTACATGAAGACCAAAGAACGTATGTATGGATTGTGTGAAAGAGGATATGCGTAAGAAGGGAGTTAATTCAGATATGACGGCTGATAGAAATGTATGAAGGAGTAGTACATACTGTGCCGACCCCGCTTGGGGATAAGGGCAGGTTGATGACGATGATTAGAAAATATTCAAAATAATGAAGCCTTTCTTAATATGGAGGTTACATAAGTGTTTACAAGATTGATTTGTTTATTGCACAACAATCAATATAACCTTTAAAGGTATTTCGTTACATTCGTAGCTTATGTCTTACGTCATTACAATCTATCAAATAATACGATGTTCAATGTTTAGTTACAACTTAGAGTCGGATTTCATTTCTATATCATACGACTTTCATATGGCGTTATACGTGTTAATCATTACCCCAAATCTAAAATCCCTAAGGGTTAAAGATACCCCCTATGAAAAATTTAACATTCTGTATATTGTTGTCATTTGTACTATCACAAATAAAAGTGTTATAATTTTTTTACAAACGAAACATGTTATTAACAATAATATAAAATCAAAAAAAAACTTTAAAATTACTAACTTGAGGATTTAATGTCCTTATTAGTAATTATCGGCGCGATTGTACAACTACTAAGGATGTTAGAATATTCACAGGAGGAATACATCGACATCTATTACCCTCTTGGTTATATTTCAACGGGAATAGATGTACTAACTCATCACTTGTGTCAATCAAGTCATCATTCATCCATCCATCTTTTCCAAGGCCTTTTCTTGTGCATTAATATTTAAAGTTCTCCTCATCACAAGTAACTTAATTAGTAGTCTATATGTTATTCCAGACTATGTTCTACATCTATGCCAAATTGCAGCGAGATCCATGAAGCCGTTATGGAGATACCTTCTAACAAACATCCATCCATCAGTTTCTTAACAAACCAATAAAATTTCGTATATTTTATCTATCTTTACAATATAAATAGTATGAAAATGTAAATGTCTGTTACTACGACTGTATTATTACTTCATCAACTGTCAATAAATTAAATCAAAATGGCGGCCCTTTAGGTCAGACGAGATGAATAATTCCGACTTAATTATATGCGAGGCAATATTTTCACTGCGCGGACAATCCATCATACTATCAAGTTCTTAACATACTTAAATGTAGGTCTTAAGTATTATTTATGACTGATTATTTATAACATATACTATGCAAATTATCATCTAAGCTTCTTACTTATATTTCACTTGAATCCAACGCCTAAATAAAGAAGAGGAACCTCAAATTTTATACGTAGCGGTTATTTATTATTTAATTTTTGAGTTATTCTTTTAAGTTGGGAGATAAATTAAATTTAATTCGCTAAGCTGACGGCCAACCTCCAATAGTGGAGAGGCACAAGAAGAAGAAGAAGAAGGGAGATAAATTAAAGGAATCTTACTAATGTTATAAATGCGAATATTTGGATGGATGGATGGATGTTTGCTTGAATGTATCTCAAGAACGGCTCAACAGATCTCGATGAAATTTGGCATAAATGTAGATCATAGTCTAGAAGATAGGCTACTTATTATGTTTTTCTGAATTCCGCGCGGACGGTGTCGCGGGCGACAGCTAGTATTTCATAATTGATATTTTATAATCTTACTAATAAATATAAATGCGAAAGTTTAGATGGATGGATGTTTGTTATATTATAATTCTTTTTAATTAAGTTTTTTTAAAATTTACGCATACGGAGTCGTCGGCGACAGCTAGTTTTATAATAAATTTGGTGAATACTACATAGCTATGTGTGAAAAAGTGTTTTACTGTGTCCCTAGCACGAATATTTGCGTCAAGCGCTTTCGTATCGTCATCTTTAGTTATGTAAAAATTAGTATGAGATTTTTGGTGTACGCCCAATAGTACCCCTATTGCTACCCTGCTGCATAAATTTTAATGCAAATTTTGTCGATGAAGATACGATGGCGATAGTCAAAAATATTCGTGCTAGGCTCACTGGAAATATTTTGGAATTTATTTAGAGAGATATACAAGTACGTCTATCTTCACTGTTTGTAATATGTAAATGCGGCGTTGATGTTTCTTGATGGCCTTTACGAAATCGTATTCAAAGCATAGTATTACGTAGCCTAAACGTATTCTTAACATCGTGTTTACTTGACATTGAGTAATCGAAGTTATAAATAATAAGATTCTTCACAGAATTGAGTTGTTAAAAAGAACTCAGAAAATTTGAGAATTATGGTTATCGGTCACGTTAGAAATAGTGTGAGAATGTAAGTCATAGTTTTTTTATTTATATTATAAGGTGGTAAACCGAACCGCCGAAAGAACCGCAAGATATCTGCAATTGCAGATGTGTTGCCTACTGCACCGAGGTGACGCACAAATACAGGTTATTTCACATTCCTATGCGTCCCCAAATTGCAGTTGTATCTGAAATATTAGTTTTGCTTTATGGCGAAGTAATTTGCACTTAACCACCTATCTGATGTGTAGTTGTCATCTGACCAATATCCACAAATTTCATACGTGTTTTTATTTATCGTTTATTATTAGAGCTGTCCAGTAACTCTTCAAAGCGGCATCCACGCGTACAGAATAAGAAAGTAGCTTTTTTATAATAAGATGGCAGACGAGCAAGCGGTTATCTTATGTTAACCAAAATAACGAAGCCACCACTGACATAGACATCCGCATTGGTAGACAACGCATTTGCACATGCGTTGTCTACCCTTAATTGACAGAGAAGGGGACGCACAGAAAGATGATATTTCCCCTTACGTTGCGTCCCCTCCTCTGTTAAATTCACACCCTCTTTCCAGCACTAACTTGCTAGAAAAGGGTGGCAAAGGGAATAGGACCAAAATTAGGCCTCCGGTTGCTTTTGAAGCATTAGCATGCGAAGTAGCAGAAAACATTAAGTAAGGTTGTGAAGACATCTTCGCGATCTCGACAGCAATCTTAACGCATACTAATTTGTCTGATGCTTGTTAGATGGGGTCTTGTAAATGTGTGACGAATCTTCATAAGGTCACTTACGGGTTGCAAATTTGTCAGTTTTAAATGGTACTAGCACAGGTGGGCACAGTTAATTGAAAAGTTAACTTCGTTAATCGTTAATTCGTTAATTAAAAAATTAACTTCGTTAATCGTTAAAGCGTTTAATTCTCGAAAATTTAACGCAAGTTAAAGTTAACGTTAACAGTTAACCATACTAAAATTATACATTCTAATTTCACACTTATTGTGGCCTCACTTGTTTAAAATATTATTTTGACTATACATTCTATAACACATTAGTATTAGAGACAAGTATGAATGCATTATAGTATATTTCATTACGAGTGCGGTAAGCCTGTCATTGCAAAGAGTTCCGACAAATGTCTACCTGAGCCGAGGCGCAGCCAAAGGTGAGGGTTGACAGTAAGAACAATTTGTAATGACAGGCTTACCGCACTCGTAATGAAATATACTATAATGCATTCATACTTGTCTCTAATACTAATGTGTTGTATTAAGTAATTGTATTAAACAACTATTTTTAATACAGTTGCGAAAAAATGAAGTAACTTAATATAATAATAAAAACACAATAAACTCAATTAACTAAAATGTTTGGAAAATGGCGCCAACTGTAAAATAACACAAACAGATTTTTTTTTGTTTTCTTCACCCATTCTGGGTTGGCCAAGGGAACTATGCCCAAACAGCCTTGATGCCCAGCCAGCCGAGTAGATTTTTATTGATATGAAATGAAAATGAAATTTAATGGGATGAAATAAACCTAACCTAATTCATTGAATCAAATCACTATATCTGATATTGTAACAAACTAGGAGCTTCTTTTTAGAAATATTTGCATGAATCATAATAACTTCAATGATTTTTTTTTGTAAAAACTACTTTTTCTTTTTAATAGACATTATTTTGACAGTTGGGATCTTTCCCAAAAAAACGCGCGACTTTGGAAAAGCTAAAGAAAAATCATGAGTAAAAAAGTGTTTTTAATACAGTTGCTCAAAAAGTGGCGTATTGCAGGGGCGAATAGCGTTCGGAATGTGGGCTATTACATACACGTGCTTTTATATACTCGTAATGAAATATACTATTTCGAACCTTCTTTTGATTTTGTCCTGTTGTTCACGTCTTTCCGATGCATACACTTGCACGCGAACTTCACATTTCACAATTATTATCAACTCGTTCGTTCACCATTCGAGTCGCCGACAGTCGCCCAACATAGCTGAACTTACGAGCGTGGCGTGGCGCGTAATTTAAACAAAATGACAGCACGTCTCCAAGTTTCTAATTTAACGATTAACGGACTTAATTAACGGAAGTTGAGTTTAACGGAAGTTAACAAAAGCGTTAACACTTTTTGAAGTTAACTTAAAAGTTAATCCGTTAAGCAAAATGTTAACTTCGTTAATTAACGATTAACGGATTAACGAGTTAATGCCCAGCTCTGGGTACTAGTTATGTTAGAGATTTGATGTAAAGCAGCTAGCTCAGGGATAGCGAGCGAATCTTTATGTATCAAAGTGCCATTTTTCTAAAGGTATGTTTAATGAGGTCATAGATGTGAAATGAAATAATTTTGACTTTTTGATTATTAAAAACACATTTCGTACCCTTGGGATCCCTCGCGATTGTTCCTTATATAATATTTACTTTACACTTTTCGTATGGCACGTGTACCATTGATTCGCAATCCTTGAATCAGTATATTGTTCGCCAAAACATCAATGACCTTGTTCAAGTTTTAAATTAGGATTATAAAATGCAGATGTTCTTTTCTTGTAGATTGTACAGTTATATGCCGTAAAATGTTTGATATATGTAATCAGGAAAGCACATTTTAATATTACGCTTAATGTTGCTGCATTCAAACATCGAGTTAGATTTTAATGTTTGGATTAGATATAATCTTTAGAACAGTTATAAAGCTCGTGTACGGCTATAAAACAACATTGAAAACGGAATTTTAAATACGAAGTATTCTAACTGAGTTTTATAAAGAAACAAGTACGTACAGTCGAACCTGGATATGCGAGAGTCCAAGAAACCGCAATATTTTTATCGCTTATTTAGCGTTCTCTCTAACTCGAGTTTCTCGCTTGTGCAGGACGTTCGTCGAGACCGAACAATTACTCACTTATCCAGTTCTCGCTTTTCCAGGTTCCACTATTTATTCTATGCTTACTGAAAATATAACATCCTTTAATTCATATTCCCTTAGATTTAATAAGAAAAATAATTACCTTCATTTGTCGTCCTTGTTTCGAAATGGGCTATTGCCATTTCACTATAGTACTTTATCCTCCATCAAGTTTCTCAGGTCATTTCGTACAGATCTACGATTCGCAATGTGTTCCACTCCCTTGGTGAACCTCTTGGTATCTCTCCTTATTCGAGGAGTTTCTAGGGTTTGCACGAGCGCAACTGCTTACCCACTAAAATCCATTCACACACACATGAACCTTGAACATTGATCGAACATCTTGGAGACTCAGGAAGAGCCACGGAGGCAAACGATGCCGGGAAATAAAGTTAAGGGTTCACAAATTTAAGATAAAACGTAGCAGCCGTTGGTTTACCAAAAGTAGTAAAACTTTGAAAGACTCTACGAGAAAAGACAGTTTGAGAATCTCTGTCTTAAATAAAGTTTCGTGCATACTAATCGGATCAAATCAATATTTGTATTTGATTGGATTGAAATAAGTAACAATTAAATATATCTATTTATATATTAATACTTAGCTTCAATACCCATGCTTATATAATCTATGCACGGAGCTTTAGAGTGCACATGACAGCTGTCAACGCGCGTGTGACGTGAGGAGAATGCGAGGGACGTGACTTCACACGTGTGCACGATGAATAAAGCATCTTGTTTGTTTTATATGTTGTATGAAAATTATAATTATCACTAATAGATATACCTAAATTTTATTTTGTTAAGTTGCTATTAGGTCGAATCATGTTTGTTAATAACCAAAAATTGCGTGTATGTTGGCAACACTGGATTATAAAATGTCTTGCCCTAGTCCTTTGCTTCTAAATTGAAAATAACGGTTTCGATTTTCTGTACATTAAAAATTAATATTTACTTACATCGTTGAACTCTTATGCAATTTACTAAATCCATTTATTTCGGTTTTCATCGACAAAACAATCAGTATGGTTTCTTTTTCATATCAGAGTAGAAATAAAACTAAAGTAGCTATGCTAAATGACACAGCTGATCATCGACCATGTTTGTCATTGAAAAAACCGTCTTGACTTAACTGAATTTGCATTCGATTTACCTTCTCAGTGGGTGGCACAATATTATGGCAACATTACTCACGTCTAACATCGGTATCAGGGTCCGCCAACTTCGAACGAAAAACAAGAAACTTCACACAGAGACAATTTTGTTGTTGTGTTAACTGGGTTCCATAATATGAACGAGATAGAGCATATATCTATGCCGTTTTCGCTCGCGATAGTCCAAGCTATACTTGCCATATAAAAAAAATATTTCATCCTTTTATTATTATAATAAAGTATTTATAATTAAAAATAAGAAAACATGATTTAAAAAAAATCCTATTATTAATTGTCTTATTTCTTACATTTGTATTTATAAATCAAGATATACGATCACTTGTTATCTTATATCTACGTCGCAAAAAAATGTAGTAATGGCAATTTTAAATCATAACCGTTAAAAAAATAAGTTTTCAAATTTGTTTCAAAACGTGTTCTCGTATGGTTCCGAAATCTTTGATATTGCATTGTATTTTTGAACTAATAACGCGAGTGTTTAAGTTTTGAGATATTGACTCTGTTAAGTGAAATATTGAAATATTAATAATCTAGAGGCATTTTTGATAGCCGGCGATAGCCAAATAGAACAGACGTCAGATGACATAGAATGGCAATTTGATCCACATCAAGATCAATTTGAAGATATTATTGGTGAAGCAGTTCATACCATTGATAGTGGTACGTCAGAGGCCCAGGCTTGTGCATATGTGTGTGGATTTATGGTCAAAAAACGAATTATAAATTGTAATAATTGTAAGGAATTGTTTTTATCATCAGACCATAAATCCATACACATTTTTACACAATTTAAAGATTATGCTGAAAGCTTAAATTACGCCAGTAAAAAATTTATTCAATGTGTGGAGATAAGTGCTTCAATAATTAATAATGAACTTGAATCAAATGGATACAAAAATTATATAGTTAAAAATTTAAAATCCATCCTTACATGCATGGTGGATTTCAGCTTTTTACTTAATTGTGACAGACATTATAATGAAAATTGTGATTTCATAATAAAATCAATAATTTTTATATCTTTAAAGCGATTCTTAATTAAAAAAAATCGGGAACTAAATTTAATTAAATAAATGATGTTAAATTACTCTGTTTCATTTCATTATTCCTTTAACTAATTTAAGTTAATAACTTTTACTAACACAATATATTGGAAATAATGATTATTTCATTTTAAAATTATTCTTTCTTTAAAAAAATCTTACATTTGCCAAATTATCAAAATAATCATAATTTCCAATATAAATTTTTAACTATAAATAAATTAAAATACTAAACGTATATTCAAAATTCCCGCGTTTTTTTTTCATATGGGCGACCATTATGGCGCTAGTAGTATAAACGTATAGACCAAAGTTATAATACTATAGTATGTAACATGTCATTCTTCTCTCTATAGAGAGTATTATATTCTTTGATCGGTATTGACAGCAAAATGGCGGATGGGAGGTGTAATTAATTATGGTCCGACTTGAAATGGAAGTATCATTTTGTGTTGGAATAAATTTTTGTTTGACCCTGTTTATGTGACGAAGTTTCTCTTGATAATACAGAAAAGGTTACGAAAAAATTACATTAAAATTTGTTTTTAAAAGTACAGATAGAAAGACATACATACCCTTGACATGTTACTTCTTTCTTACTCTTACTAATATAATAAATGCGAATGTTAAGATTGATGGATGGATGGATGGACGGACGGATGGATAGATGGATCTTTGTTTGAAGGTATCTCCAAAACGGCTCAACGGATCTTGATGAAATTTGGCACGGTTGTAGGTCATAGTCTGAAAGAACACATAGGCTACTTGTAGTTTTTTTTATCGGAGTCGCGAGCGATATCTAGTAATAAATATAGAAAGAATAGAAAATTACTAACTAGCACTTTAAGATAACTGCCCTATTCCATGTGCTATAGTAAATTTTTCTATCTTGTGTGTTATTGGCGGTTCAAATTACATACGTCAATGACTACATAAAATGATTTCTTGATCATTTACAGTACTAATTGATAGTGTAATACGAATGGTTCGTTAGTTAGATACAAGTTTAAAATTCAACGAGGAGTCCGGATTAAGTTTCACTCCGTATAAAACCTCGGGTGCAACTTGAAGTCGCTGTAAACTGGACACTTTAAATGTTAGCGCCATTAAAAAAACATCTTGGAATGTCACGTTTCGGATTATGAATTCCAGCGATACTCAACATTTTACGATTTATTAAAGGGTTATTTGTACCTGCTTTTGTGTAAGGAAACTTGTACATCATCATTATCAACCTGCCGTCATATCTGAATTTACCCCCTTCTTACGCATACCCTCTTTCACACAATCCATCCATACTTTCTTTGTTCTTCCTCTTCCTTTATAGCCATCCAAACTTGTACATCTCTGCAAAAAAACCAAAGACATGTGTAATCTGCCAACTCGCACTGAGTCAGCATGGTTAGCTTTGTCGCCCCTAATATAGGGTAGGCTCGAGCTCCTCGGTGGTAGTTTAAACGAGCTGAAACCAAACGATATGTATGTCATTTCATCTCTACCTACTACACAATCCAACCATACTTTCTTCTGTCTTTGTAAAACTTTATAGCCATCCACAATCGACTTCATTACTTCCTTGTTTATGTGCCAATCATCACTCTGCAAAATACTATCACGCTAATATTTTGTATCACATTTAAAATGTTAAAATTATGTATAAGATTTAGAACCACTGACGCATGTCATTCGTCACCGTGGGAGAGTTTAGCGACACGCGCGCGTTGGCGCCGACGTGTTATTAGACATTCGCGACTATGTTGCCAGGTGTTGATCAGAACAAGTTTAAAATCGGATATAAGTTTATTGAATAACTATCTATCGGCCGAGATCCCGTTCGCAGGTAATTAAAAAAAACATAATTAGTCTATGCCAAATTTCAGCGAGATCCATGCAGCCGTTCTGGAAATACCTTCTAACATGCATTCATCCTTACATATATCCAGACATTCGCATTTATAATATTAGTTAGATGATACAGTTGAATATATTATCTACAATACTGTAATAAGAATACTATTCTACGCTATGATAGTATAATTTCAGTACAGATTTTACTTGTTAATTGTGTATGAATTACGTTTTTTGTCTATCGATGTTGGTTCTAATACGGTGTCCGCAACTTGTTGCGAAGCAGATGATATTGGAAATAAACAAAAACAACAGAACGTAGGGCCCTTTCCCGCTTGCATGAAATATTTCCAGAGTATTCCATAAATTCTTCGATTCATCTTAATCGGTTTTAATTTTAGCAACTCTTACCTCGTTTATCACTTATTCCGCCCACCTGCACATCATTTAACATAAACTGCAAGGTTACCAGTGACATCAAATGAACCGCTATTGGTTACCCAAAAAATAACTTTCTAAAACGGTAGAAATTGTAGTAACTGGCAACACTACATAAAGAATTCGCGCTCGAATCTCGTGAGTAATCGTAACCGTTAACCGCCGGGTGTCATGATTATTCATAATGTTACACGATCGTCGGTGTCGGCGACTTTAAAACGCAGTCGTGACCACTAAAGCTACAATGTCTTAAGCTAGCCTTTATAAGTGCTTACTTTCCATGTTTACATTTCACATGATTATAAAGTTAAGTATGCTTCGATGTTAACATTTTGTTTACAGCTGGGAATTTTGATTTAGATGCAATATTTGTAAATTGTGCAAGCTAATTTTAACTCTCTTGCTGGTTTTTCAATCTCTTGCTGGTTGTCAATTATTTGTCTCTTTTCTGAAGTACTTACAATCTTTAAGACTATGAATTTTTTATCACAGTACACATATCAAAAAAAGTTTGTGATCACTATAAAAAATTGTTTATGTTTTGTTTTATAAGAGAGGGGGGGAAACTAGCGACGAAATCACCGAGTTGATCGACTTCGCCCATGGATATGTGCAACACCAGAAAAACTGCAGAGGCGTTACCGATAATGAGCTGGAGGTTATGTTTATAAAAAGTACATTTATCAAGTAAAAAAACTGTGTACTTGATAAATATACATATTTAAAATACAATCAAATTTTGATAGTAATCACGAACTTTTTTGATGTGTTTACTTCATACAATTGAACTTAAAAATGTTGCCATTACAAAAATGAAAATTAAATACCATTAATACTTGTACAAAATGTCAGTTGTCATAATGTAATGCTATTAAAAGCGTATTTTATTCCATGAGCAGCTTCGGCACTTTGTATGTAATTTGAGCTTAATTTTTGTAATCTTTGGTAATCGTTAAAAAAGTAAATTGCGGATATCGCAAACGCTTTCATCCTTTCTCTGCATTACCAATAAGTTGCAGTGACATTACGATTGTAATCTTTTTTATTTAATTTCACTCAGGCATACTTAACTGCCTTACTCAGGGTTTCTTAATGGTTACCTAAATGGACATATAATACAGATTTGTCTATAAATATATATTAAATCTACACTAAGGCACTTAGTAACCACTTAATGAATGAATCTGAGTAGTAAGTAATTATTTAGATAAAAGTCTTTTAAGTTTGTAGATATAATTGGTATAACTCTTTAAATTAATAAGTTACTAGTTTTCGCCCGCGTTTTCGTATGCGCGGAATTAAAAAAAAATAGTAATAAAAATAACCTATGTTACTCAATAATAATGTAGCTTTCTAATGGCAGAAGATTTTTTAAAATTGGTTCAGTAATTTTTGAGTTTATTAGTTACATACATACCATACATACAAATTTTTGATATTTTTAAAATTCAGTTAAATAATTTTGATCTTTGTACGTAGAATAATTTTTAAAACCGGTGCATAATTATATATGGTGTATACCTACTGTTACAAACTAAGTAACTATTCCAGACATATCTAATGTGGTGCCAAGAATAACGACCAGTATGTTAGGTAATTACAGACTGGACAGGCAGAATAAGGGTCCGTTTACACAGGCAGGGAAAGCAGATTTTTTATCGCAAATAAAATTTAGCTTTATGCGATTGAAACAAGATTTTAGGCTATGAACATACTTATTGGAGAGATTTTAACTTACGTAAACATGAAATTAATGGGAAATGAAAGTCAAATAGAAAAATGAATAAAAACAGAATTAAAGGAAAAGTGTAAACATTGGCAAAAATATCTTACTAATATTATAAATGCGAATGTTTGGATGGATGGATGTTAGTTTGAAGGAATCTCCAGAACGACTCAACGGATTTCGATGAAATTTGGCATATATGTAGATCACAGTCTGGAAGAACACATAGGCTACTTATGATATTTTTTTTTATTCCGCGCGGATGGATTCGCAGGCGACTTGACTTGACTTGACAAAGCGGCTCCAGTTTTACCTTTGAACAAAGGGCCAGATTTGTCATATTATAATTAACAACTTATTCTATAGACAAAAAATATAAAATATGGATGGATATGTGTGGATGTACCTTTATTTCATCGAGACTGGAAGGAACTAAGATAAGATCACCACAAGTCGAGACTTTATTTTTAATATACTGCTTCTGATTTATAGGTGATAGCGTTTATTATTTATTTTGTATGTTTAGGTTACGTAAACTGATTGCTATGTTACAATAGCCACGAACGTGGCTGTAGTCGAATTAACGCAAATTTAAACCGTTACCACACATATTGTGAATTAATCCTTTATACTCTAACGATTCCATTAAAAGTTTATTGGTTCATTATTGAAATAATTTTAAATTACAAAAGTAACTACAACGTAATTTATTTTTTACAAATTTTATTTTACATAATAATGGCACAAGAATCTTATATTTTTCTATACGGCCATTTCTATTTTTTTTTATTATTTTTCTAAAATTACTAAACTGTATTGGTACTTAATATTTTGTAAGCGTATGGCCACATTAGCGCGTCTGGGCGCCGCAAGACGTCGCCAGTGGCGCCGCGGTGTCGCGGGGAAACTCCGACACACGGTGCATTTCACATTCGCTGTCATTACATACAAGTCCTCTTTTGTAAGAAAGTGATTTAAACTTGATTTTTGATTAATTACAACCACCTAAGGAAAACCATGTGATTATTTGCACACATAAAGACTTAAAAAGCAACAGTTCTTGGTAGAAATTCCTTTATGCGCGGTGCATGCTTAATCAATAACTTTCCCGCCGTTTCGCGAGTCCACCCTTCAATCTGTCACTGCAAATGTCATAGAGCACACCCAATGCATTGTCTATGCACTGGTGCTGTTCCACAACCGCATACAACCTACTTTCTCCCTCTATATTGTCGGTGGTCATAAGGATTGTTTACATGATAGAATTACAGATGTGGTAAAATGATACTGGACAATGTAACACGGATGTATTGAGCTTAGAGCGAGCGGTCGTGTGTAATGGATTTTATAGTGTTTTAGGCGAAGATATATGGAAATAAATTATTTGCAGACAGACATAAAATTTCTGTAAACACCAGTTAAAGAAAATATAGATAAAGCTCACATCAAGCAAAGAGTGATAAATTCTGGCATAGTACAAAAGCGTCACGAAAAAAAGTTGATCAGAATAATTTGTTGTTGTTAAGGTTTTTTACTTTTAAAATGGCGATCTTGTTTCTTTTCTATATTTAAAAATACATATGTGAAGAAAATTTATTACTGGCTGTAAGACTGGTAGACATTTTGTCTTAAAACAAATGAATACGAAATACAGTTATCTTTCGTTTACTGCGGAACAAACTGCGTTTGAATTAATGAAACGGTATTTCATGTTAATTATATTGATAAAATGGCCATTTAAACCATCGTAGAACTGTCCAACTGACTACCATGTTGCGTGATTAATTACAAATTAATTTAATATCGCCATCAAAATATTTACTAAGTCAATGAATCGAGAATAAACTTTTCCAATTGTGGATGCGTACTTTTAAACAATTAATCATTTCAAACAACTTCTTTATTTGGATTTTTGTTTGATTTAAACACGGAAACATTTTTATAATGAATAAACTAGTCCACGACAAAGATCCCACCCGAAGTCCCCTCACGTGGTATTTGGAGGGTAACTCTAACACCAGCAATATGTTCCACACTGGTAACAAACATAATGGTAACAAAAGTAATAACTTAATATATTTAGATGTAACAATAGGTAACAGTTTGTGCTAAGAATTTGTCAGCGATCAATACTTCAGGTATTCGTCATGCACGATATCATGCTTTTGTTGAGGACTTCTTGTAGCCACACGACGCTAATAATGCGGATTGTCCCGATTTACAACCATGATATTAAAACAAACTTAATATCTGGTCTACATCAAAAACATCTGTATATTATTGTAACCTATAGCCCTGTTTAAACGAGAATATCATAAGAACATTTTTTTCATAATATAGATTTTGGACATCTACAAATTGATAGGGGTGTTCACTAACCAAACTCACCGTTATCGTTTAAGTTGTAATAATGAAAGCTTAAAAAACTAAATAATTCTTGTATTATTCGACGAAGAAGTCTTAACACAGGTAATTAATAGTACTGATTTACTTCATGGTAATCTTTAATAATAATATTTCATGGTCACTCTAGCTTTAGTATAATCGGGTCGAAAAAGGTTATTAGTTCAAGGATAATAGTATTGTTGGAATTGTTGAACGGTTACGTCGCATTGCGTGTTCTGTCGCAAGCTGGTTCTGATCGTATCCGATAGTCGGTGACTGTATCCGATAGTTGTCAGTGACTATATCCGATAACAATTTGTTGAATAAATCATAACTAATTACTCTGCGTTGTTAACTGACTATTGTCTCTATGTTAGTCAGAACATAAATAATTATTATGTTATGAGATCTATGTTATTTGTTTATACGTAAATAGAGAAAAACGAAGTGACTTATCGGTCAACACATAAACATCAAGAAAGATGTAGATATCAGAAATTGTGATTTTAAAATGTTTCATTGTGTAAATTAGGAACAACATCTTTAAACATCAACCATTAAATGAATAGGGAACAATTCTTGTATGGAAAATAGAAACTGCTTCCAGTTTGATAAATATGAAATAACAAGAATAAGAAAAGGTGTTTACAATGGTATTGTTACTTTAGTGTGCAATTTTAAACTTTGATTTTGCCCGCGACTCCGTCCGCGCGGTATTAAAATAAACTTAATAAGTAGCCTATGTATTCTTACAGACTATGTTTTATATCTCTGACAAATTTCATCAAGATCCGTTAAGATACCGGAGATACCTTCAAACAAACAACCATCTATCCGTCCATCTAAATATTCACATTTATAATATTAATAAAATGTTACTTTTAATTATTATCAAGCTTAGTAAAATCGCTCCAAGAAATCTATAATCAAGCCAAGCCCAAAACCACTCAACTAATGAATTAAACTACCAAACCTTATTCATTGGAGCTAACAAATCAGAACAAACGCTAGGTTCGTAGTCCATTTCCCACATAGATAAGTCTAAATTTAGTATTGCTCTATATTGTGGCAAAACGAAAGGAAATGAATCCATTTTAGCAAATTGAATATTGTTGAACTAGCGCACGTATGACACATCAATGGGATATCCTCTTTAAATATTTAGGTTAAGAAGTATCTAGATTTTAAATTTTAAGTGTTATTTACATAGGATTGTTTTAAGATATATTTATTGAAAACTAGCTTTTACCCGCGACTCCGTCCGCGCGGAATAAAAAATAGAAAACGGGGTAAAAATTATCCTATGTCCTTTTCCTGGTTCTAAGCTACCTGCCCATCAATTTTCAGTCAAATTGATTCAGCCGTTCTTGAGTTATAAATAGTGTAACTAACACGACTTTCTTTTCTTGATATTCTGGATTGCAAATGTAATTAACAGACATGATGGTAAATTACCTTTGTGTAGTATCTAATTATGGTTGGAATTCTATTTATTCCTGTGACGTTATCTACATTTAATCTCACTTATATTATAAATGTGAATGTTTACATGAATGGATGGATGTTTATTAGAAGGTATATCCAAAACAGCTCAACGGATCTCGATGAAATTTGGCTTTAAAATAGAGCATAGTCTTGAAGAACACATACTCTTCTAATTTATTTACTTTGCTAAAAAAAGATTTGTCTTTATACGTTTGAAATATACTCATAAATTACCGATTTCAAAAATTCTTTCACCATTAGAATGCTTCATTATCCCTGAGTAACATAGGCTATATATAATCTTTATTTAAAATTTAATTTATGGTTTTTCCCCTAATTAGCAACACTGAGGATAAATGGTTTCTTCAGCATTATCCTTGACGTCGTATTCTATGTACATGTCCGGGTCATCTAATTGTTCGTATTAAGAATTAGCTAGATGCTGTTTACCGTCTTACCAATTGGTCCAGTGAACCTTAGACCTTAGCAATGACTGACATCCGTTGTGTATTTGACCTAGTACATTAAGAGTATGATACTCTTATGGAAGAAGTTTCTTTATTCCAATTATCCCGTGACTCTGTCCGCGCGGAATTAAAAAAAAAACTTTATGAGCCTATGTGTTCTTCCAGACTATGTTCTATATTTGTGCCAAATTTGATCAAAACCCGTTCAGGCGTTGGAGATACCTTCAAACAAATATCCATCCATCCATCTAAACATTCGCATTTATAATATTTAGTAAGAAGTAAGATTGCAATAATATTGTGCAATTTTGAAATTTATATAAAGTTCTTAGAATACAAAAGAATAGTAATAACTTAACAACTTAAAAACTCATGTAATTTAGCTTTGATGTAACACAATTGTACTAATACAAAAGGTAGTAAGCTTTAAAAATAACACATAACTTTTAATAATATGAAAACAAGATAAACACGATATTTTAGAGTCAATTTTAACTGCTCTACATTTTATCATATCCATTAGGAGAAAAAAAACATCGTCATTGTAAACTATCCATTTAAATACCTTATCTAAGAGTATAACCCAACAATACTCGTTACCTTATTAGAATTTGTAAGAGCATACCCTAAAAGCTACTAACAAATAGATATATTAAACGACTGGGAAATTTGTTAGTATGGTAACCATGGTTTTATAATTCGTGAGATAATTCGAAACTTTTATGTGTTAAACAATAGCAAAATACAGCGATCAACAAATAATAATAGAAATTTTCAGCAAAAAAATAACATTAATAAATTATTTAATTAGAAAATATCATCAACTCCATGTCTTTATACCATTCATGTGGGGTAGGAGCACCAGTTTTTATATTCCTTAATGTTTTGGCTTTTACGGCCGGCCGCCAGCATGTCGCCCACCTTTGAGAGTTAAATGAATTAAAAAATAAATATGTAATTATAAACTAAATACTAATGGCTAAATATATGAAAATGAACACGAGTAATCATACATTTTAAATGTACCAAACTTTAAGCTTTACTTTACATAGCTTTTTAACATAGAGGTCTATATTTTTGATAATCGACCTCAATTTTTTTTAAATTTATTTATAATATGTTGACACTAATATATATAAATAACTACCTCGCTAATCCACTTTCGTAGTTTGTAGGCGTCGCACCTTCTTAATCAACATACAATTTAAAAAGACCAAAAGAAATAAAACATATGCCTAACTTAAATCAAAACTGTACTGTACAAAAACTTGTAAAGATGTAGAAAGTAACAAAGATGTGTAAAGAAATACTTATTCTTCTAACAATATATTCTTTAGTTTTCTTCAGGGCGATTCCAATGTGTGTCGTCGCGTTATTTAAAATACATCAGAATTTGTTAATATATTTCGAAGCTTAATAAATTTTTACTAATAGTCCAGTCATTTTAGTAAGTTCACCTCGGAATTCGAGATACCCAGCTGTAAGTCTGTAAATACTTGTATATTGACACCCCAAAAGTTGTCTCAAAACCTACATATGGTAGGGTGTAAGCAACTATTAAATTTCAAGGTCAAAGGTCACAAAAATCGGTTTTTCGCGCTTTTTTTGGAAATATCTCATTTCCTATGGGTTTTTTGCTATTTGTATTTCTCATCAATATTGTAGAATACAAAATTATCTACAAATTTTGTTCAAAAAATTTTTTTATACGGTGAACATTTTTCGAGATAGAGGGCGGAGAGCGCGCGGTCACAGCATTACTTCAGCCTCCGGTCGAAAACGCGCCATATAGTTGATGAACTATCGCTAAAAAATTGACAAATATTATAAATATTTGTCAATTTTTTATTAACTATTATATTTTACTTTATCATTTTTTCCCTAACTTATCCACTTTTTATTCAGTATTAATTTATTTAACAACACTTACCTGCCCATGTAATTGCAGAATTGTTAATGAAAATATAGGAATTATATTTGAAGTTATTAATTAATATTAATAACTTCTTACATGATGAACAAAAACAAATAAATTATGAATTAATCTTTTCATTAAAAAATATCATTGAATACATTAATTTTTATTGAAAGTAAAAAAATGGAATAAAGGATACAAAAACTACAATTTATAATTTAAATCATCTTCTTCCTCTTCATCGTCGTCTTCTGGCTGCTGGTAAATTTCAAACTGGTCTTCATTATCGTCTTCAACGACATTTGTCTCAAGTTCTTCCATGATTTCTGGGTCAAAGGTTCCATCTTCGTTAATGTCGCTCTGATATCGTAGAGCATTGAGACAACATTGGCCACAAGTTAAAGAGCATTGCAAGCCCGCTTTCCTGCATCCGCATCGCGAACCACAACCACTCTTGCAGTTGCAGAAAAATGTATTTAGCAAATCTTCTGGAGCAGGTGGTAAAATTGTCATGATAGGCTCCAGAAAATCGTTTCGTATTGCCCAACCCCATACCTGGGGTTCCAAATCATGTCCTAACCAAGTTTGAACTTGATAATATACACGGTTGAAATGTTGATGAGCAACTGCACTTGTTGGTGGAATATTTGAAAGCTGCACAGGTTTATTAAGTTTTGTAGACTTGACGTAATGCATGTAACGAAGATGATCGAGACTTTTCACAGATTTCGGAGCATTATAGACTGCCAATAACGTTTGAGTTCCACTCTCTAATAATTTCAGGGACGAACAATTTTCTTCCTCAAATGCTGCAGCTAGTTCACCCAAATTTGTCAGTAATTAATTAATTTGACAAATATTTATAATAATTGATTTATTAATAGTTCATCAACTAAATGGCGCGTTTTCGACCGGAGGCTGAAGTGATGCTGTGACCGCGCGTTCTCCGCCCTCTATCTCGAAAACGATTCACCGTATAAAAAAAAAATTTAAACAAAATTTGTAGAGAATTTTGTATTCTACAATATTGATGAGAAATACAAATAGCAAAAAACCCATAGGAGATGAGATATTTCCAAAAAAAGCGCGAAAAACCGATTTTTGTGACCTTTGACCTTGAAATTTAATGGTTGCTTACACCCTACCATATGTAGGTTTTGAGACAACTTTTAGGGTGTCAATATACAGGTATTTACAGACTTACAGCTGGGTATCTCGAATTCCGAGATTCTTACCTAATTTAAGCTTAAATGACTGGACTATAATTACTAATGAATGAATGCTAATTGAATTAAAACATTCCTATCTATATGGTTACCCTAATATTCAGAATGAGATGTACCTTTTATTATCTTGGTAATTTTGTCCCCACAATGTCTGAGCTATTTATGCTCCTTTTTGTTAGGACACCATTTTGGAAACATTTACCAGGGATAAAATCCAATACAAAGATACTATTAAAGATGTTTTTAATAGACAACACATTCACATTGCTATATATAAAAAGTCATTCGATAGTCAAATTAAATTTACTTTTTTCAGCTTATAAAGAAAAATTTTGTCTTTCCAACAATAACTAGTTCGATTAACATCTTAGCATATAAATATAATTTTTTTCTGTTTGTTTTGACACTCGGAAAGGATTCTAAACGATAAATCAAACACATCCAACACCCCTTAAGTTATAACACGATACGTTTAATAACGCTAAAAGCAGTTTTGTTAGGAGCGACAGAAGCACGAAATCGTGTGTAGATAACGATCAAACTTTTTACGAGTTTATTTTACAGCGACTTTAAAGGCTTCCGTTTAAGGGTCTAAAAATCATGTTCTTTATTCTACATCAGATAAGCAAATAGTATTTTTTACCTACGATTCAATTTACAGAGTTAAATGTTGATGAAGGCTAGAAATCTAGATTAAATTAATTTAATAAGGAGTAACAAAATATAAATCTTTTGTTACAGGTAGTACAACAGATCTCACACCGACGTTAATCGGTATATACGACTCACTACTGGAACCTGACAAAAGTCTGAGACCCGAAGCCAATCCGTTGGAAACAGCCAAAGATGCAAGAAACGACCCACCCGTGCCAGACCAAACACACATCATGACCGACAAAACAAAGGACGAAGTTAACAATACAAATATATCAAGATCCCCACCGAAAGATCCTTCCAAAATAATTGGCGGTGTCAAATTACCTATCGCGACGCTGAACAAAAGTTCTTTATATAGTATTCGAACTAACAGTGATAATAATGGTGCTAGTGAAAGTAACAAACGTGACCTCACAACCAGTGATAATGTACTTGTTAAAGATCACAAATTATTAAGGACTTATAAAGAAACCAAACAATTGTCTGAAACGACGACGTTCGATAATCTATCTCCAAACGTTAAACGAATGATATCGAGCGCTTCTGAGACAACTACATTGAAGTTCCAAAAGAAAAGCGTCAGTACACTCAGATCTTCAACGAGACATAGATGCAATATCCCTTTAGTTGGAGCTACCTCAAAGATTTCACAATCTGTAGAAATTTATGATCAACCATCGGGCCTTATAAATATACCAAAAGCTGCATCCGAAGATAATTATGAATCACCATCCAAAATAGTCGCAGTAAAACCTGATTTTAGAATAGAAACAGATCAAACTTATGATATACCCACGAATAATAGGCCAGCGATTTACGATGTTCCCAACTCAAATAAAACTGCCTTCGAATCATTATCTCTACCTTATATCGATCAATCTATCGAACTCTCTATAACGTCTAACGATAGAGAGTTTGATATAAAATTATCATCAAAGGAATGTTCACCACAAAAGCTCGACCCGAGAAGTTCACCTGAAGCCTCACCCGCTAAGTCACCTAAACTTCTCAATGTCGGGACTAACAGCTTGCACAGAAGAAACTTAATACCAGGGAAAGAGAATGTTCAAAATCAGCTAATGAAAACTGGACCATATCCCGAGTCAGTAGGATCTACGGGCAACTTGAAGTCATGTGCAGTCCCAGAAAAAGAGATACCAAGACTTAATCCGCCGACAGTAGAAGTAACGAGACCGCTGTCTATGAGTTCCATTGCTTCTTCTAGTTCAACTTCGAGTAGTGGCGTTCAAAATAAAGGAGGAGTGAACTCCGCATACTTGGCTTCGATCGAGAGTCTAGACGATCACAGTGACGTCGACATGACGTCTGCTAATGGCAGCAATAACTTCGTTAATAATGCGGGCATTTTGAACGCGAGCGTGTCTGAAGGGTGTTCGGAGAATTTGCCGCGTAAGTTTTCCTTTAATTAACATAGAATGTTAATGACCTTAGGGCGGCATAGACTGTAAAAAGGTTTTAAAAACATAAATTACCGAAGTACTAAAGTGGAATTGAAAACTTTATTCAAAGATATGATTGTTAACTAGCAATGTATTGTACTCCCTTATCTCTTTTCTTTTGAAAATCCGCACGATATATGACGAAAAATCTGAACCTTGTGACATTCCAATCTCTTGCTGTGCGTTGCTTTCTTAACAGTACTAGCGTTCTATTTCAGATCAGCAAACCCTGGACGAGATGTCAGGGTTATCGCAGCTGGAGAGAGTATGCGCAGAGATCGTTCAGACTGAGAAGGTCTACGTCGAAGACCTAAGGCAAGTCGTTGAGGTAAGTGATATAAGAAATAAGCGTAAAAGTTACCCCTTAAATTTCAACAGATTTGATGAACAAGACGGTATAAATTAGATGAATTAAGAGATAGCTCTTTCAGTACACTTCTCAAAAGTCTACTACACAATGACGAAAAAAAAATAATTTATCTGAAGAAATCTTTCTCCGCATGGGTCGTTTTGTCTCTTAGTGGCAGAAACCTTTTGATGAAACTTTCTTTCAGAGAGGAAACATTCCGAGGACGATAGGTTCTCTTTAGTCATACTTCACCGTTCATTTTCCCCAAAAAACTCTATCTATCGTATCGTAACGCCTCTGCAGATATATTTAATTTTATCTATGCATTTCTTTCGTCTTTGAAACACCTAACGTTATAATTCGTCGCCTCACAGTTTCCTCTTTTGTATTTATTTTTAAATGTTTATTTAGCTGTTCTCCTTGTTGCATCAATATTACTTCTAATTTTCTTTAAATAGCTTGTTACATCTAATAATAACTTTTTAACTGTAGACATTTCAATTTACTGGTTACCGTTGAGTTAAATAATTATTTTTTTCCTTCATTACTTCTTTCTTATTTAAGGTTTTCTTTTAATTTAATGGATACAAGACACTTAATTTATTAACATGCTAAAAGCTTCGCGTGTCCAACCAACTGACCCACATACAGTTTGCTGCACTTTGCGGTTTTTACAGGCAACACCTCGTATTAAGTAACCTCTTTCTATTCGAAAGTGACACGTATTTGACAGTTGATTTATAGCTTGATTTACCCGCTTTTAATATGATATTTATTATAACTAAAGATATCGTGTGGGTAGACTAGAATATTTGTACTGTATTTCATTTGGACCACTTTATGCATGTCGGTAACATTTTTACAACCTGAAAACGCTTTTTATACAACGGTTTTCATTCCGTAATAAAGGTAGGATATTTTTAGATAGGTTTAGGGGAAGTTAAAATGTGAAGAATGATCATGGCTGCCACCCAAACGTCAACAGCAATTAGGTTTGACAGCGACTCGATTGACAGACCACAGAGTAACACGTGCGCATGATGGCGCTGGATTTGGAGGGAAATTCGGTAGCTGGTTACGCGTGGCCTTATAATTATTATTTTTATTAATTAGCGGTAGTTATGTTTAATTTGTCTAATTATGTTTTGTGTTGGTGGTCTCTTTGTTTGTATTTTTGTTGCGTTTTTAAATTTATTTTAGTTCATTGAGACAGACACATACAAAGTTCTGTTCTGAAGATAGGTAATGCACAGTTATTCTCACTTCTTATAGAGTTAATATTTTTTAACGTGGTTAGAACATTGTGATCGTGCAAAACTCCGGGGACATCGTTAGCAGGTCCCAGGTGTTGTCGGGTGACAGGCGTCCAATTACTGTGTATTTCAAAGCTTAACTAATTTCCATCTCATGCAGTCCACTTTCACCAATGTGATCAGGGTTGGCACACTTATATCAAAACATTCACAATATGTTACGTAATATGTGTCTTTTGTTATTGTTGATATATTTAAATGTGGGTTTCCATTGTCGACTTGTATAAAAACATACTGTGGTCCTTTTCATTCTCTTTGACAATACAGAGACAACTATATGTATTAATTACTATAGTGGATATATCTTTAGTTAATTCGGTTAAAAAATAAATGATTGACAATTTAAAATAGAAATTGGATCTAAATCGTATTTAAGTTATACGCAATAAGGAGATAATAATATAAAAAAAAAATTTATTCAAATTTTAGTTTATAAAAATGTACAACCCTAACATTTAGTAACATACAAGTACATCTAACATTGTAAGCGCTTTCTAAAAACTTGCGTTAGTTACGACTTTGTTAATTAGTCGACAATTATTTGTACAAAGGATCATTTAATGATAAAAAGCTATCATTATTTTACTATCACTAATCACATCATTGAGATCAAATAATATTGTATGTACTAATGTATGGGTAAATGTATGGATGTAATTCGCAACAAATAAAAATCCGCAATCCCAATATGCGACTTCGTCCTTACATACAAACTTTTGTATTTTAGTTTCACTAGCTTTCGGACGCGATTCCGTCCGCGCGGAATTAAAAAAACTTAATAAGTAGCTTATGTTCTTCCAGACTATGTCCTACATCTGTGCCAAATTTCATCAAGATCTGTTCAGCCGTTCCGAAGATACCTTCAAACAAACATCTATCCATCCATCCATCTAAATATTCGCATTTATAATATTAGTAAGATTAGTTAAATTACTTTTTTGTACACAATCTTGTCACATATATACAGTTACAAAGACGTTCCGAGAAGGAATAAAAATAGAAGCATTCCAGATTCCCGTGTCTCTGGCCCGGACCATAATAGCTATCCTGACAAGCCCATTATTGGTACCATTAAAACCAATTTATTTAGACCTCCACTTTTATTCAAACTTACGCTATAACGTTCGTTATAAAACTTTTGTATAGATAACGAGAGATCACAGTACCCTGGTCAGGGTTTATTAAAATTTTATTCCTGTACTTTGAACTCTATTATAAGTGATTAAGATCTATTGCGCTGTTACTAATATAGCAAGAACGTCTAACGGGAACAGCTGCCCAATATGGGGTTGATTGCAGGGTGTTTTTCTGACATTTAATAGCATCTAGAGATGACAGAGATTCGATATTTGAGCTAATTTTATTCTTAAATTCATGGAATTATGAAATGTCATTTATTCCACAAAATTTCGTTCCACTTTTATTTTAAAATCGGTTGTATATTATGTAAAAACAACAAAATTGTAACCTTTATTTTTACAAAACTTACGATTTTGAAAAAAAAAATCAATTACGTATTACTCATATTAACCTTTAGTTTAAGTGCACTTTTATGGCATTAAAAATATTTTATTCGTTCTAAATACTGCAAATATCGATATCGATAAACAATATTAAAATCGCGTGTACATCACTAAAGTTCGTATTTAGAATCTTCATCGGATTGTAACTGTAAAATTTAAATGAAACAAACAAGCTTGCATTTTATAGTGTCAGTATTTACACTTAGAGTGGAAGGTTGTTGTTCTACTAGTCAAGTTACCTTAACTATCTGCTTTCAATCCAGCCCTGCTGTTTGTCTAGGTTATACATAAAAAAACTGCAGGGATGGATTTTACACTAATACTCGAAAAATCCTAAAGATTTTCATAGAAACACTTTTTCTTAGTTTAAAAATTAATTACACTTTTTACAATATCTTACGCTTCACTTTCAAAAAAGTCAAAATGGCTGCCGTGTAAGGATTTTGACTTTCCTTTGTTTACTCAAATTCGACTTTGGATCGAAACGAAATATACAAAAACATTGTTTTCTTAGTTTTCCAGAGAGACAAGATTGTGTTTTGTTTGAATGTTTCGTTAATAGAAACCGACTGTTAAACAAAATAAGGGAACAAAAGTAATTTGCGTGCGTTAATACACCAAGTGCGTCTAATTTTGTTTTAATCGCCTCCGAGTTTGAACAGCTTTATTTAGTCTACAACGTGTGGGATTATTTTTTACATAAATAGAATTTTACAAAAGATAAAAATAAATTTGATCTTTATTTTATTAATATTTCATTTCACATTCGTTCTACGAGTGTAATGGACGTAGATTTTTCCTTAAAAATTAATTTGTGCAAAGATTTGTCCATGATAGTTTTTGAAATAAAATCGAGTGCTTGGAATTTCAACATCCTATGTAATGAGATCGCAAGGTTTGTACGATTTTATTATTTTTCAAAATTGACATTATTTGCACTGACGAAATATAAAAACTGTTTTTTTTTTAATAATACATATATGTTATGTCTAAATGTTTGCCAAAACAAGTTGCTCTTTGTTTCTTTAATTGTTAACAAATATTGGAATGTTTGTACAAACATTTGGTGTAACATTGAACGTGTTTTGTTGTGTAGGCGTTACAATTCTATTAAAAAGTAATAAATTTATTGTAATGTAATACAGATAAGAATGCCCATGTCGTATGAACGGAAAGGGTTTGTAACCTGCTTTGTATTATCTTCTAACAAATTTATTAAGTTTGGTTGAAGACGAAAGTTTGCGTGTGGCTTATTTGTTAAGCTGAAGCGATTTTATTGTAATGTTGCATTGAGAGAGAGAAAGAGAGCTATCAAGAGATGTTACATTCATGAATTATTTTTTACCCTATCAAGCGCCTTAAATATGTTTGTAAATTCCATACAATATTTGATTGCTTGGCTTTTTTTTATTATATCATAAGGAGGTAAACGAGCAAGCGGTCACCTGAGTCCACCTAAATAACAAAGCGACCGCTGCCCATAGACATCCGCAAATACAGATGCGTTACCTACGTTTAATCGACAGAGGAGGGGACGCATTGTAAGATATATACTCTGGCTAGCGGCTCTATTAACACGTTTATATATAGTGCGTTTTAGTATGACAAATTTACTCGGTCTGGTAATCAAAAGTTAAATTAAACGAACCGTCTTGGCATATGTGGCATTTCCTATACTTAAGTATGTTTTCCATATGTTTTTTAATTATTCACCGCGATAACAGCACAATATTTACCAAATCAGATTTTGTGAGACAAAACTTTAATTAATAATTTGACATTCTAAATATTTTTGTTTAGTTAAAGTATCTCAGCTATTAGTTTATAACTTGGACCATTTACTGACAACCTTAATGTGTATATTTAAATTAGGTCCATTCTTACGTAGCGCTGCGTGGGCGATTCGGGATAACAGTATCTATATTCTTCTTTTCATTTCTCTTGGAACTTTCAGATAGAGACGAAATATTTGAAAGTTTCGTCCATATAAAAATACTGCATCTTTCATTTTCTAATGCGTAAAGTTTTATCGGTAATTGCTTGTATGTATGTACATAATAGCTGTTGCCCGCGACTTCGACCGCGCGGAATTTTAAAAAATACTTAATAAGACTTTGTGTTCTTTCAGACTATGTTCTACACTGTGTTAAATTTTATCATACCTTCAAACAAACATCCATCCATCCATCTAAACATTCGGATTTATAATATTAGTAAGATGAATAATATTACTAACACTTGACTGCCTGAAGGCTTCAAAACTATGCTAGTACAACAAAGAATACAGCTAGTTTTTAATAACAACACAACAACAAAAACAATATAAGTCATGCTTGAAACCCAAAGGGGTAGGCAGAGAGACCAGATCCGTGGTCATTTGACAAGGTCCTGGCACACCTCTCTAATAATGAATGAATTATTTTGTTCAAAATTTATAGTATTCTTTTTTTTTATTTTCGTGATTAATTACTGACTGATTAAGACAGAAGTAAACATAGGTTATTCCAATCATTCATTTTTTACCGGTACATGCGTGGTTGTTATATTAATCCAACGTGTGGGCGGTAGTTGAACAATTTAACAGTTTCAAAATAAGGGCCACTATACACGGACGAATAATTATGTAAGCAATTATTATTATATTTCTTTATATTAACATAAACCTGCTGTATCTCCACTTGATTACATATATAAAAATAAAAAAGGTTGCTTAGTAAATTATGCATTTAAAAAAAAAAACAAAAAAAATTATGGTAACCTAAGTTTGTTACCATTACACAGTTTATTTTTACTCATTTATACATTTGATCTTCTTCTTACTGTCGTATATAAAAAAGTCGTACGACCTTGTATTCTATGAAACACGTGTGTCATGCCTTTATTGTTACCAGACGGCGTGGGCATGCCGTCGTTATAGATCCTATACAATCTCATCGATCATGCGTTCTCACTTGTGTAATAACATGGTAACTTGATATTGTCACGATATATTGCTGTACGTAATCCTACATACGACGCAGAAAGTTATCAATAGATGAATAAATTTTAAATCGAGTTTCACAGCTATATGGCTAGCCGTCACCTGCGACTCTATCCAAGGGAAATAAAAAAAACTTAGTAAGTAACATATGTTTTCTTCCTTACTATGTTCTACATCTGTGCCAAATTTCATCAAGATCCGTTGAGCCATTTCGTAGATACTTTCCAACAAACATCCATCCATCTAAACTTTCGCATTTATAATATTAGTAAAATCAGTAAGATGTATAAATGGTGGAAGCCATTTGTGTAACATTCTATTCGTCGAGTGTGTAATTATTATTTCACTAAGGACACTTTACTAAAAATTTCTCCGTACTAAAAATTAAAAAAAACCCGTTGATTAAAGGTAGGCAACGCATCTGCATTTGCGGATGTCTATGGGCAACGGTCGCCTCGCTATTTCGACGGATTCAAGTGGCCGTTTGCTCGGTTGCCACCTTTTTTATATTAAAAAAAAAAACTATATACTTTTATCCCTCCCTCCAAATACCTTCTCATTTTCTTAGCTAGGATGAAACTAAGTGACAATGGCAGTGAGCAACTTTATTACAAACCAGTGTTTCAAGTCGCCTTAGCATATACTATTGTTTTCTTTATAATACGCTGCATTCAAACACTTGAACATGAATATAAACTCAGGTGTCTTTATTAATAAATAATAAAAACAAAAAAGGGAGTAGTCATTTAAATGACTACTCCCGAGTACTCCCTTTTTTTTTTATTCATCAAGGAAAATGTATTGACAACACTGACATCTCTATATTCCAATGGATACTGGACAGGCTTTAACCCGTGGTTTTTGTTCCTATTTGTTTTACGCCATTTTTGCGATGACTTTCGAGGTCGGTGTTGGAAACTAGAACTAATACCATAGATATAATTAAAAGACAGTCTTCAACTGACGGTTTAAACCGAACGAATCAAAAGTTATAATTACCAAGCAGCTATTTATACAGGAGATATCTAAATAGGTCAATCATCGTGACTATTATTTACGTAATATGACCATTTAAAGCAGCCTATTTTCTTTATTATTTTTTTTTTTTGTGACTGTGTAGTCACTGTTTGCCTTGAGGAGGCATTTACAGTTTCACCGGGCTTGAGGTGGCCGGGCGCAGATGGCGCTTAGCCTAAACCTTGTTTAAGAGTAACTAGGCTCGAGGGCTCCCTCAGGAGCCTCGGCTCGGGCTGTTACTTCGTTATTATTACCGGATTGGTATTTTCTTCTTTACTCTACATAAACACTAAACAAGGAATTATGTCGTGAGACGTTCTTATCGACTTTCACTACGCTGGCACGCGCCATCTAGTGAACATTAACAACACTAATCTTTATTGTCTTATCAATCCTGTTAAGATATGTAGGACAGACTAGTCACTATGGTTGTCTTAATAAATTAAAGTTAGTTGATCATTCCTTAGGCAAGAAGAATCATTAATATAATTTAAAAAGGTATTTTTTTTGGTTAACACAGAAATATTTACAGAAACCTAAATATTAAATTAGCCAGAAAAATATACAAATCAGTTGCACTTTAACTAGCTGTCGCCGTCCGTCTGTGCGGAATTAAAAATAAGTAAAAATCTACTAGTCATCTGGATGTTTAAAAAAAAAAAAAAAAAAAAATGGGACCCATCTTCAAGCACTTCCTTTCGATTATAATAATTTTTATCAAAATCGGACCACCAGAGGCGGAGATTCGCAGTAACACACATTAAAAAAAAATCAGTCGAATTGATAACCTCCTTCTTTTTGAAGTCGGCTAAAAAGTAGCCTTTCACAGTATGTTTTACATATGTGCCAATTTTTATCAAGATCCCTTCAGCAGTTCCAGGTATACCTTCTAACGAACAAACATCCATCCACCTATACATTCTCATTTATAATATTAGTAAGATTAAGTAACAATAGAAGTTCCAAATATTATCTATTTACTTAATTATTTTTAATATTATCCCCCTACAAATACATGAGCGATAAATTAAGCTATTTTCATTTCAATTATTCAAAACTCCATTACACTACTAAAGACTACTTATATTTAGAAACACACTTTAAAAGAGTACCGTCTAACAAAAACAGTCGTAATTAACTCTACGAGTCGATTAAAATTGAACCTTATACTACTAAAGACAAGAATCAATTTTCTTTGTTTTATTATGACATTTGTTGCGGGTAGTTTCTCAAAAGATAAGTATTTGGAGTAAGTCCTTACTGCAACATAAATAGCATATTTCAAACCACTTGGGAGTTACTTTGGAAGATAATTATGACGTCTTTCTCTGTTTCCATTTTAGTAATAACATTAGTACGTTAACTTTAAAGTATAACACCAGTAAATTATAGACGAATTGAGAACCTCCTTTTGTTTTAATTGTGTTAAAAATTGCCTAATATAAGTGAAAATATAACATACTCAGTGTGACCCTAGTTCAGTCCTTGCTTTACTACTAGTCGTACTCTTAGGAGAGAAGTTACTAAACATTAAGCATAGTAATTTCGCAACTATCTTCAACCTGTATAATGTGTGTCTCGACGTGAGTTGCATCACAAATTTTATTTTAGTTTTTCTCAACACGCTTAAACAATGCCTTATGCTTGTTTATTCAACAAATCTGACCTATGAAGATATTTTTTTGCTGTTAACTAAATGTTCCTCTCTTTATCTGGTGATATTTAATTTTGTTGTTTATACGTCTATTAATTTTCCATCTGTTTCTTCTTCAGGGCTACCTGCACGTGTGGAGGCGGGACGCGACATTCTCAGATGAAGAATTGTCCGAACTGTTCAATAATATTGAAGATATATATGCTTTTAACAGGTACATTTTTTTATACATTTACAAAATTTTTTACCAAGAGAATCCATTAAATTTGTATACTAAAGAATAGTTCGAAAAAGAAATTTTTAAAGAAACTATTCTTTTGTATACAAACTAACTTTTGCCTGTGAATCCGTCTTCGCGGAATCAAAATAAAAAAACTGAAATAGTAATCCATGTGTTCTTCCAGACTATGTTCTACATCTAGTGTCTAATTTAAGCGGGTTCCAATGTGTTGATACCTTCCAAAAAAACATCCAAACTTTCGCATTTAAAATATTAGTAAGATATATATATCGCTTAAAAAGAATTCCAAATACCTCCCTGTTCTGTGAGGGGATTAACAGTCCCTTGCATCTATAGGGATCGTACAGGGAGGGTATTTTATAAAAGACTCCCCTACACATTTATACCGGCCTTTCGTTTATTGTGACCGTACTAATAGTCAAACCTTGCGTGCGGTCCTTACTTATATCCACATGCGGGACGATCGAATTACAAGTTTTGACAAATTAAAGAGTTCTTTATCTATACAACCATATTTTTGTTATTACAGTAGAATTATATCTGACAGCTATAAAAGACCTTATTGTGAACTCCGCGTACGTTTTATTATCATGTAACATAAAATCTATACATGTTTGTTTTTTTAATAAATACACGAAAAATCTTTGAAAAAAATAGCAAAACTTACTGAGGTGATTAAAAATCTAATGGTAGTGGCTACGGAAAGCCACAATAAACGAATTTATGTACATACCGTTCATAAGTGCCAAGTAATATTTAGAAATGAAAATATTATTAGTTTTGTATGAATCTACTACATCTTGCTAATATTACAAATGCGAATGTTTAGATGGATGGATGGATGTTTGTTTGAAGGTATCTCCGGAACGGCTCAACGGATCTTGAATAAATTTGACACAGATGTAGAACATAGTGTGGAAGAAACATAGGCTATTTAGTTAGTTTTTTTGAATTCCGCGTGAGCGGTATCGCAGCTATTTTTGAATAAAGTTATTTGTGTACGTGAATTTATTTTCACAAAAACAAGAGGCACACTACATACATGACATTAGCACTCATCCAAAACTCCTTTACTCAGTAATCAAGAAAACAAAAACATTACCCTCCTGAGTAATAATAATAAAAGCTGGAAACCCGAGAACACGTCTTTTAAATACTCGCCTCCTACGTTACGATACGGCGTCGTAAAGAGGAACAATAGGTCGTACCAAGTCGAGGTCAGTTCTGCAGTAACTGGAAACTGAACGCAACGTTGTTTTACTTTTGTTTGCACTTTAATATCCACGAAGTCGACTGATACTATGCCTGAGATCGTGATATTTACTTCAAATAGCCTGCCATGTTTCAAACTGTCTTATTTAGTTCACTGTTAAATGGTTTATGGTTTAAGAAATCTTTATTTTCCTTAATAAGAATCGAAATTACAATTCACTTACTTAAGGCTACAAGAATTATTTTACATTTGTTCTGCAAGCGTAGTGATTTTTATTTTTATACAATGTAGGTAAATGAATAAAGCCTTTGCTTCTTAAATTCGACTGGCGAAGTCATTTAAAATCGTAGTTGCATAGAACGTCTTGACTCTTGTTCTGTTACTTAAATTTTCAAAGATCTTTCATCACAATATATTGAGTTTGAGGTCTAGTTCTATACTCTAGACTCTATATTATATATATTTCCAACTACCGCCACATTTGGTTACTTCTTTTTCTAGGTCCCTCTGTGAAGAATTGAATACCTGCCGATTGGACGCGACCTGCATTGCTCGTTGTTTCGTCAACAACACTTCTGGTTTCGCTGTGTATACATCTTACTGTACCGGATATCCTCGCACTATGGAGAGATTAGCTGCACTCGCTTCCAAGCCTCAAAGCGCAAGGGAATTCAGAGAGAGACAGATGGAGTTACAACATCCATTACCACTGGCTTCGTATTTGTTAAAACCGGTACAAAGGATCTTGAAGTATCATCTGTTGTTACAAGTGAGTTGTGAACTTAAACTACCAGCATTAAAACAATTTAAAGTATAACATATGTAATAAATAGATGCCTTTAACACTGAAATAACAAATCGTTATAAAATATATAAAGTCAAGAATGCCAGTCACAGATAAGCAGTAAGAATGACTACGACGAGGAACTAATCTTTAGCATTCCTTATGTTGCTAATGATAATGATTTTAAACATTGTTGAATTCGTTAGTAAACAACTTCAACTATGTTTTCATTGCATGAGATCTTAAGAGATATAATAAGATGTAATGTTCGTCGTATGAGATCTTATGAGATTTTTTGAGAGATGTCTTTTTTGATGAGAGATATCTATTCGTTTATAGATGGAATTTGTGTATTTGGACACTAGTTAATGTATGTATTGTATTATAGAATGTGGTGAAGCAATGCGCATCTCGAGAGACAGAGTACGCGTTGCTCAAGATGACCGGCATCGCTCAACACATCGACGATATGAAACGTAGACACGAACACGCTGTTAGAGTACAGGTACAGTATCATATTTTATAAGTTATATTGTTTTTTAAATGTTTGTTTTTAAATCCAGAATAAGTTTTTTTCTATAGCTTCTTTACTAATTTACGTCTCCACTGAGGTGCTCGGAGTCTACCTTAAGTTAGGTGCGACTAGGTCATAGTTAACCTTTGCCCAGTGCGGGTTAACTTCACACATATCATTGAATTTCTTCTCAGATATTTGCAGCATATCATGATGTTTTCCTTCACCGTAAGAATGTCAGATAAATGTACATATGTAAATCGAAAAAAAGATTGGTACATGTCGGGATTTGAACCCAGGATCTACAGATTACAAATCAAGTGCTTAATCCATGAGCCACTGACGCTGGTGGTTACTAAATAAGGCAAAAGACAGGAAATGGGAGTAAAATGTATTTTCTAGATAATTATGAAGTTATTTATTTTATTTTGCAGGAGATTCAGTCCCTGCTGTACGGCTGGAACGGTCCGGACTTAACCACATACGGAGAGCTGTGTGCCGAAGGGACCTTCAGGTATTCATTTTAATTATTTATTATCAACAGGTTCAGTAATCTTACTAATATTATAAATGTTTGGATGGATGGATGTTTGAAAATATCTCCAGAATGGCTCAACAGATCTTGATGAAACTTGTCACAGATGTTTTTTTATACTACAAGGTAAACGAACAACCAGCCACATGAATTCGCTGAAATGGCGAAGCGACCGCTGCTTATAGACATTCGCAATTGCAGATGCGTTGCCTACCCTCAATCGACGAAGGAGGAGACGCATAAAAAGAGAATATTTAACCTTCCTATGCATCTCCTCCATCAAATCCACCTCCTCTTCCCATCTTTATAAGAAAAGGATGGGAAGGGAAAGAGGATTAAAATTAGTCCTCCGGCACCACACTCATCAGTCGAAACACGGAATTGCTTCCACTTCACGTCTGTCTTCTAATCTGAAAGAACACAATGGTTACTTGTTAAGTTTTTTATATTTATGTTATTTATGTTTCGGTTGTGGAAATGCTTAGTTATTTATGTAAAATTGTTATCAACAGAGTGTTCGGCGCTAAGGCGATGCGACACGCCTTCCTCTTCGATAAAATGCTCCTCGTCACCAAGAACAGGGAAGATGGAATACTCGCTTACAAATCGCATATCATGGTCTGTACATACAATGATACAGTATAATTTTATTTTAGCTATTTACAGTTCAGTTGGTTTCTGAGACCGAAATGTAATATATAAAATTCTCGTGTCACAATGTTTGTTCTCGTACTCCTCCGAAACGGCTTGACCGATTCTCATGAAATTTTGTGAGCATATTCAGTAGTAGGTCTGAGAATCGGCCAATATCTATTTTTCATAACCCCCCCCCCCCATTTAGTTCTTTTTTTTTTAACTGCGCGCGGACGGAGTCGCGGGCGACAGCTAGTCTCTATATAAAAGTCGACAGTCTTGTTATCGTTGACAAAACGGTGATAAAAATATATTTTATACGGATATTTTTAGACTCAGAAACCTACGGTTAGACAAATAATCTTAAATCATTTTAAATTAGATATAAACGTGATTTTATGAAAAATTATTGCTATTTAAAAATGGCAGGCGTTTTGATATATTTATTTATTTGTATTTGTACCTTTTTCTAGGCATTGCTATATTTAATTTCTTAATATATAACAAATTACACCGGTCAACACGATTTTTGGGTCTTACTTCTACATGTTAAATTTTGGTTTCTCCTACCACAAAAATAAGGAAAAAAAATTATTTTCCGATTAAAGTTTGCTTTTGTAGAAACTAGGACAATTTTTGCTGCCATCTTTTGTTTATGAAATGAATTAAATTATACTTATCGTCATAAATCAGATCAAAGCAAACTTTATGAACTAAATATGAATATTTAAGTGTTTTTCAGTGTCTAGAATCAGAATTTAAGCAAGAGAACAGAAACCCAAAAAAAAATTTTTTTTTTGTTGACCTGTTTTATTTATTACAAGAATGTTCTAAATTAATATATATTATCTATTTATTGATAAAAAACAGTGATTATGTTATATTTAGTAAGTTTTACTTGAAGAGTACATAAATTAAATTTTTTAAATTTTCAAATTATTCCTCTAGTGTGTAAAAACATTGCTTTATTAGAAAAAAAATCATTTTCATTTTTTAAATTGCAGTGCAACAATATGATGCTGGTGGAGTCAATAGCTGGTGCTCCGCTCTCCTTCCATGTGATCCCATGGGATGCGCCGCGCTCTCAACTGACACTGCAAGCTCGCTCACCACGACACAAACGAGAATGGACCTTATTGCTCAAGAGAGTAGGTTGACATTCATTTACCTACATCAGCATTAAGACTTTAGTAGGAATTTCTAACACTAAATCTAAATTAAAGGGACCACTTAAGTACTAATGCGGCTTTAATTTGAACAAAGATAATGGTAATTAAATCTTTAAATATTTAAATTTTCAGGTAATTTTGGAGAATTACAACGCCGTCATACCATCACATGCGAGACAGCTGGTGATGGAACTGGGTCAGAATAAAACTGATGGTATATATAATAACTTTAATTATAAAACTTGACAGTTTTTTGTAACTTGAACTGAATCTAGGACATCTTATCTATATATATAAAAGAAAGTTGTGTTAGTTACACCATTTATAACTCAAGAACGGCTGAATCGATTTGACTGAAAATTGGTGGGCAGGTAGCTTAGAACCAGGAAACGGACATAGGATAATTTTTACCCCGTTTTTTATTTTTTGTTCCGCGCGGACGGAGTCGCGGGTAAAAGCTAGTATCTGATAAAAAATGTTCAATTTTCTTTAATTCCAGATGACATGATAGCGGAGAAATCACACAATCTCATAACTCAAGCATCAATGAGGAAACAACTCTCAGCTCCTGAGTATCTTGAGAAGAGAAAAGTAGATAGAGAAAGAAGGAAATCATTTGAAAATGGTATACGAGGTCGACTGAAAAAAGGTAATAGAAAATACACATTACCTAGTTCAAGGAATGAAACACTCGAATGTGATTGTGCTCAAGTATCAGCTGAGAAAGGGACAGACTATACTTGTGACAACTGCTATATTGATATATGTTCCGATTGTGAAACAGAAATATCTAACAAGGACAAAGTCAGAGAAAGACAGTGCGATTGTGTCAATGATACCAACAAAACAGGAGATAAATGCCCTGAATGTGATAGAACTCTACATTACATAGATTCAGGAAGTGCGGAACATTTGGAAAGAAAACAAATTGGTTGCAAATGTTCAGATTTCAAATCATCACAAGAAAGCTTCAGTAAAGAATATCCGGGATCTGCTTTGAACAAAACTAGAGGCTACCATTCGTCTGATAATATTATAGGTTATACTGATTCAAGGACGAGTAAAGATGATTTGAGTGATACCAATAATTCACTATCCAGTGTTAGAAATATACAAAAAACTTGCTTAAAATGTACGAAAATTAAAGAAAATATTCCTGTTACTGACTCATTACAGACTTTACATACTAGAAGATCCAGATGTGTTGATATTGATAGACCTAAAATTGACAATGTTAGATCAAAATCTAAAGACGATCCACAACGATCTAAATTATCCAAAATAGGTACCTGGAGAAGAAAGTCAGAACCAGGTTTACAACAAAATAATATTGGATTCATTATAAAGAAATCTCAGGACAGTGATATAGATAAAAATGATAGTAGAGGCAACGAAAAAATTGAATTTGAATGTCGAAGTTGTGGCTCTAATAAAATATCTAGAAAAACTAAAAATAGTGACGGTTCTGTAGTATCTGATCTTGAAGGAGATACGAAAAAGAAAGGAATAGCAACTGGCATTAAATCTAATTTGGAAATTAAAATGTATAATACTAAAAATATACCAAAGAAGATATCGAAAATAAAGAAAAACAGAGCAAAAGGTTTCCGCGTTACATCTGACACTTCTACATTCTATACAGACTTTTCTACCGATGTTTCTACAGAAAATATTTTACACATATCGGAATCTAACGACAGTCTTAATGTAGATAAACAATCTGATAATAAAGACAAATTAAAAGTACCAGACTCGATTAGTAAAGATGAAGACATAGACGAAGAAACTTACAAAAGGCTTATAGAAAAAACAGATTCATTTAAAAAGAATGAATTAGAGAAAGTTAAATACTTACACAATCAAAAAGTTATTAACGAAACTTCTGAACTTGAAGATAAAACATGTGAAGTTGAAGATCAGGAAGAAATAGCTGGCAGTTGTGAGGAAACAGAACAACCTTTGGAACAAATTATATCACAACTCTTATTAGAAAATCGTGAATTTCAAAAACTTCTGAAGAAACAACAACAAAGAAATAGTGCTCAAAGACGACATCAAAGATTATTAAAGTCACATTCGAATCCCGATCAAGTCATTTTATCTAGAAACTTCGATTCTCCTAGATTAATACCGAAGTATACTCGACAAACATCAGAGAATTTAGAAATACACACAAATGAAGATGTAGGTTCAATAGAATCAAAAGGAGTAGATAAAATATCAGATGATGATCATATTTATGAAACTCTAAGAGTTGAAAGTAGATCAGATGAACGTTTACATTCTTTGAATAGTAAGAGTAAAACAATACATCACAATACACACGTTCCTAGACCAAAGAAACTGCCCTCACCACCGAGTATGAATCCAGCAGAAATACGTAATATATCTGAATCGGATTACGTATATTTGTCATTTAATAAACAAAGTCAAATAGATGATGATGGTATTTACGATGTACCAGTAAAATCACCACAGAAAGTAAAATCTGCAAATGAATCGGAATATTACGTAACGATGGAGAAAAAAGGTCCACCTTTAAATGAAGACATTCTCTACGATAATCTTATAGATGTCTGTAGAAGGAATAAAGAAGTGCCTAGTAATTTACCATGTGAATATCTACCAATGGGTCCAGAACAACAAAGCCCCAACACTCCAGAAATTTGGCTGAGCCGTCAGAAGGAGCACTTTAATGTGTCTAGAGATAGAAAATCTGGTTCTCTTCCTCGAAGTTTTCAAGTTCCCACAAATGGCCAAGATGAAAACAATCTAAGCTCGTTCAAATGCAAACCTAACGGTAGCAGCAAGACGTATCTTAACAGAGATGGTAAAGTCATGAGCACTGACAGACCTTTTACAATTGCTTCAGACCAAAGTGAACTAAGCTATGATGATGTTGAAAATTACATGAGTGAAAATGACATCTTCAAATTTTGCAAAGTTTCCAAATCCAACGATCCAGATTACAGTCAAAATATAAGCCAGTCTACACTTGAACTTGAAGAAGAAATAGATAGATGTTATAAGAATAATTTCGAGAAAATCGACATTGATGCAAACAAAAATGAAACATCAGCCAACTTACAAACGAATTTGAATACATCTACCACATCATCTTGCGAAGTTCTACCCATGGAGAGAGACGGTGATAAAAAAGATAACGAAGTAATACATCCCGAACATAAAATATACAAGCCTACGGCGAATGTCATGTCACTTAAAAATGTCCTAAGTCGCTTCAAAAGCAAAAATCCTAACAAAAGTAATGAAGAATCCGAGATAAATGCAAACGATCAAAGTAATTCTGAAAATACTAATAAGAGTCCTACAAATGAGAAGAGATCCGCACTCAATCCTAGAAGTTACTCAAGAAATTTACTACAAAGATTCCGAAGTATAATTGGAGATGAACCCGATGACATACAAGCTAAATACGATTTGAAAGCAAAATTATCAGAAGATCTACAAAATAGGACGAAAAGCGATATTAAAGTAGTCATTACGACAGATACGAATTCAACAACAACAATAGATAGCTCTACAATTGATGTGCTCAGTAAAAGTATGCACGAAGGTACCACAATGAATGAAAATCAGAAAGAAAAGAACCAATTGGAAGCCTTATCTCATAGCTGCGATGATCTTGTACAGAAAACTGACAAACTAAGACCTAATTACAGCAAAAGTATTAGTATGGTAACCAGCACTTCTAGCTCCGTCAGTTCCTCACCTTTGAAATTAAATAACAGTTCGCATCAAAACTTAAACAAACTACCAATATATATGCAAGGCAGCAAGTATTTAGGAGCCCGTATCGCTCAGTCTGATTACGTAGATCCAACAACACTGGGTAACGACAGAAATACTCTGAAAACTGTCAATGTTCTTATAAATAAAAACGCGGTTAGACCTGACAGTCTATTCTCTAACTCATCTTTTGTTACTTCGTCCAGTGAAAGTACTTATCAAGAGCCACAGACTAAACAAAATGAAGCTAAAACGATAGACTCAAAACAAAATTCAGAATCATCGACACAGATTAATTCTGACGAAAGTTTTTATGAGAAATCCTTTGAAAAAATCGAACACTTCACTGATGAGGATGTTTTTAGAGATTCAGCTGTTTACTCCGACCAGGAAGATTATGAACCGAAAGAATGCAATGATGACAAAATAGTTAATAAAACTATAAAACGAATCGAAAGCTTGAAACGTGAAGCTTCAGTACAATCTAAGAAAATAATCATAACTACGAGCACAAGCGAAAAGACGTGTACAAACTCTAAAGTCACAATAACGACTAATAAAATCAAAGAAACTATACAAGATACAAAGATGCATGAAGTAACAAAACCTGTTAAAGCTAAAATAGCTCCACCAGTTCCAGTCAAACCTAAAATCGGAAATATATCACAATCTACTGCATTAAAAAACAAAGACATTGACAAATCAGAACAATCAACATCTGATTCAGTTAACAAATTAACTGTTAAACGAAATGTTAATACTAAAACATATATCACAAGATCTGAGTCAAGTACTACAGAAAGCACAAGAAGAGTCACTGCGGAGAAATCTAGCACTGAAAAAGAAACGAAAGATGGTGTCCAAAATTCTAAAGACGATTGTAAAATTATAAGCAATAAATTAAATCAACAGGGTAATATACAATTAAAACGATTAAGTTTCGAACGAGCAAGTCTCGATTCTGCGACAAGAAAAATTAAATTACAAACAGAGAATCGACCATCAGAAACACCTAAAAAAGCTGCAAAAACTGTTTTAGAAAGACGAATGGAATTAGAAATGATGACGAAATCCCAAGTAAAATTAAATCCAGGTTTAAAGAAACCATACAATAATAAACCTAAATCGATTACGACAAAAGTTGCTTCATTTGAAAGAAGCGTCAGCGAAAATCATAGAGAATTGAAAATAACACCGAGTAGTGGCTCAGAGAGAGATAACATTCCTGTCAATAGAAGCAGCATTGAACAAACTGAAGTCACAGATGATCTAAAAGGCAGTTGGGTGAAACAAGTCGTTAATAAATTCCAATAATTTATAGAGTGATAATTGAATGCATTTAAAATTATTCCGTCTTATTTTCTCACTCACATTCTCATTAACAATATTGATTAAATAGTATTTTTTTATACTTAAGTTAAACTACTAACTTATTTGACCCGGTGGACTTAAATGAAAGTAAATTTAATACATTAACGCCCTAACTTAAAGCCTTGTCATTGGGCCTACACAAAAAATCTCATACTAATTTTGAAAATTGACTTTTTTCATTACTTGAATAGACATACCTTTATAGGTTTTACATATTTTCTGTCAGAACTAACTACGATAATAACGTCTCTCACCGGGCCAGATTTGTTCCACTATGCGTTACGTTGCTATTTCATAGATTATATTTATTGTACATATCGTTTTATATCAATTCTCCAATGAGTTTTGATATCCTGTGCCATAGACAAGATAGTTTTATATTGGTATAACACTATTAAATCTTCGCAGGCGCACAATGTATATAAAATGTTAATATGCTTATTTTGCTACGTATTTATTCAAAAAGAGAAGTGCCATCATACAAAAGCAATATATTTACAACAAATGAAATATTTTTTCGTGCAATGAAATAATCGAATCTACTTCATATATTTATTTTTCTTTTAGTATTAAGTTTGTTATAGTTACTAACACCAAAAAGTAGCGTTTTGTTTTTAGTTCTTTTACTAATTTTTATTGATTATGTTGCTCCTTTTCAAACCAACCATAGATATAAACCAAAATAGTCCAAATATTTGTTCCTTTCTTTAACATCATCAACCTGCCCTTATCCCTATGGAGGGTCGGCACAGTATGTACTACTCCATACATCTCTATCAGCCGTCACATCTCTATTTCACACAATCCATACATACTTTCTTTGGTCTTTTCTGCCTTTATTTTCTTTTTTTGTTACTTTCTATAATATATTCGAAATGCTCTTTAATTTTTATTAAAACAGTAAAGATATGCGAAATAACAATAATTTTAACAATTCCAACTCTTTATCAATCAAAGATCTATTCGTTTTGCATTTATTTAAAACCTACTCAAACAATATGACGTCATTAAAAGCCGTTAATTTTTTGAAAAGAGAATATTAAAATTATTTGAACAACATTCCTCTAAACACATTCAATCTATTTTATTGGACATAATCACACTAATATAGTATCAATTTCCATTCTAATCAATACATTTTCAATATAAAATAATGATTAATTTAATTTTTATAAGACATGTATACTTAATTTGTGGAGACTGTTAGAATCATAAGTTAATCTTTGAATACTAATTTGTGGATTTCAAACTGCAGTATAATTTTTAGTTAAATGAACTAACAAAGGGATAGCACTAAAAAAACTGCCACAATAGATTTGAACGGTTAAGTTCCAATCTAATAAATCCAATTATCTCCACTTTTTCAATGATAATGAAAATGTAACGACAGTGGAAATAAAGCAATACGCACCTGTAACGTCCAAAATGATCAATAAATCCGTGGTTGTGTACATTAATAATGTATCAAATTTATTCAATATATAACAAACTTATTGTTGAAATGCAGTTATCTCGTATATATTATGTTATTATTATTAATAAGTATTACTAATAACATATATTGCTGATATGGAAGTAGTTTTTGATATGTATTAATAAAACAATTTTTTTTCTTAATACTTGTTTTTATTTAATTTATAACCTGTAAAAGAATTTGAAATAAAAAATACAACACAAAAATACATATCGTATTTCTGAAACATTTATCGCGACGAATGTAGAGCAGTAAACAAAAAAAGAAAAACCTCAAGAAGGGTCGTCTGAAGTCACGCGATCTCGTCCCAGCACCAACTAACACCGTCTGATGTCACGCAATACTTGATACTTGATTATTACCTTTCATAACTGAATATACCATGATTGCATAAAAGTATCAAGATAGTTTTTCTTTTCTTTTACTTGTACTATCAATACAGGTTTCAATGACAAAGAACCAACAATATTGAGTTTTTCCTATGACTCTTAAGAATACCTAAAGCTTTCTAAATCAAGTTTTCATTTTATACCCCGTATCAAATATGCAAAATAATTGAAATTTAATTTGAACCCCGAGAAAAACTACGCATTGCATTTTGTAAGACATTGTTTTCCTGAGTCAATAATTTTTGTCGGTATAAACTCACTGTAGTCGTTTCAGTAAACTGAGCAAAGAAACTTCTTTTCCTACAACATCCTTTTCTCAAATTTTCTCTTAAAAACTTAAAAAAGACAAAGAAATTATTGATATAACAAATGTAAATATGTAGCCAGTAGCGATGTTCAGTTTTCAAATGATAGGCTTTGCGTGATCGGGAACGTATTTTCCCTCCAAAATGCACAGTAATGGGCGTCGCGATTCGCACGCAAGACACTGCCTGTCTCTTAGACTAAGAGCTAGTATTTGAATTTAATAAGAAAAAAAAAACTTGTGAGCCGTCATGGGACGCCTGCCAGATGTGAAATATCGTGTGTGTACATGTAATATGCATAAAATATAAAATATTATAATTAAATAAATGATAATGATAATTATGATAAAATAATGATAATAATAATAATAATGTATACTTCAGTATAGCGTGGCGACCCGTCGCCACACCGTACACTCTACTACACATAAAATATATATATATATATATATATATATATATCTATATATATATATATATATATATATATATATATATATATATATATTTATTTATATATATATATATATATATATATAAATATATATATATATATATATATACCTTAGTATAGCGTGGCGACCCGTCGCCACGCCAACGATTCGGTTTACAAGTGATCCTATAGATGTTTCACATCAAAAATACTGAAAGATAATTTGTATCCAAGTAAAATTAACCTTTTTTACTTATAATTAAGAATAGAAAAAAAAATTACAACAGAATGCTTGTAATGTGCTATATACATTTTTCAGTAACATCTTTAGGCCTTTCGTTTTTTTCATCGAATAGCTAAAAAATTTGGGATCAAAATTAATTTTAAGTAATATCACTTCTCATATTCTTATTTATTTTTTTAAGCATGAATAAAAAATATATATTATTGATATAAATTATACGCAGTGTTTTATAGTAGCTCTTAGACTATAACATCCCGATGAAAACTTTTCTTTAGAGTGAAACCGATACATCAATTTCCCGCCCTTACATGAAAGGGACAAAAACAGGAAACTCCATAAGTAACGACTAAAAACTTATTCCTTCCCAGACATTGTCTGTTCAATGTCGTGTGAGCACATCAGTACAAAAATATATTAGGTTTAAATATATTAAAGTGTTAATAGTAAAGTAGAAAAAAATTGTTACTGGTTGTACTATGGGTTCAACTAGTTACAACAGTAAGTCTAAAGGGTACAGAGTAAAAAGTGGATCCAGTGTTGGCTCAGATAAGGAGATGAATGGAAAGTTGAAGCGCTCCAAAATTAGGCGAGTATATAAATTACTGTAATGATTCAAAACAAAATAAATATTTTGTTGAAATGTATTTAGTGATTTCTTTGTGATTTTTTTTTTCAATTTCTTTGGTGTTTAATTAATAAAACTAGAATTGCCGTGGTTCTTTAAGATACTTCTTTTTTAACGTTGTATTCTCTCTTATTTAAATTTAAACGGTTTTTATTTTATTAATCAATTAAATAAAAAATCTTTCTAGCCTATTATTATTATATTTGATTTTTTTTTCTTATTAATTTACATAAAACTAAACCAATCTAAGAAAACTTTAGAACTAAAAGAAGCTGCTAGTAGCAAACATTTGTTATATTAGTTAAAAGATATAAAGATTTATACATATTTGGAAAGACAAACCTACCTTTTTGTTCTTTACTGTATTAGTTTACTGAAATGTGTAACATAAAACATTATTTAAATCTTAGTAATATTATAAAAGCGAATGTTTAGATGGATGGATGGATATTCGTTTGAAGGTATCTCCGTAACGGCTCAACGTCTTCTCTCTTGATGAAATTTGGCATAGATGTAGAACGTAGTCTGGAAAAACACATAGCCTACTTATTAAGTTTTTTTTAATGCCGCGCGCACAGAATCGCGGGCAACAGCTAGTAAGATATAAGTACATTTAATACTACGTTAAATATTTTAGTGATACGAGATTTAACCCTACGCGAATTTCAGTGACAATCGACAAAGAAGAAAAAAAAAAGAAAATATTGAGTGAGGGAGATAGAAATTATGGATTTGAATTTTGTAGAGGGCCAATAGCCTAATGGCTAAAGATATAAATAACAAACTTGGGTGATCGCGGATTCGATCCCGTCACTGGACTATTGAGTTGAATGTCCTAGAACAATTATTAGGTGATCTGAAATAATAATAAAAAATATTATTAAATTATTATCAATAATCTGCTTACTTCTTCTTATCGTTTACAACATATATATGTTTGTTACATTTAGAATATGACCTGTAAGAAGAACTAATTTTAACAAATATTTTTTTTTATTTTAAAACACAAAATAAAATGAAATTAAACAATTTAATCACATGATTGCATTATAATAAAATAATATAGATAAAAAAATTTGAATTACAAAGAAATATGATTTTTTTTAACCATGCAATACGCTTATTTTATTTATCATAACAACGGTAACCATGGCGACCACCAAATCAATATTGTCGAAGTCCCCACTTGACACAAAAGCGCAATGCGTCAGTACGAAACAACGTTTTGACATTTATTTGTTTTTAAATTTTATTTTATTTTTAATTTAAAATGACGTAATTAAAGTGGCCAGTGACAATGAACGCATATTTTTCCTACAGACGACCAAAGATGGAATACGGGAGCAAAAGGATACCAGATTATACTGAACTGGCTTACAAAGAGGCCGTCTCGAAACTCAGATATTTCTTATCTGGGAGTGCACCGAGTGTAAGTGTTTTATCAGACAGCAATTTCATTAATTTATTAATTAAAGCTGAATAAAAAGTTAAGCCCCTAACTTAAATGTCCTTTGAAAAAATAAAGAAAAAAAACTACTCAATATTCCTAATTTATTTTATCAATTTATTACAAAATAAGTACTTTTAATTTTCAATTGGACATTAGATAAATGAAATAGATTGTGATCGATTAATCGGTACGGCTGTAAAATAGATTCGTTCATTCTACCTTATCCTTATACTTTTAGGTACGTAGTTATGGCGGTTCAGCATCAATCAAGAACCTGGAGGAATCCGACGGGGACTTAGACAAAAAGTATTCAGTTTACAGCGGCTTAAACGAGTATAAGCCGCGGCCACGACTCACAACTAAATATACCACATTGTATGCTGATAGTTTGAATAACTATACACCGAAAGTTACTTCTAGTGAGTATGTCAAATGAACAGAGAACTCTGAGTGTTTGCATTGCCGGAATATTCTCATAAAATCATATAGCCCTTTGTTTTTGTATAAAATATTCTTACCGTGGGTTTTTGAGACCAAAATCTCCGTTAAAAGCATAATGTTATATTTCTTTGCAAACATTCTAGGGATGACGATATGTTTTATACAAAGATTTAGGTCTCGGAAACCTACGGTTACTAATATCTTAGATAAGCAAAAGTGGAATCTTACGATAGTATGGAAACTGCGATGTTCGCAAATTTATTAAGTAATTTTTTCGACAACATGCTGAACCGAAATTAAGAATCTAAAGCCTTCTTAGTCCTTATCAAAATAAACACTTGTTTAACCCCTCCAGCTCCACAACCAGTACCGCAAGCTCCGCCTGCCGATCTCTCCGGCGGCACCAACCCTGATGTCGTCAACTTCATACAGAAGCAAGAGGAGTACATCGAACAACTGGAACGTGAGAGTCAATATTGCAGGGTGAGTAGTTTGACACTACTTTGACATTAGTTTGATAGAGTCGTTTAAAGGATAACACGTATTCGTCCACTCCTCGGCCATCCGGCACCTCCCCGCCGCTTTGACTTCGCTGATGGAGCGGGATAAAGACATAAATTTATTAGCAAAATGATACGTAATTCTTACTGGAACGGATTGAGGGTGCGCGGTCAGTTTGATGGTGAGTGGACGAATGCCCTTCAAAGGTTAAAGGGTGGTCAAAAGGCAATGGTTATGCTGTTCTTTCGCTGTTGGTTATGCATGTAAGCTCTAAATAAAACCCATACAAATAATAAAACCCATCTAAAATTCCCTTGCAGGATGAACTGAACAACCTCTTAGGTAAGGTGAAAGAGGTGATATCAGAGAACGAGCACTTGCACGAGGCGCAGAAGAACAAGATCATATCGCGCATGTTCCACTACGATTCAGAGACGGACGAACTGGACGACGTCGGGGACAGCACCGGGTTGGACAGTGATAATAAGGTGGTATTAAAATGAAAGATCACTCTCAGGCGGGTTGGAAATTAAATTCTTTGACTTGTAAAATCAAAAACAACAAAGACACAAGACATTCTAGATAATATTTACATGTCGCGCCAAGTACCATTATAAGGCAAGACAATTCCTTTTTTCTCCAGAAGAACGGAAAGAAATTCTCTCACATAGTTTTTAATCTAATAATTTACAATTATGGTTATAATTAAATAAAAAAACTGCTATACCTATCTTATTATTCCTACTTTTTTCACTATGTAGGCAACTCCATCTAAGTCCCGTCGCGCTAAACCACGCACCACAAAGTTGGAAGGACCAAACATTGTGTTTGAATCACGGATCGCGGAATTAGAAGCCCAACTGACGCAAGCAAAGATTGATCTCAAGAAAGTACAGGTAAAAGAAACACTGTGTAAATTAAAAAACAAAAAAAGAGTACTGACGATGTTCTGACTTCTATGACACTTAGGGTGAGATAGTTAACATCAGATCAGCCGTTTAGGCTACAGAAGGTCACAATGAATACAATATGGAATAATGGTCTACATAAATACAAACCTGAATATATAAAAACGTAACTATTGTTAGTCAATCGTGTATCAAGCTAACAAACAGGTCTCATCATGATAGCGATTGGTGTTGATTGGATTATTTTTATTTATCTTGTAATCTCTTCTAGGACGAAAATAATGAGAACAAACGGAAGCTGGCCTCTGGTCTCGTCGATTCCACTTGTCTCGACGGATTCAAGAGACAGATTGATAATTTGCAAAGGTATGATCATATCAATTGAATATTCCGCAATTGAAGCCAATTAACAGGACAAGATGAAATCAACATTGAAATTAAGACAATGCAATATGAAAATCTCAGTAACATTTTGATATTCAAAGTGGAATTAAGGTCTAAATAAAAGAAATAAATCAAACTATAAACATTCTCAAACTAAAGTTAAACAGTTGCTAAATTTAAGAAGATTGTAGAAGTTGTTATTTTGTTCATGTTATAGAGATAAATCAGCGTTGGAAGGTCAGATCGCCAAGTTGAAAACGAGCATGGAGCAGAAGGAGAGCGACGGCGAGGGTCGCTACAAGCGGTCCGACGTGGTGGAACACCAGCTCAGAGAGGAGAGGAACAACTTGGAAGCTGAAGTGCGACGGTTGAAGGTACCTTACCTAAATTATCTTCCTGTCTTTATCCCACCGTCAGTGGTCAATGCATAAGAGCACCAGGGTTTCGTATTTTAGATCGATATTAGATCAACTCGATCGATAAATAACTAGTTGACTTTAAATGAAATATTTTTTATTGTCCAACTTAAGATCTTTCAATGCAGCTGCAACTTTTCCTAACAAAAGAAATACGAACAAATGAAAGAAAATATGTTTTAACAGGATGATTTAGCTAAAGAGAGAAGCAAGATACGGGAGTTGGCAGGCGAGGGAGCAAGACGGGCGATACAGGAGCGCAATTCAGCAGAACAGCGCTATAATGCACATTTTGATGAACTCCAACATGATCTAGCTGCGCAGTATGACAATGTCGCCAAGTTACAGGTACATGGTGTAATAATTTACGAGGTTTCAATGAATAAAAAAAAAACTTTATTGTTTTCCCTATGGGTAACGGGAATGGTATCCAAACTAGGGTGATACCCTGTGTGATGGATCACCAGGCTATGAATGCTACTGCACTAGCCATAATCTAGAAGTAGACGACTTTTGACGGATGGTCTTCCTGATATCTATCTTTACCAACAAACCAATATATGGCAATATGGGTCATAACTTTAAATCATCCATTCTTCTGATTAGCTGGACTTGGATCGTCAGCGTCGTGAAGAAAGCGATCTAAAACGAGAGCTATCAATGAAGAACGCGAACATAGAAGAACTTAAAATGGAACTTAAAAACAAAACAGGTAAATATAAACTCATTTATATTAAGGTAATAGAATTTATGACACAAAACTTAAAATCAACAACAAATTCATAGAATCAATTTATCTTACCAAGTTTTAGCCACATAATATTAGGTTACAGTTTTGTAGATACATCAATCAAGATTTTTCTATTTCCAGCAACACTGCAAGCAGATTTGGCCCAAGCTCATGCAGAGAAAGCATCTCTTGAAGAGGAATTAGCCAACGCACGTCTAGCTATAGAGCGTCAGCAGAGACAGGCGAAGCACGAGACCAATAGACTCAATTCCGAGGTAAATATTTTAAATCCTATATTTTTTGAACCTTTCTTAAAATATTTCCTATAAATTTAATATTATTTTCATTGTTTATTCTGAACTACTTCTATCTACGATATTATAAAACTATTGTAACAAATAGGAATCAAACTAAACAATGAACTGTTTCCTCTTCAACCAGATTCAATCACTCCGTCAGCGTCTAGACCGCGCTGATGCTGATTTGGTACATTCTCGCCGTGAGAACTTACGTCTCTCTGAACAAATCTCAACACTGGAAAAGGAGGTAACTGTGAGCCTAGCACGAATATTAGTGACAATCGCCTTTGTATCGTCATCGTCGATTATCTCGAAGTTAGAGTGAGATTTTTGATGTTTTTCACGCCCCTATCTGGCCACGATGGCGATTGTCACAATGTGCTAGGTCGTATGTTATTTTAAGAAAAAACAATATTATTTGGGTTAGCTGTGGCAGAAAATCTAGTATGTAAATACAAAATTATTGTTACAGTTAAATATGAAAAGTTTGACACCGATATCTCCGGAGAAGAATAAGAAGGAACTATCGACAATGCTGGAGTCCATGGAAAATAAACATGGTAGTTATTATTTATAGTTTCTGAAGTTGATATCGAATATATAAAATTCAATTTGAATTCGATAATTTTGTAACGTTGGTATCCATTCCATGGGTAAACTGTTGATGTTTTGAGAAAGAACTAATTTAAAGAATAATTTTATACTTAAATCAAAACATTCATACTTTACCCTTTCATTTGCGCTTTGCGCTTGCATGTCTATCAATAGAAAGGGCTTATTAAAATTTCTTCAAGTCAATAGTTTATTCATCAGATTGTTCAGTTATGACGTTAAGCATTTATTATATTATCAAATACAAGTAAGTTTATTATTATCGGATATTCGTCAAGTTTATAGGAAGTAAATGTCCACAGCTAAAACCGTGGCTGAGTTGGAGACCATGATTCAATCGCAAAACAGTCTGATGGAGAAACTCACCGGCGAATGTCGTTTGCTAACAGACAAGCTCGACGACGCAAATCGTAGGCACAAGTACGAGACATTTTTCAAATTTAAGCATGCGCAATAAATTAGTTCGAATTTTAAATCCGACAAACATATCTCTCCCGGTGAGAGGCGCTGCTATCGCGGTTAGTTCTGTCAGAAAATATGTAAAACCTACTTAGGCGTAGAAAAGACAAAAAAAGAAAAAAAAACATGACAGACAAAGTACAACAAGGATCTTGTGACAATTAAATATTTTCATATATAAGAAAAAACATTGTGACATAATTAAAAAATACATGACTTAAACAATACAACAACGATCTTATGCCACTTATTTGACATTAACAGAGTGGCGAGAGTGAGCTGTTATAATTTAGTTTGATTTATGTCCACCGGCTCAGATTTTCATTTAGGTCTATAGTGTCACTTTTGTCCACCGGGTTAGATAAGTTTGTCGGTTTATAGTTACAATTTTAAATTTAGCACTATTGAAATTGTCAGTTAAATTACTGATTGTTATCATTGCCCCTAATAAGTCTATCCTAACGTCGTGTTGTGTTTTTATTGGTGGCAGGCAGAGCGCAGAGTCGCGGCCGTGTAGACGAACCAATCAGAACACAACCCGACAGATCAACATCACGAGAAACGGAGAATCGTCGCAAGCACCGCTCAGGAAAAGAGTCCGATTCGTCGAATAACCAACCTATCATAGTTGGGCCATTGACGACCAATCAGGATCTCTCTAGTTACCACGGCGAGAAAATATACAATTTACCGTTGATGATTCAACAGCCCTTTTTACGTGAGAAAAAGGAGCCAATCAAAGTTGATATCAGCGTCAAACTAATACCAAAGCCTAGGAAAAGAGATAGAAAACGACGTGAATCACATGTAGAAGTTACATCACCTAGTAAACCTGTCAAAAGTAATATTAGTATGGTAGTTACAAATGGCAACATTCAGGTTCTCAATGAAACAGTGGATGAAAATGTTAAAAGCCCTAAAATCACTAATAATCTAAATGGTCCAAAGATAAATAGTGACAAAAATGAAGATGGCGAAGAATTGGATCTATCTAAAAATGATTTAGTTGAATCAAAAGTAGATAAGACTTTAGGCAGTAAAGTTGAAGATTTAGAAATTGAAAATACAAATGATGTGGTGTTAAAAATGGAAACAGGAATGAATGAAAAGCTTGAAGAAAACAAACACATTGATGAAGAAAATAATGAATAGAACAGGCTTGTTGCTTGAGTTTAAATATTTCACAAAATGTTTTATATCCTTTTTGTGTATACGATTAGCTATTTGTATCATACGTTATGCTTTTTTAAAGAGTTAAAAAGTTATAGAAGTCTTAATTCTCGCATGTTTAGAATTTTCCTATGTTATATTAAATTAAGTACGGTTCTTATTGATAGCTCTGTAAATGTGCAATTCTAGTCATTGTTAAAACTTTGAGATATTTTTGATTTCCACTTTTGTTGAATACTTCATTGTTGTTAATTTGATTGAATGTACGAGAACTTCAAAATTATGTTGTTAATTAATATTATGTATTTCTATATCTATTGTTGAAAGTTGTTTATGTAAAATACCACAACTATTAACACATCATTTTGTAACATTATCTACTGGGGTAATGATAACAATCGCTTTATGTGCAATAAAAGCTTTAAATTCATTGCTTATTTTTGACTATAAAACACCACTTTCATCAGATAGTAATCACACTTATTACCTTTCAGAGGAGAAAAGACACATTTGCTTTGCAGGAATGCGGAACTTATGAGAAAACTTAGAAACCTTTGGTCTTCTCATAAGAAATATTGCACCACACTACCACCTTATAGAAGTTACACACCATTAAGTGGTTATCCGAATAGCAGATCATCTTATGACTTAGATTACACTTATTATACCTCGACACCTAACACTTATAGAAATAGATTTAGAAGATTGGATGATGAACTAAACTCAGCTAGAGATGATATTGGTATATTGACCAGTAATTTCAGCGACCTATCTATTGATAAAATTGTTGATTCTGATGATGATCAATTAAAGGTAAAGAAACAGAAGCTTTTAAAGGTAGTTAGAAATTGTTTTAGACGTATATAGATTTTGTAGATGTTAGTGTGCTTGTACAGTTTTTTAAATAGTTTTGTTTAGCATGCATGAAGTCAAATCGAGTAATCTAATATATAAAATTATCGTGTCACAATGTTCGTTCCCGCACTCCTCCGAAACGGCTTGACCGATTCTCATGAAATTTTGTGAGCATATTCAGTAGGTCTAAGAATCGGCTAACATCTATTTTTCATACCGCTATTAAGTTTTTTTTTTAACTGCGCGCGGACGGAGTCGCGGGCGACAGCTAGTAGTAAATAAAACTGTATACTTAGTGATTATAATTTTAAATGTGATCTCGTTGTAGATACTAATCATGGTTAGCCAGCACCAAATTATAACAATCAGTCTTTCAGCGAGAGCTCTATATCGGAAAAATTTAATCAACCAACTGTGAAATTCTAAAATTAATTATGAGAAATCCAGGGAAACAGAAATCTATCTACATCGTATAATGCATGTTTGTTCTGTGTCGCACGTATTTGTGTGTGTGTTGTCACATGTGTGTGTGTGCAGGGAAGAACTGGCAACTCTGCAGCGTCAAGTAGAGATGCTCGGTCGCTCGCTGCGAACGAATGTCACGCCTGCACCTAGCAATTATCAAGGTACGTCTTACATTAAATCTCTATTAAGAGAAGGTTTTAAATGACAACTGAATAATAAATGATAGTATTAAAACGAATTATTAAAAGTCCTATATGAAATAATGAAAGATGTCTATCACAACGCGATTTTACATTTTATCACAAAATCAATAATTCAACACAAAGTTCAACACATCATTATCAACGGCTAGAGTTTAAACTGATTTGTAATTCTAACATCACGAATACAAAATGTCAAAAAGGCAGAAATGACTCAGTAATCAGTACTTATCTAATAAGCAGGCAACCGGCAGCGTGGTTGGTTCTGAGTTCATAAGTTAAGTAAACCGAAGTTGAAGTTATGTTGACCTTCCGACGACAGAATAAAAACTGATCTTGCGGTGTCAGTGCAACGGCTTATATAGGGTAGATTCACGGGATGTGACGACATCGTTGGCGTTAAAGATTCATCAGCGACGACTTCCGTTTTGCTGGCGAGTAGGCGGATGTAGATGGCGTTGTAGCTCCGCTCTGCTACGTGCAGGCTCAGCAGGCGGATGTAGATGGCGTAACAATAGGATGGAAAGAAGACGTTGCTTTCGCGGAAGACGGGACAAATATGAAGTAGAAATATTGTCTTTCTGTGCGTCCCCTCCTCTGTATATTTAAGATATAGATATAGATGTATTTGGATGTCTGTGTTATAGCGTATTCAGGTGACCACTTGCTCATTTGCCACCGTATAGTTACTATAAAAAGTTAACGTTATTTTATATAGTAACAGTTACCCATCAACTCACCATTATGAATAGGACACTGCAACTTTTGACGATCATAAAAATTATTATTTCCAGCACCTTCCCCGCACACTACCACAACCAACCGGACTGCACCACATACCACATCCGATACCCGACGAAACAATACCGGAGATGACTCCACCGGACACACCACGCTCCAACAACAGCCGGCTCAGCAACCGGACAGACTTGTCAGTGATAACGACCAAACAACAAGAGTGAACGAAGACAGTCAGCATATTATTAAAGAAGATGCACAAAATGCACAACCAAACGCACAGGAAGAAATAAACATTCATCAACAAATAAACCCAGTTATCAAACATCAAACAAACGAAGAAATTGAAAACACAAATGAACAAATCGACCAACCTGAAGAAGTACATGAACAACCAGAAAATCAGAATTTCACAGATGAAAATTATGAACAATACGATCAGAATTATGAACAAACTCAAGCTAATACAGAATATCATCAAGAAGAGTATGAAGAAAAACTAAACCAAAACGAACAGAATTTAGATCAAACTTATGTAGAGCCCCAGTATGAAAATTACGAACAATATCCACAACAGTACGAAACAAATGCACAGTACGACAACCAGTATGAAAATTATCCAGCAGGGGATAACTATCAAGAGGAAAATTATGAAGATCAGCAATATGCTCAAGAATATCCTACAGAATATGAGGAAGTTAATCCTCAAGAAGCAACAATAGATTCAAATCTTGTACAAGAAGAAGTACCAGAAAATATTTCCAAACAACCAGAATTTACATCACAAGAACAAGACGATTCTGAAAGCAAAGGTAGTCCAACTAGAACTGAAGTTAATAAAAGTTAGCAATTGATTTAGTTTGAGTTAATTTCATTTGTGCAATATTTGTTATCAGTTTTTTATTTTTGCTTTCTTAGTTTATAAAATTGTCACAAATCTTATACAATGTGATAGAAATAAATTAGTGAAACACGAAAACTTTTATTTAATACCTAAAGATGGCATTTAAGTCGCTATGAGTCATTTAAATAACAATCAAAGAGGTCAGGACAGGTCCAAATTCAAATTCAAATTCATTTATTCCATATTTTTACAAAAATCATACAATTTTCACAAAAATATATACCAACGTTCTACATTATAAGCAAAAACGGTAAAAGTATATATCTTTTCAAATATCTCTTCGGCTCAAGGTCATCTGCGCATTGCTCAATGCCTTTGTCCCTTTACACCTGATACAAGTGACATTGTGTTCTGCTCAACGACTCGTATGCTGACTCGTATGATGTTTCAAGCCGCTAAGATATTTGACAAACTGAATACTAGTAATCTACTTTAAGTAAATAAATAAAATCACTTACCTGTTTGTCGGTTTAGGTTCTTTGCCATATTTAGTGAAAACGGTTGTAAGTCGGTTCCATTGTCACCTCGTGTGGAAGAGTGAGATTCGATTTATGATCTTGTTCGATTTGTCATTTGAGTTTTTTAAAGTAGTCTCTATGTTGCTTGTTTACACGATCTATTAAATAATTTTAACACTTATTGAAAATTAATCTTAGTAATAAATGCAAAAGTTTTGACGGACGGATGGATGGATTCTTAATAGAACGGCTCAACTAATCTTGATGAAATTTGGCATAGATATAGATCATAGTTTGGCAGAATACATAGGCTACTTATAGTGTTTTTTAAATTCCGCACAAACAGAGACGCGGGCGACGGCTAGTAAATAATAATTCAGAAAATATAAATTGTACATCACAAAAATGAAGTGAGATGTCGATAATTGCAATTAACGTAAAGTAATTAATATTTTGTCACGATTATCGACGCATTAGCACGCAATCAGTCTTTCTGTATATTTCAATTGTTTGATTCAAAAAATTGGCAAAATGAAAACGTTATTCGTAGCCGCCATAATCAGCGTTGTCACTGCTGATATTCCGGTACGTAAAATATAATTTAAATATGGCAACATAGCCGAAATATCTAGATTAAACCATGTCTTAGCTTAGTTTTTTTTCAAATAGAATTTGAAAAATGACGATATACTTCTGTAGTGATACGTAATCTTACACTTCCTTAGAAATCTAATCCATTAAAGCCCGCTACGCACCTATAGTTTAAACATACATTTTTAACCGTTTACTTAAAACTGAAGGTTTAACTGATAAGTCAAATTTTGCCTACACACATTCACTAGTGGGATACGATCAGAACAGTAATTTGGCAGTCAGTTGCTATCTCAGTTCTGTGAAATTTCGGCTCTATACACTCAAATTTTATGGCATCAACATTGACTCTGCTTTCTAAATTTCACAGACATCAACTACAAGTACGATAAAAGATAGAAATAATTCTAGTACATACATAAAGGTAAGGTAAACACTACAAAATCTAATTAACTAAATGAAATCTTTTATTAATACCTGTAAATATTCTTTTTACAGAATTTTACGGGGAGTACTATCGAGGTAAATTTATATTTTAATAGAAAATCGGATGAATACATATTTCATTTCAATAATATATAATTTAAATATCAGGTATCTATATCGACTACAGAAAAGGTAACACAATCTTAAAGATTAAAATTTTTACCATTAAATATTTAAATAGATTATAAAAAAACCGAAAAAATTATATATAACCTATAAATTGTACTTTTTTTATATTATAAAAGGGTGAAACGAGCAAGCTGCCACCTGAATTAGCCGAAATGGCATGTGTGTCTATGGACGCTTCACCAAGCGAACGCTGCCCATAGACATCCGCAATTGCAGATGCGTTGCCTACTAATATACGGAGTAGGAGACGCATAGAAATAGTATAATTTCCCCTTCCTATGTGTCCCATCGTATATCAAATCCACTTTCCCTTCCCATAATATCCTCATAAGAGAAGGGTGATAAAGGAAAGAGGACTAAAAAATTATTGTGATGATGACATTACTAATTTTTTTTTTTCGTTTAACAAGTTGGTTAACACAACAGAATCTACAAATGTACTCATTTCACGTAAAAATGGTACCATAACACGACAAGGAAAATTAACCGAAGTACAAAATATTAATACATCTAAAGCAATACAATCTCGTAGTCACCAAGATTCTAATGAAAATAAAAATTACATCGATCAAGATGAAAAGAAACTGTTACAAATCGAATTTGTCACAAAACAACCAGAGACAAATAGAAATATTTTAAAAAATATATTCGAAAAAATGCTATCCTACGAGAATATACATATAGAAAAAACGTATAAAAATATAGTTAAAAATGAAAAAGAAAAAATCATTAAAGCATATCTTCTATTGGTTGCGCAAAAATATAAAAGAAAATGGATACCAAATAACATAGTAAGTAGAACTAAGTAATATATAAAACATACTGTCTCTGTTTTGTGAACGTTAATGAAAGGGATGACGTCATATTTTAAACAGAGATTTTAGTCTCGGAAACTAAATTATTTAACGGCTTAGGGTTTTAGGTACGAAATTTCAAGTTCATACATTAATTTCTAAGTTATTTACGTCAAGGAGCAAATTTTAGAACATTTAATAATTTTTACAGGGTGTGAAATTGTTACCTGTGAAGGTATGTATACAATTAGATAGGTACATAAACACTTATTTTTTATAGATTCATATTATTATTGTACATAAAGGTAACTAAAAAATCAATTGATTACAGAACGTGACCGTGAAAGGTGTAAGTAAAATGGATATCAATTTTAAAACTATTACATACCCAGCTCTTAGTGATTTCCTTGAAAATAGGTCAAAAATAAATGTCAGAATATGACTAATAATAGAAATAGAACAAAAGTATTCACAACACAAATCCTTGGTGATCAAATAATAATTCTATTACAGCGGTCTACCCATAAAAGACAAAAGCGATCTATCAAAGACGATGCAGGATTCACTCACGATGCTAATACTTGCAAACAATACAACAGTAACCTTATCACGTTATGGTCCAAACTTTCTAAGTACATTGGTACCTCAGAAAAATCACCGCCGAATAAAAGTGTATTACACAATATAGGAATAATGATTAAAGCCTACTTAGACCACGTAACCCCAATTGAAGTAAACACTGAAGCTGCAACAGAAAAATTAATAATACGAAAGGAGAGAAATAATCCAGTAGTTAAAGAAATCAAAACTAATTTAGACGTAAATAAGATAAATGAAGTAAACGCTCTAACTGATTTCATATTAGATCAAGTGAAACATATTAGAATTGATAATATAAAGGAAGAATGTAATAAAATAATACAGAATCAAATAGCGACATTAATGAATATGGCATTCAAGAAATACTTACTATATAATTGTAACAACATATATAACAATGCACATAGTAACGTAAATGTACATATATTAAATAGTATGCCACTAAACAATCAAGGACTAAATGGTAATCTGCAACATTCGTCTATACCAAAAATTGAGGAAGTACGTTTCAATCATAATTTGCAGAAAGTCGTCAAAAGATCTATTGAGACCGCAACTAACATAGATAAAAGTACACATAATGATTTATTGACAGAAAAAGAATCCTTAAACAGTTCAATTTCAAATAATATTACTAAGAATGAAACCTTAAATAGTTCAAATGAAAAACAACAGCAAAATTCATTTCAAAACCCAAGATTACAAAGTCGAAGAGCTTTACAACTGAATGGAAAATACTGTGCAGATCTTGCTTTAGACCAGTTCATACTCACAGTGAAATTAATACTACGACTATATCTATTAAACGATGATTGTACATCAGGAGCTAGTAAATTCATAATTATATCAAAATTAATAGAAGCAACTCCAATACTAGAGCCATTTAATGAAAACAATTTAGATTATTTATCTAAATATCATGTACTTCTTAAATTATTGGATAATATGGAAACTGAAGACATGACAAATCTATTCAGCACACCTAAAGCAGATGTATTACAAAATAAAAATACACTAGAAGAATTTTTACATGATGTAAATAATCTTGCAGTATCTATAAATTATAAACAAAGAGAAAAAAACAATATTGCTAATAATGGAAATGATTCAAAACAACAACTATTAAATTCTTTATATAATTATCAACAACTAGCTTACAACAGAAATGATGGATTACTTAATCCAAAAATTGCTGTACCATTTTCTGTTAATGTTGGATACAATGCAATAGTACCAAACAATCCAATTAACAAAATCAATAAAAACTTAGGCATGTACACAGGTGTGCCAATTAATCAAAATATTGAAGCAAATCGATCCGTAATTTACGCAAAAACAAATATGTTTCAAGATACTAAACCAAATACAAATGGCGCTACTATAAATTCAGGAAACAAATTTGAACTTAATTTAGATAAAACAGCTCCTAAGAATTTAAATAACTATCTGAGTACTCCATATAGCAAAAGTGAGGTTATTCCCGCTACCATATTTAGTGTAAGTGAAAAAGAGAATTCTATACTAAATCCAATTCAATACAAATTAATAATGAACTATTCTGAAACATTTCCAACTAGTTTAAAAGGTAATTTGGCGTCATTAAGTAGTTTCGCCGCATTTCCTTATTTAAATGTATTAAATAGTACTTCCATTAATATGAATCCATTAGAAAATACGTTATTGAATCAAAATTTAGCGTCGAATCCTATTACTTTATATAACTATTTCTCAAAGTTTGAAAAAAATAATAACCCAGAAAACCAACTTAAAATTTCACCTCCAGTACCAAATAAAATCGATTCGATGAATCTTTTAACCGCTAATAATAATAAAGTTGCATTAAACAGTAACTTTAATACAAAATCCGAATTAACGATTAATCAAAGTAACGTAAAAAATTATTTGCGTAATCCTGCTTTGGTACAACAGAATTCAAATTCACCGTCTTTTGGAGTAAATTCCGGAGTACATTATTACAATCTAATTAATAATGCTCTAAATAATCATAGGGACGGTAATCTTATTAATAATTTGAAATCACTCCATGACAACAATTTGGTTAAAGACAAAATTTTAAACCCTTTTAATGTTAACGCTTTACATTTCATGAAACCAAATACTTTGAGATCCAACCTCAATTTAGATGATCATAAAAATACTTTGCAGTCAAATAATTTCCTTGGAAAGTTGGTTATAAAAAATCCTTTACGTACTTTAAATATTCCACAAATACAAAAAACTCCAATAATTTCCACGACTGATGTAATGTCAAATTCATCAAATGGCTCATTTATTAATAGACCTTTGAAAATTATTAACTCTAGTTACATTCGTACACAACCCATTGAGGCAATATCCGGAGTCCCGCTCAAAAATTACCAAGCTATTGAAAAGACAAACCAAGGTCTTTCTAAAAGTCTGTTTATAAATCCCTATTCATATTCCGCAAAAGTTGTAAATAAGGAAAATGAAATTGAAAAATACCTTAATTTAGAAAACGTACCCGTTTTGCGAAGTAATCTTCTAAGAACACATGATAAAAAATTAGAAATGAAGCCATCGATTGATAATTTGCCGACAATTTCATCGGACCCAGACGCAAATGGTGATGTTGAATTAACTTACGTATTCCATCATCCCCAAATTGTTATTTATCAGCCACAAGTTTTGGTAAAACGTCGTATATCTTACATTGATTATATAAATAATTTTAACAAAATATTTAATAATCAAAAGAAAAATCAACAACAACTACATCTATATAAAATTATAAGATATTTACCACATAACAACGTACAAGTTCTTTATCAATCTGATAGTCTATTACCTATTCTAAGGATAGACAATACTACATCTTCAAATTAAAGAAAAAACTACTAACTGACTCCTCAGTTTACATTTTGACGGGTACCCTGTAATATCAAATCATTATTTTAATTCAAAAGAAAAGAATCACGTTTAATGACAATAGTCTTATTTCTATTATTGTATAACATCTCGGAATAAATAAATCATTTTCTAAAGCATATGAGCGTTTTTATTTTATATGAAACTAAATTAAAACTATCAGTAATTTAGATTTAATTTAATGTTTATACTAGAAAGAGAAACTGGTAAAGCATTTACGTCCAATTTCAGGTGGGTAGACAAAGATTTCACGTGTTCTTGCGATTTGCGATCTTGGCTCCTCTGCCTTTCTCTCGGTTGCCCGCTGTCTATTTAGAAACTACATTTGAATTTAATGTTAAAAATTAATTATTATTTGCGTTACAGCAATATATGCGTAAAACTATTTAACAAAGAGTATATAAAAGATGCTATTTAAAATTAATATATTTTTAATGTTGATTAAAAATAAAATAACCTGATCTATTTTTTTCTAATATTGCAACACTGCTTCAATAATGTTTACATTTTTGACATTGACAAATAAACAATTGAGGTTATAAACTTTGTTTTCATACATTAATTCCAAAGACTTTTTAAATAAAGTTAATATAAAATAAGTCATAATGGTTTGTGAAAAGTGTGAGAAGAAATTAGGTAAAGTAATAACTCCAGATCCGTGGAAAACTGGCGCAAGAAATACCGTGGAATCTGGTGGAAGAAAAGTTGGAGAGAATAAAGCTCTTTCTGCGAAAAAAGCCCGCTTCAATCCTTACACAGCCAAATTTGATGAATGCAAGTATGTGGCTTAAATCTTTCCTTCGCCTAAGTCTTTTAAATGTATTTTGTACGCTTTTTTATTTCAAAACAATTTCCTAGTTTGACATAAAAATCTGTTTATTGTCGTAACCAACTCCAATGTAACTATTCTATTAACTAATTCTTTACTCGATTATAGTAATTAAATAAATGTTTAAATCATACTTCTTAATCCTATCATGGGAAGTGGCACAAACTTTTAAATTTCATGTAAACAAATACTAATAATTTGACCTGGTAAACCAAACTGTCGTTTTTATAAATTAAAGTTTAGACCACAATATGATATTTTATCTGCCAAAGACTTCACACAATCAATATCACAGTGACAAATATAATTACCATACATCAGTGTGAATTTGCAGTTCAAGTTGGTAGCACTGAATAACAATAAAATCTATTATATTTTCAGAATATGCCGTATGAAAGTTCATCAAGTGGGTTCACATTATTGTCAAGCTTGTGCCTACAAGAAAGGAATATGTGCTATGTGCGGCAAGAAAATATTAAACACTAAGAATTATAGACAAAGTTCTACTTAGCACTACATAAAATTATTGTACAACCATGGATTTTCTTTGCAAAAATACCTGTAAATAAAATATATTGCTGTGTGTTTAGGTAATGAAAACCCATGATAAGTTTGTTAAATATTTAAATAAGTAGATTATAATACAAATAATGGTTGTCAATTGTGATCTATTGATGAAATAGACTGACTTATTTTGAGGATATTATAGTTATTTCATTCATATTAAAATTACCTAACCAAGTGGGCAACGGCACCAGCACTTGTGCCACCTGTCAATATATAAAAATAGTGCCACAAGATTCTTATCGGACTATACCTGTCCTTTCGTATTTTTTCCTTTGTATAAATTTAAAGACATAGAAAAGTTTTCAAATAATCTGACAAACATAACTGCAGAAGCATTACCTATCTTACTGAACTAAATAACCTTCTCACCCTATACATATAGTACATCTATTTAGACATTGATGGGCCCTAAGTATAAGGGCCGAAGTAACAAATTAATGATTTTTACTTTTTTGGTAAGTTACCTCTTAATTAACATCTCTCTTAGTAATACTCTTAGTTATTTATTGCCGGCATAAATAAATAAAAAATGACAGCTTTAAATGTTATTTTTTGCTGAAATAAAAGGACCTATGTGGCCTACTTTCTTATATGGTTGAAACTTTGAGAGCCTCTCCTGAAAAGTTATTAATTTGCACATTGGCCCTTATTCATAGGAGCTATCAATATTTGTTAAATCAACTTTTGATGAATGCTAAATTTTGTCACAGTTTTAGGTTCAAATAAAATTTTGCAATGCAAATTGCGAGCAAAACAAATATTGTAAATACAAAGAGATGTTTATGACTTGTAAATAAATAAATTTTTTAATTTTCTTATTTTGTTTTATTTAAAACCTACGTGACTTTAAAGTAATTAAAAATTAATATAAAACAACAAAGGTGTGCCGGAGGAATAGTACCAAATAGATACATGTTAATATTCCTTTGAGGTTATGGATTTCATTTTGCAACTTTTATTGTTTGTAAATCTATTTAAAAACTTTATAGGTAAGCAAGTCCGTCAAAAAAATTTTACAAATGAAACTTTACTAATTTTATAAGCAACTAGCTTTTACCCGCGAATCCGTCCGCGCGGAATAAAAAATAGAAAACGGGGTAAAAATTATCCTATGTCCGTTTCCTGGTTCTAAGCTACCTGCCCACCAATTTTCAGTCAAATCGATTCAGCCGTTCTTGAGTTATAAATAGTGTAACTAACACGACTTTCTTTTATATATATAGATTAAAGTAGCAATCATGTTAAAATCAACAAACCTTGCAAAATACGAATACGTAATTGATAAGCCACAAATGAATTACGATTTTCTTGTAAAGTGAAAAAATGATTTTATGGAAATATTGTTTAAGCACAAGTTTATTCACTGTGGTAAGTCATTTTGATTGAATCTACTAATAGCTTTAGATAAAAAATATTTTAGTTACCGTTGGCTACATTTCTTGCGAGAAAAGAAGTTCTAAGTTTCCTTGGAGACTCCTTTCAAATCAACATCACTTTATTCTCTGCCTTCGTAGACACCTTTGGATATATAGCGTGAACTCCAGGGGTATACTGACCATGTTTTTTTTTGTGACTGATAATCACTGTTTGCCTTGAGGAGGCATTTACAATTTCACCGGGCTTGAGGTGGCCGGGCGCAGATGACGCATAGCCTAAACCTCGTTTAAGAGTAACTAGGCTCGAGGGCTCCCTCAAGAGCCTCGGCTCGGGCTGTTACTTCGCTATTATTACCGGATTGGTCCGACACCATGTGAATAATACACACTATATGTACACAAATACACTATACTTGACCATCCCATATTCCCAGACACCTGTAAATTAGTCAACAAATTCAAATTACATTTTAGATTACAGATTCCAAAACAACGAACCACGTACGACAAATTGCTAGATCAACTGACAATGATTTCTCAAAAATGTTACACTCCATTATCAAAATCAACGAGAAGAGAGTCAACTCGCTAAATACATTGATAAATTTGGATGATTATAATAAAGCAAAAATCGCTCTCCGAAATAAATTAAACATTTTCGATGGCACAGTAAAAAAACCTAAAATAATAGGTATTATAATTGGAGATGTTGAGAATACTGATACATCAAATAAATATTTATTAAAATATGACAGAAATGTATTAAACAGAAGGCATTATAACGGTGTAGTCAATAGACACGGTAAAAGAAATCAACCATTGGGTAAGTATAAAGTAGAGACGATTGTAAAACGAATGAGCAAAGATAGTGACACTAGCTCTTCTGAAATGGATTGTTATAGAAATAAAAATAACTGTCACAGTTATGGCAAATGTATATCACATTGCACAGCATATTGTGTAGATTCATGTAATAATGCTTTCAAAAATTTCTGTCTCACGTACGCATGTGATTATAGTATGAAAACTCAAATGGAAAATGAATGCAATGACTTCTGCACGGAAGATTAAATAATATTATTTTTAAACTTTTCGTCTTTTATTTTACTAGCTGTCGCCCGCGATTCCGTCCGCGCGCAGTTAAAAAAAAAATGAAAAATAGATGTTGGCCGATTCTCAGACCTACTGAATATGCTCACAAAATTTCATGAGAATCGGTCAAGCCGTTTCGGAGGAGTACAGGAACGAAAACTGTGACACGAGAATTTTATATTATTTTATATAACGAAGAACACTGCCGTTAAAACGAATCAAACCTAATTTTTCATGACCTTGACATGGATTTAATTTGTTCTAGCGAAAAACATGTTCCGGTCCGAATTTGCGTTGTATTAAGTCAATAACATAGATCTGAATAAATAAATAAAAATGGAACTGTGCATTATAGTTTAATATTATCCAAAATAAACTGAAATGAACTGAGGTCAGAATTTATTTCTAACACCCGCAGCACACTTTGTAGCCGACGGATTTCCATTTGGAGCATTTCATTTGTTTTACTTAAGCATGCTTACAGTAGAAAGAATCTCGATATTTCAAATGTGAAGGGACATTGAAAAAAAATCGCTTTACTAAGTCTACTATGAAGTATTTGACAGTTAATTCTTAGTAACTAGTAAAACGTCATTATTTCTTTACTAACTTTGACTTACTTAGCCTTGTTTTTGAAATACGAGGTTTCGAGTATAAATATGAACTAAAATGTAATCATTTTAGTTTATTCGCAGGGAAATAACATTTTGTTCGAGTTATAAAGTCTAAATAATTCGAGATATTTAAGTGTTTAGTGCAGTGTTTCCCAAAGTGGGCAATAACGCCCCCTAGGGGGCGTTTGAAACGTAGGAGGTTGCGATAAGGGGCCCAAAAATGGGAGGCATTGAAATTAATTAAAGTAATGAAATTGTGGTTTTTACGTTTTAGGGCTGAATAAAAATTAGGGGGCTCTGAAATAAAATTGATTTTCAAAGGGGGCGGTGGAAATAAGTTTGACAATCAATGGTTTTGTGGAAAGGATGGCTCTTTTTTTAACTATTTTTTTGTACAAGACATTGTTATCTCTGTTTTTAGACTATGAGATAGGTGAAGTTATTGTGCATATGTTTGTGCAGTGAAAACTCATTGTTACTTCTTCCATATTTAATCATCAATTTTGTATACGATTGATTAGTTAACATTAATTATTATTGTTAACAAACCGTAACTACATAAATTTAGTAAAATAATTGTAATTTTTATGTAATAGGATTGCGAAATTAAATGAAATATTTAAACTAACCATGTGATTCTAGTAGTTATTTTAACATGATTTATATAAATTCTTATTTTTTTATTGCTATTCTCCTTTTAATTGTAAGTATAAATGAAAAATATACATTTGAACTATACAGAGCTGGGCATTAACTCGTTAATCCGTTAATCGTTAATTAACGAAGTTAACATTTTGCTTAACGGATTAACTTTTAAGTTAACTTCAAAAAGTGTTAACGCTTTTATTAACTTCCGTTAAAATCATCTTCCGTTAATTAAGTCCGTTAATCGTTACATTAGAAACTTGGAGACTTGCTGTCATTTTGTTTAAATTACGCGTCACGCCACGCTCGTAAGTTCAGCTATGTTGGGCGACTGTCGGCGACTCGGATGGTGAACGAACGAGTCGATAATTGATATATGTGAAGTTCGCGTGCAAGTGTGATGCATCAGAGCGTCCGGGAAAGACGTGACCAACAGGACAAAATCAAAAGAAGGTTCGAAATAGTATATTTCGTTACGAGTATACAAAAGCACGAGTATGTAATAGCCCACATTCCGAACGCTCTTCGTCCCTGCAATACGCCACTTTTTGAGCAACTGTATTAAAACACTTTTTTTCTTTAGCTTTTCCAAACTCGTGCGTTCTCTTTAGCAACTGTCAAAATAATGTCTGTTAAAAAGAAAAACCAACCACGAATTTTTTACAAAAAAAAAAACATTGAAGTTTTTATGATTCATGCAAATATTTCTAAAAAGAAGCTCCTAATCTGTTACAATATCAGATTTAATGATTTGATTCAATGAATTAGGTTAGTTTTCATTTTATTTCATATCATTAAATTTCATTTTCATTTCATACCAATAAAAATAATCTACCGAAGACTTCGCTGTTTGGGCATAGTTCCCTTTGCCTACCCAGAATGGGTGAAGAAAACAAAAAAAAAACTGTTTGTATTCTTTTACGGTTGGCGCCATTTTCCAAACACTTTAATTAGTTGAGTTTATTGTATTTTTATTATTCGATAAAATTGCTTCATTTTTTCGCAACTGTATCAAAAATAGTTGTTAGGTACACGTGTGAAACTGTCATTACAACTTGTTCCAACTGTCAACCCTCACCTTCGGCTGCGCCTCGGCTCGGGTAGGCATTTGTCGGAACTCTTTGCAAAGACAGGCTTTCCGCACTCGTAATGAAATATACTATAATGCTTGTCTCTAATACTAATTAGTACATTCTATAAATGTATAGTCAAATTACTATTTTAAACAAGTGTCGCCGCATAAGTGTGAAATTAGTATGTATAATTTTGGTTTGGTTAACTGTTAACGATTAACTTTAACTTGCGTTAAAGTTTCGAGAATTTAACGCTTTAACGATTAACGAAGTTAATTTTTTAATTAACGAATTAACGATTAACGAAGTTAACTTTTCTATTAACTGTGCCCACCTGTGGAACTATATTATAAATTAGCTTGTTACATGACATGAAGTTACACGACTTTTGTAAACTTATATTCGAACTTGGACAAGCGAGAAACCTCGATAAGCGAATCATTGTCTGGTCCCGACGGATGACCTCCATAAGCGAGAAAATTGTCGCGATCCCTTGGACTCTCGCTTATCCAGGTTTGACTTATCTTGTACGTAAATGGAAAAAATGAACCTACTAACTATTATAATTATAACTTACCAATGAATAGAAATTTTAATAAAAACCACATAAAAGGATTAAGCTCTGGACACTAAACTTTTTTCTGGTCTAATGTGTAGGTGAAAATGTTTTTTCCTTTTCTACCCTCAGAATTAAAGACTAACTAATGAGCCGATAAAAATAATTTTATATTTTTTCTTTCAGTTACTTAACGACTCAAATATAACAAATGCTTATCCTCAATTACTTAAAGATAGAAAATACAACAATCTTTCGGAATTACTTAGATTGGTACTTAAGAATAAGAAAAAAACACAACAGCCAAATGAATTTTTAAACTTGTATGACATAAAAAATATTTTAATATTCCTTAATAATAATATTAAAGGAAACACTGGAGATGATTTTCTTGTTTTAATCGATAGCGAAGATATAGATTTAAATAACAAGAATCAATTGAAAAGCGATGTTGACAAAACACTGAAAGATTTGAACATTTTTACTAGAAGAATTGATAGTAGCAGTACTAGTTATGAATCTAGTGATGACATGAGTGAATGTACCTTAAATCATAGTCACAGTAGCGACGAAAATAACTTTACGACTTATAAAAGACGCGGCAGATCTTGCAAGAGATCGGAACGCAAGTGCGTTAAAGCGTGTAAAGCGACGTACAGGAGTATTTGCAGATATTACTCTTGTGAGAGAAGGTTGAGAGAAATGGCCAAAGATAATTGCAAATATTACTGTAGAGAAATTATGAAATTTTATTAAGAAAATGTATTTTTCTTTTGAATGTCCTTACCCCTCTGTTTCCTACAGATACAAATACAAATTTTGTTAATACAGAAATACATAGAGGTTGTCATATATTCCCACGAGTTGATGCGAAGAACATAATTTTAGGTTTACCGAGGCGTAGAGGGATGTGGGGGAGGGCACATGACAATATATTTAAAAATACGAATATCGGGCAGTTGATTTTACACGAGTACCCTTGTTCTCAAAACAAGAGTACGCCCGACGTTTCCATTTCAAGCGCTGACTCAGCGTATTGCCATGAGGTTTTATATCTCAGTACTTTTTGTTTGATAATTGAAATGCAACAAGGATTTCTCTTCCCTTCCTTAATTTTTCTTTTATTTTCGATTACCTTCATCTCTCTCCTTAAGCTTTAGGAAGGAAAATCTACAACTTTCGTTCAACAACTTCGACGCAGTATACAGTTGAACCTGGGTAAGCGAGAGTCCATGGGACCGTGATAGATTTCTCGCTTATAGAGGTTTCTCTCTACCCCGAGTTTCTCGCTTATGGCAGTCGTTTGTCGGGACCGGACAATGACTGTCGCTTATCCAGGTTTGAATGTAAGACATTATATAAACTAGACTAAAAGTATCATAGTCGCAGGCCACTGCGACAGGTCAGAGTCTATAAGTACTTAGTACTGTCATAACCCGTAGCTCTATTATACTGGCAAGATATTGTTGTCAGTTATTTCGTATCCACAATTAAAAATTATAAACTAAAATACCGTTTTATTCAATTACAACCAAATTTTTAATCATAAATCTTACGACTTTTATTGCAAGCTTATTTATATTTTATTAGTTATGTTACCGGCCAGGTATAGGAGTGTTTGTTCAATTTTAGTTTTACTTATTTCGGTAAGAGTTGTTTTGTTTTTATTTTATTTCAATTTGGAAATTGATTGCAACTTTTTTTTTTTTTTTGCAGACAAAAACAACTGGTGATGTTTTGACCTACAAGAAATTTACACGCGATTTGGAAAATATATTTGATAATGAAGATCCAATTATTGCAGTGGCTGTTATTGAAGTAAAAATGTTACAATTTAATACATATTACAAAATCTAATTTCATGCAAAACATTAAAATAACAAATTAGGAATAAATTAAACTATAAATCAACTGTTTATTTTTCAGGATAAACCCATATTAAGAACTTATGTCCCTGGATATAATATACCAAGAATGAAAAGACCAAACAATCAAGATCTACCAATAGAATTAGATCAGGAAAAAGATTCGACGTCAAAACCAAAAAATGTAGACCTACAAATGGCGTCTCAAAATTCCGCTGCAATTAGTTTACGTGATGAAAGTGATGAATTTAAAGGTATACAACTGACACAAAAACAAAAGAGTATGCTTCGTAAAAAATGGCGGAATTCCTGTGACAAGCAAGCTGCGAAAACTTGCAAGAAAGCGTGTGATAATGCGAGAAAACGCGCTTGCGACGACTTTCATTGCAAGAAGAGTATAAGTAAAAGTTTCAAAAAGCATTGCAAATCGAGTTGTAAACATTTCTTCTTAGGTACCCGGTCTATTTCAAACGAGATCTCCGATTGATTTATTTTTATACACTTTAGTACGAAAACAATCATAGTAGCATTTAGCATGCATAAAATGTTATTTTGCAGATTTTCTATTATTTATCTAATATATAAAATTCTCCTGTCACAGTTTTCGTTGCCATACTCGTTGCTTGACCGATTCTCATGAAATTTTGTGAGCATATTCAGTAGGTCTGAGAATCGGCTACTATCTATTTTTCATACCCCTATTAAGTTTTTTTTAACTGCGCGCGGACGGAGTCGCGGGCGACAGCTAGTTTACATATAAATGTTTTGGAGATATCTTGACTGCTTTTAACTTCGCGTGAGACGCTGTGCAACACAATTTTAGGTGTATCGGTATGCGGGGGAGGGGGGAGGTCACTGCGCAGCGAACCGATGACCTTGAGCCGCCAAGATATTTAAAAAACTAATACCACACGCTGGTTTTAGAGAAATAATAAGTTTAATTTTTTTTAATTTAATTGAAGGGATAGAATAAAAAATTAAACAACATTATAACTTGTCTTTATTTATAATACATTAATAAAATACAATTTGTGTAACTGATAACTTGTTAATTCTTCCATTGAACATGATCGTAACTCCATTATTATAAAAAAAAATAACTCAATGTCAACAAATAACTACACTTATAATACTCGGGTTGATCCATATTGAGATTAATCAATGATTTCATATCGATATCGTATCGATTATCACAATAAGAATATTCAGAAACAGAAATATGATTCCAAAATCGATTTCAAGTTTTTAAAAATCGATTCAGATTTGAAAGCAATAATTTAAATAATAAATATTTGTACACAAACTGTTCACTATTATAAATAAGGAATTATTTCGATGTTTGGTTTACTTTAAAATGTGGATATCGATTTTTTACAACATGGATCATCCCTAAGATATAAACATACCCAAAATGGGCGGGAATTATATTTTTTATCTGTTTCTGCACCTAATTTGGAAGACTATTATAAATACTTATAATTTTAAATGCCTGCAAACAGTGAAGTCACTAAAATATACTTGTGTGTGTTTACTTTTTTAATTAACTATCCTACACTATTCCGTAATACTTTTAGGACGGAATGTTGAAAAAAAATAATATACATTGGTATTTTTTTTGTTAATATAGATTTATAACAAAACTTGTTATCGCTTTAATAATAAACATAAATTGTGACATTTTAATTATATTAAGTAACTAATACTATACTTTTTTTGTTTTCACAACCGAAAAACAAAATTATTTTCATATTTTTTTCAATAAATTTAATTGGAATGTTTAATGAAATGTCAAAATATTTTAACATAATAAGGCACATATTCGATTAATATTTAAGTACTTTTGTAAGTACACCATAAATTTAGTACAATAGTTTTCAAATATTTAGTCGGCTCGGAACATCGCACGAATGGTTGCGTAGAACTTAATGTTGTAGCGAAGTATTGGCACGCGGAGCAAGAGCAATGATCTTGAGCCGACAAGATATTTGAAATGACGTATACTAGAAATATTTTTAAATAAATTCTCAGAAGCCTAAAGCTAGTCGTGATTTTAAATATAATGCCAATATATTTTACAAATCTAACAAACAGGTAATTAAATTATATTATTGGAAGAAGCAAAGAACATAAATTAATGATATAAATAAGTTTCCACTGTCAAAATACTTGTATAAAAACATCAAGTCGTCCCTTTCATTGCGTATAGCGGGAATTCACAGTAAGACAAAATTGTGCTCTTAAACAATGGAAAGAGAACCATTTGTATCAACTTTTACTTCAGTACTCTGTTACCAGCTTTAAAAAAACAAATATGATATGTAAAAATTGCATATACTTATTGAAGTACTTGAAATTGTATTAAAATAGTAAATATAAGAGAATATATATTTTTTGATAATATATGTACACAAAAAGCATTAGAAAATAGTAAAGTTTATAGTAAAGATTATAGTAATAAAGGTGTAAGAATATTTTAATATTTTTTATTATATCTATGGAATTCACAATCCGACAAACTTGTCTAGGAATTATTTAACGTATCTTTTTTACCATTCATCTTATTTATTCCTTTATTTAATTTTTTCTTTCCTTCCAGTTGATAAGATCCATTTTCTTTCCAGCGGATCATTAGAAATATTCATTATTTTATAAATAATAAGCTTGAAATAGTCTTCTTAAATTATTTTGTATTAACTTTCTATTTAAATAGAAGATAAAAGTTTTAAATAAATACCTAATTTGTTTCTTCCAATAATATTTGTGCTTTAGAACAATATTGTTTAAATTCTTACATCAAGCCCCCGCTAGGACTTTTAGAACTAGATTTTATGATAGACGTTACAGAAATATTTCCAGAACTACCGCTTAGACTGGGCGGCGGCGAACGAGGTAGTGAAAAGTTTCTCTCTGACAAATTCTCTTGACTGAGGGATTTAACTGTACCGAAAACCGGTATTTTCGAGGATACTTGAGAAACTGATTTCGATTTCTCCGACATTTTAACCGGTATATTACTCGGTTTCGCGGAAATTGCCGGTTTTTGACTTACAACCGGTTGTTCGGTAGACCTCAATGTCATCTGATCGAGTTGGGACAGTCTACGATTTTCTAGATCTGTGCTCGTCACTATCGTACCTTTAGGAGATTCGTATGTCGCGGTACGGAATTTAATGTGACTATTTCTTGGTAAATCGAAATCTGAATGCCTTTTCTTTGGTTCGGTTTTCGTTCGTTTCTTTATTTCGTTGAGTTGTTTCGCGGTGTGATGTCTTTCGTTTAAGATAAAATCGTCGAGCAATTCAACATCGAGTTCATATGATAGCAAGGCCTCTTGGTAAACTGGTGCTCTCTGTCTGCTTGCAACTTTATCTTTTACAGATTCATCTTTCTTTTGATTCTTTTCTGTCTGCGGCGTAACTACTTGTATTTCTGTAATATGATCTTTTACTTCTGATTTTGATTCGTGCTGTGTTATTGGCATTATCGTTGGATTTATCGAGTATTTGGTTTTAGTTGCTTCTACTGAATCTTTTGTGACAGTTTTTTCGTCTTCTAAATCTTGAACTATTCTTATACCCAGACGTGAAAGTTCTTCTGGACTTTTCTGTGCCATAAAACTAGGATCATTTTGTAGTTTTTCCATTAGTGCTTTTGCTTGTTCTTCGTCCATTTCTGTTGTGTTTAATATTATTGTCTCAGTTTTAGTGTATGAAGCTTCATCAGATGTGAAGTGCATGTTTGGATTTTGTCTTTTAATTTCATCCAAAATCTTTTTGTCGAAATCCTTGATTTCGCCCTCTTCTAAATTCAGTTGATCTATGTCGCCAGGATTTTTCATTATTCCAAAACTAATTTGTTCGACTTGTAATGGTGCCTCCGTTTTCGAGGTTAAATATTGCGTTGAGTATTTTTCAACATTCTGTGTTATCACTTTATTGCCGAAATCATCTTCTGTTACGTTTACTGTGACAGTTTTTTGTACTGGTTCTTGTGTCATAGTTAGTGAAACATTCCCAGGTTCCATATATAAAGTTCTATTTTCTCTTTGGTCGTTTCTTATTTTAGTACCTTCTATTACGTCAGGCACTATTCTCATCACGGGTTCACCTATCTCTATGGACTTGGTGTAAGATTTTCTATTTTCGATTGAAGGCATGCTTTTCTCGCTTGTTGATATTGTAACTATATTACTACTGTGTGCGTCTTTGGTTCCCGACCATTCCGTGGTAAAATTATCTTGAGGTTTCTTAGTCATTTTCAAACTGTTATTGTTTGATCCCACTCTTATGTTACTGACAAACTCATCATAATCTCGACCTTTAGGTTCAGATGTTTTTAAATCAAAGTTCACGATATCTGGTTGATGCATAGCAGATTTGTATGAATCTGTCATCGGTGGTAAGTCTTTGCTGGTCGTCGCTTCGTGTTTTTGAGTTTGATCTACATGAACGTTGAAAATGGGATTTTTAGCCAACAATTTCTTCATCATGTCAGATTTAGGTCTCTCTAAGCTATTGACGTAAGAGTTTCGAGACATTTTTAAATCATCAGGTATATTCGTGTCAAAACTCATGCTCATTTTCTCCTCGTATTCCAAAGGCGGGGATTTACTCTCAGTATCTGCAAACGTTTCTTGATTTTCTGTGGAACTCATGTTTCTACCATCTGATGTGGATTTAGCGAATTCTGAGACTAGTTTGAAGTGGACCTTCATATTTTCATCTATTATTCTTCTTGCTAAATGATCTGAGGTCTCGTGGCTTTCTTCTTGATGCAAGATATCGCCTTCTTTATCCTGGGCTCTTTTGACGTGCGCTTCTTTCTCTTGTTGATCAGAATCAATGGAACTACTCGATCCTTTGACTATAGCATCTTCTAAATTGCCAAACTCTGAAGCCTTTTTTAGACGATTCCTTTGGAATGTATTGAGGCCTTCAATAGCAGACGTTTTTGCTATATTCAAACTCAATCTTGGTTCTTTTTGTTTTAAAACTATGCCTGTTTCTGGATCAATTGCTTCTGATGACACATCCTCTGTGCCGGAATCGAAGAACGTCGTTTCAACAACTGACATCGCTTTCCGTTTTTTGGGTGACAGAGTACTTTCCTGAATTTCAGCGTCCTCCGCAGATATGTCTAAGCTTTGAGCCCGTTCTAAAGTGCCGGTGGAAGGTTTGTTTGTTTTAATTCTGAGTTCAAATCTAGATAAATCTCCTAAAGACGCAGCTTTTCTCTCATTTTCATCTAACAAAGAGGTATCATCAGACGCTGAATTAACTGTATCATTTAAAGGTGAACTGTGTATGGTTATATCACTATTGTTAAGTTCGATTGTAGTTGAACCTTTCTCACTCTTGTCGCTGTTGTTCAAAGATACTACAGAGTGAACATCTTGATTTGATGATAAATTAGATTTAGAATCTTCAAAGAAATTATTTAATGAATCACTTTCCCTTTTGAATGGTTTAGAAACGATATCATCTATGTCATCTTGTGTGAAATTAATGGAGTCATCAATACGAGATGATTTGGTTTTACTAACTTTTGGGGTTGAGGTATTGTAGGAAATCGACATAGACGAAGTCGATTTGTTCGATATGGATGTGTCATATAAAAGACTGGAATGTTGTTTTTCGTTACTCAGAAAATCGTTGACATTCTTTAATTGTTCTAGAATACTATCGTCTGTTTTGTTTTTATCAGAATCTGGAGGAGATGGTGCTTTTCCTTTAGATTTCTTTGATGGTTTGGGTGCTTCTTCTTTCTTTGTATCGACTTTTTCCTTTTCATGAACTAAGTCTGCCGAACTCCTTCTATTACTTCTAGCAGCTTTAGCAGCCTCGAACATATGAGCGGGTAACTCTTGCGGGATCCCATTCTCATCTCTTTTGATTCCACTAGAATTAAGGTCGCTTCTACTAAAAGAAGAGGCGTCAGATGCTTTTGAATCAACACTGCTGTTTATTGATGTCTCTGATTCATTTGGTTTTACACGCGCGTTGGGTATTGGTGGAGCCATCTTTTCTCGTCGTTTAGCGACTACTGGTTTCTTGGTTTCAGTTTCTGTTTCGTGTTTTATATGTGCGGTCGGTGCTGGACGTTGGGGTTCAGGTTTATCTGGTTCATCGATTGTTTTCTTTTCTAACACAACATTTCCATTTTCTGGACTTTTCTGTTTTAGAACACCGTCATCTGGAACGTTGGGTGGAAGAACTCTTATACCGAATTTCATACCTCTCTTAGGATCATAATCCCTTTTTTGTACTTCTGCCTGCTCTATTTGTGTGATGCCATTCTCGGGTTGTATTATTTGAATGTCACTTCCTGAGGAGAGTCTGTTTTTGCTCCTTTCGGGTTTACTTAAACCAGGCGGTATGTCGGAATGTCTTGATTTGCCAGCCATTTTCAAATTCTTTTCATTTTCTCTCTCTAATGTAGAGGGCGCCCCATCTTTCTTCTCTTTCTTGTTTCTCTCGAGTGTGGTTGTTGTTATAATCTTTTCGGCCAGTATTTTCTTGATCCCTCCCTTTCCTTGTTTAGTTTCTAGTGTAGAATTGTTGGAATGAGATGTGTTTGGTGACCTTGGCGGGTGTAACAGCTTCCCTTCATTTTCAAGCTGGAAAAACAAATAAATACAATTAATATAAGCTCCAAATTCAATATTACGTTTGTTAATATGACATTAAAGCTATCTTTATATATCTAGTCTTAGCGGTATCTGTCTTCGAACATTTCGCAGCACCAATATCTGCGATGAGTACTTTTTGGACTATTGCATGGCTAGTTTAACAAGTTTAATATTTTTCGATAGGGGCTGCTGAATCCCAGTTTACTTTTTGACCATAGAAAATCTTCGTCTGCCAATAATGGTATATTTTGATACCTCGATATCTTAGAACAAAAACATCGGTGGTTTACATCATTTTGATACTAGCAGCAGTAACAATAGAACCATAACTGACTCGCATTCCGCCGCGTAGGCGACATTGTATCCATAAACACGTGTCAACGTATCTGTAAGACAATAATGTTGATCGATAAACTTCCATATTATGAAAGCAGTAGCGCTTGATATGGCGTCCCATTGTTTTGACTTAGACATCCTTATCTGACCATTTTTATATGATCTCTAATGTCTGATGTATTTTAAACTAAACAATACTGACAGGAGGGTCTGGATAAATTTGATGTTTAGATAGTGAATGAGTTATTGGCGTGCAATGTTACGTCACAATAAATTGATACTAGGGATGTATGTAGACACAAAAGTATCGATGTTTCGTTCTCCAAATGTAAATTTTACGACTACTCAAAATTTAAAAAGATATGTGTTTGTTATTGTTTTTTGTTAAATGTGCGCTATGTAATTTATATTAGTAAAAAATTAATTCTGGTATCGATAAAAAGACAACACTAGGTACATCACTTTTGCATTACAATGGTGTCCTTTGGATCGGTCTGATAAAACATTCATGAATACAATTGCGAGACAATATCTCTGCACAAACGCACAAGCTCTTTATTGAAAGAATTTTTATGCAATAAGAATTCGTCGACAAGATCGCTAACTATATCTGACAATAATTCTAATATCTATAAGAAGGGAAGGGACACATTCTGTTGAACAACAAAATAAAAAGGTGTGGAACAACTGAGACTCCTAACCGTCATTCCGAGAAATCTGAAATGCTTGCCTTTATTCTTTTTTACTATATTATGCTACAAGAATATTTTTAAGTAATTAGATATATAACAGATATTATAATGTATAATGATTAAAGATACCAATTCAAAAAGCCGACATTCGTAGAACTTTACCGTATTAATATGTTCACGTCCGCAGCGTAGGTGTTATAATCATAGTATACGTGAGTGAAGGTACAACTGTTATACCGCTAGCGACCGCGACTGTACTTTACTGTAAGTTTCCACTGTCTTAAAACAATCTCAAAAACATATTGTTTATATCATTTCTGCTTAAACGAAAGATCTGATGCGAAGAGATAGCACTCATGAATAACAACATAACATTTCATACTTAAATTTGTGTCTCATATAGGTCTAACCGCTTCAGCTTGGGTAGGCCCAAGTTAGGGGTGACTAGGGCATAATCAAACCACGTCCTTCACGGGTTGTCTTCACACATATCTCTGAATTTCTTCACAGATATGTTGACAGGATGCATCACTTTTCCTTCATTGTAAGAACGTCGGATAAATGTACAACATATGAAATTCGAAATTCAAAGAACACATGGTGGGGATCGAACCTAGTATGCATTTCGGTTCGTTCAGGTCAACGCCGCTTTTAAACTGCGCCACGACGCTAATGTCTAAACATCCGTATTAAATTACACGATAAAGTATTTTTGCTAACACTTACTTGTAATTTGCGATGAGCTAGGACGCTAAAATACTATAATAACGTAAGACTATTTAACTAGACTAACTACTTAACTGAGGACTAAAAAACTACTTTTTTATTTAAATCTTTGAAAACTACTACTCTATCGTCTTTAATAATTTCTAATGCCCACTTTGTCTAATTACAATTACTTATCTAATAATGATTCTAAAACACTACGTAATTCGTTATCAATACTAATTTACTAATATTATAAAGAGGAAAAATTTGATTGTTTGTTTGTTGGTACTGAATAAGTGTTGAAACTACACTACCCAGAGTTTTATTCGAAAAGTTATTCGATTTTTTCAATTCCGGGCGGACGAAGTCGCGTGCAACTGCTACTATATACATATATAAACAAAATATAAAATATACACAAAGTACAAAAAGCAAAGGATTATACGCTTGCCCTTAACTTAACGTAATCCCGTTTAGATTATCAAGATTGACATGTAAACAAGTTCCAAGTTGACACTGACATACTTTAGCCGTGTTTAAACCAAAATTTATTAGAAAACTATAAGCCCCAGTATGAACGCAAAGTCATACTGTTTTTTTGATTAGCAAAAACTTTATGAGAAAACTTTAACTGAAGTAACAAACTACAGTTGCCTGCAGATTAAAAACCAATTTTGCCAAACACATCAGATTTTGTATTTTTTTAATTGTACACTTATATACGAACGTCGTACAAATCTTAACATGTTAGTTGTTTAAGACCACCAGCATTGTGCATACTCTACATAAAAAATCTTACCGTAGAAACATCTCCAGTGGATCCAGATCTCTTCAACAAGGGATGTCTAACTGGCCATCCCCCACCACTGGCACGACCACCTTCAACCACCTCAAGCTCGACTGGATACGGTGAAGCCAATGACAGTATAGCCACAGCATCCTCTAGTGGTGTACCCGTTAATTCTATTTTTATACTCTTGATTTTATCGCCTGGAATATTAGACAAATACATTTAAGTACTTCAGAATAGATAACTACAAAGGTAGACAGACTGAAGAGAGTATGATTGGATTGGGTGAAAGACATGCGTAAGAAAGTGAATTTAAAGATGAAGATTGTAGATGTATGGAAGATAGACTACTCCTACAAAAAAAGATACCAAAATATCTACTCTATTCTACTACCGGAAAAGATTGAGTTACCACGTCATAATAGAAAATTACTTCTGAGTAATGAAAAGCGACATGAAAGACAGTTTAACTTCACCTTGTGTTAAGACGGATGAAGTAAGATTTGCCAGGATCTGATGCAAAACTATAATCTCTGTTCCGTTTATTCCACTTACCAGGTTGTAAGTTGGCAGCGGCAGCTGGTCCACTTCTTAACACAGAATGTATATGTACTCCTTCCCTCGCACCTCCACCACACTGCAGACCTAGACCGGTGAAGTCTCGCGCCCATAGTTTCACCCGACGGACCCGACCACGCTGGAGACAAAAGTAGTTATTAAATAAGATAAACTTTTACATTGAATCATTCAGATGCTAAAGGAGTCTATGTAGATTTTAATCTTAATTGGTCTCTTTTAATGTCTGATTTTTCATGGTAAGAGCGATTTTTTTCTATTTGACTACTTTTTGATTTCCTTAGCAACTACTAACTGTGAATGCGGATTACTCAATGAGTCCCTTGTTTTAGATTTAGTAAGACCATAAAAATGTAGGACACGGCAATTAGTTACAAGTTGGTTACAAACAAATATATCCAATATTAGCTGTCGCCCGCAACTCCGTCCGCGCGAAATCAAAAAAAAAAACTTAGTTGCCTATGTGTTCTTCCAGACTATGTTCTACATCTGTGCAAAATTTCATCAACATCCGTAGATCCGTTACGGAGATTCCTTCAAACAAACATCCATCCATCCATTTATAATATTAACTAACATTCGCATCTATATATATAAAAGAAAGTCGTGTTAGTTACACTATTTATAACTCAAGAACGGCTGAATCGATTTGACTGAAAATTGGTGGGCAGGTAGCTTAGAACCAGGAAAAGGACATAGGATAATTTTTACCCCGTTTTTTATTTTTTATTCCGCGCGGACGGGGTCGCGGGTAAAAGCTAATTTATAATATTACTAAGAAGTAAGATAATCAATCAAAATCAATTCGTTATTTGACATTGGTACTTAATTCACAAAAGACAAGGTAAGACAATTTTTATTGTTATTGAATGTCAAAACTGCGTTATTCGATCTATAACGAGCATAACAAAATAAGGAAGTGCATGACTTCCGACATTTTTTTTATGATTCAGTAAAATCCAATCCATAACAAGAAGAATTGTAATTTAGATGGTTTGTTCCTTCCAAGGATAGGGTTTAAATATAAAACAAACAAGTATATAATAATTCAGGCACAAAATGTAGGAAGCAAATTAGTTTTAAAACTTGTTACGGAAGAATTGATTTAAATCACTTAGAGCCTAATGAATCTGGACCTTTAAGTTTGTTCAATTTAAAATGATGTTAATATTTTCTACCAGTGATGTCATAAGTTCACTAAGTGTTTAACTTAATGACGTCATTCGTTAATGTATCCGTGTAAGTTAGTCATCGGAATTTTGATGATTAAAAACATGTGCGGATATATTTTAAGGCTTTAAAGATTTCTATAATTTCTAGTTAGAATTGGCAAAAAAACACATGTTCACAGATTCCATAAGTCGCGATTCATTGTAATCGAAAATGAATTATGATAACGTTCTTTTTTGTAGACATACTAGCTGTCCCCGCGACTCCGTCCGCGCGCAGTTAAAAAATGGGGGGGGGGTATGAAAAATAGATGTTGGCCGATTCTCAGACCTACTCAATATGCTCACAAAATTTCATGAGAATCGGTCAAGCCGTTACGGAGGAGTACGGGAACGAAAACTGTGACACGAGAATTTTATATATTAGATTACAATAGAGAGAGAGAGAAGAAATATATATTTGAGAAGATAGAAAGAGATTGAAAATGCCATCTCCATTTACCAGACGTAACTTTTAGTACTAGGAGATAATAAAATACAATATACATTCGTAGCTATTTATTTCACGTTCCTTAAACAAATATGCAGCGTAGTATGCGACAACCGGTATTGCGAAGGTATTGCAAATAGCATGCACCACCAATGACAATTAATTAATTACCATAGCGTAAGGTACCAGGAGTTTAGACATGGCTAGGAGTTACTATCAAATATTATGTTAATTGTACTCAGGGCCTAAAATATAAGCTTAAACATATATCGACTGCTATCAGACGTTACTATAAATGTATTATTCAAATATGATTATGCTTAGGTATCAGAAATGCGATCTTGAAAAATAAATAACAAATATACCGGAAGCAGTTTTGTTGATACATATTTTAGGGTAAAACTTACTCTTTTACAACCAAGTTGACGTGCATAATATTAATTACCGTCGGTCAATGCAAATGTTTAGATTGATGGATGGATGTTTATTTTATTTTATCTCCAGAACGGCTGAACAGATCTTGATGAAATTTGGCACAGATGTAGAACATAGTCTGGAAGAACACATAAGCTACTTATAATTATTTTTTTTAATTCCGCGCTGACGGAGTCGCGGGCGACAGCTATGTATAACTAAATATGTTTTTTTTTAAGTAATAAAGTAAATATTTATGCAAATTAGTTACTTTAATAATCCATATTATAATTATGTAACCATCATATTAGTTATTTTCTAGACTAGAGTATAAAATAGAAGAAATTCGTCAAGTCGTTTTTGCTACAAGAGGTCATAATTAAATGGACATGCATACATGAAAAACAGTCCGCCATGGAATTAGTACCATACACTAAGACACACTTAATGGTCCATTTACGACTCTGAGTGTGGCAGTTAGTTATATTATTCCTTGATTTATTAATTATTTAATGACAACAAATATTAACGTTAATAATCTGTTTGGCCCAAATTAATATTGTCATTTAGATGGTTGACGGAAAATCCAGAAATCTCGTTGTTTCTATGCCGCGTTATCTTGTTTGTTCTGGCGTCACCTTAACATTGAGATGATGTCAGATTATATGTTAATATTATGTTCTTATCGCTAAATAATATTACTCTCAGCACATAGCTTCATCTTTAAATCTCTATCCTTTATCTAACACTAGCTTTTACCCGCGACTCCGTCCGCGCGGAATAAAAAAATAGAAAACGGGGTAAAAATCCTATGTCCGTTTCCTGGTTCTAAGCTACCTGCCCACCAATTTTCAGTCAAATCGATTCTGCCGTTCTTGAGTTATAAATGGTGTAACTAACACGACTTTCTTTTATATATATAGATAGACTAGCTTTTATCCGCGACTCCGTCCGCACGGAATAAAAAATAGAAAATGGGGTAAAAATTATCCTATGTCCTTTTCCTGGTTCTAAGCTACCTGCCCACCAATTTTCAGACAAATCGATTCAGCCGTTCTTGAGTTATAAATAGTGTAACTAACACGACTTTCTTTTATATGTATAGATTAGATAAAGATTTAATTGTTTCATGATTAACTAGCTTTTACCCGCGACTCCGTCCGCGCGGATTAAAAAAAAAATAAGTAGAAAACGGGGTAAAAATTATCCTATGTCCTTTTCCTGGTTCTAAGCTACCTGCCCACCAATTTTCAGTCAAATCGATTCAGCCGTTCTTGAGTTATAAATGGTGTAACTAACACGACTTTCTTTTATATATATAGATAAAAAAAACTCCTGAACTTATTTTGTTTTCACCCATACAAAGTATAAACCTCGTATAATCTAGGCTCTATATTAACTATTTACTTATCTATCTAGCGACAAATTCTGTACCTAAAATTAATTTAAAAAAATAGTTAGATTTCTTTCAAATTTCTTTTTTATTTTTCTTCTATCCCTAGAAACAGCCATGAGATATAATATTTAAATTAATATAATATAATCTATCAAAATCTAAGGCATACACACGCTCTAGTCTCACGCACACCTTGTACACTTAAGTACAAAATAAATGGCACTTTATTATTTCTTCGAGACAACTTCTAATAACTGAAACTGTATTTGTTTTGACAAAACACTACCTAATACATGTATTAAAACATATATCCTCATTTTTCTAGGAATTTGAACGGGATTACGTTTAATTGCTTCAGCAATGGATGATCATTGTGTTAAGTAAGCTTCTGTCGTTTAATATACAAATCAGACGTATACATATTTAAGTGTTGGCATGAAAAGGCAACGCAACTGCGTTTTGCTTTTCTATGGGTGTCGAAGATCGGCTCGGTGTTCCCGCTGTTCGACTGCCTCCTTAATTTTTGCATCAAGTATACCTAATTTGCTGCGCTTCGTCGATGGAATGCAGATCGGAGCATGATTGCGTCATTACCTGCGGGTAGCGGGTAGCGGGTAGAAGGGGGAAAGGTATGCAGTAATGACTATCTAGTAAGGGATTCGAAGCTCGTGCCTACCTGACTAGAACCAGTATAAAAAACTTCGTCTAGTCGAATCACTTTAGTACGAAAATTACTAAAAAACAAATACTAGAAATACTAGACAGTACTTTATGAGGAAGGCAATATTAATGATTCCTAAAGTAGTACAGGTGGGTCCTCGGAGGTTGTGTATGATAATGGAAAATAAACTTTATGTCTGGTTTAAATTATACCAGTACAGTAGGACAGTAGCGTTGATATGAACTGTTTTGAATCACTGGAGTCTGTTAGTGTTTACAATATGTCAATTGTCGCCAGCATTGATTTTGAGCACTACTGTCCTACTGTACTGTCTTAATGTAAATCAGGCATTTGTGTAAAATATATCAACCAAGCGTTCACCGAAACAATTAAAGGCGAGTAGTGTAAAAACATCTGAATGTGAAATGAAAAAAACTATTAAATAATGTTTCCGGTTACACAATACAGAGAGCACATGCCAACTCTCACTATTTCAACGGAATGCTGAAACATCTCGCTAGCATAACGCACGACAGATCTTACGTAATGCTTCCTATTAAGGAAAACATCGGAATATTAGTGTTAAATAGTACGAGTACGTCGTAAACTTTCAAAGTCCTAACAAGACAATTATTATATTAACCGTAAGTTTCTACTGACTAAACACCACTACAAAACATATCATTGTCTGTTTTCAAAAAGAATGACACCAATCATAATACAGTTTAATACAGGGTGTTGTGGCAATGGTGACTTATAATAAAGTTAAGTAAACCAACAGTGGTAGAACCCGCAATAACATTTTTTGCACGAAAGGGCAGGCTCGAATAGTGAAATCCCACAACCACGCAGAAGACAGGTGTATAGTGAAAGTCATCTACGTGCAGTACTCTGTCCCTTCGCAACCTTTTCTTATAAGGAAGAAACGAGTAGGGGAATTTGTCAGAGGAAGTGGAAATATTCTCTATCTATGCCTCCCTGTCTCTGTCGATTAAAGGTAGGCGACGCATCTGCAAATCCAGATGTCTAAGGGTATCAGTCGCTTCTCTATTTTGACCAATTTAAGTGGCTGCTTGTTCGTTTGCCACCTTTTGCTATTTAAAAAAAAAATTGTCAGAGGCCATCCTTTTCATTTTCTTATAAAAAACAAAGACAACAATATGTCAATACACATGACAAGGCACGGCAGTGGATTTTAAGGGTTATTTCGACAAAAATAAATTCATATTAAGTCCCTGATAACGTTCGTGAATTGTATAAACTCCATTGCTTTTCACAAGTAATATTATACCTACCAGTTTTGTATTAACTTGTTACAAAAACATGGACATCACGTGGAATTACATATAAAAAATAATATATATCTTTCCATTCAGTAATCAATGAGTAAATGTTCATCTCTCGTTACGTGACGCTTGCGCAATACGCGGCTCACTTCATGTGCATTACATAACATTCGATTAAAATGATCACCGACATATAATATACTAGCGGTTGCCCGCGATTTCGTCCACGCGAAATTAATAAAAGATCTCGTTATAAATGTAGCTTATGTCACCGGGGGACAATGTGCCTTCGTAACAGTGAAATAATTTTTTAAATCGGTTCCGTAATTTGTGATTCAATAATTTAAAAACTTAATGACAATTACGACCGGTGACATCATAGATTAACATCTGAAAAGAGTGTAGCTGTTCACCTGTAGATATAAATCATCCTTGCTGTGCTCGGGCTTGGTGAACTCAGCCTGCAGGGCGCTTGCCGTGCCTCCCAGAGGCAGGGTCGGCGCCTCGTGCCTCCAAGCCTGCCTCTCCTCTTGCCTGAAGCCGGGGTTGTCGAACGCGAACTCATCCTTCACGGATTCCGGATCCGTGGATAGTACAAGGTGTTTCCCTGGGAAGAGAATGAAAAAATAATTAATACATTTTCTCTCAGTGACACACGAGTCCGTTTTTAATAACGCCGCTATTCAACTGCACTGACCACATCTTTAATCATTTAATTCGTCAAATATCAAATTCATCTTAAAAATACACTTTATATAGAACTAGCTGTCGCCCGCGACACCGTCAGCGCTGAATTAAAAAAAAAAGACACTTAACAAGTAGCCTATGTGTTCTTCCATATTATTTTCTATATCTGTGCCAAATTTCATCGATATCCATTCAGCCGTTCCTCAGATACCTTCAAACAAACAAACATCCATCCATCCATCCAAACATTCGCATTTATAATAATAAGTTAGTGAAGTTATAAATAAAAATATCTATAGTAAACGGACAGTATTTCCATACTGTCGACGGAAACCAAATTTCCTGCCGCACCTAAATTTACTTTGGAGCCGACATGTAAACTAATTTCTAGATACATTTCTGTTGATAATATTGCGTAAAACCGTATTTACAAGAAGGGTGGCCATTGACTGGTAAACTAAAAAATAATTACAAAATAAATTGTATTTATTTATTAGTTAATTTAATTATTTCTTTGAAAATTATTTACGTTATAGTTAACTGGAATACAGATTAATATGTCACGTGAAAATTAAAGCGTAATTAATAGATAAGCTATATTATTATTATTATTAATAGATAAGCGTCATCGTATCGCATATGCCCTTTCTAATACATTACAGCTTTCTTAATCGCCAAACGGGTATGTGTTACCTTAACGCATTAGAAACAATTATCTACTTCCTTATAAGTCTATTAACTTTATTAATTACCAAAGATCCGATACAATTAATTTTAAATACATACGTGGTTATAAACTGTGAAAGTGAGAAAACAAATCAATTGATTACTTCTAGCGAAACTGAAACATGTTTCCGTATATTATTAGAAAATGTTTTAATTTTTAGTTTGTTTATAATTTGATAGTTTAAATTTAAAACTAAACTTATTTTCTTTGATCGCATAGAATTAAAACCTGCCAGTATATCATTATTATTTCAGTATTTCTAAGCTTTTTGCTGAAGATTTTATTTTATCTAAATGGGTGGGTCACATATCGTGCAATAGATAACATTGTGTGGAATGAAAATGGAATCCTTTGTTGTCCCGCCTATAAGTCAGCGGGTATCTAAAAGATTAGATTGTATTAGGGTGTATTAGGCAAATAGTTTTTTTTTCTATTGCGTATAAGTTTTTTTTTTGTTTTTAGTTTGGGTGTGTTTTCATGATTAATGTAAATTGTCATAATATACAGTTTCAATAAAATATTTTTTGTATTCGTTTTAACAATGTTTTTACATATTTCAATGGGACCTATGTATAAGGGCCAAAGTAACAGATTGATGATTTTTACTTTTTTTTGTTTGGCACCAAACGAAATACATGTTTACAGATGTAATTCGTAATTTTTACTGAAGTAAAAGGGCCTATGCGGCTTATTTTCATATATGGTTGAAACTTTGAGTCTCTCCTGAAAAGTTGTCAATTGGCACATTGGCCGTTATTCGTAGAAGCCATCGATTTAAGACCTACTGGGACGTAGAAACTTACTATGTAATTTGATTTACAAAAGTCCAAATTTGATTAGTATACCTATGCTAAAATTTTCCAAAGGTAAAAGTACGTTTCCAAACGTAAAGTTTAAAAAATATGCCTTTTATTACTGAATTAAACTTTCGGGATTACATACAAACTTATTTTTAGAGGGCACCTTTAAGTTTAAAACGATGTGATTCAGTTGTTTTGTATTCATTTATTCGAACAACGAGTTATTTGTATAATTGTCTAACACTTCACGGTTGTCGTTTGACAATGGAAACATTTAACACGTAACATGCAAAATCTTTTGTAATTGATTAAGCGCTTGTGGTCAACGAGGCTAGACGGCCTTGTTTCTCGCCTTCACTGCACGCACCTCTATTATAATCGACTTTGAATCGACTTCTGTTTCTAATGATTTTAATCGATTAATAACAAATATTCGTTAATGTTTTTTCATATTGGACTTCAGTTGATCTGGAGACTTCGGTTTTTTCTAACTAAACTAATAATCTTATGTTTTGGGAACTCTACCGTAGAAATCAGCGTTAATATTTGTTTTTTCTTGATTTTTTTTGTATTGCTTACTAAAATTATTTTAGTACAAAGCTATGTTTAATTTATTAACAAATAGATTTTCAAGATTCATTTTTTACAAAAGGTACAATTTAGTACTACAGCAAAACAAAATATAAGCGATAAAGAACAAGAAAACGTCGATAAATTACATCGAAGATACATCACTAGTGTCTCGGCTTGAGCTGACGACAAAAAAGAAAAACGGCGTACTAGTGTTGTGAAAGCCACGACCCAGTTGACACCGGCAGTCGGCGTTGTTTAAAGAAAGCAAAAGTCCACATTCAACTAGGTTTAAACTAGTAAATGTAATAGAAAATTACAAAGAACTTATCTGATATATAGTGCTTTTAAATGAATGGAACCCGCGTTGTATTATGACGTCATCGCTTTAAAATCGAAATAGTTTCATATTCTTCCTAGCGACGTATCATAGAATTAAGTCCTTGACAGTCACACTTTTATCTGAAACTAATTTCTCAAGTTTCTAAATAACGCAAAAAATACATTGATATTGGAACTTTTTTGTTTTAATAAAATGCTCGATTTATATTCGAATTTCACTACATTCAAATGTAGTAAGGAATTTACCGATGTTTATCAGTTTTACGATGTGGCACTAACTGTTTACATTTATGCTCCAGATGTTGTTGTTTTCATATGTTTTTCTACGTTGGAAAAAAGCGGTCTGATTGAAATGAGCGTTTAAACATTCTCGTAGTTGTATTCGTTACGGATAATTAGGTCATGAATAAACGATACTTATTAAGATATTGACTCGAATAGAATGGATATTCGATTTTAATCCATGTTTGCTTATCTTCGGCTTTAAAAAAATAATTTTTAAATCTAAAGGGTTCAAATTGATCTCAATATCACAATAGGAATCGAAAGACCCAAAGCGAAAACCCGGGTATTCGGGTCTTTTAAAGTTGTTAGTTTAGATAATAGGTTTAGTTTAGGAATGGTCCTAAATAGTTGTCTAAGTAGTTTTGGCTTAACTTACTTGTTTCCCTAATTTGAATTCTCGATCACAATTGGTAAATATATAAATCAAAATTGTCATTGGAATGTGTTCAACTTACAGTTGGTTTCCGAGACCGTAATCTCTGAATGAAACATATCGTCATCTCTCTCATTATCTTTAACAGACATAACAATATGTTTTAAACCGAAATGTTGGTCTCAGAAACCCACCGTTAGTGTAACTGGTTTTTTTTTACAGTTTATTATGAGTTTCTTATTTTACTGTTAAATAAATTATAGTATCCCATTTACGGAGTCATAAAATTAAATTCTCTGATGAAATTTAAAAAAATAACTTTTTTTTGTGAAAGATAGGATAACATGTTTTATACGAATGTTTCCTTAGTCGGCACTGAAAGTGTTAAAAAAAAAGTTAATTCTTTGTCCATTACCGCCAGATGTCGCTGTCAACCATTCTACAACTGTGGTCATCGACCGATGTTCTTACGCAACGAATGCAAATCTTCGCAAACTTTGCCAACAAGACGATAGTCCGGGTGACCACGACTTGTTACTAAATAGTCAATTACTGGATTTAAGTTCGAAGGTAGAGATCTCAACAGATAAGTAACCTTTTTCATCAGAGCTCTTCTTATAAAACATTTTCGTCGGTTGGTCAACATCTGTATGGTCAAATTATTTTTTGTCCAGCCAGTATTTTGTTTTTATTTTATACAATGAAGTCTCGAATAGAATTCCCAAAGTTACAAATGAATTTTTGTCTAATAGTATGTATTGAAAATCACCCTTAAACCGCAAATAGTTACATAACACCGGGTCATTGACCGCAGCGCGTAGGCTGCGTACGCGCAAAACTTTGCATACAAGATTATCTGCTTATTATACGATACGATACGTTATTAATAAAATTATTTAATACCTCTTAAGGCATTTCTTTTTTATTTATATAGAATGCGAGATACAATAAATCTATTATATATGTTGCTATCGAGAATTCCTATTATTGTATAAATTTCTTTTTTTTTCTCTAACAGTACTCAAGATGACGGTTATAAATAAAAACGAGCAAAAAAATTTGTATCTTTAGAAATAGGTTTTTTTTGTTTCTATTGTTATTTCACTTGATACCAATTTATCTTTATGTACACGTAAAATTAATCTTACTAATATTATAAATGCGATAGTTTGATGTTTGTTTGAAGGTATCTCTAAAACGACTCAATAAATCTTGATGAAATTTGGCACAAATGTAGAACATAGTTTGATAGAACACATACACTATCTATTAAGTTTTCTTTTTAATTCCTGCAGACGGACTCGAGGGAGACAACTAGTTTGTACTAATGATACAATTTCACCCAACTCCATTGTGTCGCCATACATTCTAAACGCCTGAACTAATTTTGACGAGTGAGGTGTTCATCTTCCCCGGAGTGTCATATGTCACTATATTCAGTCCGTTTTTTTGTTTTTAATTAACAAATCGTGTTATTCATATGAATTAATATCAATAGTTCATTGAAAGGTTAACATCATTAATATTTATTCATACGATATCCGCATATTTGTAACGGACTTGTTAAATATAAAACAGGTTTTTGAAAGTCAACTTGCTTACTTATTTACACCTTCTTTAATGTTAGCTGAAGTATATAAATCTTACTAATATTATAAATGCGAATTTTTATATGAATGGATGGATGAATATTTGTTTGAAGGTATCTCCAGAACGGCTTAACGGATCTTGCTGAAATTTGGCATAGATGTAGAACATAGTCTGGAAGAACACATTAACACACCCTTATCAAGATTTTTTTTTAATTATGCGCGTACGGAATCGCGGGCAACAGCTAGTCATTCATAAAGCTAAAAACATCTAGACTAATATTATAAAACAGGTTGATTCGTATTTTATATGTTTGTATGAAATAAACTCGAAAACTTCTGAACCAACACATATTAACACAGGTCAGGGGTAGCTGAATTTATTAGACCAAAGATCTACGGTTTAAGAACTAAACCCTGTGCAATGTACCAATTACAAACTTCGTGAAATCTTTAATGAAATAGGATCGTTCAGTACACAATTGTGTAGAATTTTTAAATAGGGAAAACATAAACCTGATAAGTTTTCTAAGTCAATACCTATTAACATTACGTATGAGCATCTTTTGCTACATTATACGTTTTACTTATTTATATTTTTTGCCGTCCCGACTGGTTGACAACCCCTGACATAAACTATCTTACTAATATTATAAATGTGAATATGTAGATGGATGTATCATAATCTGGAAAAAAAACATAGGCTTAATGTCTTAAAGACGTAGTGCTTAAAAAACAAATATCGGTGCAAATCCGAGATATACCGTTAGTATCCAATGTTTGTAACTGTCTTGTTGCCAATGTTATCTTAAAACACATCTCCATACATATTTGAATACAATACAATAAAATCCATAATATTAGATCATTGATGTTAGTTAAGCAATAACCATTGTTGCAGTTCAATAATCAATCGACTGAGAACCAGTCCGTCGCCATTTTGTTAAGTTGTGACAGCTGTCGCAAAATGGCGGATGAATTAGGTAATATCGGAACGCATAAAAATAATAATAACTCTCACGATTTATCTTACGAAATAAAACAGCAAGGTTATTGCAAATAAATCTATCTATATTATTCAAAGTTCAAAGTTTACTTTGCACTAAGGTTTAAGTTAAACCTAACAATATCTTGATGACTGATTTATAATCACATTCTGAAAATGTAACTAATAAAGTTGTTAAAAAACATCTAATCTTACTAATATTACAAATCCTAATGTTAAGTTATTAAGTTTTTTTTTATTCTGCGCGGACGGAGTCGCAGGCGATAGCTAGTAAACTATAAATTAACATAGAAACTCAACTCAGTTTTTTACTTTCATAAAAAAATGTATACTAATAACTCTCAACAATTATGAAATAGGCGAAATACTCTTCATTATAAAATAAATACATACTCGTAAGTAACAGTCATACGCTAATTTTTAATTAAAATCGTCCTCTTTATATTTCATTCCACGAAACCATGACAATCCATATTAGTAATGCAAGCGACCATTGTATGCAATTTAATATTATAATGTCATGAATATTGGCAAGGGGACTGTCACTTGAGAAAAGTTTTTAACTCTGCATTTTTTATACCAGTGACGTAACATGCAAGATATGTTTTATTAATACTGAACACAGGAGTACTTATATCTTTTTAAAATCTTTAAAATACAGTGAATAATTAGCAAGTTTAACTCACAGTTTAAAGTTAAGTTAAAATTGTGTGTGTAGCGAGCTTTAACCAGCATGTAATATAAACCTAACATAGTAACATGTAACGTAAACTTATCAAGACATATTGAATAGGCAGATCTTTTACTTGCCAAACATATTTCTTAAATGTAAGAATCTCACGTAAGCCATGTTGTCATTTGACCGAGTTTCGTGCAACGCTTTAATGTACGCCGCATACAAATATACGAGATAAAACGATTTGCAGGCAGCACGGATATTGTTTGTCAAGCCTAAATGCCCTTGAGCTACTGATGTACTCCAAATTGATATAAGCTCCCATTAACATGAAGTAAGACTCGCTTTCATTTTGGTATAAATGTCTTCAGATATCTTGGCGGCTCGGAACATCGCGCGATTCGTTGCTCAAAACATAATTTTTGGTATGGCGGGGCATAGTGGGTTAGTGGGATACGGGGGGTCAATTTGTATTTTTAAACCTTAAAATTTTGTTTCAATTTTACCTGATTTATTTTACCAGCAAACAAAAAATTTAATCTTTAATTTAAATGTCAATCATCCATTTTTATGCCTAGTACATGTTTGTCACGTCAAGTAATTAAAATAATGTTTGGATCAAAGATTAAGGATCGATTTTTGGGTTCGAGATATGTATTGGTATTAGGTTTCAGGTATATGTTTAGAAATACCATTGCTTTAACTATTTAAAATCGCTATTTAAACCCGCCAAACTTGATAATAGCAAATCCTCACTTTTTTGTTTTAACTGTGAAATTCATGCATCAATCAATCAAATCTGTATATTTTAAAACTCATAATTAAAGTTTTCTACGCAATACTTAATTACCATTGATTACCTTGACACTTCAACGCTAACTAAGGTTGTTTGAGCACTCATTTGTTAATTATATAGGTAATTGATAAGCTTGCTTAAACATTCACTTTCGCTGTAAGGCCCCATTCACAATGAAAGCTCTTGTACGTACCGTAATGGATATCTCTGGTCGACGCACTCGCGCCCTACTTTTACTGTCAATGTTAACCTTGCGAAGAAACGCGCCAAGTTTTGTGTGAACGCACCTTTATGGCAGTAGATTTTTTTATATAAATCGTCTACTTTCACATCTTTCATGTGTGTGAATTTGTTACCAACAAATTCATACATGTAGAGTTACACAAACTGATATTTTATACAAAAGTAAAAAAGGAAATTTAAATAAGAATGACTTGTTTTAGTGTTTTAAGAATCAAAAAAGAAGAAAGTAAAAATAATACGTATTAAAACTATAAACTAATATATTAAACTATAATAACTAATTAAAAAAACTAAAAAGCGCGATTAAGTCTGAAGTCTGAAATATTAAGGCTGAAGTCTGAGTGAACGTAACAGCGCAATCTATTGTCTGCATTTTGAAACAACGCTTTTATTTATTTTTATAAACTAAACAAACTGTTTTGTTATTTGTAACACTTTCTTATTTTATATATACACGAAAATATCGAAAAACGATTCAATATAAAAAAAAAATTGGCGAGTGATATCCGAATTTTATTTCATAAGTTCATTGTATATGTTTTGTGCCGAAGTGATATACCCTATGACATTCCGGGGAAGAAGACGAATTGAACACCGTTACTCGTCGTAATCGGTTCAGTCGTGTAAACTCTAGGCCGGCACATTGGAATTTACCTACATACAAAGCCACACATAAAAACAAGCCACACACAAAACTTACATACACGCGAAAAATATTACCCTGTTGTCAGTCGGGTAACTAGCTTCTTTTGAAACCTTTCTTCTTTATCTAATCTCTTAACAATTGTAATTAATTTCTCTCGGAAGTATTCCAAGATCAATAAAGATATAAATCTTTCGTAGAATATTCTAGAACAATAAACATTCCGCGTTAATTCGCGCAATTAGCTCTTTCCCAATTAGTTATCATGCGATCAGAAATGCTGTGGGATTAAAGATTTCTTTGCTTTTACAACTATTATGGACTTACAGTTACACCGTATAGTTAATACTAGTGTTATTACCTAAGTAAGAACGCTAATGTTTTTTGCGGGTATTTGTAAACTATTCTATGTACATTTTTGTAGTCCAAATGACTGAACCTAAGAACCTGAATTCCGTAGATTAATTAAAGATCAAATTAATAAAACAGTCTTAACAAGACAATTGTTTAAATGGAGTAGAAACGGTGACAAATAGTTCAATTAAAATAGAGTTAAGAAATTGTAGACATGCTCGCTGCAAAACAAGTTAAGAATGAAAGTACGTTTATCCTATCTACCTATATGTTACTCTACGCGTGTCGAGAGAACAAATTGCACTAGAATCGAATCGGCGACCAGAAGCCAGTATCAAGGCCGTTCACCTTTTGGAATGTCTTACTCAGTGCACTTTGATTTATTACCTAACTGCGTTCATATAATTTGAACACATCAAATCGATTTCATTAAATCTCCAATAAATTAAGATTAAACCTCTACATAAAAGTTTTTAATTAACTTTACTTTATGATCTTTTTTTAGAATCTTTTTACGTATATGTGTGAAGAATAGATTACACATTATAACCTCAGTTTATTCAGAACATCTAACCGTTGGTTTCTGAGACCAAAATCTGCATTTAAAACATATTGTTTCTCTGTTTTGCCAATGATAATGGTACGGATGACGAAATGTTTTATACAGAGTTTTTAATCTCAGAAACGCACAGTGAGAGAGATAATTGATAATTGTCTCAGCATTTGAAGTCTACAGTCAAACAGTTTTCTATCGCACCGTAATATCAAACAATAATATTTAAAGATCGGATATAATAAAATATTGTCCTTATCTCTCATTGTTAGATCCAATGAGAGATTTCTAAGCTTATTCAATGCTTTATAAACTACACCTTTGTTTTGTTTAGCTTTAAGATTTACAATACTTGTATAATAAATATACCTTATAAACCTTTAATCATAGCAAGACTATTCATCATACACGTATTGCATAATATCTCTATAACACACTGCTTTAAAATATCAGCAAGGGCTTTAAAATATCGAGTTCGTACACAGGTACGCGTCGCCGACATTTTGATATTTACTAGCTAAAACCACGCGATAGTCAAGATGACATATCAAATATATTCAGTTTTCATAATGTCGCTAATAATGTACTGACTGGGGAGACGACTCGAGTCGATGATTCAATTTAGTGTGTGAGCGCGCACAACGCGATACTCGCAACGGAAAGATACAATAATAGTTTCAAATATTTACGTTGCTTACGTTGCGTACTAACATTAAAACTATTCCATAAGTTATTTATTTATAGTAGAACTTCCAATAAATATTATAATAAAAGCTTTTAAAATATATCCATAGGTAGTTCACATTCAAAATGAGCTCATACAGTCAGTCACGTCCGCGCGGCCATTGTGTGGTCATTGTGGAGTCGATCTCATTGTCATGCCGTAGACGTTAGTGTTATGAACCTTAGCTTGCCCTTTGTCTTTCATCAGTACACTAAGATCATTATTTTCAATATTTTTTTTCTGATAGAAAACAAAAGACCGATTCATTAGATATATAACAAGTACTAGTTATAAACAGAGTTCGTAATAAATACCGGGAACAACATAAAATGTTTATTGTACGTCCTTCCATACCTTCCTTTGCCTCAAGAAAAAAAAATCTTAATATAAAAAGATTATGTGTTCATGCAAAGAAATAATCTACCAAGATCATATTTATGCAAATTAAACGCTTGCCTGAAGCACTAACTTTAAGGATTACGAATTCTAAAATAGTCAAATTACTGATTTTAACTTCACTGAAACTTCATCACAATATAAAAGTTTTCAATCGAAGCCAATACAGTACAAATGAATAAACACTTCATCAAAGTAACCACAATTAATTTCAACTACTATAATCTGATAAAAAAAACTAAAACTGTTGCCTTCAAACGCCATCTTAACAAAAACTCTTACAAACATTGTACCCAGTGCACGACCTTGCGGTACGCCAGCCAAGCCGTGGCCAATCGAGCATGCGTCGCATAGCAAAAACCTGATTTCTTCAAACAATTCGATGGCACGGTACAACAACACGCTTTGATTGCGCAAAAGCCTCTTGTTTACTGTTAATCACTTATCTACTCGTGATATACCCTGTCAAACGCATTAATGAAATCCTTATTCGAGAGAACATTAAATAAATTTCGATGAATAATTATATAATTTGTTAAGAGTGGAAATTTATATTGGGATAATAAATTTAAAGTCAAGTTTTTATTATATTTAGGCTATGTTAATAAATATTAAATTTTTTACGGAAACCTTGACTCAAATGAGTTGAACATATACAACAAAATACTTTCTGATGTTAAAATTAAGGTAATTTTGGGAAAAATTTGTGTGTGACTAGGGTTGCCAGGTCGCCAAACCTACTAGCCGGACAGACCAGAAAGTTGGGCGGGACATTTGGGTAGAAAGGTCGGACACCTTATATTATTTAGAATTTTGTCTCAGTATTAATAGGTACACTCTCGTTTGGGAAATGTAAAAAGCCTAACAAAAACCCGACAACTCCGACACAGTTTATTTTGGCCGGACACGCAATCAAAAAGCCTACCTATATCCGGCTTTATTCGGACGCCTGGCAACGCTATGTGTGACCCATTTAAATTGTATATCTCGAAGTTTAAAATTTCAAATTCTCTTTGAATTAAGTGAAATAACAATGTTTTTGTAAACGATTTAAAACGTAATATGTATATTTTTTCTCAGCTATAGATAACTCCAAGCTCTCGTCCAATAAAACGAAACAAGAACCGGTTTTGAAGCGTCCAAGATATTTAACATTTTGAGATTTTAATTATAATTCCATGAAAAATTCTGTATCTATTTATGTTAGTATAAATTGAATATTGTATTTAAATGAGTTTTTTTCTTCTCGACATACGAACATCCGTTTCAAAGCAGACGTTGAGTTTACTTTGATTGTATCGACGTGATTGTTCCCCAACGTTACGTGTTATCTATTTGTCTTTATGTTTCATAAACTGATGTGTCTTGGTTCTCACACATCGTATGTTTATTTTTCTAAATGATGTACTTATATCTGATCACTTTAACCAAACATTTTTAAATGTTTATTTCCCACCAAATATTTGAATACATTTTCAAATTCATCTCAAATACAAAAATATCAATTTCTTATTAAATTAATAAATCACAAGACACTTTAGCTATCGCAAATGAAACAGGAAATTATGAATCAATTATAATACACACTAGCTGTCGCCTGCGACTCTAATCGCGCGGCATTAAAACATAACTTAATAAGTAACCTATGTATTCTTCTAGACTATGTTCCTCATCTGTGCAAAGTTACATCAAGATCTGTTGAGATACCTTCAAACAAACATCCATCCATCCATCAAAACATTCGCATTTATAATATTAGTAAGAAGTAAGATCAATCTCTATAGTGACTAGTTGGAAATTCTTGTAACGTACTTGTACAAGTACATCAAGTACAAGTTTTATATGTACATCCTTTATTATTTAGTACATATTTAAGATAAATAAATCATCTATTGTCTAGTCATAATGCATTCACAATACTATAGTTGTACTAATATTTGTAAAGATTCTATAAACAGTTAGTCATACTAACTGTTTATAGAATATATATATGTACTACCGTTTGCATTACAAAAACGTATTTATTATCATCTCTCTGTATCTGCCAGGGGAAAACTACGGTAATGGTTTATTGCCATTAAACAACGTAGTAAGGCTGTGACCTTCAAAAGTTCTTATATTTTTTTATTCAAACTTATAGCAATCAAGTTAATTTATCATCATAATGTATTTTATACCAGTTTTAGTAATAATATGGGTATATATTGCATAAATGCATAAATTTTTGCAATTGACATAAAGACAAACATTTGAATTGAAATGAGCTAATATCAAAGAAACTGTGTATATTAAATTACATTCTCATACAGATTTGCAAACATTTTACATTCGTAAATTTTTTGATTGTGATATTTTTATAAAAGGTGAAAAACGAGCCACCACGAGGTCACCTGAATCCACCGAAATAACGAGGCGACCGCTGCCAATGGACATCCCGCAATTAGTAATCTACAGAGAAGGTGACGCACAGAAAGAGAATATTCCTCCATCTTCCCCCAAAAGGGTAGGAAGGGAAAGAGGACCTAAATTAAGCCTCCTATGATAACAAGATCTTAACACCTCATTGAATTTTATAGCGTGCAATTTATAATTTCTTGCCAACCCTAGCGATAGTAAACAAAAAAAACGCGATCAAGGCGAATATAAAGCGTAGAAAAATCTTTTCAAACACATCGCAATCTTGCCTTATCTGATAACAAGTTATATACACAAAGGCTTACTCAAACAACGCCATTGGTAAACTTCGCCTGTTTACGAGTGGCGTCTTTATGTAGTCACACACGTTAGGTTTCGCATGGTTTTAACCTTATTGTGGGTTGCCACTCGAAATACTTGTCCTAAAACATACTATCGATAAAAGATACATACGAATAAATAAAAGAGATATCAATAAGGTTTAATATAATTGTTTCGTAACAGGAATTTCACGGCTAGCAGCATTATTGTCACACACGCTAAGTCAAAACTGTTTTGCAAAACCTATCTTGTGTATCTTACATTAGAATCTTCACGACCTTATCGTTGATACGTCAATTGTATCACAAATATGGTGAGCGAGATACTCGAATGCGGTAGTTCATAATGATGTAGCATCAGTTAAACTGTATACTCATGGATTCAAAGTTCAGCAAATTAAAATATACGCCGGGGAGGCTAAGATAGGACGATATTCACAGAACGTTCAGAACAGAATAAATCAATTTGGTACAGAGTGCAGAAGATTAGAAAAACAAATCTTTGATGAAAACTAAACTAATAAGAATTTAAAGAGAAATCAATGTACAGTATATATATTTCGACTGATATTCTTTTATCAAAATGTACATAATATTATCACCAGTCTCATTCTGTTTGAAGAAAAAAGACATGTTTTATACAGACTTTGTAATAGTAAAAATTCACAGAAGTCACATTTACGTTGTTAAGTTCAAAATTGTAGTATAAATTATTATAGAATATTGTATAAAACTTACTCATGTAATAGCCTGCAGTAAACACTCTGGACGAATACTAAAAAGTAAACAAGTATCAAGATGGCCGCGACACAATCTTATCAATATTGATCTAACTGATACATCTTGTAACATAATTTTTTGATTGTAAATATTATGCAAGAATATTTTATGCCGTCACAAAAATCATCAAACATATAGGAAATCCCATGGATTAAACTATTCATACTTAGATTCATTATTGATAGGAACTTCCGTAGATATAGGAAGAGATGGATCTCTCTAAGAAGGTGTCATGATTGCGTTGCAACTAATATGACATAAGATAGATTAATCTGGTGAACGAAAACTAGTACGCCAACCCTAAATGAGTGGGACAAGGACAGGCAGTGAATATAGATATAAAACGATTAACTTACTCATTCAAATAATAGGTCTACAGTACTATTAAGGAACAATGCGTGTTTTTCTTTAAGATGTTGTTTAAAATGAATATAAACACGTGAGATCATTATTACAATGACATCATACGCAATCAGGTAAATCTTACGGCCGTATAAAAATAAGCTGACAAACATTGAAGTGTTATCTCGGATTTACAACGTATTAAGTAAATAATGATTTAATGCCAGGTTTAAAATGTGTGTTAAAGAAAATTGAACTCTAATACCAGGTACAAAGTTGAAAGATCGCTGTTTATATTGCCACATTCAAGAGTTCAGTTATGTTCACTAAGGGAGTTCCTTACTTAACGTTAAGTATGAGAAATCCAAGGGACTGTGTAAGTAACCGTTGAACTATTCTACGTGGTATATAAAAGTAAATCATGAAAAATAAAAATCTTCCAAGCTATTTGTATTATACCTAACGAAGTGTTAAGGGTCTAACCTTTAGAGGGACATGGAAAAAAAAAGAAATATTGTCACCTTATGATATCGTTCACTTGGGACTAAAATGTCAGATAAAAATACGCTATTGGTCGAGAAAAAATAAGGGAAGAAAAACTTTTACATGCCTCATAGGATGTGACTATAAATAAAATTAAAAACATTGACCAACAAATATTAATAATAACAGATTTAAACACTTGTTTAAGCATATCATAAACTCTGTTTTTTTTTTTTCATCGAAAGATGACCATTATTGCAGAACTGTATCCGCAGTGCGGTGTCCATATCACTTTTCATATTGACTGTACCTTGAAACGAAAAAAATTGTCATTGTTTTTTTCCTGTAGCACATTTATTGCATATTTATATAAAGTAAAATAAAGTCAATGGAATTTTTCCACGAGTTATACTTAGTTCGGAATTATGCTGACCAAATTATTTAAACAGCAAAAGTCGGCAAGTTGTGTTATCATTGTTTTCATACGTTTCGAATATCTTTTTTATTCCGTGAAATGTTTCGTAAATATTACTTTGTAAGCAATTATTATTTTAATACTTGACACAGCAATTTACATTTTAATTTATATCTCTATTTAACGGTGACAGTCGCCAACAAAAATATCTGTTGTACGAAGTTACCGTCTCGACCGGTGAAATACTGCGACCACACAGAAGACAGGCGTGAAGTGGAAGCAATTCCGCGTTTCGTCTGATGAGTGTGCGTGTCGGAGGTCGTATATTAGTCCCCGTTCCCTTCCCACCCTTTTCTTATAAGAAAATAATGGGCAGGGAAAGTGGCTGGACAAGGACGCATAAGACGAAGCGTTCTCTTTTTTAATAATTTGCTTAAATATATGCTAGACTATATTTAATCTCATTGTTTACGTGAACATTAATCCGTATATGTCCATACCTTGCTGCTTTTATTTCTACTTCTCAACATCTCCACTATCAACTTCATACATGTTATTGTTGATAATTATTTGTTATAGCTGACCTCGCGTGTTAGGAAGTCGTGAATATATCCGACTTAGATTCACTACGCACTATCGGATGGGCTTTCCAATCATTCTAGATTATTCGGTCAGTGGGCAATGTTAACGGACGGTACTAGCGAGATGAGGAAAGAGGTTGTATGTGCTTACAACGAGTACGGTTTCAATAGCTGTGTTTTTTCGCGTTTTTTACTATTTAACTTTAATTTAACTACTTATTCAAGGTAACCAAAGCCTAAACTCATATGTGAACAAAAACATTGAAATTGCATTTCCGACACCGCATCGTCATACCAATGTCAACTTTTTTTTTACAAACATGGCCGAAACGAAAGCTCATCACGACGCACACACCTGCGTCGTAGGGTTGCCACCTTTGACCTACAGATGAGTATTAAAGCAAGTAAACAACTAAATAAGTCTACGTAACTTTGTCTAGGACCGAAGCTGTCACTCATATTTGCAACATTTTTCTTTGTATGTCTTTTAACACACTCGAATCACAGAAGATATCTTTGTCTTTTTTAGTCACGACACCCTGTGTTATTTAATTTTTCCCAAGAATTCCTTTTAGGTCGCATTATGACTATTATAAAATATGGAATAGCTTCCAAATGAGAATGAGAGGTATAGAAAGATACAGTATGATAAACTAGGGGTGGCAACCCTATCGGTTAGTTTACGCGGGGCGCGCAGGTGGGAGCGGCTCGCCGGGCGGCATTCCACGCCTGACCCACATAGCTCACTATACTGCGATCGACGCGTATCGGACTCTTGTGTTTTTTTTTTTAATTAATATAAACAAACAACAGCATTCAAGGTATTCTGCCACACTTGATGTTACGGCCCTGTGCTAAAAATACATTTAATCGAAAAATACTATTGTCTTTTTATGTTAAACTAGCTGTCGCCCGCGACTCCGTCCGCACGGAATTAAAAAGAATATATGTGTTCTTCCAGACTAGGTTCTACATCTGTTAGAAATTTCATCAAGATCCGTTGAGCTGTTCCGGCGAAACCTTCTAACAAACATCCAGCCCATCCATCTATCCATCTAAACATTCGCATTTATAATTTTAGTAAGATAATAAAGGCTATTTGTGACATACTGCAAAAAGTAGTAATTTCTTTACATATTTTTTACAGAATATGTAGGATATTTAAACAAATTAGCATTGCTTGTGTATATTTCATCAATTAATTTGCACTTACACGAAAATAGCGTTTCTCCGAGATTTAGAAAATACTCGCCTACATTCAATTTACAATAGTCAAGGTGTCATTTTAGCAAATAAATTTGTACGGAGAAAAATCTTTATCTAGCTTAGTGTTAGTATAAAGTTCAAAAGAAACAGGAATCTTACCACAATTGGCCATTTTGAATACCAGAATACCATCTATAAGGTTATAGATATCAAGATGCACTAAGACAAAAACTTTTCTCTTATTTCATACAATTTACTATGCAAAAAGGAAACATGAACTCATACTTGCAAATTGATTCCGTATGTTTTTACTTTATTAAGAACGTCTCATTCTATAGGCGTTTCACATGACATCTGACAATAGAAGAAAGGAAATGATTCACATTTAAAACTACTACGTGTCTAGATGCTTTCCAATAATTACGTAATGAGCTACTTTCTATTGATATGCATAGAAAAAAAATTCGAACTGCAACAAAAAAAGTATTTTATCTTGTTATATCGATTTTAATACTGTCTGTATTATAGATATTAAGCCATCTGTAAATAATAGAATATGTTTTTTTATAAGATAAGGGGGCAAACGAGCAGCGGGAACACTAAGGTGTTCATCGACGCCCATGGACATCTGCAATACCAGAGGAATGTTTTATTAAACTTGCTACCAACGCTAACTCTAACATCTTAACAAGTTATCAAGCAACAACGTACGAATTCTTATTCTGTGTTGGAAAACATTTTGAATTAAATTAATAGCCTACCCTAAGTTAGGGGTGAGTAGGCCAACAACGCTGGGTTAGTGCGGGTTGACTTCAAAAATATCTTTGAATTTCTTTACAGATATGTGCGATTGCATCACAACGTTTCCCTTCATCGTAAGAACGTCGGATAAATTTATATATGTAATTGTAAAATCAAAAACTCATTGGTAAATGGCGGGATTCAAACTCAGGACCTGCAGATTACAAGTCAAATGCTTAATCCCTGAATCACTGATGCTCTAATAAAATTAAAACTAAGTAATGAAATTAATAAAGACAATTATTTAACTTGAATAAAATATTTAAAAAAAAACTTTTATCTGTAGTTTTTTGAATACAAGAGGCCGCGTAAGGTGTGCACATAATCAGAAGTCAATGAATAACCAGTGTTACCACGTTTACCATAATTACTGAGACGATACGACCTTGTGCCATACACTCGGACACACATATTGTAATAGTGATGTACATTCGAAACGATTATCTTTAGAATGCAAAATACTACTGCTCATTTTCCCCAATGCCTACAGTATGCAGTCCCCTGCTTCCGCATCCAATGACTTTATGTCGTCATCAGCCTTTGCCTGCCCACTGTTGATCATAGACCTTCCCCAATGTCTTTCACAGTCCCTTCGCGCACGACTTCCTGACGAATAAATAAATGCTTGTAACACTATTTTATACAATTACTATCTTTAACCCGCGACTCCGTCCGCGCGGAATAAAAAAAAAAAAGAAAAGAAAACGGGGTAAAAATTATCCTATGTCCTATTCCTGGTTCTAAGCTACCTGCCCACCAATTTTCAGTCAAATCGATTCAGCCGTTCTTGAGTTATAAATGGTGTAACTAACACAACTTTCTTTTATATATATAGATATAGATGTGGGAACCTTGGCTCCTCAACTAGAACTGTGCTTTTGTTTCAGCAGCTAATCCCTTCCCCTTATCAATAAATCAAATTTACATTTATGTCGACAGAAAAAACAATGCATGATTACTTGAATAACCATGAAATAATATCTTCATCGAAAGTCATCTAATTTGGTAAATAATGTAACCAATTACTACATTTCTAACAAATTAATCGATGTTTCCACTTGCATCGATACAGGGTTAACTACCGAGTCGTGACACATCCCTAATGTCGATATCACATTGACAATGAGCGACAGATAATGCACGTCTTGTGATGTGAAGTGCACGCGACAATTTACAGGTGGCAATAACTTGTTTATTCGCATGAGTGCGTCGATAATACGATTATTAGTTACTCGATTGAAACAAATTTCCTTTGCTGATGTGCTCTATAATCAGTAATGTCTGCTTTGAGTTCCTCTACTATGATAAGTTATATGTATTTTCCACCTGTCAACTACAGATTGTCTGATTGATACAAGACAATACGTAATTGGTTATCCTTCGAAGCAAAGTTTTACTAAATAATACCTAAGAGAGCCCTTAAAGTCATTTGATAACAATAAATAGAGACTGCTACTTAATCCGAGTTTAAAGTTTACATATATAAAAATAATATAAGTTTCTGCGAATTCGTCCATTATGATAACATTTTAATTGCGAATGTTTATATGTATGGTTACATGTTTGTTAGAAGTCATCTCCGTAACCGCTAAACGGATCTCACTGAAATTTTTCATAGATATAAAACATAGTCTGGAAAAACACATAGGCTATTGATTAAGTTTTTTTTTTTAATTCCTCGCGGTCGGTCGGTCGACAGCTGGTAATAATATGAGTGAATTCGCCCCCTGAACTTCTTCTAATATTCTATATTAAAAGGATAAATTATTTTTCTGCTATGATTTGTAGTGACATTGTCTTGGACGTGGTAGTTACCGCACGATGTTTTCCTTCACGTGGTAACTCGGCACTTAAAATAGCTATAAACAATTTCATTGGAACCGAGGCTGGTCACGTAATATACTTAAGTCAAGTTTTATGGCCGTATAAGTTAACTCATTTATTTAAAATTATCACATTCATGTCCATCTTTCTACATAAACAAATCACATATAGCAATATCAAGTAACATCTTAATGTTATTGTTTGTTGTAAAAAAATAATATCACCGAATAATTGATTCAAGGAAGGTTTTTAAGTAAATACATATATCTTAAACCTTCAAGTTATATTTCATAGTCCACTTCCAATACAGAAAAATAATCGATTCAAAGTCAATAGGCCAATTGTCGCCAACCGGACTACATTAAGGATACCTGTATCCGTGACGTCATCGTCCTTCGAATGCCAAGGATTCTTACTGGTCCTTCTCCCCGCACCCAAAACAATTAGTCAGGCCTTTTGTTTTTATTTTAGGGGCAACTCCTTCGACGTTTTTGAATTTCGAACAGGGTCAAAGTCTCCATTGTCATTGTTCAGATTTATTCGTTCGAAGAATTTGAAAATGGAACGTCATTTGTTTTGGCGGTTATTTATATGAACGAAGCCATTATTTAAACGAGAAGCAATAAACAGTTTTCGGACGTTGTGTATTTAAATTAAAAGAGTTATATCAACTTAACACCTTATATTTTTAGAGGTTATATTCTAAAACATAAGACATAAATATGACTGAGAAATTGTACCTTTTGATCATATAGAATGTTCACGACTGATTCATAAAATAAAATGCGTTTTATTTTTAAAAAGCGAAACGTCAAAGATTAATATAGTACGTAATTGATACTACGCATTACAATATTGAACGTGTGATGTTTGAGATAAAGTTGCATTCTAGACGATTACTACACGATTAGATACACTTGTACTATTAAAACATTATCAGAAATAATACGTGTAATTAATAAAGGTATGCCAAGGACGTACAATCATGATTAATTATTTATGAACGTAATAATTTTCTATGGTTTTAAACTTTTCCGATACTTGAATCAATTCTGTGTCTTCAATAAAAAGTCCGTGTAGATTTTAGGATAAAAATCTGAAGGATACACAAGTATTCATTCCACAGAGTTCTAGATAAAGTGTGGTATTTTCTGATGTAAATTAAACTGGCGTAGATTTTGACCCATTTAATGAATAAAAAAACTTTAACTAGTTATTTCTTTACCACACACGTTTGACATTCAAATTAGTATCTTATGACATTACAATACGATATAATTTTTATCCTTCAAAGTGGTTTGTATTATAGTTAAGTATACCAGTTCTTAGTCAATTAAAATTCTTCCAGTTCTAACGATACGACGTATTTTGTGAATATGTGAGAATTATTTAAAAATTAAACATAATTAGACCAAATTTGAGCTAATGTAGAATGATTAGCGCACACAATTATGATCGCGGTTTTGATATTTTCAGCTTTTTAATATTACTTGATATTTAAAATTTTATTGGTAAATTTAATTCCTTGTCTTAAACAACCTTTTACCTAAAAGAAGAGAAATTACAAATATGTTGTTGTAAAGTGTAAAAATTAATATGCCATCTTGTTTTGAAGGTTCAAAAAATCTTACTAATATTATAAATGCGAATGTTTAGATGGATGGATGTTTGCTTGAAGGTATCTCCAGAAACACCCAACCGATCTCGTTGAAATTTGACATAGATTTAGAACACAGTCTGAAAGAACACATAGACTACTAATTAAGTTTTTTATTCCGCGCAGACGGAGACGCGGACGACAGCTAGTTATAATTTCAAACATTCATCCATATTCACATAGTCTTGTTAAGTTAATAATGTTTGTTTACAAACTTTAGGTTTTAATGTGGTATGAATTATACGCTACAAATGTTCTGCGCATTGCCTATGCATCAATCTTGTACTCGGATAATCACATGTTTTGCGTTAAGACTGGAATAGAACAAAGCGCGTGTGTTAGCTTGTAACACCCATGATAATAACACTTTTTACATCACTATCGCTCGCTATATTAATCGTTTTTTTTACATACACAAACAAGTTAGCGAAGAACATCACTAGTTAATTCAGAGATACATACAGACTTGTACAGATCCGTCAAATCACATTCATCACGAAAGGAATTCCGTAACATTTTCCTACATCTATTATAGACTATTAATTTTTTTAAATTATTTCTTCTTCCTCTCAGCCACGTAACGACCACTGCTGGGCATAAGCATCAAAGATCGCCACGATGATTCGGTCCTGTGCAACACAGATCCAGGATACTCCCAATTATCTACCAAGGCAAATTATTTCAACATTTACTAAAATCCAGTATTTTATTGGGATGGAATTTATTTCTTCTAGAAAGACTTTTTTAACTTCTCGGCTTTAAAATCCGGATTTCTAAATGAATGTGTCACATTACTGTATAGAAAGATCACTTCTCGGAATGTTGCCATTAAAATATGCCGTTTTGTCTGCGGAATCCCGTCAAAATGTCCGCGTGTCGACAACACGAGAGACTCGATTTCATCTCAGTATGGAGTGAAACGAGAGACCAGTTCTGTTAGATAAGTCAGTAAGGAACTTACGTTTTACACATATACTTCTAGATAAAAAGTTAGGTAGTACAATTTGAATTCAAACCTAATTTTCAATGTTCTTTCTCTTCCCCTCATAAAGAAATGATGGGAAGGCGAAGTGGATTTGATGGAGGAGAGGAGGCATAGGAAGGAGATTTATTCTCATTCTGTGCATCCTATCCTACGTCGATCAAAGCTAGGGAACACATCTGCAATTGCGAATGTCTATAGGCAGCTGTCGTATCGCTATTTTGGCGAATCCAGGTGACCGTTGCTCGTTTGCCACTTAATAATGTAAAAAAAACCGTTCACATGTTACTTTGTTTTGCTGAGTATTCCTACTGTCAAAACATTTACAAAAACATCGGAGTTTTGTTCAGAGCGGTAGACAAATAAGTTTTCTGTGGATAATTTTGAAAAAGGTAGGTTTTATTTCAACAATTTTATTATATTAAACTTAACTAAGTACATAGTTTCCATTTTAAACTGTTAAGTATTTAGTAAGTGAATTTGTTATCACCTTTTGTGACGGTTTGTGGTTTTTAATTATACAATTTAATGCTCCGTTTTAAATGTTACTTAATCGATTAGGTTGATAATTATAAAACTAAGTGATATAACTGCAACTATTTGAAATTATTTAAAGCGATGATTATAAAAAAAATATTTGAATCTTGATATTCTAAACGAACGATTTACAATAATACTGATTGGTTTATAAAACGTTTGGTTATATAAAATGATATAAATAATATATTAAACAATGTTTTAAAAAGTTACAAAAGTGATTCAAGATACTCTATCTACTTAACTCCTCTTACATCCCTGGCGTCGGTTTCTGAGACCAACATCCCCGTTTAATAACACATCGTTATCAAAGACAAAGGCAGTGACAATATAAGATCATACATAGAGTATGATTTTAAAAAACAACGATGTATTTTTTTTTAATTGCATTTAAATAAATTCTAAGTAGTAACTAGTAATAGTTAAATTAATCTAATTCCAAACGTAGTGGCAGAGGGAAGTGAGTTCCGGTTGACTGAATAACTAACGATATTCTGTTACGAATTCATTGAATTCGTTCATTCGTGTTTTGTTTAAATTAATTCAATAAATCAATCGTTTATGTTTAAACGAGACTACACGGTTCATGTAACACAAGAGAAGCGATAATGTTTTTTTTCTATATTTTATTCATCGTCATCTGCCCACTATAAGCTCCCACTTGGGTGTTCGGAGCCTACACTAAGTTAGGGGTGACTAGGCCATAGGCAACCACGCTGACCCAGTGCGCGTTGATTGACATCACACATATTTTTGAATTTCTTCTCAAATATGTGCTGGTTGCATCACGATGTTTTCTTTCATCGTAAGAACGTCGGATAAATGTACATATGTAAATCGAAAATCGAAAAAAAACTGTTTCATGGCGGAATCGAACCCAGGACCTGTAGATTACAAGTCAAGTGCTTAACCCTTGAGCCACCGACCCTTATTATGTATCTATTTAAGTGACATTAAAAATAAGGAAAATATATTTAGGTGGCTTTAAGAACACATACTATATTCTCTTCTGACATCTTTTGCTAGTGATCGCAATTTTTTTTTGTGTTTTAATATAACTTACTTCAATGAGATTTGTAAATCGTTTCTACTCCGACACAAAAACAATATTGTTTTTACGCCTGTGTAATAATATGACTCACGAAAACAATTTTTGTCGTAATTACGAAAATATTTATGAATACCACAAATAACATTGCGTTGGTTTAATCCAGTACTTCTCAAACTATCAGTTATAAATTTGTCAAGCATGACAGCGATGTTAATTAAATTAATTTTTTTTTCTTACTTTATTTTATAACAACATCTACTTTATTTAATGTACTTTATTAAATGAAACTTGTACATATGTTTCCTAATTCAAGATAGTCATAATATAATTTGTTATTGTAACTTGTGTGAACAGTTTGAGAACCAATGTTTGTAGGTGTCGTGTGACCACTCAAATAACTAAAGCGTTTTCACACGGAAACAAGAGCTGTAATTGTTTAATTGTTTTAGATCGTTCATGCGAGCTCACCTCTTGATTACATTAATTGATAATAAGAAGAAATATAACCAAAACTATTGCTGATATAAACGAGTTATGCAACCTACATGCTTGTTATTGTGATTTCAATCCGATTAACTGTCCCGTTAACTTTTAAAACCTACAGTTGAATACATCGATCAGTACTACATCCACACATAAAACATAGGTGAAGTGGAAATAATTCCACGTTTCGTCCGATGAGTAAAGCGGAAGACCTAAGTCTACCTCCTCTTCCATTTACCACTATTTTATAATAAGAATAAGATGGAAAGTCGAACTATAATAGAACGGCAAAACACCTTTTTCTCTACATGCTCTCGCTCGTCTATTATAAATAAGCAACGCATTTGCAAGAAATTTAACATATTGGAGATATTTATGAACAGCACTTCTCTATTATGGTGGACGCTTGTTCGTTTGTCCCAGATTTATAAAGCCAAGATAGCTTAGTTTATAAATTAACGGACTATCTTATGAGTAAATATACGAAAACATTTATGAATACCACAAATAACATTACGTTAGCTTAATTCAGTGTTTCCTAAACTATCAGCTAAAAACTATTAAACTGATAACATCGTATGGGTAATTAGAAACACGTATCGTGACGTAATTTCTCTCACAATACTTACAAGAGCTCACTATCTTATCTCGAATAAAACAGTCAAGGAACGTTACATACCTACTATGGGAATTAGCGGATAACCGTTATCTCTAACGTTAACAAAAATATATAATACCGTCACGTACCTATGTGCTTGGAAAAAAGTATTATGGTTCTAATAAAATCACCTGTCTCAGTTAAAAAATCGACATAATGTAGTTTTATTTGGTCATTGGAATTCGCCGAAATGGCGAAGCGACCGCTGCCATAAACATTCGCAATTGCAGATGCGTTACCTACCCTCAATCGACGAAGGAGGAGACGCACAAAAAGAGAATATTTAACCTTCCTATGCACCTCCTCCTCCATCAAATCCACCTCCCCTACCCATCCTTTCCTTATAAGAAAAGGGTGAGAAGGGAAAGAACACTAAAATGAAACCCAAGTATGTTTTAATGTATGTAATTGCAAAATATAAACTCAGAGTATGCGAAGTGAAACCGTCGTGAAAGTTTTGTTTAGTTAGAAAAATATGTGCTGTTAACGTTAATGCTGGCAAGTTATAAACAAACATCACAAATATGTAGAAAAAAAACATTATAAACTTTGGTCTACCGAACTACTTGTATATTATAATCTTTATTCCTTCAAAGAGAAATACGAGAGAATAGACAGTATGACAACATGTTTTTGTATGAGTTTTTTGACAATAGAAACTCGAGGTTTCGAGGCAAACATTTCACATAAACAGCGTTTAATTATTGATATAGTATCAAAATATCCGTTATTTGCAAAACAACGAAATATTTCTGTCGTCATATCCGACAATATCGTATTATGACGGAAAGTTCAAATGACTGGTCACTTCGAACAATAATGTGTTATGTCACTTAACGATATTTAACTTCGCGAATTTATAATCAGACCAGACATAGTGTACGCAAAACAGCGTTTTTATTGTTACCAGCGCCCTGGGCGCGATTTCTATGGTACTCCATTTTTACCATGCCTTCGTGGGGGAAAGGGCTACGTGAGGCTGTGTAATCCGCAAACCTGTGGTGCCCCTTTCTGTACAGCGTCCTGAGCGATCGCCCTACTATAATGCCGGTACTATACAAGCATATATAAAGCTTATGTTATGTTACATGTGTCTTGGGATCATGGTACGGAATAGTTTAGATTAGTACGCTGCACTTAATTTGAGACGTCGCGTAAGGCAGAAGTTTACTCTAGTTTTAGTAGCCATATCATATATCAGGTAAGAGAACAGCTTTATTTACTTTTCTCTTTAAGGAAACTATGTCGTAATTAGTTTAAAATGTTATTATCCAGAGTATCCAGATCCAGAGACATATTTTAGTGCTCATTAATGCGTTTTTGTTTGTGATTGATGTTGTTTTGTTTCATATCTCTGTTTGATTAATTTTCAGTGTAAATGATCTCGCTTTTTATGTTATTCTTCCAGACTATGTTCTACATCTGTGCCTAATTTCATCAAGGTCCATTAAGCCGTTCCGGAGATACCTTGAAACAAACATCCATCCATCCATCTAAACATTCGCATTTATAATATTAGTAAGATATAAAAAATGTTGATGTTAAGCCTGTTACATTTTACTTCAATAAATTTGTATACGGTAAATAGAACATTCGTAATCCATTATCTGAAGCCAACTAAATCGGCTTACACACAATTATTGGAGTCGAACCTAAAAACTTCAATAACTTAAAATACGTAATATTCAAATATGGTATTCCCTCTCATTCTGTTATGAAAATACAGACCTAATAATATATTTTGTTACAGCAGTGAAAAAACCCAAAAAACATTAAAGAACCAAATCGTATGCTCAAAAAAAATGTTCCACTGGTACAATTTCAGATGTCTACTTTGACACTTGTGACAGTTATAATTTTAATCATAGTGTTCGTAATGTCCGCTCTATAACTTCACTAATATTTAAAACTCTATTTCATATCTTTCGTCTCTATTGTAACAAAATATAACTAAACGTTAAGCGTCCTTGAAATTTTACTTTCAATTCACATCCAATTATCAAATCGGTCTGAGGATTTTCACCTCAATTACGTGTAATTTGAACAATACCGTATCAACGTTAATTGTATGGCAACAGTATAAAACGGTTGTTAATGAATGAACATGCTTTGTTAGATATTGCTATCTTTTTCTTGCTCAATCGGAATGTTCGTAATTCGAAAAAAATAAACAAAAGACGATACACATTTCGTTAGATGATAAGTTTGAATTTCGAAATATATTCTCGACTGACATTACAAAGCCTATTCTATGAACCCCTTCGCTGAAATTCACTGTAGGTGGAACATTTTACGCGTTGTTTTTAAGTAAAACAAGGATTTTTTGATGGGAGGAAAATTAGTTTTTCGATCTACCTTATTTTCGTAATACTACTAGGTACATATTCTATCTGTTACTATAACGATTTAACGTTAATAGTTTCTCTATTTTTCTATATATTAAATCGGGTTTTAATATATTTTTCTAAATTACAATCCACTAAATTACCTAATCTATTAGTGTCTTCCCGAATTGTGAACGATTGCCGTGTTTTAGAAATTAAATTAACTTTTTTATAACTGACTTAAGAGTATTTGTACTTAAGAGGAACATTTTAAAAAGCCACAAAGGTCATTGCATTCAGGTCTTGGTAAGTACGTGGTACGACTGCCGACACTCATCTTATGACGCCGCGGGCGTTTGAAGCAAAAAAATTTACCGTCGAAATAACAAGTTAATAACCACAGCCTCACTTACCTTTGCGTGACTTCCAATACAGTTTCCTTACGTAGTAAGCGGCCGCGACCAGTAAAAGGGCTCCAAGGAAAGCACCGATAGCGGCTGCTGCGACGCTACCCGCACCAAAACACTCTGCTTGCGCTTGGCCCAAAACACAAGGCAGCAAGACGGTCACTAAGAGGAACCTCGTTAAAACACCCATTTTGTATTCTTACAATCTACTTCGCACAATATAACATCACTACAATTATGGCACAAAACGTTTATTCCGTCTAAATAATTCAGTTACATTCCTAAACTTTGAATAGTTCAAAATTTCAAATTGAATGTGATAAAAAGTTTTGACGTTTAACTTTTTAAAAGCAAAAAGTGCGCGCAAACACAGACGTGCACCGCGTCAGCCAGCGCGGTCGACTGTGGCTGTGTGTTGTCTATGGCTTGTTCGTTACGTAGCTTTGTGAGTCGTGAATAGCCTGCGCTTGTGAGACAGTCGGAACGTGTGTAGAGAACGTGTTTGGGCACCGGTGAAACGTACACTTCAGCGGCAACAACAGCCTAAAAAATTATTACCAGAAGTCGTTATTGTACACAAAGACATATAGTAAGTAAACGTTTACTGAACTAGGACATGGGCGTTCCGCACCCGTCGACTCCTACCGTTCTTACTTTTTACAACTTCTACAAGATCACCGATTCATGTGAAAGGAGGGCTTTTCGTTTTATTCTAAGATTTTCCTCTTCCATCTACCTTCGTTAACTCAACGTATATGTGACCAATTGCCTATTTACCAAGTCTATGACACGGTAATAATAATACCGTGAGTGAGAGAGATACAGTTATACACAATTCCTGTGACGTGACAAAGACAGGGATAACTATCTTCCGTCCCTTTCTGCGTACCAGGGTTTGGGGTTTGTTTGGAACAAAGGTTGTCCCCTACAAACAACCTAGGTTGTCCCTAACAAAGTTTGACATTCGTGCTATTTTTCGAAAATTGTGAGTACTTAGTGGCTGTAATTGTGCAAAAATATTTTGATATTACAGTTTTAGTAAGGTAAAGTTTATAAAACATGGTATACTGCTGTATCGTCGGTTGTAAAAGCCGTAGTGGGCGAAAAGAGAAAAACATAACCTTTCACTCGTAAGTACTGAAACTACGCACTTATTCACATGTATTCATACAAAATAAGGAAGAAAATACAAACTAGTTGTTCTTTACAGTCTTTGTAATAACTAATATGTTAAAATACGGGTAAAATCACCTAAAATAAAATAGTATTTTTCGAACATTATGCGCCCAAACGCAGATGTCATTTGTGTCAAATAATATACTGTAGATCTGGGAAACAAGCGGCCATATTAAACTTCTTTTCAAATTGGTTGGTTATTACCCGTAAAAATAATACCACCATCTTGTTGTAAAAATTACCCTGAATTTAGGGGAAATAAATTATAGTATGTATAATGTATATAAATGAAACAATTCACATTTTTTATACTATTTTCAACAGATTTCAAAAGGAGTTTTTAATTCTGGTATATGCTGTGTTTTTAAATATTTGATACTTTCTTATCCCGTTGATTTTAAAGAGTATGCTTTTTAATTTGTCCCATGTAAATTTTGTTTCTTAGAAATTACAATCAAAATAGTTTAATATTAAGTAGTTTTACATGTAGTGTTCACTGTAATGATATACAGAGTAATTTAAAATTATATGACTATAATATTGGTATGTTTTTTGTAGCTTTTTATGAAGACTTAGGGCTTCGTGCATATCGAAGAAAAATAGGACATCGTTTGAATGCTCGTCTAATGGACCTAAGACTGAAGAGATGCCGCGCTTTGTTGAAGCAGTACGCGGGAAAATAATATCGGGAAATTCTTTTTTTGGAGTCACTCAAGACATCCTTGATTAAGGCAGCCGCCGATATTGACATGGACCTCGTTCGTGCTGTGATAGACGACTGGCCGAGCAGATTGAAGGCCTGTATTCAAAATCACGTATGTCATTTTGAATAAACTTTAGTGTCATAAGAATCTATGTTTTGTTAAGTTCATTTTGGTATATAAATGGTCACATAATGAATAAACTTGTTTCAATTATTTTATATTAAACATGTAACAGAATTTATGACCTGACTAAGTATTACTAAAAAAATCTGTTTATGTAATCTTAGTCACATAAACAAAAATTACGCATTGTTTTTTATATTTATTACGTTTATTAATTACAATTTAATTGGGAATATATAAATTGGTCTATATTAAATTATATCGTAATTATTAATTTTCGGGTCAAAACAAATAACTGGTAACCCCAATCCTCTCACTTATATATAGGTATAGTCTATAGTACTCTCTATCTGTCCCTTACGGGTGAACGCGCATGTCATATCTATATAATTCTTCATCTGAGCTATTTACCAACTTCCATATTTACTTAATCTATGGAACGTTAAAAATTTCAAAAAAATATACATATAAATATTTTATAAAGCATGCCACGATAACATACATAGATCCACACCTGCAGTGCTCACGCGCAGGTATCTGACGCACACACCGCCACTCATAATTTATATTCACACACTGTCATAAGAAAACATCTTTTTAAGATTGTGTTGTACTGTTTTAAACCTTATGTTCCGTTTGTTATGATACCAATAATTTTATTACGCAAGATTTTGAATTCACTTCAATATCAAATGCATGCAAACTTTATTGTTCAGGAAACCATTAAGAATTTTTAAATGAGATTATGAAGATTTTATCAGTAAACGGTCCACAGGTATACAAATATTACATTTATTAAGGTAAAAAACCAATATTGTTCATAAATAACTGTTGAAAAAGAAAAAACGCATCTTATTTATCAATAAATATATTTTTTTTAATATTGAGACATTAATTGAAAGAGACCTAACAATTACCAAAGTAATTGTTTTGTTTGTTTGTTTAAATCTGAAAAATATAACTGTTCATAATGACATTTATAATTTTTAACAATGTCGAAAAGTTATTTATTATGTAAATCATGTTATTATTAGTTTATTATGTATTAAGGTATCGTTATATATTTTATCAAAACTAGTTTTATTTTTAAGTACATATATATTAAGAAACAGAAAATTAAAAACTAGGTGGATACTAAAATTCTAAGTGTCTTTTTTCTATAGTTGAAGGAGTAAAACAAATAAGCTACTTAACCCCTAAAATAAATTAATTAAATAAATAAATAAATAAACCCCTAAGTTAGTAAGTGAATAACGAAGGTTAATGAATAAAGGATTTTGTATTCTTAATCTTCACTTCGTTCACGATACTTGGTAGTCGATTCTCATGAGTCGAAAGTAGTTTCATAAAACATGTTTTATATTTATTTTATAATACATCTTGAATATTACGACTCAAGTGCTAATGTAAACGACGTCTGTAGACTTTACACATTTCACTTTTACAGAGAAAGTAATCATTACACGTAGGGTGACCATAAATTCTTACAAAAATAAGATAAACGTTCTTAAACACACACTCTTTTCTCGATGTCATCTCTTCTGTGTTAGTCTTTTGTTGACTCATATGTCCCTTATACTTTGACGAAATTATTATTGAACGAAATGAATAATTTCAGAACGCGTAGAAAGTCTAAAATTTATCTTTATTTGTTTAATTCACATTCTGTTCTATTGATAATGTTTAAAATAAAATAATTTAGTGAACCCCGAGATGTTTTAGAAATATCTAACGATTAACGCCAAGGGTTAAATGTCTGAAGATATTTTATGGGTTTCTTATACTGTCGAACACATTAATGTTTTCTTTATTTAAATTATCCAGAAACTGACCGATTTGAAATTACAATTAGCATATATAATTCTTTAATATCGAGCTAACGGCAAAGGTTAAAATCGTCAAATACAAGTTTATGATTCATGCTTTCTATTATTTTCTATTGGTATTTGTTAAAACTTGAGTGCTATGAAACATTCTTTTGATAAAAATATAGATAACTAGCTGTCGCCCGCGACTCCGTCCGCGTGGACGTGAAATAAGAAATAACTTAAATGTGCTTATGCGTTTTACAGGCTATGTTCTAGACCTACGCCAAATTTTAGCGAGATCTGTTTAACTTTTCTGAAGATATCGATTAACACACATCCATCCATTCAAACTTTCGCATTTATAATAAATACTAGTTGTCGCCCGCAATTCAGTCCGTGCGGAATTTAAAAAAAAACTAATGAGTAGCCTATGTGTTCTTCCAGACTATGATCTACATTTATGCCAAATTTCATCAACATCCGTTCCAGAGATACTTACCTTCAAACAAACATCCATACATCCATGTAAAAGTTCGAATTTATAATATTACTAAGAGTAAGATTAGAATTGTCTATACATTAAACTCCTTGGTGCAATAAACGTCTAAATTATTGAACAAATAACGAAAACAAAAAATCATACCGAAAACCAAACTATTTCTAAGTTTGCCCATAATTTAACCTATAAATTGTAAGAGCGCAAAGTGCTTTCTTGTAAAGTTTCTATTTATAAGTAAAAGGCGCTCAATAATATAAATTTTTAATGTCACTTCAATATGCAAAGTTGCGTGAAAAAATTAACTGAAATATATATAAATATATGTATATATTGGCATTAGGCGTGGATGTGCTTAAATAAAAAAAATATGATTTTAAACTATGAATCCAGATGTTATAAAAGCACAGCCCTAGTTTGAAAACTGTAAAAGTGCTATCCCTACCCGCCACTGCCATCTGCCATAGTCTATGGTTCTTGACTTGTCTTTGGCTTTGTCAATTTGTCATTTCATTTTGTCATCACCACAATTTCTAAAGCTCTAAATTTTGATTTCACGAAAATTCAAAACAACGTGGTATTAAAGTTATTTTCTATTATAAAACATATATAAATTCACTATCAAAATGCCTAAGCCTGTTAAATTACATAGTAAAGGTAAACCTAATAGTATACAAAAAGCAAACAAATTAGATAAAGACAATGACAACAAGGATCCTGAGGAGGCTACGAGGGAGTTTCAACTTCAACTATGCTGGTGTATACAACAGCTTGAAAGATCGTTACATGAGAAAAAAGGCAACGAGAAACATTGTAAGTATTTTAAAAATTCTTTAAATACTGTCGTGGGGATACCCTAAAGTGGGCCTTGATCTCCGTCATAAGAGATCGCTTACGCTGCCTGCTCTGCTTCATCTCGTGGCAGTTGACTGCTTGGAGAAGCCCTTAACATATCAATCAGTAAACTCCATCAATGATATTTTCTTTACTAAAATGTATGTTTAAAACATAATATGTTATTAAAAATGTCTCAGTAACTAAAATTACACATTTTTTTAATAATATGAGGTGGCTATCAAGCAAGCGACCACCTGAACTTGCTGGTATAGTGAAGTAACTGCTGCCCATTGACGTCTGCAATTGCAGATCATACCTTAAATTTTGCCTACCTTTAATCAATCGAGGACAGGACGAACATAATGGCTATATTTCACCTTCCTGTGCATCTCCTCCTCTGTCAAATCCACTTCCCATTCCCACCATTACTTTAAAAGAAAAGGTGGGGAAGGAATGTGGACTAAAATAAGGCCTCTGGCACACATCAATAAGAATAAAATTAATAAACATGTTTTTTTTTCAGTACAAGAAGCATGGAAGGTGTTAACAATTCTTAAAAACAACAATCAACCTATTATCAGGAAGAGACAATTAATGAGAACTCATTTCGGTGACTATAGAGCTAAAATGGCAGCTGAGGAAAAGAAATTAATAAAAAGTATGTCCCGTACATTACAATGTAGCACAAATGACAGTTCATTAAATAGATAATAAATAATTCAATATAGATAAAGAAATTCTACACACAAAAAAAGTATAGGTGACTACATTTGTTCTATTTACTAAATTTTATAAAATAAACTTAGATGTAACTGGCTAGTGTTGCTCTGTCACAAAAATTAAAACAAATTAAATAAAAGATTATAAAAAGTATTATAACATTTGTGCTGAATATAATTCTATATTTAAATTTGTGCTTTAATTTTTAAGAATATCTCTAAGTTTTTCTGAATCACTTGAATTAAAGAGTGCAATTTCACATTATTTTCATTTCATTTAATTTTCACTCCTTCTGTGAACCAATTTTGAACTAAGAAATTTCACATATAAACAGCTAAAAAGGTCTTAATTACTAATTTTCTTTGCAGTGGCAAGTAAATTCAAAATATCCGAGAGCCCAGTACAACCAAAGGCTACATTTTTGAGAAAGTCAGTATTTAGTGCGACTGGCGATGAATCTTTTAGATTTAATTTTAATATACCTACTGAAAATTTAGATAATGGCAATACTAATGTGAATAATGACAACACTGATAACATTAATAGTACAGAAACAAATGACAATCAATTAACAGCTAATGTTGCCAGTGTAGAGAAAAATGATGACAAAAATGAAGTAAGTGCAAAAAGTGAACAGAAAAATTTTAAGTTTACATTTTCTTCGTCTAGTTTTAAGTTTAATTTTCCAATTGATGATTCTTAGATGTATTTTTTTTTTTTTATATAAGACCCACTACAAATATTTCGCAATGTTTTAAGATATTAAAAAGTTGAAATAAATAATTGGTTTTAATTTAGAAGTAAATTTTAGTTTTCCAATTAATTAATGCCAAGATGTTATGGAGCACAGATTATTTATTGTTCACTAGCTGTTGCCCGCGACTCCGTCCGCGCGCAGGAAAAAGAACTTAATAACGGTATGAATTTTTTCTCGCCATTTAAACCTTCCCTAGACCTCCACAAACATTTCAAGACTAAGATAAGATAAATCTGTTCAGCCGTTCTAGAGTTTTAGTGAGACTAACGAACAGCAATTCATTTTTAGATATATATATAGATAGATTTATACTAATGCAAAAGAGAAATAACTGACAGAAGTCAGTTGATTGTTTCATTCTTTGGTTTTTATTCATAAATTAATCATAAAGCTAATTTGTTTTTAATTTACAAATTTAAGTCACAAAGTTCCTGATATCCTGAATTATGATAATTTTCATCGTCACGTATCCTCTTAGCGCAATTGTAATCTTCGAAAAAGTTCTTTGAATTGGGCACTGCGAAGCCAACTGGCAATGGCTTCATATTAGTCGGACCCCATGTGGCAACACCGAGCAATTTGTTACTAGCAACATTAAACACAGCAGCTCCCTCCACACCGTGGTAAGATGCACAAGATTTCGCACCGATTTCATAATCTGAGACTGAGCAGGAATGGTAGCACGGGGAGTAGAAACCAGATATAAGATTATTGAATGTCAGTATTGATGGGCACAGATTAATATTGACCACAACTGGTAATTCCGTGAGGTAAAATTGTTTGTCTGGTATCACAAGATGGTGTATAATCTGTTAAAAAATGTATTAATTATGACAATAATTCTTTAATGCATACAAAATGATTACAGTATATATCACCTTGGCAACAAAATTAAGCTATACTTAATTAGCCAATGACTTTCATGACTAGTGCATCTTACAAATTAAATAATAACTATAACAAACTAGTTGTCGCCCGCGACTCTGTCCTGGTGGGATTAAAAACTCGATTAGTAGCCTATGTGTTATTTTAGACTATGTTCTACATCTATGCCAAATTTCATGCAGATTCATTTAGCCATTCTGGAGATACCTTCAAACAAACATCCATACATCTAAACATTCGCATTTATATCAGTATGATGTAGCAATTTAAATGGTTATAAAATACATTTATAATATTCCTAAAAATCTATCTTACCTTTGGGACTGTATATCCCACAACTTTATGTTCAATCTCGTCCCTATTAAATATTTGTGCGAACCATTCAAAATCATCATCAGTTCTATTAACTGTATCAAATAAACCTATCGACCGCCATTTCATTGAATTATCTTTAACAACAATTATAAAACCAATGTCGTCAAACGCTTGCTGTGAACCATTTGATGGTATTACAAAAGCTATTGCGTGTAGGCGGCCATATTGATATATTATTGAAGTCTGAACCACTTTTAATCTGGAATATTTTCTGTCAATTATTTTATTTTCTATGTAATTTTTTATATCTTTACATCTACAATATCTACATTTATTTTCTATTTGCTATCAATGATCTGTACACTTTAAACCATAGATTGTTTCTAACACTACTCACTAGCCAATAGAGCAGATGGAAGAGTATAAGATTAGTACTTGTATCCATAAGGATAAAGTTTAGTTCAGTCTACTCTATAGTCCCAAAAAAGCTATCTCATACTGCTATGAGGAACTTTACCAACAGTTAACTGGAACTTACGTGGATATACAAGCAGCGGCAGTTATAAATATCCTTGTATCAATACACACAGCAGTACACATGTGCGGGTAGTTGTAATTTCTAGAGTGCACTACTCTCGCTATCCATTTGTATCTCTTTTCTGCAACTGGTGTTGAATCTATCTCATAGTTACTCAGCGCTGTGAATACTGCAATTATTTTGTAGTTTCATAGCGGAATTACATTATATCTTTACTTTATAATAAGAAATATAAATCGTATTAAACTAGGTATTTCGTCTTTTTCTGCGGCCCTTTATCATGTAAAAGCCTCCTCCATCCTTTCCTTACGTTTCCCTGTTCTTGGCCAAATGCATCCAACTTGTTTCTGCAGTCTTTATTATACCCGATGGCCCGATGGTATAATAAAGACCAATGCCCATCTTTTTCTTGTCTCCCCACACTTTGTTTTCCTTACAGAATACATAGAGTGATTCAAACGGTCGGATAACTAGATTTTTAAATTCAGAACAAGTATCTATGACTTGTTCTAAATTTAAAAATTTAGTTTTTTGTTTAACATTTTTTGTTTAAACCATAAACTTACCAGTTTTACTTTTTCTGTATAAATCATTTGATTTTCTCCGAGGCCGAGTAAAAAAATTATCTCTCCTACATAAATAACATCTTATCAGTACAAGAAATAGTAACAACGAAATAAACCATAGCTTTAACATCTCACGGTGTTTTACGAATGAAATAAAACAAATTTTATTAGCATGGTAATATATTTGATAATTCAAGTATACAATATTGTAATACGCAAAAATAACCTTTACATTTCATTTTACAACTATTTTTTTTAGAAATATGTATTAAGTTATTTTATATGTACTGCAAATTAAAAATGTTCATTTTTAATAGACATAATATTATGGAAGATTTTGAATGATAGTGATTATGTTGTAAAAAGTTTTGTCTTGACTGACTAATTTATTCTTCATTTCTTATCCTAACCTAAAATGTGTAATGGCGCCAAATTTCTATGTTACATTTTGACAAACATAATATGTAATATGTAATTTTTTTTTAACTATTGTAATAAAATTTAACTTAATAAAAAGTATCTTACCACTAAAAAGTTTATTTGAAAATAGTTTTTATTAAACGACTTCGTATTTATCGGGTCGGAAGCTGATGTCCTGCGAAAAGTCTACGGGGGAGCCGTCCTCGGCTTGCGTCACTTTGACAGCTGTCAGTTGTGCCAGCGATGTTTCAGATGTCCAAGTGACAGTTATCGGGAAGAAGTCGTTCGGTATCGCTGGTGTTACACTGCAGTTAATTGTTTAATAAAATTATTGCATAATACAATTTGTAATAAATAAAAAAAAATTATAAAACGCGCGAAAAACATGACCATCTTGTCAGTCGAGTAAAACTTTAGTATGTTACATGTCTAAAACCTTCCAAAATTGTTATTGTTGAAAGAAACTCTTTCTAGAATGTTCCTGTACTTACGTGAACTCCAAACTGCCAGTTTTTTGTTGTCTGTTGACAACTGGAATGCTCCACAACAAAGTGCGGCCTTTTTGCGAGTAGCTGCCCTCCCATTGGTGGACAACTACCGAAGTGTTGCCAGATCTATTCCATAGAAAATTAAACATTAATGAAATATAGCAGTTAAACTTAAAAGCTATTATGGTTTTTAGTTTTTTAATTTTTTTCTTAAGGTTCAAAGGTGATCGAAGATCGAACCGTATGAATGAAGTAATTGTTCATTTATATTAAAAAACCAAAAGTGGTTCAAATATAAATAATTTTCGACCTTATTCCGTAGTGAATCATTATTAAAACTGGATTATCGGTTATTGTGGGTATAATTTCTTAGTCCAAAGCAAAAAATCGGGCTTATACAACCAAAATAATTTAATAAGAGATCACAACTCACGGCAATGGAATGTTGATGACAACATCGGTTAACACTAAATGGTCTTGCTCCAGCTCGTATTCAATGTTGACGTCACAACCGCCATTAGCGCCCTCAGATGGCCAACAGTTCACTGCATTTATCACCATGTTATTTCATGCTCAAGTAAAGTACACAAATAGGTAATATTTCATAGATCAGAATTAGTTTGAAGCAATCCAGAAACTACTTAACTACTATTTAAAAATTTTTAACCAGTGATTCTTCATACACACGGAAAGATACTGTACAAAACACAACATATAGAAAATAAACAAGGAAAACTATTTATTTATGAAAACGTTAACGTGATTTTAGTATAAAAACATACAATTCTCTAAAAACACTTAAGAATATGTACCTATTGATAATATTTCGTCAAAATCACAATAAAAATGCAAAGCTGAAAACCAGCACAGAGACAGTTTCGTCTGTCCCTACTTCTTTCAAATTACTTTTTTATCAAGTTTGTGCCATGTAATTTTTTTATGTTTTTTATTCTACTAGCTTTTGGCAGCGACTACTTCCGCGCGGAAATAAAAAAAATAACATAATAATGATATAAGACTATGTTCTACATCTGTGCCAAATTTCATCAAGATGAGTTCTGTCGTTCCGGAGATACTTTTAACCAAACATCCATTCATCTAAACTTTCGCATTGATAATCTATCTACATATATAAAAGAAAGTCGTGTTAATTACACTATTTGTAACTCAAGAACGGCTGAATCGATTTGACTGAAAATTGGTGGGCAGGTAGCTTAGAACCAGGAAACGGACATAGGATAATTTTTACCCCGTTTTTTATTTTTTATTCCGCGCGGACAGAGTCGCGGGTAAAACCTAGTATTAGTAATAAAAAATAAGATGTTGATATTTTTTTTCCTTTCTTTTTAAAGTATTTAATTATAACTAGTGTCCTACCTGAGAGGGGAGCCAGTTTGTCATCATTGCCGGTGGTGAGCCGCCATTTGAGTACGCCGACATCACTGTGCATGGGGAACGGTCGCTGGACTTGTTTTAAACCTATGACCCCGCTAGATCGGAACGCCTCCTTGTCTACGTTTGGATGAGTCTGACAAGTGTCATACAAAATTGTATTAAGAATACCATTCGGTCTAATAAATACCACTTGGACGTTTTCATGAGTGACTAAATTAGATTTCTTCGTGAACAAAATGAACGAAAATTTAATTGTTAGATCTCGAAAAAGTTTTATAATATTTCCTAAAAGTTATCTACATATTTGTTCGTCATTTGTAGTTTCTGTCCGATTGACGTAATACACTTAAGTGACGATGACGAATTACGACGTCCTTTACTTTATGAACTGTAGTTAAAACAGTTTACAAATTTTAAGCAGATCGATGTACTATCAGGGAATCAAGCGGTATTCCATTTTCATTACTGTTATGCCGTCGTAAGCGCAACTCGCTACTACTTATTTGGTTATGTTGTAGGGAGGGGTGGAGTTATTCTCGTTGCAAAGAAAAAGGCAATTTTTCTATATGTAGACACCGTGAACTGCTTTGACTGTACTTTCATATTCTACCGTATAGGATAATGGTACATTAAGTAGGGTTTTTACATGCGAACTTTAAGGTGTATTTCCACTAACCTGTAACTGCAGAGGTCTTGTATCCTTGTTATCAATATGTACATGTATACGTCCATACTGCTCATTAACTATGCGGAGCGTCAAAAGACCTGAAAAAGCAAAATATAAGTTTTCGAGAAACAATATGACAAATGATAAGCGACTTTAAAACAATTACCTGAGAGTTCAAAGTTCTGTATATCTCCATCTCGTCCTAGGGTGAGGCTCAAACGTTCCTCAAATCGTAAATGCACACTGAAAGACAAACATAGCAACTATGTAACTTTACTAGTGACGAGCCCCGAATTCGTACGACTAGTATCTTAAAATGTCCATTATTGTACCTAGTTACAATCCAAACTCTTATACAAACTGTACCCAAAGTAAAACTCGAAACTTAGTCGTATCTTACTATTCTTATTAATATTATAAATGCGAATTTTTGGATGGATCTATGGATGTTTGACTCCGGAATGACTTAACAGATCTTGATGAAATTTGGCACAAATGTAGATGATAGTCTGGACAAACACATAAGCAATTTATTAAGTTTTTTTAAATTCCGTGCAGATGGAGTCGCGAGCAACAGCTAGTAATTATATAAACACAATTTTTACAGAAATAAAAGAGTTAAATTTCCTAATGGCCACCATATATGGAAATTGACGGTCCTCAAGTTACTTAATTTTGACTTTGTATCGAAGCTGTACAAAAACATATTGGAGTTAATCATTGAATTGAACTGTTTTAGTAAACGGTAGTTAGTTAAAATAACTTACTCTTTATGGTCGGCAGGTATAGGTGCCTTGTCCTTAGCAACAGTAGTGACTTGCGGCGTGAGGGCGGCCACATCACCTTCCTTGGCAAGACGAGATACGAATGAGTCTACATCTGCACCGCGAGATGACAACTTCATTGCTGAACTTGCCGCTTGTCTGTAACACGTACATTGATTTTGTTTTTTTAATTTTCGTGTGGATTGTTTTCCTTTTTCTGTCATATTTTCTTATTGATTCCTGTTGTAAAATATTGTTACGTTGGGTTTTTTAGCGGTAATCCACCTGAAAAACTACCTTTGAACTTCGTAATCTTATATATAAAATTCTCGTGTCACGGGGTTCGAACTTGAACTCCTCCGAAACGGCTTGACCGATTCTCATGAAATTTAGTGAGCATATTCAGTAGGTCTGAGAATCGGCTAACATCTATTTTTCATACCCCTACTAAGTTTTTTTAACTGCGCGCGGACGGAGTCGCGGGCGACAGCTAGTATTCTAATATTAACGTATTCCACACTATACTAAAGATGACGTACAGTGAAAGTAATCTATAGTTAAATCTAATCAAAATATGGATATTATTCTAAAAGATTATTTTTAAGTTGTCACAAAGTTTTTCTGTAACTACACCACCGTAAACAAACGCCACTGTACATGTGTCAATTAACCAGAATTATTGTGTTAAAATATTCTAAATTGTTGGTTAAAAAAGAGATGTTAAATTGATGTTTTTGTAAAGGTGCATTGGCAGTGGAAACACACAGTTAGACACAGACAAAATACTTACGTTTCACGAACCGGTGTAGTGGGCAACTTCTCAGCTATCGGAGAGCTTGATGACATGGTGACTGATGCCAGAGAGGAATTACCGAAACCACCGCCTATTGAAAATATTAACATATATATTTATAACTGCAAAATTAAATTAATCAATCATAGAGAGTATGTTGGTGGCTCAGGGGTTAAGCACCTGACTTGCAATCTGCAGGTCTTAGGTTCGAATCCTGCCATGTAACGATGTGTTTTTCGATTTAAATATGTACATATATCCGACGTTCTTACGATGAAGGAAAACATCTTGATGCTGCACATATCTGAGTAGAAATTCAATGATATGTGTGAAGTCAACCCGCACTGGATCAGCGTGGTTGACTAAGGCATAGTCGCCCCTAACTTGGGGTAGACTCCGAGCCCCTAAGTATTGTATAGTGAGCTGATGATGATGGAAAGTATATAGGGCCTCTTGAGTCAGTTAGATAATGTTTTTTTCAACATATATGGTTTTGTTTAATAAGGAATCTTTCCCCTGAATTTCACAGTAGTACAGTCAGTCGGTTTTTTTTTTAAATTAACAAATAGAATTATAGAGCTCACTGAATGCGGTGCTGGAGCGCGGAGTCTGCCCACGTTTGGCCGCCTCCAGTCTCTCTCGCTGTAATTCCTTCGCACGCTCGCGCATACGGTTCGCAGCTTCACGTTCTTGTGTCTGTTAGAATTATAATTTTTTTCAAGTTATTTTCTCAAAAATTTAGTATACAAAAACATCCATTATTTTAAAGCTTGAACATAATTCCCCCTGATGTTACATAGTGATGTGGAAAGAAGATATGTACTAACTAATTGAATACCTATTAACTCCAAATCTAATCCATTGTGTATTAATTTAATCAAAAATACTATTTCATTAAACTAAAGCACTAATCTCTACTATAATATACCTGTCTCACTGCTTGGTAGATTTTCTCTTCATGTGAGTCCATCTCAACAAATGAGCGAACCTGGAAAGAAAAACATGATAAACCCAGAAAAAATCTTTTACAGTCCATTAATATATTGTCTACAATAAAATGTTACCTGCGCCAAATTGACACTCTCCCTGTAACCAAGTGCCACAATCTCGTCAAATGCAAACAGCAAATTGAAAGCTTGGTTCAACACTTCCGTCTCTGTTAGTTGAGTGCAATACTCTGGTACCTGATATTAAACATACAATTTTAAAGTGGGATAGGTAGAGTATATAGTAAAAGAGCTACTCTATATATTAATACATCAAGCTACAAAAAAATATATCAAGAGAATTCAGCAAACTGACACAAGATGCTTTAGTGGTTAATAGAGAAGTATCTAAACAGTTAATTTAAATGAATGTCAATAATTTAACTCATTTAAAAAAGGCATACATTAATAGAAATAATTTTAATTACCTAATATATATACTATGAAGGATATATAATATTACTTACAACTCTACTGAACAGCCGCAATGTTTCCAAGTCTTCTAAAATGTTACTAGCCTTAGTTGTAATTAGCAACATATATAACTTATCCAACGGCTGATACACATATCTAAAAATAGAAATACAATGTCTGTAGGAACAATAGAATTTTAACCAAAATATAATAAGTACCAAAGTATAATATAATATAATATACATTTTGTAAAAAAAAGGACAAGAAATTTACCTGACAGATTCTGTCTCTACAAAAGTATGTTGCCTTCCACCGGTCATTAGTTTCGGAAAGGCTGCTAATAACCCTTCTATACGTGCTTTCGTCATCTCTACAAACTGCCGAGACACTAATGCTGAAATTGAAATAATTGTTATCTTGGCGTGGCTTCTTTAATGAATTATTACAATAAAGGATGAAAACTTTTTTAAATACCTTTCCCTGCTTTCGTACATACTGTCGCAGCTATAAGCACCTGAAATCAAATGAAAACACACATTGAAATCATAAAAAATTTATGCCGCAAAAATATATTAGTTTTCAATCATTTATATTAAATTTTTCCTAATTTTTCTTCTGGTACTAATGAGATATATATGAAGGGATGTTTAAAATAAAGTAAAATCACATTATTACCATTTTGAATATAAATATTATCCGATATTTTGGTGAGTTTCGTGTTTAAAATTTTTTGACAACAATCTGACACACTAAGCGAAGATGACGTGTAGACATTTATTTTTTAATTTTCAAATCAATTATTTTTGTTCACAAGCAACACTTTTGACACCTTCTCGACAACTTTCTTGTTACGTGGATTTTTTTATTTAACTAATCCTTTACCATAACTTAAAAGTTACTTTATTTTACGTAATATTTACCACATCTAATAATTTAATGAATAATCTGATTAAGTACGAGAAAATGAACATTTAATTATCTTTATAAAATTATTGTGGAACAGCGGAACGGAACATCAACCATCAACCAAGCAATGCAATAAAAATGTCAGATATGTCAGCACCGAACTCGTAGCACATTGTGTTCGTTTTGTATTTTCGTACATTTATTTCTACATTTCAGTGAAAAACTTACATTTTTCTAAAGTTATTACTATTGCTGTATGTAAGATGAAGGCAACTATTTAAGTGGGAGATTTAATTCTATGGAATTCGTCTTGATATTTCAAAGGCCAACAAACAAACAGTAGTGAGTAGATTTAATTATTTTGCATCTTTACACTTTTAGTTGTAATTGATACTTAAGGTTATATGCTCTCGTATTGGCGTTTGTTATTGTTGATATACTATCATTATTTCGGCTACTGATCCTACATTTAATTTGCATACAATACATATATCTTTATGCCTGATAGATTTTAGGTTCGAAGAGTATTCTTATCGTATTTAGTCAACATACCCATTACTGATATTCAAAGTAGTTTGTTATTCATCTAGTACTAGATATAGTTACTGTTGATATCTGATATCAACATGGATCAACATTTATTAGAGAGTGATTTTGAGGTATTTCTTATATTAGTATTTATTTATAGTTTTCACTCAATAAATATATTTATCAAGGTTCTATAATGTCGAATTTATTTGACTAATATGCTAAAGCTCATTTAATATTTATTATAATTCATCTCTTAATTTTTAAATATTGATGTAAAATTTGCATACTAAAGGACAAAACCACAGTCCGAAGTTCAGAAGTATGCATAGAAATGAGGAGATGTGAATGCCGTAACCGTACAGACGGGGGAGGCTCGGGGGGCTGTCCCGGGGATGACCGGGACCCTCTGATAAACTCCCCTATTATCTTGCAGGAGGAGCCCCACGAAAATCCTAACCTTGTAAGATCTGTTATCAATTTGTATTGTAGCTAGCACAGTTTATGTTTTGTGCACCCTACAATGTCTTGTGTACACCTTAATGCATGTTTAAAATTAGTAAAAAGGATAGCTCGACTGACTATACACTGACAATCTAAAAAATAATATCAAAATTCATGACACCTCACTGCAATACCCATAAAATATAAAACCTTCTTGTCAGTCAGGCAAACAATTTTACATGCATTTATTTATAGTTTTTACATAGCTAAATGTTGTAGTTTTTATTTGCTCATTTAATAATTCATTACATATATACAAATTGTATAAACACACAAGATTTTTACACACAGAAATTTATGTTACTATACGAACCCAGTTATCATAAAAAAAAAAGTGCTGCTGCACTTGGCTGTATAACTAATAAGTCTTCTTAATAGAAAAAAAGTTGTTCTTTTTTTTTAAACTGATCTTAGACTAGTTAAGGACTTTTAATGGTCTTTAATAAGATTATGACAGATTATCTGGCAGATTAAATATCAAACCAGGTAATTGACACACTCATAAATTCGTAAACCATTATCTTATCTGTGCAGTTTAAGTAATGAGACTTTAAATTGAATGACTAATACCTTTGTCTATAGGAAAGCATTTCAGTACTATAGTAAAGTAACTAAAATGTGCATTTATGTTATAGTTATGTTATTTTCTTGTTTATGTGTGTGTTAATTTATGTAATTTAAAATGAGGAAAAAATTATATATCATGGGTACTCCAAAGAAGGTGGGATTGTGTAATATATAGGTTGTAATGAAACAGCGGTTGGTTTGTACTCATTTATTTTGATGATATGTTATTCAAAACTACCTACATTTACAATATATTTATGTTTGATAAATATTAATACAAAAATGTTATCAATGCAAATGTTTACATGGATGGATTGGTTGAAGGTATCTCCGGAACAACTCAACGGATCTTGATGAATTTCGGCAATGTTTTAGAACATAGTCTGGAAGAACTGTAAAAATAATTTCACATTTCCATTGAATTCAAAAATATCTATTCAATCTTAAACACTTTCATATTTAACTAGCTTTTACCCGCGACGCCGTCCGCGCGGTATAAAAAAAATGCACACAAGATAAAAAAGTTCCTATGTCTGTCTCCTAGTTCTAAGTTACCTCCCCATCAATTTTCAGCTAAATCAGTTCGACTGATCCAGAGTTATAAATAGTGTAACTAACACGACTTTCTTTTATATATATAGATTATGAAATCAAACGCATCACTCGAGAACCGTACATACTTCCGTTATTATCGGTAGCCTATGTGTTTTTCCAGACAGTGTTCTACATCTATACCAAATTTCATTGAGATCCATGCAGCCATTCTGGAGATAACATGTAACGAACATCCATCCATCTAAACATTCGCATTTATATTATTAAGTAAGAAGAATGATTTTCAAGTTGATTTTGTTGAATGAAATTTTATCCGAATTTACTCTATATTAATATGACTATATTTAAGACAGTATTTCAGGCGGACGAAGTCGCGGGCAAAACTAGTATGTAATACTTGGAAAACAAAGCTATACTACGTTAAAATCTAATGTATAAAATTCTCGTGTCACAGTTTTCGTTCCCGTACTCCTCCGAAACGGCTTGACCGATTCTCATGAAATTTTGTGAGCATATTCAGTAGGTCTGAGAATCGGCCAACATCTATTTTTCATTTTTTTTTAACTGCGCGCGGACGGAGTCGCGGGCGACAGCTAGTATGTTATATGTTTCAATACAGATTCAATAGTGCCTTTACAATCGCATATACGTAAATCAAGCCCTTGACCTAAACAGATAGGGCGAGATCATGGATTTCCATTTGGCACAATCCTGACAGATATAGGGTAGATGTACCGTTTGTGGCCACTGTTCCGTTTGTGGCCATTTTGACATTTATAACTAAATATTAACTGTTTAGTTATTTTTATTGTATCACGTAGTTTACTTTAGGATTTTTTGATATGTTGGCAACGCTGTGAACTCTTCTCTTTAGCCGTTACGCGTATTGTGTAAAAAATAATTCAAAACATTTCTGGACGTGTGGTGTATCTGAGAAATTTCATCGATTTCTAATAAGAATCTGCATAACGACCCTGGTAAGTAAATTAGTGATATTTGTCGAAAATCTTAATATTCTTTGAATATTTTTTATTTATACTATTGAAATAGCTTAAAATTAGATAAAAAAACATTAATTTACTAAAAATAACCTAAAATATTAATAAAATAACCCATGGCCACAACTGGTACAACAAAAACATACAAGCGCTACTTTTAGTCATGCCATGACCACAAGTGGTGCATGTATTTTCCAGTTTTGGCCATCATATTTATTTGCTTGACAACTTGAGTTACTCGCGTGTATATTATGTGGTTATTAATTTTAAAATAATTAATAAAAGATGTTAATCATTAAACTAATAATTAATTCTTTAATTTTTTCTATTTTAGAAATTAAAATGCCATCGAAAATAAAAAAGAAGACCGTGGAGAAAATTCCAAAGTCTTCTCAAGCGACAATCAGCAAACCTAAAAGGACGTTTTTTAAGTATTCTGAAGCTGATTTAAAAAAGGCTTTAGAGTTAATCAAAAGTGGAACTGCTATTGCATCGGCATCTAAACAATATAATATTCCTAGAACGACATTGCGTAATAAGATGAAAGGAAGAGCTCCAGAATCTTCAGGTCGCGTGGGTCCGGAATCTGTACTTGGTCATCATATCGAAGAAAAATTGGAAGAATGGTTGTTAGGGACTAGTAAGATGGGTTTTCCGATAAATAAGGATTTTTTGATACACTCTGTGAAACAATTAGTGGAAGCAGAAGGGATGAAAAATCCGTTTAAAAACAATATCCCTGGAAGAAAGTGGTTTGAAGGTTTCCTTAAACGTCATCCATGCGTTGGACAAAAAAGAGCTGAACATCTTTGCAAGGTTCGGGCAGTTGTCACTGAGAGTGGTATACGTTCTTGGTTTTCGCATGTGGCCGAAGAGCTTGGTGAAGATATTAAAATTCTTGAAGATCCTAGACGGGTTTTTGATATGGATGAAACAGCAATACATCTTGCGCCAAAGGGTGGTCTTGTTTTGGCCGAAAGAGGAAAGGCTGTCTACGACGTAGCTGGTAATGAGAAAGAAAACGTAACGACGTTGTTTAATGTTAATGCTGCTGGAGAGTTTGCACCCCCATTAACAATATTTAAATACGAACGATTACCGAAGATTTGTGTTGATTCTGCTCCAAAGAATTGGGGGATAGGGAAGTCGGAAAACGGATGGATGACTAGTGAAGCTTTTTATGAATACTTCACAAATGTTTTTTATCCATTTCTTCAAGAGAGCGAAATTGAACTTCCAGTGATTGTATTCTTAGATGGTCATGTCTCTCACATGTCGATCCATCTAAGTAAGTTCTGTAAAGAAAAACAAATAATCCTATGCTGTTTTCCGCCACACGCAACACATATTCTCCAGCCACTCGATGTATCTTTTTTTTTCCCGTTAAAACAACGGTGGAAGAATTTGGTCCGTAATTGGCGAATCGAAAATAATGGTGCTGATGTGCAAAAACATAATGTCCCAGCTTTTTTGTCAAAGCTCATCAATGAAGAAAATTTTGTTAATGTTATTAAGAGTGGATTTAAAGCTTGTGGCATATGTCCATTCGATGCTGACGCGGTTGATTACACTAAATGCGTTGAGATGAAAGAATCTCAAAATAATCACAATATTTTTAACAAATCTGATTCACAAAAATCATCACAAGTTTCATCTCATCGACAATTCGTTGAAAGTAAAATTGATGCAGAAGTTTTGCAACGATTCAAGAACGCAAGAGCCGCAGGCATTGGTTGGGAAGCTGATGATAAATATGAGCTTTTGTATGATCTTTGGGTCAAGGCTGTAGAAGATGATAAGAATGTTGATATTGAACTGCAATCTTCATCGTGCCTCACTCTCGCGTCTAAAGATCTCAATCCATCGATTCCCAATGACAACGACATTATTGAATTTCCGTTTCCTGAATTTTCAGAGTCTGTTCTTGATGATGGTGAGTATATAATTAGACAAAACAAAAATTTGAACACTTCCTAATGTTAATCGGTTTTTAGTGTCTTTCCCTTGGTTTTTTAATTTAATTTTAAAATCATGTTTTAATTTAATTTTGTTTTTTATTCTTTTTTAGTCGATGAACAATTGGAAACCTTCATCTCTCACAGTCCTAAGCAAAATTCAGATTTTGGAGTTCCTTTCTTACTTGAACCTCCTATCCCTTTAGATATTGATAATGAGTCTACCATTGTTAGATCAATTCTTCCTTCAATTGATAACGCTATCCAGTCATCACCTGTTACTATTGAGGTAATAAAACCTGATGCTGTTTCTTCTGTTAGCACGGAAAATGTATCTAATACTATAACAATGCGTCGAAAATCATTAGACGAAGTCATAAATGAAATAGTTATGTGGCCTAAGTCTAAAAAACAGTCATCAAAGCGCAAACGTGCTGCTGAACATTTGCCTTCAGTAATAACAGCTGATAAGTGGATAGAAATCATGGAAGCTAAAGAAAAAGAAAAAAATGACAAAGAAGAAGAAAAAAAAATTAAAAAAATTGAAAGAGAAGAGAGAATTGAAAGAAATAAAAAGATGAAACAAGAGAAATTAGAGGAAAAAGCTAGAAAAAAATTAGCTAAAGAATTAGGTACCTGCGAAAAAATCTGTAAAACCGCGAAAAATGTCTAAAAATTAACTTAGTTCTTTACTTGTAACAGTTTTATTATTTTATGTTCAAATACGTTAAAAATAAATTGATATTTTGCTAATTAATTGAGTAAATATTAATAATATTCCATCCACCAAAAACTTTTATTTATTATGGCCACAAGTGGTGCAACCGATGGCCAAAAGTAGTACTTCTATGGCCACTACTGGTGAAACAGCAGGTATGATTAATTATTTATATTTTTTTAAACTAAAGTAAGTTTATAAGGTATTTGCTTTTAATTATTCGATAACTAATGTATTAAAGATATCATTTATCCATATTACGTTATTATATACTTTACTTAAGTTAATTAAATTCTAAATAAAAAATATGGAATCGCTTAAAGTGGCCACAAACGGTACATCTACCCTATATCTATCTCACTTCCACACACGTCAACGCATATAAGCTACGTCGTTTACTCCTAATGTTGCATTTAGTATGTCAGAAAGTCGGCCTATATGTATCCACGTATAATTACAATATTTTTTGCTATATTTATTTATTTCTTCTATATGTCGAATCCCGGCATGTACCAATGTGTTTTTCGATTTTCGATTTACATATGTACATTTATCCGAAAATCTTACGGTGAAGGAAAACATCGTGATGCAACCTGCACATATCTGAGAAGAAATTCAAAGATATGTGTGAAGTCAACCAACCCGCACTTGGCCAGCGTGGTTGACTATGGCCTAGTCACCCCTAACTTGGGGTAGGCTCCGAGCCCCTCAGTGGGGACGTATAGTGAGCTGATGATGATGATATGTCGATTAGTAGTTTATATGTAAGTAGTTTTGGTAACAGAAATCTACACTAAGAGCCAAGCCACCCCTAGCCAACGAACCGAACGTCAGTGGCTTAGGAATTAAGCACTTGACTTGCAATCTGCAGATCCTGGGTTCGATAAATGTATGGGTGGATGTTTGTTAGAAGTTATCGGAACAGTAAAACGAATCTTGAAATTTGCCACAGATGTAGAACATAGTTTGGAAGTACACAGAGGCTACGAATTAAGTTTTTTTTTTTATTCCGCGTGTACGGAGTCGCGGGTGACAGCTAATATGGAACATATTAAGCGTTGCGTATTCGCAGGTGAAACATAAATCCCATAGCAAATTTTATGTATATAGATTTGATTCATAAATACCATTCACGCTTAAATCGAATTCCGTTACAATCAGTGGCAGCTTGACAAATTGATCTTTTGTACAATTGTTACGAGGCACGCGATATCTTAACAAACACATTGTTAATATCAACTTTATATAAATACATCTATCTATATATATATATATATATATAAAAGACGTGTTAGTTACACTATTTATAACTCAAGAACGGCTGAATCGATTTGACTGAAAATTGATGAGGAGGTAGCTTAGAACTAGAAGACGGACATAGGAACTTTTTTATCTTGTGTGCATGTTTTTTTATTCCGCGCGGACGGAGTCGCGTGTAAAAGCTAGTATATATATAAAAGAAAGTCGTGTTAGTTACACTAATTATAACTCAAGATCGGTCGAACTGATTTAGCTAAAAATTGATGGGATAATTTTTACCCCGTTTTCTATTTTTTATTTCGCGCGGACGGAGTCGCGGGTAAAAGCTAGTATATTATAAATGCGAATGTTTAGATGTATGTATGTTTGTTACAAGGTATCTCAGTAACGGCTCAATGGATCTTGATGTTTGGCACAGACGTAGAACATAATCTGAAAGAACATATAGGCTACTAATCAAGTTTTTTTTAATTCCGCACCAACGCAATCGCTGATGACAATTTGTTTATAATATAAGTAGTGAGATTGTAAGCGGACGGTGAGATGAAAAACCAATAAGGCCCTGTAATAAATTTTATATTCACGCAAATATACCTAATTTTCTTGTCCTCTTTACTGAGTAAGGGCATCAGTATTTAAAAGCCATAATTACTTGGTAACTAATCGACTTAAATAAGTTATTTCTCATGACCTGTCTGCCTTAATCTAATATATAAAATTCTCGTGTCACGGTGTTCGAACTTGAACTCCTCCGAAACGGCTTGACCGATTCTCATGAAATTTTGTGAGCACATTCAGTAGGTCTGAGAATCGGCCAACATCTATTTTTCATACCCCCCCCCATTTAGTTTTTTTAACTGCGCGCGGACGGATTCGCGGGCGACTGCTAGTATGATATAAACTGATTTATGTTGTTTTTGATTATTATGATATAGCTTAATATCAAATTATAGCTTAGAAAATTCTTATGGTCAGAATAACAGGAAAAAAAATTAAGTTTTTTTTTGTAAAATGGACCTTGTATACTTGTACCATTTTGTAATGTTGATGTTTAGATTATAAGTAACGTAATAATGCCAAGGACATTGAAGCTAAGATTATAGTTTTATAAGCACTTGCACGCTTCTCCGTCCGCTCGAAATAAAAAATTAGCCGCCGTATATTGATTTCTATTATTTTAAACATATTATTATGGCGTCTTTATTTTTCATAAATAAAGTTTGCCTAATAATTTTAAATTGTAATTTTTATATAAAGCATATTTGATTCCTGACGATTACGTACAAAATATGGAACAACTTTACGTACAAATAGATGGATAGATGGATGTTTGTTTGAAGGTATCTCCGGAACGGCTCAACGGATCTTAATGAAATTTGGCACAGATGTAGAACATAATCTGGAAGAACATATAGACTACTTATTAAGTTTTAATGCCGTGCGGACAGAGTCGCGGGCGACAGCTAGAAATTTAATATGTCTGGTGTTCACTGATATCATTTTAGTGATAGTCAAACTAATAAGTTAAAACCACGCTTCAGTGGAAACGACCCATAACAATGGCTTAGTGTGTGCTTAATTATAAAGATAATAGGCATAGGTGGGCACAGTTAATCAAAAAGTTAACTTCGTTAATCGTTAATTCGTTAAATAAAAATTTAACTTCGTTAATCGTTAAAGCGTTTAATTTACGAAAATTTAACGCAAATTAAAGTTAACAGTTAAAGTTAATTTTTGTTTATATTACGAGTATAAGGCGCAAGCGGGAAATGGCCATACGAATAATCTCCGAATCGTATGGACCGATTTTGTCGAGACTTTCAATAGAACTTAGGCTATTTTTTTACTGCGCTTACGAAATCTCGGGCGATCGCTAATCCTATCTATAGTTTAGTTATATAATATACTAAATATAGTTTAGACAATAGGAGCGATGTACTAATACCATAATAATGACATAGCATGCACTAGTTACACACACTTATATACTACACTGACAATGATAGACAATTGACTTTTTCAGTCAATTTTTTTATCGACAATCCGACGTCACGGAATTAGAGATCTAACTAAATTTAGACAACACAAATTTTCTATTAAACAGTTAAGACATGTGATAATATAAAAAAAAAAACTTTTGTGCAGTATTTACATTTATCTGTTACTATTTGCTCCCGGATATTCATTTGCTCATACTCCAACAACTGAACATTTAATTTTATGTATAATTTGGTAGTATTTTTTATTTTATTTTAGCTAAGGACCCATGAACAGACTAGACTTATCATTTTTTACGTACTTTTTATTTATTTATATAGATTTATTAATAAAACTTCTAACATCAGAGGAAACTTATTATAACATTGATAAATAAACTATATAACCAATCCACAGTGATACATCTCAACGCATCAAACCATACAATGCCTTCGATAACTTCTATCATCTATCGTCCGATCTATTGTTATATGTTAAATCAAGTTAAATTACTCTCAGTGTATAGAGCAGAAGTTACACGACATAACGAAAACAACCGATCGCGGGTGATGTCTTCTCTCTTTCTTATCACCTATAAAATCGTTATAGTTAATTAGTAAGAATATGTTTTGAATTATTTTCAACGACAATCGATTAATTTTAAAATAAACTTTCGATATACGTAAAAAAATCGATGTCTTTTTGTAAAGGTCACTTGTGGCGACATTTCATATATTAAATTTAGTATAACACAGTTTAACATTATTTCACTAACATAATTATTTTATCTTTTTCCTCATTCTTTCTCGTTTTGTCGTATACTTTTTTTTGTAAACAAACAAATTATCTTCGCTATTGTCTTTGCGCAGCGCACGTGCATCCCCGACAATTAGAAGGGTTGGGGCCATAAATCCATCGAGTTCGTTATCGAATTCTCTGTGCGGCTGTCCATTTGATCCTTTGTTCATATTTTTAAAATGTAAAATTATTTTTCGTTGACTATGAAGAAGCCCCAAAAAACAAACGACGGTAATAAACACCTAAATCCCTTTTGTTTTTGAGGAACGTTTATTGCGTGCACATTTCGTCTTTCGAATTTTTAAATTTATTTTTCATTGTTTGTTTCTTATCTACGCAATGACAAAAAAATCCTATTTGTACGCTTTTTCAATTGAACCATAAACTATTTTTTTTATATTTTTTATTGTCTTTAAACTCCAACATTAAAATAAACATTTTGTCTGCAACAAAGTTTAGTTGTATTTTAGGTACGACGTTGAAGAGTAATGCACTCTCGATTATTTTGATTGCTATTCAACGCAGAGTTTATCTTTTTTAATAGATTTTGCGTCTCACGTATAACAATTATTGTATTAAGAGTAAAGTGTTTTCGAACCTTATGTTGATTTTATAACAAAGTCTTGTTCTAAAAAAAGTGATGTTAAATAAATGAAAACCAGTTTTAATGTGAATAAAATGTAATAAAGACTTTTCGAGACATTTGTGTCAATGTGAAATAATTAATAAACTTTGAAGGTTTCTAGCGCCTAAACTTCGCAATATTTGATAGAGGTAAGTTTGTTTAAATCGTCACTATTTTCTAACAAGGATTCTGTGGTACTCTTTTGATCAAGTCTATCCCGGCCGCTCGGTGTATTGTATAACATGCATCACACTCGCTCGTTCTCGTTCTCTCTCGTTCTCGTTCACCATTCGACTCGCCGACGGTCGCCGAACATAGCCGAACTTACGAATGTAGCCTGATGCATAATTTAAATAATATGACAACACGTCAATAAGTATCTATTGTAACAATTAACGGACTAAATTAACGGAAGTAGAATTTAGCGGAAGTTAACAAGAGCGTTAACACTTTTTGAATTTAACTTAAAAGTTAATCCGTTAAGGAAAATGTTAACTTCGTTAATTAACGATTAACGGATTAACGAGTTAATGCCCACCTTTGATAATAGGGTTAGCTATATTTGACATTATATTGATGCTAGTTGCCGCCTGCGACTCTGTCCGCACGGTATTTAAAAAAAACTTAAAAGTAAGTTCTTCCACACTATGTTCTACATCTACGCCAAATTTCAGCGACATCCATGTAGCCGTTCTTGAGACACCTTCTAACAAAAATCCATCCAAACATTCGCATCTATATATGTAAAAGAAAGTCGTGTTAGTTACAATTTTTATAACTCAAGTTCGGTCGAACTGATTTAGCTGGAAATTGATGGGGAGGCTAGAATAGCTTAGAACTAGGAGACGGACATAGGAACTTTTTTTTTATCTTGTGTACATTTTTTTATTCCGCTCGGACGAAGTCGCGGGTAAAAGCTAGTTTATAATATAAGTAAGATATGCTAGAGACAAATTATAATTAATTTTGCCGTAGAATCGCGGTACTTGGTAATTAGTAAAGTAATCATTTTAAGATTTTATTTGATAAAAGCGATATAACAAAGTTTTAAATACAAAGGTCTTTATTTAAATTTTACATAAGCATCCGTTACCTTCAGTTTTGTTAAATAGATGTTTTGTTTATTATTATGAAGAATATTTGCCAGACGTCGCAAAAAATAACAAAAAACAAAATTAACAAATGAAGCTTGTATTTCTTTTGACAGACAATTGATTTATTTCTTGTTGCCTTGTAGTATTTGCCTTCAAATAATATCCAAGCAATGTAAAATCACAGGGCAAAAATATAAACATACTTGCTGTCGTCCGCGACTCCGTCCACGCGGAATTAAAAAAAAACATAATAAGTAGTCTAGCCTAGTACATCTTTGTCAAATATCATCGGGATCCGTTGACTCGTTCTGGAGATTCCTTCAAACAAACATTTATCCATCCATCCAAATATTCGCATTTATAATATTAGTAAGATAAATATAAAAAATAGCATATAAACAATGTGACTGCGTTACTCTTTGACACGTGGATAGAGCGAGAGTGGCTCATTTATTTCTCTTTCTGACTCTTTCTTGTAACGAATTTTGTTTCGTCCTTGAACTTTATCACTATTTTATTGTTAATTCCCGCCAAAATAGCGAAATTCTTAAAAAATACACATCTAGTATAATTAAGAGCTTTTTATGGAATTAAAAATTTAAGCTGCAAAACAATATGTCGCAATACAATTTGCTTGAAGTTGCCTTTTTACGCAGTACATTTTTTGTGAATGGAATCAGTTATTAATTATAATGCTCGAATCTCATAAACGGAAAATGCGTAAAACATCCTTTGCTTTTAATTTAAAAAAAAGACAAGCTTGTTCATATGCCAGTATCAAGCAAGCTTAAGTATTACTTAAATTATATTTAGCCATTTAAGTGTGCTACGAACAAAAGCAATTTTATAAACCGCAATAATTTTTAAGCCACATTTAAAACATCTCAATGCTTGTCAATGTTTTATTTTATATTTCTTTAGTAGTTAATTCTTTTGTGAGAATAAAATTTATTTCAGGTCTTTAAACATAGGGCAAGGTCAATAGCTTAGTCAATAAAACTCCTTTTCCACAAAGCAACTTCAGTCTTTGGGGGTAGATCTTTCCATGAAGAATAGATGATGCCGCTCTTTCCAAGTTGCTATATCCATTTGTATGTATGTGTTAATGTAACTTACTAACAATATTAATCTGACTGTGTGCAGTCGTGCGGCATCTGCACGATGTTTCCTTCGTGCATGTCGCTGCTGCCGCGCCGCAGCGAGCCGCGCCCGCCTCGCCCCGGCCAAGCGCCCGTACTCCTCAACGTGTACGACATGTACTGGACCAATTGGTAAGAACACGCGTTCCATCTTACTATGTTACTTACTAATATTATAAATTTGAACTTTATATGGATGGATGAATAGAAGGTATCTCCAGAACGCCTTAATTAATCTTGATTAAATTTGGCACAGATGTAAAACTCATAAGCTACAAGTTTTTTTTTCCGCGCGGATGGTTGGGTGGACGGACAGTTGGTTTTTGAATACTTTTTTTATTATGCCATCTTTATTTTGATTAGAACCGGTAAGATCTCCTGTTCCATTTTTAAAATAATTACACTTTTTTTTTTAATTAGGCGTTCTTTAATGGCCAGTGATATTTATAGACCGTTCTAATGATGAGCCAATTATCGAAGTTGTTACGAAATAGGACGCCCTGTTGGCCTAATTATTATTAATCCAGTAACTCGACCATTTTGTAGTCTAGCATTAATCAGATTTTTTCAGCCGAATTTTAATACAAATATAATAAAATTGTTAATTTTTTTTCGGTCCTTTATACTTAGACAATATTCAAGATTTAATTTATATGTGCCTCTATGTTATGTGTTGACGAAATAGATGAAATGTTGAAGAAAAATACAAAGTTGCCTTTGGTCATTGAAAAATTTTTACATATACATATTTCTCTGACTTCACAAAGATTTTCTACCTTTTTAAATTGTTAGTAATCTTTACCTGCATAAGCAAAACCAGGACAAAGCGTTATTACTGATCATGATTTCCACTCAACGTCCATCAGCCACAATCAGAGTTGTTAATTGATCACTAAGGGAGTTACTTAATGGGACTATTGTCTATTTAAAGAATGTATAAAAGTATTTTAGAGTACTTATTTCAAACATCTCTGTTATTACAACTCTACGGAACAGTGTCGAGAGTACTCGAGGGGAGAACTGGAACTAAGCCGAGCGGAACTTGGAACTCGAATTCGCTCTTTTGCCTCTGACATTTGAACATATAGAAACTTCTTATTATTTTTCAAATAAGGTAAAAAATTGATGACAGCTGCAGAATTGAGCGCACAAAAAATAGTCAATTGTTCGTCTTTATAATTTTTATTTTTTTTAACCTCTTAGGTAAATCGAAAAATTAATATTTCAAAGAGTTATGATTTTTAAATTTTAAGTTTCAACTGCCTAATGATTTAAAAAAATATTATTGTCTCAGTTTTGTCAAAGGGAATAAAAGGGATAGTAATATATTTTTACAGATATAGAGGCAATCATATGAATTCCGTTGTCTTCTAATGTCTGACATCAGATATTTGGTATCAGGTGTCGTTAATGTCACGTCAGGTCGTTGACTTTATTATCAATTGATTGTAGCTATTAGTCAATATCTTTATTACAGATTGTCGTCTACAATGCTAAGGTTGAAACAAAATTACTGATATGATTTGATATATGTTCATGACTTTGTCTCTATCTTGCTTTATTTTCATTTATTTATTTGATTTCCCTGTAACATTAAGACGGTACATATTGGGAAAATATTTTTTTAATTTTTTTTCAAAAAATTACTTTATATATTATTATTCTAAAAAAAATAACAGGTGTTTTTATAAAGCAAAAAAGCAGGTAAGTTATCTTCAACAGCCTTCAGCAACATATGAGAAGGATACTTCCTTTATTTATTCATCCTCTCCTCTGTCAAGTGCATTTCCTCTTCCTGTCTTTTACTTATTATAAAAGGATGGGGAAGGGCACTAGTATTTAACCCCCGGCATACATATTTATCTTAAATTTATCTGTTATTATAAAGAGGATATATTTTAATGTTTGTTTGTATTGAATAGGCTCCGAAACTACTCAACCGATTTGAAAAATTCTTTCACTGTTGAGAAGCTACACTATTCCTGGGTGACATAGGCTATATTATTACTACATTTCTTTTTATTTTTTGCTGATGAAGTCGCAGGCTACTTTCACTTGACAAGTGTCTTCAGTGGTATAACACTGGGTGTGCCATTCGTGCAATAGCTAATGTTGGTGCGGACACCACTTTAATATGTATGCCATTTTACCCCACTGCACGTCTTCCATAGTCCATTTGTGTAATGTTCCATAAGCAAATTTTCTATGTTCTGTGTAATTTTCCACAGGTACACGGCGGGCGCGGGCGTGGGCGTGTTCCACAGCGGGGTACAAGTCCACGGGTCGGAGTGGGCGTACGGTGGGCATCCTTATGCGTTCACGGGAGTGTTCGAAATCGCGCCGCGAGACGAACGGGAGTTGGGGGAACAATTCAGGTTCAGGTGAGACGTGGAAATATGTTTTGTGAACTAGCAACACAACGGAGACTTCAACGAATGAGTTCTTACAGATCGTGTTATGGTCCTTCGAAGTCATTTGCATTAAGCGCGCAGCTGAACTTGAGCCGCTAACAAAGATTGAAACATGTGACGTCGTAAACCTAAAATCCAAAAAAAAAATAGGATGGCTCATTAAAAGACATATTTTTAATAATATTTATTTTAAATCTGAATTTCTCGATTTAAATTAAAATTATTACTTAATAATTTTAACATCTGACGCTGACTCACTTGATACATAGTATGGAGTCTTTAAAATTTTGTTTCTGTAATGACGAATTCCCCCAATTACATATTTAATTAGTTATTGATGAATTGTCGGCTCGTTGCTAATGGTGACCGTTTAAGGACACTTCAAACTATAATCAGCGTACATAATACTACTACTGTTTAAAAAATCGATAGCAATTTAAAAGGAATACCATCTCCAACTTTCTTATACTTTAAAGTTATGAAGTTATAAAGCTCTCTGTATTTTTTAACTATTATTCCATGAAATAAGTCCAATTAAGGGACATGAAAAGATCGTTAGATGTTTTCTTTTATTCCACCTCTCATTTCTTGTTTTTTCTTTGTATCATCTCCAATAGCACTTAATATTAAATACTTATTACATAATAACTATAAAACACTGATAACAGTTAGTATGTATGAACAGACAGAGCGTACACATCGGCTACACGGACTTCAGCGAAGAGGAGGTGCGCCGACTTGTTACAGAGCTCGGCAAGCAGTTCCGCGGTGACAGGTCAGTAACCTGTCACCAAACTATCACCAACATGTCATCAAACTATCACCAACATCCAACCAACATGTCACTGACCAATCACCAAACTATAACCAACATGTCACCAACCTATTATCTCACAAAGCAGCAAAGCTAGTAATAGATTTCGAAAGAATTCAAAATTAAATACTTTCGGCTATTTCGAAAACTTACTGCTTTATTTACTACAAATATAATAAAAAATTTATAAAAAAGACTTTTAAGTATACAAACACACTTTAGATAGTATCTTTAAATTAAATAATATTATAACAAAATATATATTTCAGGTATCATCTTATGAACAATAATTGCAACCATTTTACGTCCGCATTCTGTTTGGTGAGTTTGATATTATTATTAAAAATAGAAAGAAAAATGATTAAATTTTAAGTAAATTAAATGTTTTCTAGTAAATTAACTGTATGTGTATATAATTTTCAGGCGTTATGTGAACGCGACATCCCCGCGTGGGTGAACCGTCTTGCTTACGTTAGTTCCTGTGTACCATTTCTACAGAGATGTCTACCCAAGTATGTTAAATATTAATAATTAATACAACCTCATAGACCTATTTATAGTTTACTAAAAAGATTACTTGATAAATAACCTATGTGTTCTTCCAGAACTGAAATATTTACACAATAATTTTTTTACTCAATTTAATTTAAAGATACAACTTAAAAAAATGCTAACAAGATATAAAACAAAAACTTGAAAACGGAAAGATTAAAAATGTTTTATAATAATGTCCAAAAAGGCTGGAAAAGGCTTTTTCCTAAATTTGTGCCAAATTTATTAAAATCCAAACAGCAGTTCTGTAGATATGTACGTTCTAACAAACATCCAAAATTTCACATTTATTATATTAATAAAATAAGATTAAATAAAAAAAGTAACTTTAAATTTAATAAAAAATACAAGATTAATTAATTAATAGATTATTATGGTCTTGGTTTGATTCAATGATATAGAGAGTGGCTGACGCCGGCGGCGCTGCAACACTCGCTGGCGGCACACTCTCGCTCATCTTCACCAAACACACCACAATAGCACCGTTAGTATATATTTATATATATTTACTAGCTGTCGCCCGCGACTCCGTCCGCGCGCAGTTAATAAGTTTATATGACACGTTCGTAGATTTACCATAGCAGCGCCATCTATTGATTACTTACTCAACCCAGTCGAAAGTATCGACATCTGTTAGAATCATTTGGAGTTAACAGATAATTGTGACTGTCAAATAATAACAGACAAATAATTAGCAATAAATTAAAATTGCGACTATAATTTGAGATTTAAACTATCCTATCTCTCAAGTTAGATCGAACTGCACATGGTGTGCGAATTTTATTATAATCGGTTAAGTGGTTTAGGACTCCATTGAGGACAAACATTGTGACACGAGATTTATATATATTAATCTTTATTATATATGTACAAAATACTATGTCAAAATTTTATATAAAATTTCCATGTTAATTATGCTTCTGAATATTCACAGTTAAGTTTAGAATCACATTTTAATAATATTAAATTAATAATGAGTTTTTAATCCCTTGTTAATAATAATAATGGGTAAACCATGTTAACTATATCGAGGGGTGAAAGGCTATTTGTTTTAAGCGACATTTTTTGCGATATTGACTTATATATATATACTAGCTTTTACCCGCGACTCCGTCCACGCGGAATAAAAAATAGAAAACGGGGTAAAAATTATCCTATGTCCGTTTCCTGGTTCTAAGCTACCTGCCCATCAATTTTCAGTCAAATCAATTCAGCCGTTCTTGAGTTATAAATAGTGTAACTAACACGACTTTCTTTTATATATATAGAAGATATATTCAGAAACAGAGAATTTTTCTGATTCTGAATATATATATATATATATATATAAGTCAATATCGCAAAAAATGTCGCTTAAAACAAATAGCCTTTCACCCCTCGATATGAAATCCCATGTTAATATTGAGTTTGTGATCCCAAGTTAATAATAGATATAGAATCACATTTTAATAATCCCAAATTAATAATGAGTTAAGAATTATTTATTTATTGATGGGTTTAAACTTTAATTTATTAATAAATCATATGTTTAATAATGAGTATGAAATCACAATTAAATAATTGATACAGAATTCAAATTTAATAATAATGATATAATTTTGTCTGCAGCAGCCGGGCGCGGCGCCGTCACCGCGAGTGTTGTGTGTAGTTATATAGACATTGACAATTGTTCTGGCGCATTGTCGAATTATTAATGTATGACTAAATGTATTTCATAACTTTTTGCTCCATACAACAAAATGGCGACTGTTAAATAAAAAATAAAAAGATAAAGAATTGTTTTGTGTTTGAGAAAATTTAAATTATTTCCTACAAAAAATTGTAGTGATTGTTTTTTGTAACTAAATTTCTTATCGTATGTAAATTTTCAAGCGCCATTTTTGTTCCTATGAGCAAATAGGTTATGTAATTTTTTATTATGTAATTATAGTTAAGTCTTTGAACGAAATACATTTGTGTAAGTTTGTTAAATAAATCTACCTAATATTGAGTGCCTTGGAGTGAAAGGGATGTGACTAGTTTTTAATATGTGTGTCCCTTTCCTCTGCAAAACATGGCCGCCACCGTTACACATTTGCTTCACTTTGTAACGTGTTTTATTTTAATTTATAATCTATGACTGATGACGTTCCGATTAAAAATCAAATTTTAAGATGACATCTGTCAAATCTGACAACCACTAAAGACGCCATTTTTGGTTTTACATTAGTACCTTTTTTTTAAATAGAAATTTTTATTTTACTTTGATTTCTTTTAATAAATGACAATTTTATTTTATTATAATATTAAAAATAACAAAATTATAACTGAAATTCCCACCGCAGTCACCAAATTAAAGAATAAAAATATATAAAATTTAACATTAAATTACGACAATATTTTGCATATTTTTAATACAAAGCGAAGAAACCGGCACTCTTTGTTAGTCGTGAATAAGTAGGTTTAGACATCCGTCCGTTCTGGTTCAAACATTTAAAAGTGAAATTGATTGCGCGCGTTTTTTTTTTAATCTATATCTGCCTATTAATGACATTAATTAATAAATTTTTAGGTTATGTTCCTTATATAGTTATACGTGTTTTTTTTTCTCTTTCCTGTAATTTTGACAACTCATATGCATATTTCTGTTATTTATATTTATTTAAAAAGGCGTAAATATATCGGCCTACTACAATTTTTTTCATATTTAGTATGCAATTTCGGTTTAAGGTTTTTTATAAAACTTCACTAATTTTTTTTCAACAACCAATTGATTTTAATTTAACGTTGGTTTTCACTGCCCATAAACTTCTACCAAAATATTTTCATGATTCTCAAATTTTTTTAGCATCACGCTTTTTTCTATTTTTTTCTTATAATCTTTCATATAAAAGTATTAGGTAAAAAGAGAACATAAATGACAACAGATTTAAAATAATAATAAGGGTTCGTTAAGTGAAGTTATAACTAGACAATAGCAAAATTTCAATCTATTTATTTTGATAATGCGCCAACAGATGTTTTTTATGACGTTTTTCAAACGAGAACCATTTTTTTTTGTTTTACAGTTTTATTGTCTATGCATATTTTGGCTCAACCTGTGTGCCTTTTCCTTTTTTAATCTGTTGACAGAACGTCTTATTTTTATTTGCGACATCTTTTATCTGTCTTTAATTTGTAATTAATTCCCATTTGTAAAACGTCGTATCCTTGTATTGTGAAATGTATATATTACATAGTATTTCGCGAGCGGGGGAAATAATTCCGTTTTGTTAATAAATTATTACCATAGATAATTTAAAAGTATTTTTGTCATTTTGATGATTAAAAAACTGTTTAAAAAATTCTAAAATCAAATTGCAATGTATTTTGTTTCTAAAACTGGTTTTTTATTTTAAAAAAAGGATTATTTCTCCCGCTTCGCTGTCATAAGGAACATTCTAGAAAACAAGTGCCACGTTATTACAAAGTTGTCGTCCATTAAACATGTGGTGGTTTTTTTTTAAATTTTTAACCCCCCAATCCCCACTAGTGTTATGTGGTGAGGGTTTAAGCAACCCTATCCTCTATACTTAAAATCACGTGTATTTTACTACGAAGTAAAATTTTATATTTCAAAATATAATTTTATTAATTAAAGGCATTTATCATAAATAAGTACACATAATTTTTTTATTTTAGTTTCCCCTCTTTATTTCGTGATTTTTTCCCGGAAATTATCCACATTTTCGTACCTCACATGATTAATAGACGATGCTAAAAATAGTTGTAATTTTAGAAATTGTATTCGTAGGAACTGTGATGGTCGATTATTTTCATTATCTGTGGATACCGACTGCAGTGACTTGTCACAAATGTCGTCATCCCGCTCATTCTCTTTGAATTAACAGAGATAACGTGTTAAGACAAGTGTCACAGCATTCGAGATCCTCAGCAACATTATTTAGTATTATAATAAAAATTCATACGATTTAAATGCATCTAGATTTTATATGGACTTTAACTAGCTTTTTATACACCCCTATTTTCTAATTTTATATAGATTGCTCTTAATTGTAAATAATCCTTTAATAATTTTAATATGCGTATAAATGAAAAAAAATCGATTTTTAATATATCGATAACGATAAAATCGAAATGTCATATTAATTTGCCATATGTTATTTTTTAAAACTAATAAGTTATAGTTATAGATTTATAACTTATAGATACATAATACGGAACACGGAATTGCGAAAAAAAAAGATCTCCGATGGAATTTCTTTCAAATAAATTTTCAGTGTTGTCATTTAAAATACAAAATGACATTTGAATAATCGATTCTTAATATGTCAAACTTGTATAAAACACTCCATCTATAGGTTATATATCTATAGTTGTAGTTCTTACCCACTAGTATTAAAATGAAATAAATTTCACAAAACAATGCAAATTCAATTACGCAGTTAGCAAAGAGTAATTATCTCTATGGTACTACGCTTTTTTTAAGTTGTAGTTTGTCTTTGTTCATAAAGTTTCCCGCTCTTTTCTAGTGTGTAACTACATTATTTCTTTTTAACTATCGCAGTTTTAAATTCCCAGCACCTTTTTAATATATTTGTCATATAAAATCAAAAGAGGTTATAAATTAGGAAGTTTTTGTCACCTACATTATATAGTAACTTAACTAACTCTATAATTCATTGTAATCTTAGATGGTTGAAATTATTAATAACAATATAACGTAGACCTGTTTATCGTAGTTGTTGAATTTGTTTAATAATTAAAACAATTTAAAATGTTTAAATTCAAATATTGAATTGATTTGGTTTGTGAACCAAATTCAAGAATTAAAAAAATTACGTACCTTTTTTTGGTAATAAATTTACATAAGCTAATCATGCCGAATTTTAATTCAATTGGTTTGTAATGATAGGGAATGATCTTATTTACATTGTTTTGCTGATTTTTTTTATGTTATAAGTTATTTTGAAGAAAATAAAATAATAAAATCGTAAAAAACTGCATAGCTTAGGTTTAGAACCTATTAAATAACATAATAAAACGAAAAAATGTCTAAAAAGTGAAAATGTGTGTTCTGTATAATGTAAATTGGACCATTTTCTATTATAAAAATGGTGAGTGTGAACATGCCTTTACTATGAAAAAGTACGAAATAATTTTATTTATTTATTCGAAATAAATTACGACTCAAAAAAACTTCAAAACAGTGTACAAGAGAGGATTACCTATCGTTTAAAATTAATTTAATGAATATTCATCATGATTCGCTATAATAAAGTTTTATCATTTTTAGCGTTGGCAACTTTCTTAACGTAAATAAAAAAAAATTGTTTAAACATAAACCTTTACTGAGAATTTTAAACTGCCTTTCATTCGAAAATCTATTTTTTGTAATCTGTAACCATTTTATTTTCTGAAGTTAAATCATGTTTATGTAGTTTATAATATTAATGTGGTTTGGAATTATTATCAGTAAACTTTAAGACTATGGCAGCAACGAAAGTAATACACGAAATAAGATTTCTTATAACCTAATACGATAAAACTTTTTTAAATTCAGAATTATGTTTTGGTTATAATAAAAAAAAGACAAATGTGCTTTTTAAGCTGCCAGTAATTTGTATGGATATCTTTACTTTTTAATCGAAAGTTTAGTTTGAAAAGTTACAATAATCTGCTTGAAATAAAATTAAAAAAAGATTTTTCAGGCCTCAATTTGTCAAAAAATAACCCATTCAAAGCGAAATATGTAAATGTTTTTCTTTAGTTAGGATATTTGAAATATAAACCATGTCAAATCAATTCACGAACATCAAATCAAAATATTATGTTGCATTTTACATTTGGATTACATCTTATTGTCTATGACAGTGATTGTCAAACTTATTTTCTTTCACCGCCCCCTTTGAAAATCAATTATAATTCAGAGCCCCCTAAATTTTATTCAGCTCTAAAACTTAAAAACCACAATTTCATTACTTTAATTAATTTCAATGCCCCCCATTTTATGGGCCCCTTATCGCCCCATCTTAGGTTTCAAACTTTGGGAAACACTAGCTATGACGTAGATATATAATCTATAGATACCTAATCTAAAGCTAAAAGTGAGGCGAAACAAACACTTCCGGCAACACATTTACGTTGAAACTTCACTTATATAAAACGCTCCATCTATCAATAGGTTATGTATCTATGGTTTGTGCCTTTTGGTTAGATAAAATTTACTGAAATAATAGTGAGTTGAAACGAAAAATATAGTAAATCGTCTTCATGAATTAAATTTAAACTTAAATATTAGCAATGAGACGATTATCTGCCGCTAAGTAAACATTGACGTATTATTGAGGTCACGTGATGCGAAAATTATTAGTGAGCGGCGTGTATGGACTTTGACGAATAATCGTCTTATTGCATGCATGTTAGTTTAAATTACAGTTTCATGAATAAAGATTTACTGTTTTTATGTATTTGCTATTTTCGTCCGCATTGAATGGGTTATAAAATTATTTTGACATTCTGATGTCGGTTTTAGCAATTTTCAATTTTTTTGTGTGGAGTTTAAAATCTCTATTTTGTATTACGAATTGAATATTGTAATGAAATAGGTTTTAGTGTATATGGAACTCTGTTGAATACTTGTAAAATCTATTCAGTGAAATTATTAAAACTTGTAACTCATTGAATGGTTATAATTTAAAATATTTCTCATATTGTCAAAATAAAAATATATATTGACAAGTTTTTTGGAACGAATAAAATGTGTAAAGTTTTCATTGTTTTATTTTATTTTTTTGTAGGAAAATTTTTCGACCAACTTTAAAGTGATAATCAAAAATCAACCTTATACCATTCGGATAAAGTTGATAATTGTATGGCAACACTAAATTTTTTTTCCACTATTTTCAGCCTTAACTAAACAGTATAAGGTTTATATTTAGTTATCACTTAAAATATTCAATCTCCATTCTGACTTACTCAAAAGTATATAATCCCAAAATGAATATGTCTAAAAATCTATATATATAAAAGAAAGTAGTGTTAGTTACACTATTTATAACTCAAGATCGGTCGAACTGATTTAGCTGAAAATTGATGTGGAGGTAGCCTAGAACTAGGAGATGGACATAGAAACTTTTTTATCTTGGGTGCATTTTTTTTATTCCGCGTGGACGAAGTTGCGGATAAAAGCTAGTTTGAAATAAAACTGCAAAATAATCCTTAATACAATATATTTGATATTCAATTCATTGTATTACAACGATCCATACATTCATTCTCTCACAAAACCACAAGTTGCGGACCAAATTACATCTAAAACTACCGTCAACTTAACGCTGTCATAAACTTACAAAATATTATACATTTAAAAAGAAAACCCACAAGAATCTGTGCCTCCATTTCACATTAATTGTGAACAAAAAACGTGCTTATGAAAAAAATATTTCAAATCTGAAAAAAGCAAAACAAATATTGCTCTTAGCTTAAATAAACCGAAAATATTTCAAATACATAAATATCCATAATGTTTATAATCAGATTTTTAAAGAATCTCACTTATTCTAATATTGATTTGACGTGGATTTCCACTGTTACAAAATATTTCCCCATTACCAATATTTGTACAGTAAAAACGCAAGGTTAATTTACTTTTTGTACGCTAAAGATATTTATATATCTAAAAGTTAAATTTTACTTATATTATGAAGGTAAATTAAAAAAACTTCAGATTTTACGACACGTGTCTATTAAGAGTGGTAATCAGTTTGTTACATATATTAATTTAAAATTATTTTTATCTTAAAATAGTCGTTACATTAAATGTAATATTTTTATAAACAACTTCAAAATTGCAGTGAACGTGCAAACAAAATTATTCAATTCCAAAATAAAGGCAGCAAATTGATTTTTTTCTTTGCATTTTTATTGAATATAAAGCAATTTTAACTCTATTTGAAACATTAAATTTAATTCAAGAAAAAAATTTTCAAAAGAGAAGTTAATTTTAAAAATAGATTTCGACATTTTTACAAGGTCTAACACTTTCTATACCACCATTGTATGTAATCCATCTCGGTGAGTTGGTGGCATCGAACGTGTTTACATGAATTTAAACTGCCTTTAAGTTAAATGTCCATTTTGTTTAGTGTTTGTCAAATATATTTCAGTGTCACATTATCAAAATCAGTTAACACCTCGCTTGCTATGGTGAAAGTGGTTATTTCTTGTCTGTGGCGGGCGGCGGCACTCCTGTCACTGCAGCAGTCGCACTGTTGTTATTACCGGCACCGCTGTAATTCTGTAAATTAAAAAAATATATATATATTACAAGGTGGTAAACGAGCAAGCGGCCACATGAATTCACCGAAATGGCGAAGCGATCGCTGCCTAAAGACATTCGCAATTGCAGATGCGTTGCCTACCCTCAATCGACAAAAGACGAGACGCACAAAAAGAGAATATTTAACCTTCCTATGCATCTACTCTCCATCCATGGGAAGGGAAAGGGGAATGAGTCCTCCATCACTACACTCATCAGACTGTACTTGGAATTACTTCCACTTGACGTCTGTCTTCTGTAAGTTCGTGGTATTTCACTGAACGAGGCAAATTCGTGCAACTGATGTTGTTGTTGCTGACGTCTACCACTGTTAAATAATAATATATTAATACAACGACAAAAACGCCTTAACATATGTGAGACGTTTAGTTCCTCTTTCCACTAAGAAACCAGTCATCCTAATATTCATGTGTCTGATTTTCATTGTCGCAGCAAGCATTACTATTCTTTTTATTTTCTTCAGTGGGAATGCATAACTGTTTCATAGTACACTGACCTGGTAGTACTGCGCCCAGGCCTGGGCGTCCATGTTGCCAGTCTGTTGGCCTCCCTGCGACTGCTGGTACTGGAAACATAAAGATTTTGTTATATGACGTCATTATGTTGCTTAATATTTGCTACGGACCTTTATATTCCACTAGACATGTTATAAACCGTGGTATTCCGTGTCTATTTGATTTCCGCCATTGTTGAAGATGGTAGCGGTTAGGGATTACATTTTCGTAGGATTTTTGTTGGATTGACTTCAATTCGCTGGATTGCGGGATCCCGTTTTATAAATTACAATTCTCAGCAGATGTGTTAGAAACACCAACTACTTATAATGTTTTCTAACAGTAACTTTAACTGGAGCTTTTAATTCGAAACGAAGCAAAAGCTATAATTTTCAAGCAGCAGGCTTATGTCCAGCAGTGGACAGACAAAGGCTGATGATGACCTGTCTAACGGTTATCTATAAAGGTTGGTGGTGAATGTGCAACGGATTACATACCCGTTATACAAATGCAGCAATGGAAAATAATATAACATTAGTTCTATTGCTTAATAAAAATCACAAAACATCACGTGTAGGGGTGGGGAGGGGGGTAAAAAGAGGTGGTGCTAGTGACATAATTTATTTTCACTTATGCCCGCCTGGTCATATAAATTTCTCAACAAGTACAAGTCATAGTAAAGATATCTTACTAATATTATAAACTAGCTTTTACCCGCGACTCCGTCCGCGCGGAATAAAAAATAGAAAATGGGGTTAAAATTATCCTATGTCCTATTCCTGGTTCTAAGCTACCTGCCCACCAATTTTCAGTCAAATCGATTCAGCCGTTCTTGTGTTATAAATAGTGTAACTAACACGACTTTCTTTTATATATATAGATAAGATGCGAATATTTGGATAGATGGATGTATGATTGTTATCACATATATCCAGAACAGATTAACAAATCACGCTTAAACTTGGCATAGGTGTAGAACTACTTGACTGTGTTTTTTTTTAATTCCGCGTGCACGGAGTTGCGGGCAATAAGCTAGTTTTTTATAAATATGTGTGTGTGTGTGTATGTGTGCCTCACCCCCGGCCAGCCGTGCTGCTGCTGCCATTGCTGCCACTGGTACCACTGCTGAGCCGTGTAGCCGCCCCACTGGCCCTGCCCGCCCGCACCAACCTGCTGCCCCTTGCCCGCCCCGCCCGCGCCCGCCTGCCCGCCCGCGCCACCAGCGCCGCCCCAGCCCCAGTTGCCCCAGTTACCCCACCCTAAAGAAAACACAATACTTATTATAGGATACTTTTAACAATGGTAGACCAACATCAATTGCACGAATAGGCCGAGTCAGCTGATGCAATACCACAACCACACAGAAGATAGATTTGAAAGTCATTCTGCGTTGAAGAGTGTGCATTCTTCCTCTTCCGTTTTCTGCACTTTTCTAACAAGAAAATGATGGGAAGGTAAAGTTGCTTTGATGCAGGAAAGGACGCAAAGGAATGGGAAATAATTTCTTTGCGTCTCCTCCTCCGTCGACTAACTGTGGGAAGCGAGTTTTCATTTTCGGCGGTCACTTCGCTATTTTGGCGAATTCATTTTGTCGCTAGGTCGTTTGCCATCTTATAATATAAAAAGACAATAGTATCACACGTCAGGTTCTTATAGAGATGTATAAGAGTACCTTAGTGAAGATTTAGTAAGTATGGAAATTAAATATAAGAAATTGAATCAATAAAAAAAGCAGTGTAATAATACCTTGGTTCTGGTTCCAGTTGCCCCAGCCGCCCCAGTTGTTGGCCCACTGGTTCCAGTTCGCTTGGTTCTGCGTGTTCATGCCCTGGTTCTGATTTTGGTTTGACCCGTCCTAACAATATTCAATTTATTATTAATAGAATATTATCTAATCAGTTCAAAGAATAGACAAAACTAATTTTTCCAAAAATTTATACTCAATATAATTAAATTAAATTCAAATGCATTGAAGAATTCGCGGTTTTGCGTGAAATAGCTAATAACTCGTTATTTTATTTTTGAAAATGGTAATTAGAGTTTGTTAACATATTCATTGCCGCCGACACGAATGACGAGTTTCATACGGGTTGTGTTGAACGTATTAATTATAGTAGTATTAGTAATTAATATTCGCGAGCGACTTTATTCACGTAGAATTAAAAAAAAATGAGATATGCCTACATGTTATTCCAGAGAGTAATCTATCTCTGTTACAAATTTCATTCAGATCCAACCATTCGTTCTATTGTTACTTAGTACATCAACATCCATAATCCATCCAAACTTTATCAGTTATAATCTTTCCAAATATTTTTTTTTTTACATATAAGAGATAGGGGCAAACGAGCAGCGATAACACCAAGGTGTTCATCGACGCCCATGGACATCTGCAATATCAGAGGAATCGCAGATGCGTTGCTGGCCTTTGAGATGGTGATACGCTCGCTTCTTGAAGGCCCCTAAGTCGTAGCGGTTTGGAATTTTTAAAGCGAAAGTTTACATGGATGAATGGATGTTAATCAAATCTCGCTGAAATTTTCTGAAAGAACAAAGACTACTAAGTTTTTTTTTAAATTCTGCGCCAACAGATTGACGTGCCACTTTACAATGTTCTAAGCCAACAAAATGTTTGAGAGCCTATATAAGATGTTTTTACCTTGCCCTGTGTCCTGGCGAGGCTGCCTTGTACGCCGGCAGGGCCCTGCGCTCCGCGGCCCCGCCCTGCGCCCTGCGGGGGTGCTCCGCCGCGCTGCCACGACCCCATGCCCGCACCCATGTTACCTGCACCACACATTACGTTTCAAACGTTGATATAATAACAAATAGGTAATTAATTAGTAATTTAACAGTGGTAGATCCCGCAACAACAATATTTGGTGGGTGCACGAATTGGCCGGATCGACCGTTGCAATATCACGACCACATAGAAGACAGGCGTCAAGTGGAAGCAATTCCGCATAATTTTAGTCCTCTTTCCCTTCCCATCCTTTTCTTAATAGGAAAGGATGGGAAGGGGAATTGGATTTGGCGGAAGAGGGGAGGCATAGGAAGGAGAAATAGTCTATGCGGCCTATTTTTATATATGGAGATCCTCTCTCATTTTGAGATCCTCTCCTGAAAAATTGTCAATTTGCACATTGGTCCTTATTCGTAGGAGCCATCGATACATCGATTTCCCAACTTTTAATGATAATAAAACATGTTATTAGACTTAAAGTACGAGAGTGATTGAGTTTTTGGTGGAAGTAGACGATTTTAATATAACATTAACCTGGTCCAGGTCGTTTGTCTTGCTGTGGACCTCTGTTGTTGGCGCGATCTCTACCAAAGCGCGAGGCGTCACCTGGCGGAGGACCGCGGCCCCGCTCACCGCGCATGCCGGGACCACCGCGACCTCCACGGAAGTTGTCACGATCGTTGCGACCAAACTCATTGTTTCTACATTAGAAAAAAAAACATTACATTAAAAGTTTAATACATCAATTGCAATGATTTCATGTAGAGATTTAGATTTAGCAAGGAAGCTTACGGTGTAAGTCAAAATTAAGACTTCCCTACATGTGCTTAGCGACGCACGATATGACGTTTCATTCCGATTTTGTATAAAGAACAAGCGTGTGGCATCCCTCTAAAGATATGATTGTGTTATGACAGTGAGGGTTGTGTGTAGATGTCAGTAGATACCTGTTGTGCTGTGGTCCGCCCCACTGCCGGTCGAAGCGTCCGGGCGGCACATGACCGCCGCGGTCGCGCCCGTTGCCGGCGCCCCAGCGAGTCTGCCCCGCGCCGCGCGCCGCCGGGCCCCAGCGGCCTTGACCGCCGCCCCGCCCGCCGCCGCCGCCGCCGCCACCGCCACCGCCACCGCCGCCGCCCCATCTGTCCTCTGCACACACTACTAAATTAACTAACTTGCTGGCATTAAGCGTTTTTTCGGAGTCCAAAATTTGATATTGAATGTTTTATAGAAAGAAGCAAAAAAAATTTGGGAAAACTAAACGAAAACCTTATTTTCCGATTTATAAAATAGATTTTCATTTTAAACATTGTTTCATTTTGTAAGTATGGTAACCCTACAGATTTTAGTACGATGCGGCTAAACGTGGGCCGCTTTATTGAAGAACGTATCGTAATGTCAATCCGGCTACTCGTTGAACCGCCGCATTTCAAAACAGCCCTGTTTTTGATAACAACTAGCCGTAATGTAATACGGCCGTAAAATTATACAATATGACTGCGACATATATACGTGTTTCGACGTTAAAAAGCCACAGTAGGTTAGCGTACCTCTGTCCCGTGGGAAGTCCCTAGGACGTCGGTCATCTCTGCTGTGCCTGCGCTCGTCGCGCGCGCGCTTGTGCGGCGGATGTCCGTCGCGACTGGCGCTGCGCTCTCGCTTCTCGCGCTCCCTCACCACGCCGGCCGCACGCGCCTCCTTGTGGAATCCCTCCAGTATCTTCCTCGCCTCCTCCTCCTCCAGCTCGGGGTAAATCACCTCGTCGAGCCAGGTCCCCTTCTCCGGCAGCGTGAAGTTTGCTAGAAAACATACATTATAGTCAGCGACTGGTATTGGTCGATCGCGACCGTTTCGCTCGATTGCACGACAAGACGAATCGATTCATCGTTATTCGTAATTATAAATCGATTTATAAGTACGAACAGACTGAAGGGATTCGCGTGTCGGTGCATCGCGACGGCGGGAGACAGGACAAAGTGCGAGTGAGACTGAGAGGGTCGTATCGGCGCGAATCGGCTGGCTACCAACCTTTCATGTCCACGATAGCCCCGTCGGGCACTTCCTTGCCGTCGGCCTCTTCTCTTCGCTTGTGGCGCTCCTTGTACGTGTCCTCATCAGTGACAATGACAACGGCGACGCGCCGGTAACCGTCGAATTCCCTCAACTTGCGCCTCTGGGCCGACGGGTATACGTTCGTCTGTTTTTACGTTACGGCGACATACATACGGTGGTCGCCGGCGTCGTTAATGTGGAGCAAAACGAATCATATTATAGAAACGTCCGGGTGCTTATGGCAGAGCGACACCTAGAACAAGCTCAATAGAGATCCCAGACGCTTTAGTTTCGCACTTTGGCATTCGTTTGGCTAAGTTTTAATCGCTTACAATCTAGGCTACTCACCTGTGCTGCATCTAAAAACGCTACGTTATAACAATGACAGTTAAACACTTGGCCAAACTCGGTTCGTTCCGATCTCGATTGTTCCTGATTAAGTGACTGCCAGAGTAGGTAGGTACTCTATCGTGTTGGGAGTCTCACCTGGTCCAGTATATAGTTCCTCCTGCGTCCCCGCGCCATTTCCAACAACTTGAGCACGCATTTGGCGCACTTGGTCACCATGGCGTCCCAGCGGCCCTCGTAGCTGCTCCGGAATGGTTTACAGTCCACCTGAGATCGAGGCCACAGAGTCACACGACTGAATATTGATAGACACGGCAGTGTTACGCTTAGCAGACTTACAGCTATCTTATATCTATGAGAAATAATGTTATATTTTGATACCAGGGACTCTCTGCGCTGACACGACATAGGTTTCCTCTTCGGCGGGTGATCCACTGGTATCATATAACACGTGGTGTTCGACCGCTACAGGTCAAAGTGTATTATTTTTTGCATTTTTTTAAATAAATATTTTGCAATTAATGTTGCTGTAATTTGCACCCTGTTGAAAATACAGACTAACATTAGTTTGCAGCTATGTATTTTATGTTCTCTTTTTATTTTGCGTTCTTACTTATTCATGCTGAAAGAAAATCAGATTAATATCTTGGTATTGTGTAGTGTTGTGTGACATTTTTGTTCAAAATTTCAATAACAGCTTCATTTAATTATTACTTTATATTTGAAATACTACATAATTGATATAAAAAAAAAATAATTTGTTAGAAACCTGATTTAACATACTAATTTATGGATTACAAATATCTTTATTTAAAACTAAGAAAAACTACGATTACTAAAAAAAAATTACCAAAGCTATATTCATTCAAAACAATCAAAATATAATATTTCAAATACTTTCAACAAATATATTCATAGAAAATAAAAATTTAACGCTGCTATTGCAATCTTTAAATGTGTAAATCATTCATTTTTACGTAATATTAAACGTACTACAAAAACATAATTAGAAAATAATATATTTTTACTATTTATATGTGTATATTTGTGTAATGTGCATATATAATTATAACATATAACATACCTTCATCTTATCAAACAGCGCTCCAGTTGATAATATGTTGTATCTCTTTTCGGGATGTGCAGCGATGTGATTCTTCGCCCAATATGTCTTGCCACTACCCGGCATGCCTACCATTAGGATCACCTATACAGAAATAATATTATTACATTTTATTAGTATAAAAAATTTAAATACTTAGAAACATTTCTTGGTCCATCGCAGAACGAAACCTATTTAAATATTGAATCTCGTTTTTAGCTCGTTTCCTTCGCTTTTTATTTCGTTTAGCCGCCGTTTTAAAAACTGAAGATTGAAAATTTGTTTTTAAATATATTTAAAACAAAATATTTCATGAACAAATATATGAACGATTCATATATTTGTTCCATCTGGGATTTGAACCCAACACCTACTATATTATTCTATTTTTTAGACACATTACAATAAATATAATTATTTTTTTTACGTTGCAGAAAATTTTCGTAGTCTCTTGCCCATACTCCATATTCAAACGTTCAACATAGTCAAGGCATATCTTCCTACAAAATAAATTCTTGCAATAATTGTTTCTTGCTTAAATATATTGACTACCGCTACCGCCATTTTTAGTAAGTTTTCACCACAAACGCCATTTCTAAATTTCCCCTAGAAACATATCCATTTCCCCAAGAAACAAATCCATTTCAACGAGAAACAAATTCATTTCCCCCAAGAAACAACTTTATTTCCTCAGCAATTTCTTCACGAAACAAACGCAGTCCCGCCTTCTGTATAAACCCACATCTGGTGTAGTATTTATTTATTGTGTTTTTATGTAAATATCACCCCCAATAGTAGGTGAAGCCGACATAATATCGGCAGGTAGCCCCTACCTCCAGAGCGACGGGCGCACGTTATAGCCATATTTTGTACATCGGGCCGACGCTGCAGTGGCCAGGCGGACTATGTATGAAACAAAAACACAATTTCACCAAGATAAATGTAAATATCAAAGTGAAGTCATGTATAAATTTAGTAAACAAAATATTAGTTACTTTTGATATTGCCAAATCAGCCTTTTACTTCCATTGATTTTCCACATGAGTCTTGAAACATGACCTTGTCATTGTAGCTATTTATGTAATCTTTCAACAACTGCTTTTGAATGTCATTTCCCCGCATCCATACGATGATAAGTTCATACGTTGTCTATTTTAGTTTGGTTTTCACACACTTATTTTTCCTACTAATTTATCGAAACGTATTTTTTTCGTATATGTTTTCCTTGTTCTGAGATATTTTAGTTTATTTTTGTCAAGTATCGAACAATTTTTTGTGAGAAACAAACTTATTTCCCCCAAAAAACAAGTTCATTTCCACATACTCATTTGATCTTTAAGATGTAGACTTTTGTAGTACCTACCTGAAATACCTTTTCTTATCCTTTTTATAGCCATTTCAGTGCTAAAACGAATCATTTGCCGTACCTACTACAATAAAAATAATTTGGTGACCTTTTGTCATGCATTGACACTATTACGTAGAAAATAATCTTGCTTTGCTTGCTTTCTTATGACAAATGTATTGTGCTATCGAATTTAAAAAGCACTTTTGCATACCGGGCATTAATTCGTCGCGTTATAACACTTTTCAAATATCTTGACGGCTCAACAGTGCCATACCCTCCCCCCCCCCGCACACACTACACCTAACTGCGATTCATGCGAAGTTAAGAGCCGCCAAGATATCTACAAACATTTGTATGAAGACGTCGAGATCATACATTTGTATAAATACAAAAACGTTCCATCCATAGTATCAAGACATTGTAATCGCAGTACTGACCTCACAGTCTGCTGTAGTTGGCGGTGGCCGTGGTCCAGGCAGGGTCTGCGCGTGCGCCATCAGTACGTAGCCGGGCAACATGCTCGCTTCCTCACCGTCCAGCTCCTCCTCCACCACATATCTGAAATGTGTCTGAGTTTACACTCTATCTAAACCAGGGGTTCCCAAAATATTTTGTACAAGTGACCCCTTTTCAAAAATGAACTGTTACCACTGAACCCGATGGCCAAATTACCTAATTTTAAGATCAATTATTATTATTATTAATTCTGACTTAGGTATTGACCTAAGTCAGAATTAATTCTTTCCTTCTATTGAGAAGACAGAGTGAGAATTAGCAATGCTTTAAGTTCGATATTGGGAATACCCCTTTCGGAATCCCTGATCTAAACACTTGTATATCGGTCAACACTTTCTCTTACAAGAATAAGCCCGTATTTTTTTACGCCGTGTTCAAATAGAACAAATGTAATTCTATGTATCTGTTCATAAGACAATGCTTTCAAAATGAGACGCTTTTTTATTACAGAGTGTTGCATTTTGAGCATTGGCCGAAGAAAACAAGAGTGATTTTAAAGCGTTGATTACTTGAGAGCTACTAACTCGGAGTTTTAACCCAGGTAAAGTCATTACAGGTTAAAATCTATATCTATATATAAAAGAAAGTCGTGTTAGTTACACTATTTATAACTCAAGAATGGCTGAATCGATTTGACTGTAAATTGGTGGGCAGGTAGCTTAGAACCAGGAAACGGACATATGATAATTTTTACCCCGTTTTCTATTTTTTATTCCGCGCGGACGGAGTCGCGGGTAAAAGCTAGTATTTTTTATATAAATATAACTACTAAGTAAATATAACAAACCTGATGACACTTTTCATTCGCTTGTCTAATAGAATTCCTTTGAGAAAATCGTCTTCCGTCACCTCTTTTTCAGCCTCTGCAATAAGAAAAATACTAATTAACCTAATCTTATTTGACAAGTTTCAAATTTGAGATAAATTAGGAAATAAATCAATTTGCTTTCCATATATAAGTAAAAAAAAAAAACTAACCAGCAGAGGGTTCTTCTTTGGCTTCCTCTTGTTTCTTCTCCTCCTCCTTATTAGAGGTGGCCTGCTTTTCCTCCTCCTTATTCGGTGTGGCCTGTTTCTCCTCCTCCTTATTAGAGGTGACCTGCTTTTCCTCCTCCTTATTCGGGGTGGTCTGTTTCTCCTCCTCCTTATCCGAGGTGGCCTCCTTCTCTTCCTCCTTTGCTTGAGACTCTTGTGACTCCGGCTGGTCTGTCTCCATCGGCTCATTGTTCACTTCAGAGTCGCCATTTTCCTAATAAAAAGTATTTAATACTGTACTAGAGGTCAATCAAAACAACACAATCAAGTAGCTATAAAAAAAAAAACATATTAAGTTCAATGTCACTCGTAGCCCTTAAATGGGCACTAAAAGAACAACACTATACTGTTTTAATTAAACATTAAAACACTGTGAGTTTAGCATAATTGTGTTTTCAACTTTATACCTTGGCCTGTTCAGCAGACTCCTCAACATCAGCCTTCTCCTGTCTTTCTCCTGCGTCCTGTTCCTCTTGCATCTCTTTCCCCTCCCCCTCGGGCTCTTCTCCCCTCTCTCTCCTCTCCTCCGCTTCTTTCTCTTTCCTTTCGCGCGATGATCTTTCACGCTCCTGCAAGGATTATGTAATTGTATAATTATACGACTAGCTTAATTCAATTTTCCATCTTTTCCTCAATCCATTAAAGGTAGGCACTGCAATAAATATGTTAGAGTAACTATGTATTGCTAAATTGTATTATTGTAGCTTTACTAGCTGTCGCCTGCGACACCGTCCGCGCGGAATTAAAAAAAACTTAATAAGTAGCCTATGTGTTCTTCAAGACTATTATAGTATACACCCGAGCCGAATTTCATAAAGATTCGTTGAACCGTTCCAGATACCTTCAAACAAACATCCATCCATACATCTAAACTTTCGCATTTATAATATTAGTAAGAAATAATTAGTGCCTAGTATTAAATAATATCCATTAATTGCCAAACAACATATTACATGAAGAACCTATCTGTATGTATGAAAGCAGATGTGAAATCTCACCTCTCTCTTCTTCTGCCTCTCCTCTCTTTCCTTACGATCCTTCTCCTTGCGCTCTTTGTTGCGACGATTGGCCTCTTCTTTAAGACGTTCTATTTCCGCCTGTCGTGCTTTCTTCTCTTCTATCACTTGCTCGATCGGCACTTCAACACGTTGACGCACTACTTTAGTACGAGTTAGTAAGTTGTATCTGAAAATAAGCAAAATCAATTTATATAATCATACATAAATAACTTAAAATGTATTCAATTTGTAACTAAGGTCATGATTTAATTATTTTTTTAGACTGACTTTACGATATATTGATTTGAGTCAACTGTGTTTCTAACTGCAGCAATCAGTTGTCTCTTACTCCTCTCACTTCTAATATAATATCCAGCCCTTTTCCTTATTATTTCTAACCTTAGTCATAGTTGACAGTAGTAGAGCTCACAAAAACATCCGTTGCACGAATGTTTTGAATCGCTCAGTGCAGTACAAGTGGAAATGAAAGACAATCCGCATACAGTCTGATGAGTGGTTGGAGGAGGCCTAATTTTACTTATCTTCGAGGTGTATTTGGCAGAGGAGGGACGAAACAAGGGGAAATATCCTTTTATTGTACATTTTCTTTTTTGATTATAGGAAAGCAACATATTTGCATTTGCTGAACTACAGTAATTTTACTTTTTTAGCGGAGTCAAGTGGTCTCTTGCTTGTTTACAATCAATTCATATACAAAAATTAAAATCTCTTGTTTCAAAAAAGGACTTATATCTAAAACTAATGACGTATAAAAAGGTAATTCTTACCTTTCATATCCTAGATTAACTTTATAGCAGATATTCTTAGTCAAGATGTGAGGGTATATAGGTCTATCTCCGAGCAGGGCCTTGTCAAACTCATACGCAACACCGAGCTCCTCGCCGTTCAACGTGTAAGATATAGTGCAAGGAGTTGATTCCATATCCTGTTTATAAAAAAAAAATTAGCAACACTGAAAATTTGAATTCATTGAAAAACAACCTATTATTTTTTTTATAATTTTTTTCAGCAATTTATCGTCATTTATCACGTATTTGAAGTATTTAAATCTTGAATTTTACCATGTTTAAGATCACATAACATTTCAGACATAACTGATAAATCCTAGGTTTTATTGGTAAATCTTATAATTTATGAGAATTTGGGCCTTTACATGAACATATTTAAGTTATTCAACTAACAAGATAAGCTCCAATGACGTCTTTCTCAGTGTACAGTTTGCCGTAGTCCTTGAACTCTCCATTGTTGACTGCGCGTCCTGTACTCTCATAGCCCCAGCTGAGTTCACCATCGCCTAAACAATCAAATAAATTTTATACACAATAACTTCAGAAAGAAATAACAGTATTTTTAAGTATTTTTACACAAGTTTTTCAACACAAAAGTAATTGGTTTTAATGTTATTTTGGTTGCGATCCCATATATTATAGAATATACGGGAGTAATACAAAATATTGATGTACCTGTTGGTATATCCTCATCATAAATATTTCATAACAAGGTTACTTCCAACAGGAACAATAAACATATTAGTAAACTACAAAACTACTTTGCATTCTTAATACAGTGACAAGATATTTGAAAACTACATTGTATCAAATTGCTGTACCTTGGATTTTCACTGCCGAAACATTGTAAATATTGTTATCCTTCTCAATTCCGTTAAAAAATTTAGTAATTAACAATGACTAATACCTTGTTCCAGATAAACATCCATATATACATTTTATAATGAAGGGGAATAGATAAATGTCATTAAGACTTTTTAGCCGACTAATTCGACTGTATTTTTTATGTGTGTTACCGCGATGCTCCGCCTCTGGTGCTCCGATTTTGATAAAAAATATTTCAATCGAAAGGTAGTGCTTGCAGATGATAATTTTTTGAATTAACTAGGAGATTAGTAGATTTTGAGTTTTTATGAATACAATGTGCAGAAACTATTGTCTAAGGCTCTAAGGAGTTTCAATACTTTTTAGTTAGATGTCACTTAGAAAAAGAAATAAATTATAATTTTGTAAATAACAATGTCAAACATGTTTTTTCTTCGACTTTGCAATGCTTTCACATTTTTCAAAAAAGTGAATTTTTATTTAATCCCTTAAACAACTATTATTACAAAGCGTTATCTATGAAACATTGTCTTTCTGGTAATTCCAAAATAACCGTATATATTGTAATCTTACCTAGATGTAAACTGGAATCATCAGTGGACCAGCCAACTCTCAGTCCGTTGCTGATAACTTCCTTTTCAGTAGTCTCCGTTGTTGTTACAACTGCACCAACTCGCACCTATTTATTAAAAAATAAAAAATCAACAACAACTAATAGACATTACTAAAGAGCTTATTTTAGCTCACATATTAAAAGTATTTGTAACTTAAAACAATATACTATTCAATGCTGGTAAAAATTTATAACCATTCTATGCTTTTGATAACAGTTAAAGTTAATTATTTATTTCAATTTATTTAGAACGTTTTTTTTTTGTAATTTTGCTTGCGATTCCATATATCACAAGATATATGGAAGTAAATACAAAATATTTATCTACCTGTTTAGCCAACATGTCATACAAAATGTATGACAAGCTCATATTAGCTGTTTACAGGAAATATCTAGTACTAGCTGTCGCCCAAGATTCCATTCACATAGAATTAAAAAAAAAACTATTAAGTAGCCTATGTGTTCTTCCAGACTATGTTCTACATCTGTGCCAAGTTTCATCAAGATCCATTGAGTTATTCCAGAAATACCTTCAAACAAATATTCATCCATCCATCTAAACTTTCGCATTTATAATATTAAGTAAGATTTATATGCCAAAGTTTGGACATATATTTGTTACCTTGGAACTATACGACTGAACAGATCTAGATATTGAAATAAATGACAGTATTGGAATAGCACTGAGGCTAACTAATTTGGTTTTTTTTTTGCCCATGAAGCTAGTAAACTATAGTATATTGATACTGACCTCAAAGCACACTCGTCCGGTGGTAACACCATGGGTGGCGCGGCTTCCGGCCCACGCGTGGGCGAGCGCGCCTTCATTCATTGGCACCACTGAGTTTAGGTCCGGCAACTCCAAGAATTGGTTCAAGTCACTATCATCTGAAAAATATAAAGATAGAATTAGAGCAACGAGACTTAAAAAGATAATGTGTTATTCTATATGCGTGGAGCTTACATTAGTGGGATAAGTAAATAGAGATGTTGGATACTTACACCAAGAGAGAGTGACTTTATCATCATTCACTTCGGGCTCCGGTACTTTAATCGCCGTCTCAGCTTTTTTCAAAAGTTTCTCCTCTTCCTATAAAAAAATATTACATAAAAACATCAAACTCGTAAAAAAATCACAAAATGTTGAATTTTAATCTAGCTCCTAGAATCATATAAATACAGCATTTTACCTTTTTTATTTAAAATAAAATTACTGTTAGAGAGAAAACAGACACTGTGCCGGTGTATCTGCACAATACTAGACCTACAAAAATATCAACGCTTACATCCTCTCACTACATCTGACACTTGGTTTGGTAACAAAAGCGTGCCATTTAGACATAAACTTTGAATTTTGAATGATTGTACCTCAATCGGTGGTGTGAGGACTTCATTAGTAACGGCCACAGTCTTGTAGAAGTTGCTCCAACGTGCTTTCTTCTCTTGCTTGCGCTTCAAACGCTGTAGCTTTATAGGATCCTAATAAATAGAATGCGTTTAAAATACAAGCCTCTGTAACTTACTTGTATGTCTTCATAAGACCGAAAATATATTTTCTTTTGTATATTACACTACTAGCTTTTACCCGCGACTCCGTCCGCGTGGAATAAAAAAAAATGCACTCAAGATAAAAAAAAAAGTTCCTATGTCCGTCTCCTAGTTCTAAGCTACCTCCCCATCAATTTTCAGCTAAATCGGTTCAGCCGTTCTTGAGTTATAAATAGTTTAACTAACACGACTTTCTTTTATATATATAGATTTTAAAAGACAACTGTTATTTTCTACGTTAATTAATCGAATACAAATGCAATAAAAATATACCTTGCTCATCTCTTCAAATTTCCTAGCATCTTCTTCCGCCTGTATTTTTTCTCTCTCAAGTCTCTCTTGTTCTTTTATCAAGAGTCTTTCATTCAGTAATGCCCACTCTTCTTCTTCTGTCAGGTCACGATCCCTGTCTCCATCTCTACCCTGAAATTTACAACAGAATTAAGAAACAGGAAAATATTTTATCACATCTATGCTTGGTTAAAGAAATATAAAAAATTTTAAAGTGTAGAATAGATAACAAAATGTGTTTGTCTCACAGTCAATAACCTCTATTAATACATGGCTCATACAAATAAGGGTCAATGCGCAAACTGACAACTTTTCTGGAGAGGCTCTCAAAATTTCAACCACATAGGAAAAGATGCTACATACTTCCTTTTACTTAAGAAAAAACCACATTTACATCTGTAAATGTATATTTGTGTTTAGTGCATGTTGTTAACTAGACAAAGGTGTAGCTTTAAACATAAAAGTAAAAATCATCAATTTATAACTTTGGCCCTTATACATCGAAATATTGACAGATTCCTGATGACAGTTTTTGCTTCATTTCGACTCAAAAGCGCCTACTAATGTTAATAATAGTTATTTCTATATAAATAGTAGTATTAAATGCAACGCATTTTAACTGCAACCACTGCCATTAGCGCAAAAATTGCAAACAATCAAACAGCCTATGGCCATGATATTTTACACCTGTCCAAGGATACAGATCAGTGGACATAATGCATACAATTTAATCAACACTAATATTACAAAGAGGAAATTGTAAAATTATAAGAGAGCTATCTGAATATTTTCTCCTTTATAAAGATGTAATTGACTTATTAAAAACAAACATGATTTATCATCAACTTAAACACACAAACTTTCAAAAATAAATCTGTAGACATTAAATAAAATTGTCAGCCAATGACATGTGGAAATATGATTTTCATTTCTAACTAGCTTTTACCTGCGACTCCGTCCGCGCGGAATAAAAAATAGATAACGGGATTAAAATTATCCTATGTCCGTTTCCTGGTTCTAAGCTACCTCCCCATCAATTTTCAGCTAAATCAGTTCGACCGATCTTAAGTTATAAATAGTGTAACTAACACCACTTTCTTTTATATATATAGATGAATTTGACTATGGATTACTTTGAAATTATTTAATGTAGTAACTTTGAAGGAAAGCACTTCAGGAGATCACTGTGTCAGTTACAGTTAATACATTGATACCCAATACATACCTCTTCAGAGTCTTTCCTATCTCTACTTCCACTATCATCCTCTCCATCATGCTCCATCTTCTGTTCTTCTTCTTTCTCTTGTGCTTCACTTTTCTCTTCCTGACTCCCTTCAGCTACATCATTGGTGTCTTCATTCGGACTTTCAGGTTCATATAGATCGGGTGCACTAACTGTAAAAATGAATAAAATCATTACTTAACTCCATTTAAAAAATATATTTTAGAAGAATATTTAATTATTTAAATGTGTTTTTAACTATTTCGCTTTTATATTGTTCATCTTATCATATCACAATATATTGGAAATAAAATAAATTTACTAATATTATTCAATTACCTTAAACTGATTCAATCCGTTTCAAATATTAGTATCCACAAAATTTTTACATATGAATCATAGACACTGAATATATTTGCTACGTAATATTTATGATATAATATGATTTAAAACCTATTTCATACAATTGCATATAACATTTATGTAAAATCCTTACCTTGTTCATCTGGTTTATCTTGATCCATTGCTACACACTCGCTTCTGTAATTAAAAAATAAATAAAACTGAATTGATATACATTTTCTAAGATGAATGTAGAAGAAATTAAGTTACATGGTTGTTGATTTTGAATGTTTTTAACAAAAATTTATTGAAAGTTTCATTGTTTTTATTTTCATATTTTTAATTCATAAATTAAGCCCATTTAGCTTGATGCATTGACTTTGATATAAAGGCAAAGGCATTATTAATTTAAAGCGACTAAATTGCTTGATTTCTTTTTCTCCAGACTAGAGTCTACCTATATCACAACATCAAACCTTTCAAAAAGATAATAACAATGTACTCCTACATTTTTTATTTATATCATAAGGTGGTAAAAACAAACAAATGGCCACCTGAATTCTTTGAAATAGCAAAACGACCGCCGCCCATAGACAAACGCAATTGCAGATGCTTTAGTTACCTCTATTTGACAGAGGAAGGGATGCACAAAAATGAGAATATTTCCCATTATTTCTTTATATGTAATGGGTGGGAAGAAAAGAGGACTAAAATTAGGCCTCCGTCACCACACTCATCAGACGGATCGTAGAATTTCTTCCACTTCGCTGTTTTCTGTGTGGCACTGGGTGAGCCTTTTTTTTTTATGCCAATTAGTGCAACAGATGACGTTGCTGGTGCCAACTACTACATATCATCTACATTATTCATAATAACACAACATCTACTTACTCTTGTTCATGTTGAACTTCTTTAGGATCCTCAACATCAGGTTCCTTTGGTGATTCCTCTTTCGGAGGAGGCTCAATTTTTTTTGGTGATTCCTCCTTGACAACCTCTGGCTCTGGTTCTTTAGGTTCTTCCGATACCATCTTGACTTCTTCCTCAATTGGTTCCGGTGGATCTTCTCTTATTGGTTGCTGAAATATGTCAATTGGAAATGTAAAAATATATATAAAACAAGGATATGTTTTTAACAAATAAAGTCAATATTTATTAATGTTCAATTATTTATTTTTTTCAAAGATAGTGTTTTTGTCTTTATGTATTTACTTATATAAATTCACAAAGCAGATGTATGTATGGAGGTGCAAATAATATCAATGTTGTATTTTCCTCTCTGTAATTCTTTGGATGTCCTATATATCCGGGGAATGGGTGAGTTTAGGCCTAAGTTGGATTTGTATAAGGGTGTAAAAAAAGTTTGGTCATTGGGTTTCAGTGGCATGAGTGGTACACTGTTGGTCTTTAGGTAGAAGGGTAAAAAGAATCTCTTTTAGTATCTAGTAATTTTAAAAGCTTAAAAAAAATTAAAAATTGAATAACCTTTTCTTAGGAATAGGCCTATATATAGGATGGTTACTTTGGCAAGTGATGCATATAAAGTATCAAATTAATTTAGTGTGGAATTAATGTTATACTTTATGGTTGGTTATCATAGTGTCGAACTGTACATGCATAATGAACAACTATGAACTATCGAGCATTGGTCTGGTAATAAAATAAATTAAACAAGTGCTATTTAGGTATATATATTTTTTTAATTTATTAGTTATTTGGCTACATATCGCATGATTAACTAACAATTAAAAAAAACATAAAATCCTTTCCTTTTTTGTCAAAACCTGACTTTTAGGATTTATATTTTATTTCTTTATGTAGTTTTAAAGAATAAAGTAGGAATAAAAAGAAACAATCTTAGCTATATTGTAATTTAAGCAACACATCTCTAGTGAATTTTCAAACTAATCATCCTTAAATAGACACATTTGAATAACACTTATTATTTTTAACAATGTGACATATTTAAAGGACTTTTTATTATGCTATTATGACAATTTTTAAACATTTAATTTCAACTAACCTTTGCTGGTGTTGCTAATCGTGATGATGAAGATCTCCGAGTAACTCTAGCAGCTGGATTGACTTTCCTTGGTGTTGCTGGTTCATCTATATCCTCTGTAGAGGTATCCAGGATAGATGTCTCAGCAAACACTGTACAAAACAATTTTATTTTCATTGGATCCAAAAATTATGGCCCCATTTTCTAAAATACATATATAATGCTGTTACCGCAGATACTACTTCTAAAACATTTTTGATACATATTTTTATCTCTTTTTTTGAAAAAATTTAGAACTTTTTTTTCGTATGAATGATGACAGTGAAAAACCACGAAAAATTCATGGCTTCAAGCCAGTGTATACTTAAACACATCCTTAACATAATGTAGCATTAAAATTTCTAAGTTAATCGTATACCGTATAGTTTTTCTAATTTAACGGTTTCTGTTTGTATTATTATTTGCATTGCATTTGTTGATCAATTTACAATTTAATTTTCTTTGGGTTCTCTGCATTATGATAATAAATCAATAATTTCTGAAAACGTAACACATTGAAGAGGAAAAAAATATGCGTTACTCAACAATTTCGCATATATTTTACCAAAATGAAACATGGCGGGATTTAGATGCACGTGCTATAACTGCGCATAATTAGAAAATGCGTCAAATTATGGGGTTATAATTTTGTAGCACGCAAAAAATATTGGTTTCTCTAAATTACCTTTTCCAGTTTTAGTTTCAAGAGCCTTCTTCAATCGTTCTACCAATGCCGCTTTATTACCCTTGGTGTCCAAACCAAGAGCTCCGAGTTCGGATCTAAGATCCACGACTTTCATCTTAGATGGATCCATTTTTATTCTTATTTATAGTCCACAACTCACAGTCAAATTGTTTATTACACTAAGTATCACTTTTTAACAGCCATTACATTACTCACAAAAATATTACACATAAGCGCCAGAACAAACTAATATGGCGTCACGATGATGCGAGGTTAAGCGGAAATTTGCGTTCCGTTTTACCTTAATACAAATTCGCGAAATGATTTTACTTTTTAAATTGTATAAGGAAGTCATCAGTCAAATGTCTGCATTTTATTAGGATTTATTTACTGCTATTACAAATATCGTAAATGTGTATTGTGTGATTGAATATAAAAGTTATTTTGAAAAACAATGTATCGGTTTGTAAGTATCGGTTAAAGTAACACGTTATCCAATCAACGGCGAGTAAAAGTGGCGGCAAATATTTTGTTGCCAAGGTATGAAAATGGAGTAAAAATACAGAAATGAAATTTTATTTATTTTAGTATTTAATTAATCTTCATCATATCCGAAATGCTATATTTATATTTTGTCATTAAGAAGTGAAAAATATGTTAATTTTCAGGTTACTAAGCAACAAATAAAACAATGTATTATGAGAATTAAATTCAAGGAAAGTTTTTAATCACCAATTTTATTTAATTTTTTTATAGACTGTGTACAAAATGGCGCGAAAAGAGGAACCAAAAAGTACGATTTAAATAGTTGGACTTCAATTACTTTGACCAAACTTATTTATTTTTTCTATTTTCAGTACAACCCAACAATGAATTGGAAAAGAAAATTATTGAAGCATTCGAAGTATTTGATCATTCAGGAAAACAAGTTGTGGACGTAAGAGAAATCGGGACAATTCTGCGCTCCTTAGGTAAACTAAAATTTTTAATATTACCTACACTTTTCCGATATCTTTTTTTTTCCGGGTGGGGCGGAAGGAATCTTCAAAATATATCATGCCTTCTGAGGGAAAGACAGGGTTATGTGAAACTTGACTCACTAAAACACCCTCGGTAGCCATCCTCAAGTGCAACTGGTAAGAATCCCGAGATCTCCAGAGGAACGCACCGGGACTACACTTTGAATATATCTAACGTTGTAACACAATTGTATGGTGAAAACTACAGAAATATTTTTAAGGTTGCTGTCCAACGGAGGCCGAAGTGCAAGAAGTTATATTGGCTACTGAAAACAAAGAAGCGACAGGCAACGTACCGCTTATAAACTTTTTGCCTTACATGTGCAAAGCAATGATAGAACATAGGTGAGTATATTTCTTAAATTATTGGTGTTCATTGTATTATATACTTTATTCACAACTTTTTTAATACATAGAACTCGTAATATACCCAGAAGTTAGTCACCATTGTTTTTATTTTCTTTGCTGTAGTACATATTAAATATGTACAATTATTTAAAAATGCATTTAAATGATATATATTTACAATCAAATTCAATGACTTACCCAGTGAGAAGTTTATTACGAAGTCAGAATACGTTCAAATATACGCTAATTAAATTCGTACACGTCTTCGCCGTAACTAAAACGGTTTTACGTATATTGATATGGAGATATACACCCGATAAACGAAATTGAAAAGCGACAAATAATATGTACCTACTACTTTCGTAATTTCGTATGGTAGCAAAATTGGCGGTCATTCGTTATTTTTCACAGATTAGATAATAAAAGTGTTCAAAATAACATAGAGTAAACAATGTATTTATTTTCACACAATTAACATTTATTAGGCAAAAGCAAATATTAGGTCCTTATATATGAAATTGGCGTTCTGTATGGGAGGAACAAAAAGTCGAATATTTTTTAATATAATATATTTAATTAATTAAAGTATGAACCATTATTTTCTGTGCACTTTTGCCATCTCATAGGTAGTTCATTGATCCCTTTACTAAAAAAACCAGTCGGACGGGAATCAATAAAATCTTTGGAGGCGATTTGGACTGCCCCATCGGAGTTGAATTTTTTCCCTTGCAAGAAGTTATCCAAATTTCGAAAAAAATGGTAATCTGTTGGAGCAAGGTCCGGGGAGTACGGAGGATGTCTGAGACTTTCCAATTGAAGCTCTTCTAATTTAGTAGCCGTCTGTTGCGCAGTGTGTGGTCTAGCGTTGTCGTGAAGCAGCAGTGGCGTGGAGCGATTGACCAGCCTAGGTTGTTTAGCCGCTAGCTTTTCCATCATGGTTTGCAATTGCTGATAATAGACATCAGCCGTAATAGTCTGGCCAGATTTGAGAAAACTGTAATGAACAATACCGGCACTAGTCCACCAAACGCTTACAAGTAACTTTTTTGGGGTTAATTTTCGCTTGGGGCAGGATTTGGCTGGCTGGCCAGGATCCAACCATTGCGCTGAGCGCTTCCGATTATCGTAAAGAACCCATTTTTCATCACAGGTAATGATTCGGTTTAAAATACCTTCATTATTGTGCCGGTTTAGTAATGTAACGCAACAGTCGACGCGCGTTTGCCGGTTTGCTTCAGTCAATTCGTGAGGTACCTTTCAAGCTTTTTAATCTTCCCAATTTGCTTCAAGTGAATTAAAACAGTTTTATCACTAACATCGCAGCCTGCAGCTAACTCGGACGTGGTTTGCGATGGATCCGCTTCCACAATAGCCTTCAACTCTTCATTATCAACTTGAGTCTCAGGCCGCCCACGGGGCTTGTTCTGCAGATCGAAATTTCCAGAACGAAAACGTTGGAACCAAAAACGAACTGTGTTTTCTTTTGCAACACGACCGCCATACACATCATTCACCCTTCGAGTCATTTCCGCAGCACTAGTGCCACGGCGGAACTCGTACTCGTAAATAATGCGATATTTTAAGTTTTCCACTTTGTAAAATGAGTGACGCAAACAGAAAAAAACAGAAGAAAAAAAACAAATGAATGACGGTCATCAAACCACAAATACATGAGTCTATAGCTGTACAAATTTTAATTTGGAATTCCTTACCAAAGAGGAGAAATTCGTGATTAAAGTGGCCAGTACGAAAAACGCCAATTTCATATGTAAGGACCTAATATTTTTCCATTGTTATTTTTCCCTACGTCCTCAAAACATATTTCTGTACATTTTTAGATTTTATCCCGCAAGTGCGGAGATTTTACTTGCCGCCTTTCGATACTTCGATAAAGACGGTCGTGGTTATCTAACAAAAGAAAGATTTACTCAGTTGATGTTAGAAGAAGGAGAACCATTTTCACAGGTATTATTTATTTGAACATCAACTGAACTATCGTATTTCTTTGGATGCTTGATATTTGAGAGATGGTGCGATTAATACATTTCAGGAAGAGTTCGACGAAATGATGCAAACAGCATTGGATCCCGTAACGAGCAACATCACATATGAATATTATATCAACCAACTTATGGTATGTAAGAATAACTTATTTTACACCTATATTTTAAGGATTTTTCTTAAAATCGCATATATTTTACTATCTATAGGAAAATATTAAAAATCAACTGCTTTTGACTTAACTGGTTTGTGTTGCTACAAGAAAAAAAACAAAGATGTTCATTAAAATAGTATAATTTTACAGTCATAATAAGAGTTGTAATAAAGGAAAAAAATCATACATTTGTAATGATCTGCTCTATAGCAGCATTTATGGATTATATTATTGGATATTGAGCAGTAATGGATTTAGTTGATAAAGTTAAAAGTTAATTTAATTATTTAGATAACAATAATTTTAATTGTTTTGTTGCTCCAGTTTGCTCGATCTCCTGGTGCGAATCGTTCTAGGTGTGGCAACACTTTGCCGTGTTTTCATTGGCGTACCTTTACCAGTGTCATTTTTAACGTTGGCTATATTTGTTTTTGGTTCAGTGTTACTTTCATCAACTTCTTGTATTGTATCTAAGTTTTTGGCCTCATCAAGCTCTTTATTTGGAGAATTCTCCTCAACGGTGTTATCACCATTTGCTTCATTAACGGTGGTTGTATTTTCCTCTTTTACTGTTGCGTCAGTTTTTTCAGTATTAGACTGTACAGTAGTAGATTGTTCAGTATTAGCCTGTTCAGAATTGGATGATTCAGTATTTTCAATTGCATCCGCCTGTTCTCGTTTAATTGTAGAAAGAAGGTCAGTTATTTGATTTTCAAGATCTGGGCTCAGCATAGCTTCAGATTTATCAGATTCCGTTTTTTCCTTACTGGGAGTTGTTGTAGTGCTCAGTGCTTGCTTATCATTTGTTTTTATTATAAGTTTGCAATTCCCTGCGAAATATAAAAATTGTGATTTTAAAAGAAATTTTTACATATTCTTTAAATAAAACAAAGACAAATATATAACAAGAACCACATGTGTAACTGCAGAAGCGAAATATTATTATTATTATTTATTATTACACACTGACAGCTGTTCGTATGTCGTAAGGCCAAGAATTTTGAGAAATATGTAACAATCAACATTGAAACAAAAAAGAAACAAGCTAAAGGAACGCTTTTGTTTTAACTTTCATACTGTAATTTTCAATTCTTCGTTTCCCGTTGTACAAACAAAAATTTATATAATGTTAAAATATTTTTTTTTAAATATTAGTCCAGAAATACATACCAACAACAGTGTCACTGGCCGCAACCGCCTTCTCATAGTCTTGTTCATTATCAAATCCAACAACTAGCAGATTTTGAATCACCTTATGTTTCTTAATTGTCACTGCATTGAGTGACGAGAAAAATTTGTATGCATCAGCTCTATTTGGCAGAGATGGTTGACCAAGTACCTGTAATAAGTATGTATATATATATATATATATATATATATATATATATATATTTTTTTTTTTTTTTGCATAAATAACTAGATAAAACCAGCAATTCCACATAAATAAAAAAAAAACAACATCAAAATACCCATGTTCAGTTAAATGTTAGTCACTGCTAATTATTATACTACTAGATTTAGACTTTTTCTGCATATAGTAGGATGAACAAAGTTTAGCACAATCTATAAGCTTCCGACCAATGTTTTAGGTGAGAGATAAAACTTAAATATTTTGATTTTGCTAAATATTTAAGGTCATGTCAAGAAGCTATTTAAATCTATATCTGGATGTATAATATACCTTAACAAAGTATTGTTGAGTTTTCGGTGTTGCCAGTTGAGCAGACTCTGCTTTCTCTGTAGATTCCACTGATTTTGGCTCTTCAATCGTTTTATCAAGATTATCTCCATTTTCTATATCTTTATCTATTTCATTTTGTGTATCTTCTTCACTTATTTCTATAGGATCATCATTTGTTTCTCTGTTTTCAATTTTGACTACAGATATGTCCTCATCATTATCTAGATTTTCAGTAATAGTAGGGTCTGCTTGTTTTTTCTTTTCATTCCTCGTCAAATGCTTTCCTCTCATATTTCTATCTAAAAAGTTTGTGACTTCGGTTTCAAGATTCAACATCTTTATAATTCTCTGCAAGGTAAAGAAAAAAAGGAGGTTAAATATGTTGATATATACCTAAAAGGTGGTACTATCTGTATCACAAATATACCTGATTTTAATGTAAACCTTTAACCATTGCAAAACATTTAATGTGAGACATTTTTCTCATAACTGCATTTGGTACCCTTATTTTACAATATAACTTAGTCTTTTTCTCATAATTTTCAATGATTAACAAAATAGTCAAATACCCTATTATTTATCTATTTACTTAAATTTTTTTGGTTTTGGACCGGAACAAATGATATGTATACTTCTGACCAGTAATCTAAAAACTATCGCCATATTGAGGAAAAATATGAAATTAATTACTTTGTGTACATTTCAAAGTGATGTAATGAAGAAACCAATTTCTATAGTTAGGCATTATTTAAATTGTATATTACCTGAGTGTATTTAGGTAGAAGTTGAGGTAAATTTTCTTCAATCAATGCGACAGTCAATGCATTCATATAGTCTTGAGTTAATTTAACATCTTTATTTGTTTCAATTTTTTCTTCACCAGATGATGCACTGGCTAGCGGCTTTATTAATTTTCTAACTTCAACATCTTTGCCTTCACACAATTGTTTCATCTAGAAAAATTAAAAATACAATTAAATGAATTGCAAAAAAAGATTTCTATTGGAACTTAAGTATTATTAACTTCTATTTACCTTTTCTAATAGCTCACCCAATTTATCTGTCATGATTCTGGAGATATTGAATTTCAAGTATTTGTCGAAATCTAAAAAAATAGTAACATTTGTTAGTAAAAATTACAATAAAAATAATACATATTTATATTCTCGATAACAGTCTCAATGACATACATCTCAATTTACATTCATATCCTTACCTTCAACTATTTGAAAAAGTATATTTTTCAAATGTTACAAATTTACTTAATGTTTATAAGTAAACAGAGAAATGCTTACAAAAGCTTAATTAAATAGGCGACATTACAAAATTTTGATCCCAGCACAAGGCCGATAGTGAAGATAGTAAAAAATAATATCCACAAAACATTACAAGGACAGCAGTATACTTTAGCACAAATGGCAATGTAAGGTAAAAAGAAAGTCAATCAATTGAACGAAAAATCTGATGTCAAGACTATCAATTAGCCAATACTATATCCAATAGAGAAATATCTCCATACAAAATGTGTGACAAGGTTTCGTTAATGCCAAATATCTCTGCATGGGACAAAACACAAACTATTCCAACTCACATTTTCTCAATAGACATCACATTATGAGACACAAAATGGATGGTTACCCTCAAAGGATTATATCTAGTCTAAAGACTTCATAAATGAAAGAAGGGAATTATACATATAGTGTAGAAAGTATAAGTGAAGAAATGGGCCAATAAAATACGTAATCAACTTGCAATCTTCAATTCACATTCAATAGACCAAATATACCAGTATTAAGATCAACATTATAGTAGTAAACATAAGGTTGTTTACAATCTTAGAGTAAAATCATCTACTATTTATATCTATCCTTCTTAACATAGGTTTTTTAAATCAAAGAAATTATTTAATAAGTGTCATAAATAATTTCTACCAAACCATGTGTTGATGTAAAATTATAATGCACTTTGCAATTATTGATCAAAGATCTTGGTTCAGTTGTATTGGGCATGTTGAAAAGATAAATCTTTGTAATGTTATATTTGGATGAATGGATGTAGGTTTGTTACCATTTAACAGAACGGCTGAATGGTTCTAGATAAAATTTAGAACAGTGATAAGTCTGGCAAAGTTCATCGAGCACTCGGGATTTTTTTTAAATTCCATACTGATGAAGTCTGTGGCTGGCAGTTAAGGGTAAATAACAGGCAATTATATGCAATATTTTTTCAGACGGGCAGTGTTGGTAAGAAAGGTCCAAAATAGGCAAAAAATGTAACATGTAGCCATAGAAAATATAAAAATGGGGTAGGAAAAATTCAATTGGGTTCAATATATATAATAAGGTCTTGTTTTAAATTTGATTCATAAATCATCTTTGTACAATCTATTGTTTGATAATACACCTCTTTAATAAGGCACATGGTTTAGTGATATATAATTCAGTGTATATACATTGAATTAAATAAAATATAGTAAAGAATGAAAAAAAATCATCAATTTTTTTCTTCATCCTTAAAAAGATGTTAATAAACAAAACACTTGTACCTGCATTGACATTAGCATTATCCAAAATATGCTTGTCAGTATGAGGTGGGAATACCTTGCGATATTCAGCCACTATTTCATCAGACCTTCCCACCGGTTTGTTGAGCATGATAATCGTCAACCGTTCACGAATAGTTTTTCTCATGTAGCGTTGCATATGTTTAGTATTGAAAAACTCAGTAGATTCTTTACTAACACAATATTCTTCCTTCATTTTCTTAATGATCATGCCCAAAGCTAACCCTAACCGACCGTGCAGTTGGTTATTAGGTTCTTCAGTTGCACGTAAAACTGGCAACTGCATGGGTTTGGTCTTCACTTGCACAGGGGCAGAGGTAAATTGTGTCCCTGTGATAAATTTAGATCTGAGCCTTTTGAGGGGCATATCTATCACTCGGCGACCTACTGGTTTTGACAAGACGCCCATAAGAGGCATCGGTTGTGCTCTGTTTGGAGGATTCGGAGCGACATATGATCCTGGTCGCTGAGGAACAGAACTTTGGTTGACATTGAACCTATTATCATCCCAAACATTGACTGGGGCACGTCTTTTCGGTTGCGGAGCGCCAAAGCTACGTTCAGAACCATCATCATAAAGATGAGAAAAATTTTGAACGCTGCTTTGGGTTTGGTAATATGGTAAACTCCGGGAGGGCACATCACTTTCATACGGCCTCTGAAAATTGTAAGAAATATTGACAAATTACCTAACAATTGGTATAATTTTGATCAAAATTTAGGTGACTTACAGAAATTGTAAATCTCAAATGTAATTAATTATACCAATTTGTTTCGACCTGTTTTTGATCCCCCAAAGAATAGAATTAGGTCTACAACAAGTAACACAAACTTTGAACATTATGAGAAATTTAACAAACATCTCATAATGATGCAACCAAACATTTTAGATACTTAAACTCTAATTACGTAGATGTATTTTTAGGTAAATACAATTTGTTTAAATATTCTGGTTCAGAAAAACTTACACCATATAGCAAATTCTTGAGAGAATTTACTTATGTTCATCTTCTTATAAACATATGGCTTAATAAAAGAAAAAGTGAGAGTTGCTATAGACTGTGAAGTAGACTGGAATACAATCTTGAAAATTATAACTTTAAAAGTATGGAATCTTGAACATACCTCACTTACTACAAAAGAAAAAACGAATTGATGAAAGATAGTGACATATTTAGTAAGTCTTTTATTACCTTCCTCATGTTGGCTCGATCATTAACAAGCCTCTGCTGTTCATATTGCAGAGCTTCTCGTTTTCTCTGTAACAACTCCATCTCAGTGTTCAAATTCTAAAACCAACAATATAAAAATTATGTTAATGCTCATCCATCATAAAAACATAGTAATATTGTTATAAACACTGTATGTTTAAATAGTTAAACATCGTTTTGTTTGTTGTTCTATAGGATTATTCCAACGACGACAAGTTATTATTGTCTGTTGACTGTTACACATCATCATTTGCAATCCAAAATAAAGTTAACCGAGAACCAAGAATTCAATGTATAACCGATGGTTACAATTATTAGACCTGTATATTTATATTATAATTGATACAAGTACATAATCTTCCATGAATTTACGTTTTAGTTGTGCTTAAAATCATAGCGTAACTAAGGAAGAAGTAAAATAGTCAAACAAATATCCTTTTAAACAAAATTAACAATACTTACTCGCATATGACTTGATACGAAAGAATTGGAGGCTCCGCCGCGACCGCGTCCACGCATCATATTACGGTTCATGTTTGTTATAAACCAGACGCCGTTGAATTATATGTGCGAACAATAGTCTAGAAAATGTAAAAATATATAATTATCACTTGCATTGATTTAAATATTATTAAGAACAAAATAGGACACGAAACGAAAACCAACCTTTTCAATTGCCTTAACGTCTCCGTCACCGTCTCCGCAATCCTTGAACCAAAATGGCGAGCTAAACAAAGACAATAACTTTAGTCTATGAAAAACGCGTAGATAATTTTTTTTTTGAATATTGCCAAATGTTTGTACAAATGTAAAAATAATCAAGAAATTTATTTAATTCAAAATTTATAACTTTATCAACTATCTATGCAAACTTTGTCCCTTTGAGTAAACGAGGGCTTTTTTGTTGTCGTTTTAATTTTCATTTATTCCTCAACATAGACTATGTTGCCCTTTGAGGGCCAAACACTTGTTCCAGCGAGTTTATAATTTTTTAACAACTCCTAAAAACTCCGTATATGTACACCTGCGATGCAGTCCTATTTTTCAAAAATATTTGCCCTCCAAGGCATCTTTTCAGATTTTTTCAAATTTAAAAATTAAAAAATAAGAAAACAATGTCTGATTAAACATGTCAGGGGGTCACAAAAAAATCTTCACATATCTGCGAAGAAATTCAAAGATATGTATTAAGTCAACCAACCCGCACTTGACTAGCGAGGTTGACTATTGGCCTAGTCATCCCTAACTTAGGGTAGGCTCCGAACCCTTCAGTGGAGACGCATAGTAAGCTTATGATTATTGATAGTCTTTCCTTTTCCAAGTTATGAATCATAATGATTCCTTCGCCACCCTACAAGACTGTCGCCATCACCTTCCCAGCCGACAAAACAGTCTTGGCCTTCTTTAGGGCGCGATCACCAGTTATAAAGTCTGCAGTTTACGAGTGATCACTGTTAAACAATGGTGAAACTGTCAAAAACTTGTTTTTTGTGCTGAATTTTTGAGTCTTCATCTGAAAGATTGTGCCAGTGTTAATGCGATTTACTAGAAAAAATGTTTGTTTTTAAATGGACTTATCAAACAGCCTTCGTACTTGTACACATATATACTCAAAGGTTTTTCCATACAAAGGGACAACAACAACGAACCCTGTATATTTATCAAGCAACTTTTATTTGGGTGCTTTGTTTAGACTCGTTTATATTATCCTTAAAAGTTAAAAGTCATGTACACATCCTTTTCCTGTCTATCCCAATTCATATTTCACCATAAATATCCCAGGTTGCACCAAAACTTGTTTACGAAATAGCTGACATGCTTGAAGAGGAGAGAAAAAGATTGGAAGCAGCTGCACCTAAGAAAAAACGAGCTTCGGAACTATTGCGAGAAACACAAAAATGACAAATACACAGAAAGCTAATGTAAAAGTATACTGAAATTGTATCAATTTATGTAAACTATTAGCTTTCATATGTTCTTTATGGTTGTGTCTTTTAGTTTTTCTTATTGTAATGTATGTATGTATGTATGTAACAAAAAATCGAGTAATTATAAAATTAGTTAGTATAAAGGAAAGGAAAAAAAAATGTTTTTGAAAAAAAAATTTCTTTTTTTTTCAGGTCGATGATGATATTGGTGACTCAACAGAACCACTAAAATCTTAAAGTTTTCTAAATTACTGTGAGATATAATAAAAAATGCTTAATTTTTATTTAATTTTTAATTCCTGCCGTCTAATGTTTTAGCTATTAGTTATACATTGTCCATTTTACAATGAATACTTTAAGCTAATAATTTTTACATTACAATTATAAACATTTACATCTAATAAAATGTATTTAAAATGTTAATCAACTTTATTATGTAAACTTATATTAACATGAATGTTACAATATTTTTATAATAAAATTACTCTATATCGGAGCCACTGCACTCGTCTAAAACGATTCCCTCAGAAATCAACGCAAGAACATCTGGTTCCTCAATTGCTTCGATTTCATTAATTGTTTCTTTTAATTTTTTTTCGTCATCTTTCATTTCAAACTTTTCATTGCTTTCCTTTTCTTGTTTGATATTTGTTTGTGTTATTGCTTCTTGGGTTATTGTTTGTAAGTTATCAATTTGTTCTTCATTTGCTTTGTCAACTTTTTCATTTTCTTCCTTGTCTTGTGATGGTTCAGTTTTAACTTGGATTTCATTTGGTATGTTGATATTTGTTTGTGTAACTTGCACTTCAGTATTTCCTGTTTGTGATTTATTCACTTCATCAACCTTATTGTTTCCTTCTTTTTGTTCTGTTGGTTCAATTTTAACTTGTGCTATTTGCATTATTTCTGACTTGTTTATTTTGTCACCTTTTATATCGTTATTTCCACCATCCTCTTCTTTTTCTATTTTAATTATAATTCTGTCAATTTTGGTTCCAATGTTTGTGACGGACTTTGTTTCATTAGTAGTTTCAGTTTTGACAGAAACATTGGTTGATGTTTCATTACTTTTAACATCTTGTATTTTATCGCTTTCTTTATTTTTGACAGGTATTTTCCCTTCAGACGCTTCATTTGTTAATTTTACGTCACTTTCTTTGTCATTATTACTATTTGTTGTATTTTTATCGTGTTGGCTGAAAACGGTTCTCAAATTCAGCGGACACGTTCTGTAGTTGTAGCATGCTTTCACATTTACTCTAACTTCACCTGTGGAAACATAATTTACATGTATATAATATATGTATTTATGTTTAAACTGAAAATTTAAAGCGATTTTAATTTATTAGTTATTTAAATAAAGGACATCTAATTTCTTATGTTCCTTGTTCTGTTTCAAAGATAATGGCACTTTTTAATACTTACCACAATAAACAACTCTATCTTTACAAACGCGATCGTAGTCTTCGTAATTGCTGAATTGTGCTGCGAAGATTGGGGACTCGTCGCTTATACGTTTAAATGTTTTCAATTTGTATTTCTTAATAAAGTCCATCAGGGCACCTCTTTCGGGACGCATATTAAAGATTAACTGTAAAATATATTCATTTTAATATTTGACGGTAACTACGAGTTGGCTTTACTATTGGCTACAACTAAACAGTGGGAAACTCGCTCTAACATTGCTCTATGGCTATTAGGAGCTAACGTCTACCACGTGCCGCGGCAGGCACCATCGTCCACAACTATTACATTTTACTTATCATCATCATCTCCCTGGCCTTTTCCACTCACGTGGGATCGGCACATAAGGTTATAAAACCTTTAAGTTTTTGCTTTAGTTTTTACGACTTGCCGGCTGCCTGTCGCTAGCCCTACTTGGGAGTAATTTTTAAATATTTAACTATTCTATCTTAATCTTATATATATATAAAAGAAAGTCGTGTTAGTTACACTATTTATAACTCAAGAACGGCTGAATCGATTTGACTGAAAATTGGTGGGCAGGTAGCTTAGAACCAGGAAACGGACATAGGATAATTTTTACCCTGTTTTCTATTTTTTATTCTGTGCGGACGGAGTCGCGGGTAAAAGCTAGTCAAATTAAAAAAAAATAAGAAAACCTAGTAAACCAATATCTGTTTACTGCATGGTAGTAATGTTAATGTAAATGCTAGTAATATAAAGAGGAAAGATTTTGTTGTTTGTATAGTATTGAATAGGCTCCGAATATACATTAAATTACCTTTGCATATAAACTGTTGGTTATATTCAATAATCTCTTGGTAATATTCAATCCTATTACCTGAAAAGGAAGATATTTTTGTTAAACATTTGAGAACAAGAAATATCTGTTTAACTAATTTATCATTATTCATTTTAGAACTCCTTCTTGTCACCATTGACTTGACATTCTTACGTCTACTTTCTCTTTTACTTGTTGTTTTAACAATCTTCTTGGCTTTTCTTTCGCTTCTATTGTTTTTATACTCACGTTTCTCAAATCATCACCAGCTTCGTTACGAATCTTCTCAACGACATGCTCTTCTGCCTTGCTTGAGGGTTCGTCGGGGAGTTCTTGCCACACCTATGTTCATAGAAAATGAATCTATACGTTTTTTTTTCAAATTAAAAACTAAACTTTATGAACAAAGTCTACACAGTTTGAAATCAAGGTGTTTATTTACAAGAGCAGGGAGGCACAAAAGAGAGATATAAAATATGTTTAATACACGCATTTGCTTTTCTTTCCAATAATTATTTGATTTCTTTTTCTGGTATCAATATATGAACTAAATAATATTTACGATAAAAATATTTTAAGTTACTTTTGACTTGTGAAGAGAAAAAAAAATCTGACCTTAATCATAATATCTTCGAGTTCAGAATCCAACGCACAAGACAACAGAGGACTGAGCTCTTGATATTCCTCTCGAGCCTTGTCTTTAGCATCGTCTTTCCGTTCTTCTTTAACCACTGCTTTTGTTACTAGAGGTACAAAAAAATTAAAAGATTTTTTATCTACATTTATAACAAAAAATAAAATAGTTTTTAATATAGATAGTTTTACCTGCTTTAGTTGTTGAAGAAGATGTACTAGTTTTCGATGTGGCAGGAATACTTTTTGAATCTTCACTCTTGGACTGCTCTGGTGTCTTTTTAACAGATGTTTCTCCTGCTGTGGGCTTCGTTTCTGGCGCTTTTCTAATTAGGTCTTTATTTAATACTGGTTTGCCTACAATGACAGCTCCGCTGTTTTTGGTTAGCACATCTTTTTTTATAACTTGTTTCGTAGCGACCTTCTTAACTGGAAGTAATCTTTTCGCTGGTACTTTGTTTAGAGTTGGGTCGTATCTCATTGGTCTTTTAGCTGGTTCCCGCATATCCATTGGTTTAGTTCTCTTCATAGCGACAGAATTTCTCATCGGTCCTTCTCGAATAAACTTCGGTTTAGAGAAAACTTTTGCTCCTGTAATAAATCATAGTTCATGTAAGTAAAATGTGACACAGAACGCAAGACTTCATCCCTTAGATCCTCTCCCTCTTTTTTAAACGCAAAGGTTATTTATGCATCTTTAACTTTTGTTTTTACTATAAGACTCTTCGTACTCAAGGCAACGTCAATCTTCGAAACCCGCCGATTTCAGTCGGTAAGCGACTTACGTAATACAATGTCCTAGATGTTCGTATAAAAGCACGCCTTCTCGACATTTTGTTCTTTAGTCGCCAAAACTAGTCTATCACAACCTGTTTGTTGAAATCCTCGCGAGAGAAGTAGCTGTGCTTTTCAAGATGGCGAAACAAACATATACAGTTGACATGATGTCAATATTGACTGAAGAGACAACTCGTGTCGAAGCCCGTGTATACGTAGCGCGCGCTACGCGATACTCGGGACGCAAGTGTACACTATTAGTTTCGAAGATTTACATTTCCTTGTATATGAAAGGCCCAAAAAACATTTTATCCAACTTTAAGTACACAAGCAGTCACTAAATTCTGAAATACATGGCACTAATAGTTCATATATTCGATTAACACCCATGTAAGCTAAAATTTAGACAAAAATTCATTTCATGAATTATACATCGCCGAAAAGCAGCACGAAGTTCTCTGAGAACAAGTAGTAATACCTAAATTTAAATATAATTAAAGTAAACATTTTCGTGGCTTCCGTTACGAAAGCATCTTTATTGAGATCCTGATGTAATGTATTAAAATCGTTTTCAAATCGACATATATGATGACGAGCAGCAACCTGCGTATAAGTAAGTGCTATAACAACGATAATCAGCAACCAGGATCAATAAATAAAACGTCCGGAATCTCCGCTACATTCTCATCTGCCAAAAAACTCATATACGACCTATAAACACTACTCCGTTTGGAGTATTCCACTTTTTAGGTTTATACGACGGCACCCAACATGTCACGTAAAGAACACAAGATTTGCTTGAATCCTAAAAAAGACTGAATTTAGAGTACTTTAACAACGAAGTTGAACCACCTACCTCTTAATTCATATCCACCCGTGAAATAGGCCCCTATAAATCACAAATACAACATATTTGTGTACAATTTTAGCTGCAATTAATATCAGGAATACGTTACGATCTGTAAAAGGTCGTAAGGAATCTGACCTAATTACGTGATTCTGTCCATCGTAGATTCCAACAGCTAACTTAAAATACTAACTAAAAAACTTACATTTTCTTGTAGAAATACTTACCGAAGATAGTGTATAGGTGGACCAAGATAAATCAAAGTCGATCAGGAAATGCACGATTACACGAATGCCACAAATTCGATGTTCTTGACTGAAACTAAAATTTGTGGGTATCTGTAAAAAATTGCTAATAAGTAAAAGTAACGTTTAATTATCAAAATGGATGAAATATTAAATAAATATACCTTTGAAATATAAATTCCATACTTTCTTCGAATCCCATTACGATCGTCCTGAGAACTCTCCACATTCTTCTCGACCTAACTAAAAAAGTGCAAACGTAAAAAAAAATCAGCAACCAACTATTGTAAGGAAAGCGACACAAAGATACCGGAAGTAATTTATAAGTAGTAATTATAAATAATACAGAGTAATTTATTTTACTCGAAAAGTATTTAAATCAATGAAATTGATAATTGATAGTAAATTTACTGACTTATAACTTACCTTTTTTTCTTTCAATCATATTCGAAGATGACATCTTTAAAAAAAAATAATTGAAACAACTTATATTAATGGCTGATTTACGATGTGCTTAATGAAAGCCTTTTCCCCTTAACGGAATAAAAAAAAATAGTAATCGGTAATACGTCACACACTATCTATTACTATCCATTGAAAAATGAAGACATGGGTTACTAATGTCAACTAATTTATAAATGAAGACTAATTGAATCTTCCGAATTTGACACCAGAGCAATGAAAAATCGATTTGCATTCAATTAATATAAGCTACGCATAGAATAACAAATTGAACTAATTAATAATAATTATGATACCTACTCAATTTTATGAAATTATTCCTTTTAAGGAAGATATAAATGATTCTAAATATTTTGTGCATGTTTTACGTATTGTGTTGATAAAAAATAGGCTATTACTTCTGGTAATTAAAATTTTAATTTACTTAGCTTACAAACAATTATTAATGGACATTTAAAAAAAAAATATATGTACTACTAACAATATTCACACACGATGTTAACTTAATCAAGACAAATTACATCTTCTTCTTCAGATGATATATCCATATTGATAACGTGCGTAGTATCCGTCGTTTCTTCTTTAAATTGTTTTATCATGTCTTTAAGATTTTTAACTTTATAGTGACATTTCATATGAACAGTTTCATTTTTACTACGATCTTTCGAGTAATCGAGACAAAAATTTAATTTTATAAGTGATTCAACAGACTCGAGATCGACGTCAGCGCGATAGCACATTTTTGTATTGTTTTTCGTTGAGAAAACGAGACCATTCTTCCATAGATTAAACTTGAGCCCTCTTACACCACCATTGCATATCTTAAACTTTTCTATTACCTTTTTCGGAGTTAAGCACTGTTCGTACGGCAATAGACACGTCATCGTAATATATTTAACGCTTACCTTTTCGGCGTCACAAACCGTAATCGTGTGATTATTGAATTTACGCATACGTATACTCTTCACCCACTTCGCTGTTTCCGTATTTTCAGGAATAACGCAAAAGTAACCCGGCTTACAGTATCCGTATTTGAGGAAATCTATTTTACTTTGGCCGCCGTCCTTAATATGTTTATATATTTGCAATATCAATTCTTCTTTAATTTTCCGAGCGGTGGACACGCTAACAGGTGTATTGTCTAGACAAAGTTTAATAACGTTTGGTGCTTCTGCATCGATGGCCGGCATCGGAGCATTCTTCTGGTACAGATTTGAAGAACCTATTGCTGATATCTCTTTCAGACCGGCGTCAAACGCATCCTTGTCGATTGCGATCGCTCTCAGGAACACTTGAACTTTCTGAAGTTCGTAACTTAAAGACATATTATACTTTTCCAAAGCTCGAGACGAAGACGGAGGCATATCAACGTATAACCTCGTCCCTTTCTCGATGATGATCTCTCTAACTAATTTCCACGTTTGGATATTAACGTTGTCTAAATGTTTATTCTGCATTATAAGTTTTTTCAAGGGTGGTATACTTCTTTTTTTCGGATGACCCGGAAGCCAAATAGCGGCACGCTCATTTGCGAAATCTTGTGATGTATAAATTATAACATTAAAATAGCCGAATTTCGAAAAATCAAGCTTCAACAACCAATTCTTAGACAATTCATCGCGAGTCCACACCACGTACTGTATTTCGTTCTGCACTCCTCTCAACGTCAAATCTGGCGTCCAACCATCGTTACTGGTTTCTGTAGCGTCTATTATACTTTTCACAATGAATTCTTTCAAATATTGCACTTGTTTGTCGATGAAAGTTTCAAAATTGTCCTTACACAAATACAAGCAATACCCTTCTTCTACCCAGTCCTCTTGGATGTTAGGGGTTGGTTCCACAGGCGCCATTATCATAGGGAACATCATGGGAACCATCGGAAGAACAGGCGCCATGACAGACGCCTGATCAAACTCTTGCGCCGTAGCCATACCTCTAATATCCCAATCTGGAACTGGTCAAATAAAAAAAATCAATTCCAAAACCTAGCGCGCAACAACTAGTCGTATTAAAGAATAACTTACTTTTCGTTTCTTCGGGTAATACATTGTCTGTAAAAATGAAAATGAAATACATACAAAATAATATTAGTCGATAAGGTAATTAACGATAGATGATTGTGTGTAAAAAGGAATTACCTCTCATACTGACTGGAGAAATACTTCTTGCAATTTCGACGGAACTTTTCGACATGTCTGAAACAGCACATTCCGCGTATTAAAAGTGGTCCCTGGTGTATAGACGTAATATTTAACGTGTCCAGCGGAGGGGAATTATCTAATACTCAGTTCAAGCAGTTCCCTTGCGGCTTCATCCGCATTAAATTTCTTCGTTTTATTGTTTACGTTGCGTAAAACTATCAGTTACAAATGTCAAAAATTCAAATGCTCAAACGACAACGAAGACCTTCATCATTGGCTCTAAATTACCGTTATGCCAACATTCCATCTTTGCTGCTATTGGCTTGCAAATTTGTCCCTTTCTCGCATAACAACTTTTTTCAATTTACTCACCTCTTTTAATATTATATCGCCTAAAGAATGTAGGAAGTATAATGCCTTTTATTACTAAAAGAATTATTAAAAACTAGCTGTCGCCCACGACTCCGTCCACGCGAAATTAAAAAAAATTAAATAAGTAGCCTATGTGTTCTTCCAGACTATGCTCAACATCTATGCCAAATTCCACCAAGATCCGTTGAGCCGTTCCGGAGATACCTTCAAACAAATAAGCATCCATCCAACCATCCATCCAAACATTCGCATTTATAATATTAGTAAGATATGCCGTGATTACTACGATCCTGTGTTATAAATAAGTGTGTGTCTACGCTTATTAAGTGTGTGTCTACGCTTATATTAATTATATTAAGTACTAGCTGTCGCCGGCGACTCCGACCGCACGGAATTAAAAAACCTTAATTAGTAGCCTATGTGTTCTTCCAGACTATGTTCTATATCCATGACAAATTTCATCGAGATCCGTTGAACCTTTCTGGAGATATTTTGTAGCAAACATACATCCATCCATCTAAACATTCGCATTTATATTGATATTTTAAGTTAAAATAATATTCACAAACACCCAAGTTAACTCAACAATTCCTCACAATGACTTTGTAATAGAAAGTAGTTATACTTTTTCATGAATCTTTGTATCGGTTTTAATAATTATAAAACTCAAAATAAAATTTATCTCGAATAGAATTTAAAACCTCAAAAACGTATCAACTTCAAATCCATTTAACTATATAAACCCAACAGAGCATTGGTTAATTAAATAAGAAGTAGGAATTCAAAAGGTAGAAACACACGTAGAAAAACATTTGACACGACGTTATTGTCGCAAGTGGAAAGTGGTCATGTCTTTATCATTATGACAAGATGATAGTTAATATTGGCGTATTTCAAAACACCATTGAGTATGGTTTCAATCATGTTCATCAAGTAATGAGTGGATTCATACAAACGGTAACGGACGAGTGTTCTGAGTATAACTTTATAATCAGAAATGAGGGTATTTACATAGTACATATGAGGGTATTTACATTTACATAGTACTGTAATTAGAGAAAAGATTAATATGAAAACATTTCCGTTTTCGCGTTCTTCAATGCCTTTAGAATATTACTTGTATATACTTCCATGCTGTTGATAAAAATTCATAAACATAGTTGTTCACAAAAATCCATTCAGGCTTCTTTATAAAACACAATGGAAGATGAGCTTACCTGGTGCAGACCGCTTCATCACCCTGATTTCTATCGGAAACTTCGATATAACTTTGTCGAATATCTTCTCCATACCCTTGATGCCGTGTCTTTCCTCGAACTTGATGACGATTTCTATAAATGACACGTCTTTGTCGCCAAACATTTCAAAAATCATGTCTTCTATTATAATCTTGAGTTGTTCTTCAATATCATCTCTAATTTTTCCTTTGAAATGTGGAGCAAATTTCAATAATACTTTTCTTGTTAGGTCATCAACTGCTTTATCTCTTTTATATTGAACAGCCGGGGATAAATCAACACTAAACTTTTCATCCACTTGTCTTGGATTTTTATCAAACTTCGAGTGAGAAGCTTGGTAAAAATCTTGCTTGGCAGGCGCTACTTTTACATTTTTAAAATCATCATCTTCTGGGCGACGTTGATCACCAACAGAGGTAAGTCTTGTATTTGAATTTATCTTTCTTTTATATTCATCAGTTTTTCTTGTTAATTCAGCGGCTCTTTCGTAGACATCTTCTAGTTCTCTATCTATATTTTCCTGTTCCTTGCACAAATTTTCTTCTCTGTTTTCGAAGCTTTGACGGCTTTTATGGTGGAATTCGTCATAATCGTCCTTGATATTTTCTCTTTTCTGGTATCGCTCCACTCGCGGTTCTTGATATCGAGAACCTTGTTGTTGAAATTCATTCCGGCGTTTCATATCATAATCTTCGCGAGGTAATTTCGATTCGTTTTTATTTGGTGAGTACGGTCTCGACCGAAGTGGTGATCGATCACGAAGCTCATCCTTGTTTGTTTGATTAGGTTGATGATGTGAATCCCACTGACTTCGTGATGGGATTTCAAAATATTTTTTATCTCCACGATCGTAACTACGATGATCTTTGCGGAAGAATGTTGGATTAACTTCTTCTTTTTGACGGACTTCAGGTTTTTCCCAGACAGGTTTCTTGATATTCCCTTCATCGTGTTGACGATTTGATTTGTATACGTTTTCTTGACGTTCAGGCCAAGACGGTGGAGGAGGTGGTTCAATGTTATTGGGACTGCGCCGTTTTTCCAATGCCCAGGAGCGACGTGGAGATCTTGGTGATGGAGAATCTCTCCTGTACCGATCTCTAACAGGAGAACGGTCTCTTCGATTCGGAGAACGTGACATTCGACCCGGTGATAGAACTTTGTTTTCTGGTTGATTTATAACCGGCCTAGAATAATCCCCTCCCCTCCGCGACTCATACTTCTGCACTCCAGGTATATCTCGCCTGTCTTCAACTGGCTTCGCTGGAGGCTGATATGATTTTTCTCTTTCTTGCCAATTGGGCCGTTGATCGCCTTTGCGTGGACCTGGTGGATATTGTTCAGTTTCCCGGCTGTTGGAAGGGTAGCCACCTGAGTACATAGGTTGATTTTGTGCCTGTAAATTAAAATTAGACTTGCAAACACAAAAATACATAACTAGAAAATAATAAAAATTTAAATGAACATAGTAAACATTTAACACATTTTCATTTAACAAATTTTTTATTCCTATTGTAGTGTCACATTAATTGCATTAAACTTTATTTGTGGATAAATTTTCTTAAATAGCTTTAGTTTCTTTAACGAAACTATGGCTTCTTTCCTTCAAGATCAATGGGAATGTCACTGAAAGACCTCTTAATGGATATTTGTCATTTTTTCTATTCTTAAGCGACTCAACATACTATAACTCAATTATGCTGGTTATTTAAATTATTTATCTATGTGATATTTATGATATATTAATTATCTATGTGTGTATTTGCAGTGATGTCAAAGAGATATACCATTTTATATTATTCAAAAGACCTTCGGAACATAAGAACGATTTTGTTCGAATTCTTATAAAGTTTCACTAAATGTATAATCACACAGTTTTATCCATCTGCCAGAAATTTCACTTATCCTGTATTTATAGGTTGTACAAGCTTTTCTTTGGGTTTATATTAATATTGTTCTGGTGTTTTTTCTTCCCTTCAGTCACTTCATGATCTCCCTGACCCTATTCCCTATGATGAAACATTTCAACAAGTAAAATTTAAACAATTAATGCTGATTTTACTTTATGCGACTTCACTTTAGGTACGATATTGGAGTATTAAAATCTTCAATAGTTTTTATATCTTTAGTAGTTCTCCCAAGTTGGAAGTTTCGCAAGTATGAGAAAAGAATCTTAATCCTGGTTCCTTCAGATAATCAACTGTCCGTGTATCAATTTTCTAAACGAAAATGTTTTTTTTTTTGGCTATTTCAAAAGGGCACAACATTTCTCTAAAACTAAATTATCAATTTATGAGTTAAGCTGTAGCATTTATTATTCTAGCTGTCGCACGCGACTCCGTCCGCACGGAATTAAATAAAAACACTTTAAAGATATGTGCCTATGTGTTCTTCCAGACTATGATCTACACCTATGCCAAATTTCATCGGGATCCTTTGAACCGTTCTGGAGATATCTTCAAACAAACATCCATCTAAACATTAGGAATTATAATATTAGTAAGATGTCTTTCATGACTTCATTAATCCTGAGGAAATTTTCAAGAATAGCAAGTTTTTCGTGTATCCAAGAATATTATGTGAAATATGGTTATCTTGGTTCAATTATTAGGCATAAAACACAAACCAATGTTGAGTAGTTTGTTGTGAACTTGTACCATTCAATTTGCTGAACAGGCATTTGCATTTATTCTTGAGCCAATTCTTCAAGCTTCAATATTATTGAATTATTTGACATTCGAGTTCATGGCTAATGTCTCATTTGTTTTGATAGAATAATATGTGTCGAAGCAGTCTCTTAAAATGGATCAAATTTTTCGTAACTGCTAACACTTATATATTTATAATTACGATATCCCTTCTTGCCTATATACGAATCAATATAAGGATCATTTTGTTTAGACCAATAAAGATCACGATCGTTCATTTACCCCCGCAGCATTTTCATATTTTCGTATACGGTATACTTGGAATAGGTCTTATGGATACATCTTTCTTCTTTTATTTGAACCATAATAAGGTAACGGCACTTGTACTAAGAAAGTCTTATCCCTTGAGCACACCCTTGCAAGAAACGATGTATTATTTTCTAAAATGTGTAAAGTCAAAGGTTTTAACAGTTCATGTGTTTTGTTTTTTTAACATATTTTAGATTTTCCTTTTTCTTAGTACGTAATATTGTATATGATAGAATCTAAGACAGTTATTTTGTTTTTGTTAATTATTCTGGTAGAATTGATTTGCAAGCTTTCGAAATGAATATAAGGTTTTTAATTTCAATATATTTTTTTATGTCTCATCTCAGAAATTTCCAGTTTCTTTATATAAAAACTTATTTTTATGATTCTTCTTATGTCCAATTTACTTTTTATACAGTTTGTTTTCGGTTCTAGAAGATACTTTCTTCAATAGACTTACTATTTTATAGCTGGACGTGATGTATCGTTTTCATTCTTCTACTAACCATAAGGTATCTCTGTTGGTATAACGAAAATGGAAAAGACAATCATGAAGTTGTCTCAGATTTTCTAAATGATATTTATTACGATATTGGAATTGTTATCCTCTTCCGTGTGACGATGTTATTTCATTAGTTGTAAGGAACTTTGTATAAAGCCGTAACATAACATAGACTCCTATTTTTTAGGTGCTATTTTCCGTATTCCTAAAATTTCAATGCCGATATTTACGTATCCCATACCACTGGTTTTACTTTTGCATCCCATTTACTAGTACAGTAAGATCGAGAATTATCCGTCTATTGATTCCATTCAATATTTCAAATAATTTTCATATCATCTACATACAAATTAATCTTACTAATATTTAACATATATACAACATTAATACATTAAAGATAGTAAAATATATTGTCATTCTGAAATTAACACTTTGCTGAAAATTCAATAAGAGGAAAAAGGAAATATTATAAATAAAATTAAGTGATGTAGCTAAGAAGTTGAGAAAAAGAATCTTATATAGTACACTAACCTGTGTCATGGCGACGAATGCGGGTCTCACATCTTTAGGACCACCACGTATATTGTCCATTGGCTTGCGTGACGGTGAGTACCTTGTCATATTAAACAAAAGTTATTGTATAATTATATAATACTAACTGTTGCCTGCGACTCCGTCCGCTGAGCTGTGTTGAGCTGTTCCAAAGATACTTTCAAACAAACATCCATCCAGCCATCGAAACATTCGCATTTATAATATTAGTAAGATATAGTTATATTTGCCCCAATAGATACAATTAAAACTTATATCCATCTCGAGTTGAATCTTCATCTCCGAGTTGAGTTGCCACCAACATGTATCCAACGTATCTTTCACAACTGCTTAGAAATAATACTTCTATTCTACACTCACCTATCAAATGTCCTCGGCGGAGGTCCACGATTGGGAGAAATGTGTCTGCCAGGTGACATCTTCCTACCCATTGTGGGCTTGCCTGGTGACATTCTCTGTGTCATATGTCTGTCACCTGATAAAGGTAAAACAATGTAACTTAATAAAAATATAATTATCAAAACTGGTTTGATAGTTGAAAGATACGTAAATGTTACGTCCGGTTTCTAAGACAGGTCAAAATATTATTTAGTTAAATGTAGATTAATTGAAAATATAAAAAATATAATTGAGAAGAAATAAATGAGACAGCAAAAAAAATTACCTTGGGGACCTTTAGTCATTGTAGCAATCCTAAGTCCAGGTGAAACTCTTCTTTCTGGAGGTGTTCTATGACCTGGAGACATTCTTCGTCCACTTGGTGAAATTCTCCTTTCAGAAGGTGAATGTTTACGTCCCATAGGCGACATCCTCCGTCCCGAAGGCGATATTCTTTGCCCTCGTGGTGAAATTCTTCGATCAAAAGGTGAAATTCTTCGTCCAGAAGGTGAAATTCTTCGACCAGTAGGTGAAATTCTTCGACCAGGAGGTGAAATTCTTCGACCAGAAGGTGAAATTCTTCGACCTGAAGGTGAAAATTGACGTCCCGATGGCGAATTTCGACGACCTGATGGCGAAAATCTTTGTCCTGATGGTGACATTCTTCGACCTGATAGCGAAATCGGACGACCAGTAGGTCCTATTTGTCGTGGCGGTGGCGAAATTCTTCGAACAGGTGGAGAATTTCTACGTCCAGATTGCAAATTTTGGTGATCGGATTGGGTAAAATGACGACCTAGTGGTGAAAATCGACGGCCTGGTGGTGAAATTCTACGTCCGGGTTGGTTTTGGCCTCCGGGTTGTATATTTTGACGTCCAGTTGGCGACATTTGGCGTCCTGATGGATGGATTTGACGTTGTGGTGAAAATCGACGTCCATCCTTAAATTGAGAATTTCTTGGGGCCGGTGAGATTCTTCGGCCAGATGGCAAAATTCTGTGGCCATTTGGCGAAATTCTGTGGCCATTTGGCGAAATTCTATGGCCAGGTGGCGACACCCTGCGGTCATGATTAGAATCCTTTTGATCTCGAGGTGGCGAAAATCTCCTTTGTCCTTTCTCATATTGAGGTTCAATATTTCTTTCTTGGTTGTGAGGTACATTTTGTCTTTTATCTGGTTGCAAGATTTTGTTAGAAGATTTCTCAAAATGTGGTGGATTCTGTTTTTGGAATCTGGAATTATCTTGTGGTCCCTAAAAGAATTTAACTTGATATAACACTAACTATGTAAATCAAATTATTTTCAATCAATTTATATAAACTAAAAAAAAGATACAAATTTTCACAATAAGATCTTTGTAGGAGGCAGAAAATGAACAAAATACTTACATGTGCAATCCATTGGTGGCCTTGAAAATGTCCTGTTCCTGGTTGTGTGGGCTGAGGGTCCATGTGCGAAGGCCCTTGGAAACCTTGTTTTGACATAGTCTGCTGCAATCAAACAAGCTTATATAGCAATATACTTTATAAATATAATTATTAAGATCAAGCACTACCAAGGTTCTATTTGGCGCTCATTATTTATATGTTTGTAAGAGCCTTGAAATTTCATTTCAAATATTAGTATAAATTATTTTACCGGCTTGTCAGTATTGTAACCTTGGATTGGATATCTTCCTCCTTGGTTTGGCTGTCTGTTTTGTTGTTGATCAGTTATAACTATGTTAACTGGTGCATGTGGCCTGGGTTGATTACCTCTTGGAGGCTGGAGAAATAAATTAAGAAATCCTCTATGTCTATCTAGTTTTTTTTAATGTATTTAAAATTATAACAGGCTAATTTTTCTTTTTGACTAGTGTTACAAATAAAGATAAAAAATAATATGGTTCTTCATACTAACCTCAATCAAATTAGATGGTACATTATGTGAAAAAACTTCTTGCGATCCCCGATTTTGGGGAAATCTTTCCTGTTAGTACAAACATATTTTAGTTTTAGATTTAGTTTTTTTTTATACATATACAAAAGTTTAGTTCATTCAGAAATAATATAATGCTGATGAAATTATTGCAAAGCAAATTTAGTGTTGTTTAGTTCTGAAATTATAGACTACTAGCTGTCGCCCGCGACTCCGTCCGCGCGCAGTTAAAAAAATAACTTAATAGCCGTATGAAAAATAGATGTCTGATTCTCAGGCCTACCCAATATGCACACAAAATTTCATGAGAATCGGGAAAGCCGTTTTGGAGGAGTTTAACCACAAACACCGCAACACGAGAATTTTATATATTAGAAGTAAAATAGTTTTGTAATGACATTGTTAGTCAAGCTACTAGCTATTTCATATATGAAGGGTACTAACTAAAATACAATTAAATATTGAAGAATAGTTAACAATATATTTGCTTTTTTAAAACTATAAAGTGGCAAACAAGCAAGCGGCCAGCTGAATTCTTTAATCAACAGACAAGTGGATTATTTTTCCTTCCTATGCATCCTCTATCGTTTCCCTATAAGAAAGGGTGGGAAGGGAACATGATAACTAGACCACCAGCTTTGCTTCTTTTTTTTTTAATCTATCTCTTGACCTCAATCCTTCCAGATATTAAATCATCACATACCTCATGATAGTAATTTTGTTGTGGAACTATCGGTTGAACATATTCATAATTATTTTGTATTGGCACTTGCTGTGGTATTGGTTGGGTATTTTGCCATTGTGGGTTGGCCGGTACTGGCCAAGCACCTTGTTGGCCGGGATTCATTGGATTTCCATAATTCATCTCAGGCTGCTGGTTACGCCACTGATAGCTAGTGTCACCCGGTACATTCACTTGAGGTGTTTCATTCTGGAATTTATATGTTAACTTAAAACTAACAAAGTAGTTTGAAAAAATAGCTTGCAATAATTAGATTCTAACCAAAGAATTCCTATTACGTGAATTGTATTAATACCTTTTATCCTCATCTTTTTATTCCCTTTGACAAAGAAGAAACAACATTATACATTGACACAAGTGTCACTGGAATTCTATAGTAACTTGAGACAATCTATTTTATCATACATAGTCTCCTTTGCTTAGACTTAGTTATGTTTTTCCCCTTCCTATGCGTCCCCTCTTCCGCCAAATCCACTTCCTCTTCCCATCCTATCCTAATAGGAAGAGGGTGGGAAGGGAAAGAGGACTAAAATTAGGCCTCCGGCACTACACTGATCAGACAAAACGCGGTATTACTTCCGCGTCACACCTATCTTCTATGTGGTCGTGGTATAGCACTGATCGCCCCGGCCCATTTGTGCACCCAACAAATTTTGTTGTTGCGGGATCTACCACTGTATATGTTATAAAATTTCATACAACTTGTTTAATTTCTACCAAATAGTCCTCCGGCAATAATGAAAGGTGCAATAGATGTACATAATCATGTTTTACTTACAGCAGGTTTTCCAATGGGAACTATTCTCAATACATGTCCGGAATATCGATACCCATCTAAATACTTCATAATAATATCACCTTCCCTATCAGAGGCTACTCCTACTCTTACATTTTTCGTTCTATCTCCATCAACACCCAAAGTGCCAAGAATGAAATCGGTTAGATTACATTTTTCTTTTATTAGAGTCTTAATCTCATTGTACTTAGCCTGAAATTAAAATACATTAATATAAAAAAGAAAATAAAAAGGGTATTAGCATTTTTAAGAAATAAATATATACATTCGGTGGTAGTCCATGCATTGTTAACATCATCTTGAAGAATGTTTATTGAAGACGACTTTTTACAATTAAAGTCACTAAAACTTCTTTAAAATCTTGATAAGACTAATAATTTTATATTTAGCGTGACATTTTTTCTTAATCTTATTCACAAACACAAAACTATTTTTCTTATTTATAGCTTCACGCTACATGACATGACAAACTGCATATAAAAGACATAATGACATAAACCATAAATACGCCATGTTTACTGCAGAGAGTAAAATTTTTCGAGCTTTGTCTTTGGTTTATCGATCAAGTACATTTTGTTTTTTGTCGTTCATTGTAGTAGGCAAGTGTAAATGTAAATTGTAATTCATCAATTCATTCAAATTGTAGTTTATTACAAGTTTACAACGTAGAAATAAAACCTGAATAATCTACAGTATATTCCTTTCTGTATTAATGAGCGACCATTCTCTTATGAAAATCAAACATGCTATTAATAATCCATAATTTGCCAACGAAGGTATGAAAAAGTTCATTTGGAATCGTTTTACTCGTGTAGTGTATGATAATTAACGCCTTTTTTTAGATACGTTACAGTGAGGTGAAGACGCTTATAAGGGACCGATGCAACTTGAAAGACTTGATTGTGGATAATCTCGTATATGAAAGTCCTCAAAGCCGTAAAGTTACCATTGGACTAAGTGATGAAAGTGATGCTATTGCCGTTACAAAAGAGCTGCATGGACTGGTTTTTATGGGACAGAAGTTACATGTAGAAGATCTGCGCAAAAATAAGGTATTTTTTTAAATTTATATATACATTAGAATTAAAACAGTTAAAAGATTTATTTGCAACCAACAATTATTTAAGGCCAAGGCACACCAAAACGAGTCTGCCTCATATAATACATCTTATCATTAACAAAATGTCAAGGAAACAAAACACAATTATAAGAATTGATTTTGGTAGAGCCGGCAGCAGCATTATCAGTTGCATGAATGGCCACTTGATGTCTGGTGCAATGCCACAACCAAACAGAAAACAGACACTACGTGGAAGTAATTCTGTGTTTTGTCTTACAGTTCTGTATGCCAGTGGCCAAACATTAGTCCTCTTCCCTACCTATTTCCAACAAGGTTTGGAAGTATTTTTGGCATGGAAGGTGATGTTTAGAAAAGGAAAATATCTTTTTCTGTCCTTTAAAAGTTCACAACACATTGCAACTTTCAAACATTGATGTAGATGTATGGCAAATGTAAAATAATGAAATATTTTAACAATATCAGGTAGCAATTTGATCCTTTGCTACCTTTTTACCTTTAGTAAAAGAAATATATTGTGACATTTTCTTTCAGCCACCTTATACTCAGAAGTCAAATTCAGATCAAGGTTACAGTGGTGGAAATGTGAGTCGCAGTAATATCAGTGATCAGCATCCAATGAAATCTTATACAACACCTGATTCATATTCTGCCACATACTATATGGCTGGTCAGGTAAAATATTCGATACTAATATTATTTATGAAAGTATGGAGGGAAGGATATTTGTTATTTCATATCTCTAAAATGTATTTTTTTTAGTCTTATACTTACATCATCAGCTGCATCCCCACTGAATGGCTTTGAGCCTACCCTAAGTTAAGGGTGACTAGACCATAGTCAACCATGCTGGCCCAGTGCGTGTTGACTCCACGCATATCTTTGTTATTCTTCTCAGATATGTGCAGCATCACTATGTTTTCCTTCAACGTAATAATGTCAGATAAATGTACATATTGAGGGGTGAAAGGATGTTTTAAGCAACATTTTTTATTTCTGATTCTGAATATATATATAAGTCAATATCGCAAAAAAAGGTCGCTTAAAACAAATAGCCTTTCACCCCTCGATATGTAAATCGAAAACACATTGGTACATAGCGGGATTCAAACCCAGAACCCCCGACGCTCCTTTCATACCATGACATGGAATTGATTGCCATCATTTTAGAATAAAATACAGAATTATTTCAGGATCAGAATCCAGGGAGTTCCAAAGCAGGTACTGATGGACATGGTCAGCCTCCCATGCAACCAATGTCTGCTGTACCACAATACATGCAGAATAATCCATACAGTACTCCATACTTTATGTATGATCAGGTAAGATTTTGTTAGTTTAGAAACTTACATTACATCTCTATAATACATATACAGTTTTTTTAATACTGAATGTTGAATTTGGAAAACTTTTTTCTAACTACATAATATTATAAACTACCTTTTACCCGCGACTCTGTCCGTGGGGAATAAAAAAAAATGCAAACAAGATAAAAAAGTTCCTATGTCCGTCTCCTAGTTCTAAGCTATCTCCCCATCAATTTTCAGCTAAATCAGTTCAACCGATCTCGAGTTATAAATAGTGTACTAACACAACCTTCTTTTATATATATAGATGCGAAAGTTTGGATGGATGGTTATTTGTTAAAAGATAGATGTAAGGATCTGGATGAAATTTTGTATAGATGTAAAAGACTATCCGAAACAACACATGGGCTACTTTATAAGTTTTTTTTTACCTTTGTGTGGATGAAGTCGCAGGTAAAAACTAGTATTCTGATAAATCTTTGCTGCTAGTAGTTTCAAATGTACATTAGGTTTTAGTTTTTCTTACCAAGTTATCTTGTATAGGGTTCTCCTTCATACCCTACGGGAATGCCACAGAGTCCCAACGTGATGACGCAGCCTCCATACGGCTCTCCCAGAATGCCAATGACACAAGTAAGTTAAATAAATAGAATATATATTTTTTTTAATCTGAATAAAAGGCATTCTGATTTACGGTCATAAACATTACTGTTACTTAAACTTATTTCAATGCTTCAGTGGTATATGAACTATTGATTTTTTCACGTACAATAGTAGAGTGGACATACTGATTTAAAAGCTTTGTCCTGGGTAATTGAAGTTCAGTCGAACTTGAATAACCTAGAAAACTTTATAAGCGAGAATCATTGTCCGGTCCCGACGGACTATCTCCATGAGCGAGAAACTTGTGTTAGATAAAAACCTTTATAAGCGAGAAAAAGAAACAATCCCTTGGACTCTCGCTTAACAAAGACTGTGATAAAGACACGAGTCTAACGTTTACATGTTTAGTGACATCGACTTGCTTGGCGAGTTCACTTTCTTACGAATTAATTGTAGTGACATTGAACATGTTAATGCAGAATATTCCATAGTTTGATGTGATAGATTTTTTTATGCTGTGTGTGGAAAAACTATGCCAGGTAGTCGTTCTATATCGTACATCTTTGGGGCTTTTAGGGGTGAAGTGTTCAGAGTGCCCAGATTTAGGTGTTGGCACTGTTTATTTTGTCAATAGTCCCATGTAGTAATAAAGATTGTGATTTTTAGCCTCAAGCGAAGTAAACAATGTAGGTCGCAATTTTGCTCACTATTGTTATCGTATTTTACCATGGTTGAGACGAAAAGCTACTATGGAGGGAAATAGATATTTAATACACTCAGTGCTATTCTGGTTTTCACGTATTAATGTGAACTCGCAGGGCGAGACGGTGGCACTGAATGTGTTAAGTCATAATGGGTAGGATTCGGGTCATATCTAAATGTACATACTATATGTATAGCATATATTACATGCATTTTAGTCTTCTTTCCCTTCTTACCGTTATCTTATAAGGAAATTATGGGATGGGAAAGTGTATTTGACAGAAGAGGAGATGCATAGGAAGAGGAAATATTCTCTTTCTGTACATTCCCTCTCCGTCGATTAAAGGTAGGCAACGCATCTGCAATTGCGGATGTCTATGGGCAGCGCTCGCTTCGCTACTTTGGCGAATCCATGTGACCGCTTGCTCGTTTGCCACCTAATAATATAAAAAAAATACACGCAGGACTTATACTATAGTTTAAAACTCTTGAAATTTTTAAAGAACTGTGTAATTTTTACACATCTTTTCCGCAACAATTTAAGTATGAACAATATGACTATATTCTATCTTAGAACATTGTTTTAAAGCAAAAAAAAAAAAAAAACTAATGATGTTCTAAGTGGTGTTAATTTTGATTTTACAATACATTTTAAACTAAGTTTTTGGACCTTTAATAATTTTTGTATTGTAAATATCGAATATAGTCTATGTCTGCTTAAATTTTGTTACGGGTGTTAATATACCGTGAACATGCTTTGTCCACAGAACACCAATGTGGGTTACGGAGAGTCGAATTATGGCAACAATCAACCGATGACCGTAACGTCGGATCAACCCGATTTCATACCTTGCGGAAACGATAAACCGCGAAATGATTATCATAAAATAGATAACGGATCACGATATTTTGAAGAAAAGAACGATCAGAAATATCGTGACCGCAGTGAGAGACCGTCGACTTCACGGGGCGACCGCGAAACCTATGAACCACGAAGTCGCTCCGTTGAAAGACGACACGGTGACTGGAGTCCCGATAGATTCCGAAGATCTGATAACAGAAAGTCTGATAGCAATCCTAAACAATCGGGGGATTCATACAACCAGTCATATAACAGGAATTATAAATCAGAACCGGAAGGATCTGGTTTCAGGCGCAGTTCCGACGGACGTTGTAATGCTAGTAATACGGGAAAAATCGGTGACGATTACAATCGTCGCTTTGAGAAAGATCAAGATGGTAATTATAATAGATCAAGTGATCGAGCACCGGTAAATATAACTGAAAATACACGTTTCAAATGGACTAAACCGCAAAACGATAATATGGGGGGCTACAATGATAGTAAGCCAAGCACTAGTAAAGGGGGGAATTATAGTAGTAATGATTTTAATCCTCATACCAAATTCGACGATATTCAAGATTCAATATTCCCGGGATTTCAGCCAGCGATTTATCTTAGTAAGGCTGAATATAAAAAAATTAAAAAAGCTAGAGATCTCAAAAGATCTGCCATTGAGCGCAAAAATGAAACTTGGCGTGCGCAGGCTACCTCCAAAATAGTAAAGACTGCGCTGGAAGAAAGTGGCTTGATGATTCAAGCGAAGAAACCAGGTTTCGTGCAGTTTATGAAAAGTATTGTTAGGACTCGCATCAACAAGATGTTGGGTCCCAGGGTGGGTGTGCCAATGGAAAACATCTTAGAGGAGTACAATAAAAAGTACCCTCCTCATGTCCGAAAGAATTTTGTCCTCGAATCGAAGGCCAAGTTCAATAAAATTACCGATTTTCCATCAGGAGGTGAGATGTTTCAATTTTGCATTTTACTTCCGTGAGTTTCCATTAGTAATACCTTTACAAAAACATAAACATTTTATACGGGTATTACGATAATGGAAACCCACGGTTGTGTTTTATGTTGTAATTTTTGACACATTGCAAATTTTTGATGGGGTTTATTCGTATACCATTCCCGCGGGTAAAGTTCTCTTTTCTACGGCAGGAAAAGTTCCCTTTCTCGCGGGAAGTAAAGTTCTCTTTCCCGCCAGGGGAAGATGTCTTTTCTACGAGAGGAAAAGTTCCCCTTCTCACAGGTGATAAAGTTCACTTTCTGGCGGGAGAATTTCTCTTTTGTACTGATAGAAAAGTTCCCTTTCCCGCGGGAAAAGTTCTCTATTGAACGGGAAGAAAAGTTCCCTTTCTCGCGAGAGAAGTTTCATTTTCTAAGGGAGACAAAGTTCCCTTTCTTACAGGAAGGGAAGATGGGTAGTATGATCAGATCATGACAGTATTCGTGATGGAGATATTGCGCACTTTTTAAAAAAAAACATATAAGGGGCACATATAAAAATAGTATAATACTTTGTTCTTGAAAACTGTGCAAGACAAAATTGAATGGAAACGATTTTATCAATGGTCAAAAATCGTTTAGATTAGAAAATATTTATAAATTATTTCTTGTATTTAACTAGATTATTATTAAATATTTTAATTAACTCACTAGCTGCACCTATACGGAGGCCACTAATGAATCAAGCAGGGCCGGAGAAACGCCCGGCGACGGAACAACCGCAGGCTGCTCCGGCACCGAAGAAGAAACCCCCAGTGGAAATACCGAGACCTCCTCCGTACAGACCACCAACACCTGGACCCCTGCCCAAGTATCCTAATGCTGGTAAGTTAGCAAACAAAAAAAGGCTCGACTGACTGTACCCCTACAGAAAACCATAGCCAACTGACTTTCTCACTATGGAGGAAACGATTCGAACATCTCAATCTTTCAGTTTAAATTTTTTTTATAAATAAATGTACATATAGTTCGTTTTACTGTCTATATATAATTAATTATGAATGTATAATAAAAACTGTTCTCTTTGCTTTTCAGATAAACAAGCATATAAAAGTAAGTTCTAGTTTTTTTTTGACTTCATAATATAAAATGGTCGACCGTGGTCTTCGGAGATTAAAATCTCTGTATAAAACAAATCGTCATTCCTATTTTAAAATGATATTTTGGTCTCAGAAAGCCATTTTTAGTAAAAGTTGTTTGAACCACACTTAGATTATATTGGTTGAGATTTTCATTCGAACCTGGATAAGTAAGAAATCTCTATAAGCAAAAGACTGGTCTCGATGGGCGACCTCCTTAGGCGAGAAACTCGGGTCAGCGAGAAACCTCTAAAAGCGAGACATATATTTCGCTTATCCAGGTTTTCCTGTATATTAAAATGTAAAAGTAGATTTTATTTAAAATTGTAAAGGTCAATAAAAGTAATTTTCAGAATTAAAGACACTTGCTAAGGAGGAACATGAAAAAGAAATCTATACGTTGGAGCCAAAATTGAAAGAAGCACTTGAAAACGAAATAAATGTGCTTCGGGACTTGGTAAGTATAAAAAGTAAAATGATTTAATTTAATAGCTTTCTTTATATTTCGTAGTACCGACAGTGAAATAGCTTTTTTCATCTATTTCCAATCCATAGACATTATAACCGTAGACAAACTTCAAATTTTACACTAAAATACCAAAATATTCTACTTTTTTTCGCATAACTACCTAAACCTACTAAACCTGAATAAGCGAGTCATTTTCCGGTCCCAACAAACGACCTTCAGAAACGAGAACCTCTAAAAGCGAGAAGAATATTGTCCTTTAAATTCTCACTTATCCAGGTTCGACTGTAACAAACTATTCTTTTTTTACAAGATTACTTCACTTAACCTGACAATTTTCATAAAATGAAACTGAAATAATGATTGCCATGTATAAAATTTGACGTTCAATAGGAAATAGGCATAGAGCGTAATTCAGATCGACATTATATATATAAAAGAAAGTCGTGTTAGTTACACTATTTATAACTCAAGAACGGCTGAATCAATTTGACTGAAAATTGGTGGGCAGGTAGCTTAGAACCAGGAAACGGACATAGGATAATTTTTACCCCGTTTTCTATTTTTTATTCCGCGCGGACGGAGTCGCGGGTAAAAGCTAGTTTTAAATAGAAAAGAACAATATGCGTTAGCTTCTAATGCAACAGGCGTACTACATTTTTTATTGTTTTTATTCTAGTTTATAAAAGGATGCAGGAATAATAAAGGCGGAGAAGATGAAAAAATCTGTCAACGTATCGAAAAAACTACCGATGAAGTTATGAAGGTATTTGAAATATCATATAATTCGACGTTTCTAGAAACTTTTTCCATTTATATATCAATCTTACTAATCATATAAATGCGGAAGATGGATGTTTGTTTGAAGATATATCTGGAATGACTCAACGTGTCTTGATGAAATTTGGCACAGATGTAGAACATAGTCTGAAAGAACGCGTAGGATACTTATTAAGTATTTTTACATAATTTTCAGGTGATAAAACTCGATGTAACCAAGCGCCTGCTGAACGTGACATGCAATCTGCCGTTGCGTATGTTTGCCAATGACAGATTCAATGTGAAGGAGATCGGTCCCCTGCTGAAGCCCTACGGCATCATCAGCTGCAGGAAGTCACCTCGCAGCAAACTGTGCGTCGTTGTCTGCCAGGACTACCCCAGCTACGACTATTTGTGTACAAAGAGGGAGATAGATTTAGGTAAGATTTTATTCCCTAGATGACAGACAAATATTTTTTCCAATGCAAACCCTTTACACTAAAATTTTTAAATATTTCTGGTAAAATTCCACAAAATTATTTAACATTATTTTTATTTTACATGTCTTCACTTTATCTTGCAACTTATCACAAATCTAGACTGAATTTCATGTTAATATTTTCTCCGGTTACATATGTCTGTTCTCATCACTTCCCTGTCCTTATGTCACACACATAGGGTCCTCGCATCATGTTTTTGACCTCCATATCAATCTATCTTCTATCTTCTCAGTCGTCACTCCCTTCTTGTTTATATCACCTTTTACGCAATACATCAAACTCTTCCTAGACCTACCTCTACCGGTGTACCTTTCTGCATTCAATTTAGCTGTTTTGAATTCAGTAATTAAAAATCCCAGTGGCATTTCACGTGTTAAACACTTTATTTCATATCAATTAGTTTGGCAACTGTATTTAACTTGGTTCACAATCATAGTTGACTAACACCCATCTCTGAGTGACACAGTAATTGTCAAACATATTGTCGGCTTGGTACATTGTATAAGTGGCCATGACCTTGAGCCAACAAGATATTTGAAAAGACGTATAGTAATATTAATTTTCTTGCAACACAGGTGAGGGTCTGATTATGTCTTTTAAACCGCTTCACCTTGCCGGTCCGACGAAAAGGCCTAAGAAAAAAAATGGTAAAAAACTAGGCAACAATGAACATACAAGTGGAGATGAGGATGAGGAATTTGGTGATGAAATGGCCGGCGAAGATGATGAAGGCGCGGGTGATGATATAAAAGAAAACAAGGACGTTCAAGAGATTGACATAAAAAATGAACAAAAAATTAATAAAGACATAATAGAAGAAAAAGATATTGAAATTGTCGATTGCAATAAAGATGATGAATGTATTGAAGTAAAACTTAAAGATAAACCAACAGACGAGAAGGTTTTGGAAATTGATACTAACGAGCATATTGAAAACTCTGAAACTGAAACTCTTGTAAAAGATATAAACGAATTAAAAAATAGCATTTTCAATGATGACAAAGTGGAAGTTGTTCAGAGCGCAGAAACTATCGATGTGTCAAACATTGGCCAAGATGATTTAGAAGATTATTGACATAAGATTTAATTATACAGCATTTCAACGGCTCCTACGTAAACTATCGTAAGACAAATTTTAGCGATTTATCTCAGGTATGAGTTCACTGGCGCTAGTTATGCCAGTACTGATTTTGAGTGCTACTGTACTGGCATAATGTAAATCAGGCATTAGATTTTTATTATTTCTGCCATATCTACGTATGTATAACACTTGTAGAAATAAATTTTGTTATCTGTTTACTTTTTAAATAGCATGAGCGGAACAACAATATAAATATTGTCGATTTCAATGGAAATTAGAAAGCATATTTTGACTTACTGTTTTTAATAAGTCTTATTACAGCCTTATGAAGGTAACATTGTTTAGAATGTTTGTTGAATGCAAAAGAAAGGCTATCTGAAATAGTGCCTAGGCATCTTTTTTTTTAATTCCGCGCGAATTAACATACAAAAGGTATCTATACTAATATAGAGGAAAGATTTGTTTGTTTGCATTCAGTCAGCTCTAAAACAACTGAGCCGATTTGAAAAATTATTTCTAGCATAAGCTTGTATTCCATATAAATTAAGTTGTATTAATATTTTTAAATAAATCGACGCTGTAAAGCGTAAACGCTGTAACCCCGAAAGTATGAACTTTACAGGAGAGCCAAAAAATGATAACTCGTGAGCTGATACGCCTACAAGCATGCGGTATTTAGCAATGTTGTGTAGTTTGTGCTAAACTATAATAAAATCATTATTGTTTGATAATGGTTGAAATTATTAACGTGTGAAAAACATATTCGCGATTTCAAGGGTTACAGCGTTTATGCTTTCCAGCGTCGATATATATTAACATACTATTATTACTGAAACTTGTAATTACATACTCAATACTGTTTATCCGTAGAAATTAAATCTCTGAATTGGGTAAATATTACGTAACTATGACTTTCCAATACCGAAAAATATGTATGAAAACATTTTGCTAACCGTAGATAAAATTTTCGTTAAAATTCGTCGATTCTACAAAATTTGTGAAAGTATTTCTCACACAATTAAATAAGATTACATACTTTTATTTTACAATTTTAACAAAAACTATTCGATTAATTAAGTGAAGTATGAAAGTGAAGGTTGACAATATGTTTGGAAAAAGTTTTTCAGTATTGGAATTTCATTGTAAAGATATAACCGTATTTTTAAGATTTTTTGATTGATTACAGCGTAATACGCTATAATATTAATAATTCTATCTAGAATATTCGATCTTATTTAAAATAATGTATAATCATTTATATACGAGTATTAGGATTTATATAACCTGTTAATTATATATACTTCATTCATTCGTATCATTGATTTTTTTACATAGAACATAGTCTGGAAGAACATATAGACTACTAATTATTTTTTTTTAGTGTCACGCGGAGGTAATCACGGATGACAGTTAGACGTTCATTCGTTCATTATAAAAAATTTTTTGGATAAACTAATATGTTATTGTATCACTGTCTCGACAGTGGAAACGTATCGTAACTGCACGTTAATGTTGGTGTTGTGTAATAAAAAAAACCTTAGAACTTAAATTATTTATTTCCCTTAATGATTATTGAAATATGTTTGCAATTTTGCAAATTTAAAACCCACCGGTTTACCTGTGAAAGTAAAAAAAAATTTAATAATTATGTTTACAATAAATTCATCTGATTTTTGCTATAGTTATAACAAAATATACATAGAATACTAAGTTATAGCCCGACAAGGCTATCTGAACCAATGAAGATAAGTCAAACTAAATTATGACAGTTCATTAACGCCCCCCTATCAAGTTAAAAAAATGTCACAAAATCCTCTTTGTAGTGTAACTGTCAATTTATTTATTTTTATGTCATTGTCTACGTCTAAATAGGTTTTATATATATTCTGACAACCAACCGTGATATCAGCACATCTCACACCGGTTCAGATTTGTTTGACTAAAAAAAATTTTAAAACAACAGTTTTACATAGAAACAAAAAGGATAAAAATCGTACAGACATACCATATTAGACTTAGTTCTTTTCAAGATCATCAATAAGCTTATAAAATAACTTAGAGGTCTATTTGTCAAGTTCTTTATCATTTACTTCAACACTTTGGACAGTGTCTTTCTCATCAACATTGTTCCCGTCTTGTTGATTCACTTTATCATCTTCTAACCAATCATCCAGTTCATTATCCAAGATCTCTGTAGACGTAATTTCTTTATTCTCTGATTCTTTTGTCTTGGTTTCTTCTGTTTTATTATTTACTTCGCCTTTATCAGTATTTGATGGACCTAGAACATTAAAAATATAACACAAATTGAGTGGAGGCCAAATTTTTGTTCTCTTCCACTTACCATCCTTCTTACTAATATTATAAATGCGAATGTTTAGATTGATGAATGGATGTTTGTTTGAAGGTATCTTCAGAATGGCTCTACAGATGTTGATGAAATTTGGTATAGATGTAGATCATAGTCCGGAAAAACACATAGGCTACTTAATCATCATCAGCTCACTATACGTCCCCACCGAGGGGCTCGGAGCCTACCCCAAGTTAGGGGTGACTAGGCCCTAGTCTTAATGATTTTTTTCATTCCGCGCAGACGGAGTCGCGGTCGAGAACTAGTTTCTAAAAAGGATGTAAAGACAATGAGATTAGTAGTGGTTGGTTTATAAAGGAAAATATCTATTTTTTATACACCCATTGCAGTTGTATATAAAAAAAGTCAAAATACGAGAATAAAATATTTTTATCATAAAACTGTTAACTTGACAAATTGGATATTTCAATCTTATATCAATCATGTTGGTTATTTTAATTAACTTTGAAGGTTTCTCTGCTTTTATTATATTTAACACTTAGAAGTATATTCACATTTGAGTCTAAAATAATATCGAGTTATGGTCATATAAAATATAAAAAAATATATATCAAGTGCTTATAACCATACCAACTAAGTTTATAATAGCCGAAAGGTGGGATTCGAACTCACGACCGCATCGTCTGATGTCCGTACCCTTAACCATTACGCTATTAGTTCTTCAATTGTGAGTATGGTTTGAAATTATTAATTTATGAAAACACCAGCATATTAACTTGTCCTTTCTTTAAGAATACACATGTTTAAATTACGTTAATTAATTATATTAAATTGTGTATACATTTGAAAAAGATGGACAAGTACCTGATATGTCGCTTTTCACAACTTGGAAATCTTTTTGCATTTCATTTTTAAAGGCTTGAGTTATATTAATCTGTGCTTCAAGACGGTCCAATAGAACTTCATCAGATTCTATCGGATACACTTCTCTGTACATTTTAATAATATCATCTGTATCCAAGTTACTTTTGCCTTTCATTATTTCAATGATACGCTTCTTTAGCGTGAAACATAAAGGCTGTGTAATAATACCTCGGATGTTTTCACGTTTTGCTAAAACATCTTTCATTTGCTTCACAATAGCTCTACTCGCTAAGACAGGTACCGGTGTACATTTAACCTTTACAGGCTTATGTGGAACATTTTGTGGTTCATTATCATCCTGCCTTTCTATAGCAGCGACATATCTCTCTAAATCATTTATAGAGGTCGGCTCAAACTCCTGTGGAATTGAAAATTTCTGTAACAGAATTCTGAATTTTTTTTTTTATCATAAGGTCGCAAACGAGCCATCTGAATTCGCTGAAAATACGAATCAACCGCTGTACATAGACATCCGCAATTTGAGATGCCTTGCCTAGAGAGGAGGGAACACACAGTAAAAGAATATTTCCCCTACCTATGTCCTTCCTCTGTCAAATATACTTCCCATCTAAATTAGATGAAGGAAAGGGGACTATAATTAGGCCTCTGGCACCACACATCAGACAAATCGCAGAATTGCTTTCACTTGATGCCTGCCTTGTGAGCCATTCATGCAACAGATGTTGCTGGCTACCACTGTTATATAGGGAATGAAAAGCTTTGCAGCTCATGTCATTAATGTAAGTTAATTTTACATGAGGAATGTTTAAATAAGACAAAGATTATACACAATCTAATGTTGTGTCTCTACTGTAACACCTGTATAATATTGTTTGTCAATCTGTTAAAAAAATAAATAAAAAACAACATCCTTTACATATCAAATTCATGGTAATTGTAATATTTTTACCTTCAGTAATTCGAGTCTCTTCTTCTCCAAAAGTAACTTCCTTTGTTCCACAATAAGGATGCGTTCTTTCTGGATTAATTCAATCTCCATCTGCAACATTTAAAATTAAAACTTAGTATTGACAATAGGGTGTTATTATTAAAAATTATATTACAACAAATGTACAAAGTGTTAACAAATAGTGAGTATAAAAAAATATTTTTATTGCTCAATAACAAAGTAAATAAGTTAATATAACAAAAGAATTTTGATTTTGGGGCCATTAAATTCCTTTAGTTTGTTCAGATAAAGTTGTAACTTGCGACATTACGAAAAAAACTCCATTCCCCTTCATTTTCATGCAACCTGTCATCATTTTGTATGAAGAAATAGTTATTGCTCTCATGACTAGAAACTTACATCTATTTTCGTAATTTCAGCAGCTAAATGAGGACTACGACTTCTGCCTTGAGATTCACGTGGACGTTGCGACCGGCTCGTCCTCCTTACTTCTTTATCTCTTGCAATTTGATCATCACTATCAACATATGCGTCTCTATATTGTTCCGTTACATCAACTGCTGATAAATGTAAATCACTTTGAGAATGAAAATCGAAATAGACAAAACCATTTATAAGATTGATGGCTTTGTCAGCTTCTTTCTTCTTTATAAATGTTATTGTAACCACATTTAAATTAGGATCAACATCAGGGTGGATGGCGTGCATACAAAAATGGGATAATAGTTTTTTGCCGAACACAACTGAGTGCAATATTTGAAAAATCTTCTGTTTTTTTATCTGAAATTAAAAGAAATTATGTCATTAGTACTGTTACCGGTTTGCATGGTTTATTAAAATTAAAAATACTTTGGTATTGATTTCTATTACTTTATTACGAAAACCGTAGACGTTGATATAAAACATATTGCTGAAACTGTCTTATTCAAAAAATAAAATCAAAACACACAAAGTTCAATTCAAATTTGTTCAAGTTGATTGATCAAAACACATCCTACAATTTACAGTTTAGATAGTTTACAACAGAATGGGATGTTATCAATTGTCAAAAAGGTTAATTTTGTGATCCCTCAGTCCCTCACATAAGAGAGGATGCCGTGCTACGCCACGCCATTTGTCAAACAATTGATTCTGGACATTAATGAAGTTTTAAATTCCCAATATAAGAAGAATAAAAATTTATTTGTTCAAAAATAAATCGTAATTCTGACGCACTTGAGTATTTCTTCATTTGAATTTGAATTAGTTTCTCTTTTCTTTGTCGGACTTTCTGTTTAGTGTTCAAATGTGTTTCTGTTTATAAATTATTGTACTCTTTGGTGTTCATCTTTGCCAGTGTCAGATTGTCTGATTGATTATTTCAATCCTTGCATTGTTATTTTGCTTGCTTCATTGCTAGTTTGCGTATGAAAATAAAATAAAACTATTTGAAAAAAATCATTAATAAAAAACTTATTATAAAAAGACGTTGTATCAAAATGACACTTATAATTGTATCTGGATTGCCTCCGTGGGTAAGTAATTTGATTTGTGCATGAAATGGTTTATTTCTATTTTTCTTCAAATTTTCCTAAGCCAAACGATATATATTAATTATTTCTAATCTATGTCTAAGGAGATATTAAGTCACGTTTGCTCGTTTTAAATTAAAAATGATGGATGGATTTAATATAACCATTTTCACATATAAAAACTTTAAATATGTTAAAATAAATTTGTTTTTTTCTTGCAGTGGGATATGAAACTATTGGTGAGAAAATTAATACAAGCAATAAGAGGGAAGTATGAAGTACTTACTATAAAATCTACCAAAAGTACCAGATGTGGATATGTACGTCTGTCTGATATGCTTGACCCACAGACAGTCGTGAATAAAATAAACAATACTATGTTTGGTAAAGTCAAACTACATGCTACAATACCTGATGTTGAACCAGCAGTAAGTTTTAAAGAAACATTATTTCACTGAGGCAGTAAAACACATGTTATATCTCACTAAATGTAGCACTTCGTTAAATTCCATCAAACTGATTTGAACTAATGTATTATTTTTTATCGTCCAATACCATAACAAAGGTATTAATGGTAAATCTCACTCTCTTCAGTAGGACAAAGAGTATGTATATATAGAGGGAAAATAATAAAGAAAAGTAAAAACTATTAAAGTCCGTATTTAAGGATTTATTTTAATCAAAATTAATATTATAAGAAAAGTTAGAAAAACAATGACACTTGACATAACTAACAAAATATAGTGACATATGACATATCTAGTAAATAAAAACTCTATGATGTAGTTAAAAATCTTCAACCAGTGTCTTTAACAAAAACATGGCAATTTCAAAACTACTTTGGCTATTATCTTATTGTAAATAACAGTTGCCAACAACTCCACACTGAATTAAAAAAAAATCTAGAAAAAAAAATATAACCTGTTTTACCCGGAAATAGTGTAGCTTCCACATAGTTCCTGAGCCTGTTTAAAACAAACAAATATAATTTTTTTTAATACTTGTGTGAATAATGTGCGTCGGTAGCTTAGTGGGCGATGGTGGCTTAGTGGTTAAGCACTTGACTTGCAATCTGCAGGTCCTGGGTTTGAATCCCGCCATATACCAATGTGTTTTTTGGTTCTCGATTTTTATATGTACATTTATCCTTATTTTTATAATTTATAATATCTGAGAAAAATAAAAAAAAATATGTGTGAAGTCAACCAACCCGCACTGGGCCAGCATGGTTGACTATGGCCTAGTCACCCCTAACTTGGGGTAGGTTCCGAGCCCCTCTACGCCCACAGCTCCCGGAGTGGTGTGGGAGGAGCCACGGCTTCCTTACCTTCCGACTGACACAGGTGCTGTCTGGACATGGCTGTTTCGGACGGTACCTGTGTCGGATCGGAAGGGAAGAGACGATGCGCTGCCACGGGTGCGGCGCCGATGAGGATACGGCGCAGCACACACTTGAAGTGTGCTGCGCCTGGACAGAAGAGCGCCGCACCCTGGTGGCGGCGATAGGCGGCGACCTCTCACTTCCCGGCGTCGTGCGCGCCATGTTGGGAAGTGAGAGGTCTTGGAACGCGGTCTCCTCCTTCTGCGAAACTGTCATATCGCAGAAGGAGGAGAGGGAGCGGGAGCGCGAAGGGGATCCCCTAGCGCCCCCGCTCCGGCGCAGAAGAGTGGGGAGAAGGAGGCGGCAATTTGCTGCTGCCCTTCTCCCCACGCCTCAAAATTGAGGGCCCCTTAGGGCCAAACGCAGGCGGGGTCACGGAAGTAAGCTAACGCGTTTCCCGTGGCCCCGCCGTAACGCGTCAGAGGGCAGTCTGGTTTTAGTGGGTATTCCGGTCGCCTTCTGCGGCCGGCGAGTCCCACATTCCCTACGCCATTGCACAGCCCGGCGTAGGGGTGCGTAAAAGCATTTCCAGACTTTAAAACAAAAAAAAAAAAAAAAAAGGTTCCGAGCCCCTCAGTGAGGATGTATAGAGAGCTGATGCTGATGAATAATGTTTAAAAATTTATTTTGACTTAATTTCTCAGTTACCCAGCGCAGTGAAGCCTCTTGGACTGCCAAATCCTCTTCGCAGAGCTTACGGTATAGCTAACGAAGGTTCATTGGGACAGGTAAATAATTTCTTATATACATTGAAACACATGACATATATCGGCGTGACCATCTTATTAAATTATCTCATTGTTGAAATTAATTAAATAACTCTTGTAAATACGTTCTTACAATCGATTAATTGATTAAAACTTCATTTATTGTAATTTTGAGATTAATTTACAAACGATTACTTAATTCAAACACTTTATTGTAAGTCTCATGAGGGTATAAATAAAAATGTTCCGGCGGCACAGAGCCAGTCTCAGTACAACCGCCGGAGTGTTCAGAGCTCTTCAAGGAGGCAAAAACTCTGCTGCAAAATATAAGGATTTTCATCAAAGGCTGCGTTTCATTTAAGGATGATCAATGCTAAAAATTATGTTAGTGGTGCTACCACCACTGACGTTGTGTGTTTTTCAAACACTTCGGGCGGTGCTCTTCCGACACATATATTACATGTTTAAATTCAAATACAATAAGTTTTTACATTCCAAATTACTTGATAATTGATATTGTTTGAATTCCCTAGAGATTATTATTCTTTACTCATCTTTTTCTTATAGGAATGAGTTGAGAGGGGAAGAGATGGAACATTATAATTTCATCGGTCAATGGTCCATGCAGTAAACAGATAATGGTTTACTAGGTTTTCTTATTTTTTTATTTGATTAATAATTTTCAGGTGCTCCATGCTGCTCACTCTGAGATTTTGGAGGAACTACAATCAAAGTATGCTGGTTTATTTAAGCTCAGTAAAACAACTGGTCATAAACTACTGCAAACAATTGCTGAGGTTTGTGTCATATCTACTATTATTTTCTTTTATCTTGATGGGTCCTAAGTAACATTGATTTTTATTTTTTTTGTGTTAAAAGCTACCTCTTAGTTTAATTAACAGCATGCACTTTAAAATATACACATTTACAGGTGTAAATGTTTTTTTGCCGAAGTAAATGGGTATAAGGGACCTATTTTCATCAATCTATCTATGTACAATTAATACAATTGGAGTTTCTGTAATATTGAAATATTTTTTTTATGTTGGCAAGGCCGAGTTTTACATGGATAATATCATGGCTGGACCAATTTTAATAGGACTTTGATGAGAAGATAGCTGATGTATCCGTGTCTATTATAGAGTACCTTTTATTTAATTCCACTCTGAGGAAGCTGCGGGGTACTGCTAGTAATAAAGTAATGTATTACAATCCTACCTAGATGTTAAGTGATTTGGCCAAAAACATCATTAGTACTAGTTATTCAACGTTTTTAATCTTTCATATACTAGCTGTAGCCCGAGACTCCATCCGTGTGGGATTAAAAAAAAATTATTACCTAATATGTTCTTCTAGACAAGTTCTACATTTGTGCCAAATTTCTAAGAGATATAGCCCTTCAAATACACATCCAAATATATCCACATCTATATATATATAAAAGAAAGTCGTGTTAGTTACACTATTTATAACTCAAGATTGGTCGAACTGATTTAGCTGAAAATTGATGGGGATGTAGCTTAGAACTAGGAGACGGACATAGGAACTTTTTTTTATCTTGTGTGCATTTTTTTATTCCGCGCGGACGGAATCGCGGGTGAAAGCTAGTTTATAATATTAGTAATTAGTTCAATTACTTTTTATCTCCGATGCCATTATTTATACTTATCTTTTTAAGTCTGAAGTAAATGTAATTTTTCACTGATAATTTTCAGGACTTACTGAATAAATTACGTTGGATAATGATAAAGGGTACGGATGTTAATACATGTTTTAAACTGACCAAGCAGTACAGGAAGTTGCACCCACATCATTGTGATTTCAGTTTGATTCTGTCAAATTTTAATAATATAGAAAGGGCAGCGGGGAAACCTCCTTCTGCACTGAACCAGGATGATCTTGTCACACCTACGGACAGACCTTATGGTATGTCAGTTTAATATTATAATAGATAGTATGGATAAAATAATTAATAGGAAAAACTTTGTATCAAATTTTAAAAAAATGGATTTTTTTTTATGCCAAAAGGTGGCAAACGAGCAAACGGCCACCTGAATTCGCCGAAATAGCGAGGCGACTTGCCCATAGACATCCGCAAATGCAGATGTGTTGCCTACCTTTAATCAACAGAGAAGGGGACGCACAGAAAGAGAATATTTCCCCTTCTTTTTCACCCTCTCCTCTGCCAAATCCACTTCCCCTTCCCATCCTTTCTAATAAGAAAAGGGTGGGAAAGGAAAGAGGGCTAAAACTAGGCCTCCGGCACCACACTTATCAAACTGTACGCGGAATTTCTTCCACTTGACGCCTGTCTTCTGTGTGGTCTTGGTATTTCACCGGTCGACCCGGCCAATTCCTTCACCCAACAAATATTGTTGTTGCGGGATCTACCACTGTTAAATTAATATTGGATGCATATAATTTGATGCAGTTAAAGTTAATTTGGAAAAAGTTTATTTAATTGATAGTATTATTTTTAATTATATAAAAATGCTTTAATTATAAATAATGGTCGCAATTTGAACAATGGCAATGACCACTAATAAAGAAATAAAGCATTCAGATTACAATTTCTTTCTTTCTGTCTTCTTAAAAATAGTTATATTTTAAATTATTAACCAACGCTAGATAAATAGATTAATGTTGTGTAATAGACAGGACAGTTAGAGAAATATGTTTTTTTTTGTTGTAGTTCTATCTAACATGCCATTGGATAAGGTGCAAGTGATTTGTACAAAGTATGCAAAGGCTATAAGCATGAAGGTATTTAACATTTTTGGTACAACTGTTATTTATTATGGTCAAAAGTGTTTGTTTAGTAGAATTCAATGAAAATGAGAAATTATGTCACTGGCTGATTATGTAAATGCATTTCGGGATTGACTAGCTGTTGCCAGCGACTCCGTCTGCGCGGAATCAAAAAATACTTAATAAGTAGCCTATGTGTTGTTGTAATTTTTAATTTCCATTGAATTTAATAACATACAAAATTTTATTCTTTACTTTTGACGTGTATTTATTTTTTTAATTTAAAATTTTAATATGGCAACACACTATTGGCATAATATGGAATAAAATGTCAGTCTCTAAAATATGTGTTTCCACTTCCGAAATAGGATGTTTTTTTATGACGGCAAGAAATGGCTACACTTTTTTTACATTGATTTTCTCTTATCCAAAATGATTGACATTTTTGTGGTAAATATTATTACATAACTTTATTTTTGAATACTTAACGTGGGTTTCTGAAACCAAAATGTTTGTATGAAACATAGCATATATTTTATCTATATATATATAAAAGAAAGTCGTGTTAGTTACACTACTTATAAATCAAGATAGGTCGAACTGATTTAGCTGAAAATTGATGGGGAGGTAGCTTAGAACTAGGAGACGGACATAGGAACTTTTTTATCTTGTGTGCATTTTTTTATTCCTCGAGGATAAAGTCGCGGGTAATAGCTAGTTTTAAATAGATATTTTGATCTCAAAAACCCACAGTTAGAATGAATTTAATAATTATTCATTTAATATGATTTAGTTACAAAACCACATAAGTGAGTTAAAGACAAGCACCAATGAAGAACCGATGGAAGAAGAATTGGCTGTGCAGAAGGTCAGGTTTGAGTTGAAGAAAATCATCCCTTATATACCTATGGTTAGTATATAAGTTTCTCATTTATAGATATAGTCCGTCAGAAATGGTCAATGACTTGCTTATATAGGTGTGTTGTTTATCCTGGTTCGACTGTATATACACTAAGGCATTTGAGTTGGCACGTCGAACTGAACAGTTATCTTCATCAAGACGTGCCAAGTAACTATGTATTATATATAAAACTTATGTAGATAATTTGCTAGTTCCCGTTTAATTATTACTTTTAAGGTGTTTTTATTTGTTTTATTAAAGTTTTCACATTATAAGTTGTATAGAAAATAGATTCTAATCCAATTGTGTAGAAAGAGATGGAAAACTTAAAACTACTCTTTTTCAGATGGTACAGATAGTTGTAAAGGACAATATATTACAGAAGAAGAGTATGTACTATAGAGTGAGAGTGAGTATTAACATATGTTATTTTTTTTATTATGGAATAATGCGTGGTTCGAAAAGTTAATGAATATTGTGAACATTTCAATCAAATATTTTTGACATTTACGGCGCCTACAAGTTTTTAGTGTTGCCAGTGAGCGAAAATTTCCTAACTTCTTCTGAAATTAGTTCATGTTGCAATTAAGTTTTTTTTTGTTCTTATCCTTCCTTTAAATATTATTTAAATGGATACATTCAAACACATTCGTAAATTGACCTACGTTTCATCATTCGAGATTATAAAAATGGCAACATTAAACTATGCAGCTTTCTTATTGGTCAAATATGACATTAATATAATGTTCGTAAGAAACGGGATTCTTACCACGATTAGGCTGTTTGAGCTCCCGATATTTCGGCACAGTTGCATGCGCCATGTTCACGGGTTGACTGAACTGACTCAGTCAACCCGTGAACACGGCACATGCAACTGTGCCGAAATATCGGGAGCTCAAACAGCCTAATCGTGGTAAGAATCCCGTTTCTTACGAACATTATATTAGTAAAAACCACGAAAGTTTGAAGCTATATATCAAATATGACATTGTTAAATCACATATTTTACGACTGCCATAAGATGCTAGTCGAACTATACTAAGTTTTATTCACTAAAATGTAGACTTCTACTTGAGGCGAAGTATACATCAAATTGTATAAGTATACGGATAATGTTCAGATCTACGGCGAGCCGTTCCTACCTAACAAGGACATGATGCTGAAGTTCCTGAAGAAGTACCACGCGGTGAAGATGTACCGCAGCGACCGCGCCTTCAACCTCATGTACTGCAAGGTGCCGCTCACAACACTGCCAAAGTTCGCTGAAGCCGACGGCACTAATATATGTAAGATAGTCACTTTCTAATGTCCACTTTACATTATCCCAGTCCAGTGATCTAATCCAGTGCTAGATTATTGTAAAAATGTAAACGCACTGTAATACAATGTATTGTACATTCCAGTGGTGTTATTTCCAGCTGTAATGTGGTCGCTGGACTGGAATAATGTAAACTGGGTATAGTAGTGGTAGAAAATATTTGCTCGCACACTATAGTCCAGTCGCGGAGGAGGAAGAATTTCGTACATTGAACTGTCATTACCTGTCTCTGTCACTCCCGCGTAAATGAGTCTCGCTCGCACAGATAAAATGGCCGCCGTCCTCAGGGATTGTAAACCTTTTACTGGAGACTATAAGGTTTGTTCTTTTGTAATAAATGTGACAGGCGAGACGTCTTCGGAAAGCAGTTACTCCGATACAGAGGAATCTTTTTTTTTCTTCCTTAGATTTTTATTACTTGTAATATAAAATCTAAATAAATAATTTATATAATAATAATAACTATATTTCATAAGTTGGTAAATTTTCTTTCTCCTTCAAATAATTCATGTAAACCGCACTAAATACAAAAATGTTTATGACCACTGTCAGTAGGTAAAGAGGTCATTGTACGAAATTCTTCGTGCTCCGCGACTGGACTATAGAAAACAAATTTTAATCTTGTTCCCCAGCTATGATACAGTCGAGGACGTTTATTTCCTACCCATTTTGATGATATATTTAATGTTAAGTGGTTCTTTGTGCGGTGACAGGCGGGGCCATTATGTACATCCGTCTGTCAGATGTGGAGTACTACAAAGTGCCGGACGCCATGGTCTCTGAGATGTTGTCCTTCAAGCCGGTGATGCCGGAGCAGCCGCCATTGCCAACCAGTCATACAGATACACAAGATGAATATGATAATGAATGGTGTGAAACTTGGTAGTTTTAAGTTGTATTTAATCTATATATATAAAAATGAATTGTTGTTCGTTAGTCTCACTAAAACTCGAGAACGGCTGAACGGATTTATCTTATCTTAGTCTTGAAATGTTCGTGGAGATCTAGGGAAGGTTTTAAAGGCGAGAAAAAATTAAGTTTTTTTTTATCTGCGCGCGGACGGAGTCGCGGGCGACAGCTAGTTGTATTAATAAATGTATTGAGTTTTAATATAATACTAACTGTTTTATATATAAATACTAGCTGTCGCTCGCGACTCCATCCGCGCGCAGTTAATAAGCTTATATGACACGTTCGTAGATTTACCATAGCAGCGCCATCTATTGATTACTTACTCAACCCAGTCGAAAGGTATCGACATCTGTTAGAATCATTTGGAGTTAACAGATAATTGTGACTGTCAAATAATTAGCAATAAATTAAAATTGCGACTATAATTTGAGATTTAAACTATCCTATCTCTCAAGTTGGATCGAACTGCACATGGTGTGCGAATTTTATTATAATCGGTTAAGTGGTTTAGGAGTCCATTGAGGACAAACATTGTGACACGAGATTTATATATATTAAGATATATAGTATACAATAGTATAATATTATATATAGTATACAAATAACAATTACTTCACGTTTAGACAATGTCAATAAGGTTAGGTCTATTATAATGACTGTATTCGTTTTGATCACTTCTTATTATCATACGTAAATGTTGTAATACATGAATGCAGAGCTGGGCGTTAACTCGTTAATCCGTTAATCGTTAATTAACGAAGTTAACATTATACTTAACGGATTAACTTTTAAGTTAACTTCAAAAAGTGTTAACGCTTTTGTTAACTTCCGTTAAACTCAACTTCCGTTAATAAAAGTCCGTTAATCGTTAAATTAGAAACTTGGAGACGTGCTGTCATTTTGTTCAAATTACGTGCCACGCTACGCTCGTAAGTTCAGCTATGTTGGGCGTCTGCCGGCGACTCGACGTTCGCGTGCAAGTGTGATGCATCAGAGCACCCGGGAAAGACGTGAACAACAGAAAAAAATCAAAAGAAGATTCGAAATAGTATATTTCATTACGAGTATATAAAAGCACGAGTATGTAATAGCCCACATTCCGAACGCTCTTCGTCCCTGTAATACGCCACTTTTTGAGCAACTGTATTAAAACACTTTTTTACTCCTACTTTTTCTTAAGCTTTTCCAAACTCGTGCGTTCTCTTTCCCTGTCAAAATAATGTCTGTTAAAAAGAAAAACCAACCACGAAATTTTTACAAAAAAAAATCATTGAAGTTTTTATGATTCATGCAAATATTTCTAAAAAGAAGCTCCTAATTTGTTACAATATCAGATTTAATGATTTGATTTAATGAATTAGGTTAGTTTTCATTTTATTTCATCTCATTAAATTTCATTTTCATTTCATATCAATAAAAATAATCCACTAAGGACTTGGTTGTTTAGGCATAGTTCCCTTTGCCTGCCCAGAATGGGTGAAGAAAACAAAAAAAATCTCTGTTTGTATTCTTTAACGGTTGGCGCCATTTTCCAAACATTTTAGTTAGTTGAGTTTATTGAGTTTTTATTATTCTATTAAATTGCTTCATTTTTTCGCAACTGTATCAAAAATAGATGTTTAGTACACGAAACTGTCATTACAACTTGTTCCAGATGTCAACTTATAGACATTTGTCGGAACTCTGCAATGACAGGCTTTCCGCACTCGTAATGAAATATACTATAATGCATTCATACTTGTCTCTAATACTAATTAAAAAAAAACAAATATTAAATTCATTCTATAAATGTATAGTCAAATTACTATTTTAAACAAGTGTCGCCACATAAGTGTGAAATTAGTATGTAAAATTTTGGTATGGTTAACTGTTAACGATTAACTTTAACTTGCGTTAAATTTTCGAGATTTTAACGCTTTAACGATTAACGAAGTTAATTTTTTAATTAACGAATTAACGATTAACGAAGTTAACTTTTCGATTAACTGTGCCCACCTGTGCATGAATGTAACCAGTTTTTAAATTTTTAGCTCCTGCATTAAACTTATTAAAGTATTTTATTGAAATTTACGTGTATGATTTGTGTTAATAAATATTTGTATACAATTGTAATTTTGTTTATTTTACGCATTTTAAGTTTCCTAAATCACTTAAGTGTTACAAGTTACAACAATAGTATTACAGGGCACAAATAGAAACTTGACCGTGTAATCGTGGGTTTCTAATCCCTATATCGTCATCCTTGTTTCCTTGTCATTATCCTCGACGAAAGAGAAAACTATGTTTTAAACGGAGGTTTTGGTCTCAGAACATTGATTTACCACTAGCCGTAGATAGAGCGCGTCATACAAAAAGTTCAGAAGTCCACGGTAAGTGAAAAATTCCGAGGAGAGGTAATTTTTTTTTTACAGCCTTTCAATTTACCGCAAATTACTAACTAATATTACATCCTAGATATATTTTAAAAGTTAACATTAAGTAAACCAAATACAGACAAAACGAGCAAACAAGTTTATCAAAAAATTATTACAATGAAATATAAAGGTTGGAAAATAGTATTATCTCCGTTTTCTTTTAATATTTCAGTTTTTTTTTTAACTTTACGACCGTGATTTCGGTAAGATTTTAAAAAAATGCTTTTTAAATTGGCAGAAAACAACATTGACTTGTTTTTAATCTTTGTCAGGTATAATATGCTCTTTACTCTTTGTATTTACTTGTTCACTTTTGAAATTTGAAAACCGCTCAAACCAAACTTGCAGCGAAGTTATTTATCAAGTTTTAAAAGCAAAAATGATGTTAACAATATTTGGTATACCACAAAAGGTATGTATAATAATTAGTTCTCTATTATCATTAGAAATAAATTTTAAAGTTAGAGGTTGATTGAAAAACTGATTATTTTAGATTACCTACAACGATTTAAAAAAGTTAATCCAAGAGGAATGTAATATTAGTCAATTTTTGCTGGGTGACTTTTTACAAGACATGAATGGCACGAAAAATATAAAGATCTGTGTAACTGATGGAAACGAGGGTGACTTGGTAAAAAAAGGATTGGATGGATATAAACTGGATAAAAGTATTCTCTCTGTGGCTCCAGTAGCTTCAAAAGTAAGTAGAATAAAATATTATTTAAACTGAAAAGGCAATTTATTAACTTTTAATAGTATTTAATTATCATCAGCCCACAATACATTCCCACCGAGAGGCTTAGAGCCTACCCTAGTGTGGGTTGGTTGACTTCACATCATGTATTTGTATTTCTTCTCACATATGGGCAGGTTGCATCACGATGTTTTCGTTCACCGTAAGAATGTCTGATAATTGTACATATTTAAACTGGAAATCTCAAACCACATTCATACAGAATGGGATTCAAACCCAGGACCTGCAGATTGCAAGTCATGTTTTTAACCTCTGAGTCATCGAAGCTCTTAAAAAGTAATTTTCTAAGTTTGCAATGTATTGTTTAACTGTATTGTTGATCTATGATTTACTCATAGCAATTTGAAGTTAAAATATTCTTGATTAATTTAAATCTCCTTACTTTTTAGACACACACTGTTGAAAAAAGTAGAGTTGTTACAATGAACACTGCTATTCCTTGTACTGAAAATATTGATAATCAAGTAACCAGTTCTACCAAACCTATTCTAAAAGTAAAAGAGTTACCTACTGAAAATAAACTCAGAAAGAAGAAGAGTAAGGCTAAAAGAGCAAGCAAGAAACGGCGTTTAAAGATAGCAAAAAAACAAGCTCTAATGAATGATGCTTTTCAAATAGCAACACCAATCTTTTTTACGGACATGATTAGCCAATATTCTGCACAGATTGCACTAACCATGAGCCAACCAGCTAGTTTTGATCAGCGAAAAGAAACAACCCCAAGTATCAAAATGAGTTTTCCTGTTGTTAAAGAGACATGTAAAAGATTAAAAGAGATGACTAAAGCTGATGAACTTGTAATGGATAGGATAGGGCAGAAACTGTCAAACTTAGATGTTAAAGCGACAGCCTCTAAAGATAAAGAGTTGGGTGTTTGTGTGGTGATAACAAGTGGTCTTACTGGTCATCTCAGCCAAGATGCTGTGGACTTAGTTCTGGATTCAATTCATACTAAGTTGATAGAAGATTCTAATATTGAAACAATATACATACCAGTGTTCACAAAAAACCCACAATACATAGATGGGACTGTTATATTATTTTGCAAGGATCAAAATACGTTCAATTGGCTTGAACCAGTTGTTCTGAATCCCGAATTAATGAGAGGTATGCTCCTGACTATAAATAAAGTCGATTTTAAAGATAAACTTCTATGTGGCATTGTAATACCTGATAGAGCAGACATATTGAAAAATCCACGTCTTATATTACAGTTATTGAGTCGACAAAATCTTTGGATTGATGTGCAAAGTTGGCAGTTTGTAGGAAGTGAACCTCAGCCACAGAATTATTTTATGAAAGTCTTAATACCTAGAGATCATTGGAATATATTAATTAGTAGAAAAAGTACACTGGCATATTCTTTAGGCTCAGTATTTGTTAAGTTTTTAGGACAAGCAGAGATTAAAGTTGAAGATGTATCAATAAGCAGTATTTAACAGTGGTAGATTCCACAACAATATTGTTGTGTGCACAAATGGGCCGGGTTGATCGGTGAATTACCACAACCATACAGAAGACAGGCTTCAAGTGCTAAATACCACAACCACACAGGCGTTAAGTGCAAGTAATTCTGCGTTTCGTCAGATGATTGTGCATGCTGGAGGCCTAATTTTAGTCCTCCTTCCCTTCCTACCCTTTTTTTATAAGGAAAGAATGGTACAGGGAAGTGGATTTTAAGGAGGAGGGGAAATATTGTCTTTCTGTGAGCCCCCTACTCCGTTGATTAGAGTAAACAGTGCATCTGAAATTGTAGATATCTATGGACAGCGATCACATCGCAATTTCGGCGAATTTAGGTAGTCGGTCGCTCATTTGCAACAATTTGATAAAAAAAAGTTTGAAAATTCAGTAATAAAGATGCGAAAAGGCATATTTGCGTTATTTCTGATCTGGAAATTAAGTAATTTGTTTTTAATAAACATTGTTATTAATATTTATTAGTTTTTTTTTCTAACTTTAGCAATTTTGCTGTCCAACTATCATAAAGCAAGTTGTTTTCTAGAAAAATCAATGTCTAGGTAAAAAGTGTTTGTTACAAGATATTTTGTGCCGATACCGTTGGCTTGTGGTTTTATAATGGCATTTAATACAAAATAAATCTCGGACAACTTATAAAATTGATGTTTTTCCTTCGATAAGATTAGTCTGTTATAAAAATAAAACAAAAAAAAAATATACGATAAACATTTAATTCAGATCTCATATTTGAATACAAAATATAAATTGTCATATATATTTATATAATAAAAAATTGCAGAATAAAAATGCATTGTCTGTTGACAAATATTATAAAGAGCCCGCGATACAAAAATAATGAATAAATATGAACGAAATGCTGTTTGTAATCGCACAGTAACTAAAAGATGATGAGACTTCAGCACTACCAACATAACAACACGAACACTAACGTCAACAAAATGGCGGAGGAAACGTCAATAACTGTCAAACTCAATAGTTTTTTTTTTTTTTTTTAGTTTTTAGTTGTCAAGTCCATGGCAGCTAAAGTCCCTTATTTATTTGTGAATAATGAAAGCTATTGGAATGAAAAGTCGGTGGATAGAAAAAAATACTGTCAAGTAATTCATAATTAATAATACAGATTATAAATTCAATAGAGTAATTGTACCCGTATAGATAAATAATTTGTGACTACATTATTTGGGGGTTGAGATTTTTTTTTAATTTTTCTATTATAATTAGTAACAAAGTCCAATAAATACCATTGCTATAATTAAAAAAAAATATTATTTTTTAATATAATTTATCTAGGCCGGATAGAATAGTGCGCTTAAATTAGGACCATATTTATATAATAAGGCATATATTTTAGCTATTTATCTATGAGTAGACTGTGCGATTCAGCCATTCCTCCAGAGAGAAAGTTGCGTATTCTCCTCCTGAAGATCTCCCTTTAAAGGTATCTGAAAATATATATAAATATTTTAATTTCTTGGATTGGTTTACACTGAAACAGTTAGTAGCACAGTTAGCGTTATAGAAAATTTACAACACCTTATTTTATTTAATACTAAAAAAAAAACTTCTTTAATTTTGTGAAGGTAGTTGTAGATTTTCTTAAAGTGAGAAATACCGTCTACTTACAGGTTTATGGTTTATTTTTTTTTAATTATGAAAATTAAATAAATTCTACCATTAATTTCTGTAGTAAACGATATGAATAGAGAATAGTTGGAACTGTTTTTTTTAAATCAGTAAAATCTGAAAGGAGCTAAGAAAAATTCTAAAAAAAAATATTTTTAGATGTTAATTTAGTGTTTATGTTTCTACAATGGGGACACAAGAGGAGACAGTTCCAACACATCTCCAGTGTGCAGTATTCAGAGGAGTCCGTACAATTTGTACTGTTCAGTTGTGACGCGATGTCCTCTTCACGAGTTCAGCTGCAGTTCCCGTTCGAGATTCTCGAGCGGCTCATTGTTTGCTGTTTTATTATTTATTTATTACTAATATATATCTTATAAAGAAATAATAATTACGCTATATAAAAAAAAAATATCAAATGTCAAAATCCTAAACCATAGACAACTTGTAAATTCCTTAATCTTACTAATATTATAAATGCGAAAGTTTAGAACAGTGATTGTCAAACTTATTTCTTTCACCGCCCCCTTTGAAAATCAATTATATTTCAGAGCCCCCTAATTTTTATTCAGTCCTAAAACTTAAAAACCACAATTTTATTACTTTAATTAATTTCAATGCCCCCCAATTTTTTGGGCCTCTTATCGCCCCCTCCTAGGTTTCAAACGCCCCCAAGGTGGCGTTATCGCCCACTTTGGGAAACACTGGTTTAGATGGATGAATGTTTGTTACAAGGGATTTATAAAACGGTTCAACGTATCTAGATGAAATTTGGCAAAGATGTAGAACATAGTCTGAAAGAACATAGGCTACTTACTATTTTTTTTTTAATTCCGCGCGAACGATGTCGCGGGCAACAGCTAGTATTATATATTTCTCAAACAACTATATAACAATAGCTATCCTTATTTAACAATATCAATTTAAAATAATTATATAAAATTTAAATATGACAGTCATGTAAAGTTGAAATCTCCGTTCACTTTAAGCTTTCAATACAAAGATGGAAAGAGAGTTTACTTTAAGCTAAATAAGTTTAAGTAAATTCTAACTTAGTTCTAATAGTTTATCTGCCTGACTAAATGTAATTAGGAACTTTGATATTTATAATAAACTAGCTTTTACCCGCGACTTCGTCCGCGCGGAATAAAAAAAAATGCACACAAGATAAAAAAGTTCCTATGTCCGTCTCCTAGTTCTAAGCTACTTCCCCATCAATTTTCAGCTAAATCAGTTCGACCGTTCTTGAGTTATAAATAGTGTAACTAACACGACTTTCTTTTATATATATAAGATCTACACTAAGGGTATGTTTAAATGATCACTAAGTAATAACTCACCGATCATGGTCTTGAGTCGTACAGAGCACATGATGAAGTCATCAAACTGAATGTAACCATCACTGGATCCATATCTATATGTAAAAACCAACAAAATTTAATACCATTCATAATTTTATATGTATTTGTGGGAGTGTCTTTATGTTTGTGTCTCTATATGATGGGATATAAATAGAAAAAAAAATAAAAAACAGAAATTCTATACTACAGTCAAAATCTGTTATAACGACATCGAAGGGACTACTCATATTGAGTCGTAAAAACCGATAGTTGTAACAACCGGTGACAGGTATTAATAGGAAAGATATGTAATAACATTCAGCCAGGACCTTTGATTTTGGTCAATTTAACCGGTATGTTGTTCTAAACGATGTCGCTATAAACGGTTTTGACTGTAGATATAAAATAAGGAGTCCATTAATCATTTTATAAGTGATATATGAGTGAGATTAAAAAAATAAATACACGTAATATCTTATTTAGGTCCCCTCCCCCTCCCCCGCCCCTCTCACTTGATGTTTCCTGATTGTCAGTACCCAGAGAAAGACAGAAACACTAAGTTTTTGCCAGAGAAAGAGAAAGATTACAGGTTCAATTATGATGTATGAAAAATGTATGTATGTGTGTATGTATTATGCGGAGGGATGATAATCATATAAACACAAATGTAATGAGATTGAATGTATGCTATAAAGGTAGAGGAAGACCAAAGAAAGTATGGATGGATTGTGTGAAAGAGGATGCGTAAGAAGGGGGTAAATTCAGATATGACGTCTGATAGAGATGTATGGAGGAGTAGTACATACTGTGCCGACCCTCCACAGGGATAAGGGCAGGTTGATGATGATGTATGTATGTATGTATGCATGTTACCTGTGTGCGAGCACGTTGAGGACGTGCGCATTGACAGTGTACCCGGCAGAGTGTAGAGCATCGCGCAAGTTGTGTGCGGGAATCGCGCCCCGACCTTCCGTATCGTAAAGACGGAACACAGCCTAAAATATATTCAAATTTAAGTCGCTAATTGCTCTAAATTCCATTATAACTTATAATGAAGAAATTTTGATGTGAAACATCTATAGGATCACTTGTAAACTGAATTGTTGGCGTGGCGACGCTTGCCGTGGCGACGGGTCGTCACGCTATACTGAGGTATACATATATATATTTTTTATTTTAATAATATTATCTTTTATGCATATTACTTGTACACACACGATGTTTCACATCTGCCAGGCGTCCCATGACGGCTCACAAGTTTTTTTTATATTAAAAAGGGGTATAAAATCTTCACGTATTAATATAATGATACCGTCAACTTATGTTCTCAATATCAGGGTTCAAACCTTACCCTAAGTTAGGGGTGACTAGAACATTGTCAACCTTTGCTTAGTGCAGGTTGACTTCAAACATATCTTTAAATTACTTTGTAGATATAAGCAAGTTACATTAAGATATTTTCATTCAACATAAGACCGAATAAATATAAAATTCGTACATACAATAAAGTAGGTCAGTGATTGTCAAACTTATTTCTTTCACCGCCCCCTTTGAAAATCAATTATATTTCAGAGCCCCCTAATTTTTATTCAGCCCTAAAACTTAAAAACCACAATTTCATTACTTTAATTAATTTCAATGCCCCCCATTTTTTGGGCCTCTTATCGCCCCCTCCTAGGTTTCAAACGTCTCCAAGGAGGCGTTATCGCCCACTTTGGGAAACACTGAAGTAGATAGTAGCAGTTAAGTTAATATGAAAAGATGTAAAAAAATTATAAAATCTTACCCTCCAATTACGTAGATCGATCCATAAAGTTTTGAACTCGTCAAATCCTAATCCGCCAGAGTTGTCTTTGTCCAACATCGCAATCATACTGCGACACACCTCTTTGGAGAAACCTTGACCTTTTAGTTCTGTTAAATACAAAATTATAACATTTATATTTATATAATTACAGATGAAATCCTGTAAAAGTAAATGAAAATGTATTACTAAATAATTTCTGTTTACAATTAAAATTATTATTATAAAGTATCAAAATTATTTACACCTAGTATAATAAGAATTGCAAATGATTTTGATACTTTTTGTAAAAAATATTATTTAGAAGTACATTTTCATAAAACAATCTTAAATATTTATGGAAATGGAGGTGTTTTAAACGAAAAAAAATAGATATAATAAAAATTAGTTTTTTTAAAATGCCCATTTTTGTGCCATAACATACATGCCGACGTAAAGCGTTCAGAAATTTAAACGAATACAAATTATGTAGTCGTTTATATTTCTATGTGTTAGTTTGCGTAACATAAAAGCATTTGTAAAATAATGCCTTAAAAATAAACAAAAATAAGGCATTATTTTACAAAAAAAACACATAAATCGTAGATTCTGGAATAAAAAATAAAACAAATATAGAATAAAATGCTGTCAGAATAGCGCGCGATAATAGACATTTTAAAATGGCGCGTCCCTCCATTTCTATAAAATAAATAGTTCGGAAACCGATGATGCAACTTCGCTGTGTCGTCCTGGAAAATGTCAAATTATTAATAGTCATTTTATAAAAAAAAAAAAAAAAAATTTATATAACAAAAAAAAAATTAATACCATCGTTGTAGGTAAGATATAAGATAAATCAAAAGTAGAAAAAACTTGAAGACCTGGATGCTATATTTATTTGTACCTAGCTTTTACCCGCGACTTCGTCCGCGCGGAATAAAAAAAATGCACACAAGATAAAAAAGTTCCTATGTCCGTTTCCTGGTTCTAAGCTACCTGCCCACAAATTTTCAGTCAAATCGATTCAGCCGTTCTTGAGTTATAAATAGTGTAACTAACACGACTTTCTTTTATATATATAGATATATATATAGATATATAGATAGATAAAATAAAAAAATCTGAGCTGTAACATAAAAGTCAAAACTTCAATTTCCCTAAAGGAATAACTCTAAAGTTACAAAATAAAAAAATAAACATTTTAAACTAAAGCTATATTAAATAAATAAAAAACTAAAACGTATTTATTACAAACTATTTGCTCAATAAATCAAAGATTTTAATTATTTAGACATACCTAGAAAATAATTAAACTTTGTATCCACTTACCTGGTTGAGGTTGTGGTTGATTCAAATGCACTTGCTCTTGGCTCTGCTGCTGTATCTGCTGCAGGTCAACACCAAACTCCTTGCAGATGGGAGTGCAGAGAGCACACAGCAGCTGCTCGAGACAACCCTGCTCGTTAGGACTCTGCCCCGGCGGCCCCGGGACTCCGCCCCCGTCGTATGCGCCATGACGCATTGTTAGCTCTGTACCCCGGGATTTACTCACTATGTTACTTTTTTATAACAACGGAAGGGGAAAAGTAATAAAAGAGTCATTTTCATCAACCATCCCTTAACTTTAAGGGTAAATTAAGCAGCATTTAAAGTAAGAATTTTGTTTTTACCAACGATTAGGTATCACTTAATATGTTTATTTTTTTAGATTTAGAGACCATTAACCAAAGAGACATTTATCTAAGATTACTTTAAGGGTTGGTTGGTGAAAGCGAAATAAAATATATACAATACTACTGAAAGCTAACTCCAATAAAAAGAAAGAACTAAACTAAAATTTGAAAGAAAAAAATAAACACAAAATATTAACTAAAAATTCAAAATTATGAAAACTACTGAAAGGAACATAACATATTATGATATAACAAATATTATGGTGCTAATACAAAATATTATAATTACAACTTATAATTCCAAAACTAATTTTCATAAAATATGTCATAACAAAAAAAAGTTTTCGTTTATAAAAAATATTTAGTTTGAAAACATAATTGAAAATATATAATTTAATTTACATATTGAAAACAAATTTTCAACCGAATAATTATTTTTAAAACAATATTCGGTTATTTCGTATAATAATCATAAAATTAAACATAAATTTTTAAATAGCTTAATTAAGCAAACTCATAAAAACAAATCTCATACATTGTTGTTTCAAAGTAATATACAAATAGCATATTATATACAACATATAAAAAAACTATTTACATAATATACTTACATATATAAACTCGCGTGTTGCAAACACAAAGACAAGCATTGTATACACAAGCGGTAACATTGATAAGCTTAAAATGGGCATTTTAAAAATTATTTTGTAAAAAAAAACATTAAAACAAAATAAAGTTATTTACTTGTTAATATTATTATTTAATTAAAATGTTAAAATATTTTTCCACATAATTATTTATATTAAAAATAGTTTTTTTTCCGTAAAATAATTAAGGTCTTGTATTAATTAATTAAGAAACGGCTTAACTCACGTTTTGATCGTCCGGTGGCGGCACCGACTAGTTTCGGACCCATCGGGGGTCCATCTGTTGAATGACCCATGAAGATGGACCCCCGATGGGTCCGAAACTAGTCGGTGCCGCCACCGGACGATCAAAACGTGAGTTAAGCCGTTTCTTAATTAATTAATTATGATGTCTCACGAAAGTTTAAACAATTTAAGGTCTTGTATTTTTAATATATGAAAAATGTTATTTTACAGTTAAATTTAAAAGTTTAGTGACAATGGAAACCAACGGTTAACATGTAAGAAATATTTATGAAATTTATCAAAAAGGCTGTTTTTTAATGATATAACTAGCTTTCGTTCCCGACGCTGTCCGCGCGGAATAAAAAAAAACTTAGTTTTCTATGTGTTCTTCCAGACTATGTTCCACATCTATACTAAATTTCAGCAAAATCCAGGTAGCCGTTCAACAAACATCCATCCATCCAAACATTTTAAATACTATGTATAAAATGTGTTCATAAATTGTCTATTAATTTTTATGTATATTTTATATTAATTATGTTATAAACAATATGTTGGTGTCCCAAATACCATTGTTAATTGTTTACAGAATAATATTACAAATAAAAAAACAATAATAAATTATTTAAACAATAAATATATGAATCGATAAATATATAATAAATTTCGTTACATGAAAGAGATAAAAGATATAACGTAGGTAAAGTAAGAGAGAGAGAGATTTCTCTTTGAATTCTAATACTCCGTTCTTTCATTTTTTTTTTTCATACATAAACATATATATATATAAATTATAGTAAAATACTAAATATAGTATTTATATATATATATATATATATATATATATATATATATATATATATATATATATATAAAACATACTAATTATAGTAAAAATTCTAAAACTCTATTACTAGTAAGTTTATTTGTTAGGAAAATACCAAACTATTTTATTTTTATAATATTAGTGTATATTATTTGTATGGGAATAAGTTATTAATAATTAAAAAAAAAAAAACGTTCCGAACACCAAAGAACCTTAAAACTTATTAATTATAAATAGTAAATACCTTCTCTCATAGCATAATCCAATATTTCCTTCAGCTCCTGCCAGTCAACCTCTCCATCATCACCTGCCAGCCGGTTGAAGAAGTCCCGCACAGGGTCTGTGGGTTCTGGATTCGGGGCTATTTCTTTCACCTGGAATATTTTTATAATAACTAATAATGCCTGACCAAATGAGGGCGCCACAATCTTCATTTATATGGCAACACTTTACAACTATGTCATTATGTTTAATAAAATATAAATCTTGTATTTCAAACTTATTTTACTTCAATTGTCTATACATTTTTCTTCTCCGCAACTAAATTTTTCTCCACATCAAATTATCACGAACTTAAAAACACAAATACTTTGACAATTCGAAGACAATTAAAAAGTCAATGCCATATTGTTATTATTACAAGAAATTAGTTTATTGGGTTTTCCACAACATGGCGATTTTTTTATATTATAAAGTGGCATAAGTATGCTGCCTGAATTCGCCGAATTAGCGAAATTGTATGCGTATCTGCAATTGCAAATGAGTTACCTACCCACAATCGACGAAGGAGAAGACGAACAAAAAGAGAATATTTAACCTTCGTATGCATCTCCTCCTCCATCAAATCCACCTCCATCCATGGGAAGGGAAAGAGGACTAAAATGAGTCCTCCATCACCACACTCATCAGACTGTAGTTGGAATTACTTCCACTTGAAGCCTGTCTTTGTGTGGTCGTGGTATTTCACTGAGCGAGCCGATTCATACAAAAAATAATGTTGTTGCAGGAAGTACATTTTTTTCTAAATGATACTATTAGTTTATATAAAAATAATTAAAAAGCGCCATCTTGTGTTAAACATGTAATCTTGTCTTGTCTATTTCTCATTAGTGTCTTTTGTCAGTTCCAAAGTATTATACAGCACGATGTTTCATTAGATACATTTAAAATACATACCCTGTCATCAACATCCCCCATACCAACATCTTCATCGTTCTCACTGCAAAAACATGTTTACTAATTAATTTCATTATAAAATAACAATCATAAAATAAAAAACATATAATATGTCTAAAACCAATAAACTAAAATTAAGATTTACGTAATTTTTTTAGTTTTTTATCTACTTTTATACTATTATACAATATTTGGGAGGTTTTGAGGTGAATTTTGGGATTAAATGTATCGTGGTTTTTTTTTAATAACTTTTGACTGCAAATTCATCCGCACGGAATAAAAAAAATCTCATAGCCAAAGTTCTTCCAGACTGTGATCTATACATCTGTGAAAAATTTCATCTTGATCCATACATCCATCCATCCAAACTTCCACTACTCCGAAACGGCTTTCCCGATTCTCATGAAATTTTGTGAGCATATTCAGTAGGTCTGAGAATCGGACATCTATTTTTCATACCCCTATTAAGTTTTTTTCTTTAACTGCGCTCGGACGGAGTCGCGGGCGACAGCTAGTATTAGTTTAAATAAGTATACTAACGTCATATTGTTATCCTTTTCAGAGAAGACACGAAGCAGGAATTCTCCTTCTTCATCAGGCTCGAAGGTTGAGGGCACGATGACGTAAGAACCACGCTCAAATTTGAACCTTAATACCAAGAAAATAAGACTTTTTTTTTTAACTGAAATTTAGTGTTAAAAAATATTTAAGTACAGTTTTGTTATAAAAACTAAAAGAATCATTTGATTTTTTTAAAAATCTATGATGAATTTTGTCAAAAAAATAATAATGTATACCTCAGTATAGCGTGGCGACCCGTCGCCACGCCAACAATTCGGTTTACAAGTGATCCTATAGATGTTTCACATCAAAAAATAAAAAATAGGTTCACTAACCTAGCGCTAACTTCTCTAAGATTAATAAAGGCCTGAGATCTTCCTACAGATGCATTATACTTGAAGAAGTTGACATCAAGAGGTTTTGGTACATGTCCGTAGTCCGGCAGCCGGTACACTGCAAACCCAATCGTGAGACACTCCAAGCCCTGATGACGTTGTGAACGTCGATTCTTCTGCATCAACGCTACTATTATCTGTGGAATTAAAGATATAACAAAATTATAGACAGGACAATATTAATATTATTAAATTAAAAAAAAAAAAAAAAGTAGTCTGTGTTCTTTCAGACTATGTTCTATATTAATGGTAAATTTCATCTAGATTTAGCCGTTCTGCAGATACCTTCAAACATCCATCCAAACATTCACATCTATATATATAAAAGAAAGTGGTGTTAGTTACACTATTTATAACTCAAGAACGGCTGAATCGATTTGACTGAAAATTGGTGGGCAGGTAGCTTAGAACCAGGAAACGGACATAGAATCATTTTTACCCCGTTTTCTATTTTTTATTCCGCGCGGACGGAGTCGCGGGTAAAAGCTAGTTTATAATATTAGTAAGACTGACGTTATTTGTACAAATACAGTCGAACTTGGATAAGTGAGAGTCTATTCTCTCGCTTATATTTGCTGTCTCACTTATTTCAATGAATACAAAAGATATGTCAATATATTTTTATTTTAGACTTTAGATACAGTATTTTTAAATACTTACAGTACATTTGTTCTCATCATCACCTTCATCTACATCTTTCAATGTGACAGTGTATTGTGGATTCTTCCAGAAACTCTCCAAATAATTCCTGCAACCACCTGCAGTGACACCTGACAACGAAAAAAAAATCTTTAAAATAAAACCCATTAAATAAAAAGTTAATTAAATTCTATATGTTTCAAGAAAATCATGAACACAGTTCGTTTGTAATTTGCTCACTAAAATTATAAATCGAAGAAATTCACACAAATTACATATATTTTTATTTTATTATAATAGTACGATGCGGCTACATGAATTCGCCAAAATAGCGAAGTGACAACTGCCCATTGATATCCGCAAATATAGTTACATTGATTTAATCAGTAGAGAAAAGGACGAGTAAAAAAAAGATATCTTCTCTTCCTATGCGTCCCTTCCGCATCAAATCCACTTTGTAATAAAAAATGGGAAGGAAATTAAATTTTCTGACTTTACCTCTAACCCATTCACCCTCGAAGACGGACATCTCCCATTTCTTGGTGCAGCCTTCAGGACACTCCTCAGGGTCCAAAGAGTCAGGGTTCAAGTTGCAGATCTCCACTCTGGAATTATAATATGAAAATAATTAAAAAAAGTTACAATACATTAAAGTTAATAATTCCAAAAAGACTTGTATAAAAACATCCATCCATTTTGTAATATCTTCCCTACGTTCATTTCATTCATTTTGTAATTCCTTCCTGACGTTTAACACATAAAGTAACAAAAAAATATTATCTTATAATATATATTATAAGATGGCAAACGAGCAAATTTGGCTACGTTGAATTCACCAAAATGGCGAAACGACCAAATTTGGCTACGTTGAATTCGCCAAAATAGCGAAACGACCGCTGCCCATAAACATCCTCAACTGCCGAGGCGTTGCCTACCTTTAATCGATGGATGAGGAGATGCACAAAGAGAGAATATTTCCCCTTCCTATGCGTCCTCTCCTCCATATAATCCCCTTCCCATCCCTTCCTTATAAGAAAATGGTGATAAAGTTAAAGACACTCATAAGACTGTATACGGAATTACGTCCACTTCACGCCTTTCTTATATATGGTCGTGGAAAATACCTTGATAAATAACTCACGCCTGTAACCCATAGGGGTAGGCAGAGACCACGGACTTTCATTTAACGAGGTACTGATCCACCTCCCTCTTGCATCTACATTCATACAGTGGTAGACACCAGCAACAACAACATCAGTTGCACGAATTGCCCTCGCTCAGTGAAATACCACGACCACATAGAAGACAGGAGTCAAGTGGAAGTCATTCCTCGTACAATCTGATGAGTGTGGTGCCGGAGGACTCATTTTAGTCCTCTTTCTGTTCACACCCTTTTCTTTTAAGGAAATGATGGGAAGGGAAGGTGGTTTTGATGGAGGAGAAGCATAGGAAGGTTAAATATTCTCTTTTTGTGCGTCTCCTCCTTCGTCGATTGAGTGTAGGCAACGCATCTGTAATTGTGAATGTCTGTGGGCAGCGGTTTCTTCGCCATTTCGGCGAATCCATGTAGCCGCTTGCTCGTTTGCCACCTTGTAATATATATAAAAAAAAAACATCTAAGCATACATCCACGTAGATTTTAGGTGCTTTTAATACCTTGAGAAATGATTGACAAAGTCCTTGAATGACATCCAGAATTCTCCATCATCGTCAAATGTCAGGCCAAGTTCTTCCTTCTCTGACTCGGGGATAAAACGCCATTCGGGTGACCTGAAAATATATATAACATATACTAACTGTCGCTCGTGACTTTGTCTGAGGGATATTTAAAAAAAAAACTTAATTAACAACCTATGTGTTCTTCCAGACTATGTTTTACAACTTTGCTAAATTTCATTTAGATCCGTTGAGCTATTCCAGAGTTACCTTCTAATAAAGATCCATCCATCCATTTATAATATAAGTAATAAGTCTCTATACAACATGAATATTGACAAAAGAAAAAAAAACAAGACAGCTATAGTAAAACAAAGATTTTGTTACACTTTTTTGACATTGACAGGGTGGCGCTAGTACGCTGTCATTATTTTAGTTTCACTTATACCCACAGATTCAGATAATATTGTCAATCTACAAATCTTGTTAACAGACATGTCAAATTCTATAAATCGAGGCATTTACACATTTTTTTTTTTTTATTAAAAAAGCTAGCGTTTGACCACGATCCCACATGATGAAGTGATGAGGTCTCTAAATGCTTATTAAATCTCTTCAAGAAGGCCCCCACGTCATACTTGGACGGAAAAACTGATTGCCGGCAACTTAGTCCAACTTAGATTAAAATTTAATCTATTTTAGTTTTATATTTGATCACTAGATGGCATTATGTAAAAAATTATCAATCGTCAGTACTAACTTATCACTCCAAGGTCCATTCCACTCTGCCTCATTACCCCAAGGGTTCCGCAGACGCAGTAACGGTATTTTACCGGCGCGTCCCGGAGTCTCGATGTCGACATATTTGACGCGCGTTACAGAGTACGCATGACCTCTGATTAAACCTGCAGGGGTCTCCGCTTCTAAGATGTTGGGGTCCGGCTGGAATATATTATAAACTAGCTTTTACCCGCGACTTCGTCCGCGTGGAATAAAAAAAATACACACAAGATAAAAAAGTTCCTATGTCCGTCTCCTAGTACTAAGCTACCTCCCCATCAATTTTCAGCTAAATCAGTTCAACCGTTCTTGAGTTATAAATAGTGTAACTAACACGACTTTCTTTTATATATATAGATATATAGATTAGTTATTTCCACTAGTTTTCCTTGTATCCGCGAAAACAACTCCAGGTAATCGCTTAGTGGAAAGGGACATTAAATTTACTTCACTCTACTCTTGTTCTATTAAGTTGAAGGTCAGTGGAAATACGCATTATCTTTTATTGTGATTTTTTGGAAAAATATGAATATTATAGTTACCTCAATACTGCATCCCATAAGAGAGTTTCTTTCATACGCTTTTAAGAGTATTGTGTAGAAGTTAGGGGGCAATTCCGCTACGTCGTACATTTCAGTGACTCCGCCGGTGAAGTCCTCCATCGCCTCGCAAGTGGAACCGCCCTTTAACGCCTCATATGACCCATGCAATCTATAGAATAATGTAGTTACTTTAATTTCTATGTTTAATTTTAAATTTATGGTCCAAAAAAATAACCACGATGAAAATTACATTAGAAATTTTACATTATTTCTTTTTTACTTGAATTTAATTAAAAAAAAAGTTTTTCGTTACATCGCGTGTAAAAAACATGTTTTTTTTTCTCTCATGAAATTACATACAGACACTCCAATTTTTTTTAATATGTTATCATAGTATAGATTATACAGGTGAGACAAAAAATCTTGAACTTTGTCTGATACAATTTCCGAATGACATCCAAGTGTTCATAAAAATATAAAAAATAAAATAATAATAATAAGCCGGTGGTATACTATTTTTTATATAATATATTTTGTTAATTTTTTTTATAAAATGTATTATATAGATAATAAGTGAATAAATGAATATAAAAAAATAATAATAATAATGTATACCTCAACGTACTACATATAAAATATATATACTTTAGTATAGCGTGGCGATCCGTCGCCACAGCAAGCGTCGCCACGCCAACAATTCGGTTTACAAGTGATCCTATAGATGTTTCACATCAAAAAAGAAAAATTGAGAAGTAAAAGGTTAGCGTGGTATGGACATGTTATGAGGAGGGAAGAATCGCATGTGGCAAAGAGAACGTTAAGTATGAGTGTGTAGTTACACCTGTAGAGGGAGGCCTAGGAAGAGATGTATGGATTGCGTGAAAGGTGACATGATCAAGAAGGGGGTGACAATGGAGATGATGGCACCGACCCTCCGTAGGTGGGACAAGGACAAAATGATGATGATCTTAGTGTTCAACATACTTAGCATATGCTTTTTCCAACAGCGCGCTCCAGAACTCGTTCCTCTCAGAGGAGTGAAGGAAGACGAGCTTCCCTCGGTACGTCGGAAGCCGATCATCGATCACCACATCCACCCACCTCCCGTACTGCCAGAAACTGAAACACATTCATAATGTTATATATATAGATATAGATGGCGCTGTAATTATAACATACAGATTCAATAAATTTACTTATTATCAAATATATAACATATATCAACAGCAGCAAAAAAAAATATTGGTTTATGCAAAAATTCAAGAACTCGCTATAGCAGGTTTTTCTCGTTTCTCGCTTATGAAGGTTGTTCATCGGGATCGGACAATGACTCTCACTTAAAGAGTTTTATCTCTAACTTGTTTCTCGCTTATAAAGGTCGTTCGTCAGACCAATAACTCTCGCTTATCCAAGTACAACTGTTTATCTTTTTTTATTTTTTAATATATCATGGGATTAAATAATATTATACATATTTACCGGAAATGGAAAACACCCGCGTAATCTTCATCGAAGCTCTGATCGTCAGGCACTACTTGGAAGAACAATCTGCAAACAAAAATTTAAAATGTAGTTCAAATAGAGACCTAAACGTTGCAAAAAAACTTCTAAACAGAAAGCGAAGACACTAATCACTAATTTCCATCAGTTGTGTTATTATTTTGTTGAAAATCTGATAAAAAAGTTGGTTTCTGTAAATATTTTAAGACTATCGAAAATTAGAGTAAAATTTGCGTTTACAATGTTCAGGTTTGATTGACAACCAATTATATGTAATTAATAGAATTTGGGTTATCAGTATTCGTTGTATACCTGCCTTATATAATAACTAGCTGTCACCCGCGATTTCGTACGCGTGGTATTTATAAAAAAAACGTAATAAGTAGCCTATGTGTTCTTCCTGATTATGTTCTCTGGCATAGATATATGCCAAATTTCATCAATATCCGTTCAACCGTTCCAGAAATACCTTTAAACGTTCATTTATAACATTACTAGCTGTCACACGCGACTCCGTCCGCGCGCATTTAAAAAAAACTTAATAGGCGTATGAAAAATAGATGTTGGCTGATTCTCAGACCTACTGAATATGCTCACAAAATTTCATGAGAATCGGTCAAGCCGGTTCAATCGGTTTCGGAGGAGTTCAAGTTCGAACTCCGTGACACGAGAATTTTATATATAAGATTAAGATTAATGTGCATAGATATTTTTTATCCTTGATATAATTTGTTATTTCAACTAGAAATATTCACAAATTATTGAAAAAAATTAAACTTTCTACTTTACGTACTTTAATATTTTCAGTGGTACATATTTTTATCTATAAAAAGGCGACAAATATCATTTATAATGTATCGACGAATTCAATAGAAATGAGAAATGTTTATAAATCTTACTTCCTATGTAACGTGAGGTTGGCCACCGCGGCCAACAGCCAGCAGTCACCCAACTCTCCTTGTCGCACGTCGAAACGACTGTACCCTTCGACGAAGAGTTGCGGGTCTTCGCATATCTCCTGGAAATTAAAATATATATAAGAAGAGATGGATGAATTGAGATTAAGAAGGGACATCTGAAATTATGAATGGAAGATTAATTTGGTTGAGGAAAACCTTATTAAAATATTTAGCTAAATATATTCGTGTTCGCAAAGACGACGTTCTTATGGTGACAGTTTGCTGTACTTACGCTTGGTCTGAGCCATGTTATAGGTCGGTCGAGCCGCTCCTTGTAGTACAGACTGCGGTCTATAGGTGGAAACTCTGGGTCTTCAAATAGTCTACCTTCAGCTAGGCAGCGCGAGCGAATGTCCTTGAAGTCCTGGTAGGTGGCCGGTCCGAATGATGATGGACGGGTTTCGCCGAGCTGGAGACAAAAATATAATTAAGAATTGATATATTAACTTTAAAACCTTTTTGCACTAGTGTTTGGAACCGGAATACATAAAACCTACAGAATTTTCAAAGAAATTCTGTGTTTAAATAACGTTAAATATAAACCAAATAATTCCAATGTTTTTTAACATATATTCATACAATTTTACGCACATTGGCCGTTTTATAAAAAAAGAAGGAATACCTTTTACCCTAAAAAATTATAATGCTTAGAAAATTTTAGATGCGAGTTTCGAACCTAGTTTCAGCATTACACCATTTATTTGAAATTAACTCAAATCGAAGATAAAATTCATAGATATTATGACAGTTTATTTGAAAGATGTCAATTAAAATGAACGCACCCAATATAAACGTTCTCCTGTTGGCATAAACATTTTACTACCTCTATCATTAGGCAAAGGTTTAAAGTTATAATCCTTACTATATTCAACAATAGAATGCCTCTTAGGTGATTGTACATTTTTAACATCGTTCCCTAAAATAACCGTAGGAGAACCGTCAGTTTCTTTTCGGAACACAAAACCTTTGTTGTAAACAGAATTACTTCGTTCTGCCACATCTGCTTTCTTCTTTATTGCCAAATCTTCTATGCTTTGTTCTTTAACTTTTGTGGCCCAGAACGGTTTATAAGAACTATTCTGTCTCATTTTAGGCTGTTGATATTCGAAATCTGATACTTTAGTCTTCTTAAAATCTTTTATAAGTTTAGAAAATAATCCAGAAGAATTGGTTTTCATTTCCTTTTGTCGTGAGATGTGTCCAGTTTTTGGAGATACAATAGACACTGATTTCCCCTTCCATGTTGCAGCAGCATTAGTTACTGTAGAAGAATGGAATGTAGTAGTCAAATTACGAACTTCTTCTTTTCTCAACTTGACTATATCCTCTTTTATTTCCATCATTCTTCTATCGCGGATAGACATTTACTGAGCATAGTCTCACATTCATTAATAATTATAAATTATTAAATTAGGTCGCCCTTGAAATTTTAGCTCAAGGACTGTACTTAGTTCCGTAGTTTCCTTTGTTATAAATAAATTAATCGGATTTTTATTGGAATTTACCGATACGAATAACCGTAATTTGAAACGAATGTTTCCTAATTAAGAAAGGCACACACAATCACTCAAACTTATAATTCTGTAACGAACGTCCGTTGTGTGACCATTCCACTATGAAATGGAATTATTGACTGGCACTGGCATGGTGGTTGATAACGGCCAGTATTTAATATGTTTTATGTGTTGATAACACATCGAAACCCCATAGAGACTAACATAAAGCTTGTCCTACACAATGCTATTATTATTAATGACTTCTATGAGAATTGATATTTTTTTTACGTTATTATAGTGATTATTGTTCATTAGGTCCTTTGGTAGGCATTATTGTATTTGATTTTTTATTTATTAAAGGAAAGCATGAATATTTTAACAGAACAAGAAGTATCCATGACATAAATGCGACCTCAATTGAAATGAATACGTATCAATTACCTTTATAATTTAGAAAAATGGAGACAAAGTACTTCTTGAATCAGACATATCTCATAAAAACAAAGATTTCACTAAACTATGACTTTCAAGTCAAGCTTTCTAGAAGCTACTAAGCTGTTTATAGCAGGATATATCTATAAACAACTGTTACTCAAGCATAAAATATGATAACTTGCATATACTGAAACAGAGTGGACCTAAGGTGGAACCTTGAGGGACTCGTCATTTTAGGAGTGGCATGTCTATCAATTTAATGACACTATTATATGCATTATCAGGTAACAATGCTATTAGTTAATGAATTAATTCATATTGTGTTTAATTTGTTAAAGTCTTAAGGGACTTTTATAATGAAAAATGCAATTTTATGGTAATGTTTTGACACAAAGAGTTTCTATTTAGTTCTGACATAAAATGTTGTGTACGCAAAATTTTGTGCGTACACCAACCGAATCAAAATTTTAAAAATCACGGTGAGTGAAAAAACATACTGAACATTCACTAAGAGCTAAAAAATATTTAAAATCTTTCGTCTAAGGTGGCATTTTATAAACATTCAACTAAATCAGTTAAAATAACTTATCATTACTTTGAATTTTTGTTACATTATAAAACAGAGTTTTTATCAAAAGTTCCGTTGTTGATAACTGTGTTATTTCTGCTTTCCTGTAAGCCAAGGTTAAAATGCAATTCGTAATGACATTGGATTAGATTACCCCTTGTTGACTTTTATTATTCAAACAAATGTAACGCGATAAGATATGAAAAAAAAAAACTATTAAATGCAAAGCTTTGTGAATCGATTTTGTACAGTCAACAGCAAAAATATGTATACATTTACAAACCTTCAAAAACTCGTATACGGTTTCAAAAATATGTATCCATATATGTTACCGAACAAGGATACATGCTATTGACAAATACATACATACATATTTTTGCAGCTGACTGTACTCTACAAAAGTAGAGGAATACCGAAGGAAGTATTATGTTAAAAGTTATTGTGTTAAAGATATTCGTAAGAAGGGAATGAATTCAGATATGACAACTGATAGATATTTATGGAAGTGTAGTACTATGTAGACCAGGGATCCCCAAACTATTTTGGACAAGTGACCCCCTTTTCCAAAATGAACCGTTACCACCGACCTCCCATGGACAAATGATCTACTTTTAAGATCAATTATTATTATTTTTCATTCTGACTTAGGTCAATAGAAGACATAGTGAAAATTAACAATGCTTTAAGTTTGATATCGATCCCTTTGGGAATCCCTGATGTAGACTCTCCTTAGGGAAAAGGGCAGATGATGATCTAAATAACAACATATTATATTGTTAGAAGAACAAATGCATGGATTTGAATGAAATTTGTTTAGATGCAAGTTTTTTAATTTCGCGCGGATGAAGTCGCAGGCAGAAGCTAAAAATAATTAAAGTTGTTAAAACAGTTCTGAGTATCTTTATTATACCCGAACATTTAGAGCAGGTAAAAATTTGCGAAACTAAATTCGAGAAGTTGGAAAAACAAACTAAAATTTGGAAAAGGTATTATTTGTCAAATCGTTCGATTGATGCAATCTTCGAAATTTCGTTAAAAAATAGTGTAAAACAAACTAATGTAATAACAAAAAAAATGTAGAGAAAGAACACGTATGTCAAGTGTGGTTTATTTTTAGAGTTTCAAGCATGTGATGGCCGGCAACCGTATTCAATCAATAAGCAATGGAGATTACATAGAACAAAGGCGTTATAGGGCATCAGAAAAAATAGTGTTTAAAAGAAAAATAAAATTACAACATTCTTAACTTACTACCAGGAATTTAAGGAAGTGAAGTTTATTAATTACTAGCTTTTACCCGCGACTCCGCCCGCGCGGTATAAAAAATAGAAAACGGGGTAAAAATTATCCTATGTCCGTTTCCTGGTTCTAAGCTACCTGCCCACCAATTTTCAGTCAAATCGATTCAGCCGTTCTTGAGTTATAAATAGTGTAACTAACACCACTTTCTTTTATATATATAGAAGATGAGAATACCACACTATGGAATTGCCCTAATGACCAATTAATGATTCTGAGTGAAAATTAGTGATGTAAGCATACTTTTTGCATTTATACAAATAGAACTTTCTAGAATTAACAATATAAAGGTCTATTTCAAGTAAACCGCTGAATAACTAAATAATAAATAAATTAAATATGATACTTTCTGTCAAAATAGTTTGCGTTTCGCAGCTAATTTAGAGATTGTGATAAGCCAACGACTACTTTTTATTCAGTACTTAGAAACAGGCCCTTGATATAATTAATTACAGATAAGTACACGGCAAGTGTATAGACATTAAATAGCTTTTCAATTCACCCTTGTCTAGACGGACACAACGCCCTTCGTCTGTCTTGTCTAAACGGGTCGACGAACTTACAAAGAAATACACCAGTTTAAATAAATTCAAAGGTAAAATTAATATTTTTAATCTATATTTTAATTAGAGAAATACTTAATAATTAAGTTTACAAAACTAATCTTTTAAAGATGTCCAATTTGAAACGCTATCGATCCGATTCCTCACTTTATCACTTTAAAGAGAAGAAATTAAACCAAACTGTTATGAATTTTTACTGCTTTATCGAAACATGTTATCTTTATTTAATATAGGAGAATGAGCGGGATAAATATATGTTTTTGTAAGTGTATTTCAGCAGTGGAAACACACGTTTAGTATCGTAGGATGTAAATATAAATAGTGTAAAAGCAATGAACATCTGTTCACAACCATTCCATTTGTTATTTACGATCAAATCTGAAGCTGTACTGAATTTGTACCACAAAATGTACCAGATGTTTATACTGAAACCAATAAACCGTACCAGCTAAGACTATATATATAAGCTATTCCGTGGTTTTACTAAATCCAGTACCTCTTAGTTGGAATCTTCGATTAAAAATATTAATAATCTTAAAACTTCTGTAAGTAATTATTTTTATTATTAACTACTACCGAGGGGCTCGGAGCCTACCCTAAACTTAGTGGTGATTAGGCCGTAGTCAAACACGCTGGCCAAGTGCGGGTTGGTTGACTTCATACATATTTTTGAATTTCTTCTCAGATATGTGCAGGTTGCATCACGATGTTTTCCTCCACCTTAAGAACGTCGGATAAATGTACATATTGAAATCGAAATCCGAAAAACACATTGGTACATTGCGGGATTCGAACCCAGGACTTGCAGATTGCAAGTCAAGTGCTTAACCCCTGAGCCACCGACGCGACGCTCTCTTTTTTTTCCGTATGAACAGTTAATTGTAAAAACATATCGTCAAACTACATTTTACAAGATACACTATCAAACTAATAGTTTAACCTCCTTTAATCCGGATTGACCTCGGCTTGTAAAAGACAATTGTTCAATTGACAAGACTGAAAGACTAGCCTAATGATAATGGCTAGTATTACAAAATGTAACGCGTAAACACAATAGTGAGTTTCCACTACCCAAGACACGTACAAAAGACATATTGTGATCTCTTTTTGTTTAGTATGAATAAGAAGGATAGCAGTATGTTTTCATATAGGTGTTATAGCTGTGAACATAAGAATGCAAAGCGTAAACAATACTTGGCCGCAAAGTACTCCTCCCGCAAGATGGACCGATGATCTGGTCAAGGTTGCGGGAGTATCCTGGATGCGGGTTGCACAGGACTGATCATCGTGGCGATCTTTGGGGGAGGCCTATGCACAGCAGTGGGCGTAACGAAGCTGAATGGATGGATGGAAACAAAACTTTGTGGTTCTAGAGAAACACTTGTGATCTCTTTCATTCTTATAGAAAAAATGGAGATAACTATATGTTTTTGTGTATTTGTTTGAGTAGTGAAAACTGACAGTAGTATGTGCAAAATGAAGCATGTATGATTCGTTCATTAGGCATGGTAATTATTGTAAGGAAACCTTAATTGCCCGATGACACATTCGTTAGTTTACATAATCATAGTTCAGTGGAAAACTAAACAAGTGTACATGTTATTGCTTTGTTTATTACTTATATTACCTACTAGCTGTCGCACGAGACTCTGTCTGCGCGGCATTTAAAAAAAACTTAATAAGAAGCCGAAGTCTTCTTCCAGACTATGTTTTATCTATGTGCCAAATTTCATCAAGATCTTTTGAGCCGGAGATACTTTAAAACAAACATCCACCCATCTAAACATTCGCATTTATAATATTAGTAAGATCGTAAGATGTAAATTGCAAGCCACAGAATTCTAGGTATTGTTAATTTTAGTAATGCATCTCTCCTAAAACGTCACCATGATCTTTTCCTGTGTGTCTACTGGCTCATCTGAAGATTCCAGATACGCAGGAAGGTCGGTGATGTCAAAAGAGTTCAAATGTCGTGTTTTTGAAATCACACATTAATGTCGTCGGGATTCGAATCCGGATAAGAACAGTATATTACTATTTTTATAGGAAAAGGGGAAAACCAGAAGCGGGTTACTTAATGTTAAGTAATCCCACGGATATTCAACGAACATCTGCAGCACCAGAGTACAAGCACTATAGAGGACTTTAAGGGAGTATACTCCTTTCTTGAAGGACCCTATATTATAACTGTTTGAGATTACTGTGGACAGAGTATTCCACAAATCGGCTGTACGAGGTTGTTACGCGAAAACCTCGTCATTGTGAAATACATCAAGGTGGTGATGAAATTAAATGCTCTGTCGATTTAGTACGAACTAGTATATAAATAATTAAAGTATATTGATGTTATTATGTTACAATCAATAGAGACCGCGCCCGTATGTTTTGGAAGTGAGCCAGTGAACAGTAAAGCAAAGGAAATAATAAAGTATACGAACATTGTATTTGTAATGTGGTAGTCAGTGATGTACAATTTTTCAAACTTTGTACTTAATTATTTGTAATTTAAACGGTTTTGAATTTAAAAACAATTATATGTCGCACATTTTCTTGTAATCGTTTTAAAAATATATATACACTTACGATGAGAAATTCTTCGATTTTAACAAACGTTAATCTTACTAATATTGTAAACTAGCTTTTACCCGCGACTCCGTCCGCGCGGAATATAAAATAGAAAACTGGGTAAAAATTATATTATGTCCATTTCCTGGTTCTAAGCTACCTCCCCATCAATTTTCAGCTAAATCAGTTCGACCGATCTTGAGTTATAAATAGTGTAACTAACACGACTTTCTTTTATATATATAGACAGATGCGAAAGTTTAGATGGATGGATGTTTGCTAGAAGGTATTTCTAAAACGGCTCAACTGATCTTGATGAAATTCGACACATGTAGAACATAGTCTGGAAGAACACATAATCTACTAATTAAGTTTTTTATTAAAGTTTTGGTTCCTTGCAACAATCGAATTGAAGATTTGAACACATGACCGTTTATTTGCAAACGGTACTTTAAGCTTGTCAATGAAGAATGCTTTAAAAAATCCGCATTTTTCATCAGTTCTGGGAAACCCTCATATCGTTATATTAAATAATGAATCTGAAGCTGGAAATAACAGCTTTTGCTTCCTTCCGACTTAAACCTGACGAGCGCCTGTTGAAATCATTAGTTCTAAACCTCATCACCGCTACCAACTGCAACCGTCGGCGCCAAAAATGACAAAAATCGAATAGGCACAAACCTTGGTTTACAGCCTGTCCATATATAGAGGACAGTGTACAATATGTATACGTTCTCGGAAACCCTTGCATTGGTACATTAGTCTTTAATTTGGAATTTCTCGGTCAATAAACTACGTGGGCGATGTTTGATTCCATTGTATCAAATCTCTTTAAGTCTTGTGCATAATTTGCATACTTATATTTTTTATTGTAAGTTTTTCAAGCTCATACTTTAAAAGGTATTCAATATTTAAGTTTTGAAAATATAAGCAACTAGCGACCCGCCCCGGCTTCGCACGGGTGCAATGCAAAATATACCTACTACAGAATAAATGCACAATTTATTTAAGGTACTTAAATGGATAAGGATTAATGCTGTATTGTTTAAAATCACTTCGTAAAAGAATAAAAATGGTTATGCTGGGTTATCCCTAAGAGATAGACATATACCATCGCGGACTTTTTTGTTGAACTTTTTAAGGTGAACAATACTGTAGTACATTATTTTGGTCTATCTCGTAGGGTTCAGCCAGCGTTTGCAATATAAGCGCAAAAAAACGTGCTTATTTACGACATCACATTAGAAAACTTTAAATTTATCAGTGTTTCTCTACTATATTATGCATTTATTATACATACAAACCTTCCTTAAGAATCACTCTATCTATTAAAAAAAACCGCGTCAAAATCCGTTGCGTAGTTTTAAAGATCTAAGCATACATACGGACATACAGCGAAAGCGACTTTGTTTTATACTATGTATTGATTGATAATTAGTTATTCAAATTATTTGTGTGATGTAAGCAAGAAGGAGCAAAGTGCAATATTATACAGTGGTAGATCCCGCAAAAACAATATTTGTTGAGTGCACAAATGTGACACAGAAGACAGACGTGAAGTGTAAGTAATTCCGCATTTCGTCAGATGGTTGTAATTTTAGTCTACGTTCCCTTCCCACCCTTTTTTTTAATGGGAAGGGTAAGTGTATTTGACGGAGGAGGTGACGCATAGGAAGAGGATATACCCTATTTCTGTGAGTCTGTCCTCCTCTGTCAATTAAAGGTATCGCATCTGCAATTGCGGGTGCCTATGGGCAGCGGTCGCTTCGCTGTTCAGGCGGACTCAGGTGACCGCTTGCTCGTTTGCCACCTTATGATATAAAAAAAACTTGAGAGGTGTCAAGGGACACCCGGATGGAACGAAGTTCCTTTCGATTAATTAGTGAAGGAATTGTAATAATTTTTTTTTTAAGTTATAATATTTTTTTTTATTATTTATTATTTACAAAAAACCTGTATACACTCAACAAAAATAATCGTCGCGACACCACACTGTTCAATGCGAAATAGAATTGAAAATATCTGGCTTGCTTTCTATAAGAGAGAGAGAGACAGACATAGAAACATGCGACGCCGCACAGCTTACAATAGCTTACTATAGCAAAAAGTGTCGTGACAACTTTTCGTAATATTTTTTTGCCCCCTTTCACAACGCGCGATAAGGAACTTCGTTCCAAAAAATATTTATCATTTTTTAAATGAACAAAGTAATCTACGAAGTATGAAAGTGCGAGTTCAATTAACATTTTTAAAATATTGTTGAAAAGGGAAATACAACTTCATGACGACTTATTATTTTTCTAAGCATAAAGACATCGATAAAGCGGCGCCAAACCTTGTCCGCCATATTGATTTATTGGACATTTAAATTAAATAAAACAAGTTAGCAATCTTAAAATACCACTGATTACTATAAATGGATTGGTCATTGCTTGAAAATGACAGCTTTTGCTTTATTCGAATTTAAACGCGTCTGATGAAATTCCTGACAGGTAATCCCAAATAGTTTGCATCCGCAATTCGCAACCGTCAGGGCCAATGGCGAAATTCAAATAGGCACAAAAAACCATGGTTTATAGCCTGTCTATGTACAATACATATTGTCATTTCTAAGTCATTTTTCCTCTTTCTCTTGATATTACGCCAGGGGAACTGAACGTTACAAACAGTGACTATAAAAATAGACCACTTTCAATTTATGTGCATTAAAATTCTTCATTTGTTTTCCACAACTAGTTTGCAACCGAAGAAACTAGTTCGTTATATTTATTCCACTTCTAATAAAACACGGAGTCCAAGACTAAAATATAATAATACTGACATTCTGGAATATTCTCTGCAAAGAACAGATTCGACCATAATATACCATTCTGTTTTTTTTTTTGTATTAAAAATATTAGACAATCGTTTGAAACTAACATATGATGCTTTGGAACTATTTGTTCTAAACTATGGTTTACGACGAGTTTAGAGTTTCGAAGCCTCAACCATGTGATCGGATTTCCGTACCCTTAACCAATTGGTTAATGGCGCTTTAAACATGTACATATGCTGTTCATACCAATCTATATAAACGTTGTCCTTGATAAATGAATACACACACACACACACACCGTCTCTAGGAATTTCATTCGTTAACGTCTCATATAACAGTGTGGGTTACGCACAAACTATTTATATATTGCTAGGTACAGTCGCGTACATTTCAAAAGCGTGTAATTAATTAACATCTAACAGCGTCGATATTTTTATATTACACTGATATAAACTACATTTAAGACTTTCGTCCCGTTTTATTAGTGCTTGATACAACATAATGGTAACCTGAATATGAAACCTACGTCAGAAGGGTAAAAAATAAGAAAATCTTTAACATGATTTTAATAAAAATCTCTATAAGAATAGTAAAAAAAGTAAAAGTGTAGGTGTTTTTTTTATCCATGCCAAATTGTTGATGAATCATTATTAATTCAGCATCTGACTGTTTGTGACTGTACCATTTGTTTTTGTATTAAAATAAATATTATTATCTGTGGCATAGACATGTCCTGTTAATTAACTTTAGTGACACAATATTTAATTAGTTAGTTGAATTCCTATTTCAGAATAAACCTATTTATTTAATTAATACATACATAGGTTTAGAGACAAATTGATATTTTCACAAAAAAAACCACCAAAATGTGATAATTCTTACTACAGAAAATAACTTTTATCTGTCTTAATCACAACTGTGTCCTATACTTTTTAATTATGTACATATGACTGCGTCCGTGAGAATTAAAAAAAACTTAATTAGGTAGCCTATATGTTCTTTCAGATTATGTTCTACATCTATGCCAAATTTCGTCAAGATCCGTTGACCCATCTAAACATTCACATTTATAATATTAGTATGAAGTTTGATAAAAACTCACCACTTTATAATTCTTAATGCTCGGTAGGAACCTCTTTTGTTCCACCTCCTTTTTCTGGAAGACTTCATTAATGATATTCCCCAATGCTTGAGCCCCATATTGCAGTAATACTTGACCTCCTTGGTTAAATATCTGTCTCCCCGCACCTTGTATTAATGCACCAAAATTACCACCATTTTGCCCCGCCATTACGAGGTCACACTAAATTATTTTCTCATTTCACTATCACATATTTCTATGGGAAATAAATATATTTTTAATCTATTTTTATTAACATCTTATTGTGCTGTGTTTGTGGCATAATAATTAGTTAAAAATGTATTGGCAACTTTATGCTGTTTGTTTATAATCTGTCTGTCTATTACTTATTTTTTATCTGTACAGGGAGGAGAAAAGCGAAGAAGGTAAATAATAATTTTTAATGGATTTAAAAATATAGTCAATTTCAAATAAATAATTAAGATTTACCACTCTATAACATTATGCTTATGTCATCTAGAAACAAGTTTATGTTGTTAATTTTCAGAATATGAACAATTAGCGGAATTATACTTAATTATTGACTTCAAACATCAAATTTACAGTTAGATATATAATTGACACTGATTTTATTAACTGATGAATCTAAGACACAAAATATTAATATAATACTTTGATTAATTAAAATACATTATAAACACACTGTATTTTCAAACATAAAGCTGTGTGAACACTGAATATGATCATAGCACTGACTGAGAACATTAGAGGTATGTTAGATAACTATTGTACTATGACATCACCAAGTAGGTGTGCTAATTGACCTCCTTGGTCATTACAATGAACTGCTGTTAAAAAAAACGTTATTGAATTTTATCATGGAAGTTTGCTGTTTGAAGAATAAATATTTATAAAATGTGCTCTAAATTGTAATATGGTGAAATAAATGGTCTCACTGTATTCTAATTAGAATTTGCCAAATGGTTATTTATTTTTTTGAAGAAAAATGCATTCATGCACTACACTAAGACATAAATTGCTTAACTTTAGTCCACTTTCAGTAGTATATAAGTAAATTTTATAGTAAATTATAAAGAAACTAAGGTAAAAATGTTATTTTCTGCAGCAATACATAAGTAAAATGTAATTTATTGGTAAAATACTTTACACTAATTTTAAAACCGGGTGTGATGTTAGAAGTAAAAGTAGGTGGAGTAGGACAGTGGAAACTTAAGACAGTATTATGTGTAACACTTTGAAAGTAGGTCAATGTTAGACTGGAAGCTTAAATGGATGAATTGATTCAATGTATAACAAATGTAATATAGAATAACAGACAAAATAATTATTAGATTTGAACTATGAGGTCATCTCATCCGACAAGTGCTAAATAATTTTACCAATACTAAGAACATGGAATTTAAGGAATACACACAATGATTAGGTAAAACACAGCACAAGAAGAAAATAAATATGGAAAATCATGAAGAGACACTATAATTGATAGTTAAAAACAAAATTTTCACAAAACACCACCGTACCCAAAAAAAGTATCACGAATTTTGACAGATTTCTAAATTTTATGCGGCTAAACTAAAGACTCATACATTCAGTTCGCTTTGAAACTCGGCGGAGGACTATTCAATGTGGTTGTATTATAACAGAACATTGCCAGTGCAAACCATGACGTAATTTACTAAAATGTATGATTTTATTTTTGCCGTATTAAAATAAGGCGTGACTAATACTTCCATAATTGAAAAATATAAACGCAACATTGTCCAGATAAGTACGTAGTAATTAAGAAAATTATGGATTCTAAGTTATTTAGCAATATTGAACCTAACCTTGAATAATTGTTACTGATATGTTTGTCTATTATATGCACTATTATGTCGGTAGCATTTGTACGGTATAAAGTTTGTAATCTTTTTTACACGTATATAGTTGATGTTAATATATTTAATCCTGCACATTTATAGTAGTTATTTGTGCTATAAGTCATGTTATTTTGTATACTAAGTTTGCTTCTGCAATTGAAACAAAAAATAAAATGATTATTTTATTACTTTAGATTATATTTCTGAAGGAACTAGACCAGAGAGTCTTCCCGCTCGAAATTAAAAAAAAAAAAACTAATTAATAGCCAGTGTTCTTCCAAACCATGTTCTATATCTATTATCAAATTACAGCGACATCCGTTGAGCGGTTCTAAAGATACGTAACAAACATCCATTGAAACATTCGCATTTAAAATATTAATAAGAATAAGATGATAACACATTGAACTTGATACGGTAACCATTCATGTGGTAAAAATTTAGGAAAAAACATAATTTAAAAAACAACTAATTTTTGCGCGCGACTTCGTTTACACAGAATTAAAAAAGGGGGAAAAGTATATCACGTGTCACTCCAGATAATGTTCTATAAATGTGCCAAATTTCAATAAGATGTTTTTCCTAACAGCATTGCGGAATTGTTGAGTAAATATGTAACTAAAAAGTATCCTTCCAGAACCGTACACATTTCCATGAACATAGGTAGCTTATGTGTTGTTACAGGCTGTGTTCTACATTGTACGGCTGCATGCATCTCGATGAAATTTGGTATCTGGATACCTTCTAACAAACATCCATCCATCCATCCAAACATTTTCATTTATAATATTAGTAAGAAGTAAGATTAATAAAATGTGTGTCTTTACACAATATTAAAACTTGTACGAGGTTTTCAAGAAACCTTTAAAATTGTTCATATAATTATTATAACCGTCAGACATTTTTCTTGTTTTAAGTAACATATACCCAACATTGAGTTAAAGTATTGCCAAATATAGCAAGCGTGAAGGTAATGCGATATTTTGGTTAGCGGCTATGGTGACATCATTCGAAATAATTACAGATTAATGGATCACTATGAAGGTTGAGTACAAGATAGGTGCCCGTCGCTATATTACGACATGCGTTAAGAAAAATATGTTATAGATTATAGTAATAAATATCGTTTATGAATATTTAAATACATTTTTTAACAGTGGTAAAGTTAACTTTAAAGTGCATAATGGCTTCCTGATTTGTTTTACAATATAAATGTGAAATAGCCCAGATAGTCACCAAGTACAACTTCAGAACCAACTACAAAGTATAAAGTTTAGAGCTACAATATCTCTCTCAAATAGTCCTGTTTGGAAGACTACATTTGATGACTAAAGTACCAACTACACAGAAGACAGCCGTGAAGTGGAAACAGTTTCGCATTTCGTCTGACGAGTGTGAATGCCAGAGGCCTTATTAAAGGCCTCTTTCCTTCCCACTGTTTTCTTATTTGATGCATTACAGAAAGGAATTGGTGGAGGAGGGGACGAATGGGAAGGGAAAATATCCTATTTCTGTGCGTCCCCTCATCCGCCGATTAAAGGTGGGCAACACATCTGCAATTGCGGATGTGCCTATATTGGTAGCTGTAGCTTCCTTATTTCAGCGAAACCAGTTGGCCGCTAACTCGTTTGCCGCATTATAATATTTATAATAAAAGAGGTAAGAGGGAAGAGAAAAAAACGATGAAAATGCGGTAGAAAGAGGATTTTTTTTCCGTGTATTCTCTGCTCGTCAATCAACGAACATATTATTCTCTGTGTTAACAACGTAAAACTGAGTTTCACCACAGATTCTTCACGGAATCGTTGAGTGGAGTAAATTTATAAATAACCGTTTAAAAATATCTGAAACTACGTCGCCCTTTTATATCACGTTCACAACTCGAAACGATGTGTCTGTCAGATTTATTAAATGAATTAAAACTGTATTGAGAAGTAGAGCTATATGATGAAATTTAAGAATGCTTTTTAAAATCATCCCTTCTTAAAGGTATCTTCTTTAGTGTGACTAGCACAAATATTTGACAATCATCTTCGTATTGTCATAGTCAAAAATGTCAAAATTAGTATGACATTTTTGGAATACTTTACACTCGATACAAATACGCTGTATCAATTTTGTCGATTACGACACGATGGCGATTAACACAAATATTCACGATAGTCGGTGGCTTAGAGGTTAAGCACTTGACTAGCAATCTGCAGGTCCTGGGTTCGAATCCCGCTATGTATCAATGTGTTTTCGATTTAATGCTTCGATTTGATGCAACCTGCACATATCTGAGAAGAAGTTCAATGATATGTATGAAGTCAATCAACCCGCACTGTACCCGCGTGGTTGACTATGGCCTCATCACCCCTAAGTTAGGGTAGGCTCCGAGGTCCTCAGTGGGGACGTATAGTAAGCTGATGATGATTCATGATAGGCCCATTGATACCATAAGTTGCTTACTTATAATAAATTTTAATTTACTAACGTAAGAGTTAAATAAAAAGAAACAAGTACATAATACATTGATAACCAGTTTTGTATGACCTTGTTCTTGAAATTCAAAATACGATTGAACGTGGGAAACCATAACAATGCCCACACTTTGAAACCTTTTAAGATATAAAACAGAATTTTAGAGATAATCGAATGTTTGTTTTTTCTAAGGCCATGTAGGTTAAATATATTTTCTGTTAGAACTAACTGCAATATCAGCGCCTCCTTCATCACGCCAGATAAACTTGTATGACTATATATTTAGATACGTCACTGAGTAAGACATTTTGTATAATTATGCATTTATACAGTTTGCAGTGACTGTATGCTTTACATATCATTAAAATTAAGCCCAACCGATGATTAGTTCGTGATATCAAGAATTCCTTATGACTCAGGAACGACACACTACTTATTTCCTGACTCAGTGTGACGTAGACTCTTGTTTTGGTATAAAAGGTAAAACATGTTTGTACTGCAGATAAATTTTATTGATGACGTCATTTAAGAGTAATAAAATGTGTCTAGCAAATGAAGCTTTTCGAAATCACTTTCAACGGAAATATAACTTCAGATATGTTTTATAACATTATAAAAACAAAACACAACATTGGAAGAAAGTCGTGAAAATTTAAGTTTGTTTATATTACCACTGATTTCGTATCTTTAGTGTTATGGACGTTTTCCACGAACTAAAGGGAAGTTATAGCAGAATTAGACCAAAACACTATACACGGTACACTCAGTGCAAACATCGAAGTGTCTCTTGAAACATCCGTATACTTGTAAATAGTGTATATATTAATGTCGTAATTTTTCTCGTAATCTATTCGTAACTTAAGGCATATAGTATACACAAAAACAATTTGCAAAATAAGAAAGACGTGCCAGGTTTCTTTGAAATTGAAATCCATATAGTCTCTGTTTATCTCAATACTTGATGAGCGTGATTGTTTATTTTTTTGTGAGACAATTAATATAAAATTATATTTTTTAAATTTAACTGTTGTAAAATTTAATTTAATAATTTCAATATTATAAGAATTTCAAGAAGGAAAATCCTAATTGTGAATTATCATTGCCGAATAATATATAGAAAAACACATCCCTATCCAATTTAAAATCCAGAGATAAATTTCTGTAATTTTTATACACATAGTTTCTAGACTCGAAATCGAATCTAGGACCAATCTATGACTATACAAGTCTAAGCGATCAATACGACAAACGTAAACTTGGCGCAACATCAAAGAAATATTTCTTGGCATCAATTATTCCTGTTCCATTCAGATCTTGTACATTTTTCCTTAAGGTAAAAGTCAAGGAAAATAATATTACGAGTATATGACTTGTGGAAAATGTTTAAAAAAACACAATGTCGTTTGGCAGTATAACGACACTTGGCTAATGACCGGTTTCTGAAGTCTTTAATATTTGTAACGGTCTTACTTACGCAAATACACATTATTTTTTTGTATGTAAATCCTAAGTCAAGAGCGTCGCCAGCCGATAATCCAAGGGTAGGCTACTTGTAAAATTCATTTTTTTTTTCAAAAAGAATACTTTTTAATAAAAACATTGACAAGCCGTTTTTGAATTACCTGTATGTAGGATTGTAGGAACTTTATTTTAAAAAAGTAGTATGTTTATTTTACATTTTTCGATTCTCTAGAGGGAGGTGGGCAGATGCCCACTTTCACTCCCCCTTGCCGACACCCATGTCGTAAGGAAAAGTATTAAGTAGTTGTATCCTAAAGAAATTTTGACGAGTAAGGACTCACCACCATATTGACGTTGACAGCTGCACAGGCTTCTTCCACAACCTCTTCAACAGCACCACTCTCGTACTCCTCGGCAGGTAAAGACGGGTATAATCTACCTCCAGTGCGAAACATGGTATCATCTTCCGTCGGCAGACTGGGGTAAAGTCCCCCGTTGTCGATCAACGGCTCAGAACTCCCTTCTCCATCTCTTTCCCTCTTCAAGAAACCACGTACAGCGGTGGCAGCTGACCCACCCCTATGCCAGCCCCAACCGTTCGCTTTGAAATTCTTCGGATAGTAGTAGTTCCAAGACATTTTGCGAATAAATAGTTAAAATGCGTTAATTGTATGCGCGAAACCTGTAACAAAAATGTTGGATTACATTTGGTTTATTTTTCTATTAATGATTTGTATGACAACTAGCGCCATCTATAACAATTTAATTTAAAAAAAAACAAAACAATTATATGATTTATTTAAAAGGATCGGTCACGGTCACTAAATAAATACCTAGTTTTTGATATGATACTTTAACGTTATTGCTATAAAATAATTTCCTCGAAATGGTATTTCTTCAAAGGAGTGGCTACCACGTATACAGAATAAATTGTTCAATTTGGGAATACAAATAGGGTTGTCTAATTTCAAAAAATTCCAGTATACGAGGCATGCCTTTTAAGTTTTGTCGTTTGAAGAAAAAAACACAAATAGAATCTTATAGTACTTTTTATTGTTTTTAAAGGTATTCACCACGTAGCTAAATACACTTTTCCATTCGCTCAAACCAGTTATTATAACATTTATTCCACTCTAAAGTAGGGGTGTTGAAAATGGCTCACTTGAAAGCGTCGACTGCTTCTTCACCGGGCTGGAACCTTTGACCAGGAAGACTTTTCTTAATTTTAGGAAATGTAAAGAAATCGTTAGGGCTTAGGTCAGGACTGTATGGAGGATGGTCAAGAATTTCTACTTTTTCCTGCTTCAAATACTCAATCGTTTGACGAGCGCTGTGTAAGCTTGCGTTGTCGTGGTGCAGGATAATGCGTCGCTTTGAGTTAGATTTTCGCATTTCGGCGATGACTGGTGGTAAACAAACTATGGTATACCACTCTGCATTCACCGTTCTACGATCATCAAGTGCAATAGTCGCAACATGGCCTTTTTTTCCAACGAAGGTGGCCACCATCTTCTTTAAAGTGCTTCGCGAACGAACAACTTTAGTCGGCTTTGGCTTGTCTTGAAAGACCCAGATTGTAGATTGTTGTTTGGAATCAGGATCGTAGGCATAGATCCAAGATTCGTCACCACTGATGATGTCGTAGACGTGGTTTGACTCTCTTCGGTCCAACCTTTGCAGAGTTTTCTTACACCATCTGACGCGGGCCGCCTTGTGATCGTCTGAAAGCAGATGCGGTATCCAACGGCAAACTAGCTTTCTCACACCAAGCGCTTGATGCAAGATCTTCTGAATGGTTGTCCCTGAGATGCCTAATAGAACCTCTATCTCTCGATACGTCACATGACGATATTCGAGAATTAGTTGTCTCACAGCAATGATGTTATCTTCGGTGAAGGCGGATTTTGGACGTCCTTCGCGAGATTTTTCACTAAGACTAGTATGTCCACGCTGGAATTCTAAATACCAGCGTTCGACAGTCCGCAGACATGGGGCTTCATCACTGAACTCAGATGTTAGCTCTTCAAAACACTGAAGCCGTGTCAGGCGTCTTTTTAAGTTGTAGAAAATTATTGCACGAACAGTTTCCTTAGAAAGATTCATTTTCGTACGTTACCTGGCAGATTCAAATCGACGCTGTGACTAAACAATATCATTAATCTTAATACTTTCAACTGTTTTAAGATTCAAAATGTAAACACACTCGAATATAAAACAGTTCAAAATCCAAAATTGCCGGGAAATATTGAAACGACAGAACTTAAAAGGCATGCCTTGTAAGCAAACAATTAATTTTATCTATTTATTTATTTATTCTTTACCACTTTTATAAGTACAAGGAGGACTTAATGCCTAAAGGCATTCTCTACCAGTCATCCGGTATATGAGAGGAAAGTATAATTATGTGCAGGGCAGGTATGAATTGAAGATACTATTTTATTTTTATATTATTAATTTTCGACTGTTTTACATCTATTGAAGAATACAAAATATAGTATCAATTCGAGACCATTGAACGATAGTTGTCGCAGTGATAGCAGAATCGGCGAACAGGTTTTGCGACTTGTTAAATTGCCACGTTTCATTACAAAAGTATATTTTGTATTCGAAATAATTCGTATAATCACAAGACGAAGTGACGAACAAACATATATTAAAATTAAAAATAATTTTTGATCCTGCAGTTAAATTGTTTTAAATATTTTTGGGGCAATTAGTTGTAATCCCAAGGTTAACAACTAATTATAATTAAATAAATAAAAAAATATTTTATTGCCCATCGCAAACATTGTAAAGATCAAAGTTTGCTGATTTTGTGAATAAAAAATAGCCATCCCTAACCACACCTATGTTCCAATGACACAATTCTAACTTTCTGACCTCGTTTCGTCCTTTAATTAACAATACTGTTGCGATCAGGGAGCGCCGCTACGTGAATTTTGGCTAATTAATTAGATGCTCTTAGTTCAGTATCGAAATTGAATAATAGGTGCAAATTGCGACAAAAATAGTTTGTTGTTATTCAAGCAATTCAAATGAGAGCGTTGGTGGCTCAGGGGTGAAGAACTTGACCCGCAATCTGCAGTTCCTGGGTTCGAATCCCACCATGTGTCAATGTTTTATTCGATTCTAGATTTACATATGTACATTTATCCGACGTTCTTACGGTGAAGGAAAACATCGTGATGCAACCTGCACATATCTGAGAAGAAATTCAATGATATGTGTGAAGTCAACCCGCACTTGGCTGTGGTTGACTATGGCCTAATCACCCCTAACTTGGGGTAGGCTCCGAGCCCCTCGGTGGGGACGTATAGTGAGCTGATGATGATGATTTATCCGACGTTCTTACGGTGAAGGAAAACATCGTGATGCTGCACATATCTGAGAAGAAATTCAATGATATTTGTGAAATCAACTCGCACTTGGCTGTGGTTGACTATGGCCTAATCACCCCTAACTTGGGGTAGGCTCCGAGCCCCTCAGTGGGGACGTATAGTGGGCTGATGATGATGATTCAAGCATATTTCTTCTTTTTAGTTCATGAATCTTAGTTTATTGATATTAGACAAAGATTTATTATGTTGAGACGAAATCTAAAATTTAGTAGTCTAACTTTAAATATGTGAGCTATCAATTTCTAGTTTAGATTATAACAAACTGTTTGGAAACAAACTAAAAATAAAACTATGTGTTGCCAAGAAATACGAAGCACTTATTATCGTAACCTGTGTTTACAGTGAAGTTACTTATATCACGGCCAGTCTTTAAAAGTATTTTTTTTACATAAATATAACTAAAAGTGTTATAAAATACAACGTTATTAGCATCTTTAGTATATCATGTCAATATCATCTGAATTAATATACTAACAAAGAAATTTATTCATGTTTGGATGATTCAGAAAACCATTATGTTTACATTTCACGAAGACTCTATGGTTTAATTTTGTGATTCTTTTCATTTTTAACTCTATAAATATTTAAATAAACAAATACTATAATGAGAATGAAAACAAGTACTTCAATGAACACATTTCTTAGAATACTCGAATGAATTAGCCACAGTTAAAGCAAAAAAAAAAACTTCCTCTTGTGACTCAATAAACAAATTCTTTTAAGTAAAAACCTCAAGGAAATGATTGAGGAACTTAAAATTTTATTTAATATCTAAATTAGACAAGACTATTTTTAATACGAATTTAAAAACAAATAATTGTGATAAAATCTGTATAATCATGTTGAATAAATAAATTAATAGAATTTTGCACGAAAATTGTGTTTTGTTATTGTCACGTGATCACCCTCAGTGTTTCAGGGCCGTGAAATAAACAGATGTGAAAAACTAATTGGATTTTATAGAACACTCGATCAAAGTTAATATTCTGCTCTATATTATGTATTGAACTTTATTAATTTCAATGCGATCATATCTAACTTCGATATAATACACAAAACTATGTAAATACGAAAATACAGGTGAAAAGTTTAAGAATAAAACTTACCAATGGTACACACTCACAAAGTTGAATTACTAATGAAATGAATGAGTTGAATGAACGGAGAGTGAATTGGCAGAGATTAGTTCAATCACCTGTTGACGTACTGCTGCAGTTACCGTTCAGAAATTTCTGAAAAATTAAGAAAAATCTTTGAAACAAGTAACAATAATTAAGTTCGTAATACAATATGTAATTGGACAACGGCAGTGAAAACTTAGAGACCGCTTAAATGGATTTCCATTGGTTCCATTTTCATTGGAAGTTATATTTTTGAACGAAGAATTTGTGTCATCTGAATATAAAACGTTAAACGTCAAATTTGATCAACACAAATTGTGTTCGCACGTGTTTTTATTTATACGGATCATAACCATTTAAAATGAAAGTATTATCAGAAGATAGAACTCGAATATTATTTGAAAAATTAAGTAAATAGTAAGTTGTTTAAATAATATGAAACATAATACGTAAGATTAATTTTTTGTCGTAAATTAGTTTAATCATGTTTTTACGTTTGATTTCAGTATCGGCGTGAATGTAAAATTGTTAATAGACAGGCCAGATGGGACTTATTGTTTTAGAGAGAAAAAAGATCGTGTGTATTACATATCGGAACGTCTATTGCAGCTTGCACAGACTGTCAACCCAGACCATTTAGTATCAGCAGGCACATGTTTCGGAAAATTCACAAAAACAAACAAGTTTAGATTACATATAACCGCATTGACTTATATAGCACCGTACGCTTCTTACAAAATTTGGGTTAAGCCATCTGCGGAACAACAATTCTTATATGGGCATCATGTTTTAAAAAGTGGTAAGTATTTGTAATCTTACTAATATTATAAATGCGAAAGTTTAGATGGATGGATCTTTGTAGGTATCTCTGGAACGGCCAATGGATCTTGATTAATTTGATTAATTGTAGAACATAGTCTGGAAGAATACATAGACTACTCAATAGGTTTTCTTTAAATCCGTTCAGACGAATTCGCGGGTAACATCTATACTACTTAAAAAGTCACTATCTATCCTTTTCTTGAAAGAAAATTAATAATAGTATTCAATGCTAAAAAATGTGTGTTTATGTGTGATATATTTTGAGCTTTTAAATGATTTGATATGTAAATTTACTGCAAATTGAACTGTAAGTTTGAAAAAAGTTTTGGACATTTCATTTTAAATAACTTACAAAATTACATTTTTAATTTCCTCATATGGAGTCCCATGTATGAAATTTCTTGAGTATCCTTATAATGTATGTATGGTGTTAAACTTAAAGAAAATCTCCTTTATTACATACTATGGTTCCTCTAATGTTGCAGATGTCCATGGGCGTCGGTCAAATAATGTTAGATGATCCACTGCTCCTTTGCCCCATTATTCTATTGAAAAAAAAAAATTTAACAATGGGTCTTAAATAATAACCATACAATATTTTATTTCCAGGTCTAGGTAGAATAACAGAGAACACACCGAAACATCAAGGTGTAGTCATATACACAATGTCCGATATACCGATCGGTTTTGGTATTACATCCAGGTCGACAGCTGAGTGCCGGCATGCGGATCCATTAGCTAATATAGCATTCCATCAAGCTGACATAGGAGAATATATACGTTCTGAAGATACTTTAATGTAGTAATAAATATTTTGATAATAAGTGTTGGCTTTTATTGGAACATGTTTTGTATGGACATATGTGGAGAGATGATAATCACATCAATAAGAAAGTAATGAGATTGAATGTGGATGGGTGTTGGATCGAATAACAAAACTAGAACTTCGAAGAGCTGTGGGAATATATTAACATTAGCATTGTGACGGGGAGATTTGTAGGCTCAATAAGCAAGTACCCAATGCCAGTGAATTTTTTAATTACTGCATACTGATGATCAAATGATCAAATACTGCATGGTGATCAATAAAAGTATAAGTCTAAATGCGTTTTTGTTATTCGATCTAACAATGGGTACAAAGGTAGAAGACGGCAGAAAGCAGAATTGTGTGAAAGAAGTAATGCATAAGATAGCAGTGTATCCAGATATGGTTGATAGAGATATATGGAAGAGTAGTACTTATTGTATCAACACTGCTTACGAACAAAGGGTTGATGAAGTTTTGGGTTTTATTAAGAGTTAAAATTAAACCTTTTTGTATATTTTATTCATTGTTTTAAAGCTTACAGTAAAGTTAAAATAGGGGTAAAATATAAGTTTATGATATATTGTTGACTAAAGAAAGGTGTAAATGGGGGCACTCTGTGTTCATATCATTTTTATTTACAATATAGATGGCACTTTACTATTAGTTGTAGAAATTGCTAAGTAGATGGGGTTAAAGTAATTCTACAGAGAACTAAGCTTGTAACAGTACCTACAAGATGGAGCAACGAGGTATGGTTTAAGGAATACGCATCTTGAATATTTAACGGTTAAAGTATAAAATTCGTCATTTATCAAAATGCCCGGGTATTGCGATTAATAACTAGCACATTTTCGATCGTATATCTCCGGATACTGATGTCCGGACATATACATATATGTTTTCTTCAACTTCAGTTTAATTTAAATATAAGACAACAGATATATTAAATATATAAATTTAATTGTAGGAATATAACTATATGTTTGTATTTATTGTGTCTGTCTGACACTTGTTAGTTAAATGTTTGACATAAAATGGTATAACCCAAATATATGGCAGATAGCTGTTAAAAGATTTATATCAGTCTATTAAAATAATCTTCCAAGGAAGTACTAAATAACGATGTTAAAGACTAAATCAGGGTTGCTCTACATTTCATCTAATGGTCTACACTTTGATTTTTACACAAAGAACCTTTTACTACTTTGTCGTAGTGTCTGCAACGATATTACCCAATGAATGTTTGAATGTTTATCACTTTAAACTAACAGTTGCTTCTTCTGCACGGAATTATACAAAAACCTATTAATAAATATAGCCTATGTCAACCGGGGGTAGTATAGCTTCCAAACAGTGAAATAATTTTTCAAATCGGTTCAGTAGTTTCGGAGCCTATTCAGTGCAAATAATCAAATCATTCCTTTTTATAACATCAAATTATAACTATAGATATTTAATAAACTACAGAAAAAAATCTGTTTTAATTTGTTCAACCCTGAATTACGGGAAATTGTGAAGATAAAACCTACTAAAAGATAATTTCCGTTATTCTTTTTTGTGTTTGTCCCACTTTATTACGCGTATGGGTGTGCGGCTATTGTGGATAGTTTACTGTGCTATAAAACATGGCGTGACGTTCAGATGGCTGTATTTTATGATAGTAATGTATACCAGTATCGCTGTTTAAGGTTTGCGGCACACAGACGTCGTTATTTATGAAGAATAGTAATAAATTGGTGGTCTATTATGCTTTTTAAACAAAATTTTCGACTCACCAAATTTTACACATAACACTTTATCAAATGTAGACCGAAGATAACATAAGCATGTTCCTAGCCTACCAATCATCAGTCCAATGGGATTTTTATTTACCTTTGGACCGATTGAGTTCATAGAATCAGAAAAACATTCCCACTGAGCCGATTCATCGGTAAGCCGAACGGCCCAATGGAAACTCCATTATGTTAATTTTTCATCAGAAATGTTGTAATTTATATAGAAATTGTGTGATAAAGTGATATAATACATTGATATCAAATGAATTTCAGCTTCGAGGAATCCTTTGACTACAAAGATAATTTAAAACCAATGTTTATTATTTAGAACAGTGTTAAAAGCAATACGAAAAAACGAAAGTGTCTGGTATCCTAAAAACCAAAATAGTATTTACGGAATTAACATATTTTCCAATTAAAGTTTTGCTTACCTTCTGGTTAATCCTTTAATAAGAAACTCAATTTAAAAGTTTGATATCAGTACAACTTAATAAACGCTTCCTAAAGTAATTAGATAGATAGATAGATAGATAAGCCTTTATTCACTGACCAGTTTTTTTTTTTTTGAACTTAAATTATTATCTTATATAAAACTAAAACAAAACAATTATAAGTACATAACAAAATTTTCAGCATCCAGTTTCCTTGTCAGGTTGTCCTTCGACATAGGCCTCCCCTAGATTCTTCCACACTTCCCTGTCCCGGGCTAATCTTCTCCACCCCTTCGGTAGATCATCTTCCCATCTCTTTACTTGACGTCCTCTTTGTCTTTTCCCATTTCTGGGGTACCATTCCATTACTTCTCTGGTCCATTTATCTTTATTTGTCCTCATTATGTGTCCTGTCCAATTCCATTTCAGTTTTTTGATTTTTTTAGAGACGTCGCTTACTTTTGTTTTCTTCCTGATTTTTGAAATAGTCCATCGATCTCGTAGTTTTATGTTTAGCATGCTTCTCTCCATGTGACGTTGGCAATGTATCAGTTTTTGATTGTTTTTGTACGTAGCAGGCCAAGTTTGGCACCCGTAAGTAAGGCAAGGTAGAATACATGTATTGTATAGTTTAGTTTTGATCGACATAGGGATAATTTCGTTTTTTACTATCTCTTTTAAGGACCAGTAGCGTTTCCAAGCATTGCTTATTCTTCTGTCAACCTCTTTTGAATACTGATCTTTTGTAGATATTATTTGACCCAGATATACATATTCGTCGACGTATTCTATGACTTCCTGATTTAGTTCTATGTTTTCCTTTGTTCCATTTGTCATTAGTTTGGTTTTTGTTGGGTTCATCGCTAAGCCTGCTTTCTTACTTTCTTGGTCTAGTTGCTGTAACATAGTTTTGAGCGTTTCCGGTGTCTTAGCAAATAACACGATATCATCCGCAAATCTCAGGTGGTTTAGGTTCGTTCCATTTATATTTATTCCGAATTTCTCCCAATCCATATTTCGGAATATATTTTCGAGCACTGCTGTAAAGATTTTAGGAGACAGTGGATCTCCTTGTTTGACTCCTTTTTCGATGGTAAACTCATCTCCCGCTTTTTCGAGCTGAATTTTTGCTGAAGAGCTTTTGTATATTTTCTTTATAAGTTCTATATATTTAGCCTCTATACCTTGAATTTTTAACGTTTCCCAGATATAATTATGACGCAGGGAGTCAAAGGCCTTGCTATAATCTACAAACGCCAAGTAGTAATTCTGAGAATACTCATTGCACTTTTCTATAATTTGTTTCACTACTTGAATGTGATCGATGGTCGAATAATCCGAGCGAAAACCTGCCTGTTCCCTTGGTTGGTTAGCTTCTAATTTTTTACTTATTCTTCCTAATAAGACTTTTGAGAAGATTTTATATATGTTTGACATAAGCGATATAGGTCTGTAGTTGTTAATATCTCTTTTGTCACCTTTTTTATACAGGAGGGTTATGGTAGACTTTGTCCACTGAGTTGGGATTTGTTCACTAGAGAGTATTTCGTTGAATAAGTTGGTTAAGGGTTTGGTAATTGAAGTTATTGTTTCTTTCAGTAATTCATTCGAAATTTTGTCGTCTCCTGGTGCTTTGCCACTTTTTTGAGTTTGAATTGCTCTGATAACTTCTGCTTCTAGTATTCGTGGTATTTCTTCTTCACTAACATCCTCCTTTTCTTCCGTAATAGGCGTTTTATTCGTTTCTGTGTATAATTGTTTATAGAACTCTGTCGCTGTTTTTGCTATTGATGTCCTTCTTACGGTTAGCCTACTTTTTCCCTTCTTAGTTTGAGTTTGTATGTTAGGTATCCATAGTGTATACTCCTTTAGTTGCTTAAGACCTTTTTTGGTGCCTCCCGTTTTTTCAATTTGTTCTTTTAGTATGTTTAGTCTGTCTTCTTTTCTATGCCTTCTTATTGATGTTTGGATTTTTTTACTAATACTTGCTATGTCATTACGGTTTCCTTTTCGATTGTCCAACATTTTGTTTCTCTCTTCCATTAATTTTATTGCTTCGTTGCCTAATTTGTCTTTTTTATCCTTTTTCGTCCGTAGTTTATTTACAGCTTTCAGAGAGTTTTCAAGGAAGTCATATTTACTTTGTAACGTTTGGTGTACTTGTAAGTTCTTTAAGGAGTTTTCTAATTCGTTCAGAATATTTTGTGGTATAGGCTGTGATTTGACAGTTTTGTTAGGTATAATATGTTTTCTTGAACTCTTCGTGTCGATGATCATAGCACCTCTTACCATCCTGTGATCCGTATTGAAATTTAGTTTATTTATAACGTTAACATCGCAAAACATTCCTTTCTCTATTGCCAAGATGAAGTCAATTTCGTTTTTGTCTCTGCCATTTGGGGATATCCATGTCCACTTCCTTGACTTCCCTTTTTTGAAAAAGCTATTCATAATTTTTAAGTTGTGTGCAAAGGAAAAGTCTACTAACCGTTGTCCATTGTCGTTGCGTTGACCACTACTGTGTACACCCAATATGAACTCGTCTTCATTTGATTTGCCGCCTATCTTTGCATTGAAGTCACCAACGACAACTATATTTTTGCTCTTTCTTTGCACTATTTCAATCAATTTGTTGTAGAATTTGTCCTTTTCTATTTTCGTGTCTAGTTCACTTGGTGCGTAGGCTTGAATAATTGTTAAAGGTGTTTTTGAATCACTTAGTCTTATATTGAGAACTGCAATTCTGTCGGATATACCTTCGAAACTAACTATTTTGTCTTTTAGGTATTTTTTTACAAGGAAACCTACTCCGTACATTCCTTGCTTTTCGCCTTTATGATAGAATATAAAGTCGTCGTATTCTCTTATTTCTTCTCCGGATCTTCTAACCTCGGAAAGTCCAATTATGTCCCATTTTATGTCTTTTATAGCGTGTTCTAACTCTACTAATCTATATTCTTCCATTAGTGTTCGTACATTTAAAGTTGCAAGGTATACAATTTTTTTTCGTTTTATGCGTCTTTTTAGGGAAGTATTTGTGTATACATTTTTAGGGGGTAGTGGTCTGTCAACCCCACGGTGACCAGCCGGGTTGGGGTTGTTCCGCTTCTGGTTGCTGATTTGTAGTTGCTATTTACTTTGGTTAGATCTTGTTAATGATAATGAGCTAGATCTTGGTCTCATCATGTCAAACGCATTCTTTCTATTTTCTTTTATAGACGAGTTATTGCTTACTAGTTTCTTCGCGTAATTTTGATTTTCGGGTGATGACGACTGATCTCTCTTCCTTTTCTCATTGTTTACATTACCTTCCTTAACTATAATCTTATCGTATTTTATATAAGCAAAATTTCCTTTTGCACGCTCCTCTTTAACCTTTATTTGTAATTCTCTTCGCTTTTCTAATATTTCTTTCGGAAAATCTTCGGTGATGTATTTCTGTTTTAAGTTTCTTTTTTTCTTTAATATTTCACTTCTTTTCCAGATGTTCGTAAAAGTCATAAGAACTGGTCGTATTTTATTTTCCTTGACGGCACCAATGCGATGAACCTTTGATATATCATTTGATTCCAAATTAATATCTAAATCTGATTTAATCGTATTTTGCACTACTTCCAATAATTCCAAAGTAGATTTCTCTTCCTCTTGTATCCCGAAAATAAGAATATTATTTTTTTTCTTCTCCTTCTAAACTCATTAACTACCAAACGAATCAAAATTTAGTTCAATACGTTTAATTTTAAAAGGTGGGATATATATAAAATATTATAGAAATATTCATAATAAAGTAAAAAGTTCTGTTCTTAAAAATTTGCGTTTCAGTCGTATGACAATATACATAGAAGCTATCGATTTCTAATTCAGTTTTGTCTATGTATTCTAAGTTCAATAAAACTACTTTTTAATTAAGTACAGAACAATACGCGCGAAAATTTATAATTAACACAAACATACATTAATTACATAATTTATACATATACATGTAGGAAGACGATCGGCCATAGTTAAAAAGAATGAAGCTACTTTAAACTGTATAATAATTTTTAGCAAAATCACAGGACTAATGACAGTTAATTAACCATTAAACTAAACTATGTTCCTAAGTAACAGTTCAATAAATTAGCCTTCAATAATAACCGGGTATAATAAGTCTAGGGACCAAATTATAGCACCGGAATAATAATTAATTCGTTTCCACAAATTAACTATCCAAAGCGTCTAGGTTAAGCAAGCGAAGTACAACTAGTGCACCGAGCCACGCCAGAGCCAAGACTGTCTTTCAAATATTTTTTTTGTGACTGAGTAGTCACTGTTTGCCTTGAGGAGGCATTTACAGTTTCACCGGGCTTGAGGTGGCCGGGCGCAGATGGCGCTTAGCCAAAACCTCGTTTAAGAGTAACTAGGCTCGAGGGCTCCCTCAGGAGCCTCGGCTCGGGCTGTTACTTCGTTATCATTACCGGATTGGGAGGCCACCGAGCTCTTAGGTCGCTTCGGTGGACGCTCCATGGAGTGACTGGGCGCAAAGGCCCCCGAGAGGGGACCTCGGCTTGGGCTGTCACTCATTACGCGTTTAGCATTCCGATTCAAGAGTGCCCGAGAAGGCCGAACCTCGGCTTGATCGGTTGCTATTATCTGATTGCTATTATTAATACAGCTAACATTACTACCACTTCGGAAAGCGTTAGCGCTGGGAGAAGAAGTGGCGGAAGAAACTCCAGCAACGCTTCTACTATTAATAGGAGAAAACCTGCCTGCTATGAGGCCGTATCGCGAGAATGATTGCCGCAGCCGACATCGACTGCGGCGTGTAATCTGTGTGTGATTTTTGAGTTTAGCCTGGGCGATAGTAATTGCATCGTCTTGAAAGTCAAGAACGTGCCTAGGTCTACGATAATCCCGACGAAACTTACCGAGCGCGATTGGATTGTAGGTGGCGGCACCTACAACTAGCGGATTAGGATGACCGACGGCAGAGTCAAAATAACGACGCGACGCCAACTTCATGTGTTGGGCAATGGTGGGCAAGTCCAAGTCTATATGGAGATCGCTGTTGCGCATGTACCACGGGGCTCCCGTGGCTCTACGCAAGAATCTATTCTGAATCACCTGAAGTCGATGTATTTGTTTCGGGGCGATGTGCGCGAATACCGGACTAGCATATGTCATGACGGGACGAACTACTGATTTATAGAGTGTCACCTTGTTCCGAAGGGACATTTTACTCTTTCTATTAATCAACGCGGAAAGACGACCTAGGATGAAAGCCGCGCGGTTCCTGACCCGGGTCACATGAGCGGAGAAGTTAAGTTTAGAGTCTAATTGACACCTAAGTATTTAACTTGGTCTTCCCAAGGTATTGGGCTGTCCATGAGTTTAATGGACGGAAGAGCAGCCCCTTTCTGGCGTGAAAAGTAGAGCGCCGCGCTTTTGCTAGGATTAATTTCGATCCTCCATTTCCGAAACCAGGCACCTAACGTGTTGGCAGCGGTTTGGAGACGTCGACATATAGCTTCGGGTGAACGACCAGATGTGTATACGCAGGTGTCATCGGCGAATAGAGCAAGCTCTACACCGTGTACGCGAGGAATGTCGTTTGTGTATAAGGTAAATAGAACAGGCCCTAACACCGAACCTTGGGGCACCCCGGCTCGAACGGGGTGCAATTGTGAGCAAACTCCCTCGACGCGGTAGCGGAACGTGCGATTACTTAGGAAGTCTCGTATTATGCATACGAGACGGTCGGGTACCCCGTACTCATATAGCTTGTATATAAGCCCGTTGTGCCATACTTTATCGAACGCTTTCGCTACGTCGAGGAAGATAGCTCCGGTGCTAAGGCCACGTTGGCGTTTGACAAGTATGTGCTCCGTGATGCGGTGCACTTGATTGGTGCATGAATGTTTGGCGCGAAAGCCAAACTGTTCTGCAATAGGCATGCCCTTTGTGTCCATAAAGGTCCATAAATCGTTCATAAATCTTCCCAAGGGTTTTGAGAAGGCTTATGGGGCGATAAGACGTGGGATTGGTAGGTGGCTTTGAGGGTTTGAGGAACCCTATGACTTCAGCGTCCTTCCACTCGCTGGGAAAGACGCCTTTGGTCATTGCCGCATTATAAATGGCTACGAGAAGTTGTATAATGGCAACTGGAAATAGTTTCGCCACCCTATTGGTGATGTCATCTGAGCCGGGAGCTTTGCGTGGACGTAGATTTTTAATTAGTTTCTCGACTTCGTCGCTAGTAACCGGAGGAATTGAGTCGAGAAGGGGTTCGTTTTTCCTTCGGTAGACCTCGCTGTCCACCCTCCGTAGGTGGTCAGGGTCGACCGGTAGGCTACTGGGGGAGCACTGGGCCTCGAGGCTGTCTGCAAGACATTCAGTTTCTCTTCGTCCAGCATAGCTGGTGTTGTATTTGGGCGCGACAATGGCGGCATCGTTGAGTACGTGTCGCCTTTAAGTGACTTGGGATGTTTCCAGAATGCTAAATGTGATGGCTTTATATTTCGAAGCGTTGAATCCCATCGTTCGTTCCGGATGGCAGCTATGCGTGTTTTTACTTCACGCTGTAATTTACGTAGCTGTTTTCGGTTCGATTCAGTGGGATACAAATCGTGAGCTCGGGTAGCCGCGTTCTTGCGTCTCAACAAGTCTCTGGCATCTGGTGGTAATGCCCAGCGTTGATTGTCTGACTCTGGCATTTGCCTTGATGGCAGTTTGGATGTGACTTGTTAGAGAGCCGATCGCGACGCCCATATCGTTATCAGAATTAATTATGTCGGGGATGTCGTTTAGATATGGGGAGTTAATGTCTATTTCCGTTTCCGGCTGTCATACAAGTTAAACGCGTATAAACTGCTCTCCCGCTTTTAAAACGATTTTGTTAACATTTCTAATTATATCCAGCAAAAAAACAGTGCATTGTGTACTTGTGCATGAAAGTGAAAACAAAAAAAGAAAAGTAGTGCGAAAGGTCCGACAAATAGTGATTATTAAGAATATAAACAACACAAGATGAGCGAAGAATGACGGTTAATCAGTGATAGTCACATAATATTTACAAATCGCTACTCAAATCAGTTCTGCCAATAGCTACAATGTCTATTAATTGACAGTGACAAGTAGCGCTACTCAAATCAGGACTACCAATATCACTAAGCTGACGTTCCTGCGACAGTGACAAGCACTTCCGCTACTTCGCTACTCAATTCAGTGCTGCCAACTCAAAAATATAACACGTTCCGTTTCAAGTATCCGCGCTAAAATGGATGACTTTGAAAGTTTTTTCGAAAAGTTCAAAATCGAAATGTCAAAACAAATGTCCAATCAAACCAAAGATATAATTACACAGATGAACGAAAAAATTAATCCCCTGATACACGAATTAAAAGAATTAAAATAAGAAAATGTAAAATTAAAAGAAAAAATTTCAAATTTAGAAAAAGAAAAAAGAAAAAATAATATAATTGTCCACGGAATAAAAGAAGTGGAAAAATCTCAAACTGACCTTATGAGAGCAATCATAGACAAAATTAAAAATGATACCGAAATATCAATCGATCTTAAGGACATAGACAACATCTATCGAATAGGAAAAAAAGACGAGAGCAACGAGAAAATAAGGCCAATACTCATCTCGTTAGTCAACGGTTGGTTAACAAATCAAATTATGAAAAACAAAAAGAAACTCAAAGACGCCTACATTTCTCATGACTACCCAAAGGAAGTGGTGGCCAAGAGAAAGGAACTCCAAATAAAATTAAAAGAAGAAAGAAACAAAGGCAACTTCGCAATTATAAAATATGACGAGATCATTGTTAAAGAAGGAAACTACAATAAAGAAAAACGAAAAAGAGAGACATCTACCTCCCCTAAAACCCAAAACCAGCCCCGAAAACAATATGTCACCTCTAGAACGAATAGAATCAACGCCTTTGATATCCTGAGAACCAGAAGCAATTCAGTTTCATCCTTATCTCACGAGCCACAGCAAAGTATCTAGGATAAAGTCATCAGCCACCGGAAAGAAAGCAATAATGAAAAAATAGAAATTAGTGCAAACATTAAAGCATTCCCCAAGCCGACTGGTCCTCGTGGAGAATTAGACCAATACCTCCATCTCATATTAACACATACGAAAGCAGAAAAAGAAACTTATTTAAAATTGGTACATATAACGTCAGATCTTTGTCATCGATAGAACGATATTTAGAACTTACTCACGCACTTGAAAAAATTGACATTGATGTCTTAGGAATATCAGAAGTAAGAAAAATGGGTTGCAACATCGAGGAGTATGAAGACTATATTCTAAGCTACGTCGGACAAAAGAAAGGATTATATGGAGTTGGGTTTCTTATAAAAAAGAGTTTTAAAGACAAAATATTAAACTTCACTGGAATTTCTGATAGGGTTGCTATGCTGCAAATAAAATTAGAAAATCAGACCCTCTCTGTAATTCAGGTATATGCTCCTACGGAAAGATCTCCTGACACGGAGGTAGAAGAATTTTACAACAACCTTAGACAAGCTCATAACTTAACTGAAGGCAACGTACTAATTATTGGTGATTTCAACGCTAAAATAGGACAATGTAAGAGCGAAGAGAACATCGTACTTGGAAAATACGGGTTTGGACAAAGAAATAAACGAGGCGAGCAACTTATAGAATATGCATTGGAATATAGACTATCAATAATGAACACATTTTTAAAAAAAAGGCCTAATCAGAGGTGGACTTGGAAGTCACCGGACCAAAGAGTAAAAAATGAAATTGACTTCATATTGACAAACAACCGTAAATTAGTAATAAATTGCGAAGTTTTGAATAACATCAGATTTCCATCGGACCACAGACTTGTAAGAGCGACACTAACCTTAGAAGCAACGAAAAAGAGCAGGAAAAACTTCAAAAACACACAGAAAATTCCAGAAACTGAATATGAAATTAAAACATACGTCAACTCTTTAAAATCTTACCTTGAAAACAATACAAAAGAAGTCACAAATGTCCAAACATACTACAATAAACTAGAAGAGGCTATCACACACTCATTAAGACAAAACATAAAAAGTAAAGAAAAAAGAACAAAAATATTAGGTCCTTACATATGAAATTGGCGTTTTGTATGGGAGGAAAAAAAGTCGAATATTTTTTAATATAATATATTTAATTAATCAAAGTATGAACCATTATTTTCTATGCACTTTTGCCATCTCATAGGTAGTTCATTGATCCCTTTACTAAAAAAACCAGTCGGACGGGAATCAATAAAATCTTTGAAGACGATTTGGACTGCCCCATCGGAGTTGAATTTTTTCCCTTGCAAGAAGTTATCCAAATTTCGAAAAAAATGGTAATCTGTTGGAGCAAGGTCCGGGGAGTACGGAGGATGTCTTAGACTTTCCAATTGAAGCTCTTCTAATTTAGTAGCCGTCTGTTGCGCAGTGTGTGGTCTAGCGTTGTCGTGAAGCAGCAGTGGCGTGGAGCGATTGACCAGCCTAGGTTGTTTAGCCGATAGCTTTTCCATCATGGTTTGCAATTGCTGACAATAGACATCAGCCGTAATAGTCTGGCCAGATTTGAGAAAACTGTAATGAACAATACCGGCACTAGTCCACCAAACGCTTACAAGTAACTTTTTGGGGTTAATTTTCGCTTGGGGCAGGATTAGGCTGGCTCCACGGACCTGCTCGGTTGTCCGAGTGGGCGGAGAGGAGTACTCCGACGTGGCGCGTCCCCGGGTGGTGGATAGGGGAACGCCCCGGCTTCGGCTGGGGTAGGGCTTCGGCCCCGCGAACCAAACACTAGACGGGTGGAGCGCAGTGATGCGCTATCCCGATGGCGGGTCCGCCGGTCTTTGACCGGTGGGCGAGGGCTTCGGCCACCGTCGGATAACCCGTAATCTGCACTGAGCGGACCGGGGGCCCTGCGCACTGAGCGCGGGGCTGCGAGGAAGAAAACCTCTCTAAAAAATTACCCGGTGGCAACACCACACTTGGCCGTCCACTGGTCATTTTGATCGGTGGACGCCAAGCAAACCGTAATCCGCACTGAGCGGACCGGGGGCCCTGCGCACTGAGCGTGGGGCCGCGAGGAAGAAAACCTCTCTAAAAAATTACCCGGTGGCAACACCACACTTGGCCGTCCACTGGTCTTTATGATCGGTGGACGCCAAGCAAACCGTAATCCGCACTGAGCGGACCGGGGGCCCTGCGCACTGAGCGTGGGGCCGCGAGGAAGAAAACCTCTCTAAAAAATTACCCGGTGGCAACACCACACTTGACCGTCCACTGGTCTTTATGATCGGTGGACGCCAAGCAAACCGTAATCCGCACTGAGCGGACCGGGGGCCCTGCGCACTGAGCGTGGGGCCGCGAGGAAGAAAACCTCTCTAAAAAATTACCCGGTGGCAACACCACACTTGGCCGTCCACTGGTCTTTATGATCGGTGGACGCCAAGCAAACCGTAATCCGCACTGAGCGGACCGGGGGCCCTACGCACTGAGTGTGGGGTCGCGAGGAAGAAAACCTCTCTAAAAAATTACCCGGAGGTACACGCCCATTGGGCGGTGCTAGGCGCGGCGTGCACCGAGGTGCCGTCGTGCGGAGTGGAGGGGTGTTTTTCCCGCGGGGCTATGCCGGACAGGGCCTCCCATACCGGACAGGCCCGCGAGGAACACCAGTGGACCCTGAGGGGTCGGAGGATGGTGGGTCTTCAAGGCCCTCGGCGCGATAGGGTTGGTCAACCCGGCCTCCCTATTGGGCAAAACGACGTTGTGCGGCAGCACTCTAAACTGCAGAGGACTTTGGTCGGTGGATGGCGGCCTTATAGGTCGTGCGTTGATGGAAGGGGGACCTCACCCTGCTAACAAAGGCGGTTTCCGGTGTCCGATAACACTGGACAAAGTATGAGATGGCAAGCCTACAAAACATACTACCCCAGGAGGGTACCTCCGGCACTGCCGGGGGAGAATCCCTCCCCGTGGCCTCGGCCGCGGGCTGCCCCGCGTATTCTGGGGGGGGCAAGGACTGCTTTTCCAATACGACGACTCAGGCTAGAATAATGGAAACGATTGCACGTGATCTGGATTCGGAGGTGACGAGGCGCCCGTCGCTGGACGGCGTCAAAATGAAAGAGGCGAGAGTGCGGCTGGAACGCTTGCCGATCGCGGCACTCAGCGATACATCGGAGGGAAAGACAAGAAGTGACAGGATGGAGTGCGATGGTGGAGCAGCGTCCGATTCGGACTGCAGCCTCACCGTCGCTGCCGAAAGGGGGCCGATTTCGGACGCCATGGCTGCAATGCTCGGCGCGAAACGACCCCGCCTCAGTGAGGGGTCCACGGACGATGAACGGACGGCGTCCCCAGGGATGGCAAGGTGGCGCCAACAAGAGAAGAGGGCCGCGGCCAAGGCTCGCGCCAAACAAAAGGAAGAAGACTTGGAAAAAGAAGCTGAGCTCGCTCGCTTCCGGCGCGAGACGCGGTCTGCGTTGTTTCCCCGACCTGACGAGAGGACGGGAGAGAGGTGTGCCGCTCAGCTCCAAGAGCAGGTGCAGGAGGACTTGGCCATTATTGAGAGGGTGGCGTCCAAGTCCTCCAATTTGAAGGGAAACTTTGTGCGAGCCCTGAAGGACGCTGCGGTATCAATCAAGAAAGCCGTGGAAGTCCTCGGGGCCCGCACACTATCGGAGGAGACATGCCAGCTCCAGGCGGACAATGCTCGCCTGCGGGCCGAGATGGATGCACTCCATAAAGAGTTAGCAGCCATAAAGGAGGATCTGCGGAAACGGGGTTCCGCAGTCTCCTCCCACCCGGATACGACAGTGAAGGCCGTCCCCGCATCACGGCCCCCACAAACACCTAACGAGACGTCCTCCGTGGAGGAGATCTGTCGCGCAGTAATGGTCCAGGTCGGAGGCATGATGAACGCCCGCCTGGCCTCGCTTGAGGACAGACTCCTCCCGGAGAGGAACCTGCGGCCACCCCTCGCGGCCGATAAGAAGAGGGACGGGAGCTCGTACGCTGCCAAGCTTGCGGGGCAGCCGACGGTGCCCGCTAAAGGAAAAGACCAGGGTGCGGCCAGGCAGACGGCGCAGAAAGTGCCAGCCCAGCCAGGCACCAGCGGCACCCAACGGAAGGCTCCCGCTGCGCCATCGCAGCGCCCGCCGGGCCCCGCCCAGAGCCGGCCCGAGACACAGGGCACGAGCGCCCCCTCACCCGCTACTGCGGAAAAGGGGAAGAGTAAGAGAAGGAGAAAGAGGAGGAAGAACAAGAAATAGAACCCACCACCCGGGCAGCAGCAGTCGCAGCCCGCGGTTGGTGAGTGGATAAAGGTGGGGCCCAAAAGGCGTCAAAAGGAGAAGGCTGGTGCCGCCAAACTCCACGCGCCCCGGTCGTCTGCGGTGGTCATCACGCTGCAGCCGGGCGCGTCAGAGCGGGGAGCCACCTACGCTAGTGTCATTGCCTCGGCAAAGGAGAGAATTAACCCAGCCGAGCTTGGAGCCCAGGGCGTTCGCCTTCGGAAGGCTGCCAACGGGGGTCGTATTTTTGAGTTCCCAGGCGCCTCCAGTGGCGAGAAGGCGGACTCCCTGGCCCAAAGGCTGCGGGAGGTCCTGGATAGTGAAGTCGTCCGCGTCTCCAGGCCTACTAAGTCGGTGGCCCTACGGGTGTCAGGCCTGGACGACTCTACCACCAGTGCCGAGGTGGTCGCCGCGATAGCTGCAGCGGGAGAGTGCCCCGCCGAGCAACTGCGGGCCGGCGTGATGTCCACCGGCCGCGACGGACTGGGATCAGTGGTTGTCCAGTGTCCCGTCGCGGCTGCGAAAAAGATCGTGACCGCTGGTCGTCTTCTGGTGGGCTGGGTGTCCGCCCAGGCTAGAGTGCTGGATGCCCGGCCAATGAGATGTTACAGGTGCCTGGCTCCCGGGCACCTATCCGGCCAGTGCCAGGGGGTGGACCGCTCCGGACTCTGTTTCCGGTGCGGTCAACCAGGGCACAAGGCCCGCGGATGCACCGCTGCGCCTCACTGCGTGGTCTGCGCTGCGGCCGGCGTGCCGGCGGAGCACCGAGTCGGCAACAAAGCCTGCGTCTCCCCACCCAAGGGGAAGAGAAGTAAGAAGGGAGGCGGGGACGGTCAGAACTCGACGGTTGGACAGCCCACTGCCTCACCCCTACAGGCGGCGCCGCCGCAGGCCGAGGAGGTTGCTATGGTCGTTGAATAATGGCCCTCAACCTCCTCCAAGCCAACATCAATCACTCCGCCAGAGCTCAGGACCTTCTGTTCCAGAGCATGGCGGAGTGGAACATCCACGTGGCGGTGGTGGCCGAGCCATACCGGGTCCCGGCTGGGGACGATTGGGTGGGAGACGCAGACGGGCTGGTGGCCCTAACATCCCGGTCCATCGCAGGCTCTCCGGCCTTCGCGGACGTGGTCCGAGGCCGGGGATACGTTTCGGCCCTCGTCGACGACATCATGGTGGTCGGAGTGTACTTCTCGCCGAATCGGAGTCTCGCCGACTTCGAGTCTTTTCTTTCTGAGGTCGGCGTCCTGGTAGGCGGAAGTCGCTCCGCCCGGGTGCTCGTCGCGGGGGACCTCAACGCCAAATCCTCGGCTTGGGGGTGCCCGGCGACAGATCCGCGAGGCCGGGAGTTAGAAGATTGGGCGGTGGAGACCGGACTCGTGGTCCTTAACCAGGGGTCGGTCAACACGTGCGTGCGGCGTCAGGGCGGCTCCATTGTTGACGTCACCTTCGCAGATGCCGTCCTGGCACGCCGTGTTCGTGGCTGGCGGGTGGCCGAGGACGTGGAGACGCTATCGGACCACCGGTACGTGAGGTTCGACATCTCCGCGTCCCCGTCCAACCCGAGCCCAGTCCCAGGCCGGCCCCCGAGCGGGGAGGGCCCACGCTGGTCGCTGTCGCAGATGGACCGGGATTTCCTGGTCGAGGTCGCTCTCGTGGAGGCGTGGTTTTCCGCGCCCCAGGAGTCTGTGGTCGAGGTCGGTCAGGAGGCGGCGCGGTTGGGTGCGGCCATGTCGCGTATTTGCGACGGGGCCATGCCGAGGGTCCGTTCCGTCCCCTCCAAGAAGCCGGTGTACTGGTGGACCGCCGAGCTCACGCTGCTGCGCGGTTCTTGCGTAGCGGCGAGACGCCGGTACACCCGCTACCGTCGGCGGAGGCGTCGGGACCCGACGGAAGAAGAGCGGCTCTACTCCCTCTACAGAAGTGAGATCCAGGCCCTGCGGGCGGCGATCGGCGCGGCGAAGGATAAGGCGAATGACGAGATGCTGAAGACTCTGGATATCGATCCATTCGGGAGGCCCTACAAGGCCGTGCGGCGAAAGCTCCGGTCTAGGGGTCCCCCCATCACCCAGAGTCTTCAGCCTCATGAAGTCGACACGGTGGTCGCTGGCCTGTTCCCGCCAGCAGCTGCCGGTTTCGTGGCGCCGGAAATGGCTGACCCCACTGTAGAGGGAGGAGCGGATTCAGGTGCACCGCCGGTAACGGAGGAAGAGCTGAGGGCGGCGGTGTTGCGCATGCGCGCTAAAAACACTGCCCCCGGCCCCGACGGTGTGCCCGGTTGCGCCTGGGTTCTAGCGCTGGAGCCGCTCGAACCGTGGATTCGGGCACTCTTCCAGGCCTGCTTGGAGCGGGGCCAGTTCCCGAGTGAGTGGAAGAAGGGGAAACTGGTCCTGCTCAAAAAGGACGGACGCCCGGCACACGAGCCGTCGGCGTACCGACCGATCGTTCTGCTGGACGAGATCAGCAAGCTCTTTGAGCGTGTCGTTGCCGCTCGTCTCGTCCAGCATCTGGAGAGGGTGGGGCCGAATCTCAGCGCCAACCAATTCGGCTTCCGCACTGGCAGGTCCACCCTTGACGCCGTTGCGCGGGTGAGGACCCTTGCGGAGGATGCCGAGTCCCGGGGTGAGGTGTTGTTGGCGGTGTCTTTAGACATTTCCAACGCCTTCAACACCCTGCCCTGGGAAACCATCAGGGAGGCGCTGGGATACCACGGCTTCCCGCCGTACCTCAGGAGGATCGTCGCGGCCTACCTCTCCGAGCGATCGGTCGCGTACCCAACCAGCGTCGGCTGGTCTCAGAAGGCTACGTCGTGCGGTGTTCCGCAGGGGTCGGTTCTCGGGCCGCTCCTGTGGAACATCGGGTACGACTGGGTGCTGCGCCTGCCCCTCCCAAGCGGTGTCGAAGTCGTTTGCTATGCCGACGACACCTTGGTGACGGCGCGGGGCAGCACCCACAGGGAGGCCCGATGTAGGGCCACTGCTGGCTTGGCCATAACGGTGGCCAGGATCCGTCGCCTGGGTTTGGAGGTTGCATTGCACAAGTCGGAGGCCATGTATTTTCACGGGCCTCGACGAGCACCTCCGACCCAGTCCGCGGTCATGGTGGGCGGAATTTCCATCGGCGTCGGGGGCACTATGAAATACCTCGGACTCGTCCTCGATAGCCGATGGAAATTCGAAGAGCACTTCCGGCGTCTCGTCCCGAAGCTCATGGGGGCGGCTGGGGCCCTTAGCCGGCTCCTGCCAAACTTGGGCGGCCCGGGCTCGCGGTGTCGCCGCCTGTACACAGGCGTGGTGCGGTCGATGGCGCTTTACGGCGCACCTATCTGGGCGGATACTCTGACCGCCCGGACTCGAGCCCTGCTGCGAAAGCCGCAGAGGGTCATGGCGGTCAGAGTAAGTCGTGGCTATCGCACCGTGTCGTGCGACGCGGCCTGTGTGCTGGCGGGGACGCCGCCATGGGACTTAGACGCGGAGGTGCTCTCCGGCGCCTACTGGCGGAGAGTGGATGCCCGATCCCGGGGGGAGATCCCTCCCCCGGATCAGGAGAGTGCGTGGCGGCGGGCGGCGGAGGCGCAGCTCGTCACCGAATGGCGGGAGCGACTGCTTACGGCGTCCGCCGGCCAACGCACCATTGAGGCGATCCGGCCCGTCCTCGAGCTCTGGACGGGTCGGAAGCACGGGGCTCTCTCGTTCCGTCTGGTGCAGGTACTCTCGGGACATGGTTGTTTCGGGGCGTATCTGTGCCGGATTGCGCGGCGAGAGCCCAGTGCGAGGTGCCATGAGTGCGGCCACGCTGAGGACTCGGCCCAGCACACCCTGGAGTCGTGTGTGCACTGGTCGGCCCAGCGCGCCGCACTCGTGGCAGTAATCGGGACGGACCTCTCGCTGCCTGCTGTCGTCAACGCGATGGTGGGTAGCGAGAGCTCCTGGAACGCTGTCGCCTCCTTCTGCGAAGAGGTGATGGCGCTGAAGGAGGCGGCGGAACGTCGGCGGGAGGAGGACGCAGCCGCGGACCCTCTTCGTCGTCGTCGCGACGGGCGCAGGCGGCAGGCGCACACCCGCCGTCTGCCTCCGTAACAGAAGAGCTCCGGGCGATGGACGGCCTATTGCCCTATCGCCCGCCAAACTTTCGGGTGTAAGGCGCTCCCTAGCATTGGGTGCGCCTTTAAGACGTGTGTTGTGGGGACTCCTTACATCTTTGTCCCCACAAGAGGAGAGTCCGAGTGGACAACGCCGGCTGGGTCGCGGAAGATTGCGTAAGTGTTCCCGTGACCCAGCCACAAGGCGGAATGGAGGGCCCGAGGGGTTTTAGTGGGTATGGCCGAACGACTTTAGGCGAGTCCCACACTCCCTGCGCCACTGCACATACAGGCCCGGCGCAGGGGTGCGTAACTGCATTTCCCCTCGTACAAAAAAAAAAAAAAAAAAAAAAAAAAAGGATTAGGCTGGCTGGCCAGGATACAACCATTGCGCTGAGCGCTTCCGATTATCGTAAAGAACCCATTTTTCATCACAGGTAATGATTCGGTTTAAAATACCTTCATTATTGGGCCGGTTTAGTAATGTAACGCAACAGTCGACGCGCGTTTGCCGGTTTGCTTCAGTCAATTCATGAGGTACCCACCTTTCAAGCTTTTTAATCTTCCCAATTTGCTTCAAGTGAATTAAAACAGTTTTATCACTAACATCGCAGCCTGCAGCTAACTCGGACGGGGTTTGCGATGGATCCGCTTCCAAAATAGCCTTCAACTATTCATTATCAACTTGAGTCTCAGGCCGTCCACGGGGCTTGTTTTGCAGATCGAAATTTCCAGAACGAAAACGTTGAACCAAAAACGAACTGTGTTTTCTTTTGCAACACGACCGCCATACACATCATTCACCCTTCGAGTCGTTTCCGCAGCACTAGTGCCACCGTGGAACTCGTACTCGTAAATAATGCGATATTTTTAGTTTTCCATTTTGTAAAATGAGTGACGCAAACAGAAAAAAACAGATGAAAAAAAACAAACGAATGACGGTCATCAAACCACAGATACATGAGTCTATAGCTGTACAAATTTGAATTTGGAATTCCTTACCAAAGAGGAGAAATTCGTGATTAAATTGGCCAGTACGAAAAACGCCAATTTCATATGTAAGGACCTAATATTAAAACAGGAAACATTAAACCTTATAAAAAGACGAACCGATCTAACACATAAGAAAAACAAAAACAAAGAAACAAAAAAGGAATTAAGTAAACTATATAAAGATAGTTATAGGGCAATTAGAAACGACTACAATCTACACAGAAAAAACATAATATCAAAAAATCTATCCCAATTTAGAAGCGCTAAGAGAGGATTCAATGAATTGAAATTGTACAAATCTTGGATACAAAACCTAGAAACAAATCACAACACGACAAAAACAAGACAGGACATCCTGGAGCATGCTACTTCATATTATAGACAGTTATATGCAAAACGAGATGAGGACAGTGAAGAGAAAGATAATGAAACCAAGGTTGTCCAACATACAACAGTAAACTTAATAGACGAAAAAGAACTGTACCAGGTCATTAAGAAGCTAAAAACTCAAAAAAGTCCTGGCTCAGATGGAATCAGTAATGAGGCACTCAAGCTGGGTACACCCGTCTTACTCTCTCATCTGACACAACTATTTAACATGGTGCTGACAGAAGAAATAGTTCCAAAACAATGGTGCACATCAGAAATTGTACTACTGTACAAAAAAGGAAACCCAAAGGATATTGGAAATTATAGACCAATCAGTCTACTGAATAGTCTATATAAACTCTTTGCTGCAGTGCTATTACAAAGAATAGAAAGGGACATAGAAAAGGGGCAGACTATAGAGCAGGCTGGCTTTCGCTCTGGATTTAACACCCTCGACCATATACAAACGGTAGAACAGATAATAGAAAAGTATAAAGAATTTAACAGACCTTTGTATATAGTATATAGTATATAGCTTGCCCGTACAACTGGCATTTGTGACATTGACCGGGTAGGCCATTTTTGCATGACGGTTCAACTAGTAGCCCGCTAAGGCCACAGATTGACTTTACGTCAAAAATGGCCTTTCCTTCGGGCGACAGGTCTAAGTGTACCTGTACCAAATCCATAGGCAATTTAGTGCGCCTGTTGGTCATGCGGAAGACGCTAATGACCGGAAATTTTTGATCTTTAAGAGACTGGACGATATCTACGACGGGGATTTCCTTAGGGATGCGCTTGATCACCACTCTAAGGATACGTTCATCGGCGAGCGTGTACGTATGATAATACACCTCCTTTTCTTGGAGGAAGCGGGTTACGAATCTGAAGGCCTCGGCGGTCTCCAGCTGCATCCTAATGCCTTGGGCTGTCGCTGAAGCGACGACCTTAAACTTATTAAAGAGACTTAGACTTTTTAAAGAGTGCCAGATATTACCTGTAGATAAAAAAAACCCAATACCTTATAACGTTACAAGCATATCAAAAAGAGAAAGTCTTAGACGAAGGTACTCATAGTTATAATACTAGGGCTGCTGCTGCAGGCAAGCTGCGTGAAGTACGGGTTAAAAATTACTATGGGAAACGAACTAAAAGATATTTAGCTCCGAAATATATTAACAAATTCTTATGTATTTTAAATAGCGCGACGACACACAGTGGGATCGCCCTGAAGAGAAAACTAAAGAATATATTGTTAGAAGAATAAGTAATTTCTCACACATCTTTGTTATCTAAGTTTGTACACTATACCTAGTTTAGATTTAAGATAGGTATATATATATGTAATCATTGTTTTCTTTCTTTTTAGTCTTTTTTTTAAATTGTATGTTGATTAAGAAGGTGCGACGCCTACAAACTACGGAAGTGGTTTGGCGAGATAGTTATGTAAATATATTATTGTCAACATATTATAAATAAATAAAAAAAAAAAAAAATATTGGACATAGCCGATTGGATCATCGGCCATTTGTCCTGGGCTTGAATATAAATTGGCGGTGGCTTTTTATCGAGCAGCGCGCGGGCTGCGGGGGGAGCTGGACGGATAGATAACGGAGGCTGAGTACTTTCAACGGGGATAGCCATGAGGGCTGGGATTTGAACCGGCTGGGAAGATCCGGGATCGAGCTGGGGACATGGGCGCGGCGCCTTCTGAGCCACGGGAGCACACTTCTAGTGTGTGCTGCGCCGTATCTTCTTCATCGCCGCACCCATGGCACGACGCCGTCTCCTCCCTTCCGATCCGACGCAGATACTGTCCGAAACAACCGTGTCCGGACAGCACCTGCGTGAGTCGGAAGGTGAGGGACCCGTGGCCCCTTCCGCACCACTCCGGGAGCTGTGGGCGGATGGCCTCGACTGTGCGGACGCCATATTCGACGTCCGCTAGGCCTTCCACCCAGAGCTCCATGGTCCTCCGCTTTCTCCTCTCCCGGGCGTGGGCGAGCTCCTCCGGGGCGAGAGATTCTCCCAGGGTTCTTTGTTCAACCCGCGCCCGGTATGCCTCGGCCAGCACTCCCGCTTCTATCTCCCACGGGGGAGTACCGGCCAGGACGCAGGCCGCCGCGTGGCCTACCGTGCGGTAGGCTCTGCAGGCACGTCCTGCAATGACGCGCTGCGGCCTGCGGAGGAGGGCCCTGTTCGACGCGTTTAGGGCCTCTGCCCATATCGGCGCGCCGTACAGGGCCATGCTGCGGACGACCATGGTGTACAGCTGCCTTGCTTGTACACCCGGACCCCTCAGGTTCGGAAGGAGCCTCGAGAGGGCTGCTGCCGCGCCTACGAGCCGGGGGGTTAGCGCCCGGAAATGCTCCCCGAAACGCCACCCCCCGTCGAGGACAAGGCCCAGATACTTTAATTCTCCGGGTCACCAGGGTGGCTCCGGCCTCAGCCCTCCGCCTCAATCTCCTCCAGGTGGTGTCCCGGACGGCGATCATCGTATCGTCTGCATAGCAGATAACCGCCATCCGGGGCAGCACCTCTCCGCGGATGGCCCAGTCGAAACCGATGTTCCATAGCAGGGGTCCTAGAACAGACCCCTGGGGAACACCGGAGGCCATCCGCCTTTCCTCTCTCCCTCGCCTTGTTATGTAGGACACTACCCGCCCCTGCAGGTAGTGTCCTACGACCCTCCGGAGATAGAGGGGCACTCCATGGAATCGGAGTGCCTCCTCTATCACCGCGAAGGGGAGGGAGCCGAAGGCGTTGGCAATATCCAGAGATATCGCCATAGCCCCCTGCCCCCTCTGGGCCGCGTCCTCCGTGAACCTCTTCAGGGCGGTCAGGGCGTCTAAGGTCGATCGCCCCGACCGGAACCCGAATTGGTTCTCGGAGATTTGCGGCCCGATCCTCTCCAGATGCTGGATGATGCGGGAAGCCACCACTCTTTCAAGCAGCTTCCCGACCTCATCCAGCATCACGAGTGGCCGGTGCCCGGAAGGAGAGTGTGCGGGTCGACCCTCCTTCCTTATGAGCACCAGCCGTCCCTCCTTCCACACCCCAGGGAAGCGCCCCGCTGCCAGACAATCACTGAACAGGCAGCGGAGGCGGGCCCCGAGGCGTTTGAGGGCGATGGGGAGCACCTTGCCGGGCACCCCATCCGGTCCCGGAGCCTTCCGGCCCCTGAGCCGGCCAACCGCCCTATCCATTTCCTCCTCTGTTACCAGAGGAGCGTCAAGGGCGGTGTCCTCCTCCTCCGCATCTGGCGGTGCCATGCGCGGTGGTTCGAATGGGGGGCTGTCAGGGAACAGCCCCTCAACCACCGCGCTGAGGACGGCCGGCTCCATATCCTCGGTGGGGGGGCGCCCCCTTCAGTTTAGCTCGTACCATACGGTACGGGCGCCCCCATGGGTCCGCGTCAAGGGTCGCCAAGAACTCCGCATAAGCGGCGTCCTTGGCGGCCCCGATGGCGGCGGTGAGCGCCTTCTTGGCTGCCCGTATTTCAGCCTGAAGGCGCTCCAGTTCACCATTCACTCGATGCCGACGTCTTCGGCAACGGGTGAAGGCGCGCCGGGCGGCGTTACTGGCAGCGCGCAGAACCGCAAGGTCCTGCGTCCACCAGTATACGCCTTCCCTGGGCGCGAAGCGTCGTGCCCGGGGCATCCCGGCGTCGCAGATGGCCGTCAGGTCCCGGCGGAACCCGACGGCCCTTTCTTCGACCCCCATCCCTTGATGGGGGTCCGCCGACCATGCGCGGACCACGGCCTCCTCCTCCGCCAGGTCCGCGTCGAGGCGTGAGAGCTTCCACCTCGGAAAGCCTCCCACGCCTCTTCCGCCCGTCACCCGGGCCTGACGGCCGCGGGGCGCGTTGGAGACCCTGAACCTAATATATAAATGGTCGGACAGGGTCTCCACCTCCTCCAGGACACGCCAACACGTTATGCGTGCGCCGATGGCGGGGGTGGCGAACGTTACGTCCACCACTGAGCCACCCCGCCCGCGCACGCACGTGTAGGCGGTGCCCTGGTTCTCCGGGGCTAGGCCGATTACTGTAGCCCAGTCCCGGAGAAGCGCCCCTTTCGCGTCGGTGATGGAGGTCCCCCATCACGATGACCTGGGCCGGCGATGCCCTCTGCACTACCGGTTCCAGGCCATCCAGGAACCTCTCGAACTGCGAGAGGTTCCTGTTTGGGGAGAAGTAGACTCCGATGAGAAGTACTTCCCCCCAGTTTGCCGCCACATAGCCGGCACCCCTTTCCCTGAGGGAGAGGCGTTGTCGGCCCGCCGGCGGCGCCACTATGCCGACCAGACCCTCCGTGTCCCCAACCCAGTTGGAGTGGGGGGATCACGTAGGGTTCGGCCACGACCGCAACGGCAATTCTCCACTCCGCCAGGTCCTGCATGAGCAGGTCCTGTGCGCGGGCGGAGTGGTTGGCGTTGGTCTGCAGGAATTCGCTATGCAGGTGTCCGGGCATTAAGACATCTGCATAGCTTCCTCGGCCGGCGGGCTAGGCTGCGGCGGGCTAGGACGCAGCCTAGCCCGCCGCAGCCCAGAAGTTGGGCCTGATGAGACCCACTTTGACCGCACTGGGGGGGGGGGCAGCCATGACCATTGGACTTCGCTCCCCGATGCGGTGAGCGAACACGTCCGTTCACCTCAACAGTCTGTAGCGGAGTGTGCCTTTCAAATAATGTTGCACGTCTTTTATAGCGGCAGAGCTAGTAGTGGGGAGAGTGGGGGCATCGAATGACGTGATCGGTGCACGTGTTGTTTACAGTTTTGCACGGGTGGCGCGCGGGCGCCGACATACATATAATTTATAAAATATACATTATTTACATAATTTTTTTTATTAATTGTTTTAAGATTGTAATTAGCACTATAGGAATATTTATTTACTAATTATTTATTAAATGTTTTTAATCCAACACCTAAGAGATGTATGGACGTTAAAATCAACTGTGTAAATGATAAAATTAAACCTATTTTATTTAACGCAATCATTTCTAATTATAATTATAAAACTTGTAAAAATTTTTTTTATCTTTAAAACTCATTTTACGATTTTTAGGTTGTAATTAATGAATTAAATAAATGAAAATCACTAAAGTAATACACCATACGTTAACGGTTAACAACAGATGTCGTTAATTTTTTTGTGTTGGAAAACTGTGTTTTAGTTGCACAGTGGATTTAAAAATTAGTGTGGTAATTCTGTGTTTAATATTGTTCATAGTTTTTGTAAATTTGTACAAGATTTAAGGTTTTGTATAAGGTTTCAGTGATTTAATTGATGTGTGTGGTTGACGAAAGAATAAATTGGTTGCGCGAGTGGCGAAGATGGCATGGGAAGACATATTGGAAAGTTAAGACAAAAAATACATAGGTAAGTACATAAGATTTTTTTTTGTACAGTACTATATTTAAATTTTCAGGACAATTCATAACCGTTATCAAATGTAATTCTAGTCAAATGTAATTATTTTATAGTGGTATGAACCTCGTCTATTGAGAATTTGATAAAATGGTGCGTAAGAATGAGATTGTAATTTGTTTCTAGTTCGAAGATATTGCGTCTTTTAAAATGATTTATGTACTGAATTGTGTTTTTGAATTGAAAAAAAAATATGTTTACCTTTCTAGTTTACAATTACAGTTGTTGAAATATTACATTTTAATTTAAACATCTTTATGATTCACTTTTGACCTCAAAGCGTTGGTTGTTATGTTTTGTGTTTCGAGAGTGACGTGACGTCTTTATAATAAGGTTGAAAGCTCTCATATTCACAAAGATGTAACACACATGTTTCTCAGAGTTTCATTGTTCTGACAAATTACAGTATACTTTTCGTTATTACACACAATACTGCGGTATTATTTAATACTGTTTAAGTTTTTAACGTTGTAATAAAGATAATAAGGCAAAGAAAAATAACCTTTGCTCCTAATATCGTTCGCTTTATTGTTTATTATTATTATTTATTTCTGCATATTAAGTAAGTTTATTTGCATGAAGGAAATAAAGTAATATTTTTACGAATTAAGTGATTATTTTCACTAGCGGCTGTCATTTTAGTATAGCAGTGATGGCCGCGCTAGTGGAAATAGACACACGACTCGAAATAATAGACGGTCGCAATACACTACAAATGTAGTCACGCGGCTAGCCACTCAGTGGAAAGTTTATGATTTTTTAATTGTTTTCGCAGAAAAAATTATGTAAGTATGCAAATATAGGTAGATCTTACTAAAGCTAATATTATAAATACGATTGTTTAGATGGATGAATGGATATACCTTCAATCAAACATCAAACATGTTTCATTGAAGGTATCTCCGGAACGGCACTACGTATCTTAATGAAATTTGGCACAGTTATAGAAAATAATCTGGAAGAACACATAGACTACTCATTATGTTTTTTTTAAATTCCGCGCGGATGGAGTCGCAGGCGACAGCTAGTTGTATATATTTTAGATATAATTGTCTCGGCTCTGCCATTTGCAATTGATAATTGAATACCAGTCTACTAATTAGATCCTCACATAAATTGGGTAGTATTTCACGGTTATATAATTAAAATAGAGGTGCTTTAGTCCTTTAATAATGAAATAGGCTAAAGGAATTGAGTTGATACGATTCTTAACTATAATTATTTGTAGTAATATGTATTTTCAATAAGTATAAGATAGTCAAATTTGCATAGATGTAGAATATAGAACAAATAGGCTACTTACTTACTTACTCCACTGGTGCAGCGACCCAAAGTGGGTCTTGGCCACACACAAGAGATCGCCAGAGTCGCCTGTCCTGTGAAATAGGACATAGGCTACTAATAAAGTTTTTTTTTAATACCGCGCGAACCGCGGGTAAATAAAGTAAAATCCTCTTTATGTTCATAAATAATATTTGCGCCACTAATTAGTGACATCTATGTATTACTTTTGAAAATAAGTTGCTATACTAGTAGCGCAGTTGCCTGTTTATTAAATTTAGATGGCGCTGATAGTTTTAAATTTGATAATTTTTCGTTTATTTTTCTTACAATAAAATATCAACAAAAAAATATCAAGACAAATTTATAATCATTTTAGCTTTATCAATCTGTAAAATTCTTTGAAAGCGCTGCAAAATGATACAGTATATAAAAATAAAATTCATTATGAAAAAACAAGGGTAAGAGGTATATTTCAGGTAAAATGTTTTGTGAAAAATTACATCGTTTGTTTCAACAGAATTTTCTTATGTTACTAATTAAGGTGGAGGCTAACAGGGTACATGAACATTAATCAGAAATGTATCTGTTGTTGATGTTTTTTAAAATGTTTTGTAAACAGAAATATATGACAGAAACTACGAAATCGTACATCTATACTATTCGTACTCTATCTATCGTATATCTATGTATATATATAAAAGAAAGTCGTGTTAGTTACACTATTTATAACTCAAGAACAGCTGAATCGATTTCACTGAAAATTGGTGGGCAGGTAGCTTAGAACCAGGAAACGGACATAGGATAATTTTTACCCCGTTTTCTATTTTTTTTTCCGCGCGGACGGAGTCGCGGGTAAAAGCTAGTATTTAATATTTAATAGAATTTGTTAGCAGCATTTTACAAGTTTTGCTCTTCTTCCAATTATACTTGTTGTCTAAATTATGACACTCTTGAGCATCGTTAAGGCGGAATACTAAAACGCACTTTGAGAAGTAAAGTCAAGGTTCCCTAAGGAACCATTGACCCAGATATCTCAATGTAACTGTGAACTGTGGGGTTTGACTGCAGCGACACTTGTTTTAAAACAAACTGTTGCCTCTGTTTTGCCGAAGAGAAGGAAAGGGATGAAAGTATACACTCGAACATGGATAAGTCAGATTCCAAGGTACCTCGATATTTTTCTTGCTTATGCAGTTCTCACTTATCAAGGTTTGACTGTATATTTAATAGACAAGTCACTGAAGTAGACTTCTGGTATAATAAAAAATCGTAAACAAATTCTTATAACTTTATTTGCACTAATTGTAAATGGACTCGAGTCGATAATATCAAATTAAAAAATGCACTCAAAAGTAACGTAAAAAAAACAATTTCAAACAAAATTCACTCAAAAGTAACATAAAAAAACAATTTCAAACAAAATGCATTCAAAAGTACCATAAAAAACAATCTCAAACAAAATACACTAAAAAGAAACAAAATAATGTCATGAAAACTTCTTTCTTTCTTTCTTCTCTCTTTCAAAAACCCTCTAAACTCTAAAGAAAGTTCTCTTCTTTCTTGTAACATGTCTATATTGTATAATTATTGTAATTTCGCAGTCGGTGTCGGCCGAAGTAAATAGGTGACATTTTATATTTGAGATGTATTAGACATACTTACGTTTATGTCCCTACTTAGGCCGAAACCGACTCCAAAATTACAATAATTATACAATATAGACATGTTACAAGAAAGAAGAGAACTTTCTTTAGAGTTTAGAGGGTTTTTGAAAGAGAGAAGAAAGAAAGAAAGAAGTTTTCATGACATTATTTTGTTTCTTTTTAGTGTATTTTGTTTGAGATTGTTTTTTATGGTACTTTTGAATGCATTTTGTTTGAAATTGTTTTTTTATGTTACTTTTGAGTGAATTTTGTTTGAAATTGTTTTTTTTACGTTACTTTTGAGTGCATTTTGTTTGAAATTGTTTTTTTACGTTACTTTTGAGTGCATTTTGTTTGAAATTGTTTTTTTTAAGTTACTTTTGAGCGCATTTTGTTTGAGATAGTTTTTTTTGTTTTGAAGTCGGCTATTTTTTTTTCTTAAAATGTTTGTTTTATTTCTCAATTTTTAGTGAATTTGAAGTTTAATTACAAATTTCCTTAATACGTATAAGGACATAAATAAGACAAATAAAGAAAAGGACTTTCCTATTTAATATGTGTGTACTTCAATTCAAAAACTAATTTAGAATACACCAGATAACCACTTATCCTTTAAACAATGAAATAATTATCAAAATCGGTATACAAATTGAAAATTAACGAACTAATACATCGTAGCGTGCCTTTAATTTTGTCCAGCCGCGCGCCGCAGTAGCATTTTTCGAATGCGCGTAGTTTTTAATAATTTAATATCTTCCAAACTATTGATCAGAATTACATAGTTTAAAGGCTAATGTAATCTGCATTTAATACTCTAGCCATCAAACATATTTATTTGGATAAGGATTCATATCGAATATAATATAATAGCGCCGTAAGCTTACGACGCTGTTTTTCGTATGCAATTTAATCGAAGTTTGTTCATAATAACATGGTTTTTGTGAGACATCCATAGATGATAGATATATGCCACCTGAGACTTTTATTTAGCAAATTTAAGGATCTATAATTACTCGATACATCATTTTAATGTAGGTCATATAGTTTGACCTACGTAAGCCCAGAAAGCAAATTTGTGCTATTCATTGTAACGCGATGTAGCATTTTTCGTTTCCGCGTAATTTTATTCTTACGATATCTCCTAAACTATTACACAGAATGATATAGTTTCAATTGCAAATATAATCTACATTAAATTCTCTTGATAATGAACATATTTATTTACATAAGGGTTAATACTGAACTTGAATAATAGCGTCGGAAATAGGGCAAGAATTTAATTAATGTTTCGTAAAGAAAAGAATGGTTATTGTGAGAAAACTATAAAAGATAGATATATGCTATCGCGGACTTTTATTTAGCACATTTAAAGAGCTACAATTCGCCATACGTCATTTTGATGTAGGTCTTATAGTTTAGCCTACGTAAGCGCTGAACGCAAAAATGTCCCTAATTTTCGCAACAAATTTTGAAGCTTATTCAAAATCTACTAGTCTTCTAGTTATTTAAAAAAAAAAAACAAAAAAATGGGACCCACCTGCAAGCACTTCCTTTCGATTAAAATAATTTTTATCAAAATCGGACCACCAGGGGCGGAGATTCGCGGTAACACACATAAAAAAAAAAAATTCAGTCGAATTGATAACCTCCTTCTTTTTGAAGTCGGCTAAAAATAGGATGTACCAATGTATTACTGTCAATACATAAACATCAAAGTAATAAAGTGATTAATTTTATATTATTTCTAAAAGGAATGAACATTTATTAACATCACCCGCCGATTGTGTTGGCACGTCTTAGTCGGAGTACTTTTGTTTGTTAAGGGCCAACTCAAAGTGCTTGTTTATTAAATCGTATTCGTGGTTATTCAAAATTCGATTACGATAATCTGTTTTCGATGAAGCAATATAATATTATTTACATAATATAATTTCGAGTGCGAATTACTGATAAGCCCAATATAAGCCTAGTAGCAAGCCAGGCTCGAATAATTGGGTACTTTGACTGTAGAGAAATGGACTTAGCAAAGCCGTTGTTCTAAATAGAGTCTAACAATTTTGGGCATTTGGTAAAGATGACAATCACACATAATTTCATGCTGACGCTGTCGAATTTAAACGTCTTTTAGACAATATACAGACTCACTTCCTACACTTAAAACGAGTACACAATCAATTTCAGAACTTACTGTTAGTTTTTTTTCCGAGGTAATTCGTAATAAATAAATTCTACAACTTTTTGTGGCGAGGTAAAGATAACAATTACATATATGAGTGTCATACTTACGTAATATTGTAACACCTTTATGAAGACATGCTTACTCAACACAAAAACTAAGTCCTGCCATTTAAAAGTCAAAGATTGGCACGTAAGTTGAAATTACAATAAGGATGAAGATTGAGGCAAGAAAGCCAATTTTCGTAAAGCCTATAAATGTTTGGTTTAAAGATAAACACGTTTACAATGTACTTTGAGAATTAAATACGTTTTTAAATGTTTAGATTATTCTAGAACAATACATTATTTAATTGCTTAAATTTAAATTAGATTTGGAAGTCGTATTTACTGACTGGTTATAATATTAACATGTGATAACAAATCGAATGAAAGTAACCTAACCTTTTTTTTTTTTTTTTTTTTTTTTTTTTTTTTTTTTATTTTATAGTCTGGAAATGCATTTACGCACCCCCTACGCCGGGCTGTGCAATGGCGTAGGGGAGTGTGGGACTCGCCGGCCGCAGAAGGCGACCGGAATACCCACTAAAACCAGACTGCCCTCTCACGCGTTACGGCGGGGCCACGGGAACGCGTTAGCTTACTTCCGTGACCCCGCCTGCGTTTGGCCTCTACGGCCCTCAAAGTTTAAGTCGTGGGGAGAAGGGCAGCAGCGAATTGCCGCCTCCTTCTCCCCACTCTTCTCTGCCGGAGCGGGGGCGCTAGGGGATCCCCTTCGCGCTCCCGCTCCCTCTCCTCCTTCTGCGACATGACTGTTTCGCAGAACGAGGAGACCGCGTTCCAAGACCTCTCACTTCCCAACATGGCGCGTACAACGCCGGGAAGTGAGAGGTCGCCGCCAATCGCCGCCACTAGGGTGCGGCGCTCTTCTCTCCAGGCGCAGCACACTTCGAGTGTGTGCTGCGCCGTGTCCTCGTCGGCGCCGCACCCGTGGCAGCGCATCCTCTCCAAAAGTAACCTAACCTACGTAAATTGTTCAATTTCATTTTTTTATATTACAAGGTGGCAAACGACCAAGCGACCACATGAATTCGCCGAAATGGCGAAGCGACCGCTGCCCATAGACATCCGCAATTGCAGATGCGTTGCCTACCCTCAATCGACGAAGGAGGAGACGCACAAAAAGAAAATATTTAACCTTCCTATGCAGATGCATCAAATCCACCTATCCTTCCAATCCTTTCCTTATAAGAAAAGGGTTGGGAGGGGAAAGAGGACTAAAATTAGGCCTCTGGCACCACACTCATCAGACGAAACGCGGAATTGCTTCCACTTCACGCCTGTCTTCTGTGTGGTCGTGGTATTTCACCGGGCGAGCCGGCCAATTCGTGCAACTGATGTTGTTGTTGCTGGCGTCTACCACTGGTTCGTTCAACCAATTAAGGTTTCCACTGTCAAAAACATTGTTATCATTGAAAAACTGAGACAATAAATGTGAAATATAACGGAAAGAGATAAAACAAACGAAACTTCAGCAGTGTAAACTCACGGTTAGACGGTGTATTTGTTAATTAATTGTGTTTTGAAGTTCACAAGAATGTATAGACAACATTCTTACACAAGTATCGGACATTCCGCGTTCTATTGCCCGCGTTAATTGTATTATATACTAAAGCTATTTAGTATTTGTAAATTGCGAAGAATGTTTATTAATACAATTCGAGAGTCTGCATGTAATTTCCAAAAAAAAAAAAATTCGCATTTGATCACAAAAGAGTAATTTGTAAAATGTTTGTCTGGCTATTTGTTTGTCTGTATGTGTTCGCGAGGCCGCGTTTGTTCCGGGTAATTTTCGGAACGGTTGGACTGATTTTGCCGGGACTTTGACGAGAAGGTAGCTGATGCACGCAGGTACGCAGGCTAGTTTTAATTCTGCGCTGACGAAGTCGCGGGCACCCGCTAGTTTATTATTAGATTTTTTGTAGATTGTAGTTTGGTAGTTTTCGAAGTGTTTCATAAATCACATTGTGAATGTTTTGCTTAGTTCTCAGTACTTCTATTAAATGTATGGGACTGTAGTATAAATAAATGTGCCGCAGGACATCTAATGCTGGCTAAACACGTTCAGTTGTGCGTGACAGTTTCAACCTTACAGTTACAATCTTGTATAGTTTTGACTAACGCTACAGTTTGGATGTAGGTAATGTAAGGTCAAAACCAACATGAAAAACCTAACGTGTATGACCTGCATAACGGAAGTCTGCAATTAATTACAGACGTTACAGTCCATTAATCAGGAGCCTTGTAAACTCCAGGGTTTACCCGCTGACATCTAATGCACACACCCATTAATTGTCGTCTTCAATTTAACATAGGTACTTGATAATTATACTAGTTTTATTAAAGATGTTCCAAAAAATATCTTTGATTCTTGACGGTTTTTCTTATTATTCCATAATCATCAGAATTAAAAAATTGTAGCCAAATTTCAGATCAATGTATCATCAGGTAGTTAATGTAAATTAAATAACTATAGATAAATAAATAAAGAAAATTAAATACAACCGTTTAACAATACTAGCGTTACCTGTTGGGGTACACTGCCCACCGATTCGGTCCAATGGGAATATTTTTCAAATGAGCCGATAGAATCCATAGATCGGCCCAACAGGGAACATCCAATAATACTGCAATGGTCGTATATACATTTCATTTCAACCCAACATCGAAATAAAACAGATGAACGTCAGATTTCCGGAGGCCTCATTTTAGTCCACGTTTCCTTCCCACCCTTTTCTTATAAGGGAATGATGGGGAGGGGAAGTGTATTTGGCAGCGGAAGGGAAAATATTCCCTTTCTATACGCCACTTCCTCTGTTGATCACTGTTGACAACTCATCTGCAATTACAGATGTACCGTACCGTGTACGGTACCGTGGCCGCTTGCTCGTTTGGGTTAATAATACTAAAAAAAATACCTTGCATCTAAATGAAATAGTATAGCTAGAGTTATCATTGGTGTTAATGATATGACGGTTTATGACTGGTGCTTTGTAAAATGATGTCAATATTCTCGGAAGCGTGTAATGTTTTCTCGAGTGAATATCCTACTCGTTCCGTCGCTTAATGATATTAAAAAAGGTCCCAAACTCAGCGTTTTCCTTTAATAAAGTCGAGGTCCGATCTAAAAAAATTGGTAAAAAATTTATCTCAACCTAATAAATATAAAACCTTAAAAGGTTGTTTTATGTTCGTTGTTGACGATAGAACTTAAAAGCCGTCATAATGTTTTTATTTGTGATTTAACCTTACTGATATTGTAACATATAATTTTGTTTAATTTCTTTGTTGTATTCTACTATATTAATTCCATAAATACTATTTGTTATCTGTAACCTACCAAGGTAGATGTAAAAATATTTAGTAGTTTTTAAATATAAAAATAAAATGAATTTGGAGGGTGGACGGCACTTTTGCAGTCAAATGTCGTCCGTCGAACGTACTGTGCGCACCCATGTTTGAAAAACTGTGTTTCATTTCTGCTGCATCGCCGCCATCCTTTACAATTTTGGTCACTTCGAGCCGCATCTTGAACTGGTTTGTTCCCGTGGAGCTTATTGTTTATTAATTTCGCGTGGATAAAACGGTAAATGATGCCAACTACGCGGCGGCAGCAGCAAGCGTCTGCTTCGTACCCTGCCCCGGAGGCAGCACATCAGCCTTCTCGTGGAGCCGATGTTGTAATTTCGCGAGGAACCCAGGCTGCCAAGGAGGAGACACCGAAGAGGCCACCCAGCGCAAACACGTTCAGGTCGGCAACAGCAAGGAGATCGTGTTCATCTTCGTCTAGCGCTAGACGGAAGCAATTGGAACTAAAAGCTGAACAGGCGAAGGCCGAGATAAGAATGCAGCTCATAGACAAGCAGCTGGAGGCAGATCTAGCACAGTTGGAAGAGGAGGAGGTGGCTGATGACGTCACCGAAAGTCGGTTTGTTGCAGACGAACGTACGAGAGAAAGTGTAAGGGAATGGTTGGACCGTAGCCAAGGGGAACCTTGTGCAGCACTCGAGCCGCGTGCTCGGACCTATCCGACGTTCCTGACCACCGATCAGCCTTCACGGGAGGCTACATCTGACGTCCAACAACTGGCACATGTACTGAAGGAGATGATGACCCAAACGAGTTCACAGCGAGAGGACAGGCTCCTAAGTCGCCTCGCCACCCCACGAGATCTTCCCGAATTTCACGGTGACTATGTTGAGTGGCTTCACTTCAAAAATGCTTACGAGGAGTCCACGAAAATATGTAAATTTAGTGACAGTGAAAACTTGTGGCGGCTTAGAAGATCGCTTCGCGGCGCAGCCAAGGAGGCGGTGGCAGACCTGCTCATCGGCAACACGGTGCCCTCGCAGGTGATGGACACGCTGGAACTGAGGTTTGGACGATCTGATTTTATTGTACACAAAATCACAACACAGCTAAAGAAGCTACCACCATTACCCTTATTTTATCAAAGCAACTTAATAGAATTTTCCACTAAAATAATTAATTCAGTTGCCACATTAGGAGCATTAAATAAGGAAGAATATCTTAGAAGTCCAGAGTTAATAAATGCAGTTATATTTAAATTGCCCAGCACTTTGCTTAGTAAATGGACAGACTATGCTTACAGTAAACGCTTAGATAATTTACCTAAGCTTACATTATTAGCCGAATTTTTAAAACAAGAATCGCAGATATTACTAAGCGTGGGAACTATTCCATTGGATAATTATAATAGTCAACAGACAGAAAACAAGACACGAAAAATACACAATGTATTTAATTTGAGTACTACAGACTATAACGCTAATGAGATATGCAAATTTTGTAATAAATCTGTACATAAATTAACCGATTGTCGAATATTTCGGCGTGCATTACGGCGGGACAGATGGAAATTTGTAAAATCGCAAGGTCTTTGCTTTGTTTGTTAACATCGACGACATACCGCCGCCATACAATGTAATGCACCGCCATGCGACGTCGATAACTGCGGACTTCAACATCATCGCTTATTACATTTTAATAAAGCAGCTGTACACGCGCCGGCCGACGCGCGAGCCGCTGATCGCTCGCGTTCGCCCGCGCCGCCTAGTGGGCGCGAACCGCCCGCGCCGCCGGCGCCGGAGTCCCTGTCAGCGCAGTCGCCGTCGCCCGCCGCGGTGGGCACGGTGGCCCATCTAGCCGCTGGTTCCAGTGCTCCGCACGACGAAGTGTTGTTAAAAGTGGTGAGAGTGAAATTACGCGGTCCGTCCGGAATTGAATTTATATCGCATGCCTTACTGGACGATGGTGCCTCGGTGTCAGTGATAGACGCGAACTTAGCGGACCAGTTAGGCCTAGTGGCTAGCGAATCTAGTGCGGTAAGATTCGTCGACGCGTTCGGTATAGAAGTGTATCAGGCGGACACGCCTAAGGTTACGGTGGACATTAGCAGTACCGATAGTAATAATATTTATAATTGTAAAATTCAATTTCGCAAAGTTTCAAAGCTCAATTTACCTATGCAAAATTTGTCTGTTATAAATAACATTAATTGTAAACATTTAACATGTATAAAGGGTTATGTCTGTAAAGAGAATGTTATTCCGAAATTGTTAATAGGCGAAGATAATTATCATGTTATTGCACCTTCACAAATAATTTGTGGGAGCAAAAATGAACCTTATGCTACTCGATGCAGGTTAGGTTGGTCTATTCACGGCTACAGCGGTCGCACTCACACTCCCTCCGCGCGTAGTATCTTCCATCTCGCTCACTCTCACGGCGAGAAGCTTAATGAGTTAATAACAAATTCTTTCGCTATAGATTCGATTGGAATATCGCCGTTACGTCGTGAGAATAAAGCTCACATTCGTGCGGTTGACATTTTAGATAAATCTTTTTGTAAAGTAGATGAACAATATGAAGTTTGTTTACCATTTAAGAGTGACGAATTTACTATGCCTGATTCCTACGATAATGCTTTGTCTCGAATGATTTCATTAAACAAAAAATTTAACAACAATAGGGATTATGCTGACAGGTACAGCAGAGAAATTAAAAAATTGTTCGACGAAGGTTATGCGAGGGAAATTAGGAGCAGCGAGCAGTCATCGAGTCATGTATGGTATTTACCACACTTTGGCGTACAGAACCCTAACAAGCCTGGGAAGTTGAGACTAGTGTTCGACGCAGCAGCTAAGGTCAGTGGTTTATGTCTTAATGATTTTTTATTAACAGGTCCTGACTTATATAATTCTTTGTTTGGAATAATGTTACGGTTCCGCACTCATCCAGTGGTTATCATGGGTGACATAAAGGATATGTTTTTACGTATAAAGATAAGCCCTGATAATCAACATGTCTTTCGTTTTTTATGGAAAGACCCCTCTGCTGGTGACGATGCTCCGATCAAGGTATGTGTTATGCAGTGTTTAATATTTGGCGCGACGTGCTCACCTTTTATAGCTCAATATGTCAAAAATAAAAATGCATCCATGTACGAACATTTACATCCAGAGGCCGTTAAAGTTATTTTAAATAATCATTACATGGACGATTGTTTACATTCGACGACTTCTGTAGAGGAAGCAATTAAATTAATAAAAACTATTACTGAAATTCACGGGCACGCCGGCTTTAACATGCGAAGTTGGACGAGCAACAGTAAACAGGTAATTGATTGTTTACCCAATGAGTCATTAGCTAGCAGCGCTATACAACTTAAAGACGGAGCCACAAATGTAGTCGAGCGCACATTAGGTTTGATGTGGCATCCCTCAGATGACACATTTTTATTTAACATTTCATTTAACCGCTTATCGGATAATGTACTTAATGGAAGTGAACCACCAACCAAAGCTAAGATGTTAAGTTTAATTATGTCTATATATGACATGCAAGGATTTATAACGCCTATAACTATAAAGGGTAAAATAATTTTACAAAATGTACATAGGAGTGGAGTGAGCTGGAATTGCCCTATCCATATAAAAGATTATGAATGTTTTTTAAAATGGCTTAACGATTTAAAATTATTAGCACAACTTCGTATCCCGCGTTGGTACAACAACACAGGTTTGTGGACTGATTGTTATCCCCAAACAAATTCAGATGATCCTGAACGAATAATCAACACCGAGATGCATATATTTTGCGATGCCTCCTTGAAGGCATACGCAGCTGTTGTTTATTGGCGATTTATTCGCACAGATGGTAAGGTGTTCATTTGTTTTGTCACTAGCAAAAGTCGGGTGAGCCCGTTACGACCGGTGTCCGTACCCCGGTTGGAACTTCAAGCAGCACGACTAGCTGCACGTTTGGCGAGCACGGTCCGGACGGAGCACACCGACATCACACCGACTAGACGGTATTTTTGGACAGATTCTAAAACTGTCTTGCAATGGATTCGAAGCGATCCACGTACGTTCAAACCGTACGTCGCCCACAGGTTGGGCGAGATAGACGAGTTGACTCGCGTCATGGAATGGAGGTACGTACCAACAGGCTTGAACGTAGCAGATATTGCCACGCGTGAGGACGCCCCAGAGATCTTATACTCTGACAATGGAACCAACTTTAGAGGTGCAGATGCCGAGCTTAAGCGCAGTCTCCAGGAGCTGAATTTTGTACGCCTTCAGGACGACGGTTTGGTAAGAGGCATAGAATGGCGTTTTATTCCTCCAGGTGCTCCAGAAATGGGTGGCGCCTGGGAGCGATTGGTACGCTCTGTCAAAACGGCATTAAAGGTCGTACTTAAGGAACGAGCACCACATTTCGATACTTTGTCTACTCTGATGTGCGAAGTGGAAGCTTTAATCAATAGCCGACCCATCACTCACGTTTCTACTGATCCTAATTACCCAGAGGCTTTAACACCTAACCATTTTCTAATAGGTACCTCTTCGAGTGGAACTCCTTACGGTAAGTATGATAACGGTGACCTTTGTAATTTAGGCAAGCGTTGGCGAGTAGCACAGAGGCTTACGGATTTGTTTTGGAGTCGTTGGTTAAAAGAATATCTCCCAACATTGTTACCTAGGCAAAAATGGAATGACGAGGCAAAAGCATTATCAGTAGGTGATTACGTATTGATTGTCGACCCACAGTTAGAACGCGGTTCGTGGAAGCATGGCGTAGTGAGTGCGGCCCATGCCGGAGAGGACGGCAGAGTGCGTTGCGTTGATGTGCAAACGCGCACGGGCGTTTTAAAGCGTCCAGTAACTAGAGTAGCATTGCTTGAGGTATAGGTTTGTAGTGCTGAGGAGTCAGCACTAGGGGGCGGTGTTGACGATAGAACTTAAAAGCCGTCATAATGTTTTTATTTGTGATTTAACCTTACTGATATTGTAACATATAATTTTGTTTAATTTCTTTGTTGTATTCTACTATATTAATTCCATAAATACTATTTGTTATCTGTAACCTACCAAGGTAGATGTAAAAATATTTAGTAGTTTTTAAATATAAAAATAAAATGAATTTGGAGGGTGGACGGCACTTTTGCAGTCAAATGTCGTCCGTCGAACGTACTGTGCGCACCCATGTTTGAAAAACTGTGTTTCATTTCTGCTGCATCGCCGCCATCCTTTACATTCGTCTTAACAATTTTTTCACTGGAACAGAATTAGAAGCTGAAAACAATAAAAGCTTGTGCCTAAAAAATTATTTTAAGAGTAAATCATTAGGCGGGGAAATCTTAATGGTTGTTTTCCTGAATGTATTCGGGATAAGTTATTTCTCTGACCCCATTTATCAAAGTCACATCAACGATGTTTTTCCATTGAATTAAATGAATCGTTACATATTTTTTTCTTTATTTTATACCAGTAACACAATCTTACTAACATTAAAAACTAGCTGTAGCCCGCGACTATGTCCGCGCCACTAAAAAAAACTTTGTAAGTAGCCTATGTGTTCTTCCAGATAATGATGTATACATAATCTTTACCAAATTTTATCGAGATCCGTTAAGCTTAAGCCGTGTTGGAGATACCTTCAAACAAACACAGTTCATAGTAAGATGAATGTTTAGATGGATGGATGTTTGTTTGAAGTTATCTCCAGAACAGCTCAACGGATCATGATGAAATTTGGCATGGTTGTAGAACATAATCTGGAAGAACACATATGCTACTAATTAAGTACTTTTTAAAATCCACACAGACGGAGTCGCGGACGACAGCTAGCATGGTTATAAAAATACACTCTTATGTTACTTGTTGTGGACATCTTCTATTGGTAAAAGATTTTCTTAAAGAGTGTAGTAATAAATATAGCTTATGTCACACGGATATAGTGTAGCTTCTCAATTTAGAAAATTTTTCAGTAGTATCGGGGTTCTACACAATGCAAACAATCAAATCATTTCTCTTTACACATATCCTATTCTCCTCCTCCAATTATCCTTTCGAAGTGACATCGAACGAACACGTTCAGTCTTCGGTCTATCAATATTGTAAAATTATATAAAAATTTAGAGCAGTTCGTAAATTCAAAATCAGTTCTCGTCACATTCAGTGGCCCAGTCACTCCTAATTTAGGAAGGCTTCGAGACCCTCAGTGGGGATGTATGAAGATAATGAAAATTTTTATTACAGCCATATTCAGCCGTATGATATACGTAGAAACGAAATCAGCTATGAAAATGAGTGTAATTTTAATTTTATTTCTAAAAAAGTCCATTAATAGCCATCGTTTGCCCGTAGGTGTACGAGATTTTAATTACATTTGAAACGGTGGAAATTCTTTATAAAAATGTCTTTGTTAACACGTTTATTGCAAAAAAAGACCAAAGTTCACGTTTGACATATTTAGGTACAGTCGCGGAAATCCGCGGTTTTGCAATTGTCTCACCTTGTTCCTATCAATGAGACAAACACCTCCTCTTCTTATAAACATCTAATTAGGTAGTTGCGCAAGCGACGGGATAACAATAAAAAGCAATTAACCGTGTATTACTTGTCCTTTTTTCGTACCAAAACATGTAAAAGCTGTATTCAATTGTTATTGTTCCTCATTGTCATCTCAATGTGTACGAAACGTTTAAAAGATTGTAGATTTTTAGGTGGGACACAGCTAGATTCCTCGATTGTACAAGGTACAAGTTTTAATGAAAGTCCCTTTGTTAAATTCCGACCTGGTCAGATTACTTGTTAAGCTTTACCTCAATTAGTGAGTCGAGAATTTTTTTGTCGAAATAAAACCACAGTAGTGCCTTTGTCATTTATGTGGTCATGTTTCTTTTTATTACGTTCTTATTGTTTTGTTTCTTAGATAGTTTTGTTTTGTGTTTTTGTTTATTAAGATTTATTTTATTTTACTTTTGTTAATACATATTGTTTTCTCTGTTTTTCTAAGTATGGAAGTGGAATGGAATGGAAGTAATGGAAATATGTCTTTTTTTAATTTTCAACTTCAAACTCCTACTAAATTTACTGGCGATGTAGAGTTTGTAGAAAGATCACAGTTAGTGTAATACTTTGAAATATTTTAGGTATTGATAATTAGTAGTTAAACTAAATCAAATATTATTTTAATTAATCAAAATCCGTAATTTAACTGTGATAAAATGCCATCTATGTAATTAAAAACATGCAATTTTTTTTCCTAAACTTGTCGATGTTTTTTTAATTTCAACAAGATGAAGTATTTCGATAGATTAGCGTTTCAGGTTGCGGTTTTGAAGTAGTGAATAGTGTAACACTTAATTGAACGAAGGGTTAAGGGAGACATGTCAAAGCTTTTAAGAATCTTACCCGGAGGTACCACAGACCCTTAAGACGTAATTTATTAATAAACTATAATTAATGAATAGTAGTAAAAGGATTTCTCACTAGAATTTATTACATAATCTATTTTGATTTTTTTGCCCGGTTTACAGGCAATTGATTGTTAGTTTTTTGTCTGACTGTAGGAAAATGTTTTTTTTTGTGATTATTTTAGTACCAGCTATCAATTGCGGCTCCGTTCGTTAAAAAAACTTACTTAATAGCCTACGTATTCTTCCGGACTATGTTCTACATCGATGCTAAACAGCGAGAGATCCGTTGAGTCGTTCTGGAGATATCTTCAAACAAACATCCATTCATCCATCTATCCTAACATTCGTATTTACTGTCTATTGCTTTAAATTTTTCATAATAGCTTGTTTCATATTTCCATTATGTTCCAGACATACTTCGACTTTTGTAGTACGTCATTTCTTAGCTGAGATGTCAATAACAGAGTCCCATTGTTTTATTTCTTTGCTAAAAATATGAAGGTTGTTTTCTTATTGAAATTGGTTACTTGAATTTTTATTGCAATGCATTTTTTAAACAACTAGCTTTTACCCGCGACTCCGTCCGCGCGAAATAAAAAATAGAAAACGGGGTAAAAATTATCCTATGTCCGTTTCCTGGTTCTAAGCTACCTGCCCAACAATTTTCATTCAAATCGATTCAGCCGTTCTTGAGTTATAAATAGTGTAACTAACACGACTCTCTTTTATATATATAGATAGATGATATTGTTGAAATTTAACATACATGTAGAGCATAATCTGAAAGAACACATAGGCTACTAATAAAGTTTTTTTTTAATTCACGTGGACGGAGTCTTGAGTGACAGCTAGTATTAATTAAAAAATATGATATAATACAGCCTATTATTGTTTATAAAATGACTATTTCGTTACGTAAAATTTTATATGGCCTCTTCGGCCTTCTACAATGTTATGTGTCTATTACGAGTAATACATAATACAATGTCTTTGATTCTCATTGACAAACAGAACCTACAATATGTGTTAATACTAGTGTGTGACTGTTCAACTTTTGACGAGATCTACGAGCAAATTAAATTCCAATACACTGGATGTCAATCGGAATGTCAATAACAAGGTGAATATCCGATTGACAGCATGACAGTTCCTTGTTAGAGATTCCGGAATCTTTGGAACTTTGTACAACTGCGTTTGAATGGCTATAATGTAACAAATTATATACGTCAGTGTTTCCAGTTACAAGATTTTTGTTAGTTAGCTAAAAAATAAATATACAATCCATTATTTTTATTTTGTTAGCAAACTATCTGTAAATTGGACTTTTCCTTAGATTTCTTCTTATTTATAAAAAATATGATGTTTCTTACACATATCTTAAACTATATCGTGTACTACTACTATAATACATTACATGATATTAATTTGTTTTTATATTACATGTTACAATTTGTATGTTGTCTTAATATTACACACTTTTAATAAATAAAAATCATTTAATATTACACTAATATATTACCAGCTTTTTCCTAAGCTTAACCTTAACTTACATGATATTAATTTATTGCCACATGTAAACGACAAAAAATATTTTAAGACATGCTTTAGCATTGTTCGGTACAGTTGCACTGTAGTTCGCTACTTTTGAATTTGGCGGTTTTAATTGTAAGAGAAGGTAGGTCGATTCATTTTTATTCTCCCGCACAAGCGGGTAGTTGGAAATCCCTCTACGCTACGGACGGGCGCGGGGCCTGCGGGGGGCTTGTGCGGGGAAAGAGTGAGTCGACAGAGCGCATCGAGTCAGCATAAAAAGTGGTCGGCAGTTGGATAGCACATCGGACGTGTCTATTATTTAGCGTACAGGGTCGCTAAGTTTACGGTTCCGCGTTCGGTTCGGATAAGGACGCGTCTATAGGGCGCTTACGGGAAGCGGTGCATCGGGTGCATCAGGAGTGCAGCATTGCTGGCGCCTTAGACTGTATGACTGTGACTTATTTGACTCGACTGACACCGACAGAGTGATCAGGCACCTGCAGGCGGTGAACGGGGCATCGAGTAGGTGAGTGCCAGTTCATATATTTACAATATTACGCCAACCATTGCGATACGTAGTCTAAGGCAGGTTGTGCCGCGGGACCCGAACCCGTCGTGTACGGCACAATTCGATGGTAGCAGAGCGTGGTTAGGTTAACACGTAGGTTATAACCGCGTGGTTATATTCGGGTTACGTGTTTTTCGGGTACGTATTTGCATTGCTTGGCGAAATATTGTAACGTCCTTCTCGCGCGGAATATAACGGAATATAACGGAATACAACGGAATACAGAATATTATAACATATTACGTCGTACAATATTAGGTTTTTAATCGAGTCGTTTACGTTAAATTCTTTATTGTACGATTGCTACGTAATATTAATCGGCCATTAGGGTTCCGTTTATTGATTTCTTATACTTTTATATTTTGATTTAGTAATTTCAATCGGTTTTTTCTAGCATATTTAAATTAGGGCCTTTTTACGTAACGGTTTTTTTTGTAGTTTATGTTACGGTGCATAATATAATTTGGTGATTTTTTAATTTGTTTTTTTTTTATATTACGGTTAATAATTTAATTTAGTATTTTTTTTCGTTTGGTAGTTTTTATGTTACCGTCGATAATTTAAGTTGGTCGGCTTTCATTACGGTTGTTTTTTTTTTATTAGGTAATTCTTTATAACGGGTTTCATACATTTGGTTAAGGCGAGAATTATCTACCCACCATTTAGATTTTTTTTTCCCTTTAACGACCATTTGTAGTAAGCGGTTTCTGGAAGCATCGATAATTTTCTACCTTCGCTTTTATTTTTTTATTTTTTTTGAAATTTCATTTTATTAATCATGGCCGGCAAATATACCGCTAGGATAACAGGTGTGCTGAGATGGCTCGGCTCAGCGGTTTTGAATATTTCTAGGCCGGACCGTGCGCAAGCCCTTATGGCTAGATATCAGGTTCTAGACGATCAAATGGCGGATCTATATGCGGCGTACCGTGGCATTCTAGAGTTAGGCTTAGAAGCGGATGCCATGGCGAAGATTAATGCTGACATTGATCAGGCCGACGACCTGGCTGATCAAATTATTCAGGCTGTTGGTTGCCTTAAGGGGTCAAGCGCTGCTGACGCGCGCGTTGCTGCGGAGTCGGAGGCGTCACCAGCGCTCATGAGTAGATTGCCGCTGCTCGATTTGCCACAATTTAACGGTGACTTGGAACAGTGGGTTGCTTTTAACAATTTATTTGAAAGCATTGTTCACAGTCGTAGGGATTTGACCCCTGCTCAGAAGCTTGCCTATTTGTTGGCGTCGTTAACGGGAGAGGCCAAGGGCCTTGTCCAACATTTAGGTCTTGTTGACGGTAATTATGATATCGCCCGGGACTTACTCAATCGTAGGTATCAGAATGTTCGGCGATTAGCAGATAGTCATGTTGCTGCTATTCTAGGCCTACCTAGGATTTCGGTTACGCAGTCGTTGCGCACACGACTTCTAAATCCTTTGTTAATAGCGGTCAACGGTCTCAAGGGCTTGGATTTACCTGTGTCCACGTGGTCGTTTTTATTATTGCACATAATTCTTTCCAAATTACCATACGATTTACAACATAGATTTGAACTGGAATACGGCGGGGACTCCGCCACTCATCTTCCCAGCTTTGACAACCTAATTTTATTCCTGGAGGATGAGTGTCGTCGAACAGAGAATGTCCCTCCTCCTCCTCCAGAGCCTCTCGTAGTTGCTCCTAGAGCGAGGCCCGCGGGTAAAGAACACCGTCCACCGGTTTGGGCGCATAGTAGGCCGCGGATGTTTAACGCAGCGGTACGACAGGCACAGGACATTCACTGCAGTTATTGTCGGGATACAGGACACGGTGTTACGGGTTGCCCCAAGTTCCGGGAACTACGTTGGCAAGCTCGGCGCGGTATTGCTCGCCAACGGTTTTGGTGTTATTGCTGCTTGGGGGACCACCTTGTCTCGCACTGCCAGTCCACTCGTGCGTGCGGTCAGTGTGGAGGTAGGCATCATCTCCTGCTGTGTGGAAACCGCAACGGCTCGCACTCGCCAACCACTCAGGGGCATGTAACTTCCCCTGTTCGTAGTAAAAATGCGGGGGAACAGTGGTCTGGAGCTATGCAGCGGACATCAGGTCGCCGTGATGTTAGGTCTCCACCACGGCTTAGGGCACACCACGAACGGCAACGTGTTCAGGGTTCACCAGTGAGCACGGGCGGGGGGCCGCGTGATTCTTGTAGCGCCTCTCAAGCTGCGGCAAAGGAGCCTGGTGCGGCCGGCGCTCGCTCGCCACTCCACTTCTTGGACTGGCCTCGGTTGGAGCGTCGCCGACCGTGTCGATCGGATCATCAGGTGATAAGTGATCAGGATCGCCCTTCCTCCACACCACATATAAATAAATCTTCGCAGGAACGATAATTCGTTCCACTTTTCCATCGCAATGCATCTCATCGCTTAGTACGGTTTCACTGTCCACCGCTCAGGTTCGCGTCGGTTCTCTTCGGAGTAAATAGGTAACCACGCGCGCGGTTTTGGACTCGGGTTCATAGGGATGCATTGTTTAAATACGGTCGGTGGAACATTTACGGTCGCGGATCGACCGGGTACGGATTACGGATTTATTCGCGGAACAGGTAATGCGAATTGGATGGTTACATGGATTTTATTAGGCCACTTGGTGGTAAAGCGAGCAGTGGCAACTCTCCCCAAGCTTGTTTAATTTTGGGTTTCTAATTACGGTTTTAGACGCAGCCAGATATCGTCTGGCTGGGGCGGGGGACTGTTCGGTACAGTTGCACTGTAGTTCGCTACTTTTGAATTTGGCGGTTTTAATTGTAAGAGAAGGTAGGTCGATTCATTTTTATTCTCCCGCACAAGCGGGTAGTTGGAAATCCCTCTACGCTACGGACGGGCGCGGGGCCTGCGGGGGGCTTGTGCGGGGAAAGAGTGAGTCGACAGAGCGCATCGAGTCAGCATAAAAAGTGGTCGGCAGTTGGATAGCACATCGGACGTGTCTATTATTTAGCGTACAGGGTCGCTAAGTTTACGGTTCCGCGTTCGGTTCGGATAAGGACGCGTCTATAGGGCGCTTACGGGAAGCGGTGCATCGGGTGCATCAGGAGTGCAGCATTGCTGGCGCCTTAGACTGTATGACTGTGACTTATTTGACTCGACTGACACCGACAGAGTGACCAGGCACCTGCAGGCGGTGAACGGGGCATCGAGTAGGTGAGTGCCAGTTCATATATTTACAATATTACGCCAACCATTGCGATACGTAGTCTAAGGCAGGTTGTGCCGCGGGACCCGAACCCGTCGTGTACGGCACAAGCATTATATTTTATTTATAAATAATGAAAGAAGAGGTAGGCTACAAAGGTAGAGACCAAAGAAAGTATAGATGGATTGTGTGAAAGAGGATATGCGTAAAAAGGGGGTAAATTCAGATATGACGGCTGATAGAGATGTATGCAGGAGTAGTACATACTGTGCCGACCCTCCATAGGGATAAGGGCAGGGATAATGATGGTTTGAAAACAATGAAATACATATGCCACTAGGTGGCATCGCTAATCATTTTGTCTGCCAAAGTTACGACAGTGTAGCGTCTCTCCAAATCCTCGTTCGCACGGGCGCTTTTTAATGCCGTAATAAAACACGTTCAGATTCACCAATGTTTCCATGACATTCATACGGCAACGCTTTTAAAACGCGCGATTTTTTATCGCACAGTGTAGCATTTTGAGCATTGGGCGAAGAAAACAAGAGTGATTTTAAGGCCTTCGCTTAATACCGGTTTTTTGCGGCTTAAAAAAGCGCTAATATATATTATTAAAGTTATAAAGTTTATACTAAACTTTAATAACAAATTAAAGGAATTAAAATACTTGTTTCTTATCGATGCCGAACGAAAATATAACTTCAAAACAAGAGAATGACTTTCAAAGATTATAAATTTTGTCTCGGTTCTTAGCGTTCGTTAATGTTTTAATTACATAAAGTTCTTAGAATTTGTAAGTTTGTTTTTAATGAACTGCTTTTAAGAGAAAACAAAAGACAAAGGTATTTTATAATTCTTCAGAAAAAGGTAATCATCCAGTATATTTAATACATGAAAAAAAAAATGATTTGTATTTTTTTTAAACAATACATTTTACCGAATTTGTACTGATTAAGAAAGATTAGAAAATCCAAGAGTATATTTAATTGATAAATACAGTTGATGGTTTCACATTGTTGATTTTTATTTTCTAGTATAGCAAAATTAAAAACTTAAATAATTAAAAAAATAAAAACTTAGGTGATTGTCTTTTTTACAATTATACGTTTAAAAAATTGACATAATCAAATAAGTAGATCTGACTACCAGACTTTCTTCAAAAATGTAATTCATATATTTACCAAATAAATCTCAAGTCATCTTTACTCAAATAAACTATCAATTCAGGTAAACGGAGAAACGGGAAAATTATTCATAAATCAGGAAAATTCAATTTCCCCTTAGACATTTTACCCGGATAAAACTGCCCGGGTTATCGAGTTCTTTTTTTTTGTGCTACGTATCGAGATATCGTCGAGTGACGATTGATAAGCATACGAGATATATTATAGTGGCCATTTTTTCATCTGTTTAATTGCCTGACTCACAGGATATGTTTAAATGTGTATACCATTGTGACCTGCACCCAGAAAGGTGGAATTATGAAGAGTAAGGTGTTTCCAGAATCGGAGTTTCGTTAGAGGCTTATTGATTTTCTTAATTATAGACAGACAAAGTTATCTGGCCCGATATGCATAAGTCAAACTGGATAGTAACTCACTAGAGCCTTCCCTGTCAATGCTATATAGTGTCACAAAATTCTTGTCGTTTTGGAACGAAGTTCCTTATCGCGCTTTGTGAAAGGGGGCTAGACGGAAAAAATTCTTACGAAAAGTTGTCACGACACTTTTTGCTATAGTAAGTATGTTAACGACGAATGAGCGCTACTTCACCATGGCAACGACGTGACAATATATAACGAAAATTCATAGAAATAAAATGTACTTCTTGTGAAGACTTAAGTTTTTTATTCATAGAATAAACATTGGTTCCTTCACTAATTAATCGAAAGGAACTTCGTTCCATCCGGGTGTCCCAACACACCTCTCAAGTTTTTTTTTATTTTTTATTTTATGGCATTTTTTATCTCTGTAGACCGACCGAAACTGGCATTTGAAAGACGTCTTTATTACGACGAAATTAATGAAAAAAACCACAGGAAAAGTTATTCCAAAACGTAGCACAACAAACATACGAACCGTATCCGAACACCGGTGGCGTTTGTTTTGCATAATTGACAGAGTTCTTAAAACATCGCACTCAAGGCTTTATTTATGCAAGAGTTTAACAAAGCGTGTAGACACGAAATATCTCTTCGGTACATTATTAAGCCGCATTCACATTTGCCTGACGTGTTGTGTCGTGATGCGTCAGAAAGGTATCGGTCTCATACAATTAATATGGTTGCGTGCACACTTCTCTGACGCAGTGTGTCGTGATGGCTTGTGTCGTGTCGCGTCAGTAGCGATCCCGTCAGTTGGGTGAGGTGCGGGGGACGGCGCAGCGACACGACACAGCGGGTCGGACTAGTGTGCACGCGCACGTGTTGTGTTGTGACGCGTCAGAAGTTAGACATTCTAAAATACTGATGAAATTTTTCAGCATCACTCTCAAGCTCTTTAACGAGACAATGAAACTCGCCTTTGACTAAAGGCGAGTTTCATTGTCAAATGATTCTCAAAAGAGAGACTTCTCTTTTTGTATTTACTGGATGTATCCAATATCTTCTTCTCTTTCTTTGTTTTATTAGAAGTGTTGCCAGTGCCAATAACTGCATATCTTCTTCATAATCTGAATCTGAATCGTATGATTCATGAAAAAACATTGCGAATGTGTAAACTCTCTGAGAGCTATAACGGAACTGATTAAAAATGCGTCATAATGCATCACATAGATGTGAACAGTAGCCATCACGACAGAAAGCATCACGACACAACACGTCAGACAAATGTGAACGCGGCTTTATTCTTTTGTATGAAGAATTTTATAAAGACAATATTTAACTTTGAGTTTGAGTAAAAGACGGGATTATGTGACGATTTTAATATTACTTAAATCAAATATTCCACATGAAATTTAACAGTGGTAGATCCCGCAACAACAATATTTGCTGGGTGCACGAATTGGCCGGGTCGACCGGTGCAATACCACGACCACACAGAAGACTGGCGTCAAGTGGAAGCAATTCCGCGTTGCGTCTGATGAGTGTGGTACCGGAGGCCTAATTTTAGTCCTCTTTCCCTTCCCACCCTTTTCTTATTAGGAAAGGATGGGAAGGGGAAGTGGATTTGGCGGAGGAGGGGACGCATAGGGAAGAGAAATATCCTCTTTCTGTGCGTCCTCTTCTCCGTTGATTAAAGGTAGGCAGCGCATCTGCATTTGCGGATGTCTATGGGCAACGGTCGCCTCGCTATTGCGGCGAATTCAGGTGGCCGTTTACTCGTTTGCCACCTTATGATATATAAAAAAAAGAATAGCAACAAATGTGAGTGTAATTGAACATGTTAGTACACTTGAACATTGGTAATCCTCATTCATAACTAGTCCTAGACATTGTAATTGTGTATGTGAGATAATCACGTTCTATCAATACAAAATTAAATGAAGGTTTAAGGTTAGTCTGTGGTGTAATTTTTATAACTATAACTATCAGTATCATAAGATGGCAAACGAGCAGACGGCCATCTGAATTCGCCTGAAAGCGACCGCTGCCCATAGACATCCGCAATTGCAGATGCTTACCTTCAATCGACGGAGGAAGGGACGCACAAAAAGAGGATGTTTTCACCTTCTATGTGTCCTCTTCATCAAATCCACTTCCTCTTCCCTTTCCTTGTAAGAAAAGTGGGAAGGGAAAGGAGATTAAAATTACTGCTCCGGCACGCATATGGCCGAATAGATGCTGTGCTTTTTACTGTTGCAACTATACCAAACATTTATATCACAGTTTAATTAGAAAAAAATGAGAGACAATATGTTGTGTGAATATAACATCCTAATATTATCGAACAAAAAACAAGCGTTTCGCAAACTATCATTAAAATCTACAAAGTACAAAAGCGAAGTGTAATTTGCTACAGCTTTCGTGTCATCCTGTTACGACAGTTTGTTATAACGAGCGATGTTGGAAAATGCTGTTCCCCTGATATTTTCTCGTCCACGGAAATTAAAAATCAAAACGTATCAAAGTTATAACAGATGGCGCGCGTGTTTCGAACGATATTAATTTAAGCTCAAATTAAGTATGTTGTGAGATTTTTTATAGATCTAAAGGCATTTTATTTTAGATATAAAAAAAGAAAACGTTAAAACCGTTTAAATTGAAAATCGAAACATATACAGTGAAACTTGGTTAAGTGGGACCTGGATAAGTGAGAAACCTCCATAACTGGAACTCATGCTGAGGTCCCAACACTTTGGCACTGAATTACCTCTGTTAGTGGGACGAGGTAAACCTCTATATCTGGGATTTGTTCTTTCGATTTATCATCATAGTTACCTCTATAACTGAGACAGCGAGTAAATTTTATATGCATAAACCTCTGTAACTGAGATAACATTGTTTTTTTTTTGAGCTTCGAATTTTGAGCTTCAATTACCTTCAGTTTTAGTTTCGCTTTACTATCATACAGATGTTTATTTGAAAAATGTCAAACTGAAATAACCTGTATTCTCACCCCTATTAATGGAACCCTCTGTAAATGTGACAGATATTTATTTATACCTGTATATCTGAGACACTGGGTAAGTGGAATACCTCTATAAGTGAAACGACATTGCAGGTCCCTTGATGTCTCACTTAACCAGGTTTCACTGTATTAGGCTTAAACCATAGATATTGAGTATAATTAAATCGAATTGTAACAAAACTAGAGAGGAATGTTACAAACAGAAATACAATTAGTCGTCGGCTTCCCAAGTCATGTTTGTTTACGTTTGACTTTTGATCACATTATACTGAATAGATAACAAAGTTATAAAGGTAGCTTCTAACTTAACGTCAACAACTAAGTATTTTATTGTGTTTCAAATATTAAGACTTATGAAATCAGTTCTGTATTCCATTCACTATATTTTATTTGTTATAAAATATTGTTACGAACGTACAAAGTCACGTGAAATCCTTTACTCAACACTAGATGGCGTTAGAGGTACTGTTGTGAAATTATAAAACTGGAAGTATCTTGAATACCGCGGCGCGCGAGCGTGAGAAATGAGTCATCTTTCCGGAAGCGTCCAAACCGGTCGATGACGTTCGCGCCTTTTGGAAACGTTCGAGAAAGGAACTTTCTGGAATGGTTTGGGGCTCGACTCGGCCTATATAAATAGCCGCAGGGAGGCGAGCGAGTCAGTTCAGTTTGAGCTACCTTCGAGGCGACTTCGAAGCGACAACCAGCGATACAAGGGAAACCTACTACTTGGCTACGACCTAGGACATTGTCAGTGCTTAGTGTTTGGACCTAGTGTTAGTCAATAAAGTCTTCAAAAGAGTCAGAAGGTTTTTCTCTCCAAATCCATCGAACCCTAGCACGTAACAATATCAATCCTATACAGTGGTAGATCCCACAACAACAATATTTGTTGGGTGCACGAATTGGCCGGGTCGACCGGTGAAATACCACGACCACACAGAAGACAGGCGTCAAGTGGAAGCAATTCCGCGTTTCGTCTGATGAGTGTGGTACCGGAGGCCTAATTTTAGTCCTCTTTCCCTTCCCACCATTTTCTTATTAGGAAAGGATGGGAAGGGGAAGTGGATTTGGCGGAAGAGGGGACGCATAGGAAGGAGAAATATCCACTTTCTGTGCGTCCCCTTCTCCGTTGATTAAAGGTAGGCAACGCATCTGCATTTGCGGATGTCTATGGGCAACGGTCGCCTCGCTATTGCGGCGAATCCAGGTGGTCGTTTGCCACCTTATAATATAAAAAAAATCCTAAAAATACTTGTTAAGTCATATTTTGTTTGATGCATGCATAGGCCGGATCTTCCGGTGAAATACCACGATCTCACGTGAGACAGGCGAGAAGCAATTCCGAGTTTTGTCTGATATGGCCTAATTTTAGTAAACGTTCCCTTCCTACCGTTTTCTTATAAGAAATGATGGGAAGTAGTTTTGACGGTGGAGGGGACGCATAGGAAGGAGTTATAGCCTATTTCTGTGCGTCCATTAAAGGTAGGCAACGAATCTGTAATTGCAGATGACAATGGGCAGCGTTTGCTATTTCACCGAATTCAAGTTGCCCGCTTGCTCCTTTGTAATATAAAAAAGTCAATCGTAATTTCATATGTCAGAGAATACATAAATTTGGAAGAAGGAAACGTATCCCTAGTCTACTTCATATAGGATGAATTCTAATATGTCATAGTGACGATACGAGATTCTGTCGAAAAGAGTTACATATATAGTAGACATACGTCGTCGGATAACGAAAATTATTTGGTTCCACCTATTTTTTGTTGATCGTCAACAACATGAAGACTTCAAACACTAAGATGTAAGATAGAGTGTTATCCTCAGAAAGTTCACGAACGACTTCTAAAACTTTGAACATGAGAACAAAACTTCATCTCAAAACCGTTCATGCCAACTGCAAGACGTAAAACTTTACTTCACTTACAACTGTTACCAATTTACTTGAGTCGTATTCTTTTATTTATCTGTTATTTGTTAAAGTATTTTGTAGTACAAAAACAAATATGTTCACTTATCTGTTGATATAATATCTGTAAGTCCCTTCGTACAAAAGGCACCGTAAATCTTATAAACTATTGTATGGTTGCGTGCCAGAATCGCGTTGCACGTGCTCTATACACACAAGGTAATAGGTGAGCCAGGGTTGCGTCTAATAGAAAACCGTAGTCTCTACCTAACTCTTTGAGTTACGATGAGAGGTGTGTGCTACGAACTTGCTACGACGTAGTATCTACGAATATACATATTTTTAAACGAAAATATTAATCGTTTTAGTCAAGTATCAGGCGATTATTATTAGAATTAAGTAATTCCGCGTACAGTCTGATGAGTGTGGTGCCGGAGGCCTAATTTTAGTCCTCTTTCCCTTCCCACCCTTTTCTTATAAGGAAGGAATGGGAAGGGGAGGTGGATTTGATGGAGCAAGAGATGCATAGGAAGATTAAATATTCTCTTTTTGAGCGTGTCCTTCTTCGTCGATTGAGGGTAGGCAACGTATCTGCAATTGCGAATGTCTATGGGCAGCGATCGCTTCGCCATTTCGGCGAATTCATGTGGCCGCTTGCTCGTTTGCCACCTTGTAATATATAAAAAAAATTGTATTCAGGAATATGGTAATATTTAAGCTCGAATTTTTTATTAAGCTTCGAATTTTCCAGCACGTTTCACGTAAGTTTCATTTTCAGAGCTGTAACGCTAGAGGACGCTCTTTATTAGTGGTTACTATCACCGTTTCGCTCGTCGTTTATTACGATGCTGGGAATTTTATTAATGCAATTTAAAAATTGTTGCCACCAGCTTACTTACTATAAGTTCGCTGTTTTATTATGGATGTTCTCATTCAATTACGTTGTAAATATTTAAATATACTTAAATATCTTACCTTAATTATAAATGCGAAAGTTTAGATGGATGTTTGTTTGGTATCTCTAGAACTGCTCAACGGATCACGATGAAATTTGGCATGGATGTAGAAGGTACCAATAAAGTTAGTTTTTTAATTCCGCGCCGCTGGAGTCGCGGGCGATAGCTAGTAAATGAATACCAACTAAGATCTAAAATCACAATAATAGTTAAATCGGGATTCGAACTCTTGACCACGCTATCGGATGTCCGTACCCTTAATTACGTTGTCGTTCGAATAATTAATATTTCTTTTTTCAAAAATTAATGTGCAAAAATACCTTTAAAACTGCAATAAACACTGTGCAACCAGTGTAAAAAAATGTCAGAAATACGATCCAAATTCTAGCAAATATTTACCTCGGTCGGATTTTGAATTAAAAAAAAACAGGTCATATTTTACATCTTTTGGTGTTCACTTCGGTTGAGTTTTGAATTTTGCGAGTAACAGTTACTCGTATATACAGTACCTAACATAATTTCCTAGTCTAGGCTGTGTTATGTTTATTTGAGCAATATCTGAGGTATTTAGTAATTTGGCTTTGATCCATGAACCGTTAAGCATTTGGCCAGTACGATCATTGGAATTGAATATATGTAGAATGTATGTTATGTATGTAACATAGTATGTAGATTGTACATATGTATTTTAATAACATAATTCGGGTAATAGTTGAATGGTTATGTACTATTTTACTGATTGCAATATATCTAATATATAAAATTCTCGTGTCACAGTTTTCGTCACCGTACTCCTCCGAAACGGCTTGACCGATTCTCATGAAATTTTGTGAGCGTATTCAGTAGGTCTGAGAATCGGCCAACATCTATTTTTCATTTTTTTTAACTGCGCGCGGACGGAGTCGCGGGCGACAGCTAGTATTTGTGTAAAATTTAAGATGTAGGGGATAACGTAAGCGAGACATTTACATGTGTTATTATTTTATGTATTGTAATTATTCGATGTATGCTTACTAAATACTAGTTGTAAAGTACTTTGAACACTAAGCGAGCGGCCATTAAAGGCCGGTAAGTTGTGACGCAAACGAGCTATATCCTATTATACAAAGTTTTAATGCCCCTGTTTGCTTTTCTTGTTGGCGAGAAGGTTCTATGCGGGTCTGGTTTTGTTGGAGATTGATGGCTAACTTTATAGATGTACATTTGAATTTTCACTACTGAAACATTTGTATAAACACATAAATAAAAAACTTGAGAGGTGTCAAGGGACACCCGGATGGAACGAAGTTCCTTACTATTAATTAGTGAAGGAACCAATGTTTATTCTATGAATAAAAAACTTAAGTCTTCACAAGAAGTACATTTTATTGCTATGAATTTTCGTTATATATTGTCACGTCGTTGCCATGGTGAAGTAGCGCTCATTCGTCGTTAACATACTTACTATAGCAAAAAGTGTCGTGACAACTTTTCGTAAGAATTTTTTCCGTCTAGCCCCCTTTCACAACGCGCGATAAAGAACTTCGTTCCAATTACAAGTGTTTTGATAATGGGAAGTCACAGGTAGACTTTTTGACCGACAAAGTTATCTGACCCGGTGGACATAAGTCGTATTAAATTATGACAGCTCAATAGCGCCCCCCTGTCAGAGTTAAAAGTCACAAGATCCTTGTCGTATTGTAGCTGTATTATGTTATTTTATGTCATTTTGTATATCTATTTTGGTTTTACAAATTTTCTGTCAGAATTAAACACGATAGCGCCTCTCTTACTGGGCCAGATAATCTCGTAGTACTGTAAAACGAATGATTTTATGACTTTTGCCGCTTTTGTTTTGCTAAACAAGGATATCTGGCCCTATGAAAGAGAGCATAGAAAATGGCATAAAAAAAAAAAAACATGACATGTAAGTTACAGTACGAAAAGAAGATTGTGATAATTTGACTCTGACATTGCCAGGAGGGCGCTATTGAGCTATTATAATTTATTAAACTTACGCATAAAGAAACAGATATTCTTCTCTATCTCAATGATTATAATTCAAATGATACCTGACTCTTGAAAATAATTTTAAATTCAAATAGACAGTCACCGGAACTGAACATCCGAAAACTGTTCCCCCCATTTTGGGTCAGTCGAGTCATATTTAAAAGCATGAAAACTCCTAAATGTTTTAAACTTATTAATTTTTAAAATGTGTAATACATTTTTATAATGAAATATTTATTCGTAAAATAATATATAAAACACCTGCAGGAACACAATATAGTTACCTCGTATCCACCTGGGACACAATCAGATATGCGGATACTGAAATTTCATCAGACATTGTTCAGAGTAGCGTAATTTCCAAACTTTTTTTTATGATAACATTGTCACAGGAAAAATATTTAATTTACTTATTCTGTCTTGAAAATGAATTTATTTTTCATCGTATGTAGCGATAATTTTATTATCAAAAATGTTTTTTTTAATTCTGAAAATTCTACGAAATAAAGTCGCTTTTCGTGACCTCTGTTTGGCTTCTATTTTCTGTTAAGCCACGAAACGGATTAAAATACGGTTTTCCCTAAACAGGCGTGAAGTGGAAGCAATTCGACTTTTCATCTAAACAGACGAAAAGTCGAAAGCACACTAAACAGTGTGCGTGCCGGACGCCTAAATGTAATTCTTTTGCCTTCCCACCCTTTTCTTACAAGAAAAGGATAGGAAAGTAGATTTGGCAGAGGAGGGGGACGCGTAGAAAGAGGATATATTTTTTCTTTTTCTGTGCGTCCCCTCCTTCGATTAAAGGCAATTTGCAATTGCGGATATCTATAGGCAAGTGTCACTTCGCTATTTTGGCGAATTCATGTGGCGAGTTTACCTTATGATAAAAACATAGTTTTAACTATTTTTCAATCTTAATTAAGACTATTGTTTTCACTAAGAACAATGTAATTTCACATAAGGGAAGTCCTTTGCTTCTTAAATACAGTTTTCATTTGTTAAGGAGCCAAGGCAACATTGAATTTTGTAAACTTAGTGTGCAATAATAAAAAAAATTATTTATTCATTTTCATTTTCATTTCATTTTCATTTCATTTTTCATATTTGTTCTATAGATTTTAATTTTCATAAGACAAGTCCTATTTACAAGGTTTTATGTACTGTGCAACTACCTTAGCAAATACGAAACAATGATATCTCACCTTGTGTGCACAGGACGCGGTCGTGCGTAAAGTTTTCTCATATCCTCACGAATTTATACCTGCACGTAACCGCCGACTCCACGACGAATAATGAACGAAGTTTTCTCACTAAGAATATACTGGATACCTGTGCGTTGTGATATATTAATATAGATTTTGTTACCTTGGTTTTCAATTACCGAAACAATTTTTACAAAAACATATTATACCTCTAAATTAAAAACAGTTATAACAATTATGTTGCTTGATTGACACAGGAGAGAATTGTTTTTAGAGCGTATGTAGTATAGTTTATATACGTGCGTAATTCTATTGTGACTTGTAGCAAAATACCCTTCGTAGACAAGGCTACATAAATCTTGCATACCCGATGATTTTAGTCACTAAGCGTCTTACGCACCCGTATCATAGAGGTTCGTACAGAGGTACGCGTCGTCGACATTTTGTTGCCAAAGCCAGTCGCAGGCAACTTTTTGTTGCAGGCGGGGCCACGGAAGAAAGCTAATTCCTAAATGAGCATAACATCTTAAAAATCACTTATCGCAGAAAACTTCACTTAGCATGCTTGCTCTTTGAGATTATAAACACAGAAGCTCCAAAATACCTGAGCAATAAACTGATTTTTACAAGGAGCAGGGGCTCCGAACAGGGGCGACGTTTTCCGCAATTGTGCACCCAACGTCACAAGTCCGCCGCGTTCCGAGGTAGCTTTCGGTATGCGGCAACAAAGTGTTGGAACAACATCCCGCCGCCGATTAAGAGCGCACGCACCAAAATTACATTTAAAAGCAAATTGAGATCGTTTTTGATGAAAATTCAAAAAGAGTTGTGAATGCGTAATCAGACCTACAGACCCCTCATTTGTTTTTCAGCAATGATCGGAAGATTCCCCAATTATTATTTTTTGCCCTTTCCAAATTATACTTTATTTTACTCTCAACCTAACCTAAATTCGTAATTATATGTACATCTTTTTTTTTGGATCACCTTATTTCACTTATACATGTATGAAAATTAACAATTATTTACTGCTGTAACTGACGCACTGATGCTAAGGCTTTTGCAGAATATCAGCGCTTATTTCTGAAAAGTAATAAGCACAATGCTGAGTAAAGGCCTTATCCATTCAGCATTGCAAATCTAGTAGGAATTTTAATTTTTTATACCTGTTAATATGTACATGCCTGTTGCTTTTTTATATATAGCTTTTGTGTTTTTCCCTTCCTTCAGCATGTTTTGTTATTTTTTTATTTATTTTTTTTACATTATTAGTGTTTACTTCCCAATTATTGTTTGCTTTCTGAATGGATTAAATGAGTTTATTATTATTATTATTATTCCACATATTTATTTCTTGTTTAATTTTATATATTTTTCTTAATAAAATCTTATTATTATTATTATTATAAAGCGTTCCCGTGGCGCCCGCCATAATGCGTTAGAGGACAGTCAGGTTTTAGTGGGTATTCCGGCCACCTTCTGTGACCGGCGAGTCCCACACTCCCTACGCCATTGCACAAGCCCGGCGTAGGCGTGCGTAAACGCATTTCCTGACTTTAAAAAAAAAAAAAAAAAAAAAGGCAACTTTTTGTCGATATCGTCATGAACAAGATCGTTACAATTATCAAGGTGGAAGAGCAAAACAATGCAGTTGACATTTTGTAAATTCGTTATGCCTGTATTGACCGACTAGATGACACGTTGTATGGACAGAGCGTGCGCTACGCGATACTCGCGACGCAAGTATATATTGATTTCGAAGATTTACATATCCTGGTGTAGAAGGGCGTAAGAGAATCGATTTTGACGAGTGAGGCTGTCATTCGATTCATATTCGTCTCATCAATGTCTACGAAACATCAGGATAAAATAAGTCAGGATTTTTAGGTTTTCTAATTAAAATTACAGTTTTACAGCTAGTATTTTCAATATCATGTACTAAATTCTTTTCTTACTACTTATGTATGCCTATACTCAAAGGTCGGCAACGCATCTGCGATTCCTCTGGTATTGCAGATGTTGTTTTCCACCCTCTCTTATAAAAAAAAACTCCCAATTGAATAAGAGAAAGTACTAAGTAAGTAATTGACAGAGACGTCGTGGTGTGATCAATTTGCGCCCCACTGCTATATAGCTCGTATATTTAGCGAGACTATTCGCTTTATTAACCTAATGCGTATTCTACTAACATTAATTTGTCCAACGTTACATAAGCCCTATAAAGAACTAAGGGCAGCTGTACACGGATAGTTTAAATAAATACAGTGGCAATTTCGAAAGTTAAAAACACTTCTAGTGTATTTAGGCTATCGCGTAAGACATGTCTTTTAATATAATAACTGAAGTATAAACACGATCCCACCTGATTTACGAATATAGCCAACCTTGTCATTATTTTTGAAAAAAAAAAGGTAGCAATAGTAGTCTTGTATTCAGTCCTCAGCAAGATAGGAAAGCTGGGACTTAGCAGAAAGCCCTCAAAGAGTTGGTCAAGGTCAAATAAATCAAATCAATGGTGATGATTTTACAGTGTTAGATCCCGCAACAACAATATTTGTTGGGTGCACGAATTGGTCGGGTCGGCCGGTGCAATACCACGACCACACAGAAGACAGGCGTGAAGTAGAATCAATTCTGCGTTTCGTCTGATGAGTGTGGTACCGGAGGCCTAATTTTAGTCCTCTTTCCCTTCCCACCCTTTTCTTATTAGGGGAAGTGGATTTGGCGGAAGAAGGGACGCATAGTAAGGAGAAATATCCTCTTACTGTGCGTCCCCTTCTCCGTTGATTAAAGGTAGGCAACGCATCTGCATTTGCGGATGTCGGTCCGGTTGCCTCGCTATTGAAATTAAAAGTTTTCAGCTGCTAAAGTAAAGGCTCTGTTGAAATGACGTAAGTCTGGCGTCCACGGGATCTTGGTTTATGTTTTTCGCTAGATACACGCCAGCTGCTTAAGTGTGGGTTTCGACAGCTGTGACACGTTTTACCAAAGATATAGTTAGGTATGACAATGTGTTAATACTTTGGAGGCGAAATCCATAATGAAGATGTCGGTCTAGTTCGGGTACGGAGGCCCTTAATGATATAAATATACAATTAAGTAAATGGACGATAATTAGCGTATATCATTAAACAACCATGTTATCAAATTCAACGGAATTTTACCAAAATATAGTCAACCTAAATATATGATGTACTAGCTGTCGCCCGCAACTATGTCCGCACGGAATTAAAAAGCTTATTAAATAGCCTATGTGTTCTTCTAGACCTTATTCTACATGTATGCCAAATTTCAAAGAGATCCGTTGAGCCGGTAAGGAGATACCTTCAAACAAACATCCATCCATCTAAACATTCGCATTTATAATATTAGTATGATTGATATAATTTTAATGTAAAACCTAAAACGTGTAAAGAAAAATCTTTATTTAACACTTTCTCGAGACTTTATCTTTAATCTATTGGGATTAAAAAAATCCAGTAATCAATATAGACTACTAGCTTTTACCCGCGACTCCGTCCGCGCGGAATAAAAAATAGAAAACGGAGTAAAAATTATCCTATGTCCGTTTCCTGGTTCTAAGCTACCTGCCCACCAATTTTCAGTCAAATCGATTCAGCCGTTCTTGAGTTATAAATAGTGTAACTAATACGACTTTCTTTTATATATATAAACTAGCTTTTACCCGCGACTCCGTCCGCGCGGAATAAAAAATAGAAAACGGGGTAAAAATGATCCTATGTCCGTTTCCTGGTTCTAAGCTACCTGCCCACCAATTTTCAGTCAAATCAATTCAGCCGTTCTTGAGTTATAAATAGTGTAACTAACACGACTTTCTTTTATATATGTAGATACTTGATATCAGTTATAATTAAAAAAGTGACGGAGTACAATTTTAATTAGTATTTCGAGACGCTATTCATCATGACCAGTATTCGCCAGATGTCAGTGGCATGTTTTCATTAATATTTTAATTAAATATATGGAATAACTAACTGACTGACGTAATTGGAGGAACTTTTAACATGAATTTCCAAATGTTGGAACAGTAATTTATTGTTTAAAAAAATATTAACATTTTTTTTAAATCAAAAGAGCAAAAGAGTAAGCGGCCACCTGGATTCGCCGAAATGGCGAAGCGACCGCTGCCTATACACGACATTTGATCGACACAGGAACAGAATATGTTCCCCTCAATTGCGACCCCATCCGTAAAATCTTCTTTCTCTTCCCTTCCTTTCCTTATAAGATGGATGGGAAGAGAAAGAGGAGTAAAATTAAGGCCTCTGGCACGCACACTCATCAGACGTAAGACTTCCTATCCACCGCCTGTCTGTGTGGTCTTGATATTGCACCGGACGAGTCGATCCATTCGTGCAACTGAAGTTGTTGTTTCTAACGTCTACCACAAATTAATTCATAAACTTCATAATTATGTTACATTAATAGTATCAGGATAAAATGATTGTAATTATTATTACTCAGAGATCACAATTTTACAGTTCTAGATTCGAACGACGACGAATATAACAGTTAAAATGAACAATATAAGCTAAATAATATTAGTTTATTAACAACTATAACTGTGAATTACCTAAATACTTTACGACTGCAATAAAACTTCGGCACCAATAAAATATAAGTCATAAATTTCTGTTTATTGAACAAATATCATATTTTTATTACTGATTGGGAGTACGATGTCTGGGTGACGTCATTTGCTTCATTGAATGTTACAGTTACTAGTGTGTAAGGTGATTGGATGACTTACAAGTGACTGATATAAATCTCGGTTTCCATTGATGTAATCTTACTAATATAAATGCGGATGTTTGGATGGATGGATGGATGGATGTTTGAAGATATCTCAAGAATCGGATCAACGGATCTCAATAAAGGTCATAGATGTAGATCATAGTCTGGAAGAACACTTAGGCTACTTATTACATTTTTGGAACGAAGTTCCTTATCGCGCGTTGTGAAAGGGGGCTAGATGGAAAAAATTCTTACAAAAAGTTGTCACGACACTTTTTGCTATAGTAAGTATGTATGTTAAAGACGAATGAGCGCTACTTCACCATGGCAACGACGTGACAATATATAACGAAAATTCATAGAAATAAAATGTACTTCTTGTGAAGACTTAAGTTTTTTATTCATAGAATAAACATTGGTTCCTTCACTAATTAATAGAATCCTTTCTACTTTATACTTCGTTCCATCCGGGTGTCCCTTGACACCTCTCAAGTTTTTTTTATATTGGGCGTGGACGGAGTCGCGGGCGACAGCTAGTATTTGTATAAAAATACTAACTGTAGCCCGGGACTTGGTCAGTGTGGAATTAAAATAGCCCATATTAATCCATCCCAACAGCTACCTTTCATTAAAAGTTTAGTCAAAATCGGTCCAACCGTTTCGGAGATTACGGTATACAGTCGCAGACTTGCGTTTGTATACCGTACGTGTATACCTTGCGTACACGGAAATACAGACAAATGATTTATATATATTTTATTTTTTATATTTATAACATACAGACGCAGACACATTACTAACTATAAATATTATCATGTATCTTGTTTCCTAAAGAACATAAATAATAATATGTCTACCAAGGTTTTGGGCATTATTATATTTAAAAAAAGTATTTGAAATAATGTAATATTAATACAATGTTGGTAAAGATTTCTATTTTTGTTTGTCTGCAACAAATAAACTCAAAAACTACTGCATAGATTTTTAAATCTCTTTCAGTTTTATATTGTTACATTATGGCTGAGTAAGATAAGCTGACTATTGTTTTTTTATATATTATTAAAATGTTATAAAGTGAGAAGAATAATAAAAAAGTACGTTTTTGTATCTTTACATTATCGCATTACTCGTAGCAAACGAAAGTATCAGTTGTGTTGACTTTAAATCAAAGATGGCGGAAATAAACAAAGCTTACAGAATACGGAAACACTCAGTAGAATTATTGCAATATTGAAAATTGTTAGAAACATTTCTTTCTATTTGTAATTTAATGTTTTGATTGAAGTTTTCTTTTTTACGATATCAAAATAATGAACGTGTAAATTTTGAGGTTGAATTGCATTTTTCTTTTATGAATTGATCTCGTTAAAAGTTCCGCCGACGGAAAATTCAAATTTTTGCTTCTCAATTGAAGTTGCAGGGGAAATAATTTAAAAGAAATTGACAGGTGAAAATTAAAAAATTCCCACGGATTTAATTTTAAATTCAGCAATAACTTCTTTTGATGTTAATATGCTAAAGTTAATTTAAAATGGTGGTATTTGATGTATCGCTTTGGCCACAAAGAACTTTGTAGATTAAAAAAAAAAGATATTGCATTTGCGAAGGTCTATGGGCAACAGTCGCCTCTTTATTTCGACGAATCCTGGTGGAATTTTGAACGTTGGTCACCATTTGATATAAAAAAGACAGGTAAAAAATTTTTGAGAAATGCGCGGGAAAGATTGAATGATTTACAGAATGTGAAATCAGTCGTTTTTGCAGCCACAAAAACATTTATTAATCAAATGTAATAACTTGTTATTTAAATATATATTTAAAAGTTCCTTTGTTTAATAAAATTATAAAAACTAGCGTTTTTTGTATTATTGTCTAAACACAACACGCGTCTGCAGTTAATTCGAGATCACAAAAAACTGTTTCCGAAAGCTGATTTACGAGGCCATATATTAAAGTCACATGAAAAATATAGTTGGACAAATAGTTCGGAGAAAATTCGAGAACGTTTAATGTTCTATACTAAACATGTTTTCAGTTATACTTTTTTAAACATTTAATGTTATGTATTTATTTAATTATTTACTCCATGAACGGTTGTATAGTATATAGCGCGGATATGTATGTCTGTATGAATATACCCACTTCACTTTTATAGGCTTTTTCTTCAATATTAAACTATGTTTTCGTTTAATATCGATAATATACATAGTATAATTCATCTAGGTTAAATATAATACATAAAAACTAAAATATGTCATTAACAGGTGTCCCTTTAGGCAAGGTTCCGAAGATACTGGCAGCGTTCCCCCTTTGAATGGCTAGCTAGGCTAGGCTTTTTTTATATGATTATTATACATATATCTTTTTGTTTTGTTTCTTTTCATGCTATTTGAAGCTTTTGATTTAAATAGCTCATAACAATTACCTTTAAGTACTTGTCTCAGTTACCTTATTCGTGTATGTGTAAGAACTCAGTTGAGCACAAAGGAGCCAGCTGAAAACCTGCACAGGGACGGTTAAGTCCGTTCCTGTTTGCACAGAGCATGCTCCTTTTGATACATTTTTTTGTGTAAATTTATGGTATCTGTGTTAATTCTATTTTACGTGTACAATACACATTTAATGCATATGTATTTTTTTTTATGTAGTAATCTTTCCCCAGAGTTTTATAGAACTAGTGTGATTCCTTCGTGAAGTCATGATATTTCATCGGTTGATTCATCTTATTTGGTTTGATATTGGTTGTAACACATAATTATCCCTGTCATTGACGAAATAGAAATATATATTTTTAAGTGACGTTTGATAAAAATTATGTTTTTGTCACGCGATATTTTTTTTCAAATCGATCACCTAACTACTCCACAAGCATAAGAGTGTTTCGTAGAAAACAAATTAAACAAAAAAAACTTTCTTTTATTTTCAATTTATTTGTGCATCTTAACACATGTATTTTATCAAAGTGCACACCCACACTGCCTTTTATTCTGCTCTCGATAGATTTACAACACATTCATAATAATAAAACTTTCAAACAGTTGAAGATCAAACAACTTCGTGTTGTTGATGTGCAAGTTGTTGAAAGATGAAAACTTTACTTAAAACCTTTACTAAGATACTTTTAATTGTTGTGTGGGAGGTACATTGAGATAGACTATGTCTTGTTAACGCGCAATAATTCCTTTAGTGCACAACCAGTAGCGAAGAAACCAAAGCGAAAGATGTAAAATTGGGAATCATTTGGTTCGGTCTTGAAATCTATTCTGTGAACTTGGAACAAATATTTGCGACAAGCGCCTTCGTATCACTGTCGTTAAAGTTAGTATAAGATATTTGTTATACTTTACATCCGATTGGGGCATATTGCACAAATTTTAACATATTTTATCGATGATGATACGATGGCGCTTTTCACAAATATTCGTGCTAGGCCTTATTGTACGGTGTCGTTGTTATATGCAAAATAATACGACTTAAGGGAAATAATTTGTTTTAATTTCCAAAAACCACACCTAAATTGTTTTTATGGTTGTTGAGAACACGCGGAATGATTCGTGCCGAACGTATTCATTGAGTTGTCTGCATTCTGAATTTGTTTAGTATTAGATTTGTCAAATACTGTTAAAGTGAACGCAATGTATTGTGTGGTGTTTACACAGCAATAGAAGTACATCCTTTACTTCAATCGACTCATAAATATTGTTCCGGCGTGACATTAGAAGAAAACTGATTGTCATCTTTGTAATAATCGTACGAATATGTTTTTTGTACACACTTTAGACAGTTCAAAACAGTCGTGTTCATTTTTTTCTCTTAATTAACTTCTTTCCAGTAGGAAGTCCCCCTTTTAATTCACGAATAGCTGCTTCTATGTCTATTTATAAACTTTTAAATACATTTTAATGTAACCACATCCTAATGGGAGTACGTAAACATTTCGTCATATCTGCTGCTCTACTGTTTACACGTGGTTATCTTCGGTGATGTCATAACCTAAATCTTGGAACAGCGTATTAATAGCTACACTAGTGTACCATCACCTTAACTTACCTATATCATAGTTTGGTCCAACTGGAGAAGTAAAGTTTGTAAATAACCGATAATTACTTTGTTTTGTATCGTAATCGTATATTATGTTTGAAAAGTATGAATGGAGTGTGTTTGGATATGTGTATGAAAGGAATGAATTCAGATATGACAGCTGATAGAGATACACTGCCGACCCTCCATACCAAAAAGGGCATGATGAAATTTACGTAATACTGTGGCATTTTATAATTATTAAAATTGATACTTTGATATTAAAATAAAAGAATAAGTAATATAATAATTTATATTTGTTAAAGTAATTCATATTACACATTTTATTTGTTCAATATTTTATTTAATAATTTAGTTTAATATAAAATATACTCACGTTTTCTTATAAATAACTATTATATATATATATATGTGTATTTTGTGTTATTATTTACAGAATTCTTTACATAGTAAAAAAGTTACAGATACAAATAAATTAACAGAAAATATAAAGTATACTAGTAATACATTTTAAGGAAATTTAATTTACAAAGTGTTCAAAATAAATAAAATATAAATTAATATTCTATTTCACAATTTGAAGATTTACAAAATAATTACACTGGATTACAGCATGTCTGTTGCATGAGATTTTTTACATGAATCTGAATAGTTTTTCCAGGCTGATTTCAAAAATATATGCCGTTTTTATGAAGCAGCTCTAGTTTTGGAGTTACGAAGTGACAGGGTTTTTCATTGAAAATGCACATAGTTTAAGTATAAAAAATTTATTAAATATATTTATTCCGAACAAAATTTCCTTTTTTTTTGGATTATCTAGAGTGAGATGTATTAGGAGTACTATTTTGGATGCTTCAACAACAATCAGCCATCATATGTTCATTCCAGTACCCCTGATATCACTCCTCCATAGTGCGAATATCCTTGTGAAAGCGCTCTCCTTGTTCCTCGCTCAGGTCACCGAGATTTTCAGGAAAATAGTCAAGATGGCTGTGAAGGTAGTGAAGCTTGATACTCGTGTTGCATCCAAGCCGCTGGAAGTGTATCAGCAACTGTTAAACGTGCTGAATGTAGCCGTCAGAAATCCTAGTGCCCAAAAATTTTCTCACTGCCCAAGCAAACTCTTCCCATCCACATTTCTCGACAGCCGTCATATGGTTGATAATTTTTTTTATCATCTATCAACTTCCTGATTTGTGGGCCATCGAAAATACCACCTTTGATTTTCTCACTACTCAATTTTGGAAACACTTTCAATGTATTTGAAACATTCGCCATCTTTGTTAAGAGCTTTTACGAACTGTTTTATCAACCCCAGTTTTATATGCATGCTGTGATGTTGATGTGTCACTAATACTCAAGACTGTTCGTATGGCAGATTTTAAGTTTGGATATATCCACTTAGAGCAATTTTTGTGGTTTATTTCTATGATTTTCGTTAAACAGAAATAACAGTCATCATGATGTTTGGATGGTTCACGTCAAATCATAGGAGCTTTGTACTTAAAAGTGGGTCTTTTTTTGTTTCCCCACAGTCGCAAAGATTCAACACAACTTTTGCATACCAAACTTGGTATCCAAGGTTTGGCGTTTGACGGCAATGGAAACCAAAAGTAGTCGAAGTATGCCTTTTTCACAAAGTCCGACACATTTAAACGAAATTTTTGGAACAAATATTCTCCACAAATAACACAAAAACAATCAGGATTATTAAACACGTCCTTCTTGAGGAAGACATAATGAAATTTATAAAGGAACTAGTTAATTACACTGCTATGGATAGAAACAACCGACTACTTATGTAAATTTAAGACGGTACCTGTATCTCACTAACTAGAGCTGCTACAAAAAATCTGAGGATAGATTTGAAATCAGCGCACCCAAATTAGTAAACAACAGTAGAAAAACTTCATGCAACAAAAAAAAAGTTTGATTTTGTTGTCCTGTGTTATCTATTTATATTCTGGTATTTAAAGAGAAGATAATTACATGTTCGTGAAAAGTATATAAGTAAAAACTACAAGGCAAAAAAATAAATACAATAAAGTAATTATTTCTAAGGGCTCCGCAGTTTTCACCAGTTTTTACCATCACTCGCTTGAGTCTAAAATACTTTTCAATTTATGTAAAGAAAATCAGTGTTAAAAACAAAAAAAAAACTTTAAATGTGTAAAATTTCGTTGATGTTTTTATAAAAAATATAGTATATTTATAAATACAATTAGTTTTTCCATATACGTACAATATTAATTTTATCTACTTCAGTGAATTTCCAGTGTAATAGCACAAGTATAAAAACATATTTTCATCCCTCTCATTCACTGAAAAAACAGATATCAACATATGCGTTCTTATCCCTCTCGTAGGGTAGGTGCACCAGGTTTCGTCCACCAAACCGATCTATCTCACAAAACAGACCTAATATGTGTTTATGTATATGTTATGACAGTGAAAACTCACATCTCTAGCCTAATATAAAAACGACTAGCGGTTGAAATAAATTTTCCACCTCAAACCTTTTTTTGCATATCTGAGATATTTTTAATTAACATTTTGTTAGAGACAAAAATCAACACTGTGCCGGTGTATCGGCGCAGCACTAGACATGTCAAATATCTAACAGACTGTTGAGGGTAGTCTCACAAAAGGTTTTATAAGGAAGCGTGCGCTGCTGCTCGAGGCAGTCTCTCTCCATCCGTCATTGCGGAACGTCTGACATTCTTGTTACATTTTTGTTTACTTACGTTCGGTTTGAATTTATACTATTGCGAGGATTATTTAGAAGTAGAGTTAAATTCACTATTTCGCTGTTAGTTTATTTCTTTTAAAATACTTTTGCATCAAATATCTAACATCAGAAGTGGGATAGGATCCGCGTGATTCTATCCACTTTGCTCACTCTGTGGTTGTGTTTGTATTTTCGTGAAAATAAAGGCTAAGAGAAAAATGTCAGAACGTTACCGTGATAATCGTTAATAAAACTTTTATTTCAGACACATGATTAATAAAAGAAAATCAAAGATTGCCTATGGGGCGTATGTTTAGCCTCAGGGCGTATATGTTGCCTCCGGGCGTATGTTTTGCCTATGGGGCGTATGATTAATAAAACTTTTATTTCAGACACATGATTGATAAAAGAAAATCAAAGATTGCCTATGGGGCGTATGTTTAGCCTCAGGGCGTATATGTTGCCTCCGGGCGTATGTTTTGCCTATGGGGCGTATGATTAATAAAACTTTTATTTCAGACACATGATTGATAAAAGAAAATCAAAGATTGCCTATGGGGCGTATGTTTAGCCTCAGGGCGTATATGTTGCCTCCGGGCGTATGTTTTGCCTATGGGGCGTATGATTAATAAAACTTTTATTTCAGACACATGATTGATAAAAGAAAATCAAAGATTGCCTATGGGGCGTATGTTTAGCCTCAGGGCGTATATGTTGCCTCCGGGCGTATGTTTTGCCTATGGGGCGTATGATTAATAAAACTTTTATTTCAGACACATGATTGATAAAAGAAAATCAAAGATTGCCTATGAGGCGTATGTTTAGCCTCCGGGCGTATGTTTAATAACAATTATTATTAGTTTTATTTCAGATACATGGTTGATACAAAATGTGCTATATGTTTTGCCTACGGGGCTAAGTTGTGCCTACGGGGCTATATGTTTGCCTACGGGGCTATATGTTTGCCTCCGGGCTGTGTTTTGCCTACGGGGCTATATGTTTTGCCTACGGGGCTAAGTTGTGCCTACGGGGCTATATGTTTTGCCTACGGGGCTATATGTTTTGCCTACGGGGCTAAGTTGTGCCTACGGGGCTATATGTTTGCCTACGGGGCTATATGTTTTGCCTACGGGGCTGTATGTTTGCCTACGGGGCTATATGTTTGCCTACGGGGCTATATTTTCTGCCTACGGGGCTGATTTGCTTTTAGGTCCTTTTTCTTGGAGGTGTTCTGGCTCTTCATGGCGCTTGGGACAGCGTGTAAAACGATGCAGCAAGGATCAATACTCCTTCGAGGACGAAGGAAATGCAGGATGGCCGAACTGTTAGAGACAAAAATCAACACTGTGCCGGTGTATCGGCGCAGCACTAGACATGTCAAATATCTAACAGACTGTTGAGGGTAGTCTCACAAAAGGTTTTATAAGGAAGCGTGCGCTGCTGCTCGAGGCAGTCTCTCTCCATCCGTCATTGCGGAACGTCTGACATTCTTGTTACATTTTTGTTTACTTACGTTCGGTTTGAATTTATACTATTGCGAGGATTATTTAGAAGTAGAGTTAAATTCACTATTTCGCTGTTAGTTTATTTCTTTTAAAATACTTTTGCATCAAATATCTAACAATTTTTAATCCAATTTAAAGATTTCAATGACAATTTTTAATTAAATAATTTTTTTACATAAGAAAGGAGGTCGTATAGATTTTAATTTAAATGTAGATTTTGTCCAATGTACACTGAGGAAATTTATCCCAGCAAAAGATCTCCGAAGGTTTTATTTTTCACCTCACTTTTGTGCTTAAGATTAGGTTACCTACTGGTTACATATCTATGTGCAAACATTTGTTATCTAAAGTACAGTTTCATTGGTACAAGTTCTTGGACCATTGACTAGAGAATATCTACTCGAAGTACCATTCCTACTCGAAACGACACTCCTGATGAATAACTCTTTAAAAGTTTCACGAAACTGTCTCGACATACCACAATATATAGCGAAATTTATCGGATACGATGCCATGATAAAGAAATTTGTTATTAATATAAGAATATTAGCTATACGATAGTCTAAGAATTCAACGATAGTACTTGATATTATATGTAATATAGTTACAACAGCTAATGGTATTTCTACAACCAAGAAAACTGTTACCACTACTATTAACATGAGAGTTGTACAGTTTGAATCTCGTAGTTTTTTACATTCGTTTTTAGGATTCTCTTTGAATAGTCTACGTCGATTCATTTGTGCTTGTCTCATAGCTTTGAAGAGTAGTACATTTAGTACAACCAATGAAGTACAAGGTACTAAATGAACGAATATAACTCTGAATCCAAAATATGTACTGAAGTATGCGTCTAGAGATACTTTGTTCACCCATGGAGAGAATTCAACCTGTGAACAAAAATATATTTTTATTACTCACTCATTAAATTAAAGGTAGGTATAGACTAGAGTATTTACTTGTAACAACACAACAAGCCGCTCTATGATATGTTGTTGTGCAGCACCCTTTCACGAACCAGACGTGCTTTGGAAACTATGTTTTTACCTGTATCATATCATTTGTTAAAACGTTACATTACATAGAAATACTTGAGAAATTGCTCTAGTGTATATTCACCTTAAAATGAAAGTACAATTTTATTATAACTACAGTAATTGAATTAATGAAATAAAAAGTAAATATGAGTTTTACGGCAGCGAATGTGTAATTCCACTTCTCTGATACTTGTACCACCTATCAGTGGTCAGAATCTATTTGTCTTACCCGAATCACCGTAATATTGACTTAAATTTTTTTATCCGTCTTAAAATATGAGGTCGTAGTATTTCTTTCGATTTATTTTTATCATTCTTTAGTTAGTTTAAGTCGGTGTAATATTAAAGGTCAACATACACGGTCTAGCAGTTAATTGCCGTACACGAATGGTAACTATATGCCGACTGCTTGAAATAGTCCGTGTATGTTACAGAAGGAAAGAAGAAATGACTTACTCATTTAATTCATATTTATTTATTAAAGAAATAATATGCCTAACTATCTAATTCGCCATGGTTCTTTATATATATAAAACAACAGTTATAGGCTAACCAAGAATATTAAAAACCTAGTAATAAGCGTTTCAATCGTCTTTATTACATCGCTTACTAATGTGCGCACAAAAATTATTTTTTTATTTTTTCGCAATGTGTTTTTTTGTATTCCTGGTTTTATGGTATTTTAACATTTTTATACAATAAATAACTATGCAAAAGATTTCATCAGAAAGCTTATATTGATTTTATAAGTAAAATATTTTAATGAAAAACAATAACTACTTTTATATTAAACTTTTTTTCTCTATAGAATATATTTTAGTGTACAAAATTTACAATTGTTACAAATATATACATATTTAATAATAATTTTACTCAAATAATTTATATAAATTTAAATTATGATAAAAATTCGGTACTTTTTCTAAATGAGGGCTCTTCATTTAAAGGCTAAGTGATCAATCAATCATAGATAATAAAAATCACTATTTTTTTTTAATTATCTAATCAATATTAATGATTTCGTGACCACGAAGCCGAAAAAGTACCGATTTATTAATAAATTATTGAAACACTTCTATTTCGTAATTATTATTAATATTATAAACTCTAATATACATAAAAAGCTTATTACAATAGTTATTACAAGTAGGTTTAACTGCTAGAAAAATAAAGTCACGTCAACTAATCAAGCAATAGATTGTCACTAGTGTCGCGGTTAGTGTTGCCAGTAAAAACATATCAGGGATACGGTGTAGATGACATTTAAGACAAGATGGATACTTTAATTCCATTTTTGCCCATCAGGGCCAACTTTGTACACTTTTTGCCAAAATATTCGATCGAAATGTTACCTTAGCATTTATAAATCCACTAAATCGTATTATTATTTATTTTCAGTAATTAATTTCATTTGTTTTAATTATGTTTTTAGTAATGTAAAAAAAATGGCAAACTTTATTATTAAAACATCGCAAGTAAATTAAATGTACAATATTAAACAAAATGATATGTCTACTAAGATACAAATTACCTCTAAAATACTAAAATCGTGTGTTTCCATTGATTAAGCAACACAAAAAAACATATCATCCCTTATCTTTGATAACAGACATGATATGTTTTAATGTAGTTTCGTTGATGTAAACTAACGGTAATTAAAGTACAGTCTCGTTAGTACAAGTTCGAGGTCCGTTCACTAAAGAATATCTACTGGAACCTCCATTTCTACTAGTAACCGCTCCTCTAATAAAAAGCTCTTTAAAAGTCTCACGAAATTGTCGCGACATGCCGCAGTAAATCGCAAAATTAATAGGATAAGAGACAATAATAAAGAAATTAGTGACTAGAATTAATATATTCGCAATATGGTAGTCCAAGAAATCAACTATAGTACTAGATATTATATGTAAAATAGTTACCACAGCTACTGGTATTTCAACTAAAAGGAAAACCGTTACAACAACGATTAGCATTAATGTTGTACAATTGGAATCTCGTAATCTTTTACATTCAGATTTTCTATTCTCTTTAAATAATTTCTGTCTATTTATCTGAGCGGCTTTCATTGCTCTAAACAGTAAAACGTTGAGAACGACTAGTGATGTACAAGGTATCAAATGTACGAATAAAACTCGAAATCCGAAATACGTTATGAAATAACCGTCGAGCGATAATGCGTGAACCCACGGCGCCATCTCTATCTGAAATACGAAAACATTTTTTAGAATTATATCATCAAAAAAAGCACACATTGAGTTAGTACACACACGGGTTTGCTTGCAAACATAGATAAGTGTCTGTAGTCATAATAGCATTTTGTGTAAAAGCAGACAAGTTTATATATATTTAATTTATACATAATTTATTACAGTGATAAATATTTAGGCCTCTTTTATACTTGTATAAAATAAGTTTTCAGAACAGAAAATGTATGCAGATTTTATAAATGTAGACTAGATGACGTCTGCCACTCGACTGCCGTCGGAATTGGAAAAACAATCTTAATTAGACTATGCTCTATATCTATGTCAAATTTTATCGAGATCCGCCGAGCAGTTTTAGAGATAGCCAAATATTGGCATTTAAAATGGGATTTTAACAAGCTATATATATTTAACTAGCTTTTACCCGCGACTCCGTCCGCGCGGAACAAAAAATAGAAAACGGGGTAAAAATTATCCTATGTCCGTTTCCTGGTTCTAAGCTACCTGCCCACCAATTTTCAGTCAAATCGATTCAGCCGTTCTTGAGTTATAAACAGTGTAAGTAACACGACTTTCTTTTATATATATAGATTACATAATACGTATATATTTTTAATAAAAGTATTATGTTTTAAAGTACATAGACATATATTAGTGCATAACAGTAAAGCGAAAGCTATATGTTGATATGTGTTATATTATTTAAGCGAAAACATTCAATGGCACATATAATTTGTTAATTCACTTTTAAAAATCGTAAAGAATTGACTTACGTTTTTATTTTATAACACTCTCAATATTTTCACTACTGATTTCAGAATTTTTCATGTATTTTTAATGGAACAGATCTAAGTTTTTTTTATACTAATGCTACATGTGCTTATATTAATATTGTTGATGTAAGAAAAATCTATATTGCAATAAATTTACTAAAATTTGCATTTTGAATGAATGTAGACTATCACGAGGGTAATATTTATTACTTGTATGTATGTATTTCTGAACATAATATCCTGTAGCCTAAACGGATTTTGAAACATTGGATTCGTATCCATTGTAGTAGCTTATTTTTAGCCAACTTCAAAAAGAAGGAGGTTATTTTAACAGTAACACGACTCGGCAAGCGAGTTAGCCCCTTCGTACACAAGGGAACGTAAATCTTCGAAACTAAAATTGTATCCTTGTGCGAGTATCGCGTGGCCGAACACAAAGTCCTCCGTACACAATGTGAATAGAATGCTCTACGCGCGTCGTCTATTCGGTCAGTAAAGGCATAGCGATTACATGTCAACTGTATTGATTTGTTCTGCTATCTTGAATATCGCAGCTACTTTTTTCACGACGATTTAGACAATTAGGTTACCAGCAATTGTTTTTGGTCATGAAAGATGTAGTTGAAGGACTAAAATCACCGGTTTTCGAAGATTTACGTTGCTTTTGTCAGAAGACCGTTAACCTTTATACGAAAAAAATATTGTATTAACTAAAAAAATCTGTGTTCACATGTACCAACGTTTCATACATTACTTGATATGAAATGAACTTTTTATTTGAATAAACAATGTTGATATCATACCCTGCAGACTTCCTCGAAGTGACCACGCCATACAGTGATATGCGGGACATATTGACGATCTAGGAAGCGAGGAAGTTGATGTAAGAAGGCCGCAATACCGATGTAGATCAGACACTTCATCACCCTCGGCATTGTGCACCTGAGGAAAAATACCATTTAGTACATAACCAAACATGTTAATTCACACTGGGCCACTTTGGACGACTAATGTCTCGTGAACCTTAACTTAGGTTAGGCTTGATTTGTTAACAGGTCATGGACTTCCATTTAAATGCTTTTAATAAGCAGCGTAGATGTGCAGAAAAAAAACATTTCTCTATCTCTCCTTCCCTAGCCAAATCAGCTTTCCCCATCACATCTTATTATACGTAAATGTTTTACACTATAATTAAACTGAATAAAATGTAGAGGAAAACCAAGAAAGGGAAATTAAATCCGTAGATAATTTGTTTCAAAGTCGTTATTCAGAAAATGTTTTGTTTGATACTTTCGTATCGAAAATACAATAGAAACTTTCCTCATATCCTCTTCTCGTAAGAATAGATCGTTACGTGAAACAAGTAAAAATGTCGACCCGCACTTGAAAGACACGTGATATATTTTAGGGTTGACCGTTTAAGGGTTTTGAATTTGGTACATTGTAAAACCTATTCCTAATGCTACAATGCTATTGGCATAAAGAAATACATTCGACAATAAAGAACAAGAACTGATTGAATTCTCTAATTAAATTCTTTATTTAAAAAGAAAAAAAAAATAAACCTAAACTATCTTTCTTTTATGCCTGCGATGATGTTATTCAAGATGTGATAAATATTAACATTACAAAGAATTTCCCACTTCGTATCAATTCCATATTCATGGAGCGACTGATAATGATGGAGTTTTTGGAACCATCTTTATTTATCAAGGAATTATTTTGACAAATTCTTTTTCCCGTGATCGTAGTTATCGTTAAACTGTAGTACTCTTTGTGATGTTACATTATTTACTACACTTCCATACATCTCTATCAGCTGTCATCTGAATTGACTCTCTTCTTACGCATATATTCGTTCACACAATCCATCCATACTTTATGTGGTCTTCCTCTGACTTCTGTAGTCTTCCTATTGATCTAAGAATCCTAGGAAATATTCATATGGTGATATAAATAAAAAATTGTATTGTGTTAAACTTTGGTTCAAAGAGTAATTTCTTGTGTAAAGTTTTCACTAAAAAAAATCTAATTTAATTGCTTTGGCTAATTTTAAAAACTGTTAGTTTTACTATTTATCGCTAGGTATTTTTCTGGAAAGACTTCCGAACAAAAGTACAGTCACCGTCGTTCGCGGTGTTCCACCTTAAAGGCGACATTGTTTGAATGTCTTGTGCGCCTTGAGGTAGTAAAGGTCCGTAATTATAGTAATTATTTAATTTTCTATTTTGACCACATCGGTAGCGTCCTAATTGATTTATTTATCAGGAGTGGTGGTGTTCAGATTCCTTACGAGATATAAGGATTTTTTAACAATAACACTGCAAATAAAGGCCACTGTACAAGTTGATACCAATCAAAAACATCTTAAATTCCAAACATTTTCGAGGGCAGTTAATTAATTTCGTGTTAAGACGATATTGGTACGGATTCTGTTTGTCGAGAACACGCCGTCTTTTAACAAGTCTACTGTTAACGTTTTATGGCTTATAAACGAGTAAATCGGCATAGGCTTTTGATCTTTCAACGCTTACTGGTTTAATGATTGATTTAATGTTATCCAAGAGGAAAAGTTTGAGGTTTTTTGTGTTTATTCCAGCGAATCTAAAGCGTTATTTCATTTGGGAATATGTAATCGTCTTAAATTAAAGTACAGTAGTCTTTTTTGCCGTGTTCGAAGCAATAACCATTTCAAACACTTGTAAGGCTTGAATGAATTTGAATTTGTAAAACACACTATACAAGAGTATTGTGGTAACTACGTATGCGTTGAAAGTCGTAAAATCGTACCATTGCTACGTGAAATACGTCACGGATATGTTTTTTCTGACCGAAGTTTTATTGCGTATCATAAAATGTTACTGCTTTCTAAGCGATGGGATAGAGAATGCTTTTAGTTTTTGCTGAAATTGTATCTGAACTCGTTATCATTAGTCGATACCAAGAATAATTGGATCAGAATTATAGGTTTATTTGAGGACTGTAGTGTGTTGTTTTACGACGTTTTTTCACTATCGAAATACGTACTAGAAAACATTTTGTTATCGCTTTCCCTTACCTTGAGATACTGAGGTTATTATAAAAAGTAAAAACTATTTTTATAATGAACTAGCTGTTACGCACGGATTGGTTCATGCGGAATTAAAAAAAGCAGAAAATATAGACTACTAGCTGGCGCCTGCGACTCCGTCGCGCGGAATTAAATAATACTTGACAAGTAACCTATGTGCTCTATCAAACTATGTTCCATATCTGTGCCAAATTTTATCAAGATCCGCTGAGCCGTTCCAGATATACCTTCAAACAAACATCCATCCATCTAAACTTTCGCATTTATAATATCTATATATATAAAAGAAAGTCATGTTAGTTACACTCAAGAACGGCTGAATCGATTTGACTGAAAATTGACCACTACGACTTAGGGTCCTTCAAGAAGCGAGCGTATCACCATCTCAAAGGTCGGCAACGCATTTGCGATTCCTCTGGTATTGCAGATGTCCATGGGCGTCGATGAACACCTTGGTGTTCCCGCTGCTCGTTTGCCCCCTTCTCTTATAAAAAAAAAAATGGTGGGCAGGTAGCTTAGAACCAGGAAACGGACATATATAATTTTTACCCCGTTTTCTATTTTTTTATTCCGCGCGGACGGAGTCGCGGGTAAAAGCTAGTATTATATAGTATAATACCAACCGGGCATAGTGCGGCTGGCTACCAATAGTGAAGGAATTTTTCAAATTGGTTCAGTAGTTTCGAAGCCTATTCAATACAAACAAACTATCAAATCTTGCCTTTTTATAGTATTATTATTATAGATAAACCACGTGGATTCAAAATATAGAGTAACAAACTACTAACATGTACAATATCTATGTGGACCGCAAACTTTAGCCGCAGCTAGCCTGTTAACAAGTACTAAATAAACGTGTGAACTGAACAAGCGAATGAGTGCTCTCGTTTCGTTGTTTAATATTTCGTTTATATTTTTATTGTTTAATTTATATCCTTTGGTTATGCTCACTTCGCCATCAATTATAGGGACTAGGATCTCATAACTTTGCAATAAAAACAAAAATTTTGTTCGTTTCGACTACCTTTTAACAGTTGTAGACGCCAGGCTGAACAATATTTATTTCACGAATGTGAAACCGACTCAAACGTTGCCATATCACGACCACACATAAAACACGATTCAAGTGGTCAGTCAAGTACAGTCCGATGAGTGCGTACCGAAGTCTTTATTTTGGTCCTCTTTCGCTTCCCATTATTTTCTTATAATGAAAGGATATGAATAGGTTTGACAGAGGAGGGGAATTATAAGAAGAGGAAATATTCTTTTTACGTGCATTCTCTCCTACGTTGATTAAAAGTAGGCAACGCATTTGCATTTGCTGATGTCTATGGGCAGCGGTCGCTTCGCTATTTCGGCGAATTCAGGTGGCCGCTTGATCGTTTACTATTTTATAATAATTAAAAATATTCATCACTAAGTTATCAGTGAAATCTTATGATGATGCGAGCTAGTTAACAAGGTAACATAATAAAATGTAGAGCAATAAATTTTACTGTGTTCCAAATATACGTATGTTTGAATTCCAACTTTTAGTTGATTAAAGACTTGATATTTGAAACTAGGTTACTGGTTTCCGCTTCAATCAATCACAGCTCTGTGAAGAAGTTTCCGATACACGCATTAATTTATAGAAAAATAGAGCGCGAGAAAAAATAATTAAAGTGTACGAGTCCGTTATTGATGCGCTCTATGATTGATTTTAAATGAGGTTTTGATTAATTTCTGCCAAACGATTGCCAAATGTGTTTGCGTATTGAACATATACGTTGGAAGAATTTCTATTATTCTGGGTTAATATCATTAATTTTAATAAATTGTTATGTTATTTGATATAATAAAATATTTGTAAATGTTACGTAAATATAATGTCATCTGTATTATTATAGATAGCTTTTGTCTGTCACTTTGTCTGTGGGGAATCTTCATCATCATCAGCACACAACTCACCCAGCGAGGGGCTCGGAGCCCTCCATAAATTAGGGGTGACTAGGCCATGGTCAACCACGCTGGCCGAGTGCGGGTTGACTTCACACATATCACTGAATTTCTTCTCAGATAGCAGGTTGCATCAGGATGTTTTCCTTCATCGTAAGAATATCGAGTAAATATGTAAATCGTAAATTGAAAAACACATCGGTACATGGCGGGATTCGGACCCAGGACCTACAGATTGCATGTCAAGTGCTTAATTCTTGAGCCGCCGACGCTTTAGTAAGATTTAAATTATGTATTTTTTAATAATATAAAGATTATAAAAACAATGTGAGATAAATGAAAAAGTTATTTTTTTTTGACTAATAAAATAGCTTAAAATCTAATTTTTAAATTAAGTGATAAGGATAGGTAATAAGTATCGTACAAAACAATTAATTAAGAACGACTTAACTGACATGTGATCTTCCGGTGACGTCACCGACTAGTTTCCTTATTATAATGTCTCATGAAAGTTTAAATAATTTAATCGTACAAATCGATTAAAATGTAGTATTTCTATTTATTACGCACACACAACGGTATGTATAAGGATTCATTGGGGAATAAATAAACAGAATTAATTCTCATAAACAAGCCAAGTCGGATACATTAACATAAACATTTTTATGATGTTATTACAAGCCAGGATCTGCGAAATAAAACCAACTGGCTTACAAACATGTGAGGAAAATGTTTTGGATAAACATTAAACGAAATTTTTAACTGCTTCAAGGAAATTCTTTAGTCATCGAATTTATTTCATGGAAAAATTATTTGCATATTTATTTAAGACTTAACACGTTTAACATTTTTGATGAAATTTTAATGTAAATATTGAATGAGAAAGGTTTTTTAAACGATTTATTTTCTTTATGTAAATACTAGCTTTTACCCGCGACTCCGTCCGCGCAGAATAAAAAAAAAAGAAAACGGGGTAAAAATTATCCTATGTCCTATTCCTGGTTCTAAGCTACCTGCCCACCAATTTTCAGTCAAATCGATTCAGCCGTTCTTGAGTTATAAATGGTGTAACTAACACAACTTTCTTTTATATACGAGTATATAGATATAGATTAATAACGTATCGTACGTACGTAACTGACAAGGATGTTTGACCCGGTGGGTATAAGTCTAACTAATTTATGACACCCCACTAGCGCCACCTTGTCAATGTCAAAAAAGTGTCACGAGATTTTTGTTGTACTATAGCTGACTTGTTTTTTTTTTTTATTGAAATTTTGTCAAAAAATTGTATCAAAAAATAAGAAAGGAAGACAGACAAAATCGCGGTTAGTTCTGTCATAAAATATACAAAACCTAAAAGAAAAAAAAACACAGGACAGTTACAGAAAAACAAGGATTTTGTTACACTTTTTTAGTATTGGCAGGATGGCGCTAGCTGCTGTTATAATTTAGTTTGACTTATGCCTAGCGGGTTGGATAACTGTATAAACCAACAACGATATCTCACCTGGTGGGCATGAGTCAAAGTAATTTATGATAACTCAGTAGCGCCCCCTGTCAACGTCAAAAAGGTGCCACAAGAACCTTTTCTTGTAGTGTAGCTGTCATGTCATGTTTTTGGAACGAAGTTCCTTATCGCGCGTTGTGAAAGGGGGCTAGACGGAAAAAATTCTTACGAAAAGTTGTCACGACACTTTTTGCTATAGTAAGTATGTTAACGACGAATGAGCGCTACTTCACCATGGCAACGACGTGACAATATATAACGAAAATTCATAGAAATAAAATGTACTTCTTGTGAAGACTTAAGTTTTTTATTCATTGAATAAACATTGGTTCCTTCACTGATTAATCGAAAGGATCTTCGTTCCATCCGGGTGTCTGACACCTCTCAAGTTTTTTTTCTTTTATGCCATTCTCTATGGCCATGTAGGTTTTATATATGTTCTGACGGAATAAACCGCGACAGCAGCGCCTCTTTTATCGGCTCAGATATCTTTTTTTGATTATAGTCTATCCACGAGTTTCATGTTACCAACATATTTCTATGGAAAGTGTTTAAAAATGTCTTTTAACATGCAGTTGGCAGCAAAGGTGAATGACTCTACTAGATGTTACATTAATAACCGTATAGATAATTTTGGCACAACTTACTCCATGTTCTTAGATATATCTCTATAATTTATGGCCACGTTGTAATCTCGATGCAATTTCTGTATACGCGTGCGTCATAGTAGCACTTAACAGACGATATCAGTTGGATATCACTAATGTTTGGTCCCATAACTCTTATCAATGTACAAACAAAGCTCCAAATTTTTCGATAATGGTGCAGGAGTTAATTAATTTTGGGCATTCGCTATTGAATATAATATTGTTTATAAATACAATAGCAATTTATTTGAAACAATATACTTATCTTTATGACATTCTGGTAATGAATACGAATTGAATGACGTATGACGCAATATCAGCCAAGCTATTTAGGCTACATGTCTTAATGGAACATATATATTAATGATTAGCTGTCGCCCGCGACTCTGTCCGCTCGAAAAAAAAAACTTAATAAGTAGTCTATGTGTTCTGCCAGACTATGTTCTACATATGTACCAAATTTTATCAACATCCGTTTAGCCGTTCTGGAGATACCTTCAAACAAACATCCATCCATCCATCCATCCAAACATTCGCATTTATTTATTTTATTCGATTTTTAAGTGTAAGATAACGTTAGAAAATCGATTGCTATGCTAATACAAGTAACCTTTACCTTTAGTAAAATTAAATGAGAGAAAAAAATCAGCGCAGAAAAAACAAAGCGTGTAAAGCCTCGTTTACGTAATTGTATTACTAGTGTGACATGTTTGAAAAAATTATATTTAACATTAACGAAATAAAAATAATAGACCCCCAAAATAAACATTCCCGATCTCCTGTCAATCTGTCAGTTTCAGTTTGCTGAATCATAAAATATGTGAAAAGTTTTCCTTGTTTACTTTTTTTTTGGAGCGAATTTGTTTCGCTTGAATTAAGCCAGTGAGCAATTTTATGATTATTTTGTAATATTAGAAAGTAAATGAAAAAGTATATTAGGATAACAGAAAGTAATTTTTTTTAAATTATACATTAAACAACTAAATCTTTTTTTGTGAGTATTTATATTTGGTTGTTTTAGTTCTATTATGTAGGAACAATATCCGCACAACGATTATATTCGGATCGATCTTCTGGATCGAATATAGATTTCTATGTTATTAGGCAAAGAGTATGCCCTACAAAATAATGCTTCATATTGCAAGTAGCTGTGTAAAATACACGTTACATTAATAGTATTATTCGAAGTTTACATTCACAATATACAGTCTCGTTAATGCCGGGCCTTGTGTAAACGTTCTAAAGCGCACGATCTTATAATTCACTTAATACGTCGCTCCAGAATATTGACATTCTGTATCTTCATCTTAATAGATTTTAGGATGTTTATTTTGAAAGGTCGTGAATTCACTACGTATATAGAGTTGCAAAATGAATTATAGTATTATCGAAGTAAAGAAAACAGATATTAATTTAACTATTATTTATTTATTTATTTATAAAATAATGATAACCTAAAATAGAACTATGTCCCACAAAATTATATAAAATAATTTGACTGTGGGATCAAAAATTTTAATAAAATAAAAGTAAATAAGTTGTGATAAATAAAATTAAAATAAATTTAAAGAAAGTATAATTAAATCAGTAATGAGATAATATATGAGTATATATGTGATAATGATCGGTTTTGCTATGCTTTTAATTTGGTATTTATAAATACGTACTTTATTTTCTATTTGAAAACATGTTCATGTATTCAGAATTTTGTAACAACCTGTATATGTGAGACTGTACATGATTAATATTGCTTTAAAATATGCCATGCTATGCTTTGCGTTATGCTATGGTGAAGTATTTGTGATCACTATATATTTGTGAACACGCTGTATGTGTAATGTACTTACCAAGTCCTTGCGACGGGTGCGTGGCAGACGTAGATGTATCGCTGCACGGCCAACGCGAGTGTCAACCAGATGCTGGCTGTGTGGAACATCGCTGGTATCACCTGTACAGTACATATTGAATTTTATAGTTTAAGAGCTTAAAACTATAGAACTTTAACTTGATATTCAGCCTCTATTGAAAGGATAATCTGGTGAAATTTCGGCTTTACTAAAATTATATAAGTTTGACGACCACGGGATCTTAGTCTATAATGCAATAAATTCAATTTTAATTTTTTATGTTCATTCGACGGTGTTCCATTTTCAAAAATTGAAATCGACATTAAATTTCTTGCAAGTTCGCATTTTCGAGAATAGCAAAATCGATTTGTAAGTGAGTGAACAACTCTACTCGAATGCCATTTATTTCCTCCGCGTTTCACAGACAACGTGTTTCCACGAAGGAAATTGTGCAGTTTGAAAACGTTTCGCTGACGTGAGCGGGAACTGAGCACGTAAAGGAGGCCAGTGTTTGTGCTAACATACTCCCTTTGACACGGAATATTCGAAATTTAAATCGATTAGACTGAAAGCACTGGCCACTACAAACGAAATATTGTTATTTTTTTTGTTTTGACTGACAGTTTTTATGGTTGGTCTGTTCAATTGTGATCTATCTGTTTTTGTATACGTAGAAGTTAACCAAAGCTTAATTGTGTTAAATAAAATCTATATTTAAGTCACTATCTTTCTTTATGAGACTTCTTCTATTAAAAAGAAAACACAAAATATTCCTTGACATTCTTCAATCAAATCTTATCTGTATTGACGGTAAAACTTTATCTTTACGTATTCTTCAAAAGTAATTAAGGTAGATAAAAGTTGGAAAACTATTCGACGATAAGAAAAAGTTAAATGGCTATGAAAGGAACTAGAAAAACTTTTTGCTGTCACTCTAAAGGTTTCTTCTAGTATATTTACTACAAAGAAATTTAGTTAGTAAATTGTTTAGAATAAATTATCACTATTTAATTACACTTAACATCAGAACTAAGTAGTACAGGTTTTAAAATCCTAATTACGCCTAAAATGTTAAAATTTTGGGAATTGCAAAAGTGTACTATTTATTTTGGACGTTGAGTATACGACTTAAACATTCAATTCTAGACTGTAATGTCATCTTAAGCTTTATGTTTCTTATATTGATTAGTCTAATGAAATTTGTTTGATTTAACTACATTAACGGTGTAGTAGGGGAGATAGGGGAAAGTTGGGCTTTTGGGCGACATGGGCACCCACTGTTATTCCAAATTAAAATACAGATTTTTTATTCTTTTTAGCCGACTTCAAAAAGAAGGAGGTTATCAATTCGACTGTATTTTTTTTTTATGTGTGTTACCGCAAACTCCGCCCCTGGTGGTCCGATTTTGATGAAAAATATTTTAATCGAAAGGAAGTGCTTGCAGGTGGGTCCCATTTTTTTGTTTTTTTTTTTAAATAACTAGAAGACTAGTAGATTTTGAATATAGCTTCAAAATTTGTTGCGAAAATTAGAGACAGAAGCATATATCTATCTTTTATAGTTTTCTCACAATAACCATTTTTTTATTCTGGTCTATTTTCTCTACCGGTTATACTAGAGTAATCAAAGACAATAAATGTCAGCCAGGTATTTTTATAAAAACAGGCGTTTACTTAGATATAGGAACTGAAAATTACTAGGGCAGTATAACTTGGGTGTTTACAGCTAGTCCAAACATGGCTCAATAAAACGTTATTGCATTATCCAGTGTACTGTGTTAAAGTGTATCATCAAACACAGTGTAGAGATAAACTCGGCCATGTGGAAATATCTAGTTAACTTTAACTACGAGGCTGGTTATATTTTGATGAGATTTAGGTATGAAACATTTTCCGTAGCATTAAATGTTTCTTTTTCCAACAATTCTTTTATAAACAGACTAGCTGTCGTCTGCGACTCCGTCTGCGCACAGTTAAAAAAAACTTAAAAGGGGTATGAAAAATAGATAGTAGCCGATTCTCAGACCTACTGAATACGCATATAAAATTTGGTAAAAATCTGTAAAGCCGTTTCGGAGGAGTATGGTAAAACTAACATTGTGACATGGAAATTTTATAAATAAGATTATCATTAAATAACTTTAATTAAGTATAGTTTCGTGTTGTCTTTTTTCCAACTTGTAACCAACTTACCTCATTCATATAATTCCAAGCTTGACACGCCTGCACTGGACTTAGCGGCTTGTAATGATTGCCGAATGTATACATATAAAATAGCCATGGCGCCGGGAATAACATAGTAAACATATCACAGAGTGCCATAGCCATTAGCACTACATTTGTAGGTGTTCTCATATGACGACGAGATAGCACCACGACTATCAAAGTGTTAGCAACCGTTGTTGTGGCGAGGAGAAACGGTGCGATGTATCTGAAATGAGAAAATGATTTCTGTTAGCTCCTAATGGTAGTACTATGATGTTTTACATACTTTCGTTAATAATGTGGCTTTTAAATTATAAATTAATTATTTAAAAATGTATTATAGTTTCTGAGATTACCGTGTTCAAACACTATTGCTTTGTATTATTGGAATGAACTCATTAATTCCCTTTTAATAGTCTGGTATCCATAGTTTTCGACTATCGAAGCATTAACAAATTACCTCAACGTTAATTATTACAATTTTGCTATTAAATATATATGAATATTCGATCATTCAAATTTATAGCCAATTAAATTTAATGAAGTCAACTTACCCATACATCGGTTCCGCGTAGTTGATCGGAAACTCACATGTGACGTTTAGGTATACATGAGAATGATTCGACGAACAATAATCGTCTGTTGTAAAGTTGGAATATTCTAGAAAACCAGTTTCATTATCGTATAAACTGTAGTTTGTATGTTTGACTTCATTTATTTCATTTATTCCATTGTCTATCGTCATTATATTTGTTAGATTCTGTGATACTGGAGATATGTAATCCAACAAATCTTTATCGTCGGCCATTTTGTTTATATTCAGCTATCTCTTGATATATGACATGTTTCTTGGTTCATAAGTTTCAACTTTCTTCAATTTACATCATCACAATCTGTGGAAGAAATAGAATTGTTTAAAATACTGATAGCAGTTGATGATGCATAAATGTTATGCAGTCGAACCTAGATAAGTGAGAATCCTCTATAAACGAGAAAAATATCACGGTCTTTTAAAATCCAAGTTCGATTGTAATTCGGTCGTAACGAGATTATAATTTAAAAAGTTTAGACATTATTCCAACACTATAATGATGAAATAAAGTACCCTATTCTTGGGTCAACTTGCATTATTTTATACGCATAAAAAATACGAAATCGAAAATATTTCACACATAAAATATGGTTAAACGGGCACAGGTTGCCCGGCGATAGGGGCGTCAGATGTCGTGCGGCTTTGCTTTAAGCTGCCAGTGATGGATAGAGCTTTTACCTTATGCCGTATACAGATAAAGTCATTCTTTTAAAATATACCGAATAATTTCAGACGTAAAAGTTTAATCACTAATGGGGTTTTTGTATACTATGCTGGATTAAAAAAATCGATGTAAGCGCAGTTTAAATACAATGATTACAATGCGTTGCAATTTACCTTTAACTAACAGAAGAGGGGATGTACAAAAATATAATAATTCCCCTATCTCATCAAATCAATCCCCTTCCTATCCCTGCTTCTTAAGAAAAGGTTGCAAGGTTAAGAAGACTAGAATTTGCCTCCGGGACGCACACTTATCGTGGGTCTCTGAGACTAAAATCTTCGTTTAAAACTTATTGTTATTGACAGAGATTTTATACAGAGATTTTGTCGTCTCAGAAACCAACGGTTAATAGACAGCAAAAAGATAAATAATAGCAGTGTTATGGCGTAAGACATAAGTAAATAATTTAAATAAATAAATAAAGGATGTTGTAACATTAACAAGATATGAATAACTATAAGTGTCATTAAAGGGCTCTGACGCATGGGCTTTCCGCCTGTCGACTTTAATTAAGCCTTTGTGAGTTGATTTAAAATTAACTCTGCGCCGTAAAGCTTTAAAAGTTTTATTGTTTCACTCATACTTCATATTTAATAAACATTATTTACTAAATAAAAACAAAAAATACCGACTGATTATGACACTATGACATTCAAGGGACATATACGAATAGAATTATACATTACGCGACAAAATCGGTTCAGTCGTTTAGACTACAGCAAGTCAAAATGACTGACATTCTGACGACTGAATCAGAGTTGCGTGATTAAAAAAGAACAGTGGGCCTAACACGAATCAAATACAATCGCTTTCGTATCATCGTCGAAGCGCACTATATGTCGTAAAATTTACTAATTTTGATATTTACCTATATATCTATATATATAAAAGAAAGTCGTGTTAGTTACACTATTTATAACTCAAGAACGGCTGAAACGATTTGACTGAAAATTGGTGGGCAGGTAGCTTAGAACCAGGAAACGGACGTAGGATAATTTTTACCCCGTTTTCTATTTATTATTCCGCACGGACGGAGTCGCGGGTAAAAGTTAGTTATTGATAAAGATAAAGCGAAGATAATAGTCACAAATATACGTGCTAGGCTTAAAGAGCGTTTAAATTCATTTCTGAGATAATCGGGATATAAAATTTGATGTTATCAAATACGCGAATTCGAGGATACATTTCTCGAATTCGCGTATTTGCAAACGGATGGTTGTTTTTCTAAGATTCATGTCCTTTACCATGAAAATATTCTATAGAACTGATCAATTTACATCGAGATCGGTCGCTTAGCCGCTTTTCATAGTAAAGACTCGGAGAAATTTCCGCTTTGTGATTGAAGAGCGAGTTTCGTTTGGATCAGGATTTTGTTCGTTTTTGTATTTCAACCGATTTTCAGTTTATAATCCTTTATCAAAAAAATATTTTAATTATTTATGGAATATTATTCTGTGATTTATTTAAAAAGTCTTTATTTTGAAACAAAATCCAAATGTCTTAAAAAGACAAAATAAATTTTAGCTTTATGTATTATAAAAGCAATTATTAATTTAAACAAAGAGAAACTTGAAAGAAATTGACAAAAAAAAGTCGAAACATTTCGTAATCCATTTCACTTTGAGATATTTTAATGGTAAAAAAAATTGCTACGATCATAAAAAGGGTATCTCTTAAAACGCTTTATTAACGTTACCAGAGAGATTGTAGCTGTGGGCTTTCACTGCTCTAACTTCCTTATTCAAACATATTTTCCTCCCTTTCATTCTCTTTCACAAAAGAGGGACAGCAATAAATTTACGTACAGATATTTCGACGAGTGGAAACTAACCTTAAAATTGAAAACACTTCAAAAGACATAATTTCTTTTGTTTTCAATTTGTTTTTCTTTACAGTAAAGGTTTACGACAAATAAAAATTCAATTACATGAAATTATCAAAGAAGTTATTTCAATTATTGTTTCAAACCATTACGAGTATAAATTTTTTAGAAGGGAAGTAAATTAAGTTCTAAGTAAAATAAAAGAAAGTAAAATCTTAATATATAAAAGAAAGTCGTGTTAGTTACACTATTTATAACTCAAGAACGGCTGAGTCGATTTGACTGAAAATTGGTGGGCAGGTAGCTTAGAACCAGGAAACGGACATAGGGTCATTTTTACCCCGTTTTCTATTTTTTTATTCCGCGCGGACGGAGTCGCGGGTAAAAGCTAGTTGATAATAATTTTCGCGGAAACAGAGATTTGTATTATTGTAAGATGTTTAAATTTATTCGCTTACGATTTTTTTAGTTGAAATGCGGAAAGATTATTGATTTACTCAAATCGATCGGTCCTATGTATAAGGGCCAAAGTAACAAATTGATGATTTTTACTTTTTTTTGTTAATCTACGTCTTAGTTTAGCTTTTACAAATAGACGTTTAAAGGTATAAACGTGTTTTTTTACTAAAGTAAAAGTGTCTATGCAGCATCTTTTCCTAAATGGTTGAAATTTAAAAAGTCTCTCCTGTAAAGTTGTCAATTTGTACATTGACCCTTATTCGTAAGAGCCATCGAAATAGTCTTGTAAATTTTCCAAATAAGCTAACTTCGAATCCGTGACTACCTACTACTACTACTAGCTACGGGTGCTTCAGTTTATTGGATTATAAGATCGTGGAACATTTCATATTACATATTTAATAATAAATAATACAACACGGTATTTAATCTATTTGACATGTTATTAGACGTGAAATCTATCAAATGAAATGCCTAAATTCACAGAATTCAAATAACTACACAGTCATTATTGTTTAATAGAATTTTTTAATTAATCCCAGTTTTTCATTATTTCAACCCTTTATAAATCTTTTAATACAAATTCAATTTCAAATAAATTACGATTTACCAAAGTGTATTGAATACGTGTGTGCAAAAACAATTTTACTGAAATAAATATAAAACATTTGCTATTGGTTTCTGTGACGAAAATCTCTGCATAATGTCATCCTTGTCATTATCTTTGACAAAACAGATCTAACATATCTTATAAATGGAGATTATGGTCTCAGAAACCTAAAGCTTGTAAACCTTTTTTTACAATATCATTTAAATTTATCGCACAATTTAATAAGTAACTGAAAAAGTGAATTAGTGTTACAGTCGACTCTTGTGGAGAACGTTTTCGTTACGTTATCGACAAAATTTGTATAGCTTGCATGTATTGCATTATCGGGCGTAAAGTACAACAACAAATCTCATACAAATTTTGACATATTTTTCAGATGACGTTACGAAGGCGCGTGTCGCAAATTTTTGTGTTAATCCCTCTGTTTACTTAATTTCGTCAAGTCAATCAATAACAAAACACTGTTTATTGTCGTAGAGTTGTCAAAGCATTTTATTATAAACGCGGTGCAATTTTTGAGTTTGTTATAATTTGATATGTTATCGTATGGTGGCAAAGAAAAATGTAAAGGCAATTAAAATAAGTTGGAAATAGTGGATTTAATTTTTTAATGACATTAGTTTGTTAGATGAAAAGTGTTGCAACATCAATGAAGATTGTGGCGCCCTCGTGACAAGATTTGTTATATTTTTGGCCAGACTTTTCATCCTTTTATATTATCTTTTTTCGAAAGTATGTAAGTTCCTTTGGTTATAAAAATATTAGCCATTTGTTTCGTATGATTTCGCTTTCATGTTTAAATCTCTAAGGATATCTCTTTGAGTAAAAGAAATCCTGTTATTTTGTTCACAAAACTTCGGTTTCAAGGGAATGATAACAAACTTTGTGCTAACAATATGGATACGTAAAAGCTTTCTTGAAATAAAATGTGTTGATGAAAAATGTTTTAAGATCCCCCGTCTACTAAAAATTTTCTTTGCAAGTGTATTGTACTAAATATATAACTCTTTTGTAACATTTCACTGGCGATAAAACAAAGCTTTTTCTTTATTTGTATAACCTAGTGTTGGGAAAAAAATCTCTACTACGATAATCTCTTGTTCTTTACCCATTAAGGTTAACTTTAGCATAGTTTTATTGCATTTCGAATCATAAACGATACTAAATTACGAAATTGATTTTGATTAAACTTTAGTAGAATGTTCTGAGGACACCAAAAAATTTGGCATTGCTGCCTTCAACTATAATAGTCTTAACAAAATATAAGAAAAAGAAAAATATAATACAAATTAGCTGAGATTCGAATTTATGTATTTATATTAATCCTACACTCCGTTAGTTAGTACTAATTCGTACGAATTAGTACCCAGGTGCTAACATGAGAGGTCTTGTGAGTACTCAATTACTTGCTTTGTGTGTAAGGTCCCATCTCTAGTGTCATAATCTAAGGTATTTAGTTTCGGATATAATGTTAGCAAATTATATACGAAACTATATATTTGTGGCCATAGATCAGAATATGATAAATGGAATTTCATTACTTTAAAGGACAAGCAATTAAATTATTAAGAAATCTTGAAGGCACTATTAAAATCTGAAACACTCGATATATGAAAAAAAAATTAAATTAAAGAAATGTATATATGACCAAAATAAAAAGCATTTTTTGGCGATTACATATATTAATAAGTTATTGTGACCATATATATATTTTAGTACTAGTTCGACTGTACGCGCTGAATTAAAAAAAAAACTTAATTAGAAACTATGTGTTCTCTTATATTCAACACCTTTGTAAGGATTCCATCTAAGTAGATAATGTATTGTGCTGTAAATATTATACGTAAACTTTGATAATATGTTTATATAGAATTTTGATAGTTGAAGTTGTTTATAGTAAACGTTTTGTTGTTTTTAAACTTCAGCTAGTCATTGCATCAAAAGGTACAACTAAAAATCTCTAAATTGTTCGGATTACGTGTCATAATGATATCTAAATGGTTCTGTATAGCTTTCTCAATTGTCTAGTTCTAGATTACAAAAGGAAGCCGCAGGATTGACTCGGAAGTCGATGTATCGACCCGGCCGTTACCGGTTTGATCCAGTTTGACCCGGTTAGCGAGTTAGTTTTGACTTAAGAGTTACGTCACAAGTATAAGGTAAAAGTTTGTTATTCAAGGTTCTTATTTACGCGGATTAAAATTGGCGATATGGCGATTGGCGATTGGCGATTGGCGAGATTTTAGGCTAGAAATTTCTATAAACTAAATTGAAAAAAAAGTAATTGATCTTATTTCACTGCAAGAAAACACTTAATGTCACACTCGGAGTCTATAAGTCGACACTAAAGGGTTCTCGTAACGATCCTAATCGATGTTTAAATAACCATTTACCAAGTGTGAGGCATAATTGTCACAGAAGACTTTTCCGTCCATAATGCTCATCCGATTTAGAAATATGAGTTTTTTTTAATTATAACTTCACACATTTGAAACTTATTAATACTTAATTCATAGCATAAAAGTGAGGCGAAAAAAGGTCTTTGAAGGAATTATGTCGGGGTAAATTTCCTCAGTGTTTTACACAATGAAATTTCGCAAATCGCGTCGATTAGACGTTAATTTTGTATGAAACACATATAGCATATTATTAGGGTGTGTTCCTATTTACATTGTATTGATGAATTACTGCATTTCGTATTGGCTCTAGTAAAACAGTCATTGCTTAAATTAAACACGTTAACACAAAGATAGAATATTTAAAAATGGAATCGATCTAATTCAATCTTGCAAACGTTGTATATATCGTTAAATAAATGTAAATTTTATTTAGTACGTTCGGGTGACGTCACAGCAATTACTATGTTTGCATGTGGGCGTATTGCTTGAATGATTCATGACATCGCCCGACACGAGCGACTGTTAACTGAATACACTACAAATTATACCGCTTCAAAGATATCAAGGAAGTGACGTGTTGGTTGGAAAGAAGAAACGAAATATTTAGATTTGGTAAGCTTTGGTGGTTCAGACATAAAAGGTAATGCTTATTAGGATGGAAAGGAGAAACACTTTTTCAGTTCCTTTCTCTTCCGAATGAAGCTTGGCTATATAGCCAAGGCTTCGATGTTTAAGAAGGTTGCAGGTATATACCTGCAGATATATAAAAACACTGGGTGTCGTCCGCGACTCCATCCGTGCGGAAAAACGTAAGTAACCTATGTGTTCTGCCAGACTATGTTCTACATCTATGCAAAATTTCATCTAGATCCGTTGAACCGTTTCGGAGATACCTTCAAACAAATATCCATCCATCCATCCATCTAAACATTCGCACTTATAACATTAGTGAGATTATTCTTTCTGTTTTTTTTTTGTTTTAAATAATGTTGTTGCTATTATGTAACAAAAATATCTTTGACAGGTTTACCCTACATCTTAAAACTTTTTTGTCACCGACATTAATTTGACAAAGTTGTAAACTTTTAAAACAGGACTAAAGTTGTAGAGATCATTACATTCAAAACAAAGTCATTAATTAAGTTGACCCAGTTTTTGTTACGTAGAAATTTGTTTAATTTTGTTTACCCTCTCGACTTTCTTTTGTGGCTTTAGAAGGTTTTGTAGGTAACAGTTTAATACATTTTTGGTACAGTTAAAAAGCTGAAATATAAACAGAATAGCTGTCGCCATCGACTCGGGTCGCGATGTATTAAAAAATCTTAGTAAGTAGCCTATTTTTTCATTCAGGCTATTTTCTACAAATGTTCCAAATTTCTGCGACATCCGTTGAAACGTTCTTGAGATACCATCTAACAAACATCCATCCATCCATATATAACTTCAAACTTTCGTGGTTTTTACAAATATAATGTTCGTAAGAAACGGGATTCTTACCACGATTAAGCTGTTTGAGCTCCCGATATTTGGAATGGATATGATGGAAAGCTAAAAGCACGACGACACAAACGGAACAGGCCGATGGAGGTGGCGAGACAGCCTGCTTTTCTGCCGTACGTCAGAGGGGTAACTGACAAACTGTCGAAAATTTTGAACAAATACGCAATAAAAACTATTTTTACCCCTGACAGTAAGATAGCACAAAAACTGCGATCGCCCAAAGACCGTATTCCGTTTGAAACACCCGGTGTCTACAAAATCAACTGCAGCTGCGGCAGCTCGTATATAGGACAAACCAAGCGCACCATCACCAGTCGCATAAAGGAACATATACGAGCTGTTAAAAACAACGATCCTCAGAAGTCGGCAATAGCTGAACACCTTTTGGACCCCTCCACCAATCACTGGATTGAACTTCATAGTCCCCGGGTACTATCGACAGAACGCCACTACATACCAAGATTGGTAAGAGAAGCGATTGAAATTGCTAAATGCAAAAATTTCAATCGCGAAGATGGGTTTAAATTGTCGAGTGCCTGGAATCCAGTGATCCAGTATTACAACAAGACTGGACAGCAACCGACTTCGAGTACGCGCACAAATGTGGACACAGTGAGTGTAGTTTGTCGACAAACAAAAATAACATCGAGTGCGGACTTAATGTGCAGTGAGAACGCGGACAGTGGTAGTGGTCGCCGAATCAGAAAGAAGGTAGACCGATACGGCTACCTTTAACATTTTTTACACTACCGCACAACACCAGTCAACCCGTGAACATGGCGCATGCAACTGTGCCGAAATATCGGGAGCTCAAACAGCTTAACACGTTAACTGCGGATTGAGGCAGGATAGGCCCAAAGCGTGACTTCTCGCTGGTGCGGCAGTCAAAATCGGGTTGTTTCGCTCTGTGCGGGAGGCTACTAGATCAGTATTTCTATGAGTACGACAGAGACAAATATATAGAAATGTTTCTCTTGCGATATCTAGCCCAATAGCGTAATTAGATAAAAATGAGGTCCCACAGGCCCCAAACGCACTGAAAAGAAATAAATTACGCCTAGTGCGGATTGAGGTCAAATCTATCTCAAAATTTGTAGGCCTCATGGCCGCACTGCACGAAGCGCGGGCGGCGCGGGCGCCGCGCATCCTAGCTTAGTGTTGTGGAAAGTTTCGATAACGTTTCGAGTTTCGAGGACGTTTTGGCAGGATTTATTAAAGATTAAGCGTAGAACTTTATTTTAAAATCCTTAACGTTTTAAACCAATAATGGTACTTCATCTGACTTATTTGAAAATGTTTATTGGAGTTATGAGAAACTATGTTGACCTCGGTAAAAATTTTACTTATACCATACAAAACCTAAATTACTGCAACTTTGAATTTTAAGGGGGTGGCCTGTGTCTATGATGAACCAAAAGTGCATAAATCGGACACAGAATGTATTTACGAGCCAGAAACACAACACTAAAAGCCAAGCTACTATTAACTAATTCTACTTAAATAGCACGATTAATACGTCTTATACTTAATATAATATTCGCACGCTCGCACATTCACCACTAACAATACTCAATTATCATCATTATTTTGTTTTGCACATGGGTGTTGCCTTAAAATGTGTGCTCAGTTGTGGATTATTCTTCACTGTTATTTTAAGCAAGTCACAGTTCCATTCGAAGTTTAGTCCATAGTGGCAATTTTTACCATTGTGTGCTGATCATCGTTTATGTACAGAGAACGTTGAATGTTTTTGCTGATGATCTAAAATATATATTTTATTCCAAGATTTCCTATCGGCAGATGTGCTGATCATTTGTTCCAAAGAGGTGGTCAAAGAAAGCGCTGCGTAGGTTGCTACGAAAAATTAAGATTAACATTTAATGGCACGCAAGCTGCTAAGAAAACTAAAAAAATTGTGACTTTTTGTGTCCAGTGTGACAAATCTTTTTGTTTACTATGTTTTAATGAAAAACATTTTCTGTGATTAATACTCAATAAACATTTATCGTAACTACAACTCTCTTTTAATCCCATCACTAGTCGAGGCATTAATTGACCTTCCTTTCAGTGCGATTTGAGGCAGAACCGATGACAAATTTTTAATTTTACTTTATTCATTAACGAAACGTCCTAACTCCAGGCGAAGCTAGATTCATATTATGCACATATTTAAGTTCATAAGAGTGAAGTTTCAAGCAAATATCGTCTAATTTGGACTTTTTAAAAATGTTTTTCGAAAACATAATTTTGTGAGGCAGGAGAGGCCTCAATAGCACTGGAAAAAAGTTCAACTTTGCCACGAACAGGCCTCAAACGCACTGGCTGAAAGTTCCGCCAAAATGGCCTCGCAGTTAACGTGTTAATCGTGGTAAGAATCCCGTTTCTTACGAACATTATATCCATCCATCCATTTATACATCTAAACTTTCGCTTTTATAATATAAGTAAGAAGTAGGATGAAATACTTAAACAAATAAAAAAAAAAACTTAATAATCATAACTGTAACTGTAACAATTTGTTGAAGTATACGAATCGAAGGATACTTTTGAAATCGGTCACAAAGTTTACCTAAAACCAATATTACCATTCAAAGAACCAGACCTTGATGCTTGAAAAGTAATACATTAATAAATTAACACCAATGGATTATTTAACAGCTTTGAAATTGTTATTGTCGTTTAACTTATCTATTTATGTTAAATAATGTGCGTAAGAAACGGAACTTGAACTCCCGGTATTTCCTCACTGGTCACAGACTGACTGCCGTAGTGTGAAAAACTGTTAAAGATTGACGAATCGATCTAACTTTAATATCGGAAGCTCAAACAGACTAATTGTGGGAGGAATCCGGTTTCTTAAGAAAATTAAAACGATTACAATCTTGATTGCGAACAGTTTTAGCGACTAAAGAACAAATGTCGGCGACGCATGCCTATGTACGAACCTCTTGCGTAAAATTATTGCGTAAAATCGCCGGGTTTCGAAGATTTACGTTGCCTTGCGTACGAAAGACCTTATAGTTTCTCACTCGATAGTAACACTTACTTGAAGGTAATGTCACATTTTATATTCGTCTTCTAGGGCAGTAATGTATGCGCATAACCTTTTATTGTGTTAGGATTTAATATGAGGGGTATCAGGGATATGAAGTGCATACTTTATGATCGCTTTAGCTCCATAACTCGTTTACGTGAGTTTATTGAATACTCCCCTCCCTTAAGGGACTTCGTACATACATATTTGTATGTTGTCACACATGTTTGTATGTTCCATCTTATTAATATTATAAAAGAGCTGTGGCTCGCGACTCCGTTCGCGCGGTATTAAAAAATAGCCTTGCCTATGTGTTCTTCCAGTCTATGATCTATGCCAAATTTCATCAAGATTTAAGCAGCCGTTTTGGAGATACCTTCAAACAAACATCCATCCATCCATCCAAACATTCGCATATATAATATTAGTAAGATAGGAATGTTTGGATGGATGGATGAATGGACTTATGTTTGTTTGAAGGTATCTTCAGAACAGCAGCATGGATCTAGCTGAAATTTGGCAAAGATGTAGAACATAGTTTGGAAGAACAAATAGGCTACTAATTATTATTTTTTTTCTGCGCAAATGGAGTTCGACAGCCAGTATTCGTAGCTAATAAAATAGTATTATGCAGATCTCATTGGGATCGCCTAACTGCCGATATCAATATATGATGCTTAAGAATTAATTGAACATTTTAATCACTGCATAAATTGGTTAACAAAAATTATTCGTTTGTTAAACAATAGATTAGGTTTTACGATTGAACAATGAATAAAAAAAAAATGGTTCGAGTATGAATATTGATTTAGACCGTAAATGGCTTGGTATAAATAGAAGACGGGTAAATGTCAAAAACATAAGCCTAGTTCATGTTAAATCAACGTAATTAAGTTCAAGCCTCAAAGCGCAGGAAGTCAAGTTAAGTTAGTTACTAAGCTCATGTTTAAGTGATGTCTACATGTAACTTAGTGAACGAATATTAGCGCCGTGAATAGCTTTCTATGTTATGGTGGTAAATGCATTTTCTCGAAAATGGAGGATGGTTTGCACCCCTTGTATACAATTTTGTGAATTGAGTTTTGACTTTGAGCGTTACAAAAGGTTATCAATAACAAATTGGATAAAGAATCGCGACGCATTATAATGAAATTATTTATGCTAACGTAAATAAATAAATTCATTTCTTCTGGTTCCGTACCTCGAAAGGAAAAACCCTTATAAGATCACTTTATTGTCCGTCCGTCCGTCTGTGTCAAAGCCCCCTTTTCTCAGGAGCACGTGAGGACTCAAGATGGAATTTATATCTATCTTGGAGCTGTAAACGAAATTCTAAACAAACGTAGACAAAAGATAGTTTATGCCGCAAATTCCCTCAAAGTGTCGACACTCACAAGGGAATCAAAACTTAGAGGGTACTTCCCGTGAACGGGTTTGTACGGAACCCTCGGTGCGCGAATCCGACTCGCTCTTGGCCGGTTTTTTAAGTTTAGAAACATCTCTTTGACAAAAAGTAAATTCAATCAGTTTCCTATTTTCAACAACAGATAAGGGATAGCGTAGTTTACTGCTCAGTACAGAGCTATTGAGACAAAGGCTACCTCTGACAATTCTGCGTTTGACATTTAAAGACTGTAAGGTGAAATGTTTGTCCATTATGAACTAGAGTGATGCGGGAGTGAGTGCCCGGGGGGGATAAGGGGATTTTTATTCGCAGCCACATCCCTCGCCTTCTTTAATCAAAACAATTTCATCTTAGTCCAATTAATGGACAATTTCCTCAAAGAAAGCTTGCGATGAAACAATTTGATGCCCTCAATTATTTGAAGATAAAAATTAATGATAACAAGATAATATGCTTCTAAAATTATCTTCTGTTAAATAAGTTTATTTCTTCTGTCTTTTTACGCTGGTTAAAAGAAATTACACTATATGCTATGAGTCATCTGAATTTATTACCTTCTTATATTCGCTTTGTCGACAAACTAAATTTTTTCTCTACCTTTATAAACGTTAAACTTTTATTAGCTTAATTTTTTTTTTTTAGATTTAAGAACGTATAAACAAAGTAAATAAAAAAGGTATAAAAATATTAAACATTTAATTTCAAGAACTAAGGTAGAATTTAGCTGGGAATTTCTAAATAAACGCCAGCGTTCCTTGGATTGCGGCCATTAAGAGGTCGACTCGTTTAGAATGTATCTGCGGTTGACGTTGAAAAAATAAAAATAAGTAACGGGCACGCCTCTACGACGCTTCCCCAGGGCAATGAGGCGAAGTGATGGCGTTTATTGTATTCTTTCTAGCAAAATTTTAATTAAATTTCTGGAAGCTAGAGTTGCGATTAGTATTTTTTATTTTATATAGTTTGTAGTTTGATCTGTCTGTTTGTTTTACGACTTATTTATTTGCCAACTTTAATCCTTACTAATATTACAAATGGGAAATTAACTCTTACTGTCTATCTTGCTTTGTCGCCATAACTACTGAACCGATTTAAATTAAATTTGGTACACAGATAGTCTAGAGCCTGAGAAAGGAAATTAATATGAAAGTACTGACGGTACTTTTACAGTTACAAGTTTGAAACTTTGACATAAATAAATATGACATTCAAAGTTTGTAAAAGTTTTACCCTTAAGGGTATAAAATAACAAAAGGGAATAAGGGATGATATGTTGTACAGGAATATGTAATGATTATATAATTTTTTTTTGTAAATTTAATTTGTTTTAATTTTACGTAATATAATTATCCTAAGTCATTAGAAATGCTACCCGAAAACAGCATTTCAAGCAGCCAAAGTCGCGGGCGCAGCTAGTACAACAACATATTCAATTGATTGAACGTCTTTCTTATTATACAATTAACGTCATCTAGTAAATCATAATAAAGTTTGGTTTATTAGTGAAAGTTAACTGTTATCACGTTTTGTGCTTGAAAAAATCCTTACTCTGGCTCTTAGGGCAACCATTCTACTGATATTTTCTCTGAAAAATGTTTTCACACACTTATTCGCTTATTCTTCTTAATTATTTGAAGAACAAAGAAACGGCTAGAATGGATTCCACCCTTCATTGTTGGATTCTTTTAGCGGAATTTAATCCTTTGTAATATCTAAGTATTTCTAGAACAATCACGACAGCTTTGCGTGTTCTTTTTTTATAAGTTTAAAAGAACAAATAAAAAAGTTTTTATTTTGTTTTACATTTAGTTAGTAAACAGAAAAATGTCAAATTACATACAGGGCAGCCATTACGATTTAAAAAAAAAAACTAAAGAGATATCGTATGGTAACACTGACCTCTAAAATTGGATAAGGTCATTGCTTGAAAATGATAGGTTTTGCGCCGTTCTGATTTAAATGTACCTGCAAATGGAAAAGATCAAATAGGCACAAAATATCATCCTTTATAGCCTGTCCATTATAGAAATCAGTGTATAATAAGTATATCTTACTAATATTATAAATGCGAATGTTTAGATGGATGGATGTTTGTTTGAAGGTATCTCCGGAGCGGTTCAATGGATCTTAATGAAATTTCGCACAGATGTAGAACATAGTGTGTAACACATAGGATATTTGTTAATTTTTTTTTAATTCCTCGAGGACGGAGTCGCGGGCGATAGCTAGTTTAAATCTATATAAATATATATATATATATATATATATAGATATGTTCTATTTTAAATAAAATTTTAAACCAACAATTTAATTTTTATTTTTTTGAACATTTTGCCTTTTCCAGGCGTCGTTACATATAATTTTTTTAACATACAATACAATAACAAATTACTTATTACTAGGAATTACTATACTATTACACTAGAAAGAAAGAAATACATTTAATATACGTTACCTATTTATTGCCTTATTTGTGCATTCTCGTTAGGATTTAGTTAGAGGTTAAATTGTTTTGAATTTTTAAAGTATTCTTCTATAGTGTACATTTCTTTATTAGATACATATATACAGATATTCCCTGTAACATAGAATTATGAATCTAAGTAAGAGTAATAACAAAGTAGTTCTTCATTTGTTGGAAGTTTTCATTGCTTAAGTACCTATGTATAAGCTCCTTAAAAGCTTTCGTTCGCCGCGTGATGTTTATATTCAAGATTGATGTTTCATTATTTGTTGATGTTCATGTAAAAGGATCGTAAATAACTTGCACGATATAAAAATGCGTAGTAAAAATAATTTTGAATGTCAAAATTACAGTGTTTTGGAACTCACCAAAAGAGATTCGACTAATATTTTATTAAGTTACCTTACTTTCTAATGGATAGTGGATTTTTGTAAGAAGGTATCTCCGGAACGGCTGAACGGATCTCAATGAAATTTTGCATGGCTGTAGAACATAGTCTGGAAGAATACATAAGCTACTAATAAGGATTTTTTTATTTGCGTGCGTCCAGTTACTTAATAATACTACATTCATGTTATGTTTGTAATATTTTTATACCTTGGGATACCGATTTTTTAAATGTGTGTTTAATGTACATACTCAACTACTTTAAATTAAATGAAAAACTTGAGAGGTGTCAAGGGACACCCGGATGGAACGAAGTTCCTTTCTATTAATTAGTGAAGGAACCAATGTTTATTCTATGAATAAAAAACTTAAGTCTTCACAAGAAGTACATTTTATTTCTATGAATTTTCGTTATATATTGTCACGTCGTTGCCATGGTGAAGTAGCGCTCATTCGTCGTTAACATACTTACTATAGCAAAAAGTGTCGTGACAACTTTTCGTAAGAATTTTTTCCGTCTAGCCCCCTTTCACAACGCGCGATAAGGAACTTCGTTCCAAAAAAGTCTACACCACAAATTGCAATGTTCTATTGCTACGTACATCCTTAGATACTTTACAATGAGACATTAGCTTTACGTGGCTGTGTCAGTGCGACAACTATTTTTAACAGTAATTGCTGTCACGCTAGTGAAAATGGCACTACAATGCTTATTGCCCTAGTGGAAAAGAGGTTTTATTAAACTAATAACTCTTGTTTAAGTGGCTATGAAAAATAGGTTCACATCTTATCGTCTTAAGGTCTTATACCTTACTTTATCTTAAAGTACTTGAGGACGTATTACAATTCATCTCGCTCGTGTGAGACTGACAGTTGTGGATTAACTAAATCCAAGGGACGCGTGAATACTGCCTTTAGGGACATGGCAATAGAAATTCCCCAATTACGTATTCTTATCATGATTGTCGTGTATTTTTTTGCCTTGTCATTGAATTTTCGTGACTCTATTATGACTTAGGTATAATAGAAAATAAGATAATAATGGAAGTTCTTATTTTTGAGGGAATTAACAAGTAAATATCGTACGTAATCGATCAATTTTCACAATTAAAACAATAATTTCGATGAAAATGTAAATTACTAGCTTTTGCCCGCGACTTCGTCTGCGCGGAATTAAAAAAATGTTAATAAATAAAGACAATTTTTTTTACACAATCATCGGGTTTAATGTATCATTGAAAGTATTTTTCAAATCGGTTCAGTAATTTCACAGCTCAATACAATGCAAGCAAACAATGAAATATACTGTTCGTAAGAAACGGAATTCTTACCATGATTAGGCTGTTTGAGCTCCCGATATTTCGGCTTCAGTTGCATGCGCCATGTTCACGGGTTGACTGGTGTTGTGCGGTAGTGTAAAAAATGTCAAAAATAGCCGTATCGGTCTACCTTCTTTCTGATTCTTACGAAAAGTATACTAGTAAAACCACGAAAGTTCGAAGTTATAAACAATGAAATATTTTCTCTTTATATTATTGGTATAGATTACACTGGTGACTACATTAAAGCCGCCATTTTCAGGCAATGACGTTTGGTAGTTCAATGTTTTAGATCTCATTTTGAAACAGATTACATTAATTTCAATGTCTAAATAATATTACTCTTAACACAGATTAAATATGTTTGAACTATCATTAAAAGACTATGAGAATTTCAGTCTTGACAAGTAACAATTCCCTGATATAAATCTAACTTTGACATGTCTAATGGTAGTTAAGTTTAAATACCACAATTGAGTATATTTGCTGTGTCTGTCTAGACGTCATAACAGACTAATCTGATGCGATTTTGTTTTGCCAAGTCCCCGCCTCAATTTAATTAATTGCAGATAAAGAAAACTATAACATCTTATGTTTGTCTCTATTATAGAATTTGCGGTTAAATGTTAGAAGTTAGTGACTTCTAGTATACACGACTTAACGCTATTTTTATTTTTTATTTAATTATTATATTAACTTTTTGTTCTAGACTTTGTTAAGTTATCGTTTGAATTTAATATAACTACAGATTAGTATATTCAGATTTCAATAAGCCATTTTTTGAAGATAATTTTGACGTAATCATCTCCCACCTTATCTATTCCATCTGTCTAGTCCATTCTGTGTGAGGGCAACAAGTTTTGATGCTCCATATTGATCTATCTTCCATCATTTAAGTCGATACTTCCAACGAAGCAGTAGACGGTATTATCTCATATTGTAAATACGAACTTTTCTGGTGGATTCCTGAACCTCGTTATTTTCCAATGGACATTTGCATAATAATAAACCCGTACTCAACAATTGCATTGTGATTGAGGTTTTACATTTCGGGTTATCTAGAACTAGACATGCGAATTCACCAAGGAATCGTTTATGTTGCGTGTTTCGAATAGTGTATTTCTTATTTGCATTTCTCTCTTTAATATTTGCAGCAAACCTCATATTAATCGTATTAACGACTCTCTAAGTAAGTCTAAGTAAGTAAGTGAAGAATGCTACGCATTAGTTGGACGCAGAAGGTTTCCAATTTACGGGTACTCCAGCGCGTCGGCATGTGCCGTGAACTATTGCAGACTATCAAAAAGAGAAAAGTCGCCTATCTAGGACATGTTTTGCGGCACAAGGAATACGACCTTCTCCAACTTATAATGATGGGCAAAATTGCAGGCACAAGACGCACTGGACGAAGAAAGAAATCGTGGCTGCGTAATATCAAGGAGTGGACGAATATTGCCAGCGTGGAACATTTATTTCGCTTGGCACAAGACCGGCAAAAGTTCACTGAGGTGACGGCCAACCTCCATTAATGGAGAGGCACCTAGAGAGAGAGAGAGAAGTAAGTGATTAGTTCATAGTTAACCACACTGGCTTTGTACAGGTAGAGTGATTTCACACACGTCTGAATTTCTTCACAGATATGTGTACATTGCATCACATTTTCCTTCACCGTAACGTCAGATAAATGTACATATGAAATTAAAAAATTAGAAGACAGTAACATGCCAGGCATTGAAACAGGACTTGTAGATGTCGTGTCTTTAATTCATCATCGCTGATGCTCAAAGGTTTATCATATTTGACCGTAATTACAAAAAAGGGACTATTTTGATCTCCGAACAATACTCTGCATAATATCACCTGAGCATTTTGATTTATTGACACTTCACCTCTCACGTAGACGATGAAAAATTTGCCCTCCATAGAAGGACTAATTTATCACGAGTGACGCGAGACTTTTTGTAATTATAACTGATAAATTGAGCATCTGTTTTATTATACGTATATTAAATACTAGCGACATACTGTATACAATTCTATCGCTATTAACAAAATTAATTAACAGTCAAACTTTTTACATTTCATTTTAATTTGTAATGATAAAGTCATACACTCACTAGATCACACACTAGATGTTAATAATTGGCAGAAAATATCCGAATCAAGATTCGACTCTATTATATTATATATGTTTTTTTTTTAATAAATGAAAAAATAAATCAATGTTGTAATTGGACCGCAAGAAGGAAAGAAATGTTTTTTTATTTAGTTATCTTATCAAACTATTCGATGAATTCCTAAGTCAAATTTCAACATCAACAAAACGTGATTTAAACAGACCATTTTCCCGACTGCCAACCACCATTTTATTATTTGATATAGATGAATGTGTCTTACTTTGTAATTTAAAGTAAAAACAAGATCACATGCGATTCCTATTATAACTATAGTGTGATATTTAAACTGCTATTCGTTTGAGCATAAATATATCCCTATAAAGTTCTAACAATGAATAATAAATGCAAAACCACGTACTGTAACGCAATTTTTGTATACCCATGTGACACCCTATTTCAGACGTGCGTGGCATTTAAAATAGACCTGCCAAAAGCACGTTCGCTACATTGTTCCATCTAATACTATCGAGTTCTACGATGTTTTCCATGGTATAGATTCAGTCTATATATTTTAAATTTAAACGTCCACTAGTTAAAAAGAAAATTTTTCATACACGCAAGCCTGTAACCCATAGTTGTAGGCAGAGATTATGGGTTACCATTAGGCGCGGTCCTGGCATACTTCTATAGGCTCTTCCACATACATACAAATGCAAATATGCTCGCCGGTTTCGGGTGCTCTTAAAACCGCCCCGCCTCGTATTAAGTTCAAGAATCATAATGTTTTTAAAAACTATATCCATCACACTTTTTCCTTAAACTTTAAACATATTTAAAAGCAACTTTAATGATATAACATTAAATCATTTTTTCTTTTAATAAACACTTTCGTGATTGTTAAAATGTATCCATCAACGAAATGAAAGGCTTTTGGGTCGTGATTTCAATAGCTCATTGTGATACGAATGAAAGGCGATTAAGATAATGGTTTGGAGTTGGATACGGACCGTGTACAGATAAACGAATGTTTATAAATCTGACAATATCTTTTTTACTGCTTAAGGAAAAAAACATGTTTTAAATTAAAAAGATCTATTTGTCTATATGTAGGATCATAACATAAATAAATAGGTACTACGGGCACATAGAAGATAGGCGTGAACCATGATGATGTTTGCTCGAGGTCAAATTCTAAAAAGGTCAAACTTTAAAATGAAAGGATGGAATAGGCAGAGGTTTTAGTGAGGCAGATCTTTCTTTGTGTTTTAAAAGTAAACAATGCATCTCAGACTTTTAATTTGAAAGAAAGAAATTCATTAATTAAGAAGTAAAGGTGTTTCGGCATGTGCTGCAGTAGATACCGCAGCGGCGGTTTTCAATGAAACCTTAAATAGGATAACAGTAAGTTCTTGTATGTTTTAGTGAAACCTGGTGGCCAATAGGTCATCAGTAGAAGATTAAATTCGAAGTAATCTTGAGTAATACTTAAAGAATATTGAAGCATTAACAAAGTTAAAGTTGTGAGCTTGTTTTGATGGAAGTTGCATAGTTAGTTGATATCGAAGTGAAATGAGTTATTAAGTGGTTCGTAAGTTCGTTGCAACTGGATTAAATCTTCGCTTAGTTTGAGGCTTACAGAATGACGTTTTAGTGGGGAATCAAAGCACTAGTTAAGTGACAATTACAGATAAGAGAAGTGGAGAATTGAACTAGTAATCCAGTTTTTGACCAGTTTGGACTAGTTAAATCCGATATTATTATATAGTCTTAGTAAGTACTTAATTCTATATCACGAAAACTTTTTTATAACCTCTATTGTGAGGTTGACGTTTGAATTTATTTTATAAATTTGTAAACGTTGTAAATCGTACAAGGCACGTAATGAGATAAATGTAGAAAACAGATGTAAGCATAAATGTTTGATGTATCAGTGAAATAAACCATCCGATCGTTAATATCCGATTAACTTGAATACAGAACCGAAAACTAATTAAAAACAGATATGATAAAAATACAACGCCAAAAAAAGGTACTCAGAGAAAACTAATTTTCATCTATCGTGGCAGGGGCACAATGTTTAATTTTATTTAAACTAACATTCTTGAATCGGGAAGTCTCAGGCCCTTTGTATGCAAGACGATACAATGTAGCGACTGCGCCTTATCGCCTTAGCGCCAATCCAATATCATAAGGGTTCGTATATAGTGTTTACCAAAATCGTCGCAAGAAAAATCACTGCGATTTTCAAGATGGCGGTGCAAAACTATACAGTTGACGTTTCTTAAATACACGTCAGCCATGTAATCGCTATGCCTATACTGACCCTATAGACAACTCGCGTCGACGAGTCATCATTTTGTGTACGGAGCACACGCTACTCGATACTCGCGATATACAATTTATGTTTCAAAGATTTATGTTGGCTTGTGTACGATAGGGTTTAAAAACGTCTTTTCATATAACAGTGGTTTTTCACGGCCGAAACTCTCGAAGAAAAACATAGTGACATCTCGCTCATTTTCCCTGAAAAAGGTGAGGTTTTATCTGTCGATAAAAGTGTGTTGAAAACGTCCCTAACACTGTCAATGACCTTGGTCTCTCTTCAATCATTCCTTTAATTCGATCAACCAATCTTCAAATTTCGATTATAATTCATAAACAAATATGTTTTACTTTTAATTAAAAATAGATTTATTCACTTCTCCACATTAATTTAAACCTCGTCAAATTTCACGTTAATTTGTTCGCAATATTTCTTTGAAAAAGGAATACACAATCTCGCTTTACGTTTAATATCCGAGTAATATATCCGTAATAAATAAGGTCCACTACACACTATTCAACCTTTACAAGGTTATTTTAATTTTCTTTCTGAACATAATTTAAAAAGAACACATAAAGTTGATACAAATCTAGTTTATCTTCGATGCAAATTATAAATGTTATGTGTCATCTGCATACTCAAGGCTAGAAAATAATCGAGTGATATCATTCATTCACCGATCACGTAGCGAGTGAATGACGGCTTTAATAACGTTCATTCTAGAACACGACCGTGCAACGACAAACATGACAGCGTGATTACATAAAAATATGTTGGAAAAATTTATACTTCGTCGTGAAATACTTTCTTCGGGTAGAATTTTTAATGACTTAAGTTTGTTATTTTACTAAAATTATAAATTACTAGCAGTCGCCCGCGACTCCGTCCGCGCGCAGTTAAAAAAAACTAAATGGGGGGGGGGGGGGTTTGAAAAATAGATGTTGGCCGATTCTCAGACCCACTGAATATGCTCACAAAATTTCTTGAGAATCGGTCAAGCCGTTTCGGAGGAGTACGGGAACGAAAACTGTGACACGAGAATTTTATATATTAGATTAAACTTAGAAAACATTCACGTAAACTTAAAATATTCCCATACAAATTTTCATTACCTATTCCTTATTGTTTTAAGGTTATTGTAACCATTAACGCAGTTACATTATAGTGTAGTAGAGTAAGTACACTAAAATAATTTCTTGATCCTTTAATTTTGCCACTTATAATTAAAATTGAAAAAATTTATACCAATGTTAACGTTAACCTATATCTTATCGATAATTCTATTAGATGCGAGGATATGGGACAAGTTTCATGATTGCTTGGTATACTATCTGTGTGAACCGTTGAACTTTGTCGTTTACTTCCCTTGTAATTCATATGGAATTTTCGATGATAAATGTAATCTTTACTGAGAGATTTTCAAGGAAAAACGTACGTATTTTGTTTTAATCTTACTAATATTATAAATGCGAATGTTTAAATGGATGGATGGATGTTTGCTTGAAGGTATCTCCGGAAAAGCTCAACGGATCATGATGAAATTTGGTACAGATGTAGAACATAGTCTGTGTTGCATAGGCTATTTATTAAGTTTTTTTTTAAGGCCGCGTAGTCAGAGTTTCAGGCGACAGCTAGTTATATATAAATTGGACATCTCTAGATAACGTATTTCGAAAATACCCAAGAACGTCTCAGTTTGTTATATACAATACCAGCTGTCGTCCGCGACTCCGTCCGTGGAATTAAAATAAAGTTAATAAGTAGCCTATATGTTCTTCCAAACTATGTTCTACATCTGTGCCAAATTTCGTCAAGATCTGTTTAATCGTTTCGGAGATACCTTCAAACAAACATCAATCCATCTAAATTCACATTTATTAGTATAAGATAACAATAGTGTCAGTTCTAAAGAACCTATAAAAGTTCACTGTGGTATATTCAACCGGCGATTAAACTTTTATTTTTCTAATTATAAAAGAATAAAACTTTTTAAAACACAATCTATACATATAAAAGAAAGTCGTGTTAGTTACACTATTTATAACTCAAGAACGGCTGAATCGGCTTAGAACCAGGAAACGGACATAGGATAATTTTTACCCCGTTTTCTATTTTTTTATTCCGCGCGGACGGAGTCGCGGGTAAAAGCTAGTTATTAATATTTCTAAAACACAATTTCAAATATTATAATACATAGATATAACCAAAACAAGTAGTGTTCTCGTGAAACAAATAGAAATTAAACACTTCGTGTCACGTCCTTCAGAAATGTTCAAATGTGTTTCGTTTAATTAAAAATATTGAATTTCCATTTTAATTACAGCTCTTCGTTTAAATTTCAAAGTGTAAAAAAATGTCGAATGTTTTTCTTTAAATGTGCGGGAAATGTTTGAAAAATTAATTTCGTAGCACTGCTTCGTACGACTTTTTAGTTGTATATTTTTATTCACGTACTACAGAATACATTTTTTAAAATTTGCGAATGTTTTTTTTTATTTGAAAAAAAATTCCTAAGTGAAAATGTTGGTAAAAAAGTTTTAAATTAAAGATACCGGTAATGTCCGAAAATATTAGACATAGCTTTTACCCGCGACTCAGTCCGCGCGGAATGAAAAAATAGAAAACGTGGTAAAAATTATCCTATGTCCGTTTCCTGGTTCTAAGCTACCTGCCCACCAATTTTCAGTCAAATCGATTCAGCCGTTCTTGAGTTATAAATAGTGTAACTAACACGACTTTCTTTTATATATATAAGATTTCGATGTTTTGTCCAATTTTAATTATTTCACTTTGTCTATTCTATTCATTCCTGTGAACAGACTGACAATTTATATATGTCCTGATCAATTGATCAATATAATAATTCAGGCATTACAAATATTGACTAATTATTAAATTACTATTTTAAAATTATTATTAAAATTTTATACTAGAGCAAGAGAATATGTTTGCAAGTTATACATCTTGTAATGTAACATTTAATCGGGTGAAGGTGAGCCGTCCGATCCATCATTATACCACTTTGCGGTAATAGTTTCAGAACTCAAGCGGTTGCTGATTCATATATGAAATATATGTATGTTATATGTTAATCTACAATATAATATATTTAATGTAATCAACTATCTTAAATATAATATAAAAGCTAAAATATATCATTAAAAGGAGTCCCTTTAGGCAAGGTTCCGAAGATACTGGCAGCGTTCCCCCTTTGAATAGCTAAACTAATTCTTTGTCCGAGGTAGCTGCCAGCTCTTCGGTCTCCTGTGATGTCGACTAACCTTTTTGCTATTTCCTTAAAAAGCTTTCTAGCGCTAGGACCCCACGGACCAAGGGTCTCGACACCGAATGGGACAAATTCATATTCGGTGCCCAGACCCCTGTATTTGCAAGCTTTAGCTTTTTCAGCCGCTTCACAAGCCGCACCAGCTCTGTTGTTTGTTCCATGTAGATGGGAAGGGGCCAGTGTGTCTGAACAGGTTGCATCCCATACCAGCACCCGACCCATCTTCCATGGAATCAAACTCATACCGTCCGTCATATATGTTATATATTTCATCATCTTATATCTTATCTATCTTTATTACTAATACAGTTGAAACGAGAAGCGAGTTGAAGGGACCGCAATATTTTTCTCGCTATATAGGTTTCTGACCCGAATTTGTTGCTTTAGGAGGTCGTCTGATGGGACCTGAATTGTCTCTCACTTATAGTGGTTTCTCGCTTATCCAGGTTCGACTGTAATAAAAAATGTGAAAGTTTAAATGGATAGATGTTTGTTATAATATATACATAGGCTACTTACAAATTTTGTTTTAATTCCGGGCGGACGAATTTGCGGGCAAAAGCTAGTGTCGGTATTACTGTTTTTCTAGAGTTGTAATGAATGACGAATGAAAGAAAAGGATAACTTTAGTACAACTTTTAATTAAGACTAACCTTGACTTGATATCAAAGATATAAAATGTCCACCGAACATTTTACTTGTAGAATAAAAATGTTTAGTGTACGGATTATATACGAGGTTTGCAATTTTCTTCGTGCCACAAGAATAAAGAAACACAAACTGACTAACGTATACTTTTACGTCACCATAAAGTGTCGAAACAAGGTTAATAAAGTTCGTGGTTAGTTTAGAGGCAGGGCGTAGTCGAGACAAAGATGTATAACCACTAGATGAGGGAATTATAATATACAGTCAAAACCGTTTATAGCGACATCGTTTAGAACAACATACCGGTTAAATTGACCAAAATCAAAGGTCCTAGCTGAATGTTATTACATATCTTTCCTATTAATACCTGTCACCGGTTGTTACAACTATCGGTTTTTACGACTCAATATGAGTAGTCCCTTCGATGTCGTTATAACAGATTTTGACTGTAATTTCATATTTCGAAAAATACACAACAAATTGCGCTTAAGGATGTCAATAGACACTTCATATTGGCAAAGAAAGTAAAGTTGTGGTTAATTTCATTCGCTTTTGTGACAAACAAAAAAGGTGAGGCCACCAACAGGATTGAGTCAGTCAGTACCTAATGGCTAACGTTAAGCTGATATTTAATCAGTTTATTAAAATACTAGCTTTTACCCGCGACTCCGTCCGCGCGGAATAAAAAATAGAAAACGGGGTAAAAATTATCCAACCACTACCAATTTTCAGTCAAATCGATTTAGCCGTTCTTGAGTTATAAATAGTGTAACTAACACGACTTTCTTTTATATAAATAGACTAGCTTTTTCCCGCGACTCCGTCCGCGCAGAATAAAAAAATAAAATAAAAAACGGGGTAAAAATTATCCTATGTCCTATTCCTGGTTCTAAGCTGCCTGCCCACCAATTTTCAGTCAAATCGATTCAGCCGTTCTTGAGTTATAAATGGTGTAACTAACACAACTTTCTTTTATATATATATATATAGATTTTGCTCGTTTTAGTATTGTACATTTAGTTTACTTATATTTGAAATGATGATTACCTTGTCAAACTAATTTAGTTCGCCGCGTAGTTCGTTATATCATAAATTCAATTACCGTATTTTTCTCTACACAATCAAGTAATTCTTCAAACATCAAAGAATGATGTAATATATTTAACACAATATTAAGATAAATTGATAAACGTAAAAAAAGTCCAGCAGCGAAAATAGCGCACGTAATTTTATTTGACCCGATCTTGATGTTTATATCATGGGTGTAATTCGTTTATAGCTTTCGTTTAATCAGACGCGCCCTTGTGCCACAGGAGGGCGTTACTGCTCGAAGATAAACGCTTTTTATTTTTATCTAGATACTTGTTGCTTGGAATTTGTTCAAATAAAAGCCTGAAGTATGTCTTATAAACGTTTCTTGAAGAATATAACAATATCGATAATGGTTATATTTGAATAGATCAACAGTGGTTAGATCTCGCAACAACAATATTTGTTGGGTGCACGAATTGGCCGTGTCGACCGGTGAACCACGATCACACGGAAGACAGGCGTGAGTGGAAGCAATTCCGCGTTTCATCTGATGAATTTCTTGTTTAATAGAATTGCATATCTATTTTATTATATTTTAACTATCATTTAGCGGTTACCCGCGATTTCGTCAGCATGAAATTTAAAGAAAGTAGCCTATAAAATTGTGTGGCCCCGGGTTGCGTGGACTCCGGGGTTACAATAAATATTCTGGCGTGCATCAGCTACCTTCCCGTCAAAGTCCCGTCGAAATCGGTCCAACAGTTCCGGAGATTACCCGGAACAAACGCGTAGTTTTAGGTAGAAAGTTTAAATTTAATAATATTTATTGGTAGAAAACAAAAATTACCTAAACGTACCAACGTATGAAAGAAAACGCAGCAAACTGGAAATTACCTGTAAATAAAAAAAGGGGTTAATTATTTTTCATAAAAATATTTTTTCTTACTAGCGCACGATTTTCTCATACCTTCCCCGTTTTTCAGTCAGACATATTTTTGTTTTACAAGCTGCCTTCTTTTTACTATATATTAAATAATAGCTGTCGCCAGCGACTCCGTCCGCGCGGAATTCAAAAACTTAATAAGTAGCCTATGTGTTCTTTCAGAATATTTTTTACGTTTGTGCTAAATTTCATCTAAATAAGTTGCGCCGTTCCGAAGATAACTTCAAACAAACATCAATCTAAGCATTCGCATCTTATCTATATCTATATATATAAAAGAAAGTCGTGTTAGTTACACTATTTATAACTCGAGAACGGCATATTCGATTTGACTGAAAGTTGGTGGGCAGGTAGCTTAGAATCAGGAAACGGACATAGGATAATTTTTACCCCGTTTTCTATTTTTTATTCCGCGCGGACGGAGTCGCGGGTAAAAGCTAGTTTATAATATTAGTAAGAAGTAAGATTAAATGTAAGCCATCCTTATACGATATCCCTTCACTTTATCTTGCAAATTTCACAAAATATTTCAACAACGGCTGCTATGTATGGAATTTGATGTTCCTTGTTTGTATTATAACTAATCGTTCGTTTCTGAGAGCAAAATTCATAAAATAGAGATAACAATAATATGTTTTATACAGGCGTTTTGGTCTCGGAAACCAACGATTAGGCGTTCAAATGGAATGAGATATATGAATTTAAAGTGGCTTTATACTAAAACGTTTTGGATATTAATATATTCGTGGTAGAGTGAGCAATCAATAAAGGTGTCCAGGCGCGCGTATACAAACAAAAAGATAAGATATCAAGTTACTTTAGGGTTGTCAATCTTTAGAATTTCACCCTTTTTACATTTTTTAAAACGCAATGGCTCTTAAAGCAACGATGTCATGTCTACTCATTGAAATTAAATACATTTTACACATTATACGAATGTCCTTTCTGTTACTAAGTATAAGATGTTTATGGAAACTCACACCTTTTATTTCTTTTTTTTATCTTTTTAAATTCATAATTAAGTCTTCCAGAATTAAAACATATGTTGTGTATCTATACTTAAGAGGAAAGATTTGTTTGTTTGTTTGCTTGATAGCATTGAATAGGCTCCGAAACTACTGAAACGATTTGAAAAATTCTTGCATTGTTGTCGACACTATCCTCGGGTGACCAAAGTCTATATTTATTACTAGATTTTTTAATTGCGCGCGGACAAAGTCCCTTGCAACTGTTAGACATTTATATTGTTATGACTTCTATTTATTTAGATAGATAATTTACTAGCCTAGATAAAAATACTGTCAAAAATATTAATTTCTGATTAACGTTATTTAACCACACAATACTCGTAAATGTGTCAGCCCTATTTAGCGTTGCCAGGCGTCCGGATAAAGCTGGACATAGGTAGGCTTTTAGATTGCGTGTCCGGCCAAAATAAACGGTTTTCCGGCTTTTGTTAGGCTTTTTACATATCCAAAACGAGAGTGTACCTATTAATACTGAGACAAAATCCTAAATAATATAGGGTGTCCGACCTTTCTAGCCAAATGTCCGGCCAAACTGGCTGGGCTGTCCGGCTAGAAGGTTTGGCAACCTGGCAACCCTAGCTCTATTGTATGTGAAACTATCGCAAAATCGGCCACTCACTTGTACACAGATCGCTGTTTTTGTGTGATCAGAGATTAATGCAAAGACATTAATACTGCCAGAGCCAGTGTGGTTAAAATTAAGTATCAAAAGAATTAACTATCGAATGTTCAAAAAGTTTTTAGGCAGCGGTAAATATAGAATAAAATAATAAAGTTAAAATAAATATTAACTAAAACATGTGGCCGTGGGTTTGAATCTATCATTTGTCTGTTGAAATGAATTTTCAACAATGATTAGTAGTTAGTACAGATAATATTGTATGAAATTCTGTAAGCTAGATTTTCCATTATACTCTAATTAAAAAGCTTTTTCTCATTTTTAATCTGTCGAATTATAAAATCATATTGGGTTTTTCCTTGTATTTATCTTAACCGCATGAGAGAAGAATGATATTTTCACTTTCCATTTTATATCAAACATAGAAAAAAACAGTTACCTTATTTCTGCTACGGCATTTAAGCAATTAAAAAATCTTTATACACTTTCACAAAAAACTATTAACACGGAAATAGTCAGTTTTTTTAATAAAAAAAACAGTTTTGATTAAAAAAAATGGCGAAGCATTGAATAATTTTATAGTTTTAAGAAGAATAATAAAACAGCGACATAAAACACTAATGTAAAAGCACTACGTAGGATGGAACGTATTAAACGAAACACAACCAATCCCGTTGGACGCCCGTATCTGACTGACGGATGAAACTCTGTGGCACATTTAGCGTGGAAGTTTTTTTTTTTAAGAAACGAGGTGAAAGGTTTTTATGACTTTCAGCATAGGTCAATTATTTGTATAGTATAAAAAAAAGAAAACTGTACTGTATTATTTTCATGTCATTTTATACCTGACAATACATAATTGTGTAAGTTTGATTTTACTAAATGCTAATCCCGGCTTCGTACAAGTGGACAATTATTTTTTAAACATTGTATAGAAATATTAAATACAGCCTATGTTATAAAAAATACAAAATATAAGTGGGTAGTTGTATTCGATGGAAATTAAAAATTATATATACATATGTCACTGGCTGACATTGTTATTTATTGTCTATGGATTTATTTTGTATAATTTCAATGATTTTTATGATATGAAACATGTCTTTAATAAGTTTGCGATTACAGCCTTATAAAGGTGAATTTGTTTACATAGAATTGTTATAAATTCTTACTTCGATTGAATTCTATTATAGATTGTCCACAATTTGTCACCGAGAGTTAAAAAATTATAGAAATGACTGTGACTGTGACTCTCTATATGTTATCGCTACAACATTCATCTTTTTTTTCTGAGGTCATAAAACATATTGCTATCTTTGTTTTGTCAAAGATAATGAGCAGAATGACGGTATGATTTACACATGGATTTTGACCTCAGAAACCGACTACCAGTGGGATAATAAATTAACAAGATACAAAATCGATCAGTGGTATTTACTCTGACTCCTCGCCTTTTAAGTACCTACAATATCGTTAATAAAAAAATGGGTTAATCCTTTATATTTAAAAAACAAAGCTAAAAGCATTTTCTGTAATAAGACCCCATCAAGTCTCTTCACCTGCTCGCTTATCTCTTTTACCAGGGCCGTAATTAGCATCCTTAATTAGCAGCACTAAATCGGAGGGTAAAACCTCGAAATGCAAAATACAAGCCGGCTACTCTTTGTAGAATTTAGGTCAATATTTATGTATTAAAGAAGAGGTTCCCATTAGGCCTATTGGTGTATTTTTACCATTGGACCGTTTGGGTCCATAGAATCAATTGGACCAATTAGAATTTCTTTTTCGTAACACACATTAAATTTTTTTTTTTAAGTCAGGGATAATAGAGTTTTTGTGCAGGTATTTCGTGAGTGGAAACCAACTGGAAACATTGTATTAAACATTCATTTAAGATAATGCCTTATTTTTTATCTACAAGACAATGGATTAACCAAAGGGCTCATTACACGACGGGAAAGCTTCCATCTCCGGTTCCTATAGGCATCCGTTTTCCGCCATTCAATTTACCCGAAAATCCACACATGACGTAGAATTCGACTGCGGTCACACTTGTATAAATACGCATTTTTATCTCTGATTTATCAAAGAAATTGAAAGGGATTATTAATATCATTGCAGTGGTTCTAATTATTTATTTACTAGCTGTTGACCGCGACTCCGTCCGCGCGGAAAAAACATAATAGCCTATATATTGTTCCAGACTATGATCTACATCTATGTCAAACATTGAGATCCGTTCTGGAGATACCTCTAACAAACATCCATCCATCCAAACATTCGCATTTATAATTTCAGTAAGAAGTAAGATTTAATAACACTTTATTGCTTACATTACAACAAACAATTAAAGCTTATACATGACATATATCTGTGGGCAAGCTCGGCCAACCTAGTAGGACAGGAGAGGTACACTAAGATTAATAGGACAGTTTCTATAGCTATATGTAATTCACAACTAGCAACCCGCCCTGACTTCAACCAGGTAACTAAATATAATTTCTAATGTCTTTTCTAATTGCGATTTCGTCCGCGTAAATACCTAAAAACTATGTAGCCACTATCCCGCTCTAAGCCATCTCTGTTCACTTGTTTTCGAGTTACAATAAAACTTTTGCATTTATATTATTAGTGAATAAGTTTCACTTTTAGTTGCTTCTATAAAAGATTTTAAATACTGATCTAAAAATAAAAAAGATTAACATAACTTAAATCTAAGTTATTTGAAAACACATTCGAAAGTCCCATTTTAAGTGAATCAAACGCTTTAATTTGCTATAACTTGTGAAAGTTACTGTACTTAAGTTTTATTGAATAAGTTACAATGTTTCAGTTGGAATTATTAAACCTTATTGTTGAGGGTTTTCACCCCCGAAACGTTTTCAAAAACATTTTGCTGCCCTTCTCATTCTTTTAAAAAAATAGACATGTTTCGTTGCAATACAATATTGTATGCTGCTTCTTATCTACATATGTAATATCAAATTTTTACTAATTTGTTTAATTTTATAAATGTGAAAGTTTAGATGGATGTATGGATAGATGTACGGATGGATGTTTGTTAGCAACTATATTCAAAAAGGCTACATTACATAATTCTGGCTGAAATTTGACACAGATTTAATGTAGGTATTTTACTGGGAACAAAAAGAGCAATAAGACTGTCTTTGTAATTTGCGGACGCGGACGAAGTCACGGGCTAAAACTAGTCAAAGCACATTGTAATTTAAATAAAGTAAATTATACTTATTTTATAAAAAGTCTTTAAAGTATTCCTATATTCAAAACTTTTAATAAGAATAATATAACGAAATTGAAATACTAATTACCAAATCTCGATAGAGTAAACGAAACCCTTGTTATAAAATTTGTAAGTACAAAGTTTAATTTGTTTCAGTAAAACAAGAAAAACTAATGATTATCTACTTACAAATTTATTCCATTTGGAGATAATTCTAAATTTTCTCCGACTAATTCTGTTCTGAAGGAAAAATGTTTCTAAACTTTCATGTAAGTATTAAAACGGTATTATTTCACAACATAATTAAATACATCCGATGTCATTGTAAATCTAAGATGGCCGCCGCGACAAAATGGCGGATTCCAATTAAACTGTTTAATTCTCATTACAAAATACTAACTGTCGCCCGCGGCTTTTTCTCTACTTAGATTAAAAAAGATCGACTTAGTAGGTATCCTCTACGTTATTCCAGTTCTGGTGTTACGTGGCAATAAAATCTTTACATCCATACATCCAAAGTTTTGCATTTGTAATATGAGAAAGAAGTTATATTTATTCCACTAGCTGTCCGTGAGGAATTAAAAAAACTTGAGAGGTGTCAAGGGACACCCGGATGGAACGAAGTTCCTTTCAATTGATTAGTGAAGGAACCAATGTTTATTCTATGAATAAAAAACTTAAGTCTTCACAAGAAGTACATTTTATTTCTATGAATTTTCGTTATATATTGTCACGTCGTTGCCATGGTGAAGTAGCGCTCATTCGTTGTTAACATACTTACTATAGTAAAAAGTGTCGTGACAACTTTTCGTAAGAATTTTTACCGTCTAGCCCCCTTTCACAACGCGCGATAAGGAACTTCGTTCCAAAACTTAATAAGTTGTCTATGTGTTCTTCCAGACTATGTTCTACATCTATGCCAAATTACATCGAAATGCGTTGAGCCTCTGAGCAGATACCTTCTACTAAACATCTATTTAACATTCGCATTTATTATATTGGTAGGATTGTTACCAACATAATCATAGTATATCAATCTTAAATAATAAATGAACTTAGTCGTAGTCAATCTCGCTCACAACTAGTTTCGCTTCGCTTGATCTAGTTAATTATTCCTCAAATAAAATTATCCTTCGCGTAATAGCCTTTGATCAATTCTCGGCGACTTTGCCTCAGGAATAATCTGTTTATAGCTGAGCTTAATTAAAATAGCTACTTCGTAGGTACATTTTTTTATCAGGAGCGAAGAGAACTCTATACTGTCCTATAATGTGTATTCATTCGTGGTTTATTTCAGAACTTTTTTTAACATTAGTTACCCGATCTATCTTATTAGCAATTACAAAACCTAATTTCTAGTTTATAGCATGACTAGCTATCGCCCGAGACTCCGTCCGTGCGAAATAAAAAAAAAAACTTGAGAGGTGTCCTTTCGATTAATTAGTGAAGGAATCGTAATAATTTTTTTTTTAAGTCGCGACACCACATTGTTCAATGCGAAATAGAAATGAAAATATCTGGCTTGCTTTCTATAAGAGAGAGAGAGAGACAGACAGAGTGTCGTGTTCTATAAGTGAGAGAGAGACAGACAGCAAAAAGTGTCGTGACAACTTTTCGTAAGAATTTTTTCCGTCTATACCCCTTTCACAACGCGCGATAAGGAACTTCGTTCCAAAACTTAAAAAGTAGTCTACTTGTTCTTCCAGACTATGCTCTACTTCTATGCCAAATTTCATCTAAATTCATTGAGCCGTTCTGGAGAACCTCTACCTTCAAACATCCATCCATCTACACATTAGTAAGATTAATGTATTATTACTAGCTCCCATACACATAGTAAAACAATCTTCGTATCGATTATTAGGTCCGGTTGTATTACCAGTCACATAAAGTCAGTATAAAGCAATCAAATACTTCGTTCGTTCAAACACATCGCCCCACCTTATTACGTCTATTGGTTTAATCGATATATTCAACAGACACGGCTGCCAAATGCATTTATCATTATTGTATCCATTTCTGTACATCTATTTTGGAACGCATAATAAATATTATTGGTTGATTAGTGTTATTTGCCGTCGGTTTCTGGGACCAAAACCTAATATATAAAATTCTCGTGTCACAGTTTTCGTCACCGTACTCCTCCGAAACGGCTTGACCGATTCTCATGAAATTTTGTGAGCATATTCAGTAGGTCTGTGAATCGGCCAACATCTATTTTTCATAACCCCCCCCCATTTTTTAACTGCGCGCGGACGGAGTCGCGGGCGACAGCTAGTCTCTATGTAATACATATTGTCATCGCTGTCATTATTTTTGACGAAACAGAGATAACGATATGTTTTAAACGAGGATTTTCGTCTCAGAAATCCATAGTTAATCTCCTAACTGTAACTAGTCACTTCACTAATGGCTTTTAACATAGATTTTTTGTAGTTACAAACATTTGTTAGCCACAATATTTTTTGTATTAAAGAGATGTACACGGATAACTTCAGGCAGTCGATACCTCGAATTAGTTTGCATTGGTCATTAATTGACGACCGCAGTACACGGACCCCAAATTACAGCTAAAAATTCCAGCTGTACGCTGACCTCTTGAAAGTATCGATTCCGACTGTTTGAAGTAGTCCGTGTATTTTAGCCTTAAGGTATTATGGTAGTCTCTTGTTTTAAACCATTTTACCCGCATTTAAGACAAATGAAGGGTCCAGAAGGGCTACTTGAAATATTTGAGTGTAATCAGTTTGGTTTAATTGAGGTCTTAAACCCCGTTATCCTTGTTAAATTGTGATTGTGTCAAGTTTTAATAGGCTAGGGTAGGCTATTTCAAATAGTGTCAAATTACTACAGACTAATTTTAATGTTTTTTTTTTTATTGTCGCACCTGCTGTTATTGCTCTTGCAGCATCCTTGTTGTCTAACCGTTAAATATAAATCATAGTTTTTTTTCTAAACTTAAAAATGAGTGGTACCCATCAAACGCTAATCGACTAGAGTTACGTGTGTGGCCGACAGCACATGGTAAGCTTTTATAACAAAGGACCAGTGTTGTGTAGTTTTAATAAATATATATCCATTCAGCCTCGTTACGCCCACTGCTGGGCATAGGCCTCCCCCAAAGATCGCCACGATGATCGGTCCTGTGCAACCCGCATCCAGGATACTCTCGCAACCTTGACCAGATCGCAAGATGGACCGATGATCTCATCGGTCCATCTTGCGGGAGGCCTGCCCACGCTGCGTCCCCCCCCCTTATAATGGCCACAAATAAAATATATATACATATGTATATCTTCTATATACATAAAAGAAATTCGTGTTAGTTACACTATTTATAACTCAAGAACGGCTGATTCGATTTGACTGAAAATTGGTGGGCAGCTAGCTTAGAACCAGGAAACGGACATAGGATAATTTTTACCCCGTTTTCTATTTTTTATTCCGCGCGGACGGAGTCGCGGGCAAAAGCTAGTATATTATATGAAGACGAATTTTAATGTTATAAACATTGCTAAAAATAAATATCAACTTACTTATTTATGTCGAAAAATAATTCTGTCAGTCGGGAAAAAATATACAATAGAAACTATAATTCCAACTGTAATTACTATTCTGCAAAACTATATAAACGCGGTCTTATTATTCTATGTTAGAGATATCCATTGTATATAGGTATCCATAGTTGTCCATTGTTAGCTGCGAAGGTTGTTTGTTTTGTGCTAATGGCGCATTACGTTCCTGTGGATTATTGCTCGCTCTATACTTCGCTAAAGTTACGTAAGTAAAGAACCGAATATAAAATGTTAAAATATCAATGGATTAAAATAATATAAGTACTTATGCCAGAGTAATTAATTAAAAATGTTTTATGATAACAAATAAAGTTTTTTTAAAGTTTTTTTTTAAACTTAGCTGACATCTGTAGATTAAGGGTAACACAGATAGTGAATGGGTACTTCTCTTAAGCAGTTTCTTGAAAAAGTTCTTGACGTGTAGTATATTATAAATTCTATCTTACTATCTTACTTCTTACTAATATTATAAACTAGCTTTTACCCGCGACTCCGTCCGCGTGGAATAAAAAATAGAAAACGGGGTAAAAATTATCCTATGTCCTTTTCCTAGTTCTAAGCTACCTGCCCACCAATTTTCAGCCAAATCGATTCAGCCGTTCTTGAGTTATAAATAGTGTAACTAAGACGACTTTCTTTTATATATATAGATGCGAATGTTTAGATGGATGGATGGATGGATATTTGTTTGAAGCTATCTCAGGAACGGCTCAACGGATCTTGATGAAATTTTGCACAGATGTAGAACGTAGTCTTTAAGAACATATAGGCTACTTGTTTAGTCTTTTAATTCCGCGCGGACGGAGTCGCGGGCGACAGCTAGTCCAATATAATATCAAAATATATAATTTATTCAGAGGTGGCTTAAAGTTTGTTTAGGATGGATCCTCATATTAATTAGGTAAACATTAATTCAACTAAATTTATGCACAAAGATTTATTTATTTAAAATGTAGAAATGATCAAAATATAACCTGATTGTCTCTGTATCAATGACATCATCATCTCCCTACCTCATCCCACTCGTTTAGGGTCGGCGCACCATCGTCATCCAGTTCGATCTATTTTCCATCATCTCATCCATCCATCCATTCCATCATCTCGTTATTCCTTTCTTGATCATGTCACATTTCACGCAATCCATCAAACTCTTCCTAGGCCTACCCCTACCGGTGGTAACCCATCCATTCATGTTTAAAGTATTAAATATATACATGTAATTGTACAAATGGCTTATGATATCCTTTAAATTAACCACATCCATATATATAATATTAATGAGGAGCGCTTACTAGTGTTTGAGCGAAAAATACTGCGTCGCATTTATGTTGCTGTTTTCATCGATAATCAATGGCGGATACGATACAACCACGAACTGTACCAAATGTATAAAGAGCCAAACATCGTCAAGAATATCAAAATTGGACGACTACGGTGGGCGGGACACGTCGCACGTATGGATGATTGCAGAGTTCCTAAACGCTTGATGGAGAGTAAACCGGATGGACGTAGAGCACGTGGTAGGCCGAAGTTGAGATGGCGAGATGACGTCGAACGCGATCTTGAAAATATCGGCATTAAGAGCTAGACTCAAACAGCACAAAGTAGACCAGTGTGGAGGAATTTACTTGACCAGGCCCAGGCCCACCCGCGGCTGTAGCGCCTCAGATGATGATGATGATGATGATGATATATATTAATAAAATAGGAGTGTCTGTGTGTCATATAAAAAATCACATTTCTTACATATGATGTGTTTACGTTGCTAATAATGAAAAATCTGTAACTGTCTGTCTGTATCACTGTTTGCAAAGCCGCGTTTGTTCCAGGTCATCTGCGAAACGGCTGAACTGATTTTGACGGGGAGGTAGCTGATGCACGTGGGTGTTTATAGGTTACTTATTTACAATTCTGCGCTGACGAAGTCGTAGGCGACTGCTAGTTAATAATACGTCTGAATTTATTGCATTGTAGAGATACTAATAATATTTTACACAAGTTTTTAAAGGAATACTACAAAATACAAAATATTTATAGATTTATACGTTGGTGCTTAACCCGTAAGTTTATTTTAAGTAGAAGTAAGAGGCTTAGCTAAATAGAAAATTGTATAATGTTATATAAAGCTCTTAAATGTAATTACTAATTTGAGAACAATGAAAAGGTTACTCTTTTTGAAGATAAAATAAAGTAATTACTTAAATTATTAAATAGTCTTACTTTTAAGGAAGGATTTTTTTCGGAAAAGTTCATTAAAATGGTTGATATTGGTTTTCCTGATTTTATTAAACGCGAACAAAGTCGAGGACAATAGCTAGTATGGATGAAAGCGAACTTGATTTCATGTGCTTACTCATTTTTTTAAAGTTGCATTTGTTTTGTAGCAAAGTTTTACGTTTTTTTAGAAGCCAATACTTTAGATCATTATTTACGGAAAATATGTACTAGATCGTCAGTCAGTCGGTTTTTTTTCCTAATTAAGTTTAGGTTATGTTATTCGTTCTGTATTCTTAACATTAGGAATAAACAACTTGAAACAATAAATAAAATCTACATCTATGTTTACGAAATGATTTTCCAAACGCAGAGTATTTGATTATTTAAGTGTGAGTGGCTGGAAAGCGAATGTATTTTCGTATCTTTACTACAATCTATAATTCATACCTTGAATGTAAATTTCCACAGAGCTATAAAGATATACTACAAGTAAATATTTGAACAGTTAATTTTGTAACTCTATTATTTATATAAAACAAATTTCTTCTCTTCCCATATATCTATAGTTCAATATTTTTATATATGTTAGATAATTATATCAACAACATGTTTTTGACGATGGGAATTCAATATTTAAACTCGAAACTGATTACTTTAGGCTCTGTGAACGCAAGGAAACGTACGTTTAACAGTGGTAGATCCCGCAACAACAATATTTGTTGGGTGCACGAATTGGCCGGGTCGACCGGTGAAATACCACGACCACACAGAATACAGGCGTGAAGTGGAAGCAATTCCGCGTTTCGTCTGATGAGTGTGGTACCGGAGGCCTAATTTTAGTCCTCTTTCCCTTCCTATCCTTTCCTAGTAAGGAAGTGGATTTGGCGGAAGAGGGGACGCATTGGTGGGAGAAATATCCTCTTTCTGTGCGTCCTCTTCTTCGTTGATTAAAGGTAGGCAACGCATCTGCATTTGCGGATGTCTATGGGTAACGGTCGCCTCGCTATTGTGGCGAATCCAGGTGGCCGTTTGCTCGATTGCCACATTATGATATAAAAAAAAAAACTCGAAACTAATATTGTGTTCTTGCGAGTATCGCGTTGCGCGCTCTATCGCGCTATTTAGCAGTGAAGACGTAACGATCAACTGTTTAGATTTGTTCTGCCATCTTAATAATAGCAGCAACTTTTCCCAAAACGATCTTGACAAAAGTTACTAGTTTTGGCGAAGAACAAAATGTTTGCGACGCGTGCTCTGATATTGTATAAGCTTAGCGCCTAAAATTTACAGTTTAAAAGATTTACGTTGCCTTGTGTATTAGGGGTCTTTAAACTGCACACAAACGAAGTGTAGTAGAATAATTAATCAGTTATAGTCATTTTACACGTCACCAAACATAATTCTATTAAACACTTTAACGTCTATCAAATAAAACATCAAATAGGATTTAATTAAAATGTTACTGTTGATTTAGTTATAAAATTTAATGTCGTTCTTTTAATAACAGTTTCAGGTGTAATGTTATATTCAGTCTGTTGTAAATTCTAACATTGATTACGTTTAATCTTAGCTATCTGAATAAAACCTCCTTTGTTCGTAAACTCGTTGTACTTTTATGAAGCTTTAAGCTTTATCGAGCTTATAAAGTACAGCTTTTATCTTTGATCTGATGTAAAATATTTATCTCTGCATTTTCAAAGGGAATGAGTGAGACAACGATAATTTTTATACAGGGTGTGACAGTGAAAACTTTCAGTTTACTTTATAAAACATTTTTTATAAGACACCTCTATGTATTTCAAAATGTTTTTCAGCCAATTCCTTCATTTAGCAAATCATTTCTAAGTTTTTAGTGATAGTTTTGAAATAGATTTTATCACGTTGTTTTATTACTCGAATATTTTCATTTGATACCCATGTTAGGGTGGTTGTATACAAATATTTCAGGCGCCATTTTCTGACAATAAATAAAAAAAAATTGCATTGTCATCAGGACAAAAACTGTTCACCAAATTCCACAAAAATCTGACAATGGAAACATGAACATTTATAATATGCTCTTCCCACAATGCCGATGCTTTGAAAATATGAAACAATTTTTATGATGTTTTGGTAGGATTTACCTAGGACTACAAACAGAGTTCATGTCCTAAAAATGTCTTCAAAATTTTAAAAAAATGTCTGCCAGGTTTAGTATAACTTTAAAAAAAATTAAATTATACGAAAATGATCACATACTGAAACAAGAATTTACCTATCATTTTAATTTATACCATATGTACTCGTATACTAAATATCGTCTAAATATAGAGTGAAGCAGTACTAATACGATGTAACCTTTGATCACTTCAAAGAGATCCCGTTTGTGAAGTCAAAAGTGAAATGTGACGTCACATCTCTTTTTAAAGCTCACAGTAAAACCTCTTTAATACAATTTTTATTTTCAATACTAAAGCATAAATTAGTATCTAGGTAGTTAAGAATGTGTAGAGAAGCAAAGAATAGTCATTTTTTTTTCTTTATTTTTTAGCAGATAAAAGTAATGTGGAGGCTGTATGTGATATTGAAAAAAAAACACATTGCATGATCATGATGTGTTTTCGGTTTTTATAACGATTTTTTTTAATTCTTGTCTGTCCGCAAATCCGCTTTTGTATCGGGTAATCTTAGAAACGGGTGGATCCATTTTGACGTGACTTTTACTGGAAGTTAGGCTATTTGTGCAAGAGTAACTTTAGCTACTTTTTTTAAATTCCGCCCTGACGTAGTCGCGGACATCTGCATGATGTATTCAAAAAGCTCAAAGTTTGTGCTAGGATTTGGTTCGAGTGTCTTGATACGAATCGATGGCCGCCAGATCTATAGATTAGTGTTAGACCATTAGATTAGTGTTGATTAAAACCAAGTTCTGAGTATATTTCTTTACATCCATACATTTTCATTCAGCTTCCATACATCTATATTAACACGTGATAAGAGAAAAGCGGCAAATAATATAGAAATAATAAAAATGAATTAAATTATTACCTCACCACGACAGTAATAAAAACAGGCTGGTGTTCTTAGAAGTATGCCAGAGACATCTGTTGTTTGTTTTACGACCAATTAACTTGCTTAATTATAATTACAATGTAATATGATAATTGTTAAAATGTTAATTAAATGAATTGAGTCGAATTATAAAATGTAAATTGTCTTTAAAAAATTCGATATCATATTTGATTGTATATTTTGGAAAGGATAGGCCTAAGAAGAGATGGATGGATTGTGTGTTATATGACATGATTTAAGAAGAGAATGGTGACTGAAATCACAAGAATAAGCACAGCTATAAGGACCATAGTATAAAAAAATAAATTCAATACACGCAATATGTCAATTAGTTTACATGAATAGGACAATAAATAACTCCTATTGTTGAGTTATTTTAGTTGGCCACATTTTACATTTTGCCTTCATTGTAATGTATCCTGATAAGAACATCAATTAGAGCGAATGAATCGAAACTGAATTCAAACATACATGAATCGAAATCAGGTATTTATTAAACATCGTTAGTTTGATTTTTTGTAACATCCTTGGTGTTTAGAAGCGCTGAAAGCAAAAATGTCCCTAATTTTCGTAACACATTTTGAAGCTAAATTCAAAATCTATTAGTATTCTAGTTAATTAAAAAAAATCAAAACAATGGGACCCATCTGCAAGCACTTCCTTTCGATTAAAATAATTTTTACCAAAATCGGACCACCAGGGGCGGAGCATCGCGGTAACACACATAAAAAATACTGTCGAATTGATAATCTCCTTCTTTTTGAAGTCGGCTAAAAAGATAAAGGGTTGACGCAACATTGTAAAGACGTTCGATGATCTTTATTATAAGAAATATGTAATCGAAATTTAAACATTTGTAATTGCGCATAACTAAGATTTAAAAAAATATATTTTATGTCCGCCGTTACTAGGTTGGGTACGTCAATTGTAAATGGATAAACAATAAAAAGAAGCGTAAATTTTATCTTTATAATTAACTTGACCCTATCCAGACACCGTCTCAAGGGTAATCCGTTTATAGGAGATAATCAAACGCCCTTGATTTAGCGAGGGACTTTTTTCTATCAACTCGATTTCTACTCGACTGACAGGGACAGGGTCTGTTACTTTGTGATATCTTGTAAAAGGCATGATTGATTCTGAAAAGAGGTTTATCATTAGATTTGTAATGACCCTGAAGTATCATAATAGTATATAGTAATTCGACTTTATTTATTTTTTTAATAATTATCATCCATTAAATAAGTTTACGAGAGCTTCAGTGGCTCCCATTAAGTCGAAGAGTTAAGATTCTGAGTTACTCCCTTACCTAGCATGACAGCGGGAATGGTGTAAACGTTTCCGGTGTTTCGGCCTCGAAACTGGCTAAATTCACCAGTCCATTGGGTTCAATGAAATTAAAAAAACATTTTCCTTTAGATTTCTCTCATTAACCTAGCGAAAGCAATGTTATAGTGTTTATAGCATATGTTAAATGTTAAAGTATAAAACCATCTAGTAATAATATGCTAAACAAACAAAGGGATAATTTAATTTGCATATACATAAATACTTTAGCTTAATAGAGACATTTGCATAGGTTAGCTTACGTTCTCTCAAAATGATTGTGATATATCATACCGAGTTGGCTTATATTGGCTTGTATTTGCCATTGTTTGCTTGCCTACATTGTATTCTTGATGTTCCGTATTCTCTAATATGATCATAATTTTGGCAAATATATTATAGTCCATTGTGACTACTGAAGACAGTTTTCGGTTGTCTTTTAAGGAACTAGGGCGTAGGTATATGATGTGATTACCACTTCAATCCTTTAAATGAATAGAGGAAGGTTAAAGTCCATATATGGCGGCCATTACACTTTTTTCGTGTGTAGAACTTGTATGATATTGTTAAAATGTTTAGAAAAAGTGGATTATTTCTGAAGAATCATTAATTTAAGTATTTTACACGATAATATAATAACGTAAGCGTTACAAACAACTAAACTATTTAATTAACTATAAATTTTAAGCTCAATTGACTAGTACTTTGAATTTAAAACTTTATCTATAAATTTACCTTAAAATGTGAGAGATCCTTCAAACTAATTGGAAATATAAACCTTCGTTTAATAAAAGGTGAAACTTTTGGATTATTTTAAAATAATTAGAATATGTATTGGTTAATATAAAATTAATATTACGTGAAGTTTTACTTTTATGTATTAAAACCAGACGTTTCGTTACATGAGTGAGAAAAAAGATACGACATAGACGAAGAATAGATAGAGATAGTCATACAAGTATGGAATGAACAACAATTATACTTCATATTTTTTATACTTTATTTTTTTTAAATGTACGTTATAAATATGTTGTGTTTCTTACGTTCTTCTTTATTTCTATTACCGATGAAGAAAAACCTCTACAGTAAATGTGACCTTTCAATCTCTTTAAAAAATAGATATTATATGTTTATATTCAGGTGTTTCAAATTTAGATTTCTTACAAAATGTTGAGTTTTTTTTATTGCAAACATTTCGCGTGTCAATCTTTTCATGTCAAAGTTCTTTAACTTATGAATGTTTTATTAAAATTTTGAGTGCTTTATAAATAATATTTTTGCTGATCACAAATACATTTAAAAAAAGACTTAGGTATAATCTCTATAAGATGATTTTGTACATACTTTTAGTTTTTGCTTTAACATTTGAAGAATAAGTCAAAATCTAAATGCAATTAAAATTCTTTCACCGAACGAATTAATTTCAAGAGCTAAAGTCTGCGGTAGATTCTATCTAAGTTTCTACAGATATCTAGAACGTTCGATTTCGAATCAATTCATCTATGAATTGACTGGATATTTGATCACTTGAGTGGTTATCGGTAGGCATCTGATAAAAGCCACAAGACCCTTTGTCGAATATTGACGGACGAATAAATTTGCCAGTTATTTGAAAAGTCTGTATGAATATTCTTGAAATCGAGCTTTTTTATGTATTATTTTCAACGGCTTCTCTCACTGAGCATGTAATTTTTTTAATTAAATGTTAGAAACTGGTTTTATTAATATTATAAATGCGAATGTTTAGATGTATAGATGTTTGGATGAATGGATGTTTGGTGTAAGGTATCTTCAGTAATTTTTTTAATTCCGCGTGAATAGAGTCACGGGTGACAGCTATTATTCAATGAAAAAAATATTAATGTCAATTATTAAACATAAAAATTAACTATTACTGGACTATTGTTTGTGAATTAAATGAAAACATTAGCCAATACAATATGAACGGTCAAGGCGGCCTATAAATTAATAGTACAACATAAATACGGCGTAACGGCAGGGCGTCTTTAATTAAATGGAACTATGAACAAATTGCCTCTAACGATGAACTGAAACTCTTTAATATATTTTTATTGAGAGCATTCGTTACACACAATCTTTAAATTAATTTTTACTAATATTGCAATAACAAACGAGCAAGAAGCCACCGGAATTCTCTAAAATGGCGCATTTACAGATGCATACCTCTATTTGTTGGAGGAGGGGACGCTCCAAAAGAGGATATTTCTCCCACCTATGCGTGCCCTCTGCAAAATCTACTTCCCCTTCGCGTCCTTTTCTTGTACGAAGGGAGTGGGAAGGAAAACAGGTCCAAAATTAGGCCTTCGGTTCGCACACTGCAGTGGAAACGCGGAATTACTTCCACTTCAAGCTTCTGTGTGGTTTAGCGGACCCATTCGTGCAACATATTTTGTTGTTGCTGGCGTCTACCACTGTTAAGAAATGCGAAAGTTTTGATATACCTTTGTTGTCAAGTAACTTCAGAACAATTGAATGGACTTGAACGAAATTTGGAACAGAGATATATTAACAGTCTGGAATAAAGCTTAAGTTACTATGTTATTAGTTGCAGGTAATTTAAGACTTTAATATCTGATAAGATTTGCAAATTATTTTAGGTACAATGAGAAAGTACTATTGTATAAAATGTTTAACCAAAGACAATGAGAAAATGATCATTATCTACTGGTTATGATACAAATTAGATTAGTTCCACGTGAAGGGATTCCTTTTGGATCCATTGTATCGACATGACACGCTATCTATTACACCTCGTTGAAATTATACTGCTATAATAGCAGGCGTTTGTTCCCTTGTCAAATATGGATCCTATATAAATCTTGTCTTTGTAGAGTTTAGACTGTCGTAATACCTTTATTACAACAATATGATTCTTAAAAAGTAATTGTAAAAATCAAATAGCATAATGGGCGATATTTATTTAATTTCAATTGCCTTTATTTATATAATTTAAGCTGATATAAACAAAAAATATAGTGCTAAATATATAACAGAAAAAGTCTTTGAACCGTTGTCAAAAAAAAAAACAACAGCTGAGTACGTAACACTTGACCTCCTTACTTACGTTCAAAGACATTGTTCAACATTAGAGTTTGATTGTTGGAAAATGAACGAAGAAATACCATAAGGCATATTTCTCCTTGTATTAATACCCAAAGTTACGTATTTACGAAACTAGGTTTAACTAGCTAACTTTAGCAAGATTAATTTAGTGTAAAGTTTAACCAAGAATATAAGAAACCCGACCAAGGGCGCTTCAATCAGCTTCTTTACTTCATTTTTTAATGTATGCAAAGAAATAAGTGTAATATTTTTCTGGAATATGGCGAAGTTATATGTTTCTGGTCGGGTTATTTTGGTGTGAGAAATCAAAAATAGAGTTATATGCTGTCTAGACCTAATTCTTACACAAAAATAAATAATGTAATAAAAAAGGAGCCATTAAAACTAAAACAAAATCTCAAAACAACTTACTTAACTCAGTCTTCATTGTAACTATCAAAGGCAAAGTATTTATATCCCAAGTTAATCAAATGCTTTGTTTGTGGACGTTCCTTTACTGAAGATTTATGTAACTAATGCTCGTCTGTGACTTTGTTTGTTATAAGCTTTATCTTGCGTAATATTTATCTTTCTAATCTTAGTAATATTATTAATGCGAAAGTTGAAATGGATGCGCGAATGGATGGACGGGTGTTCGTTATTACGTATCTCCAGAACGGAACGGAACTCGATGAAATTTGACATTAGATGTAGAACATAGTCTAGATCTAGAAGAACATATATACTACTGTTTTAAGTTTTTCTTTCTTTTTTGTAAATCCGCGCGGACGGAATCGCGAGCGACATTTTTGTTATAGTATTTAGGTACTTAGATAGAACATGAAAATTAAGTATACAGGTTTAAAACTATTATTTGTCCAAGTATCAAGTTTTATTGGTGTTAAAATTGTTATGTTTTTTATTCAAACATAATTAAAGGATTGACAATATCTTTTTAAAAGATGAGAAAAAAGAGTAGAGTAGAAATGGTTTAAATGTAAATAAATTTGAATATATAGATAGATTTTAATTAAATACGTATTCATAACAACACTTTTAATATCTTACTAGTATTATAAATACGAATGTTTAGATGGATGGATGTTTGAATATATCTCCGGAACAATTCAACGGATCTTGATGAAATTTGTCACAGATGTAGAACATAGTCTGAAAGAATACAGGCTACTTATTAAGTTCTTTTTTAATTTCGCGCGGAATGCTAGTCCTTGTATAAAGGTATATAAATCTTATTTTAATTCCCGTGTAATTCTTGAATATATGATCTTCGTTGGAGCGTAAATAAAACACAGCTTTGTTTAATGCCTCCAGTGAATAATGAGGCTTAATGATATTAAAGTTTTGCGTTAAAATATTTTACCTTGCAAATATAAGACCTTACATAGCCTTTTTACAAAGGTTTTGGAACGAAGTTCCTTATCGCGCGTTGTGAAAGGGGGCTAGACGGAAAAAATTCTTACGAAAAGTTGTCACGACACTTTTTGCTATATCACCATGGCAACGACGTGACAATATATAACGAAAATTCATAGAAATAAAATGTACTTCTTGTGAAGACTTAAGTTTTTTATGCATAGAATAAACATTGGTTCCTTCACTAATTAATTGAAAGGAACTTCGTTCCATCCGGGTGTCCCTTGACACCTCTCAAGTTTTTTTTTTAATAGTGTCAGATGGAGAACAAGCAAACGGTCACATGATATCGCAAAATAGCAAAGCGACCGCAAATAGACATTTCCAAATTGTCGATTCCTTAACTTAAATGGAGAGAGGAGGGACGCAAAGAGTAGTAGAGAAGTTGCTTTCCTTTACTCATAAGAAAAGGCTGTGAAGTAGGAGAGGATTGGATTTGTACTTCTCAGCCTGCATCCGGCACACATATTAACACAATTTAACAGTGGTAGATCCCGCAACAACAATATTTGTTGGGTGCACGAATTGGCCGGGTCGGCCGGTGCAATACCACGACCACACAGAAGACAGGCGTGACGTGCAAGCAATTCCGCGTTTCGTCTGATGAGTGTGGTACCGGAGGCCTAATTTTAGTTCTCTTTCCCTTCCCATCCTTTCTTAATAGGAAAGGATGGGAAGGGGAAGTCGATTTGGAGGAAGAGGGGACGCATAGGAAGGAGAAATATTCTCTTTCTGTGCGTCCCCTTCTCCGTTGATTAAAGGTAGGCAACGCATCTGCATTTATGGATGTCTATGGGCAACGGTCGCCTCGCTATTGTGGCGAATCCAGGTGGCCGTTTGCTCGTTTGCCACCTTATGATATAAAAAAAAATATTAGTTGGAACGCGGAATTTCCCGGTAGAAGACATAGTCCAGTCCCTCAAGGATCAAAAGTATCCAGTAATAAGCGTCTTCCGCATGACAAATAGGCGTACAAAATCGCCTATGGACTTGGTACAGGTACATCTAGACCTGTCGCCCGAAGGGAAGGCCATTTTTGACGTTAAGTCAATCTGTGGCCTTAGCGGGCTCATAGTTGAACCGCCACGCAAGAATGGCCTACCCGGACAGTGCCACAAATGCCAGTTGTACGGGCATTCTGCCCGCAACTGCTTCGCCCGCCCTAGGTGCGTTAAGTGCTTGGGCGATCATGGAACGTCGGATTGTACAAGGCCGAAAGACAAATCATTATTAGAGGCTTTCGGGAAGCCTGCATGCGTCCTTTGCCGCGGTGATCATACCGCTAACTATCACGGATGCCCGAAGGCACCAAAGCGAATCCAATCGCAACCCCAGCGACCGTCGCGACGTCTAACGCTTCCGATACCGTCAGCCAACGAATTTCCACCTCTTCAACCATCGTGGAAAACTAACACCCCCGCATGGGGCAGTAACAGGCCCACCGCTAGCGCACCCGCGTACAATACATCTACCGCGCCCATTGCTAAACCGGTACCGGTCAAGCCGGTGTCAATGCCTACGCCACCTAAAACGACAGGGAATCCGTTTGAATCCCTCAATCGTCTTTCAGGCCTCAACATGGAGGAAGTCTTAACGTTCGCCGACGAATACGAAAAGGCGTCAGGAAATATAGGCACCCGACTGTACTTGATTAAGAAGTACAAGCACATCGTCAGTGCTCTCGAACACAATTAGGCTTTCCGATGGCTGCAAACGCGTTAAGCAATTGTAGTCATCCGCCCCTCGCGCATAATAATGGCAGAGTCAAACCGCGTTCAATTATCGTAGCTTTTTTTAACTCGAACGGTGTTAGAAAACAACGCGACGAAATTCATAACTTCCTTCGCGATCATCAAGTCGACGTGTTACTCGTGCAGGAAACCTTTCTCAAACCGGCTATGAGGGACCCGAAAGTCTCTAATTACAATATCGTTAGAAATGATAGGACCGGCGCCCCAGGCGGTGGCACTGTCATTTACTATAAAAAATCCCTGCATTGTGTACCGATTGACACGCCCGCGTTAACGCACTTAGAGGCCTCGATCTGTCAGCTAGCCATGACTGGCCATGCCCCCATTACGATAGCTTCGGTCTACCTTCCTTGTAGATCAAGCTCAACCATCATACGCTCCGACTTTGAATCGCTTCTATCTATCGGAGGAGCCACCATCCTTGCTGGTGATTTCAATAGCAAACACATTCGATGGAACTCTACCAGAATCAGTAAACGCGGCCGTGAGCTTGACTCACTGTCGGACTTACTTGATTTTGAAATCATAGCGCCACTAGAGCCCACTCACTACCCCCACATACTGGGGCACACTCCGGATGTGCTTGATATTGCAATCATCAAGAATATTAACCTAACCTTACGTAATATTGAGGTGATACATGAGCTTCACTCAGATCACCGACCAGTTTTGCTACAGCTAGGGCCCTCTGCACCGGCTGACCCCCCAATGAGGACTGTCGTTGACTGGCACAAACTTAGTGCCAGGCTCAAAGATATTAACTCCCCACATCTAAACGACATCCCCGACATAATTAATTCTGATAACGATATGGACGTCGCGATCGGCTCTCTAACAAGTCATATCCAAACCGCCATCAAGGACTGCTCAAGGCAAATGCCAGAGTCAGACAATCAACGCTGGGCACTACCACCAGATGCCAGAGACTTGTTGAGACGCAAGAACGCGGCTACCCGAGCTCACGATTTGTATCCCACTGAATCGAACCGAAAACAGCTACGTAAATTACAGCGTGAAGTAAAAACACGCATAGCTGCCATCCGGAACGAACGATGGGATTCAACGCTTCGAAATATAAAGCCATCACATTTAGCATTCTGGAAGCTTCCCAAGTCACTTAAAGGCGACACGTACTCAACGATGCCGCCATTGTCGCGCCCAAATACAACACCAGCTATGCTGGACGAAGAGAAAGCCGAATGTCTTGCAGACAGCCTCGAGGCCCAGTGTTCCCCCAGTAGCCTACCGGTCGACCCTGACCACCTACGGCGGGTGGACAGCGAGGTCGACCGGAGGAGAAACGAACCCCTTCTCGACTCAATTCCTCCGGTTACTAGCGACGAAGTCGAGAAAATAATTAAAAATCTACGTCCACGTAAAGCTCCCGGCTCAGATGGCATCACCAATAGGGTGGCGAAACTATTTCCAATTGCCATTATACAACTTCTCGTAGCCATTTATAATGCGGCAATGACCAAAGGCGTCTTTCCCAGCGAGTGGAAGGACGCTGAAGTCATAGGGTTCCTCAAACCCTCAAAGCCGCCTTCCAATCCCACGTCTTATCGCCCCATAAGCCTTCTCAAAACCTTTGGGAAGATTTATGAACGATTAATATTAGCACGCCTTCGCACCTTTATGGACACAAAAGGCATGCCTATTGCAGAACAGTTTGGCTTTCGCGCCAAACATTCATGCACCAATCAAGTGCACCGCATCACGGAGCACATACTTGTCAAACGCCAACGTGGCCTTAGCACCGGAGCTATCTTCCTCGACGTAGCGAAAGCGTTCGATAAAGTATGGCACAACGGGCTTATATACAAGCTATATGAGTACGGAGTACCCGACCGTCTCGTATGCATAATACGAGACTTCCTAAGTAATCGCACGTTTCGCTACCGCGTCGAGGGAGTGTGCTCACAATTGCACCCCGTTCGAGCCGGGGTGCCCCAAGGTTCGGTGTTAGGGCCAGTTCTCTTTACCCTATACACCAATGACATTCCCCGCGTACACGGTGTAGAGCTAGCTCTATTCGCCGATGACACCTGCGTATACACATCTGGTCGTTCCCCCGATGCTATATGTCGACGTCTCCAAACCGCTGCCAACACGTTAGGTGCTTGGTTTCGGAAATGGAGGATCGAAATTAATCCTAGCAAAAGCGCGGCACTATACTTTTCACGCCAGAAAGGTGCTGCTCTTCCGTCCATTAAACTCATGGACAGCCCAATACCTTGGGAAGACCAAGTTAAATACTTAGGTGTCACACTTGACACTAAACTTAACTTCTCCGCTCACGTGACCCGGGTCAGGAACCGCGCGGCTTTCATCCTAGGTCGTCTTTCCGCGTTAATTAATAGAACGAGTAAAATGTCCCTTCGGAACAAGGTGACACTTTATAAATCAGTAGTTCGTCCCGTCATGACGTATGCTAGTCCGGTATTCGCGCACATCGCCCCGAAACAAATACATCGACTTCAGGTGATTCAGAATAGATTCTTGCGCAGAGCCACGGGAGCCCCGTGGTACATGCGCAACAGCAATCTTCATATAGACTTGGACTTGCCCACCATTGCCCAACACCTGAAGTTGGCGTCGCGTCGTTATTTTGACTCTGCCGTCGGTCATCCAAATCCGCTAGTTGTAGGTGCCGCCACCTACAATCCAATCGCGCTCGGTAAGTTTCGTCGGGATTATCGCAGACCTAGGCACGTTCTTGACTTTCAAGACGATGCAATTACTATCGCCCAGGCTAAGCTCAAACATCACAAACAGATCACACGCCGCAGTCGCTGTCGGCTGCGACAATCATTCTCGCGATACGGCCTCATAGCAGGCAGGTTTTCACCTATTAATAGTAGAAGCGTTGCTGGAGTTTCTTCCGCCACTTCTTCTCCCAGCGCTAACGCTTTCCGAAGTGGTAGTAATGTTAGCTGTATTAATAATAGCAATCAGATAATAGCAACCGATCAAGCCGAGGTTCGGCCCTCTCGGGCACCCTTGAATCGGAATGCTAAACGCGTAATGAGTGACAGCCCAAGCCGAGGTCCCCTCTCGGGGGCCCTTGCGTCCAGTCACTCCATGGAGCGTCCACCGAAGCGACCTAAGAGCTCGGTGACCTCCCAATCCGGTAATAATAACGAAGTAACAGCCCGAGCCGAGGCTCCTGAGGGAGCCCTCGAGCCCAGTTACTCATAAACGAGGTTTAGGCTAAGCGCCATCTGCGCCCGGCCACCTCAAGCCCGGTGAAGCTGTAAATGCCTCTTCAAGGCAAACAGTGACGACTCAGTCACAAAAAAAAAAAAAAAAAAAAAAAAAAAGAACGCGGAATTTCTTCGCACTTGAGGCGTGCCTCATCTGTAATCGTGGTATTGCAACGGGCGAGTGAAAGATTCATCAGACTCTACCGCTGTTCAACAATATTCAGAGTAGTAAAACATTTTGCAAATGTGTTTAGATTATATCAAAATGTTCAGTGGGTGGAAAGCATATATCAAGCTTGCCGTGTTCTGTTTTAATTTGTTTGTAACACGTTAAAATATCGCATCAATCACTGTTTGTGAATTTAAATGTTTTTCTCGGAATTGTATTTAAACTCGAGCTATTAATCTTAACTAAGGTAGACAGACACCTTTTATCAGAGTCGTAAAAAAACGTTCCATCATTATTTTCTTATAAAATATTATTATCTATTTTTAAAATAATTTAAAAATATTTACATACACATTTTAACTAAATAAAGGTATTACAATATTTCTAGTTTCTCAATATTCGAACTCCCTGCTCGCTACATTACAGAAAACTTGTGCACCTTTTCATTTCTTCCCGTCATAACCGACGCCGGGAATTTCGTAGTCTCCCTGGGGTCAACCTGAACCACTTTAGGAGTCACTGCACTAATGATATTAGCCATTCAAATATTACAAAATATAGTACATAACAGATAAAATATATTATGCATTCATAGCTCCATCGCGACAAAATCTTCAATATCTTTAACGAATACCGAACAAAGGTTGAAATGAAAGGAGTTTTGCGCATTTCAAAACTTATAACGTTTCTTCTCAGCTGAGGCAAGTTACATTTTGAATAAGTACTGCAAACTTCTCTCTAACCTTACTTTAAACTTTATTTCCGTACAAGTTTACACACAACTTACTTTTCTGGTAGAAATTTACTTTCAAAATACGTTAAAGTACTGCCAGCAATCATGATTACGTTTTCGTAAGAAAATAAGTTATTTTGGTGAGTATGTTGAACTTCGTAATTTTATTTGTGTTTGTATATAATTATACACATTTGTGTTTTTAAATGTAATTTATTTACCGTTTCAATTCTATTAATAACTGTAGTTTCTATTAGAGCTAAATATATTTTTAAAACATGAAATAAATTCCAAACTTTTTAACATTTTTTAGTTCGAATCGAAATTCAAAAATTCTTAAGAATATTTGAGTTTAGAAATACATTTCATAATGCACCTAAACTTACGTAAAGAGAGCTTAATTAAATTTGGAAAACTTTTTAGTATATGATGCGGCCTACAGCCTGCACCTGTATAAATGTCATATTGCATGCACAACAATGACTATAAAATTTTCTTAGTATACATTGAAGAATAACGATACAGAAAAACTATTCTAATAAAATTTCAACGCGCAATGTAAAGCGTTTATAATAAAACAACGTGGAAATAGTTACTTATTATGATCAAGCAAATATCGAATGTAAAAATATTACGAAATTAAGTACAAAATAACAACACAACTGAGGCAATTTTTTACGACGTCATTTACGACTTCTTCAGCGCAGAATTTGAAAAAAAGCGTAAAATATTCCCTGTATATCGTAAAATAGATATCGAGAGTTAAAAAAAATACCGTTAAGGTTTTTTTATTATTAGTTCATAGTAGTAAAGAAATTTACATAAATATGATAATAAATAAATCATGCTGAATTGTGACCAAATAAAATTGGAACTTCTTAGAAAAAATGTCAAGGTTCAATTAACAGTTAGCAAGGCTATAAAAGTGATTGAATATTTTTAAATTTAGGCAGAGTATTAATGAAGGAAGGAAACGTTACATTTGATATAAAAATTTAAATGTATTCAAGATAATAATGTAATTCTGATTTTGTATTTATAACTTTAAGATAGTCTTGTATTAATTAAAAACGTAAAGCAATTATTGTAAAAGAAACATTAAAAATACTTTACAATAAAAATACGAAAGGTAATTAGACTCAAATGTTACTAATATTATAAATGTGAATATTTAGATGGATGGATGTTTGTTTGAAGGTAACTCCAGAACGTCGCATCTTGATGAAATTTGACACAAATGTAGAACATAGTCTGGAAGAGTACAGAGAAAGTTTGAAAGTAGCGCCAGTTACCGAGAAATTGCGGAGCAGAAGTTTAGCGTGGTTTGGACATATTATGCGGAGGGATGATAATCATATAAACAAAAAAGTAATGAGATTGAATGTAGGCTATAAAGGTAGAGGAAGACCAAAGAAAGTATGGATGGATTGTGTGAAAGAGGATATGCGTAAGAAGGGGGTAAATTCAGATATGACGGCTAAGAGAGATGTATGGAGGAGTAGTACATACTGTGCCGACACTCCATAGGGATAAGGGCAGGTTGATGATAATGATGATGAGTCTGGAAGAGTACATAGGCTACTTATTTAAGACGGAGTCGCGGGGTATAGCTAGTTAAGAATAAATCAAAAATAAGCAAGATTTAAAATTACAAACAACATTATAGAAACTATTTCATATGAAAACAGTATTGCATATCATTCTTCTATTTATTTGCATGAAATGAAACTAAAAGCAAAATACAAAAGAATCACAATTTCATTTCAAAAGACATTCTGAATAGAATATGTAAGAATACTTTGATTCATCGCTACTGCATTTTGTATGTCCCTTGAAATGGAAAAGACAGTCAAAGACGATTCAGCTTGTATTTTCTTTGTCTATTCAACATTATTTTTTTTTATAAAAAGACGCAAACGATCAAGCAGCCACCTGAATTCACTAAAATAGTGATGTGACCGCTACCTATCCATTCACATTTGCAGATGTGTTACCATTAACGGCAGGAGAAGGGCACACAAACACACACAAAGAGGACATTTTCACTCCTCCACTTAATCTACCTTCCCTTCCCATTCTTTTTACGAACAGGTTGATGAGGGAAGAGGATTAAAATTTAGCCTCCATTACATACAGTCCTCAGACGAAACGTAGAATTACTTCAACTTCACGTATTAGTACACCACGCGTAAAAATTTGTTTTCATTTCACTTCTTTTATAAAGATATACACCAATTATCTTACTGTTACTAATGTTTGGATGGATATTTATTAGAAGGTATCGAAGAAGGGCTAAACGGATCTCGATGAGATTTGGTACAGATGTTGGAAATTATCTGCAAGCACACATAGGCTACTTACTAAGTTTTTTTAATTCCGCGCGGACGTGGCAAACGCTATTATAAATAAATAAACTCTTACCCCCGTAACCTTGAGGCGTCGATACATAATTCCAATGAAAGAATTTAATTCCCTTCCCATTTAGATCACAAGATCTATAATTAAATATGTTACTTTCAGTAGTTATTATGTTGAACCAAAATAAAATAATTTTTCTCTTTATTACCTATACTTTGTTCTTAGAGTTTAGTTTGCGGCCTGTATTTTTACTACAGTACAATTTTCTCTTATTACTTCATAATTAGTTTGAAACTGCAAGGACAAATTACGGACTAGTTCGTAGTCCGAGCGCACAACACGAGATTATCTTTCACAACAAATTAACACTTTTTCTAGTTTGTACATGGATAATTTTGTTATGTAATTTTTTTCTTTTTCAATTGTATGAATACATTAATCTTGTAATTTAAAAAGTATTTGAAAATTACCCAATATCTATTAGTATTAAAAATCAAAGAAAACAAAAGAAAAAAAGAGAATACAATCAATTTTAAATCGGATAAATTACGATTTAGACTTTTAGAGATTACTAGCTGTCGCCCGTGACTCCGACCGCGAGCAGTTAAAAAAAAAATGAAAAATAGATGTTGGCCGATTCTCAGACCTACTGAATATGCTCACAAAATTTCATGAGAATCGGTCAAGCCGTTTCGGAGGAGTACGGGAACGAAAACTGTGACACGAGAATTTTATATATAAGATTATCTCTGGTTTGTCCAAGATAATGACAAGGATGACTGTATGATTTATACAGAACTTTTAACCTCAGAAACCAACGGTACATCAATGAGACGGAAACTAATCTAAATATGACCAAATACACAACTGACAGGTGACACATACGAGATATAAACAACGCAATAGCACGGTTAAATCATTCAAAAGTATAAAAGCCTGCTCATGAAATGTATGAAATAAAAATTTAAAACTACACAAATGAGACTCCTAAGCACTGGTGACCTACAAGCTTGACCTGTTTGCGTTTCAAAGGGTTTGCATGTGACTTGAGAAAACAACTTACCTATGCGACATGCAAGGTTTAAACGTTGTTGTAGATTACGATCATCTAATATAACCTACTTTCTTAAATGTACAGTTAAATAAATACGTACAAAAATGTTTAAACGTTAAACGACTTTTTTCATACATTATTGGATTGTCATGAGAACTCAAGATGTACCTAACAGATATAACAGATATTAGGAGATACTATATAACAGATATTACTAGGAGTACCTCTAATTTCAACTACTAAAGAGTAAATTAGGCCTTTTGAATACAAGTCAAATTAATCTTCAAAACCCAGTGATTCTAGTTGGTAAGCGATGACGTACATGTTCGTACACACACAAGTGTTGCCGAAATTTTGTCGCAATAGACGAGAGATCTATCGTAAATCTATACAGATACAAATTGAGCTGATTTGCTTTACACATGTGAATTTTGAGCTGATCTGCAGGTCATCAATTTTAGTTGTTTTACCCATGGCTAGTCTGTACTTACCAAATAAACGACTGGACGACGCGACGACCGAATAAACGACTTATGTACAGAACGCGCGCTACGCGATACTCGCGACGCAAGTATACAATGTAAGTTTCGATGATTTACGTTTCCTTGTGAACGTAGGGTCTTTAATGAAACATTTAAAAAAAAGCTTGGTTCTCACTTAGTTTCAAATATAGTATATTAAACTGCATAAGAACTATTCAGAGGTACGTACGTAAGTTTTCGACCTATAGACTGATAAAGTTATCTGACCCGGTGGGCATAACTTAAACTAAATTTTAATAGCTCATCAGCGCCGTGTCAATGTCTAAAAAGTGTCATAAGTTTTTTGTCCTTATAGCTGTCTTATCATGTTAATTCTTTTACTTTTTGGAACGAAGTTCCTTATCGCGCGTTGTGAAAGGGGGCTAGACGGAAAAAAATCTTACGAATAGTTGTCACGACACTTTTTGCTATAGTAAGCTGTGCGGCGTCGCATGTTTCTCTGTCTGTCTCTCTCTCTTTCTCTTATAGAAAGCAAGCCAGATATTTTCATTTCTATTTCGCATTGAACAGTGTGGTGTTGCGACTTAAAAAAAATAAAAAAAAAATTATTACAATTCCTTCACTAATTAATTGAAAGGAACTTCGTTCCATCCGGGTGTCAATTGACACCTCTCAAGTTTTTTTAATATTAAATAAGCTAGTGCTTCTCCACAAACACACTTGATGGTAAGTAGCTATATGATCGAAGGATAGTACGCACTAACTTAGTAAATACTTATTCACCTTACTATTATAGACACCCACGTTATAACTGGCCGGAAAATAATTGTTTTTTTGTGTCTATGTAGGTTTTACAAATTTTCTGACAGATCTAAGCGCCCTCTTACCGGCGACTTAATGACATATTATAGAAATGGGTAGGAAAAAACATCCTTGACTGTAAATTTAAAAGTTATTGCCTATGAATTTACAAGAATTCAAGTATTAATTTAAAAGTTAAATCTTTCCTATTAATAGAATTAAAATCAATTAAGCATTTTTTCTGTACGCATCTGTTTCAAAGTTCGTTACAAGTACTTGAAAAATTATATGAAAATATTCCATTCTATGTCCAAGTTTATTTTTACAACCAGAAGTGATCTCTCTTTCATAATAAAATGTATTTGTATAACTTTGGTGACCTGAAATCTTGACCTCCTTGTGTTTGTTCAAAGAGTATGATGTAACGCGAAATAAAAAAACAAACGTCTATTTATGTAAGACGCAAAAATGTTTTCAAAATTATATTTTAATGAAGAAAAATCTGTTGAAAAATCTGAGCATTTCGGTTTTTACAATATTTTTGTTGGTTTGGTCTACGAGTAAAAGTTGCTTAAAAAATACCAACAAAAATAAATATTATCGTTAGCGCAGTTGTTAAGCGCATGACCGTACTGTACCGGAGTCTATATGTCCTGGTTCTATTCCCGCCATGTACGATTTGTTTTTTTTTATTTTCGAGTATCATATATATGTATTTAACAGACGTTTTTAATAAAAAACAACGTGATGCAATCGGCACAAAGAAATTCAAAGATAAAAGTTCAAGTCAAACCGCACTTTAACATTGGTTCTGACGACCGAACAATAATATACAACAAAAGCAATTTATAAAAATAGATCTTTCAATTTTGTGTAGAGTCACGAAGTTAATCTGACAATATCAGCAAATACCAACTGTTGACTTACTGCAAATTAATTTTACTCTGTTGACATTTAAAAAAAAAAAAATATTTTTGGTGAGCGAGTCCTTAATTTTTATTATATACCAGCTTTTACCCACGACTTCGTCCGCGCGGAATAAAAAATAGAAAACGGGGTAAAAATTATCCTATGTCCGTTTCCTGGTTCTAAGCTACCTCCCCATCAATTTTCAGCTAAATCAGTTCGACCGATCTTGAGTTATAAATAGTGTAACTAACACGACTTTCTTATATATATATATATATATATATATATATATATATATATATATATATATATATATATATATACTTCTACATTTTACTATAGTAAAAGTAACATTATAAGAAATAAGTTTCTTTTGTCGCGTAATAAATGCAAAGTGTCTCGACAGTTTCAATAAAATCCTACTTCTGTTCCATTTATTGCTCAGATACGTTACGTAAAGGGAAATTGGTAGATTTTATTCCACTCTAGTCTTCCCATGGGACAGAAATAGGGCCAAGTGATAGTCAGGAAACTATCAGATAAAAAAATATGTTTTTTTATGTAATTATGTGCTTTTGTAGAAAAAGGCATTCAACAAAATATGTGATGGAATGAAAAAAAAAATACGTTATTATTAATATAATGTTCGTAAGAAACGGGATTCTTACCACGATTAGGCTGTTTGAGCTCCCGATATTTCGGCACAGTTGCATGCGCCATGTTCACGGGTTGACTGGTGTTGTGCGGTAGTGTAAAAAATGTTAAAGATAGCCGTATCGGTCTACCTTCTTCCTGATTCGGCGACCACTACCACTGTCCGCGTTCTCACTGCACATTAAGTCCGCACTCGATGTTAGTTTTGTTTGTCGACAAACTACAGTCACTGTGTCCACATTTGTGCGCGTACTCGAAGTCGGTTGCTGTCCAGTCTTGTTGTAATACTGAATCACTGGATTCCAGGCACTCGACAATTTAAACCCATCTTCGCGATTGAAGTTTTTGCATTTAGCAATTTCAATCGCTTCTCTTACCTTACCTTTCTAAGAATCCCGTTTCTTACGAACATTATATTAGTAAAAACCACGAAAGTTTGAAGTTATATACGTTATTATTACTTCTTTTCTGACTTAATATTTTATACTAGCAGCCTTAAAAATAAGTTTCAAGCTTCTAACTGTAAAAATTACGATAATTCCATATAAACTTTCACCTCCACTCACTTCAACCCCTTACAATCCCCTTTTCGCGTTAAAATATAGCCTACGTCTATCCTCAGGCTTTAAACTAAATATTGGTAAGGGTTACAGCAAAACATATCAAACAATACATTCACCAAAACCGAACATATTGCCAAACAAAATTTCATCCCCTATTGTTATTTAGCACCCTTGGGGGTAAAATTTTTACAAAAATTTAATTTTATATTTATCTATATCAAATAAGCAGCCTTAAAAATAAGTTTCAAGCTTCTACCTGTAAAAATGACGATAATTTCATACAAACTTTCACCCCCACTTTCAATCCCTTACAACCCTTTTTTCGTGTTAAAATGTAGCCTATGTCATTCCTAAGGCTCTAGACTATCTGTGTACAAAATTTCATTTAAATCGGTTCTGTAGTTTTGGAGTGAAAGCGAGACAGACAGACAGACAGAGTTACTTTCGCATTTATAATATTAGTAAGGATTAGTAAGGATTAAATCAATTTTTTTGTACCCAAGATTACGATAAGTTTCTAAAATTGTTATAAAACTAAAAACTAACGTATTTATGCCATTGCATTTGATATACAATATGTTAAATGACAATGCGAACATAGTTCGAAACATAAAATCGTGAACACTAGTTTTTGTAAATGTTTTGTCAATGTGAACACAGTCACAACTGGAACGTTCGTGAGTTACAACTATACGAAGTCAGTCGTATTTTATAACCATCATAATTTCAAATGAGAGATTTGCCCCACTTATTATATTAGGGCTGGAAAAATTCTCCCTCCAGCGTCGAACATAATTATTTTATTACTTGCCTGGAGATTTTTACATTAAGTTACAAGAAATGTTAGAAAATATAAACCTAATAGGCTTTATTAAGGTGCAACACGCACGGTAACATAATAAATCCTAGTTACTTAGGTAATATTAATGAAAAAAAAAAATCGCTCACGACTTCTGTATGGAGCATGAATTTTCAAAAAACCTTGTATTGTTGAGAAAAGTGCTTAGATCAATTTTCAAGAGTCTCTGCTCTAGGAAAAATATCTCGCTATGAAAACTTTCACCCACTTTAGAACTTTAGGTAGGAACAAAATGAACTATAAGTATACGAAATAATTAAACGGCGCCCTTAGAGCTTAAAGCACTCTTTATGTCATGACAAGTGTTCGAACATTGCATTATGACTACAACTAAAAATTCATCGAAATGGGTAGGAAATAAACGTCCTCGACTGTGTTATCATCGTTTATTTCGTATAAGGCAGTTGGTGTGGCGCTAGCTTAATGAAATTTGCCGTTAGTTTAGACGCGGCCAGACGGATGAGGCACTAGTAATTACTTAGGTTTATTTATTCATACCAACGCCTCCAAAATATTTTTTTTTAAATACTCTAGAATTATAGTGCATTAAATTGTGACAAATTGTGCGAGAATCCGTGACTCAGGGGTTAAGCACTTGACCTATAACTGCAGGTCCTAGGTTCGAATCCCGCCATGTACTAATGTGTTTTTCGATGTTTGGTTTACATATGTACATTTATCCGACGTTTTTACGGTGAAGAAAATCATAGTGATGCAACCTGGCACATATCTAAGAAGAAATTCAAAGATATATGTGAAGTCAACCATCCCGCACTTGGCCAGCGTGGTTGACTAAGGCCTATCCATCCCTAACTTAGGGTAGGTTCTGAGCCCTGAGAGTGGGGACATGTACTGAGCTGATGATGATCATGACAATGTGTAAAATTAGTGTAAAACGAAATATATATATATATATATATATATTTTCAATGCTAAAAATTTATAAACTGTAGGTTTTCTTTGAAAATTCTCAGAGTACAAAGACGAAAATTTCATCACGATTTTTAATAATGGAGTGAAGGACAGACATAAAAACTTTGATTTTTATTTATATAGAAGGACAATCTATATAATTAATAATTATATAACACTCTACATAATAACAGATACGTTTTCTTTACCTAACTTTATATGTTGTGTAATAATTTATTTTGGGGCGGGCATGGCGTCGCGGAGTTTTGGGTCATTTATTTCTTATCGCGTGTAATCAAGCGCGCCCTTGTTTCGCACAAGGGTGCCATTTTACTGCCTTTGATACGTTTGATATCTGTCTATGGACTTGTTGCTCGATTATCGAAAAAGAAAACTAAGAAATACGACTCTATTTCTATGATAATAGCCAGAAGTATAATAGTGATACTTACTGTGGGTTTTTGAAACCAAAATTCTCGTTTAATTGTTACTATTATCTTTATTTTGTCAAAGATAATGACAGCTATGACGATATTTTCATACAGACATTTGGTCTCAGAAACCAACTGCTAATCGGTCACTCGTCTTATACCTGGTTGGTAGTATGACGAGACGGTAGACAGAGAACTAACTAGAAATTACACTGTGCCGGAATTAGTTTAGAGCGTTTGGGCGACGGCCCAGGGCTCTGGACGGAAAGGTGCGCTGCAGATCTCCGAATTACACAGTCTCACAATACCCTGTTACCTTGCTACCTTGCTTGTTTTGGGGTGATATGGTAAGAAAAGGTTGCGGCGAAAATCTCTACCTACGACACTGGACAGAATAAAGTATTTGAGGACATAATTTCGTAATCCAAAATTATGGCTGATATAAGTTTCTTTACGCCGCCAATTAAACAAGACAAGATCAAGGCATTCTTGTAATATCTGTCGTTAGTAAGAGATATTTATTGTTTTTTAAGAAAGCCCCTTAGTGTAACTCACCTCTATGCATGGAAAGGCTTTAAGCCGTGCTATTTTGTGCCTATTTGATTTTCGCCATATTAGCGCTGAAGTTTGCGGTTGGTAACGGTGGTGCGAATTTGAATTAATAATAGATACAAAATAAACTGTTAATAACATTAACAGGTTCGTTTAAGTAGAAATAAAGAGCTGTCATTTCCAAGCAAAAACCCATCTATGCAAAGATATCAGTGCTTAGTGTAGATTTCACATACTAAACCTATAACTAAGGAAGACTAAGACTCTGAGCAATGCAGAGTTTCTCCGTAATTTAGTAGTAATTTTGATAATAATCGGTTCCTTTTTATTAAAAAATAATGTATAATAAAGTATTAAATTATTAAAACTATATTAGTTTATAATAATGTACTCTAAATATATGTAATATATAATGTCTAAGGGTCAAAATAATCAATGTTTTTACACCTGAAATACGTCGCTTTATAAGAAACGTGTCCTTCATACATACATACATAACTTCATACATTCACGTCTAATATTATTAAAAATATACGTACCTTTATTATCCTTCAAATTTTCATCGTGACTAAGTAAAACTTTCAATTATAATGTCACATGTTTTTTCACTATTACATTAAAATGTTGTAGTTATTTGAATAGTATTGTATATAAATGTTTAAAATAAATTTCGACGATTTTAAAACAAAATTAACGCGCAATTAAAATTCCAAAATATTATTTTTATACCACGCAAGAATAAATCCACTATAAACCACAGCAAAAACAGAATGTCCTACCCCTTTCAAATAAATTAACAACAAATAAAATTAACAAAAAAGTTTAATATGTTGATCTACCAATTAATAAATACTGTTGTGTATATTAGAATAGTAGATTATTAATATTAACTGGTGTTCGTAATGAAAATTAATGCCCGAAATCTTCCGTAACTCCAGACGTCCGCTCACAACGAAAGCGCGCACCTAACTGAGCTCCGGGGGTGATATTATAAAATACAGAGATGAGATCCGGCGAAATATAGTGTCAGAGGTTCTCCACGATATAATACGATTTTCCTTATCCTGGCACAACAGCCTTCTGTAGGTAGGGTAAAGTAAATGTACTCGAAGAAGTGAATTTGTTGCGGGAAATTTTAATTGCAACATATTGTACTCGACTTTTCAACTTCGTAGAATTGTTTTAAACATTTGTCTACCCCTCTACCCTTTTTAACTCTTTCACTACACAACTTCCCTCTTTTACTATTACTATTGGAAAAGTGACCCCTTTTCCAAAATAAACTGTTACCTCAGACCACCATGGCCAAATAACCTACTTTAAAATTCTTTTTTTTTCATTCTGACTTAGATCAATAGAAGAAGACAGAGTGAGAATTAGCAATGCTTTAAGTTAGATATCCACCACTTTGGGAATCCCTGTTCTAATTCATCCTCTTCCAATCTTCCAACATTCAACAGCCCTACTTTTTAATCTTCCAATATCTCGACCTTCTTTACCTTCCAAATGCTTCCAATTTTACAATCATACAAAAAAACGAATGTTGATCTTGGACTGTAGACTTTAGTGCTCTACTCTACATATTTATTAGACGTGAGTTTTTCTGAAAACTATATTTATATTTTTCTTAAGAAAAATGTAATATACAGAAACTGCATATACTTCCTGCAATTTCACATTATGGAAATGAAATGTTTGTGCAAAGGAGTGCATATAAATATTTATAACTTTTCTTGGTAGAGTTTTTGTAATAACAAAATCTTATTTGTGAAGTTATTAAGTTCGTAGTTTTAAAGTTAAATTTTATTTTACTTTTGAAATTATTTTAAAAGAAAAACTATATTGTATAGATACAATCAGATATCTTTAGAAAATCTTAATTTTGAAACTCACAATTGTGAAATTTTGTATGGATGGATTAATGTTTGATACACAGATGAGATTGCAGTATGGAACAGCGTATCTCCTTTTATCACAGAAATATGAACGGTTCCTGTGCCATAAATATTAAATATTATACTCGATAAGTCTGCAAAGAAATCTAATATATAAAATTCTCGTGTCGCGGCGTTTGTGGTTAAACTCCTCCGAAACGGCTTGACCGATTCTCATGAAATTTTGTGTGCATATTGGGTAGGTCTGAGAATTGGCCAACATCTAATTTTCATACCGCTATTAAGTTTTTTTTTTAACTGCGCGCGGACGGAGTCGCGGGCGACAGCTAGTTTATATATATAAGTATAAATTTCTTTGAATTTATATGAGTAAATTTGTTTGCAAACTTATCGAGTTAAAAATAGTTGAAATTATAATAGCAGTGAAAGATCCCGAAACAAAAATATTTGTTTTGTGCACCAGTAGGCCTGATCGACCAGTGAATTACCACGACCACACAGAAGACAAGTGTCAAATGGAAGCAATTCCGCGTTTCGTTTGATGAGTTCGCGTGCCGGTGGTCTAACACATCTCATATTTTTCTTATAAGGAAATGATGGGATGGGGAAGTGGATTTTGTGGAGGAGTGGACTCATAGGAAGGGGAAATGTTCTCGACCTCTGGTTCCCCTCCACCGTTGATTAAAGGTAGGCAACGGATTTGCAGTTGCAGATAGCCATGAATAGTGGCCGCTTGCTCGTTTGCCACTCCAATATAAAAAAAAAAATCCGCACGGACAAAGTCGTGGGTAACAAGTTAGTGTTATTTCAGTTCAAGGCATCGAAAATCGAGTCCACGTATTTCAGTCGAGATTTATATATCGATTTTCATTTTCGTCTGTGTCGTTTCAGAACCTATTTTGTTACTAATTTTGTGCATTCCAATTTCGGTGTCGATGTTTCGTTGTATTAGTGTTCGCTTTTATCCAATTATCTTTGAAACAGGACGGATGGATTGAAATATACACGTAGAAGAGGCACGTTTAACTGAAAGATACATGGGTTTTTGCAACGGTGAGTGATAGGATGACCTGAATAATATTATCCGACTTACTTACTGTGGGTTTCTGAGAGCATGAGTCCATTTAAAACATAATCTTGTCTTTGTTTTTTCTTTAGAAATTCGTATCTCGGTATCGTCATCCCTGTCATTACCTTTATAATGATGAATCGTCATCGGCTGGTCGATACCACATGGTCTCAGAAACCCACAGTTAATAAGGTAATGGTTGTTGTGTCATTTCTATTTTGACAAGTGAAGAGTCGTTCGATTTATTTTCATCTTCTAAGACAGTCGGTTGGGTTTATTGGTTTTTAATTAACGTTGTTACTTCAGTATGGAACAGCCGCGTGTCAGACAGTAAAGGGTGAAGCTGAAGCATAATTGATAAAGCTAGTAGTAAAGTCACTGCTAGCTCTACAGTATAAGCTATTTATTAGAGCTAGTACTGATTGACATTAATAATAGTAGTTATACATAAATCTGTAGGTTTGTATGTCAACAAATATCGGTATCCGGCACGTACTATTCGACCTTGTTATCGATGACTGTGTTCAATAAATCCACGGCAAATATAAACGAAATGCAAATTACTATTCATTTGTATTATTAATCATTTGGAAATGTTGAATTTTAGGTCAATTATTTAATAATACTATGGTTATACAGTGGTGTCAGAAATGCATTAAAGGTCTTCTAAAATCTATACCTCGTCAAAGTTAAATATTAAAGCATAGAATATAGAAAGTTATAAATGATCTGTCTAATTGTTAGCTGAGAAAATCGCCGTTTTTATAAGGAATGGATGGGAAGGGGATGTGGATTTGACAGATGAGGGGACTCACAGAAAAAGGATATATCCTCTTCTTATGCGTCCCCTCCTCTATAGATTAAAGGTAGGCAACGCATCTGCAATTGCGGATGTCTGCGGGCAGTGGTCGCTTCGCTATTTCGGCGAATCCAATAAGTCGCTTGCTCTTTTGCCACCTTATAATATTAAAAAAACCTACTACTTTTTTCGATCTCTATTTCAAGTAAAAATGAAATGTATAAAAGTTGAAAATTAAAAAAAATATTTAATTAAATAATACTTTAGTTGTGAAAGTGAAAATTCACAGTCGCCATTTTGCATTTAAAAAACGAAGGCAAATAACTTTTTAATTATATCCATCTTTGCTTTAACAAAGATAACAATTTTAATTATGTACTAAAGACATTTCTTTTAAAGTTCTCAGCGAAAATTTGATATTATTTTTTTTCATAAGTAGAGATAAACGAATCTGTTCAAATTAATTTTAATTTATCAAGTTATAAAAAGTATCTCACTTAAGTTAATTAAGCACTGTATTTTTTCTGTCGTATTTCTTCCGTTGTAAAAAGATATTACATTGTTTTTTCACCTGTCACGCGGTAATTTTCTTTGCGTCGTTTATTTTGCCTATTAAAGATGAAAGATTTTACTGTCTATTTTGCATTGAATAAGAGCCGAAACTGCTGAACCAATTTGAAAACATTTTTGAAGAGATTTTGGGCAGCTACTTTATCCAAGGGTTACAAAGGCTATATTTATAACTTGATTTTTTTTAATTCCGCTCGGATGAAATCGCGGGTAACTTCTAGTTTTTATATATGTCTCAAAATATTATAAGAATTCAGTAAAAATTCCAATAAACATCGGTCACGTCTGTCTAGTAGATTGAAAATCAAACCACAAAAAGGACCGAATTTTACTCACGAAAGATTCTTATGCCAAGCTAAATTTTAATTCATTTCAGAATTATATAAAATTGTTCTTTTATTCAACGTTAACATTCAATCCTAAGAAAATATTAATCTTTCCTTTCCAATTAAATTTATGGCAAAATTTTTATTAAATGAAATAGCAGTTAAAAAAAATCTAAACGTAAAAAGCATGTCTTTTAATGTACAAATTTTTGGTAAAATATATTACGGGACTGCTGTCCTTATCCAATGTTAAGGAATAGATAGAGATGTAAATAATAATCCACTCGGGACAGATCACAATGGTCGTATTCTTTATCAGTTCGTTATTGAAGAAGTTTTCGGACGAACCTTTTAACAGGCTGTTTCATATTGTGATTTTTTTGCCTCGTTAAAAAAAAATGTAATTTTCCTGACATTAGGAGGAAAAATACGAATTTATTGACCCCAATCGTCAAAATTGGATCAGTCATATAAGCTACAGGGCCAAAAAGGTCCCTACTTACATAATGTCGCGTAAAATTTACAATATTACGCGACTGACCCTCACGAGTCGCGTAATAATGTAAATTTTATAATAAAAAATAGTCAATCATTAAATTTATTTTAACCATGCGTAGACCGGACCGCACTTAACCCTTTTAAATTATACCTAAGTATTACCTTTCCGTGAAATCTGACAACGGTTTGCTACCCTTATTTAGCGAGTACATTTTCCACAAACCTTAATTCAATGTACCGACGATAGATCTTTAGTGTCCCTTTTAATTTATCATGCTAGGTAAATGTGTTTTACCCAATGTGCGCACCTGGTTCCATTAAAATAGACCTAAAAAAAACGTGATAAAAACTCCCGAAAATATAAGAGACAATGGAATCTCCGATTTTAAAAATATTGTTGATGTTTCAAGTTTGAAATAATTTTCAAATTGGTGTTTTGAAATCTTACACTAACCTCTACAAGATACTTTATGGTGTCGAAAGTGCTAATCAATGTAAATCAAAATAATGTTAATAGCATGCATAATATGTGTAGTTTTATGTCTCTTATGGAAATATGGTTAGTTTCAGCAGTCAAAATACTTTTAAAAACCAAAAAACGTATCTGTTTTTTTTTGTATATGTAGACATTAACACGTTAGCTGCGAGGCCATTTTGGCGGAACTTTCAGCCAGTGCGTTTGAGGTCTGTTCGTGGCAAAGTTGAACTTTTTTCCAGTGCTATTGAGGCCTCTCCTACCTCACAAAATTATGTTTTCGAAAAACATTTTTAAAAAATCCAAATTAGACGATATTTGCTTGAAACTTCACTATTATGAACTTAAATATGTGCATAATATGAATCTAGCTTCGCCTGGAGTTAGGACGTTTCGTTAATGAATAAAGTAAAATTAAAAATTTGTCATCGGTTCTGCCTCAAATCGCACTGAAAGGAAGGTCAATTAATGCATCGACTAGTGATGGGATTAAAAGAGAGTCGTAGTTACGATAAATGTTTATTGAGTATTAATCACTGAAAATGTTTTTCATTAAAACATGGTAAACAAAAAGATTTGTCACATTGGACACAAAAAGTCACAATTTTTTTAGTTTTCTTAGCAGCTTGCGTGCCATTCAATGTCAATCTTAATTTTTCGTAGCAACCTACGCAGTGCTTTCTTTGACCACCTCTTTGGAACAAATTATCAGCACATCTGCCGATAGGAAATCTTGAAATAAAATATATATTTTAGATCTCTTGTGTGTGTGTGTGCGTGCGTGTGTGTGTGCGTGCGTGTGTGTGTGTGTGTGTTTGTGCGTGCGCGTGTGTCTGCGTGTGTGTTTGTGTGTGTGTGTGCGTGGCTTTGTCTGTGCGTGTACTTATCCGTTCATCGATTTTAGGCATATATGGTACAAATTATGCCCTAGCGCGTAGTTATTTTACTATACCTGAAAGGAAAGGAAATTTCCTTTTTTTTTTTTAATTTGAGTTTTGTTGTTTATTTTGGATTTCGTAAGTGTTTTTGCGTTTACTTCTTCTTTTTTTTACTCACAAGTGTGTTGAAAAACATCGTATGAGGGAGCATGATGATTGTTGGTCGCTCGGTTTTCTTGTAGAGGTCGCCTTTGAACAATGCCACCTCGCACGCAATAATCAACTTTGCTACCTAGTAGCATAACATACTAATATATGTCTTGTTTGCGTTTACGTTACCGCGTAGTACATATGTGAGAGTGTGGGTCTGTGTGTATGTATGTATGTACCTAGTCTTACTAATTTCAGTATAGCAGTCGTGGCCACCGAAGAAACAACTCGAACTTTCCAAAAGAAGATAAGACTTCCTACTATTAAGGAATCTGGAATTGTAAACCAGAAATATAAATATAACATTAAAATATATGAGTAATAGGTACATCAAGTTCCATGCTGCAGCATTAGCAAAACAATCCACACTTAAAAAAGGGCAAAATTGCAAAGGGGATTTTTGTTATTGAAATATTGGATTTTAGTCATGGTGTGACGAGAGCAAGCTTTTGCTCTCGTCTCAGCGAATAATCAGCAAAAACATTCAACGTTCTCTGTACAAAAACGATGATCAGCACACAATGGTAAAAATTGCCACTATGGACTAAACTTCGAATGGAACTGTGACTTGCTTAAAATAACAGTGAAGAATAATCCACAACTGAGCTCACATTTTAAGGCAACACCCATGTGCAAAACAAAATAATGATGATAATTGAGTATTGTTAGTGGTGAATGTGCGTGCGTGCGAATATTATATTAAGTATAAGACGTATTAATCGTGCTATTTAAGTAGAATTAGTTAATAGTAGCTTGGCTATTAGTGTTGTGTTTCTGGCTCGTAAATACATTCTGTGTCCGATTTATGCACTTTTGGTTCATCATAGACATAGGCCACCCCCTTAAAATTCAAAGTTGCAGTAATTTAGGTTTTGTATGGTATAAGTAAAATTTTTACCGAGGTCAATATAGTTTCTCATAACTCCAATAAACATTTTCAAATAAGTCAGATGAGTACTTCATCTGACTTATTTGGTATTATTGGTTTAAAACGTTAAGGATTTTAAAATAAAGTTCTACGCTCAATCTTTAATAAATCCTGCCAAAGCGTCCTCGAAACTCGAAACGTTATCGAAACTTTTCACAACACTAAGCTAGGATGCGCGGCGCCCGCGCCGCCCGCGCTTCGTGCAGTGCGGCCATGAGGCCTACAAATTTTGAGATAGATTTGACCTCAATCCGCACTAGGCGTATTTAATTTCTTTTCAGTGCGTTTGGGGCCTGTAGGACCTCATTTTTATCTAATTACGCCATTGGGCTAGATATCGCAAGAGAAACATTTCTATATATTTGACTCTGTCGTACTCATAGAAATACTGATCTAGTAGCCTCCCGCACAGAGCGAAACAACCCGATTTTGACTGCCGCACCAGCGAGAAGTCACGCTTTGGGCCTGTTCTGCCTCAATCCGCAGTTAACGTGTTAACGGGTGGGATTAATGGGATGAGATATTTTTTTAATCGAAATTAATTTTATAATTAACAAAAAAAACTTGAGAGGTGTGTTGGGACACCCGGATGGAACGAAGTTCCTTTCGATTAATTAGTGAAGGAACCAATGTTTATTCTATGAATAAAAAACTTAAGTCTTCACAAGAAGTACATTTTATTTCTATGAATTTTCGTTATATATTGTCACGTCGTTGCCATGGTGAAGAAGCGCTTATTCTTCTATAGCAAAGTGTCGTGACAACTTTTCGTAAGAATTTTTTCCGTCTAGCCCCCTTTCACAACGCGCAATAAGGAACTTCGTTCCAAAAAAACAAATGTCGCAAACCTTCTATGATTTATTTTTAAAAATTTGTCACTTTCAGAAACGTTCATTAACACAGACCCTACGTGTAAATTTATCATATTAAGTCTATGCTATGGACCACATAGCGACATTTCAGTGCAGTAGAAACAATCTTAGTTCCTACTTAAACGTGCCTGTTGATGTGACTGACAGATCATTCTATCTCTATTATTAGTTTGAATTTTCACCACCGCCACCAACCGAGACAGTCAGCGCCAAAATGGCGGAACTCAAATAGAAACAAAATACAACGACTTATAACCTGTCCATGTCGATTCGTCCTATGTATAAGGGCCAAAGTAACAAATTGATGATTTTTACTTTTTTATGTTAAAAGCTACTTCTTAGTTTAATTAACAACATGCATTAAACAAAATACACATTTACAGAAGTCAAGGTTATTTTTTGGAAACTTCGAGAGCATCTCGAAATCGCTGCGACTTGGGGTTTTTCAAGAAGCGATTGTAACCCCATGTCAAAGGCCAGCAACGCATCTGCGGTTCCTCTGGTATTGCAGATGACCATGGTCGACGATGAACACCTTGGTATTCCCGCTGCTCGTTTGTCCCCTTATGTTATAAAAAAAACTCCTGAATAGTTGTCAATTTGCACAATGGCCATTATTCATAGGAGCCATCGATGTTTAGAGGCTATTGGGTAAGAAAGCTTTACTTTGGCAGGATAATTAAAAGGAAAAAACTTTTGTAGTTTCTGTCTATCCTTTAACATTGAAAGAGGTAGTATATCATTGTCATTCAGTGGTAGGCGTGAGTCCTATTTAAGTAGGACAAAATTACTTCGCCGAAGTGACGTAAAGGCGGTCGAAAACCGAACCCTTGTCAAATAAAAATTTATAAGGACCGAATCTTGTAAGAAACAAGTTCACGTTTACTACGAAACCGTTTCTAGGATACAATTTTATTTCTTTTGATAGTTAAAAAAATAAGATAACAATATGCTTTTGTATTGATATTTCGGCAATGAATTTCCAAAGTTATGTAAAACTGTGAAACTATTCCTAATATAAAATTTATATCACTCTATCTTAACTTCAGCAAAATATATGTAATTAGTTATTCCTTGCGACTCCTTCCACGCGATAAATCCTATCTGTTCTTCCAGACTATGTTCTGCATCTATGTTAGAAATCAGAAGCCGTTTTATAGATACCTTCTAACAAACAAACATACATCTATCGATCCATCCATCCGTTCATCCATATACCCAAACATTAGTTGGTGCTGGAGGCCTAATTTTAGTCCTCTTCCCCTTCACAATATTTTCTTATTAGGAAATGATGAAAAGGGGAAGTGGATTTGGAGGAAGAGGGGTCGCATAGGATGGGGAATGTCCTCTTTCTGTGCGTCCCCTTCTCCGTTGATTAAACGGAGGCAACGCATCTGCATTTGCGGATGTCTATGGGCAACGATCGCCTCGTTATTTCGGCGAATTCAGGTGACCGTTTGCTCGTTTGCCACCTTTCCATATATAAAAAAAATACTATTTATAATATTAGTAAGATGGCCGCCATGTATGTAATTTGACGTTAGTGTGTTCTTTATCGTTATAATTGTTCTAATGTTTTTGTCATAATTTCCTTCAGAAATATTATAAACAAAGCGTATATGTAGAGACTTGTTTCGTAACACTATACAGGTAGTAAAACTTCAACGTAACACAAATTTACTGTTTCCTACATTTTGTTTACCGTGTATTCGGCTCTATATTTCTTGATATAATACCAGGGCCGGAATACTAGCATTTTTGTGTTATATTTTATACAATAATGTAAACAAAATGGCCGTAGGGAAAACGAATAAAATATAGCCACTTTCAGCTTTTTATGGTAAAATAACTTTTATAAATAAGACTGTACATTACGAAGATTTTGAGAAAAACTACTACTTGTATATTCACGCACATAATCCACAGTCACGGGCAGAGATAACGGATTTCTGTATGGCTAACTAAGCATTCGGCTTTTATAATAAAAATGAAATTTATATTCATCTGAACTGAATTAAAACAATAATATAGTTTATTAAATACCATATTTAAGACACTCGGATTTTTTATAACCTCATATTTTTTTCGAAATTTCCGACAAAAAAATTAAGCAAGACAAGAGACACGAGATAGTTAAGTAATATTGTTACATAAATATAAAAGAAATTTCTTCAAGTTTTTATACCGAGTCAAAACTCGAATAATAAAACAAGGCAACATCTGCTTTTGATATTTATGCAACAGTAATAAAAACAACTTTTCTTGATAACCACAATGAAAACAAAACTGACACAATCTGGTTTACGAAGGTTATAAAAATATAAAATGATGTGTTTGTTTTTGTTACTTCAATAAAGTAAAAACTTTTTTGAAGGAATTGTTAAAATCCTTTTATAAAAAACATACTATCAAGTAATTAAAAAAACATAACTGACAAAAGTAGAATATTATACCTCAAGCGTCCAAATCGTTTAAGTCATTTATCTTAGGTTTCTGAGACCAAAATCGTAGAATCGACCAATAATATATTTTAAAGGAGTGAAATATTTCATTATCTCTGTCAAAGATAATGATTTAGGTGACGATAAGTTTTATACAGATTTTTTGGTTTCAGAAACCCACGGTTAGTCGGACAGTCATACTGAAAATTAGACTGCAAGCATAACCAATCTGGATACATCTATACTAATTAATATTAGTTTATAATTAAAGAGGAAAGATATGTTTGTTTTTTCTTTCAGTGAAGGTGTAATAAAGTTACACTATCCTCGGGTGACATAAGCTATATTTATTACAAGTTTTATAATTCCCTGCAGACGAAGTCGCAGGCAACTGCTAGCAAGTACAGGGAATACTAAGGCAAATAAATGACAAATATGATATAGCTTTCCCTTATCCAATATATTTTCCGCCAAGTTCCATCCACACCATCTCGATAGCTGGCAATCCACAACCGTGCGGTTTTCGCGTAGTTTTCTACCGCGTACAGCCGCGTTGTGGAATGGTCTGTCCTCGGCGGTATTTCCAAACCGTTACGACTTAGGGTCCTTCAAGAAGCGAGCGTATCACCATCTCAAAGGCCGGCAACGCATCTGTGGTTACTCTGGTATTGCAGATGTCCATGCGCGTCGACGAACACCTTGGTGTTCCCGCTGCTCGTTTGCCCCCTTCTCTAATAAAAAAAAAAATGAATTCACGATTTTCTGCTCTATCAATAAGAGATACAGTTGTTTTGTTTTCTACCTTAATTAGATTACAAAGACCTTAATTTATCTAAGAAATTAGCCCTAAATAATACATTTTCTGTAGTATTTAATGTAATTTAGATTACCTTCTGTTACAATACGAGTAAAACAGACAAACAATTGTACACAGACCAAGCAATAAGGCCGAAAGTAATGTGAGTAAGGTAGACACAACTATTGGATTTTTGTAACATTAGTTTCATACACGGATAGTCAGACAGAGCAGTAGACTTTGCAGTATTGCAATTGTTTTAAAGCATATGCTGAGACAGGATAGATAACGTAAGCCCTTTCGTACATAAAGCAACATAAATCTTTGAAACCCGGCGATTTTAATCGTTAAGCGACTTTTTTGTCAAGATCGTCGTAAAAAAAAAGTCGCTTTGATTTTCAAGATGACGGAGCAAATCTGTACAGTTGACATGCAGTCGCTATGCCAGTACTGACCATATCGACGACTCGCGTCGACGATTCAACGTTGTGTGTACGATCGCGTGCTACATCATTCTTGCGACGCGACTATATAATATTAGTTAGCAATGTTACTTTGTCTTGGGACAGTTGTGTTTTGTCAGTGTACGCTATCAAGAAATAACAGTACTGCTATGCATGTCTGTTCCACCCTCGTATGAAACTAAATTTACCTTCACAAAGGAACGTGTGATACAATGAAATATATTTCGTAGCTTGGAAGTGAAACTTTTGTCTTTTCACTCAAATATAAAAACGACAAAATGCTATTCGATTTTATTACTTATTATGAATCTTAGTCTTATGTTGTGGTCGTAGTGTTTATTATCATACATGTATTAGGTTTCCACTGCCGGAACACGCATACAAAATATGTTTAATCCTTCTTATTTCTTCTCTTTTCTGTATTGTTATCATTCTCTTATAAATATCAAATTGGTACATGACAGTGATCGAATCTGGAGTTTTATATTTATGCCCAGTCTAGATAAGCGCTTAATAACTGCCCCACTGACGGCTGCTTACATATTAGATCTGTCTTATGTCTCGCAATGCTTTCCCAATCCGGTTACAATATTGAAGTAACGGCCCGAGCCGAGGCTACTGAGGGAACCCTCGAGCTTAGTTGCTAATAAACGAGGTTAAGGCTAAGCGCCATCTGCGTTCGGCCACCTCAAGCCCGGTGGAACTGTAAATACCTCTTCAAGGAAAACAGTGGCTCGTCAGTCACAAAAAAAAAATCGCAATGCTTTTACTTCTTACAATGTCACCGAGGATGATCTTAATTTATTATTATCTAATGATAAATGTTTTGTATAAAATTGTATCTGACTGTCCAGTATTTTTATGTAGATTTTTATTACGAGTACAACAACCGTAAATAAATCACAAAATCATTTCTCAAACAAACAAGATACTTATTCGAACTTCAGTGGAAAGTAAATCATACCCGATTCCGAAAGAAAACCCGATATTGATGGTAATAAATCACGATGGTTTTGTTGAATTATTCAATAGTTTACAAAGTTCTATAGTAAAAGTTAGCAAAGCGAATTCTTTATTCTATTCTGAACGGATTTACTATCAAATTTTTATTATACTAGTTGTTACTATAAGTTTCAACTGTAGTAACTTATTGTCTCTGTTTTATTTAAGAGAGGGAAAGGTATGCCAATATGTATATTGTATTAATACAGATATCTTAAAATTATAATAAAAATTTGTTCATACAATTATAATAGAGATAAAGATTGCTTGTTTCGAAGATAAAAACCTAGCAAACTGTGATTTTTTCGAAAGTTTCGTGCAACGAAAAAAGTGTTTTCGGCTTGACCACTGGCCCTGTAGAGGAACGTTAGTTCTTTGCAATTACCGTAGTTACCAGTGACTGTTCCGAAGAATTGTTTGGAACCATCCCTGCAGATGAGTTTCGTCGCACGATTCAATAAAGCGCTAAGTTCCATCTTTTCCTACTCGATGGTTGGAATTCAACAACGGTGAGGGTTTCACGTTATTTTCCTTCCTCATACAGCCACGTTTTGGCATACAATCCTCAGAGATATTTTCAAATAGTTACGATTTAAGGGCTTCATTCCCATCATTATCAGCCTGGATTTGTCAACTGCTGGACGTAGGCCTCCCCCATCGATTGCCACAATGCCCGGTCCTGTGTCAGTCCCATAAAGGCTGGCAAATCATCTGCGTTTCCTCCTGCGTTGCAGATGTCAACGGACATCAGATTAATTAAACGATTAGCACCTCGTTTGCACTTATCCTATAAAAAGCAACTTTTTTTTGTTTTTTTATGGCATTGTGATTCATGTCGGGGCCAGTTTTTAATTAAAGATACAAGATATTATAACCTTATAAGACTTTACAAAGTAAATTGTAATTTAAATTCTACTCAGTACTAACATACTGCTGTGAACTTGTCTAGACTTAATAACTGAGTAATGTAATGCAACTATGAGATCTCTTGGGACTCAGTGCAATTATAGTTTTAGTTACATATACAAATTGTACTGGAACAAATACAAGAGGATTTTGTATACTTCTTTAATTATTATTATACTTTTACATATGATACGAAATTAAATACTTATATTGTTTGTCGTCATAATTTATACTATTCCTATGTTTATTACCTTACAATATGCTAGGAATCAATTTTTAAAAGTATTTTGAATTATTAAGCTATTACATTTAACTAGCTTTTACCCGCGACTCCGTCCGCGCGGAATAAAAATATGCACACAAGATAAAAAATTTCCTATGTCCGTCTCCTAGTTCTAAGCTCCTCCCCATCAATTTTCAGCTAAATCAATTCTACCGATCTTGAGTTATAAATAGTGTAACTAACACCACTTTCTTTTTTATTGATTTTAAAACATTCCTCCCAAGTATAGTTGGCGACAGGAAAGCGGCCGGCCGTAAAAAATTAAGCAAAAATTTTAAGGTTTATAAAAACATGTGCGTCGACCCCACGTGAGTGGGATAAAGCCTAGGAGATGATGAATATGCTAGACATCAAGTATTTTGTAATGCATTTTCCTATTTTTTTGTTTTTTAATAAAACGTATTGACTTTTTTGCAATTGTCTCATATATTCATCCGCCATCTTGTTTTCCGCATCTGAATTATATCTTTGTCTCTTTCACATCTGTTATAATAGAAGTGACAGTCATAAACACAGATAATGTGCTCGTAAAATATTTATCTCCAAAGTGTCATGAGTAAAAAAAAAACTTGAGAGGTGTGTTGGGACACCCGGATGGAACGAAGTTCTTTTCTATTAATTAGTGAAGGAACCAATGTTTATTCTATGAATAAAAAACTTAAGTCTTCACAAGAAGTACATTTTATTTCTATGAATTTTCGTTATATATTGTCACGTCGTTGCCATGGTGAAGTAGCGCTCATTCGTCATTAACATACATACTATAGGAAAAAGTGTCGTGACAACTTTTTGTAAGAATTTTTTCCGTCTAGCCCCCTTTCACAACGCGCGATAAGGAACTTCGTTCCAATAAAAATAACATTCCAAGAAAGAATCACTAAAACCTTTCACAAAACAGGTAAGTCTCCCAACTTTCACTAAGTCTGTAAAGTGAACTTAAGTCATTCTGTTACGTAAGTATAACGCTTTTAGGATGGATATAAACAGCTTAAAGAAGTTAAAGTTAAGAGTTGTTTTACGCGGGTATTATATATTACGATGGTATTTTTTTATTTATTTTAACTCACGCATACAAAGGAAAGGAATAAGTTGCAAGCATTGTTTGGACCTTGAAGAGTGGTGGTACTTAGAAAACCAGCGTGTATAGTAGTTGACAGATATCTTGGCAGCGCTTAACTTCACGCGAGTCGCTGTGCAGAACGCAATTTAGGTGCAGCTCCCTGTGCAGAGCGCCATTAACCTTGGACCGCAAAGATATTTGAAAAGTACTATACCTTGTGACCACATCACTTAACATCAGGTCAAGCCTGGTCAAGCGCTGGTAAATTCATTAAAAAATTAAATTTGATTTGATTTTATACTAGCTTTTACCCGCGACTCCGTCCGCGCGGAAAAAAATATAAAACGGGGTAAAAATTATCCTATGTCCGTTTCCTGGTTCTAAGCTACCTCCCCATCAATTTTCAGTCAAATCAATTCAGCCGTTCTTGAGTTATAAATAGTGTAACTAACACGACTTTCTTTTATATATATATAGATATCTACCTAAGAATATCTGAGGTAAATTATTTAGTAATTTTAACAAAATTTTAATTAGAACGCAACGAAAATTGTTGAACTCATGTTTTTGGCTTTGGTTTATTTATGAATAGAATAGGTATTCGTAAATTAAATTCTGACATAATCCCAGTACCAGAGCGTAATTAATTATGTATGTAAATACACGAGATTCAGATAGACTGATGTATGAAGATGTTTACCTTAAGCTACGTATTCTTGATATGTAAACCTTTCTTAATAACTATACTGTCTAATTCAAAGAAATTAATCTAATAAAAATCTTGAACTTAAAGTGTTGAAACAAAAACTTTAGCAAATTATAACAAAACTACACTTAAAATTGTCGTGAAATTCTGCCTTTCGTGTGATGAGTGTTTATCGAAGGCTAAGTTCTAGTCCACTTCTCCCAGAATTTTCTAATAAGGAAACCATGGGAAAGTGGAGGGGATTTAGCAGGAAAGGGGATGTTTAAGAAAGAAGAAATGTTCTTTTTATTTTTATCCTCTAGCCTGTTCATTAAATGTAGGCATCTGAAAAATTACTGCGGATCTCTATGGGTAGCGGTCAATTCGCTGTTATAGCGATTTCAGGTGACCGCTTACTCGTTTCTATCGTACTGTAAAAAATATATATATATATATATATAAAAAAGTCGATATTATAGTATATAATTTATTGGCTAAACTTTAGATTACGTACCGTCAAATTGGCGACTGCAATTTTTCATGGCGAACACAGTTATATCTAAGGACTTACTAGCCAAAGTTAAGAGTTGCGGAAACTCGTAGATTTTTAGTTATTGAATAAATAAAATCGTATTTTAGGTTAGATTTTTCAGTACTTTTGACATGATTTTGACAGTTTTATTTAAAAAATTCGCCATAAAAGTTGCAACCGCCAACTTGACGTTACGTAATCGAAAGTTTAACCAATTTATTTATTATGCAGAATCTGTAGCTCTTATTTTAAACCGAAAAATATATTAAATTAATATATTAACTTTGGATACAGCTAAGTTGGGTTAAATCGTCATATTTTCGACCAAGGAATCTGTGGTACTCCGTTATACACGTCATTCCCGGATACATATTTGAAAAGCAATTTATTTCAAAATTATGTACCAATTAGTTGCATCGATGCGGAAACCATCGCTCGACCTTTTTCAACTTCAATGATCGCGTCGGCACAATTTCATATCGTATTTTTTTCTTTAAAATTCGGTTAATTTAATAAAAAAAGATAACTATCGTGTAATATTCAGTTCGTTGTCGATAATTTTATTTTTCTTTTTCGATGGCTCTTTTAATTAACTTCATAAACTCATTTCTTTACATACGTTAGAAGAAAGAAAAGCTGTAGATTTTGATTGTCTTATATTCATTTTTGATGCGTCTATCACTGTCAAAGTTAAAACCGACTAGTTTCAGACCCGTTCGGGGTCCTTCTTCTAACTACTGACGTACATCCATTCTCGACGGGTCTGAAACTAGTCGGTCAATAGACAGACATACACGTGAGTTAAAACGTCAACTATAATTAGACCTCACGTAATTTTAATAACTTAATCAAGATAGAAATATGTTTTTGTACCAAATTTTTGACAGTATAAATATTTAGTGCTAGTACAAAAGTATTAAATTAGTAATTAACAGGTATTAAACTTTGATAAATAGAAATGACACCAATGTTATATATTTTATAATTTTTAAGGCTAAAAAGATTCACAAAACACAATACAAATATTTAATTACAATGAAATAGATGTATAGATGAGTTTAGTAAATACCAACGTAATAAATTCATTATAAAAATTAACATTTCGTTTCAATAGAATTTATTATCTATAAACATTCCATTTGCTATCCAAGTGGTCGAGTCAACGGCGCGAATATGGCTTCCAACATAATCAAAGTCGAGGCGAACTTTATAATTGACAGTAAGGCCCTGTGTACACAAGGCAAATCGTCGAATCTAATATACAAATAGACTATATATGTAGTGTGTACACAAAACGTTGAAACATCGCCTTGGGTTATCTATTTAGTAAGTACATAGCGACTAGATCTCAACTGTATAGTTTGCTCCGCCATCTTGAATATTACAGCGATTTTTTTAAAAGCTAGCATCTGACCACGATCCCACCCGATTAAGTGATGATGAGGTCTAAAGATGGTACGCACTAGCTTTGTAAATGCCTATTCACTCTACTCTTGAAGGCCCCCACATCGTACTTGGATGGAAAAACTGACGCCGGCAAACAAACTGGTTGCGAGCGACTTTCTTTGGCGATGATACGAGGGATGCCTTTTAAGTTTTGTCGTTTGAAGAAAAAAACACAACTAGAATCTTACAGTACTTTTTATTGTTTTTCAAAGTATTCACCACGTAGCTTAATACACTTTTCCATTCGCTCAAACCAGTTATTATAACATTTATTCCACTCTAAAGTGGGGGTGTTGAAAATGGCTCACTTGAAAGCGTCGACTGCTTCTTCACCGGGCTGGAACCTTTGACCACGAAGACTTTTCTTAATTTTAGGAAATGTAAAGAAATCGTTAGGGCTTAGGTCAGGACTGTATGGAGGATGGCCAAGAATTTCTACTTTTTCCTGCTTCAAATACTCAATCGTTTGACGAGCGCTGTGTGAGCTTGCGTTGTCGCGGTGCAGGATGATGCGTCGCTTTGAGTTAGATTTTCGCATTTCGGCGATGACTTGTGGTAAACAAACTGTGGTATACCACTCCGCATTCACCGTTCTACGATCTTCAAGTGCAATAGTCGTAGCATGGCCTTTTTTTCCAACGAAGATGGCCGCCATCTTCTTTGAAGTGCTTCGCGAACGAACAACTTTAGTCGGCTTTGGCTCGTCTTGAAAGACCCAGATTGTAGATTGTTGTTTGGAATCAGGATCGTAGGCATAGATCCAAGATTCGTCACCACTGATGATGTCGTAGACGTGGTTTGACTCTCCTCGGTTGAACCTTTGCAGAGTTTTCTTACACCATATGACGCGGGCCGCCTTGTGATCGTCTGAAAGCAGATGCGGTATCCAACGGCAAACTAGCTTTCTCACACTAAGCGCTTGATGCAAGATCTTCTGAATGGTTGTCCCTGAGATGCCTAATAGAACCTCTATCTCTCGATACGTCACATGACGATCTTCGAGAATTAGTTGTCTCACAGCAATGATGTTATCTTCGGTGAAGGCGGATTTTGGACGTCCTTCGCGAGATTTGTCACTAACACTAGTATGTCCACGCTGGAATTCTAAGTACCAGCGTTTGACAGTCCGCAGACATGGGGCTTCATCAATGAACACAGATGTTAGCTCTTCAAAACACTGAAGCCGTGTCAGGCCTCTTTTAAAGTTGTAGAAAATTTTTGCACGAACATTTTCCTTAGAAAGATTCATTTTCGTACGTAACCTGGCAGATTCAAATCGACACTGTGACTAAACAATAGCATTAATCTTAATACTTTCAACTGTTTTAAGATTCAAAATGTAAACACATTCAAATATAAAACAGTTCCAAATTCAAAATTTCCGGGAAATATTGAAACGACAGAACTTAAAAGGCATGCCTTGTAGATAGCGTGGCGATGCGCGTTGTGTACGTACCTCTATGACATTATATCGCGTAAGTCGCTTAGCCAATAAAATCGCCAGGTTCGAAGATTAACGTTCCCTTGTGTACGAAGGGCCTAAATTAACTAAGACAGGGAAACTCGAGAAATGAAGTTCGTTATTCACACTAGTTAGCAAGTCTCCATACTGTTACAACTTTGAATTTGTTGTTTGTTTTGTTTTGTAAATCAAGGACCGTATTAATATTACACCAGTGATTCTCAAAGTTATGCAGATGGATTCCGTGGAGTATATGAAAGACCTGATGGCGAAGTACGAAGGCGTTGAGAGTTCAAAAGTTGAAGAAGGAATGTAACAGCAAAAAAACCGACACTAGTAATATCTTGAAAGTTTTCTTCGGTGGTAGATAACTGTTGTGCAAAATGACGTAATAAGTAATATGATTTATTCCTTCTTTATACAAATATAATTATTGCAGTTGAATTATTTATTCTTATTACTAATATTATAGACAAAAAAGATATGATTGTTTATTTGTTCGTGATTTAAAAATTCTTTCTCTCTATCCCTAGGAAGCCACACTATCCCTAAGAAACATAGGCTATTTTATTACTATTTTTTTAATTCCGCGCGAACGAAGTCGTGGCATTTTAGAACATTAATGTTTAAGCTTGTTAAATGTTGTCCAATTAAAATTCCTATCACGTTTCGGTTTCAGATATGAATGCGCACAAAATGAATTAAATTCTGCTTGTCTATGAGACGTCAATAAAACCACGCGGTAGGAAACGAACTGATTTATTGAGTGCAAGCGCATACCCGACAAATACCTTACATCTCTCCCCACTAAGCTAATACATTAAATTTGGCCCGCTTTAAAGCACGCAGTGCGCGGGCAGACATCTGGGGTGGCGTAGCCCCCGGCTGCCTCGGAGATAACTCGGTCGCTGCGCGGGGCGACGCCGCCGGGGACTCGCCACCGCTGGATGCCTCATCCATAGGCTGTCCTCCCGACTCCGCACCGACCTCGGACTCCTCGGTCTGTAACTCTAACCCGTTACCCGTAGACGTGTGGCTGGTACGGGACAACGAAAACCGTCCCTTGGCTGGGACCACCTGGTCCGCGTGTCTACGCCATTCCACACCATTGCCCAAGGCTACCTTATAGGAAACCGGCCCGGTCCTTTTGACCACCGTGGCTTCGGCCCATTTGTTCCCCTTCGATGCATAGTCGCGCGCGAGTACAGTCTCCCCCACGCTAAACTCTCTGAGATGGCCGGCGGCGCGGGCCGCCTGCCGCTCCTGCTTGTCGCGCACAGTCGCTGCGGTGTCCGGCCGCAGCGCGTCTAGCCGGCTGCGCATCCGCCGACCCAGCAGCGCCACGGCCGGCGACACGCCCGTCGTGGCGTGTTCACAGTTGCGGTATTTAAACAAAAATTTAGTCAGTGCCGTGTTCACATCCTTGCCCTCGTGTAGTGCTTTTTTAATTGCTTTTTTAATTGTTTTAACGGCATTCTCCGCGGCACCGTTCGCCTGAGGTCGGTAAGGGGCCGAGGTGATGTGCTTTATGCAATTGTTTTCACAAAAGACTTTAAAATCCTGCGAGAAGAATGGTGGCCCGTTATCGGTCACGAGCTGCGATGGGAGCCCGAAACGTGAAAACACACTTCTGAAAACTTTTATAGTACTCTCTGCACTCGTGTTGCGCATCGGGATCGCCTCTAACCATTTCGAATGTGCGTCTATAATAATTAGATAGCGCTTACCGCCGCACTCAGCGAAGTCAGCGTGGATGCGCAACCACGGGTGCAGCGGGAACTCCCAGGGGTGCAGCGGCGCACGCGGCGGCGCGTCCCGCACGGTGCGGCACGCCGCGCACGCCCTGCACGTCTCCTCTATGTCTCTATCCATGGTGGCCCAGTACACATAACTTCTAGACAAGCATTTCATTTTATTCATACCAAGGTGGCCATCATGAATTTCCTCCAAAACTTTTTGTTGTAAGACAGTAGGAATTACAATCCTATATTTATAAATCAAACAGCCGTGTTCAATTGCGAAATCCTGTTTCCTAGCAAAATAAGGTCTTTCCTCATCGCAACTCGGGGCCGTCGGCCAGCCGAACATAACATAACGCTTAATTTTACATAATAACGCGTCGCGTTCGGTCTCCCTCGCGACGTCCTTATAACCAACGGGTACCGAATCCTCTACTAAGTCTAAATAATCGACCGAGTCCACGGAGCGACCCTCCTTAGCCAAGGGTAGGCGAGACAATGCATCGGCCGGACCGTTGTCCGCCGATCGAACGAATTCGACTTTAAAATCGTATGCGGCCAAGCGTGCCGCCCAACGCTGCAGCCGACTCGCGGCCGTCTGGGGGATACTACCCTTGCCTCCAAAAATGTATGTTAGGGGCTGGTGATCGGTGCGCAACGTGAACCGTCTCCCGAAAAGGTACTGATGGTGTTTGGTGATGCCAAATAAAATAGCTAACGCCTCTTTATCGAGCTGGCTGTAGTTGCGCTCGGCCGCGTTAAGCGTGCGCGAGGCGCAGCTAACGGGGCGCTCGCTGCCGTCGTCGTAGCGGTGCGCGAGCACAGCGCCCAACCCATACGCACTGCTGTCCACCGATATTACAAGTTCCCGCCCCTCCTCGTAATGCGCCAGTACCCGTTCGCTAAGAAGTGATCGCTTCGCCTCGTTGAAGGCTTTTTTACATTCGGAATCCCACTTCCAGCCGACCCCCTTTTTTAGCAGATTATGCAAAGGATGTAAAATTGTACTTAAATTCGAAATAAATCGTCCATAATAATTTAATAACCCTAAGAAACTTTTTAATTGAGTGACGTTCTCCGGTGTGGGTGCGCTGGCAATGGCTTCCAATTTCTCCGGATCGGGTCGCAGCCCATCCTTGTTAATAATAAAGCCCAAATATTTTACACTGTCCTGCAAGAATTTACATTTGTCAAACTTCACTGTAAGTCCCATGTCGCGTAACCGTTCGAGTACAGCTCTTACATTTCTTATGTGTTCACTTTGATTCGACCCCGTTACACATATGTCATCTAAAAATACAACACACCCCGCCACCCCGCGTAATGTCTCCTCCATTAATTTTTGAAACTTCTCAGGTATACAGGACAGACCATACGGAGTGCGTCGATAGGCAAAAGTCCCCATGTGCGTGGTGATGGCGGTGCATGGCTGCGAGTCCTCGGAAAGAAGACACTGCTCATAAGCGTGCCTTAAATCAATTTTTGTAAATTTTTCACCTCCCCTCAGACTCGCAAACAATTCCTCAATACGAGGTAACGGATAAAAATCTCTTTTTAATTTGGGGTTAATTGTCATTTTATAATCCCCACAAATTCTTATGTCCCCGTTACTCTTAACGACCGGCACAATGGGCGTGCCGTAGTCTGAATATTCGACGCGATAGATGGCGCCGTCCGCCTCAAGACGAGCGAGCTCCCGCTCAACCCGCGCCCGCAGCGCAAGCGGTAGTGGCCGCGCGCGCAAATAAACCGGTTCCTTGTCAACGAGCTGTAATCGAATGGTCCGCTTGCATGTGCCTAGCTTATCACTAAATACTTCCGGAAATTCTTTACATAACTGATTCACAAAATCGTCGTCTCGGATTACATTGAGTGATATTTGTTTTAAATTTAAAGCCTGCATCCACTCTCGACCTAATAACGGCCGTGCGCCGCCTTTTATAACATACAAATGCAATGAGTCACAATGCTTATTCCCTAACTTAACATTCACCTCGATGTAACCGAGAGACTCAATCCGTGAACCAGAGTACGAACGTAGACAAATATTATCTTTATTAATTTTTTTATGCGAAAACATGCTACGGTAGCACTCCTCCGCGATCGCCGAGATACGACTACCGGTGTCTATTTCACATTTCAAAATCTTGTTATCGATCAATAAATTAATAAAGTATGGTTTGGTACCTTTCGCTGCTACCTCGTACAAACTCTCGTCTTCGTCGATCTCATATAGACCGTCGTCCGACTCCTCACTCACGTAATTCTGTAGGCCAACACTGCCCCGCACTTTACACATCACTTTAATATGGCCTCGCTGGCCGCACTTATCACAAGTGTATGTTTTGAATCGGCACCCAGCCGCCGCGTGAGCTTTCCCGCAACGCCAACACGCGCGGACACTCGTTGCCGCTCCGCTCGGCCCCGTTGCCGCTCCGCTCGGTCCTGTTGCCGTTCCGCTCGGCGCGTCGTTCGCCGAGCCTCCCGCCGTACTCCCCGCCCGGGCCGACCGCAGAGATTGCGTGCCCCGCACGCCGCGTCCCCCGCTGCCCGGGCGCGTGTAATGCAGCCCCTCGGCCGAGCTCCCATCGGCCGCTGCTGGAGATGAGTCCGTCACCGAAGCTCCTGTGCTGCCACTGACCTCAGCATGCCGTTCTGCTGCCTCGAGTGCCAGTGCGAGCTCCACCGCCTCCTTGTACTGAATCTTCTTTTCAGCAAATATTCTTGCACGCATCGCATCACTAGCCAGACCTGATACGAACTGGTCGCGTAAGTTCTCCTCGATGGTCGAGCATGTGTTGCACTTGCCGAAATTGCAGGTGGCCGCGAGATGTTTCAGCGCTTGTAAATAGTCGGTGAGCGACTCGCCGGGCCGTTGACGTCGCAGCCGGAACACGTGTCGCTCCGCGATCTCAGAGCGCTGCGGCTCCAAGTGCTCTGTCACTAGCCGTACTAATTGCTCGTACGTCTTGTCTTCTGGGAAAGCCGGCGCACACAAATCGCACATTAAAGCATAAGTTTCTTCACCAACAACCGTTATTAAAGTAGGCACCTTCAACTCGTCGCGTATTTCATTCAGCAAAATATATTGATTAACGCGGCGTATATATGCCGGCCACTGTTTTGAACTTAACGAAAATGCTTCAATTTTACCTATCGGCATTTTGCACACAAACTTATTACCACAAAAGAAAAAATATATATATTAATCCCGTACTCGTCGCCAGTGAGACGTCAATAAAACCACGCGGTAGGTAACGAACTGATTTATTGAGTGCAAGCGCATACCCGACAAATACCTTACAGTAAACATGAAAACATTTTATCGAAATACAATCTTACAAATATAAATGTAAATGTATAGATGGATGGACGGATGTTTGCTAGAAAGTATCTTCAGAACGACAGATGGTACAAATGTAGAACGTAGTCTGGAAGAATACATAGGCTACGAAATAAGTTTTTTTTTTTTAATTCTCTGATTTACTCGGATTCTTTATTTTAATGTATTTAGGTTTAATAAAAGTGATATGAGATTTCTAATCATTTTTAGTGACTTGATCCAAGTTAAGCTCTAATTTGCACTAAAAAGACAACATTGACCCTATCATTAACTCTATTTTGCCCTATAAATTTTGATAATATTTCCACATTTACTAGTTTTGGACATTTATTAATTTTAATATGTATTTAAAATTAATTGACTTAAAAAGTGACCAGTCGTGTAACGGTCAATCTATGTCGTCGTAGATTAATTTATTCAGGCAACCTCTGTAGACAACATCTAAAAATATTGATAACATAACTTTCCCAATGTAAATTCCATCCTATTATATGAATTCTCCTGCATATATAATACTAAATCCTTAATTCATATAATCCTTTAATCTTACAGACAAGTTTTAATACGCAATTTATATTCAAGACTAGAAATCCCCACTTACTAACACACTTACTTTGTTCTCAGCGATAGCTAAGTCAATTTTTAGTTAAAATCAAAAATTTCTATCATAATAATTAAATTTAATTGAAGAGTTTGTTTGCAAAAAAAACAAACCATTGTACAGTCAGGACCAATCGTGGTGTTTCACTTACAGAATAATTGAATTGTTCCTTGGAACAAGACAAACTCTACTCCTTAAAAAAAAATTCAATTAGGTAGCTGTGAGTTGCGTAATCCACGGCATAATAGTAAAAAGCAATTAGTCGTTTACCACTGTCCTACCTTTTCTTGTACAGACTCATTTAAAAGCTACGTGTTATTAGTTATCGTTGCGCGTCGTCGTTTCAATGGGTACCAAACGTTCAAACGACTGTAACCTTACTTGGAATACCGCCAGATTCCCCGAGTATCTAGTGAAGTCAAATTTGTACATATGTATTAAATTGTAGAATTCGATTGCCGTGACACTATTACGTATTGTAGTCTCTATTTTTCTCAAAGATAATAAAAAGGTTACTGATTTGTATTATACAAGTGTCACTGCAGTGATTTCTACGGTAAAATATTATTCGTGACACTACCTACAATTTGAACGAACACTGTTACAACATAATAGATGAAGTTAAAATAGAGTTTCACTGTAAGACTCGACACGTCAACAAGTCGCTATAAATTATACGTCGTGAACTCTGACAATTTATTTGCAACTCATTTAAAAGTTTTTCTCTGAACTACCTTTGAATACGTTGTGAACTTATAAACTACACTTTTTACTTTTAATTCTTCTTTCTACATTTCTTACCTTTTTATGTTGTTTAGTAGATTTTTTTCTTCAATGAACTTTATCATCTCAGTAATTATTCATTCATTTACCCGATTGAACAGGAGAACTGTTTGTATGTTTGTTTTATTGTCTGTAATATCAATTTCATTGAGACCGCCTGTGTTAACTGTACCGATTTTGTCGAGCGAGATGTCATTAGATTCATATTCTTCTCTTGAATATCATAGATGTACAATAAGGCCCTTCGTACACAAGACAACATAAAACATCGAAACTAATATTGTTGGGTCGAGAGAATCGCCTGGCGCTCTGTACATACAACGCTGAATCGGACGCGAATCGTTTATTCAACAGTGCAGGCTTAGAGATGTTAACTGTCACTCATGTGAACTTTTATCAGGATCTTGAAAAATAGGTTGGTAGCGATTCTCTTTGGCGATAACAGATAGAAATGTCGGCAACTCGCACTGTGCACGAAGTTCTATGACCATTGCATTGTGTAAGGAGCTTAGCGACTAAAATCACTGGGTTTCGAAGATTCAAGTTACCTTGTGTATGAAGGGCCTTAGTGACAGTACAGTCAGTCGTTTATTTTTTATCTGGTAATCTTTTTAAAATGACTATAATTTTTTTAACAATAAATGGCGCTTATACTACGTTACTACGAGTACTTCCTGCACAAATTCATATATCATTCTATTTTTATAGTACATAAACTATCCGCAATCAGAAATCCATCAATCACGCCAGTCAAGTGTTTCTACGAACCGATAACTTAATGCAAAAACTGTCAGATGGAGAAAAAAAAATGTTTTATTTGATTTGTAACAGTTTATAAGTATTATTTGATATTGTACCAAAAATTATGAATCAAATACAAAAAAAATATTGTAGTACCTAAATTTGTTTTTTGTTGTATGACCTCTTTCAATATGTTACGGCTTTCAATTACCCCCCCCCCCCACCAAGTTTCTTCTACAACCTTAAAACCACAATCTTATTTTTAACTATCGTGAACCCTCGCTGGGACTCCTCGTTTGCCGTGTACCCAAAAGGGTCCTTAACCAGACCTGGACCACTTTTTGTCAGGTCCATGAACAATTCTGTAGTTTATGAATACTACTTCAACACTAAGATCCACTTTCTATACCACTAACGTTGTGTGAGTTCACTTCGGGTCGTAAAAATCTTAGTCGCATTGAAGGTGTAAAAAAATGTAGCCAGGTAAAGGTAAATAAATTGCCTACAAAGTGGATTAACCAATTGCGGTCGTTAAACGTTTTCGCGTTAAAATAATTTCATCGCGAGCCGTCGCCTCAGGTAATGCGAAAAACATTGAAATAATTTGCTTATTCAATTACATTTTAATTCCACCTTGAATTATTTCATTTACATTTTTTTTGGAACCTAAAACTTTTGAAAGGAAATAATTGATAGATGAGTACATCACTAGAGTGGTTCGAACCCAGTAACTTCAAAACTGGCTGCCAACAATCTGATAATACTTAAAAGTAAATAAAATCAAAGGGTTACATCGACACCAGTTACCATAAAGAGGTAGAGGTTACATGAGAGTTAAAACAAAACTCGGTAGACACTTGGACTCCAAGTAACAAAACCGTTTATGATTAATTAAGGTTGTCAGATCATACTTGTTACCACTGCGGGGCTCAGAGCATACTCAAGTTAGGGGTGTCTAGGTCATAGTCAACCACGCTCACCCAGTGCTGGGGTTAGTTGACTTCGGCATCTTCATCACGATGTTTTCCTGCACCGTAATAACGTCGGATAAATGTACATATTAGATTTCGGCCATGTCCGATAAAGCGATTCTCTTAATCTAGCTATTGTAACCATGGGATTTCTCTGTTCAAAAACCTGTGAACAAAACATATTGGCACCGTAACACTTGAAAATATTTTTTTCTAACCGGTGGAATGGAATTATCTGCAGTGGAAATTTATTACGTGAAACTTTCGTTCTCGCAGGCTTCTTACCTATTTGTTTTCGTCAAGAAACTTCGACAAACAACTCCATTTAGATTTCTTAGATACAAATTACATCACATTCCCATTATGAAATTTCCTTTCAAATTTTTCCTAAATCTTAATTATTCGCTTTCATCCAATCTTGTAACTCGTTTTCTCTTTGAATTATAATATTTTACTTTTGTTAACATTAATCGTATTACTTTAGACAAAACTTTTATGTAAAAGAAATTTACATACTGCGATGCATGAAATATCACCATAGCTGCCTCTCCTGCGCAGCCTCCTGCAAATCGATCACTGAGAGCTCACGCATGTTCAGCTTCACGGGGTCTCGTTATTAAATAACCTATAACACTCTCATTTGAATATTCTGAGGGTGATAACTTTTAAGAATGTGTTGATTTGTTCGTTTGTCTCTGTGAAAGACTGATTTTGAGGACAAAAACTTGTTTTGCCGAACTTTAAAGTGGCATACTGGCAGAGAAATGTTGATATATATATTGACGAAGTTAATAACAATCCAAGTTCCTTTCCCAAATGTATATTAGTATTTATCAGGCTAGTAGCAAAAAACAAAATTGTTTCAAAAATAGATAATGATAACCTCATTTAAGAGAAACAGTTTGAGAATAATGGTTCAGTCATCACGAAGTCAAGATCAAGAAGTCACGGTAGTATTTTTCGATTTTTCGTTCCAAACTGTTCTGTTCTGCCAAAAAGCTTTCATCGGAATTCCAACTTAATAATAAATATGTTAGATTCTTCTTTCATTACAATATTACTTGTTTAGCTAGATGGGTGTTTGTTAGAAAGTATCTCCAGAACGGCTGCATGGATGTTGTTTTTTTTTTTTTTTTTAGGCGGCGCTATGCCGCCCTCTCGTTCTCCCCCTGGCGTATTTTAAGCCAGAGACTTTGGGTGTCTTTATTGTAATAATCATAAAAATTCTTAAGCTACTTACTTATAAAATATTACATAATTCCTCAATGCAAGTTTAAAACTTAGTGCTAATAATAAATAAAATAACATTGTAAAATTGCTATCTATGTACGTTTTAAATACGTTAAAATACATTTAAAATTTGCTACAAAATTACAGTAATAAAAAAGATAAAATTTTTTAATTCTAAAACTTATGTCAAAGGTTAAAATGTAAATAGTAAAATAGAATAAATAATAAAACAATTTGGTAACTAGCTAACTTATTTACTAATGTCGACAGCATAGCATGGATGTTGTTGTAATTTACCATATGTGTAGAACATAGTCTGGGAGAACCTCAGATGAAGAATTATATAGATATGGCATGCGCGTTCACCCGTAAGGGACAGATAGAGAGTACTATAGACTATACCTATATATAAGTAAAAGGATTGGGGTTACCAGTTATTTGTTTTGTCCCGAAAATGAATAATTACGATATAATTTAATATATACCAATTTATATATTCCCAATTAAATTGTAATTAATAAACGTAATAAATATAAAAAACAATGCGTAATTTTTGTTTATGTGACTAAGATTACGTAAACAGATTTTTTTAGTAATACTTAGTCAGGTCATAAATTCTGTCACATGTTTAATATAAAATAATTGAAACAAGTTTATTCATTATGTGACCATTTATATACCAAAATGAACTTAACAAAACATAGATTCTTATGACACTAAAGTTTATTCAAAATGACCTCCGTGATTTTGAATACAGGCCTTCAATCTCCGCGGCCAGTTGTCTATCGCAGCACGAACGAGGTCCATGTCAATATCGGCGGCTGCCTTAATCTAGGATGTCTTGAGTGACTACAAAAAAAAGAATTTCCCGATATTTTTTTCCCGCGTACCGCTTCAACAAAGCGCGGCATCTCTTCAGTCTTAGGTCCATTAGACCAGCATTCAAACGATGTCCTGTTTTTCTTCGATATGCACGAAGCCCTCAGTCTTCTTAAAAAGCTACAAAAAACATACCAATATTAAAGTCATATAATTTTAAATTATTCTGTATATCATTACAGTGAACACTATATGTAAAACTACTTAATATTAAACTATTTTGATTGTAATTTCTAAGAAACAAAATTTACATGGGACAAATTAAAAAGCATACTCTTTAAAATCAACGGGATAAGAAAGTATATTTAAAAACACAGCATTACCAGAATTAAAATCTCCTTTTGAAATCTGTTGAAAATAGTATAAAAAATGTGAATTGTTTCATTTATATACATTACACATACTATAATTTATTTCCCCTAAATTCAGGGTAATTTTTACAACAAGATGGTGGTATTATTTTTACGGGTAATAACCAACCAATTTGAAAAGAAGTTTAATATGGCCGCTTGTTTCCCAGATCTACAGTATATTATTTGACACAAATGACATCTGCGTTTGGGCGCATAATGTTCGAAAAATACTATTTTATTTTAGCTGATTTTACCCGTATTTTAACATATTAGTTATTACAAAGACTGTAAAGAACAACTAGTTTGTATTTTCTTCCTTATTTTGTATGAATACGTGTGAATAAGTGCGTAGTTTCAGTACTTACGAGTGAAAGGTTATGTTTTTCTCTTTTCGCTGACTACGGCTTTTACAACCAATAATACAGCAGTATACCATGTTTTATACACTTGATCTCACTAAAACTGTAATATCAAAATATTTTTGCACAATTACAGCCACTAAGTACTCACAATTTTCGAAAAATAGCACGAATGTCAAACTTTGTTAGGGACAACCTAGGTTGTTTGTAGGGGACAACCTTTGTTCCAAACAAACCCCAAAGCCTGGTACGCAGAAAGGGACAAAAGATAGTTATCCCTGTCTTTGTCACGTCACAGGAATTGGGTATAACTGTATCTCTCTCACTCACGGTATTATTATTACCGTGTCATAGACTTGGGGAGAACACAGTCTACTACTTAAGTTTTTATATAATTCCGCACGGACGGAGTGGCGGGAGTCATCTAGTTACATATATATTGTCTATCATTAAGCTTCGCTTTTGTCATAACGGTTTTTACGGCGTGCACCATTTGTATTTGAATCGTTTATGACGTAGTCATAACATTTTCATAGCTCCCCCTCCCCTTGTCATTTCATTATTATAGCATGTTTTTATTACAATTTTACGCACATGTTTTTTTATTTCTTTACAAATATTGTCAAGCGAATCATTTCCTTCCTTATTGTATAATATTTTTACGCTTCCTTTTTATATTCTTATATGGTCTTGACTAGATTTGCAGAATTTAGAGTGTCGTTAAATCTTTAATTTATTTGGTGTACTCAAAGACGTTAACTGTCACTAAAAGACTTATAAGTGTAGACACCTCATATTGAATCGACTAACGTTGGTTACTAAACTTATTTCGACTTGATTGGTGATAAATATTCTAGACTTCGTCAGGGTAGAGTTAAGAAAAGTAGCGTATATTATTCTCGCATATATCAGCTCTTTCCAGCCAAAGTCCCGTTAAAATCGGTGTAGCCGTTTCCGAGATTACCTGGATCAAACTCGAACTTGCGAACAGACAGGAATATAAAGCTTTTAAAAATTGTGTTTTCGTTATTAGACATGCATATGTACGTGAATTATGTTCGATGTGGAGGACGAAAACTGTTGCGTGAACCCTACGTGAGTGAGATAATCATAATGGTGATAAACATTCTTTGGTGATATTTGTTCTCTTTACTCGACTTCATTTTAAAACAGTATTAATAACACTCGTTCTTTGACAAGAATTGCCAAAATCTTCAATAACGTTAAATATCTTTCTTCCGAATATTTCAAAATGAATAAAATCCAAAAATTCCCGCACAAAAATCAATTAAGCCACTCTCGTTTGTGCCGAGTGGTAATTATACCCCAAGTCTATTACAGTGGGACTATAAGTTTTACTTTTCCTGGGCCGCATCCAATATACCGAGAAATACACGACTTTTGGGACCTCTGCCAGATAATTTCCAGTTATTAAAAAAGTGCAGATGACAGAGAAAAGCAATGATCAGTTTTTGCAAAGCTATTTCAATATGTATTTGTTTAGATTAAAACCAAAAATATCGGATACTGTATTTAATCCATACTAATATTATAAATAGAAAAAAAAAATATTGTTGGCATTGAATAGACTCCGGAACTACTGAACCGATTTGAATAATTCTTTCACTGTTTGGAAGCTAGACTAACACCGGGTGACATAGGCTACATTTTTTTTAATTCCGAAGTCGCGGGCTATATCTAGTCTAATAATAAATCTTAAGGGATTTGGAAAGTTTGTTACCAGTTAATTCCGGAACAGATGAATGGATTTGGATTAAATTCGGCACAGAAAAAGAACATAGTCTGGAACAATGTATATGCTAATTTTTATCCCCGAAAAATGTACAAGTTCAAGAGGTATAGAATTGTTTTTTTTTTGTTTTTTTTAATAGTTCCTTAATAACTCAAGCAACAAAATTAAACAATTTTTTTTTTAGTTCCAGGATCACGAAGTCTGCTAGTTAATAAATATAATATTATATAAGAAGTATATTAAAAAAGGGGAAGTAAAGAGACTTGATTTTTTTGTTATTACTTTGCGTCAGATACACGAGGATAAGCCGTTACGAGCGCTTGAGAAACAAAGAGAAAGCGCCACACTGAACTTAATTAGCCTTCTTGTACACAATATATCTTCTAAGCAATATTAATACGTATTCATTTATTAACTTATTATCTATATAATACATTTTATATAAAAATTAACGAAATATATTATTTATGTAAAAGATAGTATACCACCAGCTGCGGAATCACATCAACGCATGGTCAGGGCTGCAGAGACAATAACCTCCTCACTATGCACGCGGCTTCTAAAATAATTGACTTTTGTATTGTGCCCTTAATCCAACTGTTTAGCAAAAGCTTCTTAAGATGAGATGTTGGCCGAAGCTCCAATATTAATAATCATTAATTATCTTTAATAATAATTATTTATAAAGAATCAACAACTGTTTTAGACTACAAGGTGGAAAAAGAGTAAGCGGCCATCTGATATCGCTCAAATAACTAAATGACCACTGTCTTGACTATCCTGAGTTGTCTACCTTTGAATCTAATTAATTAATTAAGAAACGGCTTAACTCACGTTTGATCGTCCGGTGACGGCACCGACTAGTTTCGGACCCATCGGGACCATCTTCAGGGCGAGTGTTTAATCCGAGGACTTCGCGGTCGCGTCGCGTCTCGCACTGTGCGATGGACCCCCGATGGGTCCGAAACTAGTCGGTGCCGTCACCGGACGATCAAACGTGAGTTAAGCCGTTTCTTAATTAATTAATTATGATGTCTCACGAAAGTTTAAACAATTTAATTACCTTTGCATCTGTATAAAAATTCTCTCTTCCGTACTATAGGAGGGAATCTCCACCACTAATTCCACTTTCCATTCCCATCCATTTAATTGCATATACTTCATTAATTTATCCTCAGCAGATCTATCTTACAATGGAAATTGACTGTCGAAAAACAGAAATATACATGTTATCTCCGTTTTTTTCAAAAATAATAAGAGAGATGTCGAATACAACATTAATTAATGTTCCTGTAGTGAAAATACGCGTTAATAAAATATATAAAAGCGAATGTATATTGAAAATTAATTCCGTTTCAATCAACTAATTAGATTCAGGGAATACTATTTTAATGATATTAGCATTTTACGATACCTTCTCCAAGATTATCCTGATTAAAATTTACTTATTAATCTTTTCAGATGTCTACACTTCGATAAATACATATTATAATATTTTTTTTAAACTAAAAATGTAAAAGTAAATAAATAGTTTCATATTAGACTCATTTATTACTACATTCAAAGTCGTAAAGTGGACCCTTTATGTTAGATTTAGTATGACAAATCTGTACTAACGTTCCCCTTAGTAACCAAACGGCTTTAAATTAGAGCATTAATTATAAGTACTTGTTAACTATCAAACAATGTATGAAAATCCATTCCCTAATTTGTTATTTTACTATGTGTTTACCTTACTAATGTTATAAATGCGAATGTTTGGATGGACGGATAGATGTTTGTTTGAAGGTATCTTCGGAATGGATTAACGGACGGAGAACACATAGGCTATTAAGTTTTTTTTTAATACAGTGCGGACGGAGTCACAGGCGACAGCTAGTAACTTTATAAAGACATTGATGTATTATAGTCGAATTCAATGGAAAAGAGAAATTATATAAATACATGTTATTTTGTTTACAAAGTCATTTATTGTCTATGTATTTATTTTGAATAGTTTCATTGTTATAAAGGTTAAATTGTTTAGATAGGTTTGACTATATACTTCTATATTATGTTATATACTCACTATGAACATTATGTACTTACTATGTATTACAGTTTCCGATATGGAGTTATATTTATCTTTCCCCGCACAATTTCCATGGTGTTATTAAGTTGTCGGCAACTTGTAACATAGGTGTAAACTTAGATTGACTTAAAGATTGCTTTGATATGGTTTCTATGTAAGTTAACGTACATGAAAATGGATATCGTATAATCTTAATATTGGATTTATTTTCAAACGAGACTTCGATTGTATGGGTTTTATGAGTTATGGGTTAACGGAATTGGAAACAAACCAAGTGTTCCAGAAACGTCTCCTTGTCCTGTCTCTAGTGATGAGGAAACATTGTATAAAGAAAAAGAAGAAAAAAATATTTGAATTGACAACGGATGGCGAGTTGTAAAGAGAAAGCTGCTGTCTACAACCGCCTGCCTGACCACGTCACAGCGGCTACCAGCTTCGCCTCATTTAAAAATATATTAAAATCATGGCTTATTCAGAAATCTCTGTATGGCTACGAAGAACTTTTTGACAAAAAAAAAATTATATGTATATTAATTGTGTGCATTTTTAATCAAATCATTTTGTGTATACAATTTCTTGGTTAACATTAAGAAATTGTTATCATAAGATTTTATAACTTTTACTTTTATGACCTGTAACTTATATCACCAATAAAATCTAATATATAAAATTCTCGTGTCACAGTTTTCGTTCCCGTACTCCTCCGAAACGGCTTGACCGATTCTCATGAAATTTTGTGAGCATATTCAGTAGGTCTGAGAATCGGCCAACATCTATTTTTCATTTTTTTTTTAACTGCTCGCGGACGGTGTCGCTGGCGACAACTAGTTGTAATTATAGTTGTTAAACAAAAATGTAATTAAACAATTTACTGTCGAGTATCTTGTTACCAACTGCAATTGTTTTAATGCATTTCCATCTCTTTCATTCATTTTGAGAAAATGTAGACAACAATATGTATTAACCGCATTCGAACAGTTACAAATTTAATTGAGTAACCATAAGAGTAGAATCGAAAACAGCTTGCATTGGATTAGCTTTATATGACGTCTAGACAAGTTTACTGCAGCCTGTCTTACAGAATAGAATACATTACCCGTATAACCCACAGTAATTCATGTTTATTCAATTTAAGTCATTCGTTCAATTTGATTTAGATTCATTCACTTCAGAATAAAAATAAAATATCAATGTTTACTCAATTCGAAACTTTCAAACTGTAAGAACTCTGCAATAGATTGTATTTAAATTTTTGCTTTGTTCTAAGGCTTTACGAAGTGCTACGCTAAGTGGACACTATACCTAGACCAACGAATTTCAAATCTTTGTTAGCCTTCGTACATACACCTTTTGTAAATATCTTATGTGAATATGTTAACCAGACTAACATTAGACTATAAGTTGTTTGTCCTTACTAACCTTTTAACAATCAATTAACAATCTGTTCTGTTATAAATATTGTCAACAACAACAACAACAACAGCAACAGCAAATTATGTTTGCCACAGCCGAAGGTTCCAAAAAAAACCGAGATTGATTCTTATAATTTAATTTAATTAATAAAAAATTACAAATTAAACTTATTACTAACTATGCTATGTTCCCTCCGAAGTTAGGATTGGAATTGCTTAACTTATTACAATTAATAATTACGAAATATCGGTGCCAATGCTGCCTCAGCGCCTCGTGTCAACTTAAGTGGGTCGCGGCGAAGTCAACGCACTGCTGCGTCGGCGATCTTCCTTATAGGCATATATGTAACACCTCCCCCCGCAGACCAGCAACTATTTGAGAACTTTAAGCGAAAATGTTGCTGGGAACTCAGGGTCTTGACTTCGATTTTCTTTAACATCTTCATATACTCGCGGTGGTAGATTTGTAAGGTTTTCCTTCGTGGTTGGCCTCCACCACTTGTACCAGAGTCCTGATCCGATAAGAATGGCTGCAGCTGAAGATGGCTGCACTGCATGCAAGGATATAAAATGGTATCGTCGTATGATATAATATGGTGTCCGAATTAAGGCTGTTAAGTTGTATCGGATTTTCGAAAGTTAGCTGTTCCTGAATATCATGAAGTCCTTGCAGGTTGATTAGTCAGTTTTTCCACAGAATAGTTCCACTCTTGTTGGATGAGGGAAGCACACGACACGGTTATAGGTTTCTTGATGCAATCCCCCTCTGTTCGCATTTGGGTTCCCACGTCTTTTTCACATAAATACCAGGTGCTTAACTTCGGGCATTCTGCCTCTATGTACACATGATATTTTTCGCATGTTGCTATATATGGATAGGAAGGGATTAGGGCTTGGTTATGTTTGTTAGGAACGACCGATATTCGGTATAGGTTATATATTTCTAAGGAAACTATAGGAAATTTAAAAATTATAACTATTCTATCGTCAGCATAATATGACCCTGTCCTAATTATATCATAGTATTCTCTAAGTTCTAAATCTAATATTTGACCCTTATTATATACCCTCTTAAGTTTATCTAGCATCGATTTTAATGTAGTTATATCTAACATAGAATGATGTGCGCTCGATGCGCGTATAAAAGCTAACGTATTCTCTATCCTAAGTAATTCTGCTAATAAATCATCTATGTTTTCACCTATTATCTAGTAATTGTGCAAATTTAGCGTATTTAATTAAACTCGAGTCTCTATAAGCATTTCGGTCTAGAATTAAATGTAAAGTCTCGTTAATTTTATGCTGGTTATTAGCTAATTCTATTAATATCTTATTATGTCGAGACATCCACTCTTTACTAAGACTTATATGATTATTAAAGTCATTAACTAGTTTAGTTTGACTGTCCTGTAACGTTTTAATAGCACTGTCATACCTAACGGCATCGGAATAGTCAAGATTCCCGGTCACACTCTTTATAATGGACCCAAAGCCGTTAACAAGTCCTCTCTTTACTCGTGCAGGCTGTAATGACTTTAATTGGTTCGATACCTTATGGAGTTTAACAGTAAGATAGTTAATTTGATTTTCATACAGTGAATAAGTGTCATTGTCAAGTCGCGCTTCTATGTTAGCGTCTTAGGCACGCGTTTCAGTCTGTTCTTAGCTACAGGCCCGCGTTTCTTTGACGTATAAATATGTATAGGCAAATCGGCTAAAACTGTATCCTGAGTATAACGAGGGGCCGTTTTTTGACGATTAGCGAAGGGATTTTTAATGAATACCTGTTGCTGAGGTACATATTCAGTTTCGGGTTCACGGTTTTTATTCCGACTCTCTATAACAGCTGTACGAGACGCAAGGGTTGATTTATTCACTATTTCATATACGATTTCCATTCGTGCCTTGTGATTTTGCAGATATTGTTGTAAGAGATGCTCATTAAAGTTAATATCGTTAAGATCTCTGGGATCGAAATGTCCTGTTAATAAATCAAAAGGTCTACACTTAGTAAAGCTATGAATCGAACTATTATATGCGATTATCGCGTAAGGTATGAGGTTAACGATTGGTTCGTCTTTATGCTTTAATTTTAGAATTCTAATATGTTCTAAAAGAGTTGAGTGAAAACGTTCGATATTTCCATTATCATTCGGCGAATGTGGCAAAATTCGGTGGTGGTTGATTTTATGTGTTCTAACGAATTCAGCAAAAAGCTGATTAGTAAATTCTGTTCCGTTATCGGTCACTAACGTCATAGGAACTCCGTGGTGCGTACAGTAATGTAGCAAAGCTTGTAAAATACTAATTGCCGTACCGTCTCGTAAGTTATAAGCTTGACCGTACTTTGTAAAAACGTCCACCAGTGTTATATACTTTTCGTTTTGAATTGTTAATAAATCCATATGAACAATCTCCAAGGGTTTGGTAGCAGGGGGTACGATATTGAATTGTGGTCTAATGGGATTCCTGTCGTACTTAGCTTGTCCGCATATTGTACATTCGTTAATAAATTTAGTTATTTGTTCCTTCATTTTAGGCCAATAGTATTTTCCAGAAAGCGCTAGGTAACATTCGTTTATGCCGCGATGGTTGGTTTTTCCATCGTGATAGTGCCGAATTATGTCCTGTTGGTGTAAATATTCTTTTACGTTTTCTCGCTCGGATTTTGTTAACACAAGATTCATGGAAGAACTTCTAAATTTATCTTGAATTATAGGGATAATGGAATACATAGCGAGAGGTGGATTTATTAATAACCCAGTCTTAACTTTGGGACTGACATATTCTTTGATAGCGTTAATTACGTCGTTTTCGAGATTATTTTCTGATATTTGTACAGCAATACGCACATGCGTTTCGAACGGTTTAGTTACTGTCGGTTTCCTCTTAACGTCGCTAACGATTGTAAAACATAATTGCCTATGAAATTTATTAAGTGGTTCGTCGGTTATTGGGATCTCGAGTATAGGGTGTTCGTTACTGGTATGCACTGTCTCGGTAGAAGAGTCAGCTAATGTGGGGATAATCTCTGAGGGATTAGCGATTAGAGAGTTAAGCTCGTCTATTTCTTCTATCAAGGAGGTATTCTCATTGTGAATTTCGATACGCGAGAGGGCGTCCGCGTTAGTGTTATATCTACCTTTTTTATATACAACCGTGAAATCGTACTCGCTTAAGCGCAATCTCCATCTGGTAAGACGTGAATTCGGTTCTTTTAAATTCATCATCCATTGTAACGGTTTATGATCAGTTAGGATTTTAAACTTTCGGCCAAAACGATAAGGTCTAAAGTACTTAGTCGCCCAGACGATCGCGAGAAGTTCTTTTTCTATAGTACTATAGTTAAGTTCGCTGTCGTTTAAGGTGCGCGACGCATAACATATGGGTTTATCGGAACCTATCGGGCCTTGAGATAGAATAGCGCCAATAGCGATATTGGAAGCATCTGTCGTGAGTATGAATTCTTTACTAAAATCCGGGTATTGAAGTATGGGGTCATTCGTAAGAAGAGTCTTGCATTTCTGAAAGCAATTAACATATTCGGAATCTAAAGTTATTTTTCTATCTTTTTTTAAACATTGAGTAAGCGGTTTTGTTATACGCGCGAAATCCGGTATGAACTTGCGATAATAACCAAGAAGTCCTAAAAATTGTTTAATTTCCTTTGGAGTTTTCGGTATCGGATATTTTTCGATTGCTGAGATTTTATCCGGATTGGGTTTAATACCGTCTCTACTAATTATATGTCCCAGGTATGCAGTTTCAAGCTTGAGGAACTCGGACTTGTCCATTTGAATTTTAAAGTTAGAATCTTTTAAACGCTGGAAAACTTTCTCTAGGTTAACCATATGCTCCTGTAGTGATGTGCTAAATACAATGATGTCGTCCAGATAAACGAGACATATATTATTTTGTAATCCTTTTAGAACATTATCCATAACTCGTTGAAAGGTAGATGGACTGTTTTTGAGACCCATCGGCATGCGTAAGAACTCGAAATGACCGTGCTCAACATTGAATGCTGTTTTTGAGATATCTTCAGGGTCCATTTCCACTTGATAAAATCCGCTAGCTAAATCTAACGTTGTAAAGTACTGGCATTTTCCTAACTTGTCTAAAACATCATTTATATTAGGTATAGGGTACTTATCGTCAATGGTTTTCTCGTTTAATTTACGGAAATCAACTACTAAACGCCACTTCTGTTTTCCAGAAGCGTCAGCTTTTTTCGGAACAATCCAAATGGGAGAACTCCAAGCGGAGTCGGAAGGTCTTATAATGCCTTGGTCTAACATTTTCTTAATTTGGTCCCTAACTTCTTGACGATGTATGAACGGGTAACGATAAGATTTCGTGTAAACCGGAACTTCATCGGTAGTTTTTATTCTGTGCTTTATTTTATTCGTGAAAGTTAATTTTTCGCCTTCAATATAAAAAACATCCGAATAACGAGAACAAAGATTGATAAGGTTTGCTTTTTCCTCTTCATTTAGATGGTCCGTTCGTAATCGAGAGATGACATCATCTACGCGTGTGAGCTTTGAGCTACGGTAACTCTCTATATTAAAAAGCTCGGCTTGCGCGGGGTGGTTGAGCGAAAAGACTATGTCGTTTTGGGTAGGGTTCTCTACTTCGATATAACCGCGATTATTGCTTACGTTGGTAATACACTCATGAATTATACAGTTGCAAATTATTTGCTCTTTTACGTGAACATCACCGTCGGAAGTGTTAATAGGGATACGAATTAACTTAGAGGAACTAGCTGGAATTATATCCTCGTACAAGTTTATATTACGTGAATCGTACATACGAATAGGATTCGTCGCGGATCGCGTGATTAAACGAAAATCTTTTAAGTCTATCTTCGCTTCCCATTTACTTAGTAAATCTAATCCTATTAAACCGTCAAAGTAATCGTGAAAGCGATACACGAATAACTTTATGTAACTGGAATCGTTAAATTCTTTAAAACACGGTAATGATACGGAATAATTATTCCTACTGGTGGCATGCACATTAGTTACCTCGAACGGATCGTAGTTGAGTGGAATATGCGGGAAATAATTTTGTAGCGCTTCAGGGCTGATAAAAGATTGATTCGCGCCGGTGTCAATTAGAAGTTTAAGCGGCGGGTTCGCGATACGAATGTAAGGTAACTGTCGTTGTGTCTGTAAATTTAGTTCTATCTTGGCTTTCCTGAGGACTTCGCAATCCGAAAATCCTTTTCGTCCTGACTATGACCTGGCTGAGGTTCTATGTCATCTGTCGAGTCACAAATCGGGTTATCTGTCACGTCATAACATGTCACATCAGAGTTATAGTCGTAATCGAATGCATTATAGTCTGTATAATCGGGTTGGTAGTACTGTGGTTCGTAATAGTAGTAGTCAGGCGGATAATATTCGTCATAAGGGGAACTTAATTCATGAACATTCATATCTCTCGACTTGAAGTAATTAGTCGGTGGTGGGTTACCTGACTTAAACCAATTATGACCTGTCATTGAGGTATGGGGTAACACCCTCGGTGCGAAATGTTGAACTCCACTCATCGGCTTGGGGCCTGAATTTTGCAGGGAATTATTTCTAGGTGGTACACGGAATACATTACTTTGGGGGTTGTAGTTACGGGGTAGTGCGCGGAACATTTGTTGGGTTCGAGTTGGCATATGGGGTTGATTTTGTGGGGGATTAAATTTAAAAGGTTGTGGTTGAACTTGGTTTGCCATACGTGGTCCTAGTTGCATCGGCCAGCTAGGTACTGACATTTGGAAGGGTTGAGGACGCGGTTGGGGTGTATAATTTACGGGTATATTTAATTTAAAATTTTGTGGGGCTCTTGGGGACTCGTGCCGTTGATGTAAGTACTGCACGTTTAATTCCTCCTGTACAAACTCTAATGCTTTTTCGATTGTCGGGGGTCGCATGCATCTTATTCGGGACCCTAAAGGCTCCTTAAGGCCACGAACAAACGCCTGCATAGTAACTTTCCTATATAATTGCCTTTTTGCGTCAATTGTTGTCTTTAAAGTCTCGTGTAGTGTTACATAAGTCATTAAGGTACTGAATAAACTTTGACAATGGTCATAGAACTCTTGTGGAGTCCTATTCCCTTGAACGGCTAAAGAGAGGTCATTGTATAAGGCGGTTTCGTCTCTTTGATCGCTGAAATTGTTAATTAGATTAGTTCTTATTCCGGCCCAACTATCCGGTATGCCGTTTGAGTTAAGGGTGCACGCGGCGGTGCCTGTTATTTTATTTAAAATACCGTTTAAAAGACATAAATTCGATAATTCGCTCCCAGGGGCAGCGCTTATATATTTTGCCACTATCTGGTCGCATATATTAATAAATCGAGGCAACACATTAGGGTTGCCGTCGAACTCTGGTACGGGACGCAGGACCTTGAAAATGGTGTCTGGGTCCGTACTCATACTGTTTTCTAAGAATATATCACCTAAGTTAATATCTAAATCTAAATTTCTATCTAGGTCTAAAGTACGTCGACGAGCCTGCTGCGATGCAGGTGCCCGCGATTTACCTAAAGGTTTAGGGTGGAAAATTTTGGTATAGGATAACTAAGACTTAGGATAAAAAGGAAGCAACACGTGAACAATTCAAGTGTACTTACAGTATCATATTAATCTGGTATTCTTTGGTGAATCGATGACTGGATTCGCCTCCGGCGTGCAGCAGGTTCGTTGCTGGATACTCGATGAGGGACTGGAAAGTCGCCCGGGCCGCCCGCGATGATCTTCTATTCTTGAAGAATTTTATACTCGCAAATAGACCCGCGAGTATCCTACCGACTGCGCCAATTATGTTTGCCACAGCCGAAGGTTCCAAAAAAAACCGAGATTGATTCTTATAATTTAATTTAATTAATAAAAAATTACAAATTAAACTTATTACTAACTATGCTATGTTCCCTCCGAAGTTAGGATTGGAATTGCTTAACTTATTACAATTAATAATTACGAAATATCGGTGCCAATGCTGCCTCAGCGCCTCGTGTCAACTTAAGTGGGTCGCGGCGAAGTCAACGCACTGCTGCGTCGGCGATCTTCCTTATAGGCATATATGTAACAAGCATAATAATAAAATCGTAATAAAAATGGACTTTCACTCGAGAACTCTCAAAAAACATTTGTAATTCAGTTCTTCATTCAAATCGTAAAACATTTGAAGAGGGGCCCCTTGAAAATGATTTCTAAAATATATTCGAGATAAAGGCTGGTTTCGGGCTTAAAATCTGCAAACGCCGTCTGAATTTCGACATCACGTAATTATTCGGGCAATGTAAATGTAGCCTCGGGCATGTTCTGTTCATTTAAATTATATCAAAGGAAGTCTAATTCCAGTTTTTATCAACTAGCGACCTTCCTGACTTCGTGCATGTCGTCAATTTGTGTACGCCGTCTGTTTGTTATTTAAAGTAAATACTTGGTAGATTGTATATCGAAGGAATTCATTCATAAACTAGCTTTTACCCGCGACTCCGTCCGCACGGAATAAAAAATAGAAAACGGGGTAAAAATTATCCTATGTCCGTTTCCTGGTTCTAAGCTACCTCCCCATCAATTTTCAGCTAAATCAGTTCGACCGATCTTGAGTTATAAATAGTGTAACTAACACGACTTTCTTTTATATATATAGATTCTATCTTAAAAAATTACATCTCATTATATTCATTTTGAGAGCCGTGGAAATGTTTTACGTTATATAAACCATTCAGCAGAATACTGTTCGTTCTAATTAGCTTTTGTGTTTATACAGCAAATGGAAACAAAGCACAGATGCTTTGAGCTATTTTATACGTTATTAATTGTGATTGAAAACCAACATTATGCCTTTTGTCTTGAGTCCACAGGAATCTAAACATTTCAACAACTTGCTTTCGTAACTCAGTGGGGTAGGCAGAGATTGTAGGCTTCCATTTGGCGCAATCCTGGCACGTTATCCTCCTTTTTCACACTCATATATCTATGCATAAATGCTCGTCGGTTTCGCCTCTTTGCCTTTTTGAGTCTCTTTGAGTTTCTTTGCGTCGTCTTTGCTTTTTTAAGTATTACATCAATCTGGAAGCCACAAGTCAAATACGACGCCTTTGTTCATCGTTCACGCATTTGTTCATCCTTCAATATTTCAGACAACTTTAATAATGATCGCAAACAAATAGCACAACAACAATCAAGAATTGCCAAAAGAAGTAAAATCAGTTAAAATTATAAATTTTTTCCATATCTAAAATAAATGTATCAAAAAATTACTAAACCAGTGAAAACATTACTTTAGTCATAAGTTTCGTCTGTAAAAGATAACAAATTGTTGATGGAAATCATAATAAAGTTTTATTTAGACATATCTGTGCTCTCAGTGGAAATGTACCTTAATATCCTACATATTGCAGCACATAAATAAATATAAAGTAAGACATGAACTGCCACTAGCGGTAATGTATGAAAATATTTCACAATTTAGTTTATGGGAAAGTTATTATTATTTATTATATGTCTATAGCAATATTCTTTGTCTATCTTACTAGTATAAATGCGAATGTTTAGATGGATGGATGTTTGATACAAGGTATCTCCAAAACAGCTCAACGGATCTTGATGAAATTCGGCACAAACGTAGAACATAGTCTGGAAGAACACATAGGCTACTTATTATGTTTTTTTTTAATTCCGCGCAGACAGAGCCGCGGACATCAGCTAGTATTTACACAAGCACAAATACAACTATACTGCTTTGTGTGTTAAACCAGAGATTCCCAAAACAATTTTGGCAAAAATGCCAAAAAAAACAATCTTAAACAAAATGCACTCAAAAGTAACATAAAATTTTCATTATATATTGTCACGTCGTTGCCATGGTGAAGTAGCGCTCATTCGTCGGTAACATACTTACTATAGCAAAAAGTGTCGTGACAACTTTTCGTAAGAATTTTTTCCGTCTAGCCCCCTTTCACAACGCGCGATAAGGAACTTCGTTCCAAAAATTATCAGCTTTCGGTTAACCCCCAGTTACTAAATTTCATCGTGCTAACCTCCCTCGGGAATTTTGTTGGAACCCATATAGTCAACCAAGATTACTTGGGACTCGCTTTGTAAAAATTAAAAAATTGACAATTTTTATACATGTTTTGCTAGTGGTAACAGACTATAAAACATAATTCAATAATTCGTTTATATTTTTATACAAATTGCCCAAAAATTGATATAAAACTGTTTTGTAAAATTAACTGTTATCAAAGGTTGTTGTGTGAAACCGTTGAACCGGAGATGTTTCCTCGCTACACTGAGCTTTACAAAGCTAATTTGCAACTCGTTCCGACATGCATCGACTGTCTACTAAATAAAGCTTTTGCTAGATTCAATTTTACATTGTGTAAATTATAAAAATTTACTTTTAAGATCCTATGTTAGTGATGAAACTACCAAATGAAAATTTAGAAAAAAAATCTGTAGAAATATTTATTAGATTCTTTACCATAATACTTCTATTCTCTATTCTTACTTAATTTAACTTTCCTTTTATTTAATTTAACTTTATTTAATTATCTTAATTTAATTTAACTTTCTAATTCTTTTTTGATCCTACAGTCAAATCTTAATATATATAAATCTCGTGTCACAATGTTTGTCCTCAATGGACTCCTAAACCACTTAACCGATTATAATGAAATTCGCACACCATGTGCAGTTCGATCCAACTTGAGAGATAGGATAGTTTAAATCTCAAATTATAGTCGCAATTTTAATTTATTGCTAATTATTTGTCTGTTATTATTTGACAGTCACAATTATCTGTTAACTCCAAATGATTCTAACAGATGTCGATACCTTTCGACTGGGTTGAGTAAGTAATCAATAGATGGCGCTGCTATGGTAAATCTACGAACGTGTCATATAAGCTACATTTATTTTTATCTATTTTTCATACCCCAGTTAAGTTTTTTTTAACTGCGCGCGGACGGAGTCGCGGGCGACAGCTAGTTGTTTTATATAGTTTTGTGGGAATTTGCAATAATCCCAAGACTACCAATCTTTATCTCTATCTATATATATAAAAGAAAGTCGTGTTAGTTACACTATTTATAACTCAAGATTGGTCGAACTGATTTAGCTGAAAATTGATGGGGAGGCAGCTTATAACTAGGAGATGGACATAGGAACTTTTTTATCTTGTGTGCATTTTTTTATTCCGCGCGGACGGAGTCGCGGGTAAAAGCTAGTTATAAATAAATAAATAAAATATAATAAATAAAACGCCTATGTTAGTTCCTAGGTATTATTTTATTATTTTCTATATATACTGAGAATTACAGTCATATGTACATATGTTACATATTTACTTAGAAAGCTTTCTTTAGTTAAGTGCTATACAAAATAAATCTGTGCGAACGGACGTAGATAAATGTCTTCTGGAATCTTTTAACTGATTCTTGCAATTTACTAAAGTATTCGTGAAGTGAAAAAAAAAATATCTTTTAAAATACTCTTTTAATGAAGACTGTATTTTTGTTGCTTTCTTGTTACTCTACACTACAGAAAATCACGAGTATTATATTTCTTTTATTTTATTTATTAACGACAATTTAGATATAGTATACTTATATAGTAAAGTAACAATAAAAGAATTTAAATTTAGAACATATACAAGACTGTGGTGTACTTAAGACGTGCGTAAAAACATTGCTTACACGCTTCTTATGGTGAAATAAATTGAACATTTACCTGACGTTCAATATCTAAAAAAACAATAAATTCGAAGTAAAATGCTATTCGAATTTCAAAAAGGTTTTAATTCTGTTTTACTGCCGATTTATTTTCACCAATTAATTGTTTTAAACACATAAACGCCTTCGTAAAACCAATTAAACGACAAATTTACTGAATTAATTACTTTTGTACACAATACGGTACAAAATTTATTAAAATCGTGCTGCATTTTTAAGATTTTAAAGCATTAAATGGTTCAACAAGTTAAGGATTGACCCCGACTCCTCGCCCAACCAGCATCATCCCGTCTCGCGATCGCCGCCGCATCCCCACCTCGCCAGCGAGGCATCCACTCACCATCAACCCGATAACATGTCGGCCATTCAAGCAAGCTAGAATGACAATGTTTTGATTACAATATCTTTATCCTAATCCATCTGCGACGCCGACGGCTATCGCTAGGTGGGGTGGAGCCGCCCGCCAAGGAATAGAATCAGTGTCAGTTTTAAATGTAAACGTAATTGTAGTACTATCAAGTATTTTATGTACACACAAAATGCTTTTAAAAGCATGTAAAATATATTTATTATACGCTTTTAGAACAATTTCTCGATGCTTTCAACGTGTCTTTACGTAATGATAGATTGTCTGTGTCAAAAATCAGACAAATGAGCTGATGGCCATTAATCATGTCAACAAAGCTGAGATCATTTTTTCAGCTTAACTTTCTACAAAATGCATTTATAAATATATTAACTTGCATGTTTGTGAGGTTACTGTTTATATGTGGACATATTTTATACCTCTAAGTACAATAAAAAACTTTAATGTAAGAAGCAGTAGTTAATTTAGTCGTAAGTATTCACCCCCAACACAGTTGTAAAACAAACATATGGTCTTGTATCTCATACTGTTTTAAAAAGAAAGATACAACATTATGTATTTGCATAGATGTTTCGGCAATGTAAACCCGCTATAAAACAATAAAACCCTCTAACTGTGTACTTAAAATACTCCGTAAAAAATACGAATCGAGTAATACCTCACTCGTCAAAATCGGTTCAATTGTTAAAGCTACAAAAGGTTACATACTATACATAAATCTCTTATCAGTCAGTTTATTTTGTTCTATAAAAACCCACGCCCATGTTCATTAGTACTAATTAGACATTCCTATTTGCTGTGTCTAGTCACAACATATGACCAATCAACTTGCGCGTAACAAATCGACTTCAAACATGCACGACGTAAAACGAATAATTATGAATGTTACCTAAAAACTATTTTATCGTTTACTTATACTTACTTTCCATCTTTTCCTTATAAAAGCCAAATGTAAGCCTCCGATATAATACCCAACAGATAAAATGCAGAATTGCTTCCATTTCACAAATGTCTTCTGTATGGTGAAGTAGTAAAAAATATAATAATTATGAAATCTAAACATCATTTTTTTTATATGACAAGGTGGCAAACGAGCAAGTGGAATCACATAAATTCGCCGAAATGGCGAAGCGACCGCTGTCCATAGACATTCGCAATTGCAGATGCGTTGCCTACCCTCAATCGACGAAGGAGACGTACAAAAAGAGAATATTTAACCTTCCTATGCATCTCCACCTTCTATCCCATCCTTTCCTTATAAGAAAAGGGATGGAAAGGGAAAGAGGACTAAAATTAGGCCTCCGGCACCACACTTATCAGACGGAACGCGGAATTACTTCCACTTCACGTCTGTCTCCTGTGTGGTCGTGGTATTTCACCGGGCGAGCCGACCAATTCGTGCAACGGATGTTGTAAATGCAACGTATATATATATATATATATATATATATATATATATATATATATATATATATATATATATATATATATATATATATATATATATATATATATATACTAGCTGTCGCCCGCGACTTCGTCCGCGCTCAGTTAAAAAAAACTTAATTGGGGTATGAAAAATAGATAAAAATAAATGTAGCTTATATGACACGTTCGTAGATTTACCATAGCAGCGCCATCTATTAATTACTTACTCAACCCAGTCGAAAGGTATCGACATCTGTTAGAATCATTTGGAGTTAACAGATAATTGTGACTGTCTAATAATAACAGACAAATAATTAGCAATAAATTAAAATTGCGACTATAATTTGAGATTTAAACTATCCTATCTCTCAAGTTGGATCGAACTGCACATGGTGTCCGAATTTTGTTATAATCGGTTAAGTGGTTTAGGAGTCCATTGAGGACAAACATTGTGACACGAGATTTATATATATTAAGATATATATAAAATAATTGAAACAAATGATTGTATGTTGTGAAATAATACATCGTTATAATCAAAGGAATCAATCCCGTATAAAAATAAATACTTAATGTTTGGAATAGCGTCTGTTTGCAGATTGAAATTGCTTCGTAGTACAGGTTAACTTATTTATGTTTGATCAAGGGAAAGTTTGTTTACTTTGTTGGAAAGGTATTCTTGAAGAATATTTGTTAAACGAATACTGTATGTTCCAACTGAAACGTTAAATTCCATACATGGCGGCCATTAATATGTTTCAATTTTTACGGTTATCATGTTAAAAAATTGTGAGGTTGTATTGTAATAATTTGAGAATAAAGTGAGGTTATATTACTAATATTATAAATGCGAATGTTAAAATGGATGGATCTACCACTGTTTTACTTTATATAGATAATTTAGGCAGGTACCAGTTATTACTTTACTTCAGATAAAGGTTACTTTCGACTATCGGCTGCCAGTAAGTCCCATTTTTTTATTTAATTAAATTCAAAAAGATTCAATATGGAAATAATCTCTCAGAGTCCCCGCAGACTTAATCATACACGTAAGTATCATTACGAACATAATATTCACAATAAGTCTTCATATAAATGCGAAGGAATATTAAAATTATTTTCAAAGTACATTTTTACTGAATTGAATTCGGAATACGTGAGATGTTATTTTTCTTTTACATTATGCGAAGAGATGGAATATGACAGTGTTATTTTTTAAAAATTTTTACATTGCAAACTGAAGTATAGCTATGTAGAAAATAACTATTGTTTTGCTGAAATAACACTTACCCGATAATAGTATTTAGAATTATTCTAATGTAAGTACAGTTAATAACAAAATGCATTAGGAAAATAAAATAAACTTGTTTATTTTGCGAGCGTTAACCAAATGAGCTAGAATAATCTGTTGTCTATTGTATGGATTTACTAGGAAAGTTTAGATTTATAAATGGATGGATGTTTGTTAGAAGGTATCTCCAGTAGTTAGAACGAATATCGCTGTAATTTGACTAAGATGTAGAACATAGTGTGGATGTGGAGGAACACATAGGCTACTTACAAAGTTATTCTTAATTCCGCGCGAACGGTGTCGCGGGCGGCAGCCAGTTGTTCTTATTTATGACACTAGAAACACAATCGTAGTATGTTCCAAATTTATTCAATTACATTGTCTACATCGTAAGTTTTAAAACTTAAGTTCTCTGGATTGGAACACCCGTTCTCTCTATACTAAGTTGTTCTCCGGATACGGACTTAATCTAATTTAAAGCTAAGTTCACACGATAACAGAATAGTGAGGCAGAGCAGTACATTTTGCATTTTTTTACACTCTAAGGCAAATGTGTTGCCCGTAAGATTGCCTTCTAACAATGGCAATATTTTTGATAACAAAAGTTGGCAATCGAGCATCCAACCACTTGAATAAACCAAATTGTGGAAGTGACCGTTGCCCATAGACGTCTGCATTTGCAGATGCGTTGCCTTACTTAAATCGACAAAGGACACGACACAGAAAGAGGATATTCAATCAATAATGTAAATAGAGAAGAGTACTGTTACTTTCAATCATATTACTCCCATAGAAAAACAGTTTTTTATAAATAAAACTTAACTAATAAAACTAATAAAACTTTTTGATTCACCCTCGTATGTAACGAGTATATCTATTTAAACACCTTAACCTTTTTTGTTGTTTGTTTATTTATTCATTTTTAACTCTCCATTATACTGTTATTGAAAGTTAAAATTTTTATTAAATTTGCTCCGTTCTGCTCTGTTCTCTCCTCTCCTCTCCTCTCCTCTCCTCTCCTCTCCTCTCCTCTCCTCTCCTCTCCTCTCCTCTCCTCACCTCTCCTCACCTCTCCTGTCCTCTCCTCTCCTCTCCTCTCCTCTCATTTCCTCTCTTCTCTGTTCTCTCCTCTACTCTCCTCTCCTCTCCTTTTCGCTGTTCTCTTCTCTGTTCTCTCCTCTCCTCTTCTCTGTTCTCTTCTCTGTTCTCTCCTCTCCTCTCCTCACCTCTTTTCGGTTCTCTCCTCTCCTCTCCTCACCTCACCTCTTTTCTGTTCTCTTCTCTGTTCTCGTCTCTGTTCTCTTCTCTATTCTCTTCTCTGTTCTCGTTTCTGATCTCGTCTCTGTTCTCGTCTCTGTTCTCTTATCTGTTCTCTTCTCTGTTCTCTTCTCTGTTCTCTTCTCTGTTCTCTTCTCTGTTGTCTTCTCTGTTCTCTTCTCTGTTCTCTTCTCTGTTCTCTTCTCTGTTCTCTTCTCTGTTCTCTTCTCTGCTTTCTTCTCTGTTCTCTTCTCTGTTGTCTTCTCTGTTCTCTTCTCTGTTCTCTTCTTTGTTCTCTTCTCTGTTCTCTTCTCTGTTCTCTTCTCTGTTCTGTTCTCTGTTCTCTTCTCTGTTCTCTTCTCTGTTCTCTTCTATGTTCTCTTCTCTGTTCTCTTCTCTGTTCTCTTCTCTGTTCTCTTCTCTGTTCTCTTCTCTGTTCTCTTCTCCGTTCTCTTCTCTGTTCTCTTCTCTGTTCTCTTCTCTGTTCTCTTCTCTGTTCTCTTCTCTGTTCTCTTTCTGTTCTCTTCTCTGTTCTCTTCTCTGTTCTCTTCTGTGTTCTCTTCTCTGTTCTCTTCTGTGTTCTCTTCTGTTCTCTACTCTTTTCTCTTCTCTATTCTCTTCTCTGTTCTCTTCTCTGTTCTCGTCTGGTCTGTTCTGCTTTCTTCTGCTCAGCTCTGTTCTGTTCTGTTCCATTTTGTTCTCTTCTATTCTGCTCTGTTCTGTTCTAAAGCGAAAGGAAACAGGACTAAAATTGTCTTTTGCTCTACATCACTGTTCTGCCCTTGTGTGAAACGTGCAAGTAACGTACACACTAGCAATTGAATTTATAGTTGAGCGTGATGTAATCAGTGTAGCAAATCATCCGCAGTGCTGTAGCAAATGTTGTTTATTAGAAAACTTTACTATGCATTTAAACGAGGGGCTTAAAGAATAGGGGTGTAAGACCCCTATATTTTATGATAGCATTAATGTGTACTGCACATGTTTATATAATATAGTAGACAACGTATCATAGATTATATAATTTAATAATGATGTATGATGTATTTTCAATAGAGAAAAATTAAAAAATTAAATGTTCAACATAAGTTGCCAGCATCAGTCTTTCCATCCAAGTACTTGTTGCCTTCAAGATTATAGTGAATAGACACTTGTTTACCTAGTTCGTAGCATTCAACCACATGAACTTTATAGAGAAGTTCTTGAGTGAAGAATTATGCATCGAGACAAGGAATTTGCGTTCTGCCAAAGAGGTGGCATACTGGCCACTAAGACCTTTGCCTTATTAGAAAAGGAAAAAGGTACATGAGAAATAAGAATCGCGCGGGAAATCGAATTTAATCGTGAATAGAGTTCAAATACATAATAAAAACTTTTTGGCTGCCGTCATTATGTATTGAATTAATACATAAGGAACATAGCATAGAAAATGTATTCGCAGCAGCATCACTTACTGCAAAAACTGTTTATTTCACGCTATATAATTTTTAGGCAACTATGAACATAATGTTACCAGTTGATGGTGGTTTTTATTACCTTCATAAAGTCGAGCATTGTGTCATTTCAACTTTTTATTGTGCCATTGGAACAACTACATGTGTTTGTTTTTCTTTTTTATTTGTGCCATTAATATTAAAGGCGTATGATACCCTACGGCTAAAATAAAATCATAGAGTAGAAAAGAAATTTGTACGATGTGTCTACGAAAAAAGATTGTAATTCTGTGAAAAAAAATTCAGTTTTTATTTGGGATAGTAATTTTTCCTTTTCCCTAAAGATGGTGGACACTGTAAATACTATCAACGTTTTAAGTACGGAATTAAAAAAAAACTAAAAAACTAAGATAAAAATAACAACATATGTTTTAATGTATTAATAGAAACACGCAAATTAATTTTTAACCTTTCAACCGCCGGTATGATTTTTTTTAAGTTGGCTATAACTCCAAGCAACATGATAATTACTTCTTTGATCCTTTTCCTGTTAGATACAATACAAGACTAATTATCTTCAAAGTTAACATCGTTGGTATAATTTTAATTAAATTCTCTGAGGACTGGTGCGGTCGGAAAATTATCTGCATAAAATATAACACGTCGCGACCAACGCGCTAAGCGGTAAATAATTTACTAATTAATATATTCAACAACCATTTTCCTATAAGGTTGAATTAATTTTAAACATAGCCCGGCTAACCGTAGAATTCAAACGGCGTGGCACTTGCGTTACAATATCAATAGTAGGGGAGCCCAAGCGGGGATTTCGGGATTTCCTAAAGCACGGCATATTAATATACAGGGGGATACGTTTGGGGAAACAGGGGGGGTAAGTTTGTGAAACTAAGAAATGCATGCTTTAAATCTTACTGATATTATAAATGCGAATGTTTAGATGGATGGATGAATGGATGTTCGGTAGAAGGTATCTTCAAAACGGCTCAACGGATCTCGATAAAATTTATAATGGATGAAAGGCATAGTCTGGAAGAACACTTAGACTACTAATTAAATTTCTTTTAAATCGGCACGGAAGGAGTCGCGGGCTACAACTAGTAAGGCTATAAAACTCCAGCGGGAAATGAGACAGAATGTGACGAGACAAATCATACTAAACGAGACAATAAAGAGAAGTTTCTCATTTCACAAATAAATGGGGGCAATGTCGCTCACAATGCACTAAATGGCGCTAAATCAAGATTTAAATTACTTCTTTATCACGCGTAATATAACAAGAGTGAGACAAATAGGGACATTCCTTTTGTCAAGGGTTCCATGAAACATCTTAGGAAAAAATTAAGAAACAACTTTATGTCAATCTTCTTTTCTTGATGTTAATAAAAACATTACCTTGTTTTCTTTTATTACAATTGGATTAAAGAAATAGTTTTTTTTATATGTAGCAAAAGGTAAAAACAAGAGAGCGGCCACTTGAATTCCCAAAATAGTGAAGTGAACGTTGCGCATAAATATCAACATTTGAAAATGCGTTGCCTACCTTTAATCGACAAAGTATACTCGACCAAATCCACCTCACCTTCCCAAACCTTCCTTATGAAAAAGGGTGGTAAGGAGAAGACTAGCATTAGGAATCTGGCACACACACTCATCAGACTGTACGTGGAATGACTTCCACTTGATGTCTGTCTTATGTGTGGTTGTGGTATTACACCGGGCGAGCCGACCTATTCGTGCATCAGACGTTATTGTAAGGTCTAAAACTGTCAATGAAAATAACAGAACTCATCATTCAAAATATTACGAAGTAATTAAAGAATACAAGCATTAATAAATTGTTAGCAAACAATGTATAATTAATTTTATAATCCGCACATTTAACAAAACTAACCTATAACAAAAACATCGCTTTATCACAATACAACAGAGAAACTACAGTTGAAATTGTCAAAAGTTTTAGGTTGAACAAACAACAGTTAACCTTTTAACATTAATTTCTCGGACCGTTTAAACGTGACTTTTTAGGGTATACTTTGCCATAAATTTATTACTTTGTTGTTCAATTTACAAGAAATAGAGTAGATAGAAGCCAGACAACGTGAATAAACGAGAAATAGACAAAGTTTAATTTTTCTGGCGTCATGAAATGTCGTTCCATTATAGTTATAGGTATTATTTGTCATCTATTGGTGACAGCGGCGGTCAAAAGGTTAAGTACATATGACAGCCTAGAAGATTGATTTTGTTACAATTCCGAGGGATATGTTCAGTATCAAAATAACTTTTATAACATAAAAATTAGTATCTAAACAAACTTATCAATGTAATTTTCTGGAATACATAAGCTATTGTGGTTTTGAATTAACAATAGCTGTGTTTTATAACAAAAATAATAGCATAATAATGGTATAAAAATACAAAATAAAAAAGTTGTAGTTTCGCGAGTCTATTGTTAAAATATAACAATGTCTCGTTTTGAATTGTAGTGGCTTTTGTTGCAGTTGACTGTACATTGGCCAAATTAATCTGTTCTTTTTACGTGAATTTACTTCGTTATTTTTCGCTTTTATTTAATTTAAAGTTTTTTTTTGAATACTTCCTTAGCTGCCGTACAAGGACAGTGGAATTTTCATGTAAAGGGAATAGAAAATCGCTTGAAAAATGCACACTTCAACAACACAAAAAAATAGTTCTGGACCTAGAAGTGAGAGAATAAAAAAATATATTATCGTTTTACTAATATTGTAAATGCGAATGTTTGGATGGATAGATGTTTGTTTGAAGGTATCTCTAAACGGCTCAACGGATCTTGATAAAATTTGGCATAGATGTAGAACATAGTATGGAAGAACACATAGGCTACAATAATGTAACAATAGTTACAGATTAAGTTGTTATTACAAAATAGAAGAATAATATATTTTACTTCACTCCATATAACGTCAACTCTTTGTAACATCGCAAAATGCTCGGACCCTTGAGTGACGTTATAGAGTTTACACTACATTACATACTAGCTGTTGCCGGCGACACTGTCCGCGCGGCATAAAAAAAATATAAGTAGCTTGTATGTTCTTCCAGACTATGTTCTACATCTGTGCCAAATTTCATCAAGATCCGTTGAGTCGTTCCGGAGTTACCTTCAAACAAACATCCATCGCATCTAAACATTCGCATTTATAATATGAGTAAGATTATTTTTAAAATAAATTTTAGTTAACTTGCTCTACAATGTATGGTCTACATGACAAATTCTCACCAACAGGATATATTTCATTACAAATTATTACCAATCGACGAATACTCAACTAATTGTCTTCAGACATGCAACTATTCGATAATTGCTTTTCATCGTAACCTTTGAACTTTGCTTAATTAAATTGAAACTCTAACATGAAAACATGATAACTACATGTGATGACGTAACATGTTTGTTACAACTATAAAATACTAGCTTTTATCCGCGACTCCGTCCGCGCGGAATAAAAAATAGAAAACGGGGTAAAAAATTATCCTATGTCCGTTTCCTGGTTCTAAGCTACCTGCCCACCAATTTTCAGTCAAATCGATTCAGCCGTTCTTGAGTTATAAATAGTGTAACTAACACGACTTTCTTTTATATATATAGATTACGCACCAACGGGATAATCAATGTCGATCCATTTTTGATAATTTTTAATCCATTTACTTCATCGCAGGATCACATTTTTAATAGAAAAACCTGATATGATTTACTTATAGGGCTATCATATTATTTTTGAGCGTTAAGATGGTGGTGGAATAACAAGAGTGGACAAGATACGACATGAGTATATTAGAGGAAGTTTGAAAGTAGAACCGGTAGTAGAAAAATTGAGAAGTAAAAGGCTAGCGTGGTATAGGCATGTTATGAGGAGTGAAGAATCGCATGTGACAAAGAGAACGTTAAGTATGAATGTGGAGGTACACCTGTAGAGGTAGACATAGGAAGAGATGAATGGATTGCGTGAAAGGTGACATGATCAGGTAATGTAAAACCGTAATTATCGTAATGATAGTTACCAACCGATAGGTGACTCTTGTACAAAAAAAAAGCTTGTGAGCCGTCATGGGACGCCTGCCAGATGTGAAACATCGTGTGTATACAAGTAATATACATAAAATATTAAATATTATAATTAAATAAATGATAATGATAATGATGATAATAATGACAATAATGATAAAATAATGATAAAATTATGATAAAATAATGATAATAATGATAAAATAATGATAAATAATGATAATAGTAATGTATACCTCAGTATAGCGTGGCGACCAGTCGCCACACCGTACACTCTACTACACATAAAATACATATATGTATACCTTAGTATACCTTGGCGACCCCTCGCCACGGCAAGCGTCGCCACGCCAAAGATTCGGTTTACAAGTGATCCTATATATGTTTCACATCAAAAGTTTATCATTAATTAATTTTTTAATGTAATGCCTGGTTTAAATTATGCCACTTACTTACTTATTCATGTCTTTTATTTTATGAATATAATAAAACGCTTTACAATTTCTATTACAAATGGACTTCCACTATGAAAGTACATTTGCAAAACATATTTAACTATCCCTGTCTTTTCTAAAAAGGATGAGAGGGATAATCATAAATTTGTCAACACAGAGGCATTCACATTTTTATCATTTTACTTCTTCCTTCTTCCTGAAGTGCCTCAATTATTGAAAGTTGGCAGTCGGTTTAGTATAGTTAGCTCTTATTATTATTATTTATTTATTAACTTCACTTCTTAGTACCTTCACAATGTCCAAGTAAGCCCTTAATAAGCTACTTGGTACTTATTTGTCAATCAAAGTCGTTGACATTTCACAATTACCAAAACTGTGCAAATTATTTTGACAGAAAGTATTGTGTCAGTTAATTTATTTGTTAGTTAGTTATTCAGCACTTAACTTTGTCCAATAAAATCATTTAACTTGATTTGAATATGAGATCCATTCTGTTTGTAAAAAAAAAATATTTATATAATTTTTAAGTTTATTATTTTTGAATCAAGAATAATTTAAAACTACTTAAATTAGGAAGCGCAAATTTTTAATGATACATAAATTACATACGAGATAGCTAAATAAATAAAATAAAATGACTATTACTTTATTATTTATTTTCCTCTCTTCCTCTTCTTAAATTTCCACTGGCAAATAACCTGTCTCTGTAATTTTTAAATTGTAAAAGAGAGATGTCAATATGTTATACAGTTAGGCCCGTTGAAACGAGTTCACCGCACCATAACCTGCAGACATCAAAATCACCATACTTTGTATGCCGAATATAAATGAGTTTGTTAAGCCCAGTATCTACCCTTATTGCTAAAGCTCGCTACACACATTCAGTTTTAACCTTTTTTTAGCCGACTTCAAAAAGAAGGAGGTTATCAATTCGACTGAATTTTTTTTTTTTTTTTTTTTTTATGTGTGTTACCGCGGAACTCGGCCCCTGGTGGTCCGATTTTGATAAAAATTATTTTAATCGAAAGGAAGTGCTTGCAGGTGGGTCCCATTTTTTTGTTTTTTTTTTAAATAACTAGAAGACTAGTAGATTTTGAATATAGCTTCAAAATTTGTTGCGGAAATTAGGGACATTTTTGCTTTCAGCGCTTACGTAAGCTAAACTATAGGACCTACATAAAAATGATGTATGGCGAATTGTAGCTCTTTAAATGTGCTAAATAAATGTCCGCGATAGCATATATCTATCTTTTATAGTTTTCTCACAATAACCATTTTTTTCTTTAGAAACATTAATTAAATTCATGCCCTATTTCCGACGCTATTATTCAAGTTCAGTATTAACCCTTATGTAAATAAATATGTTCATTATCAAGAGAATTTAATGTAGATTATATTTGCAATTGAAACTATATCATTCTGTCTAATAGTTTAGGAGAAATCGTAAGAATAAAATTACGCGGAAACGAAAAATGCTACATCGCGTTACAATGAATAGCACAAATTTGCTTTCTGGGCTTACGTAGGTCAAACTATATGACCTACATTAAAATGATGTATCGAGTAATTATAGATCCTTAAATTTGCTAAATAAAAGTCTCAGGTGGTATATATCTATCATCTATGGATGTCTCACAAAAACCATGTTATTATGAACAAACTTCGATTAAATTGCACACGAAAAACAGCGTCGTAAGCTTACGACGCTATTATATTATATTCGATATGAATCCTTATCCAAATAAATATGTTTGATGGCTAGAGTATTAAATGCAGATTACATTAGCCTTTAAACTATGTAATTCTGATCAATAGTTTGGAAGATATTAAATTATTAAAAACTACGCGCATTCGAAAAATGCTACTGCGGCGCGCGGCTGGACAAAATTAAAGGCACGCTACGATGTATTAGTTCGTTAATTTTCAATTTGTATACCGATTTTGATAATTATTTCATTGTTTAAAGGATAAGTGGTTATCTGGTGTATTCTAAATTAGTTTTTGAATTGAAGTACACACATATTAAATAGGAAAGTCCTTTTCTTTATTTGTCTTATTTATGTCCTTATACGTATTAAGGAAATTTGTAATTAAACTTCAAATTCACTAAAAATTGAGAAATAAAACAAACATTTTAAGAAAAAAAAAATAGCCGACTTCAAAACAAAAAAAAACTATCTCAAACAAAATGCGCTCAAAAGTAACTTAAAAAAAACAATTTCAAACAAAATGCACTCAAAAGTAACGTAAAAAAACAATTTCAAACAAAATGCACTCAAAAGTAACGTAAAAAAAACAATTTCAAACAAAATTCACTCAAAAGTAACATAAAAAAACAATTTCAAACAAAATGCATTCAAAAGTACCATAAAAAACAATCTCAAACAAAATACACTAAAAAGAAACAAAATAATGTCATTAAAACTTCTTTCTTTCTTTCTTCTCTCTTTCAAAAACCCTCTAAACTCTAAAGAAAGTTCTCTTCTTTCTTGTAACATGTCTATATTGTATAATTATTGTTATTTTGGAGTCGGTTTCGGCCTAAGTAGGGACATAAACGTAAGTATGTCTAATACATCTCAAATATAAAATGTCACCTATTTACTTCGGCCGACACCGACTGCGAAATAACAATAATTATACAATATAGACATGTTACAAGAAAGAAGAGTACTTTCTTTAGAGTTTAGAGGGTTTTTGAAAGAGAGAAGAAAGAAAGAAAGAAGTTTTAATGACATTATTTTGTTTCTTTTTAGTGTATTTTGTTTGAGATTGTTTTTTTTATAACCAAAGATGGCAAACTAGCAACAGGCTACTTGAATTCGCCAAAATAGTGAAGTGACGATTGCCCATAGGTTTGCAGATCAACGCACAGAAAGTGTCCCCCGCCTCTGTGAAATCCACGTCTACCTCCCATCCCTTCCTTATAGGAAAGGAGTGGGAAGTTGAAAAGGACTAAAATTAGGGCTCGTTGGCATGCACTCATCAGACGAAACGCTTAATTACTTCCACTTGACTCCTGTCTTCTGTTTGGTCGTATTACACCGGTCGTGTCCGCCCATTCCTGCAAAAGTTTTTACTATGGGATTTACCACTGTTAAAATTGTACAATCGAACTGTACAGTTAAAACTGAACGTGTGTAGCGCTCATTATTTATTTATTAAGTAGTGAACTGATAGTAATTTTCTATTTATCATGAGAATAAAGTAAGTAAATAAATAAGTGATAACGATGGTTTTTCATCAAACAAAAAGATTGGAGATTTTTGGATAATTTCATTTTTACAAAGGCGTTGGAAATTTATCTCCCTGACGCTAAAAAACAATTTCAATTTATGGTACCCAGCTTTTTATGTTAGCTCTTTTTTCAGTGAAAATTTGTATCATGTTTTGAAGACCTTACATTATCTTGGTTAATTTATATTGAACTAGCTTTAACCCGCGACTTCGTCCGCGCGTAATAAAAAAAAATCACACAAAATAAAAAAGTTCCTATGTCCGTCTCCTAGTTCTAAGCTACCTCCCCATGAATTTTCAGCTAAATTAGTTCGACCGATCTTGAGTTATAAATAGTGTAACTAACACGACTTTCTTTTATATATATAGTTATCAGTGTATGTGTATATGTCTATGTAAAAATAGGTACCTTTTTGTTTTGTTTTCCCTTCGTTTATATAAGTGTTAGTAACCATCGACTTAATTAACCAAGGAAATCGTAACCGTACGTGCTAGGACGAAGTAAGAGCTGAATTGGTCTGATTACGGGGTACAGTCAGCAGAAACGTGCGTCGAATGCTTTCATAGTCATTTCATTTCGTACTAGCTTTCGCCCGTGACTTCTTCCTCGCGGAATTAAAAATAAACTTAATGAATAGCCTACCAAACTATGTACTATGCCAAATTTAATAGAGAACCTAATTTTTTTTCCTACAATCCATAGAGTACTTTATATATAAAACAATGTGTTTTTTTTATATATCTGTGGTATATTTAGTGCTACACTCATGCTATAGTGAGCAAAAGGCAGTTATTCTCCCCATTGCATTGATGTTATAATAACGATGTATATAAATGGGTAGGAAATAAATGTCCCCGACTGTAATTTGAGTAATTGATGATACTAAAGTGTATTTGTGAGGCTTCTAAAAGAATCACAATCGAGCCGGAAAATGGGACAAGTTTAATGGTAGACAAGTTTCGGAGGACTTTCCGACCTTGTTAACAAGTCGTTTTGATTTGATTCGTTTAATGAATTTGTTATCAATGTTTAAGTTACAATCGAAATAAACTTATGTTTGAAACTAACATTTTATAGGAAAAATCCTAAATAGGATGTCAGTAACATAAAGTATTCAAAAGCAACATGAATATCTATCTATATATATATATAAAAGAAAGTCGTGTTAGTTACTCTATTTATAACTCAAGATCGGTCGAACTGATTTAGCTGAAAATTGATGTGGAGGTTGCTTAGAACTAGGAGACGGACATAGGAACTTTTTTATCTTGTGTGCTTTTTTTTTTACTCCGCGCGGACGAAGTCGCGGGTAAAAGGTAGTAGATAATAAAAATTTTGTTATATTTGCATTGCTTTGCCGATTTTGACAGAACTTTTACTGGAAAGTAACATATGCAAGTAAAATTGACAATTTTTTTTCTACTCCACGCTAACGAAATCACTGGAAATCGCTTATTATTACAATATATCTATTGGATTACATTATTTAAATTGGTGAAATAATATATCCACTTCATTACACACCCCTCGACAAAGAAATCGGACGTAAACTGTTGTCCATATTCCCGGAATATCGTGTAAAAAAATTCTTCCCCGAAGGAAGTACAGCCTCATTCTCTCAGAATAACACTTTCTTGTTTTATTTTTAAGCAATGACCTACTTTAATAATATTTATACTTCCATTAATTTAATAAAACTTTGACAGTCAATGAAAAAAAAATCAATTAAATTAAAAAATAACCTCAAATCTTATTCATACATGGTATAGAAAGATCAACAGTCCAACAACCAAGTTTACGATTTGAATAGGCACATTACAAACGAGCAGATTACAAGATTTGTCGATGACAACACATGACTAAAAATTGGTAAATAACTTAAAATCAGCAACAAAAAAACATTTACGGTTTAAGAAAACTTTATTTCCTTAATAAGAATTACGATTCACTTACTTAAGGTAATTAATGGTCTATGTTACATTAGTATTGCAAGCGTACAGTGTTTTCTTTTATAGTGACAAAACTTTTCCACAAACAAGTTGAAAAATTATTGAGTTAACCGTTTAGGTAGTATAGCGTTTTTTTTCACTTTTGTTTAGGGAGTGTTTTTATTTTTTAGGAACTATATACTTATTTTTTTAAATTTCCACACTAGACACTAGAATTAAAAATATTCAGTAAATTATTTCTCACATTAATTAGTGTAATAAACGCGGTTCCAATCAATAAAATGAAATTTATTATAAAAAGATCCTATGTACAACATATCATTAAACTCCAACCAAGACAGTTTGACGTAATCTAAGCGAGCACAGATTATTAATATACAATTTATATGCAAGACCTAGTCTTAGTTAAACTTGTCCGGACTTCAATATAGCCTGGTCTGTGCCGACGATTGGTATTTGTTTAATTAATAACCTAAAAACTGTAACTGACATAAGTAAGAAATATTTAAATACAGTCTAATATGTCAGGTCACTGTTAACCTCTGCAAATCACCGCCATCTTGATAATGATAATCTTTCAAAATGGCGGACAATACAACATATGTTATGAAAAATAACAATTGACATAATACTAAATTCTCGTTATTAAATCGGTAAAAACTGATTAAAATGGGCTGTAAATAATATCAATAAATCTTATCATACTAAACCTTTTGCAAAATTCAAGTTGCAAGAAAATCTATCTTAAAATTCTAGAAAATTCTTTACAATTGTCTTCCATTACGTAATTGCTTTGACCATATAGATACGGACTAGGCAAAGAACCGCCGGCGTTGTACTAAATTCTTTCACTTTTCTTAGGAAAAGGTGACATTTATGCATGCAATTCGTGTTGATTCTTAAAATTGAAAAGTCTTTATGAACAAACACAACCCAAAACGAGCGCATAAAACAAGTTAAGAATTTATTATTCGTTTTTATTTGATAGAGTTGAATGCTTTGCAAGTCCTGTCTTTTGAAATTCAAAGCTTTATTGCAATAAAACAAACAGTTGTATCCAATACATTTAACTCCAGAGAGTTGTTCACTTTATAGGTTGTTGTTGAAATACAGATACGAAATTTATTCCAAGCGATATAGTTGCAATGAATTTTGTATCCAGTTCATACATAAATAAGTGCTACTTATACATAACGTATACTCAGAGACGTGGTGCTGGCGGAAAATACTGAGAATAACGTGGACTGCACACAGGAAAAACGACTCGATCCCAGAAGAGCTTAAAGTCACTAAAAGCCTCTCCACGGTATGCCTCAGCCGCACGCTGGTGGCCGCATATTTCAGTCACGTCGCTAGAAGATCCCCCGAAAACCTAGAAAAAAATATCATTACGGGAAAAATCAAGGGAAAGAGACCCAGAGGGTGCCGCCCTATGCGCTGGACTGACCAATTATGCACCGCACTCGACTCCAGCATACATAATGCCATCCACAGCGCCGAGAACCGCACAGAATGGAGAACCACCCTTCGCGAGATGGTCAAGAGGAGAGGTCGCGACCCTCAGAGTGAGGAAACGATGCGTAGAGAGAGAGGGATACTCAGAGACGTTTAAGAGTTACTTAAAACAGTCAATATACAATTTATACAAAGAGACGATCCCATTCGTACATTCTAATTTGACCCCTAAAATTAAAATCGCTTGATTATTTTTGCATTGTAAGCTGTGAAATATTTATAAAAGAAATGCAGTTTTTTTTTTATTACTACTTTGTTTTTTTTCTTACCGATGCCTCCATTTTTCCATTCATGTCTATATATCAAGCCGTTTAACAGCTAACATTTTAGATAAAAGAACAATTTCTTTGTAGAACGTAACATAAATCGAACAATAACGAATGCTGTTTTATACCAAACAATTGAAAGTCGACAGACTGGACTAAGTTTCGAAGTGGAATGGAAACTTGTTTTTGTTAAACTACAAAGATAAAGTTTATTTTACAAAGCGAAGTACAAAAACAATAGAACATTCATTCGATTCTTTTTAACGCTTTGAAATACGTTGTTTATTCCAAAAAAATGACTAAGCCTAAAGTAAAAAAAAGTATGTTTATATAATTTTACTTTAAAAATCCCTTTTCCCCGACTTTTTTATCGTATTTGACTTATTTATTTGCGTTAAGAATTTATTATGTTATTTTTTTATCATTAAACTGAATAAATATATAAAATTGTAATTTATTTACGTCAACAGATCTGTAGTACGAAAAAAATATCCTTTGAATTTCCTTAGATTTACTAAAGATCGCAATTTCAGCAAGTCTCAGCCGAATTTCATTACATATTCAACATCCGTCTACGCCAAAGATCCATTTTATGACAATTTTCTTCTATAGTTTTGCTAACTTTCGTATTTTCACACATATAAGTTTCATATTATATGTAACATATATAAAAGCCATCGTAAACTTGGATAGTAAAACGTTATTTTTACAGATAATATGTTAACTTAAAATTTTCAACATCGACACTTTATTGTTAGTTTACTAATAGACGTCAGATTTAACTTTCCAGTTAAATAAATTAAAAATTGTACCGAGTTTTGAACTTGATAGCCCGTTTATAGTAACCTTAAGTCCAAACCTAAAAGAAACAACTACTAAACGACAACTAAAGCTATCTTTACACGGTGGGCCTTAATATGTTTAAGGTGAAACGAACTCGAAAAGTAGACAACTTGCTGAAAAAATATATCACGCCTCATTGTGTAAATAATGCTCAATCGACCGGAACGCCATATCCTTGGGAAATTTATAACACGAAAGTTTGAAAATTCGCACGACCTTTTTTGTCAGTTGGCAATTTTCCACAAAACTAGTAAATGAGTTATTTATGCTTTTAAACATTTTATCGTTTTTTTGCACTTAGAAAAATGTTATATTTAATATGAATGCATGAATGGCTGAACTTTCAACTGCCCCTGTACTAAATTACCTGCAACTTGTTAAAGTAATTACGGGGATGTTAAAAACCAACGGGGCCTTCAGTGATAAGCTGAAAGCAGCATCAGCTGAGCCTCTTACCATTCATCATCATCATCAGCTCACTGTACGTCCCCACCGAGGGGCTCGGAGCCTACCCCAAGTAAGGGGTGACTAGGCCATAGTCAACCACGCTGGCCAAGTGCGGGTTAGTTGACTTCACAAATATCATTAAATTTCTTCTCTGATATGTGCAGGTTGCATCACGATGTTTTCCTTCACCGTAAGAACGTCGGATAAACTTACCATTAGCCAAGAACTATTTTTTCTCTCTAATTGATATATTTTGTAAGTGTAATCTGTTTTGTTTTTGGTTAATAAACTGTAATGTATTTTTATTTATTTCTTTAATTTATCAACCGGAAAGTACATCTTATACAAATTTTGTTTATATGGATACGAATACTTTCCCGCTTTTTTGCTACGCCTACTCTTTCCAAAGTTCCTTATTCAATAAAATAAAAACCATCATTGTAAGGTAAACATGTGCAAATCCTTTGATGGCACAGTTCAATATAAAACATTAATACATCAGTACATTTTCCTCAGCTGATTTCATAAATCCTTTTTAGATGTCGAAATGAAAAATCTTTGATATTTATTTTGCGAGATTTTGAGCTTTCAATGTTGTTTATTGATACAAAAATTTTAAAATAATGTAATTCAAAGCAGGTTAAGTGGCTTACAGTACCTTGCGGGTCCAGTACAACAATGGGTTCAGGGCCCTGTTGGGACTACCGCGCTTCTGTAGCGCATCTGGGATATTTGCACATGTTCGTGTTAACGGCATTGCCGCAGTGATAAGAAAAAGAGTAGCATCCCTGATGCAGCAGATGCGGAGAAGCGCCAACAGCTACCTGCAACTCATTGCTGATAGAGCGGGCTTGGACTGTCCCGTATTAAACAGCGTCTAACAACAGTTTCGGGATTTTGGTAAATAATAAATAAATTTTCTATTAAACCAGCAATATTATTTTAATTATAATTCTAGAAGCAAATACCTTTATTCAATTTTTTTCTGTCCATTAATGATTTTGGCAACGGAGTCCAGACACGTCGGACGGATTATGAAAATTTGATGATTGAAAATGAATTTATTCCAAACACGTCACTCGCTAAATTAGAACGCCTTTAAACGCTCGCTCTGTCAATTTCTTTAAGTCACCGTCAGATTTTGAACATCGTCATTATCAAAACTAGCTGAATTATTGGTAAATTATAAATTGAACGTATTATCTTTCATGTGCCGACAGATTATAAACTGCAGAATAATCAGATTGTGAACTTAAATTACATTGCATTGTTACGTAGGTGTAAGTTAAAATAGAAGAGAATTACTCTAGGAAATTCAAGAAAAGAGACATCAAGTTTTCAACTATTTATTTGTTTAATAATTAACCGTCATTTTATAATGTGACCAATAATATTTTGAATAAACCCAAAGGGCAACCACTGAATAAAACATATTTTTTAATTGAAATCTTATATAAATTTTAGAACATCCTTTACATACTCTGAAATTTATTACACACGTAATCTAAGCTAAGGGACCTTTACAGATTTCGTCACTTGCGAAAGTAATTAGTGTGGATCAATATTGTCCCACTTGATCCGAAAACTTTCTTAATAACTCAACTAAAACTTTAACAAACTTGTCATACATTACAATAGTTTAAACATTGAATGTTTACATTACATATTGTCAACATCCTGTATTGCAAAATATTATAAACAGTGAATTAAAAAAAAAGTTACCACACAGATTACATCGCTGTACGAATGGGTATAGCACTATACATCTGAAGCTCAAGCTGGAAAAATTGTAACGATAATTTCTCTAAATTTCTTAAGATCGTATCGATAAAGTATGTAATTTGTGCAGCGCCTCTATCGGGCGTAAAAGTAACTAAGAAACATATAAGCAAATTTCCAACAGTTATCAGCTAAGTCCTAACACAAATATTTGTGAGAATCGACATCGTATGTAGATAAATAGATAGTAGTAATATATAGTAGAAAAGAATGAAGATAAAAATATTAAAGAAATTAAAAACAAATAAAATATTAAACGGGTTTTATCTTAGGGCAAATGGGTGTAATTTCAATTATATTAGACTTTACTTAAACAAACACTGCTAGTGAAATAAAACTGTTAAAAAAAAAATTCATTTCATGTATATTTGAAGGCAATAAGAGACACGAGTCATTCACAGCAATAATATTGTGTAGAGGTTTCCAATTTCACAAACAGATGTGTAGACGTCTCCAAGGCAAGGCGAATAACGCTCTATAAAGATTCTTATTACTTCCTACGTACTTTATATTATTTACATAAACTACCTATATTAGGACACTGGGAAGGCTAACAAGAAACTTTATATACTCAGGCTATATTTAATTCGGGGCAATTAACGTAACGCCGTTAGGACTAACGCCTTGAACAGATATTTGGCGTTCCAAATATTTGTTCAAGGCGTTAAAATATTGTGTGCATAATATTAATGTTTGATTGTACAACACAATTTGTACATCCTAAATCGGCCCCGGGTAGGGGACTGACTGCGGATATACAGAACGACTCGCACGGGAGGTGCACCGGCAATAATCAACGGTGCACCCCCAATGCGGAGCACGGGGAAATAAAACCACCTAATGCTGGTAAAACGGAAGAGATTTATTTGATGTGTATTTCGCCTTATATATGTTCTTAGATGCCTGACCAAGCATGAGCATTTACACGATCTTCATAGGTGTGTGTGTGTGTGTTACGTGCGCCCCAATCTTTTAGACTTCCTGCCACATATCACGTATGCTCTACATATTTTTATCGTTGCTGTGCAATCTTCCGGTACTATGGGCAGGCTCTGCTCTAGCCATGGTCGTTGATACGAACACAATTGGTTAATGTTATAAAAATTATATACCGAAGCATCATAGTAGCAGAAACTAAATTTCTTTCTGTCCTATGTCTTCCCGATTTAAACACCTAATTTTCCTTGTTTATTTGCTCTAAGAATATAGTACATATCCCGCGGCGAAGTTATAAACCGTGTACATAATTGCCAATAATCTTAAGAATCTGTATCGAATCAATTATATATAGTAGCGAGTTTTAAATCGAATAATTTTCTTTGAATTATCGAGTTGAAATGACGCTTATTTTGTTACTTTTTTTGCCACAAATTAACGCGGTAAAAATAATATTCTAATTATATTTAAATACTATTTTTCAAACGAAATTTTAACTTTTACAAAAGTTTTAACTTTAAATTCAATGAAATTTAATTATTCAAACTTTCGTGAGATATTATCATTAACTTATATAGGAACGGCTAAAACACTCACGTATATATCCGGTGTCGGCACCGACTAGTTTAGGGACTAGAAATAATACCAGTCCCAATCACCCTGATGAAGGGTACCCGATGGGCTCGAAACTAGTCGGTGCCGACACCGGATATATTGAGTGTTTTACCTGTTCCTATATAAGTTAATGAAATTCATTTATATTTCATTGTATAGGCAATAGGAAATAAATGTTATTCTCTAGAAATATGCAAATTCTTACCAATGTAACCTCTTGTAACCTTGACATCAATTATTTTGAAGATTGAGGTATATTATTAAGACTTAGGTTTAATTCGTATGGTTATGAATGCTAGTAGTACACTTATTCCGGTTTATTATTGGAACGAAGTTCCTTATCGCGCGTTGTGAAAGGGGGCTAGACGGAAAAAATTCTTACGAAAAGTTGTCACGACACTTTTTGCTATAGTATTTTTTTTTATATTAGTTTCGATAGTTTTTAATGTTGTATGTTAAAATTATACTATTCGTTACAGATCATGTTTCCTGGTATGTGGAGAAATAGTACAGAACCAACGTGTCACAATCAGGTGATTAAATAATAATTTACCAAAGATTTTTCTGACGAAACACCGTTATCTATACTTATCAATAAAATTAGAATGTCTGTAAGTTGTATTGAAAAAAAACATGTTTCATAAACATGATGTAGTATTATTGATTGACGTAGCTATTACGAAAAACAATTTTTTTAATGTTTGTCTGTCTGTTGGCAAGCCTGCGTTATTTTCAGCGTAATCTTCGAAACGTGTGGTTCGATTTTGACCGAGTAACCAAGATTTTGAACAACGCCATCTATGTTTATTTTTTATATCATAAGGTGGCAATCTAGCAAGCGACCACCTGATTCAATAGAAATAGCGGAGCGACCGCTATCTGCAATTGCAAATGCGTTGCTTTTAATCAACGGAGAAGGGGACACGCAGAAAGAGAATAATTCCCTTTACTACGCGTCCTTCTCCGACAAATCTAAATGCCATTTCCATCCTATCTTCTATAAGAAAAAGGTGGGAATGGAAAGAGAACTAAAATTAGGCTTGTAATATTAAATTAACCATTTTTTTTGTTTGTTTGTGTAGTGTAACAAATCGAAGTGCATCGCTGAGGTAAGTGTTTTCTAATCACCGTGAACGTATGTGGAAAGCTGGGTGGGGGAATCGGGTTATAAGCTTTAAATAGTTGATTGTAATAAGAAGTGACAATGAAGTCACAAGTCATTTGTTTAACCGTGTTTTTCTGAGACTTAAATTCCCTTTTTAAAACATATTGTCACCTCTGTTTTGTCAAAGATAATGGTAGGGATGCCGATATGCTTTATAATTTTTGATACGAGATTTTAATCTCAGAAATAAACAGTAAGACGGTGGTCACTGTTGCAATGACTGGTTGGTTTTTTCATCCTCCGTTAAACACTAAGATGAGACAGAATTCACGCATTTTTAGGGTTGCCACTTCGTGTGCTATGAAATGCAACTTCGCTATTGTATTCTGTTCTCAGATACGCTTAATATAATTTTAAAATGTATATCGGAACAACATAATATTTTTTTTTTGTATGAATGACAGTTAAATTGATAATATTTTTGTCCGTATAAATTATAGTTGTACGGTATTTTTTTTTTAATAGTGCGATGGATCTGAAAGTGTTGCAATGGTAAGTTTTTTTTTTATTTTTTTTTCTGTTCAAAAAGTCAAAGGTAAATAACTAATTTCAATCTATAAATAACATAATATACTTAAAATTTCAGTGTAGGGGTTCACAATGCAAATCCAGTGTAAGTCGTGATTTTTAAAAAGTTTCTTAATACGTGAAACGTGAAACTAGATGGCGTTGATTTACATTTAATTAACACAATAATTTTTCAAACATTATTTGCGATTTTTATTTGAACTTAATATAATGTTTTTACAGAACATTTATAACATTTTCAGACTAGAGGCGAATTGTCCACTTCAACGGTTTGTCATATTTTTAGTATTTTTGCCTACAAAATATATTAAATGTTTTTCACACATTTGATCTTGATTTAAAACCTAAAATTTAAGATTTTAGCCCAATTTCAAATTCAAAAGAGTTTTAATAAAATTAAACTAACTTAATCTTGCATAAGTACAGATAAGAAATATATAAAATTAGTATTAATTGCTTAATTTATCTATAACTTTACAGTGTCACGGTAGCAAATGTGTAACAAACGTAAGGGTCTTTCTAAAAATTATTCCTTAACTTGTTTTTATTACAAACCGCCACCCGGATTCGCCGAAAAAGCAAAGCGACCACTGCCCATAGACATGTAGTATTGCAAATGCGTTGCCTACCTTTAATAGATGATAGACGCTCAGAAAGATAAATACCCCTTAGTATGCGTCCCCTACTTCGTCAAATCCACTTCCCCATCCTATACTTTCGTTATAACATAATGGTGGTAAGGAAAACAGTACTAAAATTAGGCCTACACGCACACTCATCAAATGAAACGCGCAAATTCTTCCACTTCTCTACTGTTTTTTGTGTAGTTGTGGCATTTCACTGGGCGACCCACTCCTGTGAAAGATGTTGATGTTGCTGGCGTCTACCAATGTTAATTGAATTTAATTTTTAGTGTCAAGAGAAGGAATGTCAATCAAATGTACGTATTTATAAGTAAACTAAGAGGAATTTAAAATAATTAAGTACTAGCTGTCGCTTGCTGTCGCTTACTCTGTTCGCGAGGAAAAAAAAATGTATTGGTAGTCTATGTATTCTTCCAGACTTTGTTCTCCATATATGTCAAAATTCAGTGAATTCTGTTGGGCCGATCTGGAGATACTTTCTAACAAACATCCATCCATCCATACAAATTTTTGCAGTTATGAAATTAAAAAGATTGACGTTTGTAAAGCTATAAAAATACTATATAAAATCCTGAATGATAATGTATTTTCTTTGCAAAGATTTTTGACTGCTGTTTTTGTATTGCTTCTCCTTCATTCTTGTAGTTGTTTCTTCCATTATTCTATATTCGTTCGTATACAATCTATTTTACAATTTTGGTAATCCATTTAAAATACAAACATTTTGTTTCTCAGTGTTATGGTGGATTATGTGAAAGCTTGGTAAGAAAAAGACTGGAACTTGTTATGTATAATAAATAACAATCACAAAAACTATTATAAAAAAAACTAAACTTCTTTTCAGTGTCAAGGTCAAAAGTGTTCTTCGAAAGTAATAACTTTTTTGTTAAATTATAAAAATTGTAAAATAAAACATACAGCTTTGAAAACATAGCTTTTTATACAATAATGGAAAAAAGGGTCTTGACAGACGGACAGACGGACGGCAAAGAAGTGATCCTATTTGGGTTTCCTGTTGAGGTACGGAACCCAAAAAAATTTGGGTTCCGTAACTGGGTTTTTTGCGATATACCAAGAAAATTCTTGAACCAAATACATTACATAAATTTTATATTTTATCCTCCGAGATATTTATTTGATTAATAAAAAAGATAATTTGATATTTTCAAGTGCATGGGAGGAGTTTGTCGTGCAAAGGTCAGTTGATGACGGACTTATTATCTAATATATAAAATTCTCGTGTCACAGTTTTCGTTCCCGTACTCCTCCGAAACGGCTTGACCGATTCTCATGAAATTTTTTGTGCTTATCCGGTATCTATGAGAATCGGCCAACATCTATTTTTCATAACCCCCCCCCCCCATTTGTTAACTGCGCGCGGACGGAGTCGCGGGCGACAGCTATTCTTGTATATAAAATTCTCATGTCACAATGTTAGTTACCAAACTCCTCCAAAACGGCTTGATCGATTTTTATGAAATTTTATATGCATATCCAGTAGGTCTGAGAATCGGTTACTATCTATTTTTCATACCCCTTAGTCGGAAGGATTGTAAATTTGGCACATATGTAGAATATAGCCTGGTAGAACAAATGGCTACTTATTATTTATAAATTACTGCACCAGAGTAATATATTAATTAAATGGGTCTCAAAGATAACGACAGGGATAATGATGTGTTTTATACAAAGATTTTGGTTTCAGAAATGAACGGTTAACGACCACTTAACCATATTTTAATTAACTTTAGTTGGTCACTTATTAATTTGTTAAACTTTTTCAGTGTGAATTTAAAAACTGTCAGTCGAAGGTTTATATTATTTTATACTTTTAACTCGCAGATATATAAACTATGGATACCGAATTCAGTGTATAAAAGTGAGGTGCAAAAACGCCTCCAGACGTTGTTTGTTGGGTTAATTTCCTCAGTATTCTCGATTAGACGTCAAACTTATATGTAACTATCCATCTATAGGTTGTATATCTTTATTTAAACCACATTGGATTTTTTCCGACGTTCTTACGGTGAAGGATAACATCGTGATGCAACCTGCACATATCTGAGAAGAAATTCAATGATATGTGTGAAGTCAACTAACCCGCACTTGGCCAGCGTGGTTGACTATGGCCTCGTCACCCATTTTTTTTTTTTTTTTTTTATCGTCAGGAAATGCATTTACGCACCCCTACGCCGGGCTGTGCAATGGCGTAGGGAGTGTGGGACTCGCCGGCCGCAGAAGGCGACCGGAATACCCACTAAAACCTGACTGCCCTCCGACGCATTATGGCGGGGCCACGGGGACGCGTGAGCTTACTTCCGTGACCCCGCGGCCTCGTCACCCCTAACTTGGGGTAGGCTCCGAGCCCCTCGGTGGGGACGTATAGTGAGCTGATGATGATGGATTTTTTTAAATCGCTTACTACATTCTATTGTATGAATTTTTTAGTCATAATTTAATTTCAGTGTAATGGTGGGACTTGTCAGTCAGAGGTGAGATTTTATTTATTGATTTTTTAATTTTCTTCTACCAATCTTACTTCTTACTAATATTATAAATGCAAATGTTTAGATGGATGAATGATTGACTTATTTCTTTTATTTAATTCCGCGCGGACGGATTCGCGAGCGACAGCTAGTAGATTAATAATTCTGTTTTTACAGGCTCTTGGTGAAAACACAACTGTTGAAGTAAATTTTACCTTTAGCTTTTATAGCATTTATATATAAACAATATTTATTCTACTTTGATTATTTTTGAAAATTCAATTTACCATTTAATAATATAGATAAATAAATATAAATTTGTATTAATCCAGTGCACTGGTTCAGAATGTCATGCATCAGTAAGTGGTTTAAAATATTCGTGAAATTACACAAGTGTATTAACTATATAATTTATATTATTTAATAATCTATATATAATATATAAAAATATATAAATAAAATTGAAGTGTCCGTATGTTATATAAAAAAAACACATTTCGTACATACGAGTATAATTATTTGCGTAAGTGGTGACGAAAAACCAATATTATAAATCTTTGTCTGTGTATTTGTATGTTTGTCAGCAGTGCCGGGTTTGTTTCGAATAATCTAAGGAACAGCTGGAACAATTTTGACTAGACTTTGAAAGGAAGTTAGATGCGATAGCATAATATAGGCTACTTTTTCAATACCACGGTGTCGAAGTTGCGGGCGACCGCTTATTAAAATCTTATTTCCAGTGTTCAGGCGTTAATTGCACTGGAAGAGTAAGTTTTGTTCCATTTATTTGTTAGAATCTAGTTTTTTATTAATGTTATTTGTTTTTGCTATATTCGTATTTCTTCCTATTTCTACATCCTGTTAACTCTCACATGTAATTCTGATTGTTGCACACCGTCAGTTTTAATGGTACAGTTTTGACTGTACAGTCGGAGTGTACAGTTAAAAGGTATATGGAGGCAATATGGTTATTGTGAATTAAACTGTACAGTTTTCAGTCTGTCCAGAAGTACGTTTTAATTGACCTGAAGATGTGATTAGTTTAAGCTTAGTTTAAGTAAACTGGCTTTAGTTTAAGTTATATATTAATTGCTGAAGTGATTAATCCTATGGTACTTAAATACAAAATATATGGACCCAAAATACCTCCCTGGGGTACACCATACAAAAATATTATTAAAAATATCTCAAATTCGATAGAAGTCGAAAAAGTTATTGATAATTATTTTATTAACTTAATTATAACGTTTTTAATTTGAATACATGTTATTACAATTTGTATTTTCAGTGTCAAGGCCAGACATGTATGTCTGAAGTAAGAATTAAAGCTTTCAAATTTTTTGTTGCATTTTTATAGGTTAAGGTAGATTTAGGTTTTGAATATTAATTGATTTTTATTAATACTTTAAAGGCAAAAGGAAAAGGAACTAATATACACGTAAATATGTTTTAATATTTTAATATTAAGCTTACTTTTCATTAAATTGAAAAATAAATGTAGAAGAAAATTTTAAAATACTGACGTGATATAATCCTGTGAAGATAATTAAAGAAAAAAATTTTTGTAAAGAATAAATCGTAAGGTCTTATTTTGGCTTATGAATGACAAAATAATTTGGATGTATAATATACAAAGCGAAGAGGGAAGTAACTATAGAACATACCTAATTTTTCCTCAAAATTAATATTATAATAAAATCTACCTTACAGTGTGTTTGATCTGCTTGTCAAGTATCTGTAAGTATATTTTATTTCTCTAACTCTAGTCATCAGGGGCCTAGCACGAATGTTTGCGACAAGCGTCTTTGTATCATCATCAACAAAATTTGTTATATTATTTGCAAGTTGTGATAAATGTACAAGTGTTATATAGTCTTTTTGTACGCGATATTACATTTGTGGTTTGAACATTTAATAGTAACTTGAGTGTTGTACCAAATTGAAGTTAGCAAACAATTTTAATATTGCTTTTCAGTGTGATGGTACTAACTGCAATGCTGTGGTAAGTTTAATTATTATAACCTACGTCACAATCGAGCTATAATTTGGAGTAAAATAAGTAAAGTTTGTTTTCTAATTTCTTTACAGTGCAGTGGCGATGATTGTCTAGCTGCTGTGAGTATTATGTTTAATGTACACAAAGGTTAACGCGCATTGATGCACTCCTCGTCCACGCAGCAGTTGGATTGTTGGCGATTGGATGCCATGCCGACACCTTGATCGCTATGCGGTGCGGTGCCGTGTCGGGTGGGCGAAGATTGGGGCAATGCGCGTTAATCTTAACATTGAGAATTGGTTTCTATTATTCTTATATTTGTTGTAATTTAATCTAGTGTTCTGGTGATGGTTGCAATGCTCAGGTAAGATAATGATATAAATAATAAAATTGATGACTTCTGATATTCTTCTTTGACAAATAGTATGGTAATTTTCTCGCAACATAATATGTTCTAAAAAAACGTTATAGATTATGTGGACTATGGTGTTATTTATATCCTTCCCATCCATCAGAATAAGTCCATGGAGATGAAAGCAAGTTTCAATGTTCTCTTTCTTCTCACTTTTAGTCACTTCCCATAGTATTCTTTTCTTATTACTAGCTGTCGCACGCGACTCTGTCTGCGCGGAATTTAAAAAAAAACTTAATGGCCTATGTGTTCTTCCAGACTATGTTCTACATCTGTACCAAATTCCATCAAGATCTGTTGAGCAGTTCTGGAGATACTTTCTAAAAAACATCCATCCATCTAAACTTTCGCATTTATAATAGTAGTAAGATATACAAGTCAAAGTTATACATTGTTTTTTTCAGTGCAATGGACCACGGTGTCAATATATTGTCAACGGCGAATCAGGAAATTTGCTCAGACAATCCGGTTCTTTTATAACAATTCAATTCAGTTCTGGTAGAAGACAATATAAGAATTGAAAATAAACCCTGTAGATTTTACAATTTTTGCAATATTTGTTTTATTCTTCTTCTTTTCAGCCGCGTAACGCCCACTGCTGGGCATAGGACTCCCAAAAATCACCACGATTCCCGTGCAATCCGCACCCAGGATACTGCCGCAAGGTTCACCAGATCATTGGTCCATCTTGCGGGAGACCTGCCTATGCTGCGTTTGTATACGTTCCATCCCTATGTCCTAATCATTTTCCCCTTTCGTCTTTAAAAAACGCTTTAATCGTGTTTTTCTAAGATCTAAATCCCCGTTTAAAACATATTGTTATCTCTATTTTTTCAAAGATAATGACAGGGATGACGATATGTTTTATACAGTGATTTAGATCTCAGAAACAAAAAATAACTCAATAATTATTTTCATAGTAATAGCCAGTGGCAAATAACACAGCGCCATCTAACTTAAGTCGTTAAAAATGTAATTCAATTGATCGTTAGACAGATGAAACAGATGATAGTAGCTAAATGGTGCGTTAACATTACGTGCAACACTGCAATGCAATTTTATAATATCAAACTTTAATCCAATCTAGTTCTAAGTCGTTTCTGATGTCGGTTTTAAAAAAAAAACTTGAGAGGAAAGGACACCCGGATGGAACGAAGTTCCTTTCGATTAATTAGTGAAGGAATTGTAATATATTTTTTTTAAGTCGCGACACCACACTGTTCAATGCGAAATAGAAATGAAAATATCTGGCTTGCTTTCTATAATAGAGAGAGAGACAGACAGAGAAACATGGGACGCCGCACAGCTTACAATAGCTTACTATAGCAAAAAGTGTCGTGACAACTTTTCGTAAGCCAAGTTCCAAAAGCAATTAGCAAATAACATAAAATAGTGAAATTGCAATCAAATTTTACTCATATTAAAAATGCGAAAGTTTAGATGGATGGGTGAATCTATGGATGTTTATTAGAAAGTACCTCCGGAACAGCTGAAATTTTTCACATATATAGAACATAGCTTAGAAAAACACATAGGCTTACTTATTAACTTTTTGTTAATAGCACGCGGACGAAGACGCGGGCGATAGCTAGTAAACTATAAAATTACAAGTAACTAGACGACAGTTTTAAAATCCGTAATCATTTTCCATTTGAAAAAAGAAAGACAAATAATATATTCTTGTAAACTTAAAGTAAAAAGAAATGCTATAATAATTTAATAACGACATACATTAAAACAAATTAATTTTCACAATCCCGTGTAATTTGTGATTTATTAATTTGCCAGTAATTACATTTATTACACAGTATTTAAAGCTTATCGATTGATTCAATCGTTTTATTTACAACAATGCATATCAAAATGCTAACATCGATATTAGTAATGTTAATGATTAATTTGAGTTTTGCTGCACAGGTGAGTAAATTACAGTTGATCCTGAATACGTCAGAAATGGATAAACAAGAAACCTTTATGAGCGAGAAAATATCACGTACCCTTGAACTCTCGTTTATGGTCAGGTTCGACTGTATTTTTTTGAAAATAAATCAAATCTTTTCACTAATACATTCCTTAATCATTGGATTTTGCTAAAACTTTTTCAGTACAATAGCAAAAAATATAAAAAAAAATATGTTTTTAAATAATGTTCTTATTCAATTTAGTAAGATACTAAGGGCGTATTAAAGACACTCAAAACCGATGAGCATGTGTAGTTAATTATAAGTTTTAATTGTTTTTCAACGCAGATACGTCGATATCAAAACAAAATCGACAACCAGAATACAGTCTGTTCTTACACAGGACTTCACGGCCGATGTTATGACCCCAATCAAATGGTCAGTATTATTTCATGTTGTCCTGTCTATTGATACATATGTTTAATATTAATTTACATTACGTAATGTAGTGTAAAATAAATACGTGTTTGTCGATTCTATTGTGACTATTAGTGGTATAAACAACTTGGCCATTGATGTTGAGTGAAGTGTGGTACAGATGCATTTCTTCTCTAGAGTGTCATATATATCATAGAGGTTACAGTCAGTTGCGTTTTTTTAGTTTTTGAATTGAATCTTTTTTAGACATTTGAATTTTTCTGTCAAAAAAAAGCATTGCGGCGTGAAGGGAGATTTTTATTCAACTACTAGTCTGCAAAATGTTTAAGAACGAAATAACGTCGTGATTAAATACGTCGTGTGTGGTTTAAATATGTAAAATTGTGGTTTAAATTGGTAAAAACAGCAACATTTCTTGTTGTTGCCATTTTATAATATTTGGGACTTGTTTAAATTATTTTTTAATCTTTGCTTTTTGTCATAGAGTAATTATGATGGTCCCCACGTAAAGAAGCATTACCGAAACACAAGACTTCCTCGATTAAAAAAGAAAAAGGTATTTTCTTTTATTTATCCCCGTGGAATTAAAAATATAGCTTTTTCTAGTAATTAATATAGCCTATGTTACTCAGTGATAATGTAGCTTTCTAATGGTAAAACAATTTTTGAAATCGGTCCAGTATTTTGTGCGTTTATTTGTTACATACAAAAATACAAATCTTTTCTCCTTATATTATAATAGCTGTCGCACGCGACTCCGTCCGCGCGCAGTTAAAAAAAATGAAAAATAGATGTTGGCCGATTCTCAGACCTACTGAATATGCTCACAAAATTTCATGAGAATCGGTCAAGCCGTTTCGGAGGAGTACGGGAACGAAAATTGTGACACGAGAATTTTATATATTATATATAGAATAGGATAGATAGATATATTTATGTATACCGAGAAATCTATCCTACATTTACAGCAATTTTATACTTTTTAATAATCCATACAGATAAATAAAATCGGTGTGTCGGATATATATACTTGTGTTACTTAAAACTAAAAAAAATAATTGTCTTTAAATTTTTTGTCTGTCTGTCTGTGTGTCCGCAAATCCGCGTTTGTTTCGGGTAAACAGAGGACGGATATTAACGAGACTTTTCCAGGAAGGTAACTAATGTGTGCGATAGTAACATTTAAAAACATTTTTTTTTTATTTAAAAAGGTCACAAAGTAACGATCAATCGATAGTTTTTAATAAAACGTTATATGTGTTTGCTGGCCTATTATGAAATGTCTGTTGTTTTCTTTACATTTTTCTCAATTAATTTTACTTTTCGCAAAGTCAAAATTGTATTAGAACTAAATTAAATTAGTATTTTTATCTGTAAATATTTTAGTATTATTCATTTTTTATCGGAAAAATAAATTGTGGGTTTATATTTATGAAAAATAAAGAATATTTAAATCATTTTCTGAATTTACAGTCAAAGATATATCATGCATACGTAAGTACATATGTAATCTATATATATAAAAAAAAGTCGTGTTAGTTACACTATTTATAACTCAAGAACGGCTGAATCGATTTGACTGAAAATTGGTGGGCAGGTAGCTTAGAACCAGGAAACAGACATAGGATAATTTTTACCCCGTTTTCTATTTTTTATTCCGCGCGGACGGGGTCGCCGGTAAAAGCTAGTTTAATTTAAAAAAATCTTACAATTTAATTCTAGCAAAGATTCTAGTAAATATTAAATTTTTCTTTTTTTTGTGTGTATTTCATATAAATTTAAACGCCCCGAAGACATTGGTTCTCTTAACAAAAATAAACTCGGAAAAAAAAATAAGCAAAATATTTTTTAATAAGTTATGTATAAGGTTTTTCATTGATCTTTAATTGGTTGTTCAATATCTTTATTTATTTCATACTAGCTTTTACCCGCGACTCCGTCCGTGCGGAATAAAAAATAGAAAACGGGGTAAAAATTATCCTGCGTCCGTTTCCTGGTTCTAAGCTACCTGCCCATCAATTTTCAGTCAAATCGATTCAGCCGTTCTTGAGTTATAAATAGTGTAACTAACACGACTTTCTTTTATATATCGATCTGTTTAGCATTGATGATTATTGTGTATTTATAATTTTTTTAACAGCCAAAGGAAAAACGGCCTTATGTGAGTTTATTAGCACATATACAAAAAATAACTACTAATTATTTTGAAAATTTCGATATATTTATTCATGTAATCATAATTGATAAATTTCTATCTCCTTATATAGAATCCTCATTTAAATGCCCACAAAAAACATGGCCGCAATAAACAGATTCAACCTTCAATTTACAATGAAAAGGTAATTTTTTTTCTTAGTATTACAACTTGAAAAATAAATTTAAAAAATGATTCCGAAAACGGTTAAAAAATTCACGAATAAATAAGTATTGCAAAAATAAAATAAAATATTACTGTTTGCTTATTTTTTTTACATTAAATAATAATTTTTTTTTACTTTGTACTTTTATAGCAATATCGACCTTATGTAAGTGTATTTATGAAACATTTCAATATAACACCCAAAAAAGGAATAAGAAATTATAAAAAATCTAAGAATGTTATGTAACCCATAGAATGCGTTAGTCAGAAGAATTCATCGCCCTTAGGTTATTTCAAACATTCTTTTTAATTCTTTATGGAAAATTTATCCTTCTTTTCAATTTATAAATATTTTTATATAATTCCAGTAATTGTAAAAAAGTTAATAAAACTTTTGAGACTCCTTTTCTCCAGTTTTTTCAATGGTATTAAAAAAACTAAGTACTATACTGGGCCTGTTCTTTTTTAAATTTTGACAATTATTCCCATCAACTGATATTTATTTTTGTCATAATTTTTAGCCTCATACATCTAAATTCATTGTAAGTGTAAAAGCATTGCTAATTTTCAAGCCTTTTTCAACATTTAATCTTAATTGGAGCTTACTTGAAGTCTATCTTATTAGTTAATTAATTTTAATATTTTTAATACTAATTAAATGATATTTAATTTTCTATTCCCAGCCTGATTTACCTGTGAGTATACATAGTTACAGACTAATGTAATTAAATATTTAGAAGTAAAAATTTTAATTTAGGAATTTAAATTTCGTGACAACGCCATCTACATTTAAAAAAAATAAACAACTTAACTTATTTTTTACTACTTTATTTTTTATATTTAAAGAGAATATTTAAATCATATTTTTCAGTTCCTGTTCAAAGATTACGAACAATGGTTCGGCAACTACGATGAATTGTATTTTGTCAACAGATATCCTGAAGTGTAGACATACTTTTTGTAAAAAAAAACATGTTAAATAAAGAGGTTATAAAAAATGAATATTCTTTTAATTTATTTGACAAACTAACAGATAAAAAAGTAAATTGTTTTGCTTTCTGCCAGTAATTAGCTCTACTAAAAAAGTTGTATTTATTTTTACTGACAAAAGAAGACTCATTACGCTTTCTAGCGCAGTAAAATATTTGGAAAACCCTCATCAATTGATCTTGTCAAAACCATTCCTTCTAATATTCTTTATATCTAGCCAGGACAAAGAAAATGCGCCGATCAAAGGTCAATATTCTGGAAAAACGTGACTGGAAAATATCTGGCAAATATAAATTGCTGTCTTTTCTAAAATACGACTAAAAGATAATAATGAAGTAGATATGAAAAGACAGTAGGTATGTCTATGGTTTCTTTGAAGTCATAATCTCGTATATGTACAAATTTTAGAGATTTTATTTACAAAAGATTTTTTCAGTTTAGTTTGCATAAGTGCATGCATTTTATATATTTGTTGTTTTATTTTACTTTTCACGTCTTTTTTATGCTTGATATTGGAAAAAAAAGATGTGAAAAGTAAGATTAAACCTTTTCCCAATCATTTGAAGCTCAATTATATTTGCAATAAAAAATCTGCTCGGCTCTGCATCGGTCTGTCTACGGAGCCTACTGTGTGAGACCAAAGAATTCCTCATTTATAATTGATTTACATAAAAATTATCATTTTCACATACTTAGGTTGTTAAAAAATTTCAAAGAGATTCAAATATAATAAATAGCTTGGTTTGCGAATTTGCATTATGCCAGTGGTGGCATACCGACCACTAAGACCTTTGCCTTTTAATGTAGAAAAGAATAGGTGAAAAATAGAAAACGCGCGGGAAGTCAACGAGATGTAGTAATTATTAGAGTTCGAGTATATAATTGTAAATATGTATATGTCGCAATCAGAAGAAGAAATCAACTTTAATAAATCGAAATTAGAACACGAGCTGTGTTCGAAGAGACTTCTTGTACGATGCGCGTCTGACATTATAGTCATTCTGGAAATATGGATCGTAACTAAAGCATTGTTCGTTGTACATGAGCCTGTGAATCAATTATAACGAGTTGAGAAGTGATAAGCAGTGTATTCCTTGAATCCGATATTACCCATAGCCGCCCACAAGTGATCTCAATCAATAATAATTCTGATAGCGAGCCACCCCGGCCGTTATATATTATATTAATATAAGTGTTTTTAACATCGTAATAAAGGCATTTTGGCTGCCGTGGTGATCTTTTCAGTTTATACATATACGGTTTGGTTCATAACGTCCCGTCTATTGTACGTACGTAACGTATGTCTCTAACAATCGTACACATCAAAATGTAGAAAGGCGTTAAGTTTTCGTTATCAGAGATAAACTAGAGGTCTGGCATTTCGCCTTCACCCGCTAATACTTAGTCCGTGGGCGTCGTAAATTAGACGGAGGCTTACGAGCAGACCCTTTGTGTGCTCGGATGTAATGTAAGATGGTTAGATGTATGTTTTATACAGGGTTTTTTGGGTGTAAAGCAAAGAAAATATATTTGATGTTTTCTTGTGAGAAAAGTAAAAAATGTCGCGTTAGACTTTTTTTGAAACGAACATACAAATAACAACCTAAAAAAATGCAGTATAAATAATCGTACTGTAGTAATATTAAAAAAATAAATTGGGAATCATATCGGCGACTTGTTAATTAAATAATTAAACTGCTTTTTTTAATTTCAACAGTGGTAAGAATTTTTTTTTTCTTCATTTCACGTTTTTACTAATGACGAAATAAATCAAATTCAAAGGCCTTCCTTTCGACCTTTTTTTCGCAATATTCGTATGTATTTTAGTTTAGGCAAGAGCAGAATTTAAGATAGTATATTGCTAGAAGGGGAAATACAAGAATAATATAACGTCTCTGTTCGTATAATTTTTGTTTTATTCATTACTTTCCCCGATGTAAGCATTAGTGGCAGCAGCCGGAACTTTTAATATAAATGCAAATCCTGAGGGCAACGGACAAATTGTTGGGAAGAATTGGGTTACGATTTTTTTTTATGTTTTATATATTTTTACTAATAAACAACAAGGAAGCTAGTACTCATTACTTTTGACCCCCGATTGATAAGACTGTAATGGTTTTGTACGGTTTTTATACCTACATTGGATTTGATACAACCTCGAAAGTGAATAAACAGAAAAACGTCAAATTCCAAACATGGCGGTCATTACCATGGTACAGATTTAGGCTTTTCGTACTCAACGTAAATCGTCGCAACTAATATTGTATGATTGCTCGAATTACATTGTGCGTGCTCCGTACACACAACGTTGAGTCGTCGACTGGAATCAACTATTCGGTCAGTACAGTAGCGAATACATGTCAAATGCATAGATTTGCTCCGCCATCTTGAAAATTGGAGAGATTTTTCTCACGAAGATCTTGGTAAATAGATTGCGAGGCACTGTCTTTGACGATGACAGAAATCTCACAGACGAGCGCTGTTTACGAACCTCTATGGCATTACATTGTAAAATCGTTGGGTTTCGAAGATTTAAGTTGCTTTGTGTTCGAAGTTATTTTGTAAAGATTGTGAGAACCACAAAAGTGATATTGCAAAATAAAAATAGCTATTGTTATGTAAAAAGAAGTATTTACCTCCATTTTCTTAAACAAGTAATTATAATTAACACGATATTACTTTAGAAAGCCACAAGAACTTTTAGAGGTCGGAAGTTTCGACAAAGTTTTGCCATAACTCATTATTCAGAAGCGTGTGTAACCTAAGTGTATTGCCAAGTATTCAAAAAATTGTAAATTAATTGAAGATTTTTTCAAACAAAGATATTTTACGACCCAAAAAACTGAAAGCCGACTGACTCTATGACACTGGGTCGGAAGACGAATCGAAAGATACCTTAATCGTCAAAAACAGATCAGCCGTTAAACCTCCAAACAGTCAATATAACTTACAGCACATCCACATACATACTTTATTACCCTGCCGAGTCAGTTGAGTCATAATTAGGGAAATAATTTAGCCTTGTTATGTTATATTGCGTATTTAAATGACATACAATTTGTCAAGTGAATCTCCGTCATTGTAACAAACATGTTAACAACCTTTATTATCCTTTAGAATATGAGAAAAGGATAAGATTAATTATCGAATACTAAGTAAGTCTTATTTCCGTCCCACAGAGTATCGTCCCTAGCACCAATATTTGTTACAAGCGCCATCGTTTGTTGGACGTAAGCTACGATACGAAAACGCTTGTCGCAAACACTCGTGCTAGTTGCACAGGAATGAGAAGAAATACTTGTTTTTATTAGCTTTGTCTTGACATTTAACTTATTATAGGGTGCCCTGAAATATACAACTGCTCGCCATAAAATGGAACACATTAAAAAATATAATAAAAATCTTGTTACAACTCGTCAACTCAATCGTGAAACTCGTGTTAAGAAATGTGTGAAATAACATAATATTCTTGATTCTTCAATTGTGATTTTTTTTACTGTAAGATTCTCGTCTTTGACAAAAATAAATATCTACCATCAGCGCTCTCTATAATTTAATCTTCATACTTGAAGAAATGCTGAGACTCTTCATTTTTAGTAACTTACCATAGATGTCGCTTATCCTTAGAAAATATTTAGAATTAGTTTTTGATGCCGCTAATATTAGATTTTTTTTCCAAACAAAATGTATATATTTGGAGGAATTTAATGATATAATTTTGCTATCTACGTTCGACCAGTAGTTATACCTATTTAGACGTAGTAAACGATATAAAAGAAAAAATGTAATGACAACTACGGTACAAAGAGGATCTTGTGACATTTTTTGATGTTGACAGGAGGGCGGTAGTGAGCTGTTTTTAATTTAGTTTTAAGTTTTAGTGCCCACGAGTACTAGCACGAATATTTGTGACAATCACTTTCGTAAAGTTATCGGCAATTATCTCAAAATCGGATTTTTAATACAAATTTGTCGATAACGATCTGATTACGTATGTCTCAAATATTCGTACTAGGTCCAGCCTTGTCCGTCTATAAATGTAACATTATAAAAATGTAAAAAGGTGACGAAATAGTTAATAAAACCATTATGTAGTACAAAATTTATGTGCAAATGATATATTAAAAGAAATTACATAATACATCACATTTTTCTTACAAATTAATAAATGAAGCATGAAAAAGCAAAACAATAAACAATTTTTTTCATGTTTCTATAATAAATGTAACATAGAACATGTTTCAATGTTTCCTAAACATGACTCAAAATTTAATTTATAAAAAAAATAAATTGGAATATCACAGAAAGCACCATTAAATATTAAAAAAAAACATTTTTGACTACAAATCAACATTTTAAAGTCAAAAATTTATAATTTCACTATTAAAATATAACAAACAATATTTTAAGGCATGTGATATATAAGTTTTATAGTTAAACTAGCTGTCGCCCGCGACTCCCCCCGCGCGCAGTTAAAAAAAAAATAATAAAATGAAAAATAGATATTGGCCGATTCTCATACCTACTGAATATGCTCACAAAATTTCATGAGAATCGGTCAAGCCGTTTTGGAGGAGTACGGTGACGAAAACTGTGACACGAGAATTTTATATATTAGATTGTTACTCAAATAGAAAATCCAAAATGGCCGTAATCAAATAAGAAACGAATCTCAAAATTAATTTATACCCAAAACTTGTATTCTGACCGTTGGATTTCCACTGTAGTGACTCTTATATTAAAACATTGTCATATTTTTTATCCTCTTTGACAGAGACATATGTCATTACATTGATGACCTAACAAAATATCAGATAAACCTATAGATACTTAATCTGGGACACAAGTGTAATTAAAAAAACGGTCTCCGAAGGACTTTTGGTGAGTTAAATACCCTCAGTGTTCTTTTAATTCCTAGTAGATATTATTGTTTTTTTTGTGATTTAACCAATGTCAAAGTTATTGATAATTAAAAATGTAAAATGAAATAGGTAGAAAAATAAGAAAATCAAATAGCAAAAGACAAACTAGGTAAATATTATCTGGTATGCTTTGCTAAATGTCTAGATGTCAATTGAGATATTAAAAAATGACGTAAAAAGCTACATACAGATTTAAAAATCAAAGACAAAGTAAGTTACAGTTTAATATTATTAGTATTTTTAATAAAACCTTAATCAAGAGTGTGTGAAGAAAACTAAGCAAGAATTTGAGAAGAGAATTTGAGTTGGGAGTAGTTTATAAAATAAAGTTTCGGACAATTAAAAAATATATGCTCTAATGAACCATCAGTGTTGCCATTTACAATACAATATGACGTTTCCAAAATCTACTGCAGATTATATGTCAAACTTGTATTAAACACTCCATCTATAGATTATATATCTATGGTTATAGTTATATTTTTTTTTACTTTATATGGCTTCTTTTATAAACTTAGTGTTCATCAGTTTTATCCTCACTGAATTGTGATGAAATCCAAGTTAACGCCCATTTCAAATTCGTTAACATATATTTCAACGCCTTCGTCCAATGTTCTTCTGAATTAAATTGAATTTTAATCGAATAAGCATGAGGTGGGGACGCTGTGTCTTCTATTTTACCTTTATCTATCCTATAAGGTAAACAAAACCCAGTGTTACCCTTTTCAACTTGTTCTTTAAATTGTTGCAAGCAATCTAAGAAGGCTACCATTGCCGCATCAAATTTAGTATCCCATAAGAATCTAAAACCTCCGGATCCATACAATGGTAAAACCTTTTGATCCTCTAATACTTCAATATATGAATGGTTACCGAATGGTACCAATCGGTACCTTTGGAAACAGAAATTAATTTTCCTCGCTAAAGAAGACAGAAGTAAAACAGTTTGTCCCCACGCTGCATTTATTTCTGACCAATCTACCGGTGCTGTGGGCAATCTACCTAACCTAAAGTTGTTTATAATACCAAATTGACCGGAATCAGATATATGAAATGTTGCCTTAAAGACGTTAGTTTTCTTTAGTTTTTCTAATTGTGACTGTGTGTATGACAACTGACATTCATAAAATTTCATCTGATCTTCGGTTGTCATTAAATCTTTACGATACTTTGTGTACTCTCTCCAGTATACATCTTGTTCTTTCTCTAAACGCTCTTTCTCCTTTTCTTGTACGTCGATTTCTTCCTTCATAGCCTTCTCTTCTTTTTGTAAAGATGATAATTCTTCTAATAATCTATTCTGTTCTTGCTTCCAGTCTTCCAATTCTTTTTCTAGGCCTTCCAAATTCAAATCTTCTTTATCGTCTTCAAGTTTTTTTAAATAATCGTTGTAATCTTTCCACTCCGCTTCAGTTAAACGTAATTGATTGTCCATTAATTCTAGAAGTGTATCTGTGCATTCATCACAAAGTGGATGATCAACATCCGAATTGTTTGATAGTAAATCAAATAATGTAGCTTTTACGTGTAACTGATGACCTAATGATGTTGTTTCCCAGCCATCTGATATGACCATAAAACCATTGGCTCCATTACCTGTAAATAAAAAATTTTGTTGCATTTATTTTTTAAATTATAAATAATAAATTTGATGTTATAAATGGAATGTAAAAAAAAGAAGATAAAATAAGAAATATATCTTTTGTTAATACAGGCCCCGCTAATCCAGTCCCAATCTAATCCGAGGCCCCTTGTAATCCAACACATCCATTTTCATGCTACACAAATATGATTTTATGCATAGTTTTTCATTATTTTCATATATGTTTCATACATACATTTGTTTGCATACAATTATTTCCTTATGTATAGTTATTACTCTTTGAAAATTTTATAATAATTATGGCAATAACTAGCTGTACCACCGACTCTTTCTGTGCAGAATTAAAAAAAATTTAATAAGTAGCCTATATGTTCTTCCAGACTTTTCTACTATTTTCTACATCTATGTCAAATTTCATCAAGATCTGTTCAGCTGTTTTGGAGATACCATCAAAAACACATCAATCTAAACATTCACATTTATAAAATTAGTAACATTTTTACTTTTTACTTCTAGGTTTCACAAATAGAATTGTATTTGGTGTGTGATTTGTCAGATAACAAGGTACTCTTTTGTAAAATAGTTCAGACAATAAAGGGTCTTAGGCAGTACTCTATAAGCAGAAAAATATGACGTTACAACACTGGCCTGCAAAATGTTTGTTGGATTATGGCAGGTCTATTGTAAAATTAATACTAAGGCTGAACATTACTGCGTAATTATTAATTTTAGTTTGATTTTTTATTTAAATCAGAAGTCTATATGAAAGGATATAAGCACATCAAGATTTTAATTTCTAAAAGGTTTTAATGTGATTTTGTAAACCAAGATTTAATGTATATAAGATAGTTAATGTGTATACCTATCTTATATACATTAAATCTTGTAAAACAATAATTACCTGACTCTGACATACGAAAAGGTGGTACATAGTGCTCCAAGCTCGCAGATTGCAAATCTAAATCCACCTCATTATTTCTTCTTATTTGAAGTGTTAAATCTGCTATGGTGTGTTCCCCAAGATTATTCAAGGATTCGTCTAACTTCAGAGGTTGTAGGCAACGCTGGCATGAGAAATTTACATAAGATTTGGAGTCACTCATTATTTTAATCCTCTTTCTCTTTTACGTCATCAACATTGATTAAAGTAGAATATCAATAATAATTATATTTAAGGAAGTACAGTAGGAATTGTACACTTATTGACTTTTGGCAAAATTCTTCCAAATAAGTAATTATTTTCTATGCAAACCTTAAATAAAATAATAAGATGGGATCACAAAGACAATTGTGGGTGACAAAATATTATTGTTTTTGACAGCTGACATCTGACAGTGGCATTCAGGGAACGGGGTTGCCACCATATGGCCATATTTATTCGATATTGGCTGTCTAAGGAGTTTTTATAGTTTTAGTTAGATGTCACATCGAAAAAGAAGTAAATTATTATTTTGTAAATATAAATGTCAAATATGTTTTTTCTTTGTCTTTCCTGTTCATATATAATACAATGCTTACACATTTTTCAAAAAAGTGAATTTTTATTTAATCCCTTAAACATTTTGGTCCAATTCGAGCCGCATATTTTATTAGGTCCTTACATATGAAATTGGCGTTTTTCGTACTGGCCACTTTAATCACGAATTTCTCCTCTTTGGTAAGGAATTCCAAATTCAAATTTGTACAGCTATAGACTCATGTATTTGTGGTTCGATGACCGTCATTCATTTGTTTTTTTTCTTCTGTTTTTTTCTGTTTGCGTCACTCATTTAACAAAATGGAAAACTTAAAATATCGCATTATTTACGAGTACGAGTTCCGCCGTGGCACTAGTGCTGCGGAAACGACTCTAAGGGTGAATTATGTGTATGGCGGTCGTGTTGCAAAAGAAAACACAGTTCGTTTTTGGTTCCAATGTTTTCGTTCTGGAAATTTCGATCTGCAGAACAAGCCCCGTGGACGGCCTGAGACTCAAGTTGATAATGAAGAGTTGAAGGCTATTGTGGAAGCGGATCCATCGCAAACCACGTCCGAGTTAGCTGCAGGCTGCGATGTTAGTGATAAAACTGTTTTAATTCACTTGAAGCAAATTGGGAAGATCAAAAAGCTTGAAAGGTGGGTACCTCACGAATTGACTGAAGCAAACCGGCAAACGCGCGTCGACTGTTGCGTTACATTACTAAACCGGCACAATAATGAAGGTATTTTAAACCGAATCATTACCTGTGATGAAAAATGGGTTCTTTACGATAATCGGAAGCGCTCAGCGCAATGGTTGGATCCTGACCAGCTAGCCAAATCCTGCCCCAAACGAAAATTAACCCCAAAAAAGTTACTTGTAAGCGTTTGGTGGACTAGTGCCGGTATTGTTCATTACAGTTTTCTCAAATCTGGCCAGACTATTACGGCTGATGTCTATTGTCAGCAATTGCAAACCATGATGGAAAAGCTAGCGGCTAAACAACCTAGACTGGTCAATCACTCCACGCCACTGCTGCTTCACGACAACGCTAGACCACACACTGCGCAACAGACGGCTACTAAATTAGAAGAGCTTCAATTGGAAAGTCTAAGACATCCTCCGTACTCCCCGGACCTTGCTCCAACAGATTACCATTTTTTTCGAAATTTGGATAACTTCTTGCAAGGGAAAAAATTCAACTCCGATGGGGCAGTCTAAATCGCCTTCAAAGATTTTATTGATTCCCGTCCGACTGGTTTTTTTAGTAAAGGGATCAATGAACTACCTATGAGATGGCAAAAGTGCATAGAAAATAATGGTTCATACTTTGATTAATTAAATATATTATATTAAAAAATATTCGACTTTTTGTTCCTCCCATACAAAACGCCAATTTCATATGTAAGGACCTAATATAAGAAAAAATGGAGGCTGTTCAACTAATAGAATTACAAGAAGAACTGAAGCAAACTCTTTTAAAAGCTCAAATAAATTTTAAGAAGTCGCCCCGTGAAAGAATTACAACGGCTTATGTGGAAGCAAGACTAAATACATTGGAGCTATATTGGAGTAAGTTTACAAACAACCATGATCAAATTATAACTAAGATGGACAAAAGCAATAAATCGCAACTTGAGTATTTCGAAGAAGATGTCTATAGTAATGTGGAAGAAAATTATTATATTTACAAAGGTGAGTTGAACACAACATTACAAAAATTGAATCCCATGCCATCCGCATCGAGAGAAGAATGCAACTTTAAGCAAGAAGACGATGTTAAGTGCTATAGTAGAGATGTCAAGCTACCACGTATTACAATACCGACATTTTCTGGCAATTATACTGAATGGAAGTCATTTTATGATTTGTTTACATCCTTGATTCATAACAATGGACACTTAGATGACGTGCAGAAGCTTCACTATCTCAAAAGTAGCTTGTCAGGAGAGGCAGAAACATTGCTTAAAGGAGTACCGGTAACCGGAGACAATTATGTAGAAGCGTGGAACATTTTAAAAAAGAGATATGATAACAAGAGGTATGTTGCGAATTGTATTTTTAAAAAACTTTTTGGACAAAGAAATATTACTCAAGAATCGGCTTTTAATATAAAACAATTATTAGACACGTCCATCGAATGCATCAATGCTTTGAAACATATTGGTTTGCCTACAGAATATTGGGACGCAATATTAATTTACATAATTGTTTCAAAATTAGACGAAAATAGCCTTAAACAGTGGGAAGAGACAATTAGTGCAGATAATACAGATGATTTAGTAAAATTACAGAAGCTAACAACATTTCTAGAAACAAGATTCAGGACCTTGGAAATGATTGAGAGTACCAACTTTAAGTCAAGGACAATGAAACCAAAAATATTTCACGCAACTATTGAGCACAAATGTTCTTACTGTAAGGGAAATCATTATATATACAACTGCAAGGAATTTGTAAAATTATCCATCGAGGAGAGGTATGATTTTGTACAAAACAATAATTTATGTTTTAATTGTCTTATTCCTAACCATCCTGTTATTAAATGTAAACAGCTTACGTCTTGTAAAATATGTAGCAAAAAGCATCATTCACTCATACATCCTGAAAGAAAAAGCATTGCAAATATGAACAGCGCAGAAACAGAACAGAAAGACCCGAAGGAGAAGGATTCAGTAGTAGCGGCACACTTCTCTGGAAGAAAACAACCCGGTCAAGGTGTATTGTTACCGACAGCTCTAATCGATGTTATTTCAGACAAGAATAACTCACACGTCGTACGGGCTCTACTTGATCAGGGGTCACAAGCCTCGTTTATCACTGAGAAGATAGTCCAAGCACTTGGTTTGAAAAAATCAAAATGTCACAACGAGGTCGTTGGCATAGGTGAAGGCAATAACAAACTGTATTTAAAAAATACAGTTACTTTTAAGCTGAGATCGAGGTATGACACAACCTTCAACCTAATTGTCCATGCATTTGTTTTAAGATCCATAACAACCCTTTTACCAACCTGGGGTATAAAGGGGTCCACCTGTACTTTTATAAAAGATTTACCGTTGGCAGATGCAACGTTTAATACTCCTGGTAGAATTGACTTATTATTAGGTACCGATGTATACAGTAAGATTCTAGACAATGGCGTAGTAAAAGGCACAGATGGTGTAGTAGCACAGTTTACTCGGTTAGGATGGATCCTGTCGGGTGAAGTCACGGATCAAAAACAAAACGGGCAAAGAGAAGTTATTAGTATGCACATCAGAGCATTAGATAATGATTTACTCAAGAAGTTTTGGGAGATAGAAGCAGACTTAGGAAGTAGTAAGAAAATATTAACAAAGGAAGAAGAGATATGTGAGACAATATATAAAACTACTACAAAAAGAGACGAGAATGGAAGATATATCGTAAACCTTCCATTAAAACAATCTCCTGAAGAAACTATTGTAACATGCGGTAATACAAAGGATCAAGCCATGCGAAGATTTACACATTTAGAAAATAGATTTAAAAAGAATCATTCTCTAAAGGAAGAATATCAAAAGGTGATTAAGGAGTATTTAGAATTAGGACACATGGTTAAGATAGATGAAGAAGCACAATGTTTGTATTTACCACATCACGCAATTGTTAGAGAAGACAGAGATACCACAAAGGTACGAGTGGTATACGATGCCTCCGCGAAAGGTAGTAACGGTTATTCTCTCAATGATTGTATGCTAATTGGACCAACACTTCAACCCGATCTACGCACTTTACTAATTAAATGGAGATCATACAAAGTTTGTATTGTAGGAGATATTGTTAAGATGTATAGACAAATAAAAATCGCTGAAGAACACTCAAACTTACAATGCATCGTATGGCGCGACGAACAGGAACAACCTTTGCAACACTACAAATTAGTTACAGTTACATTCGGCACTGCGGCAGCGCCTTTCCTTGCTGTTCGGACTTTAGTTCAGTTAGCCGAGGATGAAGGTCATAAATATCATACCGCATCTCATATCTTAAAGGATTCTTTTTATATGGACGATCTGATGACAGGAGCAGAGACAGTAGAACAAGCATTTAAGATCTATGAAGAAATAAACAGTTTATTATTAGATGGAGGTTTTGAGATGCAAAAATGGTCCAGCAATTCAAGTGAGTTATTAAATCAGATGAAGAATAAGTCCAGTTGTGAGATAGAAAAGTTGACATTTAAAATGGATCCTATATTCAAGATTCTAGGTTTGACATGGAATAGGCAGGATTTTTTTTTTTTTTTTTTTTTTTTTAACGTCAGGAAATGCATTTACGCACCCCTACGCCGGGCTGTGCAATGGCGTAGGGAGTGTGGGACTCGCCGGCCGCAGAAGGCGACCAGAATACCCACTAAAACCTGACTGCCCTCCGACGCATTATGGCGGGGCCACGGGAACGCGTGAGCTTACTTCCGTGACCCCGCCTGCGTTGTCGCCCACGGGGGGGGGGCTCCTCTCACATATTTGTGGGGTGAAGGGCGGCGGCGAATTGCCGCCTCCTTCGCCCCACTCTACGGCGTCGGAGCGGGGGCGCCAGAGGGTCTCTCTCGCGCTCCCGCTCCTGTGCCTCCTTCTGCGAAATTACATTACAGTCCACTTACCAGAGTTGTCTTATTCCATTACTAAAAGATACATCTTATCAGATATTTCTCGATTATTTGATCCATTTGGGTGGTTATCACCTGTTATCGTGACTGCGAAAGTATTTATACAGAAGTTATGGGCTTTGTAGAAGTGATTGGGACGAGGAACTGCCAATTGATCTAATAAATCAATGGACTAAATATAGAGAGGAGCTGAGTAATTTACAAACTATTAAGTTACCAAGATGGTTGAAATTACATTCAAAGAATAAAGTCGTGGAGATACATGGATTTGCAGATGCCTCAACAACTGCATATGCTGCAGTTGCGTACCTGAGAGTAATTACAGAAGAAAATGAAGTGAGTGTTGATTTAATAGCTGCCAAAACTAAAGTAGCTCCATTAAAACAATTATCTGTTCCAAGATTGGAATTATGTGCTGCTGTACTACTAACACGCTTGCTGAATGAAGTAAGAAATATTTTGAATATTCCTAAAGAAAATGTCTTCGCCGGGACGGATTCCATGGTAGTTCTGTCTTGGCTGCAGCCACCGCCAAGCAAATGGAAAACTTATTTAAGCAATCAAGTTTCAGAAATTATACAGTTAATGGATAATGATAAATGGTATCACTTAAGGCCTTCGGAGAATCCAGTTGATCCCACTTCTCGTGGAATTATTGCACTAGAGTTACAAACAAATGAATTATGGTGGAATGGACCGAGCTGGCTAAGAAAAGAAAACATTTTGTACGAAAAGAAAGACATTCCATCGACAGAATTAGAAATCAAGAAAAATGACGTTAAGGCACTACATGTTTCAGGTGAAGTTTCTATATGGGAAAGATTTTCTAACTTAAATAAACTAAAAAGAGTATTAGCATACTGCCGGAGAATGACGTTTAAGAAATCGGAGAAGAAATCTACTTATTTAACTACTGAAGAATTGAAAATCGTAATGGACAGATTTATATTACACTACCAGGATATGTGCTTTAGTGAAGAAATTCAAGACTTGAAACAACACAATAAGGTGAAAAGGAGAAGTAAACTGATTACTTTAGATCCATTTGTTGACAGAGATGGCATATTGAGAGTAGGAGGCAGGTTGAATGAGGCCAGTTTGTCAAATGATTTTAAACATCCGGTTATTATACCTAACAAGACTCACCTCATGAAGTTGATAATAAAGGATGCACATCTTAAAACAATGCATGGAGGTCCGCAGTTAATGATGTCATACATTAGAACAAAGTTTTGGATGTTTGGGCTAAAATCTGCAGTACGACAATGCGCAAGAGAATGTACAGTTTGTATTAGACATAAAGGTACAACTTATCAGCAACTAATGGGTCAGCTGCCTGCTATGCGTGTTACACCACAAAGACCTTTCCTAAACACTGGCGTTGATTATGCTGGTCCTGTGCTGATCAAGACATCAAAAGGGAGAGGAAACAAATCTACAAAGGGTTACATATGTATCTTTGTGTGCATGTGCACGAAAGCAATACATTTGGAAGTCGTTTCAGATCTTACATCGCAAGGATTTATAGCGGCGTTTCGTCGATTTGTTGCCCGAAGAGGTTACTGTAAGAATATATGGAGTGATAATGGTACAAATTTCATCGGAGCAGCAAAAGAATTAAAGAAAATGTTTATAAAGACTCGCGCAAGTGTCATCAAAGATATAGCAGAAATATTAGCTACAGAAGGTACAGATTGGCATTTTATACCGCCAAAATCACCTAATTTTGGAGGACTTTGGGAAGCGGGGGTGAAGTCGGCCAAAAGACATTTAACAAGGGTAATTGGATCAGCTACATTAACTTATGAAGAGATGTCAACACTGTTAACACAAATCGAAGCTTGCTTGAACAGTAGACCATTATTTCAACTGGAGGGTGGAGAGCAGAATTTTCTAACTCCAGGTCATTTCTTAATTGGAGAAACTCTAACAAGCGTACCAGATCACACCGATACCAATAACTGCAACATAAATCTTCTTACGAGGTGGCAACTTTTACAAAGGATGACATCCCAATTTTGGAAACGTTGGCAGTTAGAGTACTTGCATACAATGCAACAAAGATATAAGTGGTATACCAGAATTCCACCACCGACTATTGGAGACGTTGTCATTATAAAAGAAGAGGATATCCCGCCAACGAAATGGTTACTCGGTCGAATAATTCAGCTACATCCAGGACCTGATCAACTAGTACGAGTCGTGACAGTAAAGTGTAAAGGGGACACGATTCTAAAACGACCGTTATCAAAATTAATATTCTTGCCCAAAGATACTTATTTTTAGAATATCCCTCACGGTGGCCGGTCTTTAATGATTTTAAAGACAAAAGTCTTTGGTGGCCGGTATGTCTAAGGAGTTTTTATAGTTTTAGTTAGATGTCACATCGAAAAAGAAGTAAATTATTATTTTGTAAATATAAATGTCAAATATGTTTTTTCTTTGTCTTTCCTGTTCATATATAATACAATGCTTACACATTTTTCAAAAAAGTTAAGTTTTATTTAATCCCTTAAACATTGGCGAAAAACGATTTATTTTGAAATGAGTTTAAAATTAGTGTTTTTTTAATAGTATGGTGTGCCGTAACACTTGTATTTCTTTTTTTTATTAACTTCTTTTTTCTAAATAAGTCTACAAAAATCCCGTAATAAACCAATAATAAACATCAAAAATAAAACAGCATTTTTTTTCTAATATTTTAATCCATCTGTAGACTAGACAATCATTTTAACATAAGAGCACCATTATATTTACATAAATATGATTTATATCTTAACAAAGGAAGCCTCACTATAGTCTAAAATAATTTCGTACAAATGTAAACTTTTAGAAATAGAAAATAACTTAAAATAACTGCACTCAACATGTAATCTTTGAAAATAAATCGCACATTTTATATACTAGAGTTATTTTTAGAACAATGATCTGAATGTTAATTTAATTTCATTATGGAACTAAAAAAAGGCTATAGGTTAAAAATATAGGTTACAAAGAAATCTATGTATAATTTGTTCGCAATTGTGTGCAAAATCATGAAATTTTAACATATAAAATGTATTTAATTACAAATCTAAGCTGCAGAAACTAGGAAAGATGTAATTTTTTTCATATGATCATTACAAAACCAACATCATCTTTACAATATCTATAAAATTTGTCAAACTGTTAAGTATCATTAATGAGTGCGCATAAAACAAATAAAGATATATGACAATAATAATAATTTTTGGTCGTTTAGGAACGAAAAGATTTTCTCTACAATACCATAATAACTAAAAAATAATAATTTAATTATATCTTCGAGTTAATCAATTTAAATCTAGGCAACATTCAGGATGCACCGCCATGAAGATAATGAGATGCGTCTTGCAGCTTGTGATAATATGGATTTTGTAGGAAAGTCTGTGACAAACCTCCTTGAGGCCCGACGTATTGCGCAGGCACTAACATTTCACTGTAAAAAATACACGGGTTTAAAAAAAAATCGATTTGAAAAATGGCAACCTTTTCGTTGCGGGATAGGTTTTTTTTTACACGGGAGTCTTTGAAATAAAGTGTTTTAATTTGAACAGACACACTATGGAATACAACTATTGTAAAAATTCCCGACTTTAGTCAGGAGTTTAATAACATTTAAGTCTTAAATTAAAATCACGTATACCTCGCAGCCACAGCGTCACCATAAATAAAAAAATATAATGTTCATGTACATTTAATTTTAATCCTTAGTACTTTATAAATAAAGTTTTAAATCGCGTTTTCTATTCGTGTAACCCAAATTTTGTCGTCAACCAGACCTCACGTTTTGCAAAAAAAACATACTAGCGATACCCAAAACAATGACGTACAAAGAGTAAATTAAAAGCTGCCTGTATATTTATTTCGCAAATCGATAAGCGTCGATATGCTCAAAATATAGTCCAACCCGCATTCAAGTCAATTTTATGAAATTAAAAAAAATGGCACTAATATCACTTCTCATTCATTGTTTTCCTTTTAATCGACATTTAAACTATTATATATTTTACTGTAGATTTTAAGGATTGGTCTTTAAAATAAATGAGGAAGGGCAAAGTTAACGCTTTTGGCGGTCAAATAATTGTTTTTTTTTACTAAATGACATAAAACCGTGTTCCTCAAACCATTATTCCTATGCACAATGGCAACCCACTGACCATTTGTTCTAAGCACACATGTGCATTTGCTACACCATGTCTATGTCCGATTGATTAATGAGACGTAATGAGGATCCTTTAAACCATTTCAAACAATACATGCGAAAAGGAAGCATGGTGACCATATTAATTTCAAAAGCGCGGATTTTCCTTAACAATCTAGAGTCATGAATTTTTCTTACCTTAAGGAATTAACCTATTATTTATTCTTTGGGCCTATACCATTAGTTTAAAAACGATATAAGTTAAAGCGATATAACTCAATTTAATTTTTAGAAAAGTGATGGAATCTGACAAAAAATTATTAACTCCACAGATATAAAGTTTTATAACATAAAAAAAAGTATTTTAATCTTAATTTATATATATATATAGTCTAATACCAACTTTATCACATATTAATATTTATTAAAAATACCTATTTTTATTATTTTTATGTTGGTCACCCTAAGCGTTCAACGCACATGCTGGCCGGTGATTGATTTTTTATCGAAACTGTCACATTATGGCGGGAAGACAAACGCTCATGGACCATACAAGTTTTTTTTTATCTTCTTCGAAATGTTTGTAATTTTCTAGTAAAGTTTGATTACATAAAATTAGACATACTTTGACATTAATTAATTTAAATATGCACAAAATATTAAACTTCGTATTTTTTTTGAAAGGGCCTATTTTAACGAATATTTGTAACATAAGAAATCTGTTCTAAGGAATTGCTTAAGCTTTACATGACTCTGTGTGATAGTATTTTTTTTTTATTTTATCAATTGTTTAAGACTATAATATATCGAGAGTTATAATTCTGCCAGCTTTTAAGTTCTAACATAGTGCGCGATTGTCGAAAACCTTGAGACGGTAACAAACAAATCAAACCGTATCGGAAACAAAGGGCCGCTCATACGAAATAAAAACAATATTTAGTTTATGGTCTGATTTATGACATTGGCAAGGTACGGCTCCGATTACAGTGCGACATATTTATCTGACCCGGTGATAGAGGCATTGTTATCGCTGTTAGTTCTGGCAAAAAATGTGTTTAAAATCTGGAAAATAGCACATAAGACAAGATATATCATCTCCGACAAAAAAGTCCGACAGGGATATTGTGACACACTTTTGACGGGGAGCGTCTATGTGCTCTACTTTAGTTTTACTACAACAACTGGTTAAATAAGTTCCCTCATCACTTTTCTATACTAACTTAATTCGATACTATTAACGTGAAGAATGTTGGACTATAGAGAAATGGACTAAGCAAAGAGCTGCCATTGTACCTATACTTAAGCAGTTTCGGGCATTTTTGACGCGTTAAAAATTTAAACGTAAGAACACATATAGAGGGTCTATCATGAATATTTGCCATAAGATTTTTCGTAACGCCATCTACAAAATATTTCAACATTCGTAGGCGATTTGTCGTTGTTCTTTACGCTGTAGAAATGTAAAAAAAAATTGTCCATGAATTTACGAATACTTTATCACAACTGTTCGTGCTTTTCACTCAGGTCTGTCTCTTAAAAATCAAAGTAAAAGTCTTACGGTCTGTTCGGTTGCTGCGGAGTCCTGTCCCTCTGACGTCGATTCTTGAACCAGTTCGAGACCTGCGTGAGGGTCAGACCTGTCTTAGCAGCGAGAGCTTTCTTCTCATCAGGTGTGGGGTATCTAAAACAATATAAATCTCACACTAAGTTACATGATTTCGTCATTAAAAATAAATTATGTTTTCATCAGTGAGCTGTTCGTTTAATGTTTTATTTTGCACTCAAAGTCCTTTAAAGGAAACCCTTACTTAGACTAGACTTAGCATGAGAAATGTACTAATTAATTGTGTGTGGCAATAAAAGTCTAGTATATGTAACATGTTAATTTTGCATGCGGCATAACTTAACGTTAAAAGTTACGTCTATTTAAGTTTATAGACAGGCACCATCCGAATGTAATTACCTGTTTCTATAATAGCAGTCTTTCAACGCATTCCGACTTTTCTCTTTGAAGCAGTAAACAGTTTCCTCGCCGTCCCATATCGTCTTCGGCAGTGGATACTTTTTTCTTAATCTATATTTGTCAACTGCACCTTTACAATAAAACAAAATCTCATCTTTTACCAGTACTATTCCGGCTTAAAAATATAATTTTTATTTTATATGTCCCCTCTGTGATCTACATTAATCTTCAACAGAGAACCTCGATTCCTATTTTTCTCGTAAACTTTTCAGGTAAAGTTTTGTTAGATTTTTATTTTTCGGTAAACCCAATGCTCAAGCATTTTTCAAAGTGAGAATCCTCAATTTTGTCCCGTCAATGTACAACCCAAGAGATCACTGTTCGACTGATCACTTCGAATAATCGAAGTGGACCAAGTGAACCCTGGGGGTTCACTTGGTCCACTTCATCTTGGGGTAGGAAGACAGTAATCTACAAGCTACCTATTAACTTACCTAATGGCCGTCCGCGTACTTTCTGAGCTTCTTTATAATGTGCTTTGTACCACAGATCTTGTAGACCGGAGTGGTGTCTTGGTGAGAAAGTGTGCGACTCTAGGATCGCATAGAGCTCTTGAAACACACCTCTATGGTACGCTACTAAGGCACGTGCTCTAAAATACAATTACGTAAACTATAACATAAATATGTATTAAAACTTTGAAATACCTTAAGAAACCGGTTATAGCGACATCAAATGAACCACAAATACTACAACGGATTGGAACAAGTTGCCAGCGTCAGTTTTTCCGTCCAAGTATGACGTGTGGGCCTTCAAAAGAAGAATGAATAGCCATTTACAGAGATAGCACGTACCATCTTTAGACCACATCACTTAACATCAGGTGGGATCGTGGCCAAGCGTTATCCAATATAGAAAACGATAACAATATATTTTAAGATATCGGTTATTACGACTGAATAGTACTTCGTTATTGTTATTGTTTATCACCCGGGATTTACGATATTGGTTACATTAACCGATGTTGTATTTGGTGGTTTCTATTACTTTATTTGCTCTTTATCCAGCCTCTTTTAAGTCACAAATGACAATGGACAATAAATACAAAAAATATTAAATTACGTTAAAATTCTATAAAATACCTCAATACGGTGTCATTTCCCCGTAGTAGTTCATTTGGCGGCAAACTCCATAGAAATGCCGCCAATTTTTCTATATCACCTCTTTGTTGCAATGCCTCACAGACGCACTGCACTTGTTCAGAATTAAAACTAAAACAACCAACCATATTATTATCTTCATTTTCAGCGAAAAAAGATGGCGGAACTCGCTCTCTATCGTTTAAAACATTATTAACATTTTCGTAATTAACTGCCGGCGCAACTTCCACGTCTGATATATTTAAATTATTCTCATTTTGAACGCAGCTTTTTATATTCTGTATTTCGTTAAAATATCCCGAACGCGTCCTATCTTCGCCTTCGATTTGCGAAAAAAAGTTTTCTTGTGTCGATGGTAATTTGACATCAAATATCAAATGTTTCTTTCCAGTCAAGTAGTTTTCGAATAATTTATTATTTTCTTGAATAAAGTCTTTTTTCTCTTCGTTTTTTTGTTTGCATGAATATAAATGTTTTCCTCCAACTTCTGTTTGCGTGTAATAATTATTAATTTGATTATCGTAAGGAAATGGCGGGAGGGAGGTTTCGGATTCGCTTGTCAGATCACTGCAAGGACTCAAACGGTCCGAACAGGACTCCATGTTGGTGGATTTCATTACAATACACTATTTGTACCTGTAACAAAGATAAATTAAACTTAAGCCAATATGAACACCACTTGTACAATATATGCAAATTCTTTTATAAGAACAAGCGTTAATTTAAAAAATTATATACCCAACTATCTTTTCCTTGTGACTTAAAAGTAGAATATTAATCAAATGACAGATGAAATTAAACAATGAACGATAGATAGCTCACACGTAAAAAATCTTACCCTAGATTCCGTCACGTCGGTCAAAACGAAGATTAAAAAAATACTTTTAAATAAATAAAATAATGGGACCAAATGTCATTGACTCCGCATCAAATTAAAGAATCAATTAAATCGGATCATAAATTTCAGCGTAGTCAGTGTACACATAAAAAAACAAATCGAATAGAGAGCCTCTTTTTGTAATCGGTTAAAAAAGCAAAGGATGAGAAAGAAATGCTCAGTAGCGATACGGCACTTACAGAGGCATAACTTCAATATCATCATCAATAGCCTTTATCTGCCCACTGCTGGCTATAGGCCTTTCCCAATGCCTTCCACAGTACGCGGCCCTTCACTTTCCGCATCTAACGACTTAACAAACTTTTATAACTTGACATTAACTTCAATATATAAACCTTAAATAAATTAAATACTGATTCAAAAAATTGTTTACAAATTGTAAATAGACAACCGCTTGCCGCCAAATAAATTTCAAAGCAATCTCCAACATATTGTTATATTGAGTAACAATTTGTAACTGCAATAATCTAGTATATTGTCAACAATTGGTTTTTATTTTCTTCCATCGCACCGGATGCGAGCTATCCGTTGGTTGACGTTTAAAAAATTTCATGCTGTCGAGTAAAAATAATTCGATTTGTTTTCATAACATAACGCGACACTAACCGGAGGTTTGGCGCAAACAACCGTGAGCAATTAGGTCACGCTTTTTATTCTAAAGAGGGTGGATTCAATGAATGCAAGCTAAACCTTATTCCAATCATTATCACCCTGACGTTATCCTACTAACGTTGGGCCAACCATGCCTTCGTCTTCTAGATTAATCTGCTTTCCATTATCTCTGTCGTTACTCCCTTCTTGTCACCATTAAAGTTGTCTTTGTCATGTACAAGTCTTCCCTCCGTATAACACGCCCATACCATACTGAGAACGAAAATCCATTTTATTTTTTTTTGGTTGTCAGTCTGCAAGGCCGCCTGTGTACTGAGTAATCTCCGAAACGGCTAGACCGACTTCGACGAGACTTTCAATGGAATGTGGCGGATGCTGATTTGTGAGAGCGTGAGGCTTTTTTATTTTTAATTCCTCGATAACGAAGTCGCGGGCAACATCTAGTACGAGATAGACTATAATCAACACTTATAATTCCTCAATGACTGTGTGTGGCAACTAGGGAAAGGAATCTACATCAAGGGACTGTAACCATGAAATAATTTAAGTTTGTCCTCTCTTTTACAACATCTGATTAAGTTTCACAACTTTTCATGATCGTTAATATAAATTCACTTCAATAAATCTTGGAAATATAATTTCCAAGATTTAGTTTTTTAAGTATTTATTTTTAGAAAGTTTCAGGAATTTTTTAAGGCTTTACATCACGCTACGATTATACGAAACTAATGACCTACGGCGCGACAGATAATATCAAGGGTCTAAGTTAGTTTATTGATAAAAAAAAAATTACGAAATTACATAATGTATTCCGATGACCTTTCTTCGTTAGTTCCGTATGAAAAATGTGCATTTGAAAAATAAAAAATGTAATTAAGGAAGAGACAAGAAACATTTTAACTTTAAATTCCTTGAAATAAAGTACGTATATATATTGTTTTATGTTTCGCAAAAGTCAGCTAAAAAAATTACAATTAGAATAGAGTTGTGGAAATTTTGAAAAGATGGCTAAATACCAATAATTTCCAATTTAACATTCTAAATTCAAATACGATGTAATAAAAAACCTTAAAAGCTTAATGCTTTTAATTAATTTAAAAAAACAATTGACTATCTTACCTTAAACCAAAATTTGTCTTGACCGTATTAATTTTACACAATAGCACTTTTTTTTAATTTAACAATCACACTAGGTGTTTAATTTGACACTCGGAAATATCTTAGACACCCTCACCCACCGACGTTTCGGGGTCAAATGACAAAGGTGGGTGTCATTTCAAAGCGACAGACAGAGATAGTGAAGTGCGAAAGGGAGAGGCAAGGGGCGGCAGCGCTTATGTTATTAGGGCGGAGCTTTGGTACGTCGTTTTTCAAGTTTTTTGAGTTTTTTTATTTTTTTTAGACAATGGAATTTCCACCTTTATGCCAGGTGCGTTATTAAAGACTAGCTCTTGGCTGTGATTTTCTTTTTTTTTCGATTAATGAAGGTTTAGATTTTTCAGATAACATTTCAACCTACTAGTGTTTTAGAAAATCATACTTTTTACCCGACTGTGTTAGGGGTAAATTTTTTCGCGTTTGTATGTTACATTGTCACCGCCTTTAGCCTTAACTACCTACTGATCGTTGGTTTCTAAGATCAAAATCTCTGTAAAATAAAACATACTGTCACCCCTATCATTATTTTTGACAAAACAGAGATAATAATATGTTTTAAACTAAGATTTTGGTCTCAGAAACCCACGATAAAGCGATTTTGATATTTTATATTTTGAAGGTGGTATCGTTTGATTCTTCCCCGAGGTGAGAGGCACTGTCAGTTGGTTATTTTATTTTCTTTTACAAATAATCAACTTTATTGTACTTATTACTGACTTAACCAAGTTAAAGTTTGAATATTTTGGAAATTATTTAATATGTAAAAAGCGGCTGAAAAGGCTAAAGCTAACAAATACAGTGGTCTAGGCTCCGAATACGAATTTGTCCTATTCGGTGTCGAGACCCTTGGTCCGTGGGGTCCTAGCGCTAGAAGGCTTTTTAAGAAAACAGCAAAAAGGTTAGTCGACATCACAGGAGACCGAAGAGCTGGCAGCTACCTCGGACAAAGAATCAGTCTAGCCATTCAAAGGGGGAACGCTGCCAGTATCTTCGGAACCTTGCCTAAAGGGACACCTTTTAATGACATATTTTAGTTTTTATGTATTATATTTAAATTAAATCCATGTTTATTTTAAGCTAGTTCGCTTTTAACTATTTTTTAATATAGCATTAATGTATTTTTCTCTAACTACCATAACATTATTTATAAGTACATATTGAGTTATTAATGTTTTTATAAGAACATAAAAGTGTACATAAGTTACAAATCAAACTTTTGTCGGTCCAAATACCGCTTTGATATATGAAACTAACGAAAACAATTCTTCAAAATCTAGCAAAATTTGCTCTTTCGTAGCAAATATTGTGCAATACACATAATTTTTATTGTACGTTGTATTTTAAATATAACGCAAGTAATATTTATTTTGTTTACTTCGGGAACCGTTTTCCAGAATACCTATTTATAATAGTCGTAAATACAAGGCAATTTGTGCCCTTTGCCCAATTGTCAGGCGAGTAATATTTTCATGGGTTACACTAAACCTTCGTTCTAAAAGGCTTAATTAATTTTAAAAGAATGAGATATCACTTATTCCTGGAATGTCACAGAGTTATAAACCGACAAAGTTCTCTGACACCGGGTCAGGGTCAGTGGCATAAGTTAAACTAAATTTTAACAGCTCACTATACCTCCCTGTCTATATAAAAAAATTAACGAAAAATGTCCTTGTACCTTTACTACGTCTAGTCTTATTATGATTTTTTTCTCCTATGTCTTTGTGGGTTTTATTGTAAATTCTGATACAACTAACAGCGACAGTAGCGCCTCTCTTACTGGCCCAGATAAGTTTGTGCTACTATAGTAAAAAGTCACTATACGTCCCCATCGAGGTGCTCGGAGCCTATCCTAATTTAGGGGTGACTAGGCCATATTAAACCACGCTGGTGCAGTACGGGTTGACTTCACACATATCATTGAATTTCTTCTCAGATATGTGCTGATTTTATCACGATGTTTTCCTTCACCGTAAGAAAACTTTAACTAGCGGAAAAAGAGAGCAAACAAAGTAACGTTTCACGTGACATTAAGTGACTGTGTAATGCATATCATCTCAATTATAGTCTTCCAAATCAAAATTTCTAATTCATTGAAAAAGTAATCCGTCAGCACTATGTTAAAGAAATCGTTGAAGTTTGAACCAGCTCATTTAGTAACGTTATCTTTAATCTGAAAGAAGCTACCGATTGAATTTACTAAGACACTACATCTATAGAAAAACATGTTACTATCTCAGTTTAGTCAACGAGAACAAAAGTGATAACAATAGGGATTTGATGACTATTGAGCCTTAAAAACATATGCAATTGTTAACTGTATTAAGTTGTAAGAAGGTTAGATAATGAAACTGCAAACTCCGCGGACGTCATAGAGTCTGTCCATTCACACGGTTTCCACATTTCCTGTCGATGTAATTAAAAATAATTCACAAAGTCGTAAGCAATCTTTCGTAACATGATAAAAACATAACTGTCTCAAATTATTATCTATATAAAATTGAACTCTGATATTGTTTGTATTTTTTTTAGACAGACCTATATCTCCTGCCATGCCAGATCGACTTCCCCTAGTCATCCTTTCCTTGTTAGAAATGCAGGAAGAAAAAAGGAACTAACCGCGATAGAAGCGCAGAACAGATACTGCTGTTGTCGACTCTACCACTGTTAACTTACGTGTCTTGTAACTTACGTGCTCTGGTTAAGCGTGAAAGAGGTATTAGTGCAGCTAATGCTGACTTTACCATTATTGAAAAACGTAAACAAAGTAAACTTACCCTCCGGCATATCCTGATCAGACCAAAAGCAAAGTTACTTCTTACCTGAAGCTTTTTTTATAACATAAGGTGGCAAACGAATAAGCCACTTGGATTCGCTGAAATACCGAAGCGACTACTGCCCATAGACATTTACAAAATGTTGCTTGTACCTTTAATATACGGAGTAGGAAGCTCCTACGTCCAATCCAATTCTCCTTCTCTTCATTTCCTTATAAGAAAAGCGTGGGAAGGGAAAAGGGTCTAAAATTAGGCCTCCGACACGCACACTCATCAGACGAAACGCAGAATTGATTTCATTTCACGTCTGTCTTCTGTGTGGTCGTGGTATTTTACCGGTCGAGCCGGCCCATATATCTGTGCTAAATTCCAATAAAATGTGTTGAACTGTTTTGAAGTTATCGAGTAAAATGTAAAGCATATCCCACGGGAGTCACATACATTTCCAGAATCATAGGTAGCATATGTGTTCTTCCAGACTGTTCTATATACGATACTAGCTTTTACCCGCGACTCCGTCCGCGCGGAATAAAAAAAAATAGAAAACGGGGTAAAAATTATCCTATATCCTTTTCCTGGTTCTAAGCTACCTGCCCACCAATTTTCAGTCAAATCGATTCAGCCGTTCTTGAGTTATAAATGGTGTAACTAACACAACTTTCTTTTATATATATAGATAGATTTCAGTTAGGTCCGTTAAGCCATTCTGAAGATACCTTCTAACAAACATCCATCCTTCTATAAATCTAAACTTTCGGATGTATTATATTAGTATGTTTTAATTACAAATTGTTCACAATAATGCCGTTTGTTACGCGAATGTGTGGCCGTATATACGATTTATCGTTTCGCTGTAAACGTTAAGGTATTGTATTCCCACGGCGATACTTCCAAGTAAAATCCATTGGTTATACGACACCGGTGGACATCAACAGAATGGCGAAAGAATCAACTTTTTACATAGTCCCTAGTAAAAATAGTTAATTTTTCTTATTTTAAAGTTATACTAATGTATGCTTGTTACTGATATTGATGGAATGCGATTTCAAATGATTTTTTTTTAAATAACTAGCTGACGCATGAACTTTGTCTGAGTATAGTTTATGCTACGCCTTAATGCCGTTGTTAACATACTAATCATAAAACTATATACATACTAGATGTCATCCGCTACTCTGTCCCCGCGGCATTAAAAAAATGTGAAAAAATCTAGATCTGTGCCAAATTTCATCAATATACGTTGAGCCGTTACGGAGATCATACATCCATCCATCCATCTATTTAAACATTCGCATTCACAATATTAGTAAGAGTAAGAATTACCCTTAAAATTAACTTTATTAACTACCACATTTCGTTGTTCACTCTTAGATTTCCCGCGCGATTCTCTTTTCTCCATCTATCTTTTTCTTGAACTAAAAAGTCAAAGGTCTTAGTGGTTAGTATGCCACCTCTTTGGCAGAACGTAAACTTCTTGTCTACCAAAGAGAATAAATACATAATGCTTTACTCGTCAACATATAAGTGAACATTTTTCTTTTTTTTTTCTGGTGGTACTTACTTACCAGAGAAATACTAACGCCGGCAACTTGTTTCAATTCTCTATTTCTAAGCTTAATAATCAAAGATTCAAAATGTTTCGTTCCAATAACTTTTGTTAATAAATATTATTATTTTTGATACCGATCGTCAATTTTTTCTCCTAAGAAACCTAAACTATTAAAGTAGACATTTAACTGTAAGCATCTATCTTATCTTACTTCTTACTAATATTATAAATGCGAATGTTTGAATGGATGGATAGATGAATGGATGTTTGTTTGAAGGTATCTACAGAACGGCTCATAGTCTGGAAGAACACATACTATACTGTACTTTTTACATATTTTTTAATTCCACGCGGACCGAGTCACGGGCGACAGCTAATGTCATATGCTTTAAAACTAATATCTAGACCATTTTCAGTTCATTTTGTTTATAGTAAAACAATATCGTCCGCCGGTGTCTTTGTCGGATTCGAACCGCACACGGAGGTAAATTGGCGCCGTAATCTGAGCTATTGGTTTGTTATTAAAGATCAATCCCGACATAAGAAATTTATTGCTGACTGAACTGTTTTAGAATTATGCTATGTAGGTAGGTACTGTTCCTAAGTAACTATACGTAAGTTTTTGCCGCGCACTGCCGGGTTGTGGAATGGTCTGTCCTCGGCGGTATTTCCAAACCAGTACGACTTAGGGTCCTTCAAGAAGCGTATATCTTTCTTAAAGGCCGGCAACGCATCTGCAGTTCTAGTGTTGCGGATGTCCATGGGCGTCGATGATCACTTTGGTGTTGCCGCCGCTCGTTTGCCCCCTTCTCTTATAAAAAAAACTTAACTAATATAGATAAAACACTCACGTACATTTCGGTGTCGGCACGTGAGTGTTTTAACCGTTTTTTGAAGTCGGCTAATAATTATATTAGTTAATGATAATGTCTCACGAAAGTTTGAATAATTTAATAAAAGTAACTTGTAATTCTGCCCAAAGAAACTGGTATACCTCGGTATAATTTTGTATTTAGATACTTAAGGTTTTTCTTTTTTAAATTGTCAATTGTCTTATCTGTAAAATCGTGAATTTGCGAAAAAAATTACCATTTGAATAGGGCTGTGATTTATGTCATAAATACATCGCGATCAACCTCATGTCAATAGCATTGCAAATTTAGAAATGTTAACATGATGCCGCACTAAGAGTCGTACTTAAGTAGCCCTTAGTATAGACTTCAGTAAGTAAATCTTGAAGGGTATTACTTAGTTACGATTCAATTGGAATAAGACTGAGCGTGGCAGTTAATTAAAACATCTTGATTTACCTAACTAACCTACCTTGGATAAGAATATCCAAGAATTTTTTCAATAAACAAAACATTTCAATTTGTACCCATAATCCGAATATATTTCAACACCCCATAAACATTCCGTAAGCCTTAAATCACAAGGGTCCGAATTAACAAGGGATGTGAAATACGACCCGCGAACAACCCCCACTGTGATTCAACCAATAGGGGACAGTTATACTCACCCTACAGGAAGTTTGTCGGCCAATGGGGGATGACTATATCGTCAGGTGAGATCAATTTTACAAACTGGTTCTTTAAGATAAAAAAAACAGTCGAATTGACTAATCTTCTTCTTTTTGAAGTCGGCTAAAAAGTAGCTTATAGTGGGCGCAAGCTAAAATGATGTGTTTAATATTCTTCTTGCATTTAATTCGAATTTGAATCAAAATCGAATCTTCAACCTACAGATTGTAAAACCATATAACCACTGAGCCATCACATTTATTTTAAATCCGTGAGAAATATAAAAAGTTTGAGTGAAGACATGTCTATCTGATCATTCTTATAATCTTCACGTTTTTGCACCTCAGTATTAAGATGGGATACTTCGATAAAAGTTGTGTTTAGTAAATGGCTAAACAAAACAATTAGACGAAAATATCTTAATCTCGGATACGTTATCAAACTACTGTATATTTCATGATATAAGCTCGCAAATAATCATTCTCGATATGAAATTTCCTATAAGTTTATACTAGGTTTTACACGCGACTTCATCCGTGCGGAATTTAAAAAATTAATAAGTAGCCTACGCGCTATTCCAGACAGTAGACTATCTCAGTGCTAACAAAAAATTCATCAAAACATCTATTTAAATAAAAGAAAGTCGTGTTAGTTACGCTATTTATAACTCAAGAACGGCTGAATCGATTTGACTGAAAATTGGTGGGCAGGTAGCTTAGAACCAGGAAACGGACATAGGATAATTTTTACCCCATTTTCTATTTTTTATTCCGCGCGGACGGAGTCGCGGGTAAAAGCTAGTTTACAATATTAGTTAGATCATTTTTTATAATTTGTTTGAATAAGAGGCTTGTTTGTAACTATGACTATGTTGTCTGACATGTTTCTATAATGTAAACCCACAATAAGACATACACAAATCAGCTAATGTATTGTTAGTACTTACAAAATACTTGACCTGTAAAGTACCGAATATATCCCCGGTGCAGGGGTTGCGGGGGGTGTGGATACCACATTGTTGTCGCTTCGTTACCCGCCCGATGGGGGATGAAATGCGCAACGACCGATCTTTTATTGTCATCAATGTCAGATTTAGATGGAGATGATTCCAACGAAAAGTATGACAACTCGGAACTTTGAACTAATTTTTTTTTTAAGAAAACTTCTTGATAAGCATTTTAGGAAATTTAAAATTGATGCCAACGATAATTCATCTTAATACCTTTTTTTAATAGTTAGAATATTCATGTCTGAAAACAATTGATAAAAAAATAAAAATATAGTCTATACTTTAGCAAAACACAGCTGACTAACGATCAAAGAATAAATCGAACCGTTAAAATAATTTCAGATTTTTATTAATTAAAAACGGATTATTTCTCTTTATTAAACATTTTAAAAAGCTTTTTTTTTAGTTACAACGTTATTCCATTCATTCAAACCAAATGCAATCGAAAAATCTGTATTGCGCATGTTTGTACAAAAGGGCTGTTCATTTCGCACCCTTAGTGCATTGTAACTATTGTTACGATACTCGTAACTGCGGATTAACAGTGTCACGCCTTTGCCCTTGCTTTTGTACGAATTAAAAAAAAACATCGCAACCTAAAATTATCCTTAAGCTATTGAAAGTTTGATTTATAATGCAAAAGCAAAGTATTTGATTAAGTTAGTAATAATGTGTCCACAGTAACGCCGAATAACAGATATTTTTTTTAATTTAAAGAAACCAATTAAAAGAACTAGAATCTATATATATAAGAAAAGTCGTGTTAGTTACACTATTTATAACTCAAGAACGGCTGAATCGATTTGACTGAAAATTGGTGGGCAGGTAGCTTAGAACCAGGAAACGGACGTAGGACATATTTTTACCCCGTTTTCTATTTTTTATTCCGCGCGGACCGAGTCGCGGGTAAAAGCTAGTATATTATACCATGAAAATTACACGACATTATATGTGTAACGTACCATAAAGACTTAGAACTAGAGCGTTATCGTCCTGCATTTTTCCCTGAAAAGATTTGTGCAATGGAAGGTCCATAAATCTCGTATCAGCTGTCATATTATTTAGTCGTCACACAGTCCATCCTTTTTGCGTTCTTCTACCTTCGTAGCTATCCACATACAATCTCATTGGTTACTTATCGTTTGAGTTAAACCTGAATCCTGAAACCTGATCATTAAATTAATTGCCATATTTTTAGAGAACTAATTTTGTGCAGTATTAACAGTTGGTAGGAGGTGGATGATATATTAGGTCCTTACATATGAAATTGGCGTTTTGTATGGGAGGAACAAAAAGTCGAATATTTTTTAATATAATATATTTAATAAATCAAAGTATGAACCATTATTTTCTATGCACTTTTGCCATCTTATAGGTAGTTCATTGATCCCTTTACTAAAAAAACCGGTCGGACGGGAATCAATAAAATCTTTGAAGGCGATTTGGACTGCCCCATCGGAGTTGAATTTTTTCCCTTGCAAGAAGTTATCCAAATTTCGAAAAAAATGGTAATCTGTTGGAGCAAGGTCCGGGGAGTACGAAGGATGTCTTGGACTTTCCAATTGAAGCTCTTCTAATTTAGTAGCCGTCTGTTGCGCAGTGTGTGGTCTAGCGTTGTCGTGAAGCAGCAGTGGCGTGGAGCGATTGACCAGCCTAGGTTGTTTAACCGCTAGCTTTTCCATCATGGTTTGCAATTGCTGACAATAGACATCAGCCGTAATAGTCTGGCGAGATTTGAGAAAACTGTAATGAACAATACCGGCACTAGTCCACCAAACGCTTACAAGTACCTTTTTTGGGTTAATTTTCGCTTGGGGCAGGATTTGGCTGGCTGGCCAGGATCCAACCATTGCGCTGAGCGCTTCCGATTATCGTAAAGAACCCATTTTTCATCACAGGTAATGATTCGGTTTAAAATACCTTCATTATTGTGCCGGTTTAGTAATGTAACGCAACAGTCGACGCGCGTTTGCCGGTTTGCTTCAGTCAATTCGTGAGGTACCCACCTTTCAAACTTTTTAATCTTCCCAATTTGCTTCAAGTGAATTAAAACAGTTTTATCACTAACATCGCAGCCTGCAGCTAACTCGGACGTGGTTTGCGATGGATCCGCTTCCACAATAGCCTTCAACTCTTCATTATCAACTTGAGTCTCAGGCCGTCCACGGGGCTTGTTCTGCAGATCGAAATTTCCAGAACGAAAACGTTGGAACCAAAAACAAACTGTGTTTTCTTTTGCAACACGACCGCCATACACATCATTCACCCTTCGATTCGTTTCCGCAGCACTAGTGCCACGGCGGAACTCGTACTCGTAAATAATGCGATATTTTAAGTTTACCATTTTGTAAAATGAGTGACGCAAACAGAAAAAAACAGAAGAAAAAAAACAAATGAATGACGGTCATCGAACCACAAATACATGAGTCTATAGCTGTACAAATTTGAATTTGGAATTCCTTACCAAAGAGGAGAAATTCGTGATTAAAGTGGCCAGTACGAGAAACGCCAATTTCATATGTAAGGACCTAATATAACATACTAGGCTGAGTTATCCCTTCAATGTTATGTAGTTATTCAGAGACTGCTTAGACCATCTCTGTGTACGCTGAGCTGGCTCCTTTTGCCACATTTCTCGTTATTCTTTTTTTTTATCTTTTATCTGTGTGGTAATAAATGTGTTTCTTTCTAATAATTTCAATTGGCATATTATTCGTATCTTAGGTCAAGTTTATTTGTGGAATGCAAATATGAATTGTAATAAATTACCAACTTTCTATATCCTACATAAATAAACTTTGTCAATGTGAAAGCATCTTTATAATAGACATATTTATTTTTAAATTTAACTCTATTACAATGAAAATAAAATTGAATTTCAAATAGCATCAACACTATATCAATTGGGATATCTTTTTTTTCTATGTCGAGGGATTAACGATTATTTGCGACATCTATAGAAATTATTAACACAAAAACTACTTGACGTATACAAAGAATGATTCAGTGTAATGAGGCATCCCATATGTGGATTAAATTTTTATATATAAAACTAGCTGTCGCCCGCGACTCTGTCCGCGCGCAGTTAAAAAAAACTTAATAGGGGTATGAAAAATAGATGTTGACCGATTCTCAGACCTACTCAATATGCCCACAAAATTATATATTTTTCAATATTTTCTTGTGTATTCTAAATTATTTCAAATATATTCTATACAACATTATAGTTTTTTTAATTAAAATCGAAAAAAATTAAGTATTTGTTTTAAAACGTAGACAATAGATGGCGCTATTAATTAGAGTCTCAGTCATTAAATTAAATTGTTTTTTATTCGTTTATTTTGTTCGTGCCATATCTTTAATAAGTTTTAACATAGTTTTCGCTTTACGTTTTAATATACTGATTAACCGTCAAAAGCTACGATACAACGTAAAATAATATGTACATTGAAGAAGTAAGAACAATATGCAAAGTTATGATAAACAATAACAGATCTGGTTACAAATTCCCGTAGATAGCAAAATTACGTTACATGAAACTACCACCCGTAAGCTTTGAGTTACATCATAATATAATGAGAAAGGAATGTCTCGGACATTATTAAAGGAATAAAACTACACATTGCAATTTAGATAAGGCATTAATTTTCGCGCCAATAACCTATTAGTGAAGGGTGCGAACATGCGATCGTGGTTCGAATCCACAATGAATATTGTTGCGAATCACATCATAGACCACAAACTTATAACTTAATTGAAGTAGTTACAAGAAACTAGTATTTAAATTTATAAAATCTGTTAAATTAAAGTATTAAAAAAATCTCCGAATTTGACAAAACAAATCGTTGCCTACAATAGTATGGGTCAGTCGTTTTTCTATTAACTGGATAGATGACTATTTATAGAAGTTAGAAACAGTTTTTTTACAACCATAAAGTATTTTCATTTTGAAATATGTATACAATTAATAAAATAGTTTGTAAATTGTCTGTACTCGTATGTCTGTTTAATTATTATCTGTTCTGGGTAACCGCCGAAACAACTCTACCAATTTAGAAAGAACTTTTCCTAGAAGGCAGCTGATGCATGCAGGAGTAATTTAGGCTATATTATTTTAATTCCGCACCGCCAGGTTCCATCCACACCATTTCGATGGGTGGCAATCTACAACCGTGCAGTTATCGCGAAGTTTTCTACATCGCACAGTCGCGTTGTGGAATGATCTGTCCTCGACGGTATTTCCAAACCGCTACGACTTAGGGTCCTTCAAGAAGCGAGCGTATCACCATCTCGAAGGCCGGCAACGCATCTGCGGTTCCTCTGGTATTGCAGATGTCCAGGGTCGTCGATGAAAACCTTGGTGTCTCGCTGCTCGTTTGCCCCCTTATCTTATTTAAAAAGAACCAAGTCGCGGGCAACAGCTTGTTTTAAATATAGTCCTGCTGGCACTATTCCAACTATTAAGCATCTAAGATAAAAGAAAATCTAAATAATAATGGATTCTACTCAGTAATTCGAATATGTTTTTGACAGTTGAATTTCACGTTCCGTCGGTAACAAGCGAAGCGATAACTAAAGCTCAAATATTAACTTATTTATAAACAACGGAAGTAGAGGCATCTTATTACCTCTTTGGATCTGTGATAATATGTTTAATGGGGTGAGTTTTCACTGTCAAAATACCTGATTTAAAACATAACGGGAATGAGGGAAGTAGTATATTGTCTTTATAGACGTTCAGGCAGTGAAAATTAAAGTAAATACTTGTTTTCAACTTTGATTTCCATTAAAAGACTAAAAGGTAATTTTATAAAGAATAAAATCAAGAAATTTTAGCAAAGACGAAGGAATTTTGTGAAAAATGTATTTGTATCTATGGCTTTTGAAATAAAAATTCAAGTTATGTCATAGTTTGACAAATTGGCGCGAAGAATTTACCCTAAGGAATCGTGTGTTTGTAAAAACATTCCTGTCCTCTTTTTGTGGTAAGAATATTTGAAAAATTTCATTTAAAAATACGTCTGCGATTTTTCGATGTTTTCATTGACATTGGACACCTCGTTACTATTTATCACTGCTTCTTTTTTTAAATCAATAATTATGTGACAAATTAAAGAAAATAGTGGATACGATTAAGATTTTAATTTTAATTACTACGTGGAAATTAAGTTAACGAAAAATATAATTTTTGGATTTATTATCATATATTCTCTTAATAAATGTTATTAATTCCGTGTAAATTTTATTTAAACTCATTTCTTATTGTTCTAATTTCATTTATATCTAATATATAAAATTCTCGTGTCACAATTTTCGTCACCGTACTCCTCCGAAACGGCTTGACCGATTCTCATGAAATTTTGTGAGCATATTCAGTAGGTCTGAGAATCGGCCAACATCTATTTTTCATTTTTTTTTAACTGCGCGCGGACGGAGTCGCGGGCGACAGCTAGTATTTCTATGTTATTTAAGCTTTCTCATCTTTAATTTGAGATTAAGATGTTGTGAAAATAACTCAAATAGAACAACTTTAAAAAAGTCAAAATAACATAGTAAATTACACGAAAACTACCGTTTTGAAACTTTTAAGTAAATTCACAAAGCCATAAGCTGATTTGGCGTATCCACTATATTTTACTTCCGAAAACATCCGAAGTGTCAGTTGTAAGTTTTTGTGCTAATAAATCTGTCAATAGATGTCGCTACCGGCGAAGCTGAACTTAACCCGGAGGGTTAATTAGTTGTTTTTATCTCCGCTCATAGACAAACTACTAAAAAACAATAACGTCTCAAAAAATATTACTAACGCTTTATTCAAAAAAAGCATATAAGGAGATATATTTATTACAAATATGAATAACCTATAGATACTTAATACGGAGCACAAAAATGAGTATACAAAAAGGCGCCAGAGGCCTTTTCATGTAAATTTCCTCAGAAGCATTTAGGTTCTTTGATACGAGGCAAGGTAAATCGTCGAAACTAATATTTTATGATTGCATCGCGAGAGTCGCATCGTAACACGGAATCGTAGACCTGGTTTCGAAGATACATTGCCTTGTTGGGCTTACACTTGATACAAAAAATTCAGTCGAATTGATAACCGCCTTCTTTTTGAAGTCGGCTAAAAATGACATTTCGACTCGAAGTTAAACGTCAAACTTGTATGAAACACTCCATCTAGAGATCTATGGTTATATTACTTTATCTGTAAGGGTTAAGTTTACAACGCAACCATTTCAAAAAGACAATTTACAAACTGAAGTTGCATTTTTAACAATTAGTCTAGTATTCAATTTTCTTAAAATTGAACTATGGACTAGTACGATTACAAGCAATTATAAATTACTATCGATTGGTAACATAACCTCTCAATAGACTTAATAAAATGTATTTTTTGTCTATTTATTTTTATATTACAGCTAATAGTTACCTTTAATTTAGACACTAAACAATTTTCTAGGATGTAACATTGTTAAAAATAAACCAAATTGCATCCAATTACGTCCAATTTTCCACATAATTTCATGATCAGGACCCTTCCTAACATATGTCGGGAACGCAAAATGACTGCAAAGGGCCCCATCCCTTGTAATATTAACCTTATAAAGAGGGCTTAGTTTGACTCGTGTATCAAATTGCTTGTAGTGAAAATTGCAAATAATTGATTTAATTGTTAATATACCCTTGTTCGAGGGTCGTAAGATCTGACGAATTAGTTTTATCTATGCCTTTTACACTTTTTATTCTTTTTTTTTCGTTGTTGTAAACAAATATGTATCTAGATTATACGACTGAAAATGGAAGTATTAATAAAGTAAGTATCTAACCTTACTTTTAGGTTGCAATTTTTTTTTTAATATTCATAGATTTATAATCTATGCCTCCGGGGGTATATTTTTAACGTTATTTTATGCAAACTTTATTATTAACACATTACAGCTGTGTGTAGACTCCCTTAGGGCAGATTTACTTTGAGAAGTGTACACTAAGTCTCTCTTAGTGACTAATTAGTCGTCTTTCTTACTGTCAAGCTATTTTCCATTATTTTATTTTGAAAATAACTTATAAATAACAATTGTCGTAAACACGAACCCCTTAGTCCCAGGAGGTCCAATTAAATTTATTATCAAGCTCTGTGGGGGATGACAAAGCAAGTAATCTGATGCAAATTAACTGACCGAGTGTTAGATGTCAAATAATTAGAAAAACACGATTGTGATGTCAGTTAAATTACGCGTCATGATTTGTCTGACGAAAGTTACTATTGTTAAAGAAAAATGTTTTCTGCTGGTGTATATTATATCTTTTTTTTGTAAAGTTGTCAACAGAAAACCAGCAGAGGGATAATTTAGTCTTGCTTGGCTGAACTGGCTTCTTTTTGCCACATTATTATATCAAGTTTATGCCTTGTATGTTTTATGTGTGGTCATAAATGTTTTTCTTTCATTTTTTTTCTTTATAAGTATGTCTAATTAAATATTAATATGTTTAGTTAACATAAGTAAAATAAATAAGAAAAATAAAGTTTCTTTTATATTACAAGGTGGCAAACGAGCAAGCGGCCACCAGAATTCACCGAAATAGTGAAGTGACCTTTATCCATAGAAATCTGTAATTGCAAATACGTTGCTTATTTTTACTCGAGAGGATGAATGAGGATATTTCCCCTTCCTTTGTCTCTCTTCCTCTGTCAAATCCACTTCCCTTCTCGTAATTGTCTTATAAAAAGGAGTGGGAAGGAAACGGACAAAAATTAGACCTCCGGCACGCACATTAATCAGAGGAAATGCGGGATTTCTTCCACTGTACATAAGTGTTCTGTGTGGTCGTGGTTTCACCGGTCGTACGGCCCATTCGTGAACACAACTAATAATGTTGCTTAAAAAAAACAAATTTATTTTTCACTTCCTTTATTCATAAAGACAATTTCAATAAATGAACTCACTAAATTACAATATTTATTTTGAGATATGTCACTTAGATATTAATCAGTGGTGCTTGTTATGTAGTCACAGTTCTCAATAACATTGGTGTTATTCCCCTCTTTTTCTAATTACAACACACAGAAAGTGACAGAACTAATTCAAACGTCAAAAAACCATAAACACAAGAAAGCTTTATAAAACTTCTGTTATGCTGTTAAATATTTTGCAAACAACTTTTAATTTATTTTTAATTATGGCAACATTTACTAATGTCATTTGTTTTTTTGGGGTTATATTTTATCTTACTTTTAAATGTAAACAGCATATGTAATTCCTTTTTTTTTAAATATATAACATAAAATTGTTAAAAGAAATTCCAAACCTTACAAACACTTACAACTTCACAATAAGTATATCCGTACGTCGCAATACTGGTTCATAACAACGTAACCATGAATTCACATTGCCTAAAAAATTCACATAAAAACATGTTGTTATCTTAATTTTCCGAGTCAATAAAGTAACAACATGTTTATTTGTGCATGTTTAAGCAATGCGTACTCACAGTAACACCACTTTATACTTAAACATTATGTATACAATAAGCTACAATACTCTATTGTTATAGATCAATATTATTGGAAGACAAATCGTATGGCATATAATAATTTTAGTACATTATTTTTAATAAATTAATTAATAAATGTATCGATACATACGTAAAACTATTAAGGAAAAATGTCTAAGGGAGTTCAATACAAAGTATTAGGAAAATAGAGTTTTATTCTACATGAAAACGTTTCAGAAATATTAGTAACCTTAAAAAAGAACTATTCAATACAGATTATATCTGAGATCGAAATTATAGCAACGATTGAGGTATTTACAGAAGATGGTAAACGATATCACGAAATCTCTGTATAAATATATCGAAAAACGAGTTCAAATTTGTAATATAAAAAAGCAGAAAATTGGGAGTACGTTGAAAATGTATACATTTCGCTGCAAGTCAAAGACGAAAATCTATTTTTTTTTTAAATAAAATTTGTTTAAACATCAATGGAAATAATTTTAAAATACTTGAAGTGCTACTTTTCAATTGAAATTAACACTGGCTTATTAGTAACTGTAATTATAAAAACATATTCTTGTCTATGGTAAGCGATTTTTGGCTGTCTGTCAAAGATCCAACTTTTTTTTTTAATTCAACTATGTCGTCCTTTAGAATTGTTTGTATTAATGCAAAACGAAAGCTACTTCTATATACAGCAAGAAGCGAGCTGAAGTAAGAAGGACTATAAGGCTAACTTAATCTAAATTCAACTCTTATCCAATACAAATAAGACTTAGTATAGAACAATAATCACAAAACGCATATAATATGAAATTTATGAAACGATATGTTTATTAATTGATAAGTATTAAGAGTAAAATTTAAACGAATTACAAGTCGTTAAGATTGAAAGCTTTACACAGCGTACCTTAACTAGCAAAACTTGGATACTAGTGTTGCCATAACAGTAAATAAGAATTGACAGTAAACAATGTTGTGACAGCTAAAATAAATCGATAAAGTACTAAAATATGTAAATTCTAAGTAGAACTAAAAAGTGGGAAAAAAAATTATTCTAAAATGATATTCTCAAGTTAAGTAAAGAAAAAAAATATTGTATTCTATAATTAAAAAAAAATATCTAAGGAAATTGGTAAAAATAGTCGAGAAGACTTTCAAGTCCATAAAATTAGACACTAGTAAATTCCAAGTTTCACGCACATCACAACATCAACATCAGCCATATGCGTCACAAAATGGCGCCCAATAGAAACGTACTTATTGCTTGTACACGTAATATTCCCATTTATATGTCCGCTATACCGCAAACTATTTAAAATAACTTTATCAACAATATAATTATACAATAGTGACTGTCATTAAATTATAATTTATTATCTTCTGATATGTATAAATATTTATTTATCAAGAAACTTTGTGTCATTTCGTTTTATTTTTTAACTGTCACATCTGTCACTTTTTGGCCATATTTAATAAACAAAACCGTTGAGCATGATTCTAGACACATTCTATCTTTTGTCCGCGACCCCATTGGCGTAGAATTAAAGAAAAAAAAACTGAATTAGTAGTCTATGTGTTCTTCTAGACTCTGTTCTAAATCTATGTCTAATGTCATCAAGATCCGTTTAGCCATTCTGGAGATACCTTCAAACAAACATCCAACCATCCATCCATCCCCTTCCGATCTTCACATCGACTGCTCTGACCTGAACTTAATTCCTTAAGATTTCATTTTTCCTTCCTTGTAGATTAAAATATGAATAAAATTATTATTTATCTTATATTCAAAATGACACAAATCTTATTGATTATAATAATACATATCAATATGAGTACACTTAAACAACTACGCAATAAATTATCTGGAACTCAATGACAGCTGTCACATTTCTCCCACACCAAGTGACACTTTACACGTAATTCCTAACCTAAAATAAATGAAACTGGTAATACTTGGTACTACTTGGATTAAATACATTCTTTACAATACTACTCAACCATAAACAACATTTGCAACAGTATTTTTTTTTTCAGCCAGTACATCTCACACGACTTACATCTAATGAAAATGATTTTCAATTAATAAATACATAATTGTATATTTATCAAATGAATTAATTAAAAAAAAATCTACTCCAGAAAAATATACGTAATTTTAAATATTCGTAAGTTTAATTGAAAGTATTAAATAATATCAATTTAATGCGATTTCATTTTCCCGCCAAATGCCGTGAATAGACAAAGGTCATAGTTTTTATACACAAAAAAGGTTAAGGTATGTTTTAACGTCATATGATATAAAAGCAAATGAAATCAAGAATTTAAAAAATATTTATAGAAAGATTACACTTATAATAATGTACATATTCAATATAATATCAAAACTTATAATCTATAATATAGAGTATTAAAACAAAGATTAAACTAAGTTAAAAATATCAAAAATTGAAAAATAATATATTACTTAAAGGTACAGATCATTTCAATCTTACATCTAAATTCCTACATATTTAATTTTAGTCCGCAACAATCTATCAGTTAAGAGTAAATTATGAATTTAAAATATAAAAGACTTCAGCATTAAAAATATATATATAATCACATATTTACTTGTCAACCTTCAAAAAAATTAATTAAGAGTCTATACTAAAGTAAAATTAAAGTAAATGATTAAATTTGACACAGAACAAAATGGATAATGCAACAGTGAAAACTTAATTTATAAACCCTCGAACTACACAAAAACTCTTTTATAAAATAGACATTAAAACTTACATTTCAGCGCCATATTAAAAAATCATAACCTCAATTTTCACAAAACGCATTAAATCAAAACAAATTACATAATCAGTGAAAAATTCAAACAATTTTAAATAAAAAGTACGAGATTCCAAATTCAAACATTTTTCGAGATCAACCTTTAAAATCAACTGTCAAAATTAAAAAAAAAAAAAAACAAAACGTCATCCTTACTCCATAGTGTCGTATTGAACCTTTTTAACTTTTAAATAGCGCCAAATAGCGTAACCGACGAGTGTACCAGCTGTGGCGATGGCCAAAGCGGACCCCACCGCTACTGGCACAGCTTCAGACCTGGTGCGGGCGGAATCCGAACAATGCCAAGCTGGTCCAAACTCACCGTCGCGTTTGAACATGAACGCTTGTAAACGCATTTGACGTAAGTAGAGTTTAGCACGATGAGCTATGTTGGAGCTGTCAAATAATGCCAAAATTATTTTTTTTAGTTTACTATATACCGCGATCAGTAATTGGTAACTTTATTTTCTTTTAAAGACCTCCCTTAGTGATCATTAAACTAGTCTAATCGCGATATTTAATAACATTTAAAGTAGAGTTTGCATGAAAGCAATCTAGAAACCAGAGTGGTTGTTTCTTTCAACTTAGTTATAGTTAGTTATTTTGGCAACCTTTGTTTACTTTTTAGCCGACTTCAAAAAGAAGGAGGTTATCAATGCGACTGTATTTTTTTTTTTATGTGTGTTACCGCGAAACTCCGCCCCTGGTGGTCCGATTTTGATGAAAAATATTTTAATCGAAAGGAAGTGCTTGCAGGTGGGTCCCATTTTTTTGTTTTTTTTTTTTTATTTAAAGTACTTCACACTATGTAAGAGATTAGATCGGCTTGTAATATTTCAGGTACCACATCCGAAGTTCATGATTTCATCACTTGTACTTTTTTAGTGTCACTCTTGTTATTTTTTCGTAAAGTATTTAAAATGTAAGAACATATACAACATGATATCTGGACCGGTGATAGGGGCGCTGCTATCGCGGTTAGTTCTGTTACAAAATATATAGAACCTACTTAGCTGAGCTTAGCAGCTGTGAGCTGTCAAAATTTAGTTCAACTTTTGCCCACCGGGTCAGATATCTTTGTTTATCTATAAATAATAAAAATATTAAAATAATCCCTTACTTGGTATCACCTTCGGTAAGCTCTATAATAGTTTCCTCAGGGCAGTAATAAGACTTGCCGACTGGTGTAGGGAACAAGAGTGCGCGAGGGCCCGTAGTCAGCGTTACACGACGTCCTTGCTGAGCTGCGTGCTCTAATATACGAGAACTGGAGTTATACGTCAACTTCAGATTGTCAGCGTACCAACGCTCTCCGCCTGGGGTCTGAAAAATTATATTTGATTAGTTTATTTTATTCTCTCCTGCCGTTTGCTAATAAAAAAGCAAATAGTAAAATAAACTTACTTTGGCGAAAGACCATTCCAAGGCGAACTCTTTGAAAGACAACACCAGAGTCTCAGCGTCACCTTCCTTGCACACGCCAGCAACATTCGCATTATTAGGCACAAATGTGTTGGCATCCTGAAATTATGAAGATAGTCATTAACTCGACATTTTACAAGTAAATCATTTAATTTAATGAAATATTCCTTATATGAACTATCACTCACAGCACGTTCGTTGAGTTTGGTCAGATAAGAGATATCAAGGAGGGCGTCCACAGTCAGCAGAATGCAGGTCTCTCCCCCGCCACCCAGCAGACGGTACGTCGCCGTCAGCAGGCTGCGCTCCGTCGCCAACTCCTTGAAAAGATAGGCTAAAGAGTTTATAAACGTTAAAAACTAGATGGCCCTATTTTTAATCTTGAAATTAAATATGTCTATGGACCTGGAACTAAATTATAAAAACATCTAATAATTATTAAAAACCAATAAAATCCTATATACTATGTAATAGTGTTTCTAACGTGATTACTATAAAGGAAAAGTTTAAATGAATCAATAAAAACTTACATCAAACTAACATCTAAAACGAACTCAATTTATCGATTTCAAAATTATTATTAGATTCACGATTTTAATAATAGCTTTGTACCGTCTACGTTGAAATGTAACACGAATTGAGGGCTTTAATCAAAGCGATCGATAAACCTTTGTTGTCTACAAAGTTTAACGGGCTATAAACATGGCCTGGAAACTATCCTTTGTTGGGAAAATCGGTTCAAGGCATCATTATAAATCTATTTATCATTCGAATAACACATATATACACAAATATAGTTAACACATCCAATGCTACCGTCTCACCTGATTCACTTTATCAGGAAAAAAATCTGCATCGAACGTGTTATAAATTCTCTTAAACGACATACAACGAACACATAAACGCCTTATAAACAATATTATTTATTACAGAAATGTTCCGTTATTTTTACTACAGCTTATTTGAAATTATCTAATATTTTATGTTCACTGCAACAAAGAGCAGAGCTTGGACTAAGATATGATTCAAGGCCCTAATCGAATGTCGGGTTAATCAGATGTAACCTTAACCAAGTTACAAGCCCTTCGATTGTATTACTGATTTGTTACTTACCGTAGAAGCACCTGGTGTTAAAGTAGTCTTGGTGTACTTTGTCACCCTCGGCCGCCTTGTCGAAGCCTGACTGTCCAACTGTAGACACTGGGCTGTACATATCACGAGCACTGCAACATACAACATAGATCTTAAAGTATATTATCATATGTACATATATGTTAAATTATATTTATTTCACGACTTGACGATGTGAAGGATTTTTCCTACTAGCTATATTGAATTGGCCTGGATTATCAATGATTAGATTAGGTATGTACGGTGTTTGAGTCTATCGATATCGATGTTCAGTGTAATTAATGGAAAATATTTATGGATATTATGTTTAATTACATTTATAATAAAACAATAACCTTAACAGTAAATTCTAAGGAATTTATTAATACATATTTATTTTGACAAATAAAACAAGGTCCTAAAACAAATATTAAACGAGACTATATTCGCATAAAGTACAAAACGCGTAATTGGATACTATTCTTAGCATGTATGAATAGAAGCTTTCTTGTTTTTATTTCTTGTCTTTTATCTTAAATTCCATCTCAATTGCGAAATATATAATATATGTTTTTAAATGCAAAGATATTTTTTTAAATTAAATTAGAATATCGATATCCAGAATATTTGATGTGCCACATCACTAGCTTTATTAGCAACGCAACATCTTTAACAATGGTTGGAACTGACCTATTACTCTTACGTATCTTTATCTGATTGTATGCAAAAACTAAATTACTATCCCTTAAAATACACATAGAAAACCTTTACAGATTAATGCAAAATAAAATGAAAATCTTGTATACAATTTTGTTTCAATCCCAAAGTAAACTAAACTCCTAAAAGTCAAATAACTTGCATGTTGAAAACATCACACACTAATATTTTATTTCTAAAAGTAAAAATTCAATTTAAAAAAAGGAGACTTTCAATCCATCAATTAACAGATGGAGGTTATTTTATCCGCATCTATGTAAGCTAAAAAATATCCATAGATTTTTCAAACCTTGATATTATGTTTTTGATAAATTGAAAAAAAAAATATTTTATTTGAATTTTTAGTAATTATTTATTAATAAAAAAAATGACGGTTGTACACTTAATAAATTAAAGTACAAGAAAGGGCCATAAAATAAAGTGTATTAGTTTAAAACACAAAGCAGAAATTAGCCCCGAGTTTCAAGTTAATTTCAAAGTTGTCTGAATAACTTAAGAAGTTGTGTAACTTATTGCTACCAAGAGAAATAAAGTACTAGAAAAACACATTCGCCTTTAAGTTAAAGTTACTAAAGTGTTAAGTTAAAACTTTCAATAGCAGTTGACACTTTGACATGTCTGCTTAATTAAAAACAATCACAGTAGATAACAGTAACTACATATAGTGCTATTATTTATCTCAACGGTGTGCTCTCATGTCCGCAATGTGCGAGGATTTTCGCAAACAAAATAGGCTACATAAGCCACATGCGAGCACACCAACGTCAAAACCGGAGCTGAAGACAGTCGCCGGGATTACATCATCATCATTATCTCCACCGAAGGGGTTGACCTTATCCTAATTATGGGTGATTTTATTTAAAGTCACCCCTAACTAAGGGTAGGCTCCGTGCTCCTCAAAGGGAACGTATAGTGAGCTGATGATGACGAACAGCGCTGTCCCAGTGCTAGATTTTAATACATCTTCGCATTTCTTCTCAGACACGTACAAATTGCATCACGATGTTATCAGAACATCCAAAAAAAGGCATATGAAACTTGAAAATCGATAGATAAATTGGTACATAACGAGCATCGAATCCGGGACCTGTTTGCAAGTCTGGTGCCTAACCACTGCACCACCGCTTTCTAGACGATCTCGTGAGTTGGTAATGAATCCTGAGCTTAATTTATAAATTAGCAAGAATTTAATCATTAAATTAATTAAAAACTCAACTTCATTTTAGAATGTACTAGGGTAGCATAAAATTCGAAGACATGAAAATTAAGCTAGATATTTTCGATAACAACGATTTTAGGTATTCCATTCCACCCACGGCCGCCTACATATTTGCACTTTCGTATCCACTCAGCATAAATTAATGACAATCATATCATGCTAATTATACTTTAACGACCACGCAAATATTACAATGTCATTGAAAAAAAATAACAAGAAAAATAACAGTAATTTTACGGTCGTTGAACTTGTTTCGTAGAAATACGAAGGCTCCTATGTAAATAATCGTAACTGTGCTATGTACAATTTTGTCATTTGCACTCGTATAATTTTTTTTAATAAATAGTATATAAAAAAAATATAAGAATTTCTTTCGGTTGTCTGTTGTTACTTCTTTTACTATGCAAGCTAATTTTGTTTTTCTTTTACTGAGAGATCAAATTAACTCAATGCTTCTGTGTTCTAACCTAAAACAATGTTTTATTACCCACTAACAGGCCCCGAGGAGCGCGTGAGTAATATAATTTATCTAGAAGTTCGACATTGCTTAGAGAAAGTAAAACATTTCCAACCCAAACCGCATAGCAATATGAGGAAAGGATAACCACGAGTTTTATTTTATGTGGATAAATCCTATAACAAGAACATACATGAAAAAATACAAATTCCTATTAAATTGCAGTTTATTTTTTACTTTTTGCAATTTACTTCAATCGATATCGAAATAAAAAAAAATAATCTTACTAACATCATAAATGCAAATGTTTAGATGGATGGATGTATGTTTAAAGGTATCTCCAGAACGGCACAACGGATATTAATAGAATTTGGCACAGATGTAGAACATAGTCAGGAAAAACACGTAGGCTGCTCATTAAGTTTTTTTTTATTCCATGCGGACGGAGTTGCAGGCGACAGCTAGTATGTTATAAAAAAGAGCATAGGAATTTTTCACCGTAAGTTGCCACATTATTATCCCTTTTTTAATAAAGAGAATAAATGGACACGAAAAAGGGAGTGATAACCAAAATAACAATATTAGATCAATCTGGAGGACGCAAACCTGATGAGCTGATGTCATGTGGAGTGGAACAAGGACAGAAGATGATGAAGAGATATGACTATATGTTTATGCAAATTTACCACAGAACTGGAAAGCCATGGGAACATAGACTTCTTTATCCTATTGGTTAATATATTTACGCTTCGCAGACTCTTAAAAGCAGTAAAAATCTTCGAGTATTGAGAAGAATACATCTAAATATGTTGTCGGGAAATGTCCCAACAAAGATCAAAGAGAAGGTCACCCTATTTATATGCAATGATGAGATGCCCACGTCTATTTGCTCTCAAACAACTTCCTGTGACGTCACTCAAGGTCAAAGGTGCAATTTGAACTTTTAATACCGCTAAGTTCACATTGAGATAAATTTAGAATTTTCTTTGTGCTTACATAACGATTTCCAGACTTTCTGCCTACCCTAGATAAAGACGTATTATTATCAAAAATTCTGATTTGTTTCGTTTGTTTGTTCAACTTTTTTCATATTACTATAGATTTCAGTTTGAATTTATAATATACTGTTCGTAAGAAACGGGATTCTTACCACGATTAGGCGCATGCAACTGTGCCGAAATATCGGGAGCTCAAACAACCTAATCGTTAAATTTATAAGTTGTAATATTATAAAGAGGAAAGATTTGTTTGTTTGTTTGCATTTAATAGGTTTCGAAACTAATGAACCGATTTGAAAATTTATTCCAATTAAGGGGTAATTAAATTAAATTTAGAATTCCGAGCGGATGTAGTCCCGAACAACTGCCAGTTGTTTTAGAAAAAAAATCTTAAAAGATTTTAATAGTTAACAAAATACGAGCATTCATTGAGAAGATAAAAGCTATTTGTACCTAGTATAAAATAAAATAGGTCAAAGCAAATTGGTTGCCAGCTTTATCTAAATTCAAACACAGTTGTTATAGCAAAGTTATTTCCGTCCTGGGAATTCATATTTCTCTATCCGGAATATGAATGTGGCTCTAAAACCCCAAATTGGCTTACTGTTGTTTATGTATGAGAATGTGTGAAATATGTATGACACATTTGAACATTAGGAAATGTAAATTCATTTATTTTTGCCTAAATTATCTATATATATAAAAGAAAGTGGTGTTAGTTACACTATGTATAACTCAAGATCGGTCGTACTGATTTAGCTGAAAATTGATGGGGAGGTAGCTTAGAACTAGGAGACGGACATAGGAACTTTTTTATCTTGTGTGCATTTTTTTTATTCCGCGCGGACGAAGTCGCGGGTAAAAGCTAGTCTTGTATATAAAATTCTCGTGTCGCGGTGTTTGTGGTTAAACTCCTCCGAAACGGCTTTCCCGATTCTCATGAAATATTGTGTGCATATTGGGTAGGTCTGAGAATCGGACATTATTTTTCATACCCCCCCCCCATTTAGTTTTTTTTAACTGCGCGCGGACGGAGTCGCGGGCGACAGCTAGTATCTTTATAATATGATTGCAAACGTATAGATAGATGGATGTTTGTTAGATGGATTTTGATGAAATTTGGCACAGAGATAGACTGCCTAATTTAGCGTAGTAGCATAGGGTACTGTTTTTTTTTTAATTTCGCGATAACGAAATCGCGGGCAAAAGCTAGTATAATATTTCATCAGAAAAATTATATTACGACTATTAAATTATTGTACAATTTTGGTTGCCGAGTAAATGCTTACTGCCATTTAATAAAGTAAAGAGTCCCTTACCGTAATTATCTTGAACTAAATTTAGAGAGAGACTCCATTAGCGGCTATAGCGACTCTGTGACAGTTAAAGATCAGAATTTCTCATTTTATGACAACAAAACAAACTAAAAAAAATGATAAAAGCGTCATAGTTTTCTCTGTCACGTAAAATGGACGACATTATGCCAAAGTGCAGCAACAGTTTACTTTCATGATTTTATACCATTGTTACGATTAAGTCGTAAGAATTTCATTGAAATGGAACAACATTGAACATAACCACGCGATGATCATATTATCACCTCGCTTTCATGTCTACAGGTCACGTCCTCGTCTACTAATGGAGGTCGAAACAAATCTAAAACGGAAACAGTATTAAAAAGACAGATTACATAACTTCCGATTTTCTTTTCTTAACGTGGAACTATCTGTGTAATTTGTATTGAATGCCGCAATTAATTTATAATGTACAAAACTAAAACTTACTTCTTTTAATGTAATGTTTTAAAATAACTGAATTTATTGATTTGGTAATTTAATTCTGCTATCAATATGATGTTATAATAGAATTTATTCCAGTACTGTTATTTAGACAGTTCCACACCTTCGGCTGTATAATGAAAACAATATTCTCACAAACAAAAAAAAAACAAAACTATAAAGTTGTCTATGGAATTAAGTTTTTTTTTCAATACACGCGCCAATGAAAGTAATCACAATTCCCGCCCCGAGGCAATTCCATGGTGGCCGCCATATTGTAAATGAATGGTGCAAAACGCAAACGTTTTAAAAAAAAAATTGTAACTTAGTGTTGTAACTTCTCGTATTGGTTTTTAAAAGAAAGAAAAACATTAATAAGCTAATTTGAATAGTTTTAGATAATTAAAATGAGGATAAGATTTTTTATTTATTGATACATTTTTTAGCATCCATGAGTACAAATTTACCGACAATCATATTTTTTTTGAGAGCGTTTTTACATTATTTCTGTTATAATAATATAACGTTAACAATTTGTGTTCAAATAAATAATCTTATTTCTATTATTAATTGCGCAAGTTTTTAATTAACATTTGACATTTAAGTAAAGTTCGGAAATTAATTCAACAATACAACAGCTAAAAATAAAAACACTATTTTTATGCCACAATTTCTTTTGTTATTCTAAGATTAAGTTTGCATAATCCGGCAGTTTCTAAACTTGAATTCCTACACTTGAGATTTGAAGTTTCGGAAGTAACAAATTCTGAAAACGTACTCGAGTTTTCATGTTTGAATGCGAGGCCAAGCTGAATGGACGCTAAAGTTCTTCTTTATACGATAACGTTAAAACTCTTTATCCATCGCTATACGAAGCTATTTGTATATTACGTTTATGCTTTAAAGTTTATAATAAAGACGAAAGAGGTTTTGTCATCGAAATGTGTACGAGTACATTTACGTCGAAAACGTCCTAAACTTTTATTCAAAAAAATAGTGACATACCAAAAAAAAGACGATTGATGGAGTACTCCCTACTAGAACTACTAATAACCGATAAATACCCGTAGCTTTGTAAATGTTGGATATAACCTCCGTACTGCTAATAAGGAGAAAAACTAAAAGCTTGAATAGGTGGCGCCAATGGCCACCTTTCTGTCATCACTGATCTCTACACATATATCCCTAGATTGTTGTTTGGAAATGACACAGTCAATTTAGAACATCTATAGTAAACAAATAGCTATTCTTCTCCCCTTAAGAAAGCTCTACAATCTGTCTAATCTTGTGCTCTATAACATAACAAAGCAAATGGAAAATTTATTCTTTCAACTACGATCAGCTGCACTGAAATAAACAGTAGCTGTGCTAAGTGTCCGCTTCACCTCGGCCTGATTGCTACGCCGTAGCACTTTCTACAATATCTAAATTAAAAACAAAAACGGACTGATTTTTTACCTACTGACTGGCTGAAAAAAAACTGATATTAATTTAGGAGAAAAAGGCACTGGCTGAAAATATTCTTACAGTAGTACCATCATTGTAATAAATAGTAACGTTAAAAGTTGGGCAAACAATAGCAATACGTTTTTATATTACGTATTTTGTGCAACTTTTACAAAAGGAAATTTTAATCTGACTCCCTGTATCTTTATTAATGTCGTCGTGAAATAATAAATGCGTTTTTATACGACTTTGGACAGTAAAGTATTCACGACTTAACAATGACAAGAATTTTAATTTAAAATTTACTCCATATTTAAGAAATATAAATTACCACACTTAGAATTAATGGTTACATAACCAGCACTTAGAGTAGCTTTCTCTCAATAAGTCTACACTCGGGGGCTTAATAACCACTTAAGACTGAGTATTGCACTTAATGCAGTGGTTATTTGCTAAGTTCGAAGTTCAATAGTTCGGCTAATTTGGCAAATGCCATCAAACCTGCAGGATAAGCGAGCGTCCAAGGTACTAATGTTTTTTTTCGCAATAGTAAGGAGGTTAACTGTCGGATGTGGACAATGACTCTCACTTATTTCTCGCTTATGCAGGTGAAATTTTATTTTATTATCAACTAGCTTTTACCCACGACTCCGTCCGCGCGGTATAAAAAATAGAAAAGGGGGTAAAAAATATCCTGTCTGTTTCCTGGTTCTAAGCTACCTGCCCACCAATTTTCAGTCAAATCGATTCAGCCGTTCTTGAGTTATAAATAGTGTAACTAACACGACTTTCTTTTATATATATAGATAAGATAAGATTTGCACAAGAAACTTGTGGTTGAATATAACATGATAACATATTAAGTATCCTCCATCAATTTATATGTAAAAAAATATACTGAGAGTTATAGCATAATATTTAAAGGAATTTTGTTTCATTCATGTGTTTCGTCAGTGGAAACCCATAGTAAAGTATACTACAAAAAAAATTACCACGTATTTTTTTTTATTAGGTTACACGCGACTATTGTAAGTTCTTAAAAACGAATCATTGACACTATACTGTGTTGATCTTAAAGAATACTGTGAAAAATCAACGCATTTGCGATTCCTCTGGTATTGCAGATGTCCATGGGCGTCGATGAACACCTTGGTGTTCCCGCTGCTCGTTTGCACCCTTTTCTTATAAAAAAAAAAGATATTGAATGTATATGGATTGAGTTGAATTAAGTACATTGTTCTCGCTTTTATCGAACTAAGACACCTCTTATAGATAACATCTGAATTCCGTTTAAAGATTCGCTCAGAGATACGCAGCGTTGTGGACTTTATTACTTACTATAAGAAGCCTAATACAACGATGTTAATATAATTTATACATTTATAGCATTACATATAAAATGCAAAAATTTCAAAATAAAATATTCCTAAAGATTTCAAAATTAAAAAAAAAAACATGACAGAGTTTACTGTTAATATCTATGGTTCCTACAAATAAGAGCCAATGTGCAAATTGACAACTTTACAGGAGGTTCTAAATGCTTCAATCATATAGGAAAATAGACCGCATAGGCCCTTTTACTTCAACAAAAAAATAACAATTACACCTGTAAATGTGTATTTTAGTTAGTGCATGTTAACTAAACTAAGAGGTAGCTTTAAACACAAAAAAGTAAAAATCATCAATTTGTTACTTTATCCCTTATACATATATATCCATGGAAATGTTCAGCCAATACTCATATTTAGTAAAATAATTCGTATAAATATAATACAACGGTATAATAAAGAAAAATAAAAACTATTTATTATTCATAAAAAATAAGGTAGAGTTATTTTTTTAAGTTTCATTTTCACATACGCCAATTTGTTTTTTATTTCGTTCTCTATGTACGTTTCGTTTATGACTTGTAACAAATTACGACAATTGAAAATACACTAAGAAAAAGGGAAGAATTCGTAGTGGTCATTTTTAATTGTTAAAAATGTAATATTAAATAGTAATAAAATACTGAAAAAGGAAATGATAGTACTCACATAAACACAGCATTTTCGCCAACATTGTTAGAGTGGTGTCAAAAAACGCGAATATATTTTTCCTAGCTACAATACGAATAACCATTTTGATTGCCTTAGAAACCGTATCACAAGACGATTTCGCGTAACTTCGACTTTATATCATTTAAGTTTACAATTTTAATATAATACGTATTGTAATTAGAAAAAATACCAGAAGTTATAAACGAGTCCGCTCATCTGCAAGACTTTTGGTACAAACTGGTGTGTTGGAATGTTTTTTAGGAATTTATACCGAGCGAGTTGGCGGAATGGCGGACATTTTGTGACGTCATATAGACAAAAATCAATCCTTCGGGGCATGCGCGTCGTCTTCCCTTGGCCCATTTAATGGCGGGGATGCGTGACCGTGACGGATTCCGTTTATAACCAATACAAAATGGCTGACATTTTTTTATGAATGAACTTACGCCAGTCATTCAATCGTTATTTTTAGATGTAAAGTTACTGATATCGAAATATTTGTCTCATTAATTTGAAATTTTTTTAAACCTCTTTGTTACATACAACTATCGATTTCTGGCGAATAGAGGTTAGTAGAACGAATAAAGAGGCGAGATTAATATAAAAAAATATGAAATGTATCTCCCGGTTGCCTGTATCTTAGTTCATTTTAGTTTAGCTATTATTATGACTACTGAGTACGACTGCCAACAGATATGTGACTAACAAGGGATAGATTATCAAAACGTCGAGGTAGAAATTCGGTTCAGTGACAGAATTAAATGCAAGAGTAATAAAATAATCTCGGTACTCTCTTTCCAGATATTCATAAGACCAAAGTTAATCAGATTCAGCTATAAGTATTTTTCAACGATTTTATCATAACCATTTCTATAATAAAAGGTGGCAAACTAGCGTCCACCTAAATTCGCCGAAATAGGGAAACGACCGCGCCCCATAAACATTCACAGTTGCAGATACATTGCCTACCTATCGACGGAGGAGGGGGCTCACAGAAAGAAAGAACATTTCCCCTTCCTATCCGACCCTTCCTCCGTCAAATCTCCATCCATTACCCATCCTTAACTTATAAGAAAATGATAGAAAAGAGACACCACTCCCCGTTGCATAAATTTTATCCTCTTTCATCTGATGAGTGTGGCCTCATCAGATTAAACATAGAATTGCTTCCACTTGACACCTGCCTTCTGTGTAGTTGGTGTTTGCACCGGACGAGCCTGCAATTTAGAGCAACAGTTGGGCTCGTTGTCCTATATTTTAATCTAAAGCCAAAGCCACACTTGCAAATGATAAACTTAATATTAATAAACCTAAGATTTCGTGAAGTATTTTAACACTGGTAAAACATTATGGACGTAATAAAAATGTATATTTTTAACAATAATCAATCACAATACTCTTTAGCTTTTAATTTTATGAATTTGATCCTAATTTCTTTTTTACCTAGTGTTACAATGTAGGTATGTATTCTGTGCTTCTTGATATCCTGTTCTAAACCTGGAAAGATAAAAGATGAATCGACAACTATACTGATTTTAAATAACTTATTAAAAATCTGCTTAAGCATAAGAAAGATGGCACTGTGTTCCATTTTCAAGTAAAATAGAAATAGCCTATCTTAGATCTTGTTAGCTCTTACCCTTTTTTAATTAAGAGAATGAAAATACATAGTGTTAAAAATAATTATTATTTAGAAACAAAACATTTAGCAATTGATGTTTTACTTTGTTTTTAAACGGGAACAACTTGAATTTGACAACGACAGTGACAATTGGAAGTAAACAAGTATATACAACAAGAAAACATGTGTTAAATAAATGCTTTTTATATATTATTATTTGATTAATTAAAAAAGCTTTTAAATACAACAATGTCATCAAATCCTCTAAACGGTGAGTAAATGTCATATTTACAAGTTATGCCATAGTAACAAGTTTCACATTTTATAACCTCACTTTTTAGTTGTGAACTTTTTAAAACTGTTTTAAAAAGAAATTTAAACATTTCCAGAGACGTAGGTGCGATTTTTTTAATTTCTTTTTAATATAGTAGACGTATTAAATACAACGAAACGAATTTTTCAAACCATATTGTATTTCAATCGCGATAGGTTATTCAAGCCAATGGTTTTTACTCATAAGAATTTTTAAGATAAACATTGAGTTTTTGAGTGCTAAACATTTCCGAATTCGCTTAATTTGCTATTTGTTAAAACTTCTATTTAATATTAACTTAAAATAACCTTAAAAAAACAAATAAATATTTTGCCAATCTTATTATCGTAATTCCCATCGCATCAATTCCCATTTTACAGAACTCAAACGTAGATTAGACGATGACACTACTCCACTACCCAAGAGACTGCGTTTAGCAAAGAATGTGATACATTCAGATCATTTCCCTGCTGCACCGAAGGAAAGAATTGTAGCAGAATGGTTGGAGAGTATCACTGAAAGAAACGGACTGGCTAGTAAAGATATCAGACATGTTATAAGCTGGTTGCAATTCGCTGATGAACTGACAAATGATTTAAAATATAGATTAATTAAGGTAAATTATTTTAGACTATTTTTTTTGTGTGGGAAATTTGTCATAATTTGAAATATAAATCTTTTTTTTTTTAAATTTGGAGTTATTCTGGAAGAACTTTAAAAGTTTTATAGTACCGTGAGTCTGCTGATGTGCCACATTTTAGTACAAAACCATAAATTTCGTTACAGGTGGTGTCCCACTATTTACATAGCAATCCTTTAAACAATGAAGACATATATTTTATTATAAATTTCTTAGAAAATGACAAAATATCAGCAACTCTACAAAATCAAATTGATGATTATTTATTTATAATAATCACTTTACTGCAAAATTTACGTAATGAAGTTGGAAAAAATATATTAATTCAAAAGTTGTTTACGAATTTAAGTAAATATTACAAGGAATGCAAGAAAAAACTAAAGTTTATAATAAAATTTTTAGATGGAGAGAATTTAGAAACAATATTCGGCTATTTAGATTCAGATTATCGGAATGAAGTTTTAAATGTTTGTCAAAATATTTTGTTTCCGATTACAAAGAAGTCGTTCTTTGTACATTTTCTTCAACATATAATTAAAAATGATAATATTGATAATTTTATTGCGGATAAAAGTGAAAATGTACAATCAGTTATAAAAATATTAAGTACTTTTTTCATGTTCCCTAAAGGTAGAACTGGTAAAGATCAAAAATTCTTAATTGATTTCGTTGATACATTTGTCACATGTTATCGTAATGAAGGTCAAATATTATTTGCATTTTACATAATGGTGGTTAGTTCTTTAAATATCCGTCAGAATTATTTAAATCCTGAAATGATAATGCCTTCAATAATGTTCAAAGAAAATGATGATAAAATAAAACGAAATATATTTTTGAAAATGTTAATCACGTTGCTAGAAAACGAAGTTGATATATCAATAAAATTAACTGATACAATTGGTGAAAAAAATAAAGTCGAAATAAAAAAGAATTTCATGTCATTTTTACAAGCGACTATGCTCGGTTGTTTGAAATTAGAACACAAAATAGATAAAACCAGTTTACAGATTATAAAAGCGGCATTAAAATTAGATCCGTCAATAATTGAACAAAAGCTCGATGTAATTCTGCCACCGGTTATGACAGCTAAAAAAAGTTCGAATGTTAAAGAGGCTTATATTGAAATGATTAATTGTTTAATAGAAACATTATATAAATTAAGCCGTGGAACTGTTTTCGTTGAAAAAATTCTACCGAATATAAAATTAAAATTGGAAGCTTTAAATGTTGAACAGTTTGAATTGAGACAAAAATTAAAAGACACCACAGATGATGTAGAAAAGATTAAAAATAAAATCATAACCGGTGATGATATTTTACCTCAAGAATGTATTGAAATGTATGGAAAATGGACATCAGAATTGATGTTTAGACAGAATAGTGGATTACTGACGTCTCTGCAAAAAGATTTGGAGGAAAACTGCTTGATGATGTTGGAAGAAGGATTTGTCAGTATGTATAAACTATTTATTTATGTACAGTTAAACCTGGATAAATGAGAGTCCAAAAGAACACTATTTTTCTCTCTCAAAGAGGTTTCCCTCTAACCCGAGTATCTCGCGTATGGAGATCTGTCAGGATCAGGCGACGACTCTAGTTTATAAAGGTTTCTGACTTATCCAGGTTCGGCTGTATATTTACTTAACAATAGCTTTTACTCGCGACTCCGTCCGCGCGGAATAAAAAAAATGCACACAAGATAAAAAAGTTTCTATGTCCGTCTCCTAGTTCTAAGCTACCTCCCCATCAATTTTCAGCTAAATAAGTTCGACCGCTCTTGAGTTATAAATAGTGTAACTAACACGACTTTCTTTTATATATATAGATAGATTAATTACATAAGACAGCCTAGTAACAACTGTGGATCTCAACTGCAAAAACGATTGTACTTGTTTTATAGTAAAGTTATAAAGTAAAGAAGGTCCATAGTAATAAATTACCAGGTAACATATCTATACAATTAATGTAATTGGAGAAAATATTTTATGAGCAGGATATATTTGCAATCCCAACAAAGAAAAACAGATTTTTAAAATCTTTGTCCTCGATTGCACGTTAGTTTGGGATAATCTCGGCAATGACTAGACCAATTTTAATGGAAGGTAACATTGACGAAGTCGTCGGTGACTGCTAGTAATAGAATATTATTGTTCATTTCGTTCTTTTGACCATTTTTCTTTCATAGTGACCTGTGACTTGTCCAATGTTTGAATAAATAATTCTTATAATGAATTATTGTACAATACCTATTCTTTTTAGCCGACTTCAAAAAGAAGGAGGTTATCAATTCGACTGTTTTTTTTTGTGTTACTGTGAATCTCTGTCCCTGGTGGTCCAATTTTGATAAAAATTATTTTAATCGAAAGGAAGTGCTTGCAGATGGGTCCCACTTTTTTTTTTTTAAATAACTAGAAGACTAGTAGATTTTTACTTATGTATCTTTCAAACAATTTCCAGGTCCTTCAATAATCATATTAACGGAAGTAATCTCCGCCATATTATCGTCATTCTTTAAATACAGCAAAATGGCGGACCATACAGTTCCGCAACAGATCGCCGAAGAGTTCTGGTCGACTTTCCAAACGTTTGGTGAAGAATGCTTAAAGAAATTCGGTGAATGCATCTTAAAACTTAATTATGTAAGTAGACATTTAAAATTATACCCCTTTCTTAGGAAGTTACGCGAAAGAATAAACATGACATATGTCACACTTGTTATACTGAAAATACTAGCAATATTGAGAAATAGTTTAATACTAGCTGTTGAGCGCGATTACGTCCGCTCGGAATTTAAAAAAAAGCTAATAAGTAGCCTATGTGTTCTTACAGACTATGTTCTACATCTTTGCTAAATATCATCAAGATCCATTGAGCCGTTCCGGAGATAACTTCAAACAACATCCATGTAAACATTCGCATTTATAATATTAGTAAGATAAGATGATATATGTAAAACTATAATATGGACGTTATTTTAGCGTAATTTGACAGACTGAATCACCAGTTCGCATAATCTATGACGTATTAAGTAATTACCCGCTCTTTTTTGTCTTTTTATATGAAAGAAAAAACTATCTAATTAACCAAAAAAAATAATTATTACAGAACCCACCATTACTACTATCTTTTCTAAAACTTTGCTTAAGTTATTCCCAATTGAAACTTTTAAATTTGAAATATGGCAACATTAAAATGGAAGAAACAACGATTGACACAAGCGAGGTAACTGACTGCAGTATAATGTTGCCATGTTTGAGTGGAAATCAATGGATGACATTATCCCAAATGATACAAGAAGATGACGCCGTTATAATATGGGTAAGAAATTGCCATTTTTAAATATAACACTTTTTTTAACTTTTTGGTATCAAAATTTCATCAAAATCTCCAGTCCAGTGGTTTATAAACGAATAGAAAACCAACAAACATTGATTTTTTTTTACATATAGATATATAAGCTGTGCCCGCGACTTCTTCCGCTTGAAATATTAAATTATTTAATCTATTCGTTTTACTTAAACTTATAAAACATTACAACAAAAAATGTTTACTTACAAAACAATCACATAAACCTTACGTATTCCCATACAAACTTTCATCCCCTATTCCCTTTTGTTATTTTACACCATTGAGGCTAAAACTTTTATAAACTTTTTATGACATATTTATTTTTTTCAAAAAAACTTTAAAAATTACGATACTTTCATACAACTTTCCATCCCCTATTTCAACCCTTTACATTTTTTTTTTTGCATTTAAAATTAGCCTATCTCCTTTCTCAGTTTCTAGATTATCTGTTTTTTTTTTTTTTTTTTTTTGTGACTGAGTAGTCACTGTTTGCCTTGAGGAGGCATTTACAGTTTCACCGGGCTTGAGGTGGCCGGGCGCAGATGGCGCTTAGCCAAAACCTCGTTTAAGAGTAACTAGGCTCGAGGGCTCCCTCAGGAGCCTCGGCTCGGGCTGTTACTTCGTTACCATTACCGGATTGGGTGATTATCTGTGTACCAAATTTCATTTAAATCGGTTCAGTAGTTTGTGTGAAAGTGAGACAGACAAGTAGATGCGCATCTATCTATAAAAGAAAGTTGTGTTAGTTACACTATTTATAACTCAAGATAGGTCGAACTGATTTAGCTGAAAATTGATGGGGAGGTAGTTTAGAACTAGGAGACGGACATAGGAACTTTTTTATCTTGTGTGCATTTTTTTTATTCCGCGCGGACGGAGTCGCGGGTAAAAGCTAGTTTTTAATATAAGTAAGGATCAAAAATTTAAATTATACTATAACTTGTAAATTTTTCAGGATAATCTTCTTCTTTTCAAATTAATGTTCTCCCAATTATTGAAATTGAATAATTCTGAAATGAATCAAAATGAAACTGAATTAGTAACAAAAACATATATAATTAAACAATTATCCGAATATTCCGAAGTTATTACGTCAGATTCGTATATAACAAGGGAATTATTTAACAATTTAGATACAACTCATGCAAAACAACTTGCAAAATCCTTGGTGAAATTATTTATAAATGGCAACAATTGTGATATATTCAAAAATGTTTCCATATCTAATAACAGAATATTACTAAATGCACTCGTTTTAGAAACAAATAAATGTATAATGAAATGTTTTAAAAATAGCAACACGCTTACTAAAGCTATGAATAAAAGTAGCTTTAATATAGAAACGTTCTTACAAAATGTAAATGTAAGAGATTATTTTAATGAATTTACAATAATTGAAAACGAAGAGGAAAAAATAATTAAACATCTCGATATTTTAAAGGATTTGCAAATTTACAATTTAGAAGAGAATTTCAGATTGACGACCATTTTTGTGTTGCTAGCTATAAAGAAATGTTGCCAAATGAAAAAACTACGACGAAATATTGATAATATACTTCTTTCAACTTACGAACTGAGCCCGAAATATCCAGATTTATACAGAATATTTCCCGTTGATTTTATATTTTCGTTCCAAGACAGTACTGTACTGGATCTACTAAAGTTATCTTTAAAAACATCAAACAATATGATCATTATTAAGTTTATATTAGAACTGACAGTAAAGAAAGTAAAAACAAATAGTGAAATATTGAAAGAATTAGTAGAAATACTGCTGTCGAAACAATATTCAAAGAATTCAACAAAAACTATAGAATACTTTAGTGACACAGTGTTCCAAATACAATGCATCATTCTACCAATTATTGCTAAAGAAAAAAGAGCCATAACTTCAAGTGCCTTTAGGACGATATTAGCAAATTTACAAGAGAAATTACACCAAGCTATGTTGGAATCGTTTATGCATATAGATTTTACCAAAATCGATAAACTAAACGAAACTGGCAACATTGATGACAGTTTGGTAACTTCCGATCGAGGTGTTGCAACACTGAACGCCATTGGCGCTTATTCATTGACGTTATTGAAGTATTGTGAAATGACAGATGTTGACGAATTAAAGAAATTGGATTGTTTATGGTCTGGATTGGAATTTTTCATCCTTAATGCTGTAAGTATGAAGTTATATCTATTTTTAAAGTTAATAATATCTACCAGCTTATAACATCAGATTATAAATTGACAAATCTCACAATATGACTGTCATATTTCGAACTATCTAGCCTTATTACAAATGAAATTTCATCTATTAGTATACATTTTTTTTTTAAATTTGCATGATTTTTTTACATCCACTTTTTTGGATATTTTACTTAAAAAAATTATGTTTTACAATATAAAATAAAAAAAAAAGTAATTTTATCTATATTACAGATTAAAGCTGTCGAAAATCCAAATTCAAAATACCAACATCTAGAACCTTCAATACAATTATTGAATATTGTATTAAGATATATTAAAAAACTAGAATCCCACAAAATATTTCAGAAGAAAGACGATCTTTTTAAACAAATATGGCAAAGTATTAAAAATAGATTACTTATAATATTGGATAATTCATCTAAGAAACGGATAAATACAGGTTTATTGGAAAATATCGCAGTCACTTTGAAATTCTTAGCAGAATTATCTTCAGTGGATTGTTTTGTAACGCAATTTTTAGGTGATATAAATAATTTGGTCATTTTGAAGGTAATTATCATAATTTTTTATATAAATTCTACTAAATTCTAACCACGATATTTCTAGAATTAATTGACAGTAGAAATTGAAATTTTACACATGGCAATATTCATTGAAGATGTGACAAGTACTAATGACGTCATAAGTTTTTTTTTAATTAATTAAGGCATTGAAGACGGCATTACTTTTAAAATGGAGATGTCTTTTTTTTAGGGTTGCTATTTTTATAGATTGTGTGAATCGTGTAAAAAAACTTCCCAATTTATCGTTAATGAAAACACATTTTGATAAAAAAGTCGAAAATTATTAGACCTCAATAAAGCTTAATTTTTTTAATATAAAAATTATTTTGTTTTTAATTTCAGAAACCGACAATAATTTTAAAGGATGAAGCCATGACTAATTTACAATTAACATCTCATCAAACATCCAAATATTTGCTCCAACATTGTCTTAAAGCAAATCTTATTGGTAACAAATGTGTTGGTGTAACGAAGCAAATGTACCAAATGTGTAGAAACTTAAAACATTGGATTCAATTACATTTCGAAAACGAAATAGACATTGAAAAACAAGATCGGAGAATAAATAATAATATTGAAATGAATGAAGATAGTGAGATCAAACTGACAGCTGTCAAAGTTGACGACGCCATTTGCAATTTGTTGAGAATCGATTTGGATATGCTTTCAGAAGTGATTTTGGCGGCAAAGAAGGTACATAAATTTACTTTTTTTATTACAGAATTTGATATAATCAAAAAAAAAATCTGCCAAATAAGTAAATGATAGATATGTAATTATCTGTGTTGCCATTTATAATACAAAATGACATTTACTAAAAAAAAATCTAAAATTGTTTCACGATTAGACATCAAATTTGTATAGAACAATCCATCCATAGGTTATATATTTAGAAAAATGGTAATAAAAATTGTTTAATTTCAGAATTAATGAAATATTTCTGTAACTCTTTTTCGAAAAGTTTTCTATCTACCAAAAGTTATAAAAAACTATGGTTTTTTTATTTTATTTAACCAAAAAAACCTTTATTATAAGAATCCGGCCATCTTATTTATTTAAGCTTTATTAATTTATACTCCCAAAACAAAAGTAATTTTTTATGTTTTTTCTTTCAGACTACATTAGACTATAGGTTTATCGATACCGTATTTGAGTTACAACATTTAGTTCAATACATTCTAGGCCGTAATACATTGCATTTAAAGTCTCAAATCACTTGGCAATCTTTCTTCACGTTGCACGAAGGATCTATTACTGTGTTGAATAACTTGTTACTATCAAGAGAAGAACTTTTAGAAGACAGGTTAGTTTAAATTTTACTTGTATTTTAAATCGAAAGGCCATTGTGTAATTAGAAAAAAAAAATCTTAAAAAAAAAAACTAAACTTGACATTAAGGAGAAGACTGTAGTAAAATAGAAATTTTGAAAAAAAAATACGTTTTAAACAAAAATGTGCACTTCAACATCGATCGGAAAAGTACAGATTACAAAAAAAAAAATGTGTAATTATTTTTTCGACTCGACAGATAATTACTATCTTACTAATGTTATAAATGCGATAGCTTGGATGTATGGATGGATGTTTGTTTGAAAGTATCTCCAGAATGGTTCAACTATCTTGATTAAATTTGTAACAGATGTAGAACATAGTCTGAAAGAACACATAAGCTATTAATTAAGTTTTTTTTTAATCCCGCACGGACGGAGTCGCAGGCGACAGCTAGTACAAAATAATAATTTATAAGGATATCTGTTAAACTTACCCTGCAATTATTTCACGATTTGACAGCTGTGACGTCACAGTATTTCGCGGGTTGTTTTTTTTTTTTTTCAATTTTCTTGTTATATTTTCAGATGGCCATGTTACATGCAGTGCTATAAAGTATTAATACAATGTCTTTGCGAGCGAGCGACCTCTTTAGAGCAAACAGATCGTAACGTTGAACAGAAGTTGGCTGAAACAGCTCATTCTATCGAGAAGTATGTTAAAATACGTTAAATTAAACATAAGAGAAATATATGAGGAAGTGAAGGGGATAAAACTTTTTTCACACCTTATTTTCTGGACACTAAAGTTAGACAACCATCTTATATCATCATATATGGGTAGCGGTCACTTCGCTATTTTAGGCAAATGGACCTTTGCTTGTTTAATATCTTGTACTATAAAACATATGCTATTTTACAAGATTACGTTGTTGGGTTTTGATAAAGTGTCAAATGTGACATTTAATTGACCTTGACCTTAATATGTTCATTAATTTTCCAGATTAACCCAATCGATATGCAAAAGAAAAGCTCACGTATCAAGAATAGCTGCTTACGCGGTCGCCGACATTTGCATTTGGATAGAAAAGAACGGTCCGCCGAAACTAGTGAGGCAACATCTAGAAAATTCTATTGCCCTATTAATACAGGCTTCAGATTCTACATACGCTATGGCGTTCTTAAGAAGATCTTTGGCGGGTTCAGTCGGACAAATGACAATGTCTAATATGTATTCTATGTACAAGAGATACCATAAATATGTCGGAAATGCTTAAATAACCAGCTCTTAATAATATTCTGCAGAATTTTTTATTAAAATGTAAATATGACATTTTAAAATAAAGAAATTAAAAATGAATGACGTTTATATCCCCAAATAACCTTTTTTTATTAGTGGTTTTGGTAGCATTTTGCTGAAAAGTTTATACATCGGAAAAATAATATTGGGATAGGTTAGTGGCAATATCAAATTTTAATATAAATATCAATATTTCATACAAACACAAGATATTTACGCAAATAAATTAAATAAAAATGTGTGCTTTTTATTTGCTAATTATAAGAATCCAATTATTTACCTATTATGTGATGTGCAGGCAGTAAAATCAAGTCTAAAGTGTTATTTTGCAAACGAAAACATTTTTATCAGAAGGCGCCAAAATTTAAATCAACATACGACGTTGAGGCACTCTGCATCTGCCCTTATATGGGCATTTATTGAATACTGAATGTGGATTGGACAAAATATGATCGTCATCAGTGAGTCACTTTCAAGTGCTAATCATATGTGTGGAAGTCTCCAAATCTACTGTACACTTTGTTGAAACGGTTGATATTTTTTATTTATCTTATCTTATCGAAACGAAAGCGGCTTTATATAAAAAGGTTAACAATAACTCGTACATTGACAGAGCATAGAGCAACAGACTACAGTCGTTTAGGTTGTCGCCTTGTGTCACATTTATAAACAATAAATTTTTCTAATTGAAATTTTATAAACAAACAATTTTACCTCGAAAGTATTATTTTTAGTGTGGAGATATTTTAATGTCTTGAATTTATTTTGTGAGTAATAATTAAAAATTATAATTAAATCAGTGTGTTGACTCATAGTAACAATTTTGACACATGCGCTCATTGGTCGACGCACACGTATAGCCAACTCTTAAATATTCAGTGTCGTTCCGGTCGCCGTTGTGGACTCGGTGAAGTTAGTAGTGGGATTTTACGTGTTATAACATCAAAAAATGGTAAGTGAACAAAAAATTAAATTACTGTGTGGTTTAACCGTGCCGTGCTCTACTTAATCTTGATGTGTCGTAAAACTGTCGTACTGAATTATCATTGTAATACATTCTCATTAGACCGGTGCCGCCATATTTCGCACAACCCTTTGCGGAGTTCGCACGCCTTTTCATAAAAATAGTTGTCACTGTTCAAAGATTTTATGCCACGTGTAGTAGTGATTTTGCGGAACTAAGCTTTAATTCAACGAATGTAGGCGAAGTGTTTCAGTCTAGATAGATTAGTAGGTCTTTCGGTGTTAAATTTCACGCTTGTTAAAAAGGTTACTATCCCGCGACACCTTTTATGACGAAAAGGCGCGCCGGTTTGTAAGAGCGTCATTTTTCTGATCAAAATACGTACTATACGTTAGATGATTTATCTGTCGGTCGTTTTGTTGGGGGGCATCGAACTTTGGTGGCACTGCACCGCCGCGCAATCGTATGTCGTTTGCCCATATATGGTATAGCTGCGGCAGTTGCCTGTCACATCCATTTCATGTCTATTTTAGGGTGCTTAAAGGCATCGTACGGTGGTGGGCGCGCCCCGTAATGAAAACTTTCTAGACAGCATCGCCCCCATCAATGTCAAGGTTATGTAGTCTACAGTACGCGTATAAATGATTTATCGATTCTTATCTAGTTTAAATTAGTCGCTTTGCAGTTCGATTATTGTCCTTTTCATTACGTATTGATCATTTCGGAACATTACATATGTATGGTGATTCATATTTTTCACGCCTTTTGATGAATCAGTCTCTGCTTCCTTATACGTCGATGAATTTACAAATTTGCCTAACATTAAATTCAAAACATAAAATTAATAAGCCATATATGACTTATTAATTTTATCAATGTGTATTTTCTTATTGGATACTTGTACTAAATAACTAATAAATAACTTCATATCTTAACTATGTTAGCATAATTAAGGTTATTTTAAGTTGTTAAAAGTACAAAAACATGTTATTTTTTGGTTATCAACCATGAGCCATGAGTTGGTATGGTCATGGTACTATAATTGTTACTGTTTATTTAATGGAGGGTAGTTTGCTTATATAAAACTATAAGTTATTCAATATGTAACTACATACAAACAATAAATTAAAAGTATATAAGCTTTGGTTTTAAATGTATATAAATGTTAATTGTCAGTTAAGTAAAGAACTATATATATTTATATATAAATATCTTTCGAAACAAAATTCAAGTACTTCAAAGATTCATAGATTATAAAGGTATCCACTGTGATAGTACTCCATTTGGCCACTCCTTGCACACACCTCTGCCTTTTTCCCCCTTGTCTAGTTTGTCCAAAAAAATTACATTCCTTAAATGTTTGAATAGATGGATGTTTGGTAGAAATCATCTCCAGAACAGCTGCATGGATCTTGATGAAATTTGACATGGATATAGAACATAGCCTGGAAGAAGGCTACTAATAGAGTATTTTTTTATCTAAGCAAAGAATTTCGAAATGTTTATTTGATTAAGCTTTTCAATGTTATTTATTTTAATACTAGTTACATTAGTAGACAAACAGTCTTTGCCTTTGCGTTCTGTGCCAACACATAAATCTAATAAAACTGGAATACACACTGCACATATTTTTAGATGTTACATACACATGAATGATCCAAATTTTAAAATTTTTACATCCGCATGTTGTAGTTAAAGAGAGGTGAAGTTTTTATTTCACCGGTTCTTTACGTTAATTTGTATGTTAGTTGTATTGAAACCAAGTGTTCAGCAATTTCAAGTATGAATACATTTGTATCCATTCCTAGAGTAAGACGTGAAAATTAAAATTTCTTCTAGTTTTAATATAATAGACATGTTATAGCACTTGATTCCATTACTAAACAGCTGCCCAAAATATACTGTTTTTCACAATCTTAGTCTGTTTTTTTTTTTTCAAACAGCATGTGAAGGAAACTCATTTATGATAAGATATATAGATAAGAATATTTTTAATCGCATTTGTAACTTAAAAAAGAAAACTCAAATTTAAACCCAATTTGTTCAGTTATGTTACAAAACTCATAGAATAGGAATAAACCATTTAATGTTGATGTAAAATGTGTCACACTTATTTGTTATAGGAAACAAATAATTTAAATTCATGAATCATTACAACTGAATTGCAAAAGGTGATAAATGACGGAAAAGATTTTGAACTTTACTGTTATACAGTATAAAGGTCAAGTTCACAGCTGTTTATCAGAATGAGTCATAAACGGCCCACTGGCCTGTAGTTTTTTTCTTACTTTTTTATATCATTGCATACTGGCATATGTATTATCACTCAATAAAAAATCAACTGGAGGCCTGAAGTTATATTTATGTAGTAATAAATATTTCACCTTTGATGGCAACATTGAAGTAATCTGTGGCATATTTCTTCAAACGATTTGATGACTTATTATTCAAGCTTTCATTATTTCTCATTACCTGACTCACCGTCGTAAGGTAATGACGTGTCTACGTCCCGGAGGTCGATCACCTTATTTTCCGCTCGCCGTTCGTCTTTTGTTTTCTATTTTTGCTGCGGTATTTTTTTTATTTGCATATGTAATTACGTTTTTAATCCAATGAGTTAATTATCAGTTACTGTGTAGTTGTATGTAAAGTTAAAATTACAACCATATATTTTACAAGCTTTCTTGAGCTGAAATGGCATGAAGGGTAATGCAATGATGGTGACGATTAATAAAATCATGAAATTGTTATCAACCCTTTTTTCGAAGTTTATGAATATAGAGAGTATAAGTTGCTAAATCTTACAACTTACCTTACCGCATTTGCGGGCGACAGCTAGTACTTTATAAAAATTTGCAATTACAATTTCAAACCCAAAAAAATATTAAATCCGTATGATAATTTATGATAGTACTAGCTGTCGCCCACAACTCTGTCCGCACGGCATTAGAAAAAACGTTATAAGTAGTGTTGTTAAAGACTATTTTCTAGATGTGTGCCAAATTTCATCAAGATCCGTTGAGCCGTTCCGGAGATACCTTCAAACAAACATCCATTCATCCATCCATCTAAACATTGGCATTTATAATATTAGTAAGATTGAAAACTACTTTAGCTTTTTATTTTGGGTAATATATATCTGAAAATCGTTTGATACCAGTCTACCTTTTTTATTTTTATCCTAACTATACTACTAACTTGCCCGCAATGCTAGCGCATTATCGATTTCGTCGCGTCACACCGGTCTCCTAAAGTGCTTTTGGAACGTCGGTATAGAGATTAAATTCACTTAGCATATTATGTCCTTACAAATAATATAAATATTAAATTTGGGACGGATGTTAGTAAATACAGAGTGCCAAAATAGATCTAGATGAAATTTCAAACAGATTTTATAGTCTGGAATAACACATTGGCTACTGTGTTTTTTAGTCCACGCGGACGAAGTCGCAGGCAACGGCTAGTATTTAACAATATGATATCACTTTTTAATGAAATTGGCGTACTGAATAGTATGCATATATATTTTTTTCCTTTCTGTACTCATTTTTTTTTTAAGTTAGAATTAAACGTATTCTTGCAAATATTTGCATTTTCATTTTTCAAGTATACATTACATAAAAAGATGTTAGTAATACAGTTTAGATTACAACCCTCTTGTTATACCATTTTGTTTCGCGCTACCCTAATAAAACCGCAGTGGTATATCGTAAACAAGGGGAGGTTTTACCCCTTTAATACATACCCCGAGGCACATACCGAGGTTCTATTATCATTGCGGAAGTCTGGTTATTTAATTTAGATCGTGTATTTTTGGAGTACATTCTCGAAAGAAAAAAACTTTTTTTTAGGATGCAGGATAAGTGTGTGGCCATGGTGGCCATACGGTTGTCTTATGTCAAGTTAATTCTATCCCAGGCACCTAGTGGAGCGATATTTCCACAAGGGACCTGATTGAAGACAAGGACATTTTCTCTTGTCTAATTCAATTGAATAATTTATCTCTAGCTTCGAGATTATCAAGAAAAAAATGTCTTGCGATTGTCCGTTATTCAATACAGTAAGACGAACCAACCTTCGTCAAGTCACTGAGGCGACACCGATGTAATATACGTTGTATTTAATAACTGATAATGCTAATTAATTGTCGAAGCCGAAGAAAATTTATAATTCAAAAGTGAATGGCAGCCGACGCCCGAGTAAAGTACAGTCAGGTTTGTTTGCGGTGTTTCACTTTCAAATCGATAATCAAATTAAAGTCTCGCAGTAAATATAACAGCAATGTATTCCGCTGTAATATATTCAGGGGTACCACCGCAAAGTTAAAGGGCGAAATCCAAGTTCATAGTTAGATGCAAGACAATTTTCCTTTAAATGGATTACCGAAAACGAAAGCGACTGTACCTACATTCGCCAAATTTGCAAAGTAATAAACGAGAGATTCTACTAGTTTTAAATTAAAGGGGGACTGTAACAAATGTTATTGTTTTTGCAGGGTATGAGTCAAACCTAATAGGCAAGCACTTGTTCAATACGATGCAGTGAACCGTATCACAAGTTCAGGGTAAAGAAATTGATGTACCGTGAATTAATCTACTCTATAAATCCAGTCGATTCATTGATCTTTGCTATTGTACAATGTATCAACAAATTCAATGGAAATGAAATTATAATAAACCTCTTCTAAACAATTTTACCTTTATAAAGCTCTAATAACATACTTATTTAGAACATACATTCTTGTATCTTCAACTTAAGCATTCAACCCTTGTTATATGTGTAAACATAATTTCTTATGTGATAAATAATTCAACACAAACATCGTAGTAATTTACTGTAATAAAAAGGTATTAATTAGAAAATGTAATGACATGATTTTTTTTAATGCAAACAATTAGTAAACTTCCAAAATATATACTATAGTTATCAAGACTTTGTTGTAATCAAAGGAGTAGTATTTTAATTAATATACAAAAGTAACAATTACAATTGATTCGACAAATAGATTATTGTTAACCGTTACAAAGTACTCGAGATAGTATACCTCTCGAGGGTAATAAATTCCGATACCTGTTCGATAAAGTAATACAAGAATTACAAGAACTCGCTTCGAGTTAGTCTGCACGAATTTATATTGAGCAATCTTAGTGAACGAGCGAATTTATTACGAAATTTTATCTTTCGAGATATTTACGTGCCCTTTGAGAATAGTTCTCTTAATCCTATTGTCAAAAAGTACATCATTTATTATTAAACCGTTTAAATATTGTACATAATACAAATATACCTGTTATATGTTTTTTACGCGTTTACTTAGTGATACTTGTTAAATTTGTACAGTTTATTTATAAGTCAATGTAAAGTATATCTTATGTTAAGAAACTCCATAAGGATAATATTGATATTAATAAATAACGGATAAATTCGCAGTAAGATGAAAATCTATATATATAAAAGAAAGTCGTGTTAGTTACACTATTTATAACTCAAGAACGACTGAATCGATTTGACTGAAAATTGGTGGGCAGGTAGCTTAGAACCAGGAAACAGACATAGGATCGTTTTTAACCCCGTTTTCTATTTTTTATTCCGCGCGGACGGAGTCGCGGGTAAAAGCTAGTTAAATATGAAAATGCAATCGCAAGTCACGAATTAATTAATCTATTTTGTTACATGAAAGAGATGAAAGATATGATCTAGTCTAGCTAGAAAGAGAGCGACGTATACCAACATTCCGCAATAAAATAGTATCGCGATTTGTTTATCAAAACGCGTTCAAATGAATAAAATCAAAGAAAAATATTTAATACGTTGAATAGATTACGTCATGAAGTTTGTAATAATTTTATCAATCCTATTTACGTCAGTATGTTTCCAATCAAAATTTTTCAAACGCGTAAAAAGACTATTTTACGTATAATGTGTGGGTGTTACGCTTGACGTCTTGTATTGATCGCTGTATCTATGCGACTAAAATATATCTTTTACTTTAAAAATGATTGTAAAACACATTTTCATAATTTGTCTTTGCCAAACGACCTTCCTAGATTACAGATATTATGTTGCAAAAAAAGTGATTAAAAATTACAGCCCAGTAGAATTAATACTCTGCAGTACAGAGCTTTAATAAGGAACTAGCTTTTACCCGCGACTCCGTCCGCGCGGTATAAAAAAAATAGAAAACGGGGTAAAAATTATCCTATGTCCGTCTCCTAGTTCTAAGCTACCTGCCCACCAATTTTCAGTCAAATCGATTCAGCCGTTCTTGAGTTATAAATAGTGTAACTAACGCGACATTCTTTTATATATACATGATACATGAGAAAGGGTATATCGTTGGAGGAGGTAAGGATTACACGAAGCGTAACATAGTCAATAAATGTAGAAGATTGTTGTGCTAATCCTCACAGAAATTGTAATAAGGACAAGTGATAATTAACAACTACGTTTTCATATCTGCACAGTCGCGGTAAAGTCTGTAAACTCGTCAGTATGATGTACTCTAGTAAAACATATTTCACATCTAATATATAAAATTCTCGTGTCACAGTTTTCGTTCCCGTACTCCTCCGAAATGGCTTGACCGATTCTCATGAAATTTTGTGAGCATATTCAGTAGGTCTGAGAATCGGCCAACATCTATTTTTCATTATTTTTTTTAACTGCGCGCGGACGGCGTCGCGGGCGACAGCTAGTAACAAATAAAAATTTAGACAGCCGCAGTATGAAAAGGGCCCTTACGATACATTCACACGTGTTTCAACCTATATTTAGCTGCCAATGTTTCCAAGTCTTATTTCAGTAGACCGTCGCGGGAGACACTAACAATAGACGATTCAATGTACAGTTTGTTTAATGTATCAATAGCAGTTTATCTTAAACCGACGATTGTTTAACGTTTTGATTGCACGTTGAAATTTTAGTTCAATAGATGGATGGATAAATGCTTCTTATCTCTTAAATGTATTAAAACGTAGCGACTTCACTCACTTATTTATATTGAAAATCATTTGATATAACGCTAGTTGATAACCTTTAGGTTACGTTATTAATTAATCTAGGTACTAAATATGTATTCCGAAAAACATACAATTTGGCATACAAATGCGATAAAAACTAACGGCTACTGAGTTTGTAAATATAGCAGATAAATTCAATGCTTACATTCTTTTGTTTTGTTTATTTGATTAATTTAAAAGTTTATTCAACTTGTTTTATATCTGTAAGATTTTTTATTCTTCTTTCGCTTAAAGATACTTATGTCCTTGTCTGATACAAACGCTGATTATATTTAAAAAAAAATCCGAATCTCAAATTGAGAGATATCCGTTTCAATATTTTATGACGTGGACATTACATTTGGAGCAACAAAGAAGACCAGTTTTAGCTCGCAAAAAATGTCATTTGTCTTTCTAAAATGCATCAAACTCAATTGAAATAACAATATTAGAAAGTTATGACATTTTGTTATAAAGTTCGGCAACAAAAGCGAACGTTCGGAAATAGAGTAAAGCGTGACGGCAGCTGCGTATTACATGACCGTTTCATATTTAGAACTGGCCGTATACACGAAAATGTGTTCTAAATTTGAAATTTTACTCTTATTAGATGTATGTGGGCGATTTTTTTAAATCTACCCACATTAAAAAGACAAATTGATGAAAAGGTGACATTCGAAAAAAAAGACGCTTATTTAACGCGCGTATTAAGATTTTTCTTAAATAGAAGGCGTCAAACATACAGCCAATAAAATAGCGCTCATTGTGTGGCAGGACCTATCCAAGCTGCCGCACAATCCACTAGGGAAGTGCATGCTTTAGCTGCCATACTTTCTTTATTACAAAACTTTGAGAATGGGTTGAGAACTAGGATTTTACCCCCGGCACCTCAGTCATACGAAATATTGTTCGAACCCATTTACTATTGCTATATTCATTTTACGAATCAAAACGAACTTGCAGGGAGATTTGGTGGCTCTGAATATGTTCATACAATCGTACATTTATCTGTTCTTCCTATACCTAAATATATTTTGAATTGTAGGCGTCTGGCGTGACAGTATCGGACGCTTGCAAGACGACGTACGAGGAAATAAAGAAGGACAAGAAGCACCGCTACGTGGTGTTCTTCATCCGCGACGAGAAACAGATCGACGTGGAGACGATAGGCGAGCGTAACGCGGAGTACGACCAGTTCCTCGAGGACTTGCAGAAGGGCGGCACCGGGGAGTGCAGGTTGGTAACACTACTTCTGCCAACATAACAAACACGAGGCGAGGAATTTGTTAGTGACATAACTAAAGGAAAACAGTGCCAACACAATAACCTCACCTTTGTGAACGAAAATTTAAAAAGTTAATTTACCACTCAAAATAATTATTATAACTTAATTATTTCATAAACTATCTAGGTAACTAACCTCAGATATCCATAGAAATTCTTATGAAAGTTTCGTCGAAATTTAAGTTGTTTGTGATATACGGGACAAACATCTTCTTCATGCTCTTCATTACTGAAGGTGCTCATCTTGAAGTGCCTTCACTGATGTGTCGACGAGCTACTTCCACGGCTTGTCTCATGGCGGTCGAAATGTTGAATCCCAATATTGTCTGGACTTGTCAGACCAATGGATAGGCGATCGTCCCCTTGCTCTTTTACCCTCAACTTTCCCTACTACAACCAGTTTGAAGGGACAAACAATCATTGCTTAATTTATTAACATTAAGATTTTATTAGTGCTATATTGCTATTTTATTCAAAGTAACCAGTGTTTGTTATTCATTATCAATACTGAGGAAAATTTTACCAACAATTTCAACTAGTACAAACAGTATTCAACAACATTATTTCGAAGGATTGATATTTAATTTCAACCATTTTAAATTTAATAATCACATTTCAGATATGGACTATTCGACTTCGAATACACGCACCAATGTCAGGGCACATCAGAGGCCAGCAAGAAACAGAAGCTTTTCCTCATGTCATGGTGCCCCGACACCGCCAAGGTTAAGAAGAAGATGTTGTACTCCAGGTCCGTATAGTAATAAATTAAATTTTTTATCCATCACAGCCTTAAAAACTTGTTTCTCTGAATATTGTGTTTTGCTGTTTGTATGATGTCATTATCGTTTTACACTCAATAATAGACTGGGGTACAGTAAATTAACGTTTGACGTCGGTATGAACATTTTACGAGGCCACCTCGCAAATAAACTTGGTTTATTAGTTGGTACCAACCAATTCTAGTTACTATAAAACTAAATGTGCTAGTATTTAGTAGTCATTTCAAAAGTTATCATATATATACCAATCGGGACAAACTGAGATTGAAAATAAACAAGACATAAAAAATTACAATAACAATAATTTTCTTATTTCCTGTACAGCTCCTTCGACGCGCTGAAGAAATCGCTTGTCGGCGTACAGAAGTGCATCCAGGCGACCGATCTCTCTGAGGCTTCGCAGGAGGCCGTGGAAGAGAAGTTGCGCGCCACCGACCGCCAATAAACCAAGCATTTAACCTACCGCCATTACCGAGTTGCCGCGGACCGCGGGAGTCGTGGCGTGTGCGGTGTAAGCCCCCCATGCGGTACACCCCTCTAGCGGCCGCAAACCGCAACACGAGTCATTCTCGCACCAGCAGTGGCGCACGTCGCACATGTCAAAGCCCGCTCCCGCAACGCGCTCTCTTGGATTTATTTCTATTATATTATTTCAATTAGCTTTCTGATGTCAATGCGGCGGCGGCGCTGCTCTTAAAATTATATAGCGATTAAGGAATCTTTATGTAATAATTTAAATTATACTAATTATTATATATATTTTTCCTATAAAGTAAAGAATAAGTTAAGCTCAAACTAAATAAAATGCTGATGGAAGTCGAATTTTGTTATTTCTATGATCAACAACCGGTAGGTCTTTTATACTGATTAGAATGTAAAATAAATACTTGGGTACGATTTTTCTATAAAATCGCCTAATTCTTTCGTTTGAGATTCGCTAACGTCGTAAGCTTAAGCCCCGCCCCGTCTCTGCGCGGGTGGACAAGTATTTTGTAACCAATTTATCCAGAAATACACTCGATATAAGTGAATATAAGTCGTTTTATTTCTTTCTTTAAAAATATTCCTCCAACGAACAAGTCTCCTTACGTAATATGACAAGAAAATGGTTTTTCGGTCGCTGGGTATTTTATTTAAAAATAAAACAACAGATTTTTAACATTTATTAAACTTTATTGACATTAGACTTGTCACACAAAACTAACATAGTTATTTTACAATATCATTCCATTAAGTTAATATATATAAATTATTGTAGAAAATTGATCATAGGATAAGAAAGATCATCCAGAAGAGTCCATCTTTAGAGTCCTAAGTACTCTATGCACATAAACTTCATTACACATTTTCATTTAAATAAAATTATCTCTTTCCAGTATTCACCAACTAACAACTAAAGAATCTTGGCTTTTTTACCAACAATACTTTTCCCTCCTATCTTTGCATAAATATCAAGATTAGATACATCTTTCATAATTTTAAACATGATAAAAAACAAACATGTTTTTCTAAATATTAAAAACAAAGTCAAAACATAATCAATTACATAAAAGTGTCGTTACATTTTAATATCGATAAAGTAATCGACCAATGCAACACAGCATAAAATTCAAAGATAATAAAAAAAATAGTAAAGTATTTAAAAAAAGTATTTAAGTTAGTAGCTGAATGCATAAAAATAAGGTAACGTTAAATCATGATTTTCTGCCATTTTCCTTAATTAAATTAGTATACTACTTTTTATTTAGGCGATAGGACAGAAAGCAGTCTTAGAAAATCTACTTTTTATTCTAAAAATGAATAGTCATAAAGATATGTATTTAACATGTAACAACGTATCTAAGATTCTACTTTTTATGATTTAATATCTAGAAATTTCTTATCACATTTCAAGACTAAAATTTCCGTTTTCATAAAATTCCTTTCGCATTTATAATGAGATCAAAGAAAATAGTGTCTTTACAAAAATAAACGTCTTAGGCCTAACCTTTGCGCGACAATTATTTGCAATATATATAATGAACAAAAATAAACTCTTTAAAAATATAATCTGTAATCTTGTTTTGATCTGTACTACACATCTATAGTTATTTGTAAGTAAACCTTTTTTGCGCTTTTACTTTTACAGAATAAATTTAAATTGGACAGTTTTCTCTTTAAGTTTTTTTTTAGATAGTAAGTAGTATGAAAAGTTCAATTTCAGATACATATTTTATAATATACATAATATTTGATATCTTATTATAGTAGAATATTAAATGTAAATATTTAGAACATCAAAGTTTAACTTTCACGAATAAAATATCAACATTTGTTTTTGACATTTAAACATCTTTTCCCTCCAGTTTCGAAGTCAACTGTCAAAATCTTTGACAAACCATAGATTGGTTTCTGAATGTGGTAATCAAAATTTTTGGTAATATTTTTAAATACTGATTGTGCTAATGGTGTCCGCCGGTGCGGGAGTTCCGTTGGGTTGTTGTACCGCCGGGTCCAGTAAGGGAATGTTGTCGGTCGTCCTAAAACAATTAAAAACACTTTAAAAGTTTAACTCATTTGTTTCAGATAGAAAGAGTACACTGTTTAACTTTTCAAAGTTGCATCAACAGGGAAAAAAATTACTTCGGTTTACTAGAAGATAATAAACTAATTTTTCTAATAAAAAAAAAAACTAGAATATAATAATAGAAAAAACAAAGATAGCAATAAATATTTTGATACTGGAATTTCACGATTTAAGAAGAATGCATTAATTTAAAACATAAGAAAATATTTGATAAAATCAAGTCTGATACATACTAAATTACTTATTTCTTTAGCATAGTTTGTTTACTTCAAAGTATTGACAATAAAACTTACCTAGTTGGAATAATGGTCGGTTCTCCGACAATATCGTTGACGCAAGTGGAGGTCACAACAGCAACGGGTGTCTTTTCAGCCAGTATTGGTAAGTTAGAGCAGATAGTCACAGCGAAATACACGTACTGTTAAAGAAGTTACGAATTATTAAAGTTTACTTTAAGTTAAACAGTAAATCGATCAAAAATGCCAAATAAATGAAGGTAAGTTCATTGAAACCATCAATTGCTTGTATACGTTATTTCTGTTCATGTAGTGTGTATCAAAATTTAGCACACTAACTTCCCAATTCTCTAGTTTCGGTTATTATTAGTGATGCAACGGATGTCTGTTTCCGTTTCCGCAAGTGCGGAAGTTCCGCGTGCTTTTCAACATCCGTTTCTGCTTCTGTTTCCGCAACTTTTATAACGGAGATAAAACGGAACTTTACGACGGCTGAGAGATCCAAATGCACGGCGCGAGACGGGCAGTCCGTGCGCGGCCTTTTGACACTTGTCGCATTTGTTTGTTTACGTACTATTTTGTGAATTTAAGCGCGTAATATTTTCTGCTGCTGTTTGAAACAATCAGTTTCTCTTGCTGGAGTAAACTGTCTAGTTGTTGTCCATATAAAATTTGACAACTGGCAAAATGTGACTATTTCATACTTACGAGTTATTAAATGTACTTTTGGATAAGTGATAACCATGTAATATAATATCATCATCATTATATAGTTAGAAATATATTTGTCCACATGAGTGGTTTGGCGAACTTTAATTTGTAAAGAGTGTAATTTTGTTTCCTGAAAATAAATTAAAAAAAAAACGCGTATTTTAACCTATTGCAGCGCAGTAAAAATACATACATTGAAGGCTAAAGGACACCGATATCCAATGCCTTAATAAATTAAAAACGAAGACAAACTGTTTTTACCGAAAAAAATATTTTTGTAAATATGTTTTTTTATTATTATTTACACTTCTGTTTCCGCATCCGTTTCCGTTTCCGTTTCTGCTAAAATTTATTTTTGACATCTGTTTCCGTTTCTGGTTCCGGTAAGACACTTCCGTTGCATCACTAGTTATTATCTAGATAGCCATGAGTATTGTCTTACCATAGTCAAGGAGAGGACCAAATAGATGGTAGGAGTAGTCCAATGCGCGGCGTTTTCAATGGCGGCTACTCCCATTACCCAATTAATAGCGAAGAATGGTTCCAGTACCAAGCAAAGGTTTAAATAAGTTTTGAGATCATTGCCTTCAGTGCCCCAGTTAAATTTCATCCAAATAGGTTCCAAATATGTCGCATTCCCACCGTTGCGGTATTGTCCTTCCTTATCTTGCATATTCGGCTGGAATTTTAGATGAATATAAATTTATAAATATGTATATTTTAGACAAGTTAATGTGGTGCTAACAGTTCTCACAATTTGATAAAATATTGGTAGTTTATTTTTTTGAAATGGCAATACTCACTTCCATTCCTTCATCGATATTACACTCGTTGGGCAAATCAATGTTAATGTAGCAATTATCGTCGCTCGCGTTGTAATCCTTGTCCAAAGTTTCAGAACTATCAGTATTTTTTCTGCTGGTTCCAGCGGCATAAAGATTGTCTATCATTTCATTGTTTTCATTCATTCTAATATTATCGCTAACTTGTTCGGTTCTGCGAAAGTTCGCTTCCTGACGATCCAAAAGTTCTTGTAATCTAGCTTGGATAGCTTCGGATTGTTTCCTATGAACCAATCTTAGGCCGAGTAAGATTATCCCAGTATTAAGAACGATCAGTAGCATCGCAGGCATCATAAAACCCATGACCATACCCTTTTCCAACGACATCCAACAATAGTGTTTAATTTCGTATTGTTCCAATGAAATTGCGTAGTTAAACTGTAATTGAAATTTAATACAAGGAATCGATTATCGATTGGTATCGATTATTTGACATTTAATTAATTTTAAACTGAGGACAACGCATTAATTTTGAAAAGTAAAGCACGGTAGCTCATGAGGACTTATTAATTTCTTCTGTGGTGTTTCAATAAGATTGTAAACTTTTTCAATAACTGATTTAGAAGATGTAGAGCTAAATTAGAAAAGGTGTTAAAAACTGTTTATAACAATTATAGGTAAATACGTCGATACATACCATAACAACAAACGCAGGTATACCATAGGCAAATAGATAGTTATATTTTAATGGTATTATAGAATCGTAAGCACAATATTCCGTTAAAGCAGCCGCCATTGTCACTATCCAGGTGGAACAAGTTAGATAAGTATAATGCAGTAGCAAAGCAATCTTCTCACAGACATAAGGCGATGAAGAACCCTATAAGAAACGTTACATTAGTCTTAGCCGACTTGCTATGTAAAATTTGGTGATTGTTGTCACTTACCCCTATTGCTTTAGCGTAAATAAGAGCGCAGGCGATAAAACAGCTGCAAAGGTTGATTGTAATAGGATACAGTTTACTCTCTTGTCGGAATTTTGCCGCAAATTCGCTAATTAACAACCACAGCATAGCTACGACCAGCAGGGTGCAAGATATTGCTGTGTTTATGACAATCTGTTAAAAAAATAATCATTATATGCTTCAACATTATTAGTAAGTGACATAGGTAAACATTTGAAATATGATTCATACGTATATCATTTACAAATGTAGGAATAATTCATATGATTCTAACGAAGTAAATACAATCGAAAAGATTCGCGAATCGGAATATCGAATACATTAGTAAAACGTTACCAAAATAATCCATCCATTTTTTGATCCTTGGCAATTACTAAACCCGTAGAGATAAGTCACACTATCGATTATATTGTGTTCTTTGAGATCAGCATCTGCTAAAGAATCATCTGGCAAGTCAACTTCGTTTTGTTCTTTATTCTCACCTTTAAAAGCTAAGTAAAAAAATGTAGTTTAGTCGACATTAAATTAAGTAAAATAAATTCACTTGAATCATAAAAAAGTTACCTAGGTTTTTAGTAAAATCTTCAGGATTAGGGTAGAGAGGCGGATTATCATCGTAAATGGAAGACGTGAAATTTGATACAACTGCATCGTAATCATTATCGTAAGAATTTGTATCGTATTCCGTACGTTCATCGGCCCTTGGATAGGTTTTGTGGTATTTGATAGCAACAGGCTGGTACGATTTATAGGATTCCTTTTTTTGGTTTTCGAAAAAGCTGTCGTCCACACTTGATCTCCTAACATGATGGTTTTTAGCAACTGTTTTGTTTTGCTGATTAGCTGTAAAATTAGGGAACAATATTTACTAAAACTACGCACTTTAAAAATAATAAGTATTTTTTCTTCACAAATTACCTTCAGCATATGTTTTTAAATAAAGTATTATGAAAATTATTAAAAGCGTAATTTTAAGAACGGAAAATATTGTAGCCATTTTGGAATATCGACAATAATAATATCATATATCACTGCAACAATATAAAAAGCAGCTGTGGCCGGTTCACATTATTTCTCACAAAAGTACCGTCGTCACTTCGGCACTTGTTTATTTTTAATGATATCGATTTGCTCAGCATTTACTAATCGATACAGTCTTCTACGTTCCTTTATAGAGCAGCAGATTAGAACAGACTTTCAAGTTTTAAAATATGTTTTATTCTCTTTTGTTCAAGTTAAATAAATAAAACACTATAAATTATACCGTGCAATGATAATTTTAGATCATTCTTACATTTAGTTACAATGTGGATTGTAATTGTATAAAAACTCATTTTGTATAAAATATACTTTATAAAAAATTTGGTAGAAATATCATTTTCGCATATGGTAACACACAAATTTTTTGCTGTCATTTGTCACCTGATCAAATGTTGTTTTTCGTCCTTGTCATCTGTCACCCACCAACAAATTCAAACGCAATACATAATGCAATAGGACCAAAAATAACTTCAGGATGAGTGCTATTTTGAAATTCATCCGTGAAAATCACATATTAGCAGTAATAGAACAGGCGGTCGCGAAAAAGAAATCCCGGTTGAGTCTAAACGCTTTCGAAATAGCAGAAATTCCGAACCTCTTGTACACCTGTTTAGATGTCGAACATCTTTACCTACACAAAAATAAGATTTCTTCATTATCAGTGCAGTTAACTCAACTATCGAATTTAACAACTTTAACTTTAGACTACAACAATCTAACTTCGTTGCCATCCGAGATAAGTAACTTGAAAAACCTCGTGAATTTGAATATAAGTTACAATCCTTTAAACGAATTGATACCTGAAATCGGAGAGTTAGAGAATCTTGAGGCGTTCTGGTGTAACAGAATAGGACTGAGAGAGATCCCAAAAGAAATCGGAAAGCTCTCGAAACTGGACACATTTGGAGCGCGAGGAAATGAGTTGAAAGAAATACCTGAAGAAATGACATCTCTGCAAAAGTTAAGGTACTTAGTTTTAAAAGTTATTATAAATAGATGTTTTGTTAATTTTTATCTTTATTTTAGGTACTATTGTCAATTTAATTTTGTGCTATATAGATTAGGATTATTTTCTAAATTGGAAAAGAAAATAGTTTTTTTCGTATTATTATTGTTACTGTGAATTGCTATGTTAATGTGTATATATATTGAGAAAAGATTATAAAAGTTGTGATGAAGCTTATCCCAGGTTGGTGAAGAAATGTAATAAGTAACTAATTTATAAAGCTATATATTTTCAGATGGTTGACATTAGAATATAATCAAATAGAAACTTTACCAAACACAATGGACAAGATGGAGTCACTTGTACATTGCAATCTGAGAAACAACCAGATAAGAGAGTTCCCAATGTCTATAATGAAATGTCCCGATCTCATGTTTTTACAGCTCAATAATAATCAGGTAAATTAAAGTTGTATTTTATTGTTAAATTTTTATATATTACGAAAAAGAACAAAGATAATATCTGATTTATACTATACCAGCTGTTGCCCATGACTGCATCCGCGTGGAACGCTTCCAGACAAAGTTCTACATATGTACCAAATTTCATCAAGATCCGTTCAGTCATTCCGGAGATACCTTCAAACAAACAAATGTCCATCCATCTATCACAATATATTAGCACAATAGAAATTAAATGTTCACATTGTTTAAATGTACATATGTCACATATAATCCTTTTTTGAGTTTTAAATTTAATAGTTCTTAGGATTGTTGATCAATATTTATACTTGTAATTCACCTCAAAAACATTAGATGAACAAAAACATCTATAATTTCAGATATCATCAATGCCAGAAAACTTTGACACATCTCCACTCACAATGTTAGAAATGATTGATATTAGATCAAATCCAATATGTGATCTGCCTCATCAGGTAAATGGCTCTCTATATATTCTTAGGGTAAAGAAAAATATTATAATATATCCTGCATATGGCTATGAAAAGAAAAATTCAATGATATGTGAAGATATGTGAGACATGTGAAGTCATCGACTGGCACCCGGCCTGTGATTGTGTGAATGACTATTCACCCCTAATTTAGAGTAGCTTGAGCCCTTTTGATGCTAATGACGAGTATAGGCCAATAGGATCGTAAAAGTTATGTAAATAAGAGTGATTTAAAGTGCTTTGCAATTTCAGATTTAATTTCAGGAATTCGTTATTTTTCAGGAATACCCTCTAGTTCGTTTCACAGAGGAAATAATACCTAATCCTCAACCGTCGAGCAGCAGGACACATGCTACTCAAGCGTTAGCCGTTAATGCAACTGCTTTACGATTACCAGCTGTGCCCGCAGCTAGGCATAATGACCCACTTGTAATTGGTGAGTTTTCAAAATTATTCATATTCTCCTACTGACTTAAGGAATACCTAGTCTTTTCGGGTTTATTGCTTTTTTAATAAATTTCATTGTCACTACGTCCCCACTGAGGGGCTCGGAGCATACCTCAAGTTAGGGGTGACTAGGCCATTGTCAACCACGCTAGCCTCCCACTGCTGCTAGCCCAGTGCGGGTTGACATCAAACATATCTTTGAATTTCTTCTCAGATATGTGCAGCATCACGATGTTTACCTTCACCTTAAGAACATCGGATAAATGTACATATGTAAATCGAAAAACACATTGGTACTTGGCGGGATTCGAACCCAGGACCTGCAGATTGAAGCTGTCGCCCGCAACTCCATCCTCGCAGAATTAAAAAAACTTAATTAGTACCCTGTGTGTTTTTCTAGAATATGTTCTAAATATATACCAAATTTCAGCGAGATTCATGCAGCTGTAATGGTGATACCTTCTAACAAATGGTCATCCATCCATCCAAAAATACGCATTTATAATATTAATATGATTTTTACTTGATGCATATTTATGAGTATTCTTAAAAACTTTAATTAACAATTAGGTCTTTGTTTCTTTTTATGGGGTATTTCGTGATTATTTAAGACGGCCATTAATAACCTGAACTAATTATAGTTGCATTATTGGCTACTATTAGAAGTTATTACATACAAAAGTGGGTAAAGAAATTCATAGTCTAAATCAGTGATTGTCAAACTTATTTCTTTCACCGCCCCCTTTGAAAATCAATTATATTTCAGAGCCCCCTAATTTTTATTTAGCCCTATAACTTAAAAACCACAATTTCATTACTTTAATTAATTTCAATGCCCCCCCCATATTTTGGGCCCCTTATCGCCCCCACCTAGGTTTCAAACGCCCCCAAGGGGGCGTTATCGTCCACTTTGGGAAACACTGGTCTAAATAGACTTGTTATTACTACCTATAGCGGAAATGGAACTAGATGCATCATCAATTGAGTCATCTGAAGACTGGGAGAATAGTGTCAACAGCTCGGAGCTGGATGTACAGTATCAGAGTGATGAGGAACGTGCCGAGAATGAGGTGAGAAGTTTGATGTATTTAATTATACTAGTTACACAACAAATCTGTAAATCCAGATATATATGATCAACGGTTGCTTCGTTATTACAAATAGCCACTTGCTTGTCTTCTTGCCACTTTATAATATAAAAAAAATCTAGCTATTGACCTCGACTTCATCCTAACGGCAATATAAAATTTTAATTAGTACTCTATGTCTTCTTCCAGATTATGTCCTTTATTTCTTTACCTATAGTAACTTAACCGATAAGCATTAAGCCGTTCTGCAGAAAACTTCTAACAAACATTCATCCATCCATTCTATCTTTCGCATTTTTAACATTAAAATTATTCCAAGTGCACAGGCTGTGAGGTAGAGTAGCTAATGTTTTATTTGATCTTGGTGTCAGTACACTTTTACCTATACTACTCTGCTTCACAATTCTGCCCTCGTGTGAAACTTGCATCAAAGCAAACATTCTAAATTAAAAAAAAAGTTTTTTAGTAAAAAGTCTTTACTATCAATTGATACCTAAAATTTTGTCTGTTTGGCCTTCAACAGTGAGATTTGTAATTTAACCTATTTCCAAAGTAATCTCTACCCTTCCTATCATTCCTCAAACACCGGACGGTAATGTAAATACGCTAACATTTAGTTTGCACAATTCTTCCAGGCTATAGGCATGGTGTTGCCAGAGCTGTCCCGCTACGCTTCCACTGCGAGCTGAATTCTACCGTAGCTTTTGGTAACTATACTGGCAACATTTCATTTGCGCTAGCAAAAATCGCGACTTCTCTATTAGAAGAAAACTTTATTAAAATATTTCATAATTGGCGTGTACTTTTAATATTCTTATCGATAGTTGATTGCTGAAAAAAAAAAACTGAACGAAATATCGTTGTCTCTGTCTATTGAATGAGGTAAAAAGGGATGACATGTTTTTTACAAGAGTTACGGAACTCTTAAATGAATATTCACTATTATACGAAGTTTTTCTGACATAAATAAAAAATATTTTAGGATTTTTTTGCCTATGATATATTGGATTCATACATTTTTTATATTTTTTTTTTAATTTTACTGGATTTTAAAATCGGTTTATATGTTGATTCGGTTATAATTTTATTTTGAAATTGATTTGATTTAAAAAAATATATAGTGAAATAAATAATGCTACTAGTTAAAGATTAAGAAAAATCTCAAATAATTTATGTCGTAAAAACGATCAATGTATACGTAATTCTTTAGTTAATTAACGATATTCATTCTTCTTAAACATATTAAATTATTTGGCTGTGTTACCAGTCACAACATATTTTCTACTAAAACTTACCAATGATTCTATATCTGTCCACATTAAACCAACTTTCAAATGTGCCAATATGTTTATCGTCTTTTAAGCGATATAAGGTGCTAAAAGGCTAAAGTAAAAATACCTTTAAAACAGTATTAAAAATATTAAAAACAAATTTTTAAATGTGATTTATTTTACAAAATTTTAAGTTTTCTCGTCTTAAATTAATCCGCCTTTTGATTATAAAAAAGTATTGAATGTGATTCTTAAGTTGTCTCTGGTTATTTGGAGAATTAAAATTACTGCAGTAAACATTTGCGAATTTTTTTTACAAGTAAATTAATTTTTTGAGCTGGCAACAATCTTAATAGGTAAAGGTTGGGTTGACGTTACTAATCTATTTAAATTTACTTGGAAAATAAAAGAAATTAAAAAAGTTATTACATTAAGAAATTCATAGAAATTAAGACTTTAGATTTTTCTCACATCTCACATTTATTATAAACGAAAATACATTATTTGTATAATAAATAACGAAATCAAGGAAAAACTGAAAAAAACATAGAAATATTATCTATGTATAGAACTTTTTAAGATTTTTTTGTATTCTCGTTTTGTTTCTGCGAAATAAATACAACGCAAATATTGTACTTTAGAATTAATGAATTATATAGGGTTAAGATTTCATATTTACACTGTAAAAGACATTTCTCTTAATTTGTGGCTTTAAAATATACTTTTTTTTTTTAATAAAGGTGCAATATTTTTGTAGGTTTCTTCTGTCGAAACTCTTGTATAAAAAATATAAACCAATATATATAACCTATAGAAGGAATCTTTCATACAACTTTGACGTCCAATCAAGAATGGATTTTAGAAATATTAGTTTTTATTGTGATTGACAAAATTGAGGCAATTTACCTCAGAAAGAGCCTTTTTTCGCCTCACTTTTGTACACCTCTCCGGATATCTACTTTGCTGTATTCACCACTTTTTTTTTTTGGAAAAATCAAAGACGAGTTTTGTCAGTGGAATTTCACCTTTATTTAGTTATTTATATTAACTTTTAATTATTTCTAATTAGTTTTAAATCAAGTAAACAACATTTTATTGGTCGATAAAAACTTGCGATCTTTTAAACAGACCAAATCAAAAACTGAACAAAAAAATTATTCTAAAAAATGTACGTATGAAGTTATTACATGAAAATATTTAGAAAACCATTGTTTTATACAATTTTTTTTCTTCGTAGAAAATTATTTTTCACGTTTATATATAAAAAAATCAATCAAGTCACGAAGGAGTTTTTATTGGAAATATTGTTAAAACTCTGTGTGAGGGAGAAAAATGTATACAGATTAAGTTAATGTGCGAAAAAAAAAATTGTCACTTAAGTTTACTGAATTTCATAGAATTTTTTTTGTTAGTGTTTGAGTAAAAACTTTCTATTTTTTTTTCTTTGTAATTATTTCTTAATAGTTCACTTAAATAACTGATAAAAATATATTTATGTTTTAGAATTAACTTTAATACATTTCCGATGTTTAAAATAATTATTATCACGAAGTAAATGTAATTACGTATAAAAGAATGTTATATCATTTATTTCGAGGGTAATTAAAGGAATGGCGCCATTTTTTGTTCAAATATTTCAACAGTGAATCAATTTTTAATATAAATGTTGGGAATTTATAAATAAAAATATATTCCTCAGTAAATAAATGTTAATTATAAATATGTAAAATATGCAACGAACTTATATCGATTTTTTATATATATTTGTTGGCTGGACCACAAAAAAAAATTAAGATTTTTTTCACTTTTGTTTATTTTTCTTTACCTTTAAATTTATTTTTTATTATAAATGTAAAATAGAGCTTACTTATGTAATATTTTGATTTTTTTTATGTACTATATAACGTTCAAATATGTTCTCCCAATAAACAATGATGACATTTTTTTTAATATTTTGCTAATGATATTTTTAGTTACCTTTTAATTATTTTGGTACATAATTTTATTTTTTATCACCTCATTAAAGTTGCAAATATTTTATAAGTAAATCGCACAATTTAACGCATACTGCCCTCTATGCCTTTGTAATTAACATTAGAAAAAAAAATATTTAAAAAAAATCTCGCTTTATATAATCTGTATACAATTATATTTGGAAATTTAATCTGTACATATCATATGTAAATTATGTATAAAATGTATTCATTTAATTTATTGGAAATAAATATCTGAATTTCTGGAAAACTTGTTTTATTGATATTGATGGAAAAAAATATAGGGTTTTAGCTTTTTTTCTCTTTTTTTAAATAAAACAATATTTTACCCAATGTTTATTTAATAGTAGTAAAACAGACACAACAGAAATTAACAAACACGACGCGTTTCGTAACAAAAATGTTTGTGCTGGAAGAAAATTTTAGTCCTCTTCCACTTCCTACCATTTTTAACCTTAGAATGGGAAAGGAATTAGCGGAGGAAAAATATCCTTTCAGTGTGTCCCCTCCCCTGTCTATTAGGAGTAACCGATCTGTAACCTTGCAGATGTTTATGAGCTGTCACTTCGCTATTTTAGCGAAACCAGGTACTTGTTCAATTTTAAATCTTCAAGTAAATAAAGTTTTTTTTTTTTAAATTCTTTGATATGCACAATTTAGCCAAAAAGCATTTCGTTACCTAATTACTAAAGCATCTAGATGTCTATGAATATCGGGCACTTCGCTGTTTTGGCGAATTTAGACAGAATAACCGAAAACATGTTCCCTATGTTTTTCAAAGACAATTTTTTACATAAATGTTTCTATAGTGGGAACATCATATCTGAATGTTGGTTAAATAAAAAAAATAACGTAATATATAAAATTTCAGTCTTCTAATCTTTCTTTTGTTCCAACTTCTGGAATTCTTTCAGCAGCGCCTCGTCCTCAAAGAATGGGAAGTCTAGAAACAAGAGTAATCTAGAGTAAATCTGGATTAAACTAAATTTTCTAAACACCGCCATCTTTTGATGCAAAAATCTGCGCATTTAGTAAAAAATGTTTCCTTACCTTTACTCTCTTGTTCCAATTTAATTTTTCCAATGGATTCTTCTTTTTTTACTTCTTTCTCACCCAATTTACTCTGAAAAAAAAATTTCAAATTATTATTTTATATTTTTATAAGCATAATAAAACCTATTAAAAAAAAACAATTTCGATAATTTTAAATGATACATTTAAATATTTTATATATAAAGTTATCTGTGGACTGTAATCATAGCACGAATTCCGTCAAATTTCACTCATAAAATTAAAAAATAAGTATTTTTTTTCAAGATAGTTTATACATGATTTTTTTAATTGAAGAAAAAGCTTTCTTCCCCATAACTTAATAATAATGTCTCTTAACAGTTTAAAAGATTTGAAAATAGTTAAATTACCTTAATAAATTCAGGTAGACCTTCTTGCAGATGATACCAACTCAGAATAAACACCAAGGACACGAAGAAAAGATTTGTTGAGATTCCTTTAAAAAAAATGTCATACATATTGACTCAGAGTTAATTTCCAAGATCAATCCGTATAAAACATATCTTCATCCCTGTCATTGACAAAATAGAAATAACAATATGTTTTAAATGGAGATTTCAGTCTCAGAAAACCACAGTCAAAGTCTTGTCTCGCGCTGTAATTAAATCGGTCTTGGCAAAGCAAAGTACAACTGCAGTTCTCAAATAAATAAGAAACCATTTATACTAGACGCTGCACCAGCTAATAAACATAACCTATATCTTGGTAGAATTATGTACTTATTTTTTTATACTTGTCAATTTAAACGTTTTGTTTTTTTTTATGGCTGTTAAATTTTTCCTTCTTAGCATTTTTTTTCTTTATTTTATCTAATTTATGAATATGTGTACAATTTTCGACTTCCGAATGGATTAAATGAAATTACGCCTTTCAACTACCTTCCTGTTAAATCGGTCGAATCCGTTGATTACCCGACATAAAGTCATCTTTGCCGACAGATACAAAAATGTAAAAAAAAATCGCGAAATATGTTTTCTTTTTAGCCGACTTCAAAAAGAAGGAGGTTATCAATTCGACTGAATTTTTTTCAATATTTCACGCAGACACTTCAATATAATTAATTATATAAATATACTGACCAATTAATGCAGAAAACCTCGGCCAGTAGTACATGATATACCTCAGGCCGGAGAAATGCGCCTGCACGTGTAACTCGCACGAGTACACCTGAGCGAACCGAGACTGCACCTCAACGTACGCGTCCGTTACCGACAATTCCTATACAAGGCATAATAAGCCTTATTACTATCACATTACGGAGTAAAACTGACTGTCACCCATTAAAGTCCCATTGAAATATGTACAAAGTGTTATATACCTTATTGCTATGTTTTTAAGGAGTATAATTGAATGACATGAAAAATAAATTAGACCTGGTAGATTCGACAAGTACAAAATATAACTTACTGCTATAAAAATACGGAATATAATCGAATAACATCACTGACAACTGGTGTACAATATACCTTATTACTATTTAGATATGGTATATAATCAAACTCGTTAAAGCTAAGTCTGGGATATCTATATCTATATATATAGGTATAAAAGAAAGTTGTGTTAGTTACACCATTTATAACTCAAGAACGGCTGAATCGATTTCACTGAAAATTGGTGAGCAGGTAGCTTAGAACCAGGAATAGGACATAGGATAATTTTTACCCCGTTTTCTTTTCTTTTTTTTTTTATTCCGCGCGGACGGAGTCGCGGGTAAAAGCTAGTATGCATATAAAGTACTGTAAATATGTAACAAAAATGGCGGATAAAGCAATACCAATTGTGAACATCAAAGTTTAGCACTCAATGTTACCATGCCATTCCTTTCTTGAATTGTATTAAATTAAAAAAAAGAAACTACATATTTCAAAGACAAAACACATTTGATATTAATGTTCACGTAATGCAAACTTAATTCAAAAATCTTTAGAAAACTTACAGGATCATCAATAAAGTCGCTGAACAACTCGACATGTATCTGTTGTTTTTCTTCCTCCAGTCCGCTGAGTAACATGGGAGAGAACACCGTTGTTCGTATCAAATGATGCAGCTTCGACCTGAATAGAAACCTATGTAAGTCTTGCTGACTAGCAAAAAACGATGCTTTATGGTCGTGTGGAAATAAAATCTATTTTTTATTATTAAATAGAATAATACCATAGATTAAAAAAATCTGTCAAAACCAAAATCTACGCTATTTTCTTAGAGTGCATCATAAAACTGAATACATTTTGGGATAGTGTTGGGATCTCTTCGTTCGCCTTAACTAATATAATATTATAAATGTGAAATTTTAGATGGATGTTCCATACATAAACATATATTACTGTCTGTATTATAACATTGCGTACATACTAAGTTTTTTTTTTTAATTCCAGACTAACAAAGTCACGGTTAAAAGCTAGTAATAAATGTTGTTAAATATAGTTTAATATTAATCCTATTTTACCTCGTTTATAAATGTCACGACTTATTACTTATAATAAAAAATAAAACACGTTTCATAAACTTGTTTAGCGTTGCCAGGCATCCGGATAAAGCCGGACATAGGTAGGCTTTTTGATTGCGTGTCCGGCCAAAATAAACGGTGTCCGAGTTGCCCGCATTTGTTAGGCTTTTTACATTTCACAAACGAAAGTACCTATTAATACTGAGATTAAATTCTAAAGAATATAGGGTGTCCGACCTTTCTACCCAAATGTCTGGCCAAACTGGCTGGTCTGTCCGGCTAATAGGTTTGGCGACCTGGCAACCCTAAAATTGTTCTACTGTCATTCATCATACTTCAGAAACATTTCTAAATATTTAAGCAGTTCATGGTCACTATGAGCTGCATGCTTTGAACGTGGAAATTATCAACATGGGGTGGACATTTACCTGTGTCGTATCATCGCTGAACGACAGGAAGACGAAACAAACACTCCGCCTTTAGCCCGCAACTGTGCGCACACCATGAACATGCCTGCGAACAAACGTCTGCGAAATATCACATATACTGTTTAAGATCAGATAAAAATCTTAAATACAACCAAAGATGTCAGACTGTTAAGGACCAAAGATCAAAATCTGACAAAGATCACACGAGAAAGTAAGCCCCTAATTTTTTAATGTACACTTAACTTTTTTTATTCTTTTAATAATAAAATATTGCAGCAGTATTGCATGTCCGGTAAAAGATAAGGTGATCTATGACCCATCTACAATCATCCAAGTGATAACACAGTAAAAAGGACATCCAATTTTTATTGCAGTACGAAATATCAACTACTTGAATTACAATTTATTTATATATATGTTAACTTTTTGTATTTATGTTGATAGAGTATCGGTGGCTCAGGAGTTAAGCATTTGACCTGAAATCTGCAGGTCCTAGGTTCGAATCCTGCCATGTACCAATGAGCATATCGACGCTGGAAAGCGTAAACGCTGTAACCCCGAAAGTATGAACTTTACAGGAGAGCCAAAAAATGATAACTCGTGAGCTGATACGTCTACAAGCATGCGGTATTTAGCAATGTTGTGTAGTTTGTGCTAACCTATAATAAAATCATTATCCTTTGATAATGATTGAAATTATTAACGTGTGAAAAACATATTCGCGATTTCAAGGGTTACAGCGTTTATGCTTTCCAGCGTCGGTATATATGTGAAGTCAACCAACCAGCACTGGGCCAGCATGATTGACTATGTCCTAGTCACACCTAACTTAGTTAGGCTCCAAGACCACCAGTGAGGACTTATAGTGGGCTGATGATAATGACGTCAACTTGACATAAAATTGAATCTATCAAAAGCACTACAGTAATTCACAATCAGGTGAATTTTGTTATAACTTCATCAACAAACACATACCTAAGTCTTTGTTGGTCTGTGTCTCGGGCATTTCGAGGATCAGTTTTATCCGATATGGCTGTCCTGACATTAATAAACTGGTACGTTGTGTGAGTTGCACATGTGCCGATGGAAAGGAGCAAACACCTATTTGTTCCTCACATGGCCTGTAAATAATTATTCACAAGACTTTAAAATTGTTTTATTAAATTTGCTCATTTTATTTTGTTAATCCAGTGATTGAAATTTGGTACATTACTTTAGTCCTGATTACATCAATATGATGTAAAATAAAAACATTTCAAACAATTTTGCATATGTTTGACAGTAAAATCTTACTTAATATCTTACTCTTACTTAATTAGTAGCCTATGTTCGACATATATGCCAAATTTGATCAAGATCTGTTGAGCCATTCTAAAAATACCTTGAAACAAACATCCATCCATCTATACATTCACATTCATTATATTAGTAAGTATGATGTGCGCCAACCCCATATAAGTGGGAAAAGGCCAGGGATATGATGATGATGATATTTGTAATTTGAACTAACAAAATTAAAAAATAAAAAACAGTACTCACTTGAATTGTAAATGAACGGGCCGTATATGTGTTACGTTAGGCATATAAATGTAGTAAAATATGACATACATAAATATAGAAATCCATAGAATTGCCGACAAAAACACTAAAACTACACCAGCCCTTAGTAATAACTCCTTCACACTGTTAATACCTTGGTTAGTTTTCTTTTTATAATCTAAATATTGGCGTCCGAAAAAAGCTTCGATAGGTATACGGACAAAATCTTTTAAAATTCGAAATGGATTTAAATACACTAATAAATCCATGTCTCTATTCGAATGGACATTGAGACCTCAGCTTATCTTTCCCAGTCAAGGAAACGGACCTAGGACTGGTGGGTAGATAATACTTTAAAATGATAACGATAAAAATATTAATTTTACGACGACGGAGTTCATGTGATATTAAAATTTTAATTGCATATGTTGCAGTTTATTTGTACATTTCAAAGAACATCTAGTTCAATTACTTTATTAACAATAATTACAATATTTAATCAAATAAACTTCAGCTGATAAAAATGATAAGGTTAGTTAAATTTTATCAACAAAGCAAAGTCAAACAATGTCAAAGGGTGACAGATGACAGTTTTCATTACGAGGCGGAAAAATTTCTAAGTACGCATATTCTTGTGCAATTACGGTCTAATATTTACATAAATTTATTTTTGGTCTACATTTAACGTACATTAAAAGCTAAAAATATAGCTACTCAATATTATAAGTTATTTTCAAATAAAAAAGAACCATGCTTCCATTTTTTCAACATAGAATTGTTAAATCTGCTTACAGGATGTAAGTTGAGCCGCCTTTGTCGACAAGGGAAATCGACGAAAAAAATAGAAAATCTTTCTGTCAAGTATAAAAATAACAACATTGATAATATTTAAAATGATAGTAAGGAGAAATGTAAGAATTCACAATTTATCATTAAATAGAACATTAAAATCGACCACAACTCGTATATTTACCCCAAATTTAGCAGCGGCGGCTTACAAACCAGAAGTTGTAGAAATAAATAGATATGATGAATGGGAAAGTAAAGGTCTTTTTATTGCAAAGAATTCCAGTAAAGAACCGGTGTTCAGCGTTGTTCTGCCACCACCAAATGTTACAGGAAAACTTCATTTAGGTTAGTTAAATTTAAACAATTTGTAGTGTAAATTAACATCGTAAAAATTTAGTGAACCAAGTGTTAAATCTAAAAAATTCTAACCTAACGTTTTGTCAATTTAAATTACAATTATTTTTTATAATGCCTTGAAAATTGTACTCCTGGTTGCAAATAAATTTTAAGATGAAATAATAATAAACTTAAATATCTATGGATAATGAAAGAAAAAAAAATTAAAAATGAATATTATTCCAGGCCATGCCTTGTCCTGTACTATACAAGATGTGATTGTAAGACGAAAGAGGTCATTGGGTTATAATGTCTTATGGCTTCCTGGTACTGATCATGCAGGTATCGCAACACAGGTAATCTCATAAAGTAATCTACCATTGTTACTAAAACCTAAAGTTTATTAGTAGTAAATCCATATATAGTTTCTGAAACTAACTGACAAAGGTATTTATTACAGCAATTGCTCCTATGTAGACTATCATAAGCCACAATTTTACGATTTACTCTGTTGTTGAAATAAATTGATAAATATTGATTTCTGTGTAAATTTGAAAGGAATGTTAGAAAGTGCTATAGATTTTGATTGACCAGTTTACATTTTTTGCATCTTAATTAACCATAATATATTGTAAAGATTTGTTTTGAAAAAATTGCGTTTCAAACTTATGATAGTTTATGTAGGAACCAACAACATTATGTTATTTTTTTTACTTATAGTTTTTGTCATTTTTTATTCTTTATCTTCACTACTCTAATGTCTTAACTATTATTACCACTGAAATGTCTCTAAATATTTTTTCAGGGTGTAGTTGAGAATTATTTAAAAAGCAAACAAAATATTACGCGTCATGAAATCGGTCGAGAAAAATTTAACACAGAAGTGTGGAAATGGAAGGAAAAACATGGCGACACTATATGCAATCAATTACGTACTTTAGGCTGCTCCTTGGATTGGTCTCGCCAAGTTTTCACAATGGATCAAAACCATTCAAACGCTGTAAACACAGCCTTCATACAATTATTCGAAAGAGGTCTTGTTTACAGAAAGAAAGCGTTAGTCAACTGGTGTAATGCTTTAAAATCTACCGTTTCTGATATAGAAGTGGAAAACATACCTATAAACACACCAACAGAGTTAAAAATACCAGGTTACAAAGACCCTGTCAAGTTTGGCTTAATGTATAATTTTGCATATAAAATATATGACAGCGATGAAGAAATTATTGTGTCCACAACTACACCGGAAACAATGTTAGGAGATACAGCCATCGCAGTTCATCCTAATGATAAAAGGTAAGTTTAATTAAAAAAAAAATTAACTTCCATATGCATTCCTAATGAAACCTTAATACAGTCAGTGCCACAAACTGCGAGTTCATTGTTGTATGTAAAATCGTAGCAGTATTGATTGTAGATTTCTGAGACCATAGTCCCCTTTTAAAACATATTATCTCTGTTTTCTCAAAAAATTACAGGGATGATATGTTTCATACAAAGATTTTGGTCTCGAAAACCAACAGTGGTGAATGTGTTAAATTTTCCACTATTCAATTACAATAATAACAATTAAATATTGTTATATATATACTAGCTGTCGCCCGCGACTCCGTCCGCGCGCCGTTAAAAAAACTTAATAGGGGTATGAAAAATAGATGTTGTCCGATTCTCAGACCTACTGAATATGCTCACAAAATTTCATGAGAATCGGTCAAGCCGTTTCGGAGGAGTACGGGAACGAAAACTGTGACACGAGAATTTTATATATTAGATATATATAATTTAATATTTGTATTAAAAATATATGATATAATGAGTTAATGTTTCTGAAAATAACTTGCTATTTACGAATCTTTGTTTAGAATAGAACAATTGTTTATCTGAAATAATAAAGGAAATTCTTTGCAGATACAAACACTTACAAGGAAAAAGAGCAGTACATCCGTTTAGAAATGATACCATCCCTATCATATATGATGAGATGGTTGACACTAAACTTGGCACAGGAGCTGTTAAAATAACTCCAGCACATAGCAAAATTGACAACGAAGTGGCCAAACGACATCGTCTACCCTCAATACAAGTCATAAACGAAGATGGTTTAATGCAAACATGCCAAATATTTGATCAAATAAAACGCTACGATTGTAGACAAAAGTTGGTCCAACATTTGAATGAAATGGGACTTTTAAAATCCATACAAACACATCAAATGACATTACCAATATGCAGTCGAACTGGTGATGTACTAGAACAATTACCTAAAGAACAATGGTTCTTGTCTTGTAGAAATTTAAACAAAGCAGCTTCAAATGCTGTCAAAAGTGGTCAATTAAAAATAAATCCTGAAAAGTACATAAAGAATTGGATAAATTGGACTGAAGATGAACGTGATTGGTGCATATCACGACAACTATGGTGGGGACATCAAATACCAGCTTACAAATGCAAAGTAGACAAAGATATTATATGGATTGCTGCAACTGATGAGATATTAGCAAAAATACAAGCATCAAAATATTTAAGAACTGCACCGGAAGATATTAGTATAGAAAGAGATACAGATGTTCTTGATACTTGGTTTTCATCTGGTATTTATCCATTCGCTGCATTAGGTTGGCCAGAAAACTATAACAGTTATGATTATAAAGATTTCTATCCTCTAAGTTTAATGGTAACAGGTCATGATATATTAGGTTTCTGGGTACACAGAATGGTTATGTTAGGTATAGAATTAACAGGACAATTACCTTTCAACAATATTTTACTACATGGTGTTATTTGTGATAATAAAGGTGCTAAAATGTCTAAAAGTAGAGGCAATGTGATAGATCCAATTGATGTTATTAAAGGAATTTCATTAGAAAATCTTAAAATTAAATCTGAAGAAATGCATAAAAATGGAGTACTTAATAAAGAAGAATTGAATAAAGCTCTAGCTTATCATAAAACTAATTATACAACAACAAAAGGTATCCCAGAATGTGGAGTTGATGCTCTAAGATTTACATTATTGACACAAGACATTAAATCACATTTCGTAAATTTCGACGTACACCAATGTCATGCGAACAAATTATTCTGTAATAAAATTTGGCAAAGTATCAAATATATGCAGTTATCGTTTGACAAACTTAGACCAATCAATGATGAAATAACGCAAGACGATTTGACATATTTTGATAAATGGATATTAAGTAGACTTGCAGATATGGTTGACAAAGTAAATAAAGCAATGGATGATTACGATTTACATTTAGCAACGAAAGCAATCAAAACATTGATTTATAGTGAATTCTGCGATGTGTACCTTGAAGCGACTAAACCTGGATTTGAAAATAACGATTATAAAATGGGATATGCTCACGCGCATACACTTACAGCAGTTCTGAACACTTCACTTAGATGTCTGGCACCAATAATGGTTTATATCACAGAAGAATTGATACCAAAAATCCCAGATTTCGAAACAAATATAATACACAACTTCGATGACTTAAAAAAACCTTTTTTCGACTACCCACAGATAAAAGATTTCGAAATTTGGAAGAATAAAGATTTAGAAAATCAAGTAACGAAATTATTGAATGTTATAAGTCTTGTTAGAGAAATGAAAGGAATGTATAATATTTCAAATAAAATAAAAACTTCAATAAATATTAAAACAAACAACGATATATTAATGTTAGATCTTGATAATAATCAAGATATAGTACTACATTTGACGAAATGTGGGTATTTAAAAATAAATATAGACGATAGCAAATATTTTGTATCTACCTTACTTGATAAAGATACTGAAATCAAATTAGCTATAGAAGATGACAATGCAGCTAATATTATATCAGCCGCTAAAGAAAAACTAAGAAATAAAATTAAAAAACTGGAAGATAATTTAGATAAATTGGAAGCTAAGTATTCAAGTAAATACTACATAACATCTGTGCCTGAACATACGAAAGCGTTAGACAGAGAAAAGTTAATTGTAAAAAAAGAAGAAATCAAACAACTACAAAGACTGATTTAACACTTCAAGTGCTATGGATTCGTCTGGCAATACTTTAGTATGTAGATATTTTAGTAGCATTTAATGTGTTAATAAAAACATAATTGTACTTGAAATCAAATCAATATAAAGCTTACCATTATTTTATTATATAGGCATAAAAAATCAGTTATTTATAAAAGTACGATTATTTAAAACAATAAATCATTCTTTACCTAAATTAGGTAACTTTTTTAAAACTACCCACATTTTAAAGTTATCATATAATGCAGAATAATATTTGAGCGAGATTTTGAAGAAATCTTTTACGTGAGTTTTCACTTTCGAAACTATATACAAATATATATGTGTTGTGGATAACCAAAGTTAGTTGTACCTAGCGTTGCCAGGCGTCCGGATGAAGCCGGACATAGGTAGGCTTTTTGATTGCGTGTCCGACTAAAATAAAGGTGTCCGGGTTGTCCGGCTTTTGTTAGGCATTTTACATTTCGCAAACGAGAGTGGCCGAGCGCCGGCGATGAGAGTCGACTGACGGCCGTGTCAGGCCTTTTTTACCCAAATTCCCGGCCAAACTGGCTGGTCTGTCGGCTATTAGGTTTGACGACCTGGCAACCCTAGTTGTAGCAAAAATCTTTTATCCCTAAACAACATTTAGATTTGCGACACTACTTACTACTATATTAATTGACTTTTATCGTTTATTGGATTACATTTAAAAAGTATAAACCCTGATATTATGATAAAAATTTTATTTTACCGATATTTAAAAACATAACTTATTTCTAAGTCTATAATACATTTATCGATAGATATATAACCTATAGATAGTGTTTCATACTAGTTTGACTTGTAATCGAGAGTCGATTTTCGTAATGAAGACATTTTTGTATTGTAAATGACAACACTGAGGGGGTTTACCTTAAAAAAGGCGCCTAACTTTTGTGCTTTGGATTAGGTATCTATAGGTTATACATAAGTATTTACCTATCCGACTGACATAAATTTCTTTGATTTAGATTTATGCCTGGTTTACATTATTCCAGTACAGTAAGACAGTAGCGCTGGCATAATGTAAATAAGGCATTACGTGCAGTTTCACTGCGAAAAGGATAAAACTTTGAATTGTGTCGGTAAGTGTGGTTTATAGTAGAAATAATAAAAAAACCAAACCGTTTACGCTTATAAATAACTTATTATATTTAAATTACATATCTCAAAACAAAACATGACTTAAACACTAACATAAGAGCCAGAAAATGGATTTATCTACAAAAAAAAAAATAAACGAATATTTCAAACATTATTTTTATAATGTTTGCGATTTTATTTTTTATATTAAATATAGTTAATTCTAATTTCAACAGGTTTCTTTTTTTTTATAAAATACAATTATGTATTTAATTTTGATTACAATTTACTAAAAAACGAATTAGGGAAAAAATGATGTAAGAAAATCACTGACCTCTACGGAAATGACGGCTTTTACTTTGTTCCAACTTATAAGTGCCATTTGACGTTTCTGTCAAATAATTCTATCTCTATTATTAGTTCAAGTTTCCAACACCGCACCGCCACTAACCAAAGCCGTCAGTGCCAAAATGGCGAACATCAAATAGGCACAAAATAACACGGCTTATAGCCTGGCCAGTGGAAAAAAGACAGTTCATTTGGAATGATGAATCCGTGATAAATAATTTAATATTTTGTTGCATCTCAATAGTAAAATTATAATTATTTTTAAATCTAACATAATCTTAATCTTTGTTAAAATAAATACAAAAAAAAATTTAGTAAAGATTCATTTAAAAAAATTTAACTTTTTATTAATCAAAGAAAAATTACAAAAAAATTATTTTGTAACAAGTGTTTTAATTGGCTCGCGTGTGAAAGCCAAGGAAAAAAAAATATCGCATCTTCATTTATCAAACTATTATTAACAGCGCAGGAATTTTTCCCGCGCTGTTAATAACAGTTACAATGCCGCTCTCCTTACCAAATAAGTTTTTAGGACTAAATAAACGGTTATTTTGTAACTACCAGAAAAAAAAATAACATTACCAAGTGCCAATACTGTTCTTATTAAAGAAATAAACATAATTCTTGGTCAATTACAATAAATATATCAATGTGCATGCGCACAGACAAAGATAATGCTAGGAATAATAGTTTCCGCACATTGTATTCATTAAAACAATAGTAAAATTTACCTACTAACTATGCAATTACTTCACTCCGTGATGACCTAGCCATTTTTTGTCGACTTCAAAAAGTAGGTGGTTATCAATTCGACTGTTTTTTTTTTATGTGTGTTACCGTGATGCTCCGCCCCTGGGGCTCCGATTTTGATAAAAATTATTTTAATGGAAAGGGTAATTTTTAGATTTTTTTTTAAATAACTAGAAGATTAGCAGTTTTTGAATTAAATCAAATGCTAAAAAACTTTATCTTTGTTGTGTGTAAAAATAAAGTTACTACATTTTACATTGTTTTCATTTTACATTTTACATGTTATATGTATTCCACAATAAATGTTTTTTTTTTTCTGGTAATTATCAAATAACCATGTACATATTTAACATATAATTTGTTTGTTTATATACAAAAAAATATATTGAAGGCTAGTCCCGGACGCATTTTCCGTATTATTTAGCTAGATGTTGTGCACAATACACAATATTTTAAGCTAGGCATTCTTTGGCACCTTGCTTTCCGAAGTTATGTCTATTATTTTTCTTTTGCTAGCATTTTTTTTGCTCTCTAAATCTGTAAAAATGAAAAAATTAAAATCATAATTATTTCAAAATATCTGTCTCTATCGTGTTATAATTAAAAAAATCTTAACTTTATTTAACATAGTTTAAAATAATATACATAAACCTTTAACTAGGTTGTGTTCAAACCAGAGACACTTAACATACTCATATAATAGACGGGACATTATGAACTCAATCTTAAAAACACCTCTATCACTGGTAGAATTTTGGTTGCCTACTTTGACACTTGCTATAGCGGTACCTACAATTGTTTGCAGTTATGCTTAAAGTATTTAAATAAAATTGCTCGTAATATATGAATCTCTTTGGTTCAAACTTCTCTCATTAAAAATCTATGTATATAAAAGAAAGTCGTGTTAGTTACACTATTTATAACTCAAGATCGGTCGAACTGATTTAGCTGAAAATTGATGGGGAGGTAGCTTAGAACTAGGAGACGGACATAGGAACTTTTTTATCTTGGGTGCATTTTTTGTATTCCGCGCGGACGGAGTCGCGGTTAAAAGCTAGTATATTATAATTAAGAAAAAATTACTTACACCTAAGTTTGTTATTTTGTCTTTTCTTTTCTTGTTCATGATCTCTTACATGAAGGCTAAGTGTCATTAATTCATCAAAACTTTCCGAACAAATAGCACACGCGTACATGGCAACATCATTTTTATTATCATCTTCCAATTGACATGTAAATAAATCATCTTCATATCTGTCAGCATTCTTTATAACACCACCTGGCAGTATTTCTAATGTCGGCCATTGATCCGACTCTTTGGTTTTTGGTTCGTCATCCTGGAAATTTTAGAAATGCTTACTGTTAATAAAAAACGTAGGGAAACACAGAAAAATTATATTTTCCATTTTCGTGTCGCCTTACTAGATTACATAAAATTTTGTAAGTAATCAAACTACCAAGTTATCCAGAAATATTAAAAAGTTCTAAAAACAAATTACACACTTAGGTAACATTTGGGAAACCATCATTTCTAATTTGAATGCCATAGCAAAGTATTGCATTGCCTTATACTTACCAATTTAAGTGGGTCTGTATTAGATTCAATCTGTTCAGAATGATTACTGTTTTCCGTACAGTCAATCACTTCTTCATATTTAACTGATACTATACTGCCAGTATTCGATTCCTCATCTTCGGTCGAACTACAACTATTATCATTACTTTCGTCACCTTCGGTACGCGTTATTGTCACTTCAACACTTCTATCTGGCTGTACATCTTCCATTCGTACCAATGCCACATTTTCTAAGTCCTCACCATTCTCCAATGAATTTGTAGTTGACATATTTACATTTAGACAATGCCACAATTCCAAGGCATCAGAAAAACTGAAATAATTTGTAGGGAATTCAAATACAACTTACAAGGATATATTTACGTCTAATATCTCTTAGAAAGTAATATACAATTAAATTACGATAAACATATGAAAACTTTCCCGAAATTATTGACATTTTGACATCAGCATGACAGTGACACATAAACAGATGATAATTGTGTTGCCAACTATATTTGCGATCCGCATTAATTATAGAAAATTCGTAATGGTTTATGCGTATATGCATTCGAAAAAGGTTCTTTTACCCATTTTCAATGTATTTTTGTTTTTACTTTATAGTTAATTATTGAGTAAGCAGTAAGTTTATCTATTACATCTTCACTTCAAATTTAATCGGAGTAAGAAAATTTTTCTCTTCTCTCATTTAACGAAGTTCGAGGTGGTAAGGCGCTCCGCCTAAATCTATTGTAAAATTACTTTGGAATCGCACCTTGGAATATTTGTATTATTTTCATTAAAAAAAAATTACAGAGAAATGTGCACTTTTTATACTAATAAATCAATTAAAAAAATTGTTCCGAAAATATTATGGAAGTCGCTTACAAAAATAAAGACAAGAGTATCTCATTCATAAATATTTATTTGCAAATAGGCGGAAATTGTAAAACTAAATCTTTCATTTCTTAAAACTACAAAAAAATAACGACATTATTTTTCATTAAGAGTCAAGTGAAGGTCGTTGGCATACAGTGTTTTTGAGACAACTGAATTCATGTTGAGGGTTAGGTTCGCTGGAGGAAGGAAGGACGAGACGATCTCTTCCGACGATGGGCGGAGAGGTTGGCGGACACCTCGGTGAGCAGGCGGCTCGTCGAAGCTGTCCGCCCCGTCCTGCGCCAGTGGTTGGAGGCGAGGCACCGGGAGCCGACTTACTTCCTGACGCAGCTTCTCACAGGGCACGGCTGTTTTGGCCGTTACCTGTATGAAGTTGTGGGTATTGAGTCAGATCCCGGTTGCCACCATTGCGCGACCGGCGCCGTGGACACGGCCGAGCATACGCTCGCCGTGTGCACGGCCTGGGACGCTGAACGCGCCACACTCACTGGCGCAATAGGACGCGATCTGTCGCTGCCGGCCGTCGTTAGACCGATGGCCGGCAGCGAGCAGAGCTGGGCCGCCGTCGCCTCGTTTGCACGCGAGGTGATGGCGGCCAAGAGAGAAGCCCTGCGGGAACGCGAACGCGCCAGCGAAACGCTGCCGCCCCGCAGGGCCCCAGCGAGGGGCCGCCGGCGTACGAGGTACGCCGCGGCCCTTCAACCAATTTGAGGTGGCCACGCGCGGCAGGTCGGGGGATCTGCTGCACCGAATGTGGCGGATGCCCTCTCTCGTGAGTTCCGAGGGAGCGCGTCATAGGGTGATGGGAGGGTGTGTTACATCCAGCCCCTGCCTACACGTGTCGAGCCCCTACCAAGGGGCTCCCCTAGCCGGGTCGTGGATAAACTAACGTAGATGCCACGGCCCGGTCAGGCGAAGGAGAACACCGCGGGGTTTAGTGGGTAGTCCGGCCTTATAAGGCCGGGAGTCCCACACGAAACCGTCCCTGCTGCCCCCGCAGCACGGACGGCGAAGTACGTAAATGCATTCCCCGCGTCAACAAAAAAAGGGTTAGGTTATCAGGTTATAAAGTATGTATGTATCGGAATGATTGATAAAATTTTTATATTTCATTTAAAGTTTCTTACTGTGCGTTTTCATTGCCGAAAAGGCTGTTTTTTTTTTCTTAAAATAGAATAGAGGAGAACAATATGTATATATTGTCAATCAAAAGTGTGATTATATATAAGCTTCATAATATATCCAACATCGGGCAAACTAGATGCATTATTTTTACGATTCGAATCAACAAGAAACGACCAAACGTAACCTGTTTTCGATTCACACAAATGGTGTATTTTTATACCCATGTTGCAACTCGATTCCCACATAATGGTTGATTCGTCGATAAATATGTCTTGATATAAGTTGTAATAATCTTTAAATTAAACGTTTAAATGGTCAATGAGTGTTCGAAATTGGTAGAAGTCATCAGGATCTTTGTTATCGTCTACTATGTACAAAGATTTAGTAAGATTAGTAAATCGATTTTCAGATAGGAGTCGTCTAAAAACATCTGTTCTTAGAATTGGAACATTATGAGCATAGCAGGATTTTATTGTTGGCATTTTAATGATACCTAAAATTATCCAAAAGGCGAATAAAATTAAGATTTCATCAACATTAGTTTCAGTCCAATCATTACTATCGTACATATATCTATTTGTTTCTGTAGTTATGTACGAAAGTATACTATTATCCCAGTAAACTCGAAAAGTAGCATAAGGGCTCGTAAATACTGAAGTAGGTCCTGTACATCTATTAAGAAAGGGCCTTTTAATACCCTGCCAACTTTTTAAAGTTTTCCATTGGAAGAATTCTAGATCTTCCTCTTGTATTTCGTCTTGATTTTTATTATCGACGCCATTTTTTTGTGATTCGATAACTTTAGATTTTCGATCGTTGTTTTCTTGTGAGTCGCTTTCTTCGTCTGATGTGAATTTTTCAATTAAAAGTTTAATTTGTTTCGCTACTTGTGCCAAAGTCGGCCGGCCCTTATAGTTGCCTACCCATGAGTAAGGACCTTTAGGTTCCTTGCTAGCTGGTCTATAAAATTAAAGTATTTAAACACATTTCATGCAAAAACAAAAATACAAAAAAAATCACGCTTAATTGTTCCCTAGAAGTACTGAAACGCACATGTTTTATGTGAATGTTTAAACCAGGGATCCCCAAACTATTTGGGACAAGTGACCACATTTTCCAAAATGAACTGTTTCCACAGACATCCATGGCCAAATTACATACTTTTAAAATCAATTATTGTTATTATTATTATTATTAATTCTGACTTAGGTCAATAGAAGACAGAGTGAGAATTAGCAATGCTTTAAGTTCGATATCGACCCCTTTGGGAATCCCTAGTTTAGACGATGCAAACTCACGGTATTACTTACGCTGCATTGGTAGTATTCTTTGTAGAATCCTTAGTATCAAATAGATCACTATCTTCAACGTCACATTTAAAGGTTAACCTACAAACACGCAGAAAAAATTAAATCCTAATTTAATGAAATAAAAACATAATAAATACATAAAATTGTGTTTTACATCCATAGACTACGTATTGGCAGTACATAGGTTATAAAATGACAACCCTAAAAAACTTTGACTATGGTATTCCCTTTTTGAAGTCATTGCCACATTAATGTTGCCATGTGAAATCTTGTAATATCTACTATTATAAAAAATGATCATTAGAATATACATAATATTAATAAAAATTTAACTCACTCGTTGTGTGGAAATTGTTCTTCAGGTTCCAATACTTCGTCTTTTATTATGAAAGTTGTATGAAGAGAAGACTGGAACAAAATTATGTGAATATTGTCCAGTAATTAAATAATTATAACTACCCACTTCTTTAAACTTTAAATAATGCTAAATTTTTCATAGAATAAAACTAAAAATATTCTTTGAAATGGTACTCGAAAATATGAAATTTTAAAAAAACCCTGTTATTTCTACCTCCATTTTTATTATTGACATTTGCAACAAAACAATTGTTATTTATATTACTAATATTATAAATGCGAATGTACAAATATTTGTTACAAGATATTTCCAGGACAGCTCAACGGCTGTAGAAAATAGACTGGCACAGACACATAGGCTACTAATTATGTTTTGTTTTAACTAACTCCGTGCGGGCGGAGTTGTGGGCGACAGCTAGTTATACAATATGGCTTTTATTTCGTATAATTTATACTAAGCTGAAAAACGAACTGTTTCCATTACTATTACCTTAAGTATTTCTTTTAATAGTAAATTATGTATTATTTCTATATTCTTACCGTTGGTTCGATGGTGGATTCTATATCGTCATCCTTGTAACTCCAATCGGTTAAAGCATCGTCTGTCTCTTCATCATCTTCATCGAACTTTGAAACTACCTCTCGACTTTTGTTTATATGAAGATACTAAAATATAAAAATATATTTTTAAATAACATAATTTTTAAAAAATATGTTTTTACGTTACAGATTTTTTAAAAATATTATTACACAATAAATTACTAATTATGTGATATCTTTTGAATAAATCACTTAATATTCCTGTTTCCTGATGTACACAAAATATCCGACAGAGGTGCATGATGGTGGCAAATAATGGTTCACAAATTGGATAAGAAACTTTTTGTCATGGACAAAAACTTAAAAAATCTCTGCTGTAATTATTTATTAGACACTTACAGTTTCTACTTCTCCAGTTTTTCCTAATTGAGATGTTTTTGAAATTTTCTTTTTTACCTCCTTTACACCAGACAATTTTTTTTTCTGAAAAAAAAATCAGTTGTCTATGAATTGGAAGACTGATGATACAGATGAATTCAACAACAGCTGATTATTTACAACAGCTATTTATGAAAGAGTACTTTCTGTGTCTACCCTACATAAGGAAAAAAGAGGGGATATGAAGTGAGTACTTGGGTGAATTTTCAAAATAGCATATTTTTGGTGTGATTCGATAATTTCACTAAAAATAATATTAAGCATTATATAAAACATATCTCAAAATGTTCCTTTCACATTTATTCATATTTAGTAGGTAATAAAATAACAAAATAACTATACTAAAATATAAAAAACTTAAAAATAGTGTCGCGGAAATCATTGACCTCTTCATTATTTTCATTACCATGTTCATTAATTTTACAAAAACTCGTATTCTTTGTCTAAATTTCGCTGGATTTAATGCCTTATGTACTATTTTAAGTCTAACATATCTAAAATTACTTGGAATTATACAGAGGCGGGGCATGGAAAGGGTGCTCCTGACGGCATAGGAACAGTTTTAAAGAGAACTGCTGACAAAATGGTTCGATACGGACGAGATATTGGTGATTTTGATTCGTTTTGTGAAGTATTATAAGACAACGTTGAAAATATAGTTATCATAACAGTGAAGGAAGATTCTATAAAAGAAAGAGAAACTCTACTCCCAAAAAGTCTTAAGGCTTTCAGAGGAACCCTTTCCGTTCACAAAGTATGTATTATTTCTATATTCTTACCGTTGGTTCGATGGTGGATTCTATATCGTCATCCTTGTAACTCCAATCGGTTAAAGCATCGTCTGTCTCTTCATCATCTTCATCGAACTTTGTAACTACCTCTCGACTTTTGTTTATATGAAGATACTAAAATATAAAAATATATTTTTTAAATATTATAATTTTTAAAATATATATTTTTACGTTACAGATTTATTTATGATATTATTACACAATAAATTACTTGTCATGGATAAAAACTTAAAAAATCTCTGCTGTAATTATTTATTAGACACTTACAGTTTCTACCTTTCCAGTTTTTCCTAATTGAGATGACTTTGAGATTTTCTTTCTTACCTCCTTTACACCAGTCAATTTTTTTTTCTGAAAAAAAAAAAATCAGTTGTCTATGAATTGGAAGACTGATGATACGGATGAATTCAACAACAGTTGATTATTTACAACAGCTATTTATGAAAGAGTACTTTCTGTGTCTACCCTACATAAGGAAAAAAGAGGGGATATGAAGTGAGTACTTGCTTATATAAAATTGTTTTAAACTTACATGACTGGAAACTTGTGTTATAGTTGTCGGCTTCAATAGTAGTTCATTATTTTTATACCCCGAATATCTATATTGAATAGAATTTGCAATGCGCTGTAAAAATAAAAATAAAACTAGATATAACCTACTAGTATTCAAAGTTTAAATATGTTAGATCTTATGTTTTATATATCCTGAAGTACTTTTTTTAAATTTATTATCTATTAAAATAAATTGTTAAATAAGTAAATGAATAAACTTACATATTTAAATAGTGTTGGTACAGCATTTGTTTTTAAGTTAACCTTGAATTTAGTTTTATGAAAACAAAAGCTTTCAAAATGCTTACTACATATACGGTCGCATTTACTTGGTTTCCAATTTTTTCTACCAGTAAATGCTATCCATCTGTTTCTCATGACGTCGCCTTTACGAAATCTGTAATTCATGAATTTAAATAAAATCCGTCATTTCCTAATTTAATAAACGAAACCATTTTTTTACTTTTTCTTTACATTCAATAATGAGGCGAAGGAAAATTAGGGAAAAAATAGACATATTTTTCATTTAAATGAATTGTTTTTTTTTGTTAACACAAGACTAATTTACAAATAATAAAATATTACATACGAGTGAAAAGTTATATTCTCATATTTCCGCTCACTTCGATTTCTACACCCTAAAACACAACAACGAACCATTTTTGTATTTGGTATTTAAAAACTAAACATCGTTTCTGTTATTATTATTCATTTTAAGAAAGAGAAATATTCATTTTATTGACAGTGACATTTCTGCGGGTTGGCACAAATTGTTTGTGCCCAACAAAAACCACAGACCTTTTCTTCATGAAGCCGGTTAATAAAATTTACGTAAAATCTGAGAAAAATCGTATATTTTGAGCGTCATACTGGATGTCGAAAATTAAACAAAATTGTAATTATTTATTCAAATAAAATGCTCGAAATGTCTGCCACCAACATAAATACACGCCCTATATCGTTTTAAAATGAGCGGGAGATATGGCAAGCAAATCTTCTATTATTAATTGATTCCGCGGCCTCTGATCCTCGCCCTCAAATCAGCCCTTGTGACCACCCCTATCACCCCCCTTCCTATGTACGTAACCTTTTGGAACATCCTGTATAAACTGCTTAAAAAAATAACATTTTTACTAAGATTTACAGTTCTAAGATCTTTATGCTGTTGGTTGCAATATGTGAGCGTCTAATCCAACAACTAATTTGTGGATTTGTTGAATGTGTTTATTAGCGAATGTTAGAGTTTACACTCAATCTATATACATATATAAAAGAAAGTCGTGTTAGTTACACTATTTATAACTCAAGAACGGCTGAATCGATTTGACTGAAAATTGGTGGGCAGGTAGCTTAGAACTAGGAAACGGACATAGGATAATTTTTACCCCGTTTTCTATTTTTTATTCCGCGCGGACGGAGTCGCGGGTAAAAGCTAGTAGTAATATAATTTGAAATAGCCAATGAATTACATATATGCATGAATATTCAAGGAAACAACACTAAGCCTGTTGTATTCAGTATTTTCAAAGTAAATTATAAAATCATCATCATCAGCTCACTATACGTCCCCACCGAGGGGCTCGGAACCTACCCCAAGTTAGGGGTGACTAGGTCATAGTCAACCACGCTGGCCAAGTGCGGGTTGACTTCACACATATCATTGAATTTATTCTCAGATATGTGCAGCATCACGATGTTTTCCTTCACCGTAAGAACGTCGGATAAATGTACATATGTAAATCGAAAATCACATTGGTACATGACGGGATTCGAACCCTGGACCTGCAGATTGCAAGTCAAGTGCTTAACACCTGAGCCACCGACGCTCTCAAATTATAAAATAAAAAATAATAATTTCCGAATTCACACAAATAAATAAAATACAGACAAAAAATTAATTCTTTATTGTTATTGATTAAATATGCATTTCATGCTTTTTAAATCACAATAGGTGCTTTTATAATTTTTATTCCTCTACTGGGAAGTACAATTGCATTAATGTCTCATAGATGTCCACATCTGTTGGCATGAAAGTGCAGAAAATAACTCTTTGCATGTTATCATCTGACTCTAGATATTTCCGTACAGTCCTTAATGCAATATGCGCAGCCAGACGATTTGGAAAACCGTAAATTCCAGTTGAAATACATGGGAATGCTATAGATTTGAAGTGGCATTCACTTTTAAGAGCTAGACAATGTTCGTAACATGATTGAAGTTTTGATTCAGAACCATCTTGTGGTCCAACTGTGTGAATTACATCTGAAAAAAAATACTTTGAATTATTATATTTCTTTGTTGATTACATTGGAGTTAAAACTGTAGAAATAAGAAATAACCAACAGCATTGGAAAAATGTGTTTACTCAACCTTTGTTCTCGCTAGATTTACTGTTTTTACTTACACTTAGCTGGTAAATCATAACCACTTGTGGCTTTTGCTTGACCTGTAGGACAACCTCCAAGAGAATTACATTCATCCTGTAACAAAAAAGCAATTAGATTTTATTGGAACGAAGTTCCTTATCACGCGTTGTGAAAGGGGGCTAGACTGAAAAAATTCTTACGAAAAGTTGTCACAACACTTTTTGCTATAGTAAGTATGTTAATGACGAATGAGCGCTACTTCACCATGGCCACAACTGACAATATATAACGAAAATTCATAGAAATAAAATGTACTTCTTGTGAAGACTTAAGTTTTTTATTCATAGAATAAACATTCGTTCCTTCACTAATTAATAGAAAGGAACTTCGTTCCATCCGGGTGTCCCTTGACACCTCTCAAGTTTTTTTTTTTTTTTTTTGGTGGAATATTCTATTAATATCTAGAACAGTGTTAAGCTCTAGAGAAATATTTTCCTGTTTCCTATGTTAACTATCCTATGTTTGAATTTTGAAAAAAAAAAACTTTAAACATCAATACAATTATTTAAAATGCATAAAATCTGAATTTACAACAGACAATCAAAATCTACAATTCTCCTTTCTAAAATAATTTCCAATTTACACAGAAATGAGTATAAATTTCATTAAAAAACATAAAATAGGGACATAAATCACAAAATTGTGGCTTAAAATAGTCTCCACAGGATCATTCACAACTTTCTTGTTTTGTTCTGAAGTAATTACGATAAAAAATGATAACCTTTGTATTCATTAAAGATTTATGTCTTGGAGATAAATTATATTATAATTATGAAGCAGTCAACAACTCTTTGTTTGCCAAAAATAATACCTATATTGTTTGCAATTACTTCTATGCTCACTTGGATGTTTTGTACGCTGGACTTATGATTACTTATTCAACATCCACTGAGGATGTAAGTCAATAAAAAGAATTAAAAAATATATAACCTGTAGTAATGGTCCTGCCGCTCGGTGTATAGCACCATCAACGCCGCCACCAGCTTTCAAACGTGAATTAGCTGCATTTACAATAGCATCAATCTAAAAAAATATTTAAATCATTAGTTGGCCTAAAAATTAAATGAATAAATTGCTTCACTTGGTAAAATAAAGCTAAATCATTCTATGATGGACAAAAATGTACACTTACCTCCAATTTAGTAATATCTCCCTTGAAAATTGACACCTTCTCAGCAAGGTGGGCATTCTTAGCAGGATTGATTTGAAACTTTTTGAATTCATTGAGATCATCTTCGGTACGAAGTTTCGTCTTTATATGCTCATTTTCTTTAGCGTATTTAGACCAAGTATAAATGTCTTCCAAAGTAATGTATTCAGAAGTTCTGTAAAGTTTTCTTTTTTCTTGTAATGGTAAATTTAGAACACGGTTCTTTTCAATCTTCCACTTTGCTTGAGTAGTCATTTTTGTTAAAGAACACGAACGTTGTATTTTATAATTGAAAATTGAGTTGGCTTGAATGATGTTTTTACAAAATTGTGCGCATTGAAAAGCCGGCGATAACATTTCCTTGAGAATTTTTTGACGTTTGAACTTTGATTTATAAACTAATTGATTGGATTACGAATACACATTGACATATTTACATAAATATTTTGCGTAAATCTATAAGGCTATGAAAATCTAATTTAGTTAATTGAGACTTTATTTTTGAATTTTTTTTTTATAATTTATGATTTTACATTTTATTTAAATATATAATTATAGCTAGCAACACACCATAAACTCTTGTCAAAAATTCGTCAAAACCGAACAAACGGGATTTCTCCACGTAACGGAAGCGTGTGTTTTATCTCCATAACTAAGTGGAGAAAAGTGATTTGAAGTCGTACTCTTTGAAATGTTTTTCTAAAATTTCAAGCCATATCGAAGTTATAGCAGTATCAAGCGTTTGAACGACCCTTTGGCCAGGTATTTTTTCCAAAAGTAGTATTTCTAGTGTCATTGTCAACCCGGTCTTTGTGTATGTCACTGATACTTGACTATTTTTTTTTGCAGAATGAAGCCGCTGGGTCTTCCTTTGATATTTTTACTAGCAGTTGGTGTGTTTGGTGTAGATAGGAATAATTTTAAAACATGTGAGCAGTCTGGTTTCTGTAAACGGCTGCGATCATTCAAACCAGAGAAGTCACAGTATACACTTAATTTGGACACCGTTATAGTCCACGGAAATGTTTTATCCGCAGAGGTTACAACTGTGAATACTGATACTGAAAAGAAAATACCATTGGTAATAATTTCTATTTACTTAACTATAGACATTAGGCAATTCAATTATTTAATCTATTAATAGCAATGTTTTATTTTTAGAATAATATAAAGTCCACTGTTGCTCTTTAGTATACATAATACTCCATACAATTTCTGTGAACAAGGTTCAATCATACTTTATAATACAATGCTTGTATTATTAACCTCACACTATACTAGTAAATAACATGTTAGTTAGTATGTAAATAGTCCTAAAATGGATATCACATGAACGTAATCATGAAAGTATAAGACAACTTTACTGTATTATCTATAAGGAAGTTTGCATTTGGACATTAGCTCACTATACATCCAGGGTTCAGAGTCTACCTTAGGGGTGACTAGGCAATAGTAGTAGCCCAGTGTGGGTTGGTTGACATATCATTGAATTTCTTCACAGATATGTGCAGGTTGCATCACAATGTGTTCTGTAAGAAAGTCAGATAAATGTACATATGTAAATTGAAATTCGAAAAAAACGTATTGATACATGGCATTGTTCAGGTGACCCTTGCTTGTTTGCCACCTTATGATATAAAAAAAACATGGCAGGATTTGAACCCATGACCTGCAGATTGCAAGTCAAGTGCTTAACCTCTGAGCCACCGACGCTCTAGCATTTGTTCAGTGTCTACAAATTACCACAGTCAATATGTTGTTTTAAACAATGTTGTAATCAGTGGCTACCATTTATTCTCACGTAATGTTTTATTTCAGTGGAAATATAGCTTAACATTCTCAGCGCTACTAGATGGAACATTCAGGATTCAAATTGATGAAGCAGACCCCATCTATCCTCGGTATAGAACACAACTGGCACTTGATGGAGAACCCAAAGCTGATGGGTAAGTTTTACTTATGCAACATCATTTATTTATATACTTTAGACTTTTATTTGAAACTGGATATTTGGCTGCTTTGTGTATCATCTATCTTACTAATGTTATAAATGCAAAATGTTTAGATCAGTTTTTCCCAAGGTGGGGTGTACGCCCTACCTGGGGAACATTTGGATTTAGAGTGGGGCAATTCGGGGATCTAAAATCTTTAGGATACATCCTTACAATGATGTGCTAAAAAGTACATAAAAACGTTTTAGAGACAAAAATCCGTTGCATTTAAACTATTTATGTGTTTTCGTGTTAAAAAAATTTATATGATATTGATCTAGTCAGCCAAAAGTAGTATTTAATTATTTCTCTAACATTATAAACTAGCTTTTACCCGCGACTCCGTCCGCGCGAAATAAAAAAAAAAAATAGAAAACGGGGTAAAAATTATCCTATGTCCTATTCCTGGTTCTAAGCTATCTGCCCACCAATTTTCAGTCAAATCGATTCAGCCGTTCTTGAGTTATAAATGGTGTAACTAACACGACTTTCTTTTATATATATAGATGTAGGTCTCGAGAGAAATTTATATCTAAACAAAATTTATAAGGGGGCAATAGTCATGTTCATAAAAATGGGACATGGATCCAAAAAGGTTGGGAAACACTAGTTTTGATGGATGGATGGTTGTTTGTTAGAAGGTATAGTCTGGAAGTACACATAGGCTACTGATTTACAATGATTCTTTTTATGTAATACTGTGTGGACGGAGTCACGGGCTTGTTAAATAATAAATGCAGCATACTCATAAGCTTCTGAAACACACATAGTAAAAATCTAAATGAAATGTCAAAATTTTCTTTGCTCTGTTCTTACTAATACAACGGAATCTGGGTAAATGAGAACTGGATAAGCACGAGAGAGATTTACTGCATCTATGACAGTCAGTGTCCAGTCTAAGCAGACAACCTCTATAAGTGTGAAACTTGGGTTAGAGAGAAACCTCTTGTTTCTTTAGTTTCAATTCAAATTTAGTTCTGTAGTTTAGTTTAGTTCTGTTCATATTAATAATATCTTTTATTCAATTCAGACAAAATAATCTATATATATAAAAAAAAGTCGTGTTAGTTACACTATTTATGACTCAAGAACGGCTGAATCGATTTGACTGAAAATTGGTGGGCAGGTAGCTTAGAACCAGGAAACGTACATAGGATAATTTTTACCCCGTTTTCTATTTTTTATTCCGCGCGGATGGAGTCGAGGGTAAAAGCTAGTTTCAAATAAATAAAAATTTATGTTTTCTTGCAGACTTCAATTAGTTTCAAAGGAGGGTGGTAAACTGACATTGACAAATACACAAGGTCATAAAGTCTTGATAACTGCGGAGCCCCTCAAGTTCGAATTCCTCGATCAGAATGGTGATGTTGCAGTGGTCATTAATGAGAACTCACAGCTTCTTGTTGAACCGCTGAGACTGAAGCGAGAGAAAAATGATGAAGATGAAGGCAATGCGGAAAATGCAGTTGAAGTTGTAAGTAATTTTTTTATAGATTTGAATTGAGGCGTTGTGATTCTGTATTAATGTAAGGGTTTTACTGAAAGAGTTCAGGTATCCACAGAAAGGTCCACTTCTGTTTTAAAAAAAATAATTTATAATTTATGGAATATTTTGTAAGTTGAAGGTTTTTTTATAAATGTTAAACTAACTATTATCATGAAAAACCTGGTATTGTTCTATAATAATTTTCACTCCATTCATATATTAACTAGTATATAAAATAAAAGAAAACGAAACAGAGAAATCGAATCTCAAACTCGTATCAATTGTTAGGATATAAATTGCAATCAAATGCAACCTTCAATCTTTGCTTTATCAATAACTATGACCGTGTTACACATTTCCTTAAGATCTTTGTGTCAATGATCTATTTATCTTACTACGTGACTGATAAAATTACACGTTACATGTTTTCAAACATATTTTGATAGCGGAAATTTGATTTTCAAGTGTATTATCAATGATTGATAATATATTTTCGTTGAAATATAGCTTATGATGCATCTTTTAATGCAAAGATGACCAACACGTGGTCAGTTAAACATGTTTATACGACCCGTCTCGCATTTCTTATTGAATTTATTTTATCAACTTTTTTCCATCAATATGTTGTTACTACTATATTATCTTACTAATATTATAAATGCGAATGTTTAAATGGATGGATGGATGGATGTTTGTTTGAAGGTATCACCTTAACAGCTCAATGGAATTTGATGAAATTTGGCAAAGATGTAGAACATAGTCTGGAAGAACACATAGACTACTTATTAAGTTTTTTATTTAATTCCGCGCGTGCGGAGTCATGCGCGACAGCTAGTATTATAATATAAATAAAGTTTCGTAAAAGATTAATAAGAGTTAATCTATGTGCGACCCTCCAAAAGATATAAAAATTGGCTTATTGGTTAAAAAGGATGCTCACACCGGGTTTAATGTATATTTTCGGGGGCTAATACATAACAATACTTGTATCAGAAATTACCTTTTCTTCTTCCAACTAAGGCTATATATATAAATATAAATATAAGGATATAGATATAAATATAAGTTTTACCTAGTTAAAACTGTATTTTTGTAGGTTAGGGTTTGTGGGATCTCACAGTTATTGATTGTACAAACAGAACTACAGTATAACATTATTGTAATAAAACAAAGAAAATGACAGATGTTATATCTATTGACCTTTTTATCTAATTACTTATTAATTAATCGTCTATGTGAGGTCGTGAGATCGTAATGACTGTTACGTATCAACTTCCACATAATGCTTTGTTTATTAGCTTTTTAAATAAGACTCTTTTGTCAAAATCTTAACAATCTTAATTGAATCATTAGTAGGACATCTTAATAAATGGGTATGTTTAGATGGATGGATGGATATTTTTAATAATCTCCATAACGGCATATAAATAACATAGTCTGGAAAAACACATAGGCTACTTATTATTTTTTTAATCCTTCGCGAAACGAGTTACAACCAATAGCTCGTATTTTATAAGTTTGTCCCAAAGAGATTTTATTCTTAAAAAACTTAATACATAATCGATGATTTGGTTTACGGTATAATTATTGAGATGGGTTTCTTATCATTGTGACGTCATAATGATTGTGACTGCACGAGTCGGATAACGTACTCATTGATTCCTCTTTGTTGTGCAACTTTAGTTGCACGTGCATTATATTGAACTTGTCTTTGTTCCATGACGCCAATCATTATCGTGACAAGTTCAACTAATAATTATTTAAAAACAGTCTAGGAAAGAATATTGGACAAAAAGAAATTTGCCTAGCATATATCATTCAATATTCCAATGAAGCCTAAAGTTATAATCATTAATCTAGAAATTACCATATTCTGATAATTGCTACATTTAGAAAAAACATCACAAAGTTTTTATTGATGGACAAGTTTGCCAATATACTTCATACGTTCATAAGAAACGGGATTCTTACCACAATTAGGCTGTTTGAGCTCCCAATATTTCGGCACAGTTGCATGCGCCATGTTCACGGGTTGACTGGTGTTGTGTGGTAAGAATCCCGTTTCTTATGAACAGTATATTAGTAAAAACCACGAAAGTTTGAAGTTATAAGTTTGCCAATGTTTCAGTCGTTGGCCATTAGACATTTTACATTAAGAATGTGATATCTACACTAAGGACTGTTTATGTTATCATTTAACAATTGTGAGCAAAAGTTATTAAAAACTTGTTTATGATAAGAAAATTGTGTGTACGTTATACGTATTTTGAAATATGGCGGCTCAGTGTTATCGGCGCCATTCGTAGTACCCTCTCCCCGCATTACAGTCCACTACACCTAAATTCAGAGCCACTGAGATATTTGATAACTTCAATATTTTATTGTTCAGGAGGAAGAAGGTACATGGGGAGAGAATTTCAAGTCGCATCACGACAGCAAGCCGCGCGGCAATGAGGCTGTATCACTCGATGTCTCCTTCCCAGACGCCGATCAAATCTATGGTGACTTTTAATTCATGTCTTAAACAAAAACTTTCCTAAAAATTATTATTCAATGACATTTTGCATATTTTTAAATGTAGAATTAAATTTAAAGATTTCATATCAATGAACTAGATGGCGCCACTTCTGTTTTAAATCGCGCTATAGAAGTTTAAAGATTAATAGAAGAAGAAGGTTAAAGGAAAATTAATCCTAGTTTTATATTACCAGGTATACCGGAACATACGGACAAGTTTTCTCTCCGTACGACGACGTCCGGTGAGCCATATCGTCTGTACAACTTGGATGTCTTTGAATATGAACTTGACAGCAGGATGGCGATATATGGAGCGGTACCTGTACTATATGCACATGGGTAAGATTAATTATTGAATTAAATATGTCTTTATTAGATTCCTAAAAAAAACATATAAAGAGTGCCTTTGGTTCGTTAAAAAGCGTTACGCTGGAAGCGTAAGAAGCGTAAGACGCAGCGTGTGAAATGAAATTTTCTTTTGTATGAGCAAATGCTCATACAAAAGAAAATTTTACAGATTTTTTTTAAATTCTAAAGTAGTCTAAAGTGTTCTATTAAATCTGGCTAATTTAAGTCTATGTTTCTAAAGACAACTAAAAAAACCCGATTGACCAATAACTTAGGGGAAGGATTTACAATCGTTAATGCTCCGTTATCAAGGAATTTACAGACCAAAAATATTCATCATCATCAGCTACTTTAAGTCCCCACAGAAGGTCTCGGAGCCTACCCTAAGTTAAGGGTGACTAGGCCATAGTCAACCACAGCTCAGTGCGGGTTGACTTCACACATATTGAATTCCTTCTCAGATATGTGCAGGTTGCATGTTTTCCTTCACCGTAAGAACATCGGAGTGAAAATATTACCCTACTTTTTTAGTCGGGTTAAAAGATTTGATTTGATTGACAGATCAAAACGGACAGTGGGAGTATTCTGGCATAATTCAGCTGAAACTTGGGTAGATGTTGTCAATTATGCTGATGGCACTGTTGTCTCGTCCCTCGTCAATCTGGTCACAGGTGGTCACAAGAGACGTGTTGACGCAAGGTTAGTATACACTTATCATATATGTGTCCCCGATACTTTGTTAAATTCAATTTATAATATTTTGAACATAGACTAATAAACTTTTATCACTTAACTCTTTAATGCGGTCGAAATTTGATGAACGAGTCCAAGGGACCACGATTTTTCTTTCGCTTATGGGAGATTCTCTCTGACACAATGACTCTCGCTTATATGAAATACTGTTTGTCACAAAACTATTAAAAAACAATAATTATAATATTTTTATACAATATCAGTAGTAAATTACAATACTGTTAGGACTGTTGAGGGTAGTCTCACAAAAGGTTTTATAAGGACTCGCTGCTCGAGAAAGTCTCTTTCCATCTGTCATTGCGGAACGTCTGACATTTTTGTTTATTTACGTTCGGTTTAAGTTTATACTACAGCGAGGATTATTATGAAGTATAGTTAAATGCATTATTTCGCTGTTTGTTTAATTCTTTTAAAATACTTTTGCATCAAATATCTTATAATACTTTATTTTAAAAAAAATGTGTAATGGCTTCCTTTTATGGCATTTGAAGTTCCTCATTTCATTTAGGTTTTGGATTGAAATGAAATAAAGCAAAACAATGTTACTTAGATAGAGTTAATTTATCTCTATAATCTAGGAAGGATTTTTTGTTCATTAATTCAAAGTTGTGCAAGTTTTGCCTTAAAGTAGACCATAATGGAACTCTGTAGTCCGTTATGTATGGACACTAAGGCTAAATTAATGTCACTTAATGTTGATTTAAAAAAGTAATTGTTTGTAAGTTACTCTTGCAATATTAAATGGCGACAAACCTTTTTATTATATCCAATAAACTTATAAAGTAAAATTGTTTATAAACTATTACCTATCGTCCGCGACTTTGTTCGCGCGGAATTTTAAAAAAAATAACGTAGTCTATGTGTTCTTCTAGAATAAGTTATTCTTTATCTGTGCCAAATTTCATCAAGATACTTTGAGTCATTTCGGAGATACCTTCAAACAAACATCCATACATCTAAACATTTACATTTATAATATTAGTAAGATTTGATTATAACACTCCCGGGGAATGACACATTTCAAAATCTGTTTACAGTTTAACTATGTATTATATTTTAATAATCATTTTACTTATTTAACAGCAACTAATAACCGGTAAACGGAAATTAAAACAAAAATAAATTAAAACTGAAAACAACATCAGTTGTAGGAATTGTCCTCGCTAAGTGAAATACCACGACCTTACAGAAGACAGGCCTCAAGTTGAAGTAATTCCAACTACAGGCTGATGAGTGTGGTGATGGAGGACTCATTTTACTCTTCTTGCTCTTCCCACCCTTTTCTTATAAGGAAAGGATGGGAAGAGGAAGTGGATTTGATTGAGGAGATGCATAGGAAGGTTAAATATTCTCTTTTTGTGTGTCTCTTCCTTCGTCGATTGAGTGTAGGCAACGCATCTGCAATTGCGACTGTCTATGGGCAGCGGTTGCTTCATTTCGGTGAATTCATGTGACCGCTTGTTCCTTTGCCACCTTGTTATATAAAAAATATATAAAACAATCTTTACAAAGCCCACTGTTCATCATGATGGAATAGAAGACCACGAACCTCCATCATTATTAGGAACTAGCTTTTACCCGCGACTTCGTCCGCGCGGAATAAAATAAATGCACACAAGATAAAAAGTTCCTATGTCCGTCTCCTAGTTCTAAGCTACCTCCCCATCAATTTTCAGCTAAATCAGTTCGACCGATCTTGAGTTATAAATAGAGTAACTAACACGACTTTCTTTTATATATATAGATTATATTAAAATAACGAATAATAACGTATAGTTGCAGAAAATAATTTTTATAAAACTTTGTTACTGTAATATTTTCATTGTAAGATAATCTGAATAAAATGTCTATTTTCTATTATTTAATTTAAAATTTAATAATACATTTATGTAAAACTAATTCAACTAAAATTTTGAACCAATTCAGAGTTGATTTATATGAGTTTTTTTATTTAAATTGTTCAGGTTCATCAGTGAATCAGGTATTGTGGATGTGTTCGTGATGTTGGGTAACAAGCCGGCTGATGTGTTCCGACAGTACACCAAGCTCACCGGAGTCACTCCATTACCACCGGTAATTTCAATTTTTAATCATTGTTTATGTTACAGGTAGCGTATGAATTTTGGCAATTTATAAATTGTCGATAAATAATAAAATAGGCAAATTTTTTGTAATTTCCCTTTAATAATACTCTGTTAATTTTACTATTTAACTATTTTTGTATTTGTAAGAAATTTTTCACTTATTTTAAAGCACTTTTTATATCTGATTATAAGACATTTTTATATATAGAACTAGCTTTTGCCCGCGGTTCCAAGCGTGGAATTGAATTAGTAGCTTATGTTCTAAATGTATGTCAAATTTCATCAAGATCCGTTGAGCCGTTCTGGAGATTTCTTCAACTAAAATCTAAGATTTGTAAGAAGTCTACACTAAATGGCTGCTTAACTCTTTAACAACTTTATGTCTATGATGATAAATAACTAATCTATGGTTTATTTTCAGAAATTTTCACTAGCATACCACCAGTCGCGTTGGAACTACGTAGATGAGGCAGACGTACGCGGTGTTGATGACAACTTTGACGTACATGACATCCCCGCTGATGTCATCTGGCTAGACATCGAGTATACGGACAGAAAGAAGTCAGTTTTATATTTATAAACTAAAAAAAAAATACTGGATAAAAAATGGGATTAGAAGTTGCTTTAGATTGAGATTTTTTTTCTCTACGTTCAGTAAATTATGATTTTTTTTGTTGATATACTGTTTGACACTCGGGGGAAGAATATTTATGACACCTCACTTGTCAAAATCGATTGAGTCGTTTAGGTTACAAACCGTCACATACATAAAAATTTACATACACAAAAAAAAAAACTTCAAGCGTTAGTCAACTAAATATATTTAAAAAAAAATTATGACTGGCAAAAATATGAATGACATCTTAATCTTGAAATTATTTTGTTCCAGTCAAAAAACTATTATGTACTTTTTTTTATAGGTATTTCACCTGGGATCCGGAGAAATTCCGTCATCCAGCAGAGATGGTGGCCAATCTGACAGCGAAGGGTCGTCATCTTGTTGTCATAATTGACCCTCATATCAAAAGAGAAGCTGGTTACTTCTTACATGAAGATGCGATGGAACAAGGATTATATGTCAAAGATAAAGATGGAAACGTTTATGAAGGTAATTTTAATCTGACGAAATTCATGAAAAATACAAAATTATAAAGTTACTGTAAACCAGTGTTTCCCAAAGTGGGCGATAACGCTCCCTTGGGAGCTTTTGGAACCTAGGAGGGGGCGATAAGGGGCCCAAAAAATGGGGGGCATTAAAATTAATTAAAGTAATGAAATTGTGGTTTTTAAGTTTTAGGGCTGAATAAAAATTAGGCGCGCTCTGAATTATAATTGATTTTCAAAGGGGGCGGTGAAAGAAAATAAGTTTGACAATCACTGCTGTAAATTAACTGCACTCAAAGACGTATAATTAAACTTAGTATTATTAAGGTTTCCTTTTACTATCAACTAGCTTTAGACCGCAATTATTTACACGATTTAGGAGGAATTTAAAAAAATCTAGTAATAAATATAGCCTATGTTACTCAGTGATAATATAGCTTTTTAATTTCTAAGTATTTTTTGTAATTTATCCAGTAGTTTTTGAATTTATTTGTTACGTAGAAAAATACAAATATTTTCTATTTATAATGTTAGTGTAGATTAAGGTCTCTGAGTGTTAATTAAGATAAAATAATTTGTAGGTTGGTGCTGGCCTGGTTCATCATCATACTTGGATTTCTTTAACCCGGCAGCTTCAAAGTATTACTCGGAGAGATATAGATTTGAGAATTTCCCGGGGACCAGCAAAGATGTTCACATCTGGAATGATATGAACGAACCCAGTGTAAGTTGGTTTATTATATTTTGTAACCCCTCCATTTTGTTTCTTTCCTCCCCTTTTGGTTTCATCCCTTTATTTTGTTTCTACTCATCCCCCTTTTCCTTTATATAGATCTTCCCGATGGCTCCTAATTAAATAAACTCACAATTATGCTATTTGCACACATTTACTTTTAATAAGTTATATTTTTAAACTTGTTTTAAATTATATATATATGACACTTTGTATAAGACAAAAAAAATATATAAACTAAAAAACTACAAAGTAGTTTTTTAGTTTTTAATTCAAGGTGTTTAATTATAGCTTAAGACAGGGACATAGATAATTCCCACTCTGTTTTCTTCTATTGAACTAAGTCAGAATGAATAATTGATCTTAAAATTAGGTAATTTGGCCATAGAGGTCTGTAGTAACAGTTTATTTTAGAAAAGGGGTCCAAAATAGTTTGGGAATCCACAACTTAAAATAATACTAGTAAATGTGTTCCAGGTATTCAATGGTCCGGAGATCACAATGCCTAAAGACTGTAGACATTACAAGCCGCCTCAAGATGGACATGATGGACTCGCTTCTTATTGGGAACACAGGTAATTTTATTATGTTACTAGCTGTCGCCCGCGACTCCGTCAGCGAGAAATTTGAAAAAAAAAACCTATGTGTTCTTCTAGACTATATTTGACATCTATGACAAATTTCATCAAGATCCGTTAATCCGTTCCGGAGATAACTTCCAACTATCCATCCATACATTCTAACTTTCACACTTATAATAGTAGTAAGTAAGATAATAAAATGTTTCTATTGTGTATAGTAATCTATCTATATATATAAAAGAAAGTCGTGTTAGTTACACTATTTATAACTCAAGAACGGCTGAATCGATTTGACTGAAAATTGGTCGTCAGGTAGCTTAGAACCAGGAAACGGACATAGGATACTTTTTATCCTGTTTCCTTTTTTTTAATTCCACGGGAACGGAGTCGCGGGCAAAAGCTAGTAATAAATAACAATATTTTTATTTTACAGACATGTCCACAATGAGTACGGTCTATGGCAGATCCGGGCTACACATGTTGGTATGTTGGAAAGAGCGGACAACAAGTACAGACCGTTCATATTGACTAGATCTACATTTGCTGGTACTCAGAGGTAATTTCTACACTTAAATAATTTTATGGTCGAAATTTTAAAGGTTTAAAATCTTAGAAAATATAAATTTCAACAGTAAAAAAGGGGTTTAAGAGAAGAAAAAAATATTGTAAATCTCTGATATATATTGTAATTATTCTTTTAAGATTTGAATCACTTCAAATTATATTTCCACAGCATTTGCATTTGATTTTTTAATTTTGCAAAGTGGGCACAAATCAAATTAAATTCTCGGCTCACTAGCGCCCTCCTGTTAGTTAATGAATTAAAAAAATTAGGTTAGGTTTGACGTATTTTTTGACGGAATTAACCTCGAAAGCAACATATCTCTCATCGGACAAAATATCCTTGTTTGACTCTGTCTGTTAATGTATTTGTTTAGTTTGACATTAATCTTATGGCATTCGGAAAATATGTGCGACAATGCTTTAAATGAACGTGGAGAAAAAAGGAACTAACGTCGCCATCTTAAGAAACGTCCTTTTTGACAGTTCTCCCTTTGACTCGTTCTCGTCTATTTGTGCTCTGTTCTACCAAATTATTAAGTAATTTATTATAAATATATCAATACCCAAATATTCAGTCAAAATATTAGTATATAAAAAATATTTATTTCATGCACATTACTGGTATAAAAATATGTAAAGAAAAACTCGACAAATCCTTTTTCAATTCCGAAAATAAAGTGATTTTTGCAATGGCAATATTAAAGCAACTGCAGCGCCCCCATACACGTTCATTTAAAGCATTGTCACAATGTCACCTTGACAACGTTATATTTTGACTAATTAGAAAGCGGCAGCTGCACAGTTTAATGTTGCCATTTTCATAATTTTGAAATTCTATAAAATATTACGAATGAAGTTATTTCATGTAGATTAATTTACTAATGTAATTGGATGTATTAATAGTAAGGAATTATTAAGAAAACTCATATCATAAGTTGAAAATCAATTGCTTGGAGTTACAATATAGATGACTTTTTGAAGCAAGTTAGAAAATTTTTGATCACTGGTAACATTAAAAAATTGTAGACCCCCTGTCAATGTCAAAAAACTGTCAAAATATTGTTGTGGGACTATATCAGATATGCTGCTGTGTGGACTGGGGACAATGCGGCGGAGTGGGGCTTCCTGCAGGCCTCAGTACCCATGTGTCTGTCTCTGGCCGCTGCTGGCATCAGCTTCTGCGGCTCCGATGTGGGCGGATTCTTCAAATACCCTGAACCTGAACTGATGACCAGGTGGTACCAGGTGAGGTGTTAAAAACATCCGAATTAAGTGTGTGTTTACATTTATCCAGTTGGATTCCAGCACTGGATTCGCTGGACTGGAATAATGTAAATGGTTTAATTTATTCATTCTGTGTTGATAGTGCTGGTATTTGTATTTTTTTTTTTAAGAAAATGAAGTGTATGAAAATAATTTTAATCGAAAATAAAAAGAAAAAAAAACTATGAATTATCTTCGAATAAAGTAATAACAAACAATATTTTTTAATTTGATTTTTTACGACTATTTTTTTTATTTTCCAATTAATATTCCTTAGGTTTAATTAAAAATTATTTTTATTTCTCGTAATTATTACATCGACTTAACATAAAATTATTTTTACAACCAATTGTAACATATCCAGAAATTTAATAATACATACAGAAAAACTAACCTAGATTTTTTTCTTTCTTAGGCAGGTGCATATCAAGCTTTCTTCCGAGCACACTCACATATAGAGACAAAGAGACGGGAACCCTGGCTGTATGAACCTTCCACTACTGCCCTACTCAGAGACGCTGTTAGACGGAGATATGCCCTACTCGACTTTTGGTAAGTTTTGCCCAACTATAGGAACATTATATGTTGATATTTTTTTTTGCCCGACTTATATTAGGGTATCTTTAAAAGGTAATGTCTTTTGACAAGCAGGTGGGTGATTTTTTGCCTGACCAAAAGGGTAATCTCTTTAGTCAGTAGGGCAAATATTTCTTCCCGACTAAAAAATTTGTTATTTTTTTAATTTTTAGTACAATGGCTTGACCAATTTCAAAGTGTTATTTTTTTCGTGTCATAATAGTTATTGGTACTCGTTTTTATTAGTTTCTAAGTGTTTATCTTGTTGTGTAGGTACACATTATTCTATGAGCACACTCTGGATGGCACTCCGGTGACGAGGCCATACTTCCAGGAGTACCCTGATGAAGAGGAAACTTACACTATTGATGATCAGTATCTATTAGGTGAGTACTTTGACTATTAAATGACAGGATCTGTCAAATATATATGAATAATAGGTTCTATGATTATTCATAAAGATGTTTCAGTATGTTATGTCATCTTTAATTTACTCCCCGTGAATAATAGCAGAATTTATTTTTATAATAACTTCCTAGTCCGTTTCTACATAGTTAAAGGTGAATATATTGTACAGGGTGTTTATTTATATAAATTATGAAGTACAGTCGAACTTAGATAAGGGAGAATCCAAGGGAAAGCGACATTTTTCGTGTTTAGAAGTTTCTTATTCAGATTCGACTGTATCAGTAGAAATTAATGATCTTTGGCTACACTTTTTAGATTAAAAGTGTGAATTATTATTTACGTGTCATATTCCTTGTACTCAGGTGACAAACTCCTAGTCCGTCCAGTAATGGAAGCCGGTGTGAAGAGTGTGAAGGTGTACCTGCCAGGTCGTGATACCAACACACTTTGGTACGATGTCGACTCGTACCAAGTACATAAAGCAAACGGTTATTTCAATCAGGAAGTTAATATTGCCAAGGTATGTTCTGTTTAATTTTATAAAAACTTTAGACTACTTCAAGAAAAGAACTAATTTCTTTATCAAATCGACGTCCCCATTGAATAATATTTTAATACACTTTTATTGGTTCTTGCTTTTCCGTCGAATTCAGCATCTAAAGGTCCTATTTCACGTTGTGATTTTTTTTATATTTTTCTTAATGTTAATTATGGGGATAAAAAGTCATTATTGAAACAGATTTTTTTTATTTCCGGTATTATAATTTTTTCCTTCATAGCACAGAATACGTCCGGAATACATGAATGAAAATTAAATACAATGAAGCTATAAAAATTAGCTTTGTTTTGGTATCTAAAAGATTCTTGTACAATAATTATTGATGAAGTTATTAAAGAAATACGGTTTTTATGCTTCTCATGAAAAATTTTATTTTTCCTATTACGGGGTTATTTGGTGGGGGAGTTGAAATATATAAATGTTAAATATATATAAATATACATATATATATATAAATACTAGCTGTCTGAGCGGAATAAAAAAAATAAGCTATATGTGAAATTCCAGACTAAATTCTACATCTGTGCTAAATTTCATCAATATCCGTTGAAATGTTCCGGGAGATACCTTCAAAAATTCATCCATCTTAAATTTTAGTATTTATAATATTTAGTAATAATGTATGTATGTATGTATTATCAGATCCCAGTGTATCAGCGCGGTGGATCAATTGTACCACGTCGTGAGCGCGTGCGCAGATCTTCTACATTGATGGCTAATGATCCCTTCACATTAGTTGTAGCTTTGGACGCTAATGTAAGTTTATTCAATATTATTATTCCGTTTCTAATTAAATGTTAACTTTTCAATGTTTTTTGGTAGAAAAATTAAGTAGATTTAAAAAAAATCATTTAATGACTATAGTCCGGTCGCGGAGCAGGAAGAATTTCGTACAATGACCTCTTTACCTACTGACAGAGGTTACAAACTTTGTATTTAGTGCGATTTACACGAATTATTTGAAGGAGAAAGAAAATTTACCAACTTATAAAATATAGTTATTATTTTATTATATAAATTATTTATTTAGATTTAATGATACAAGTAATAAAAATCTAGACAAGTATCTAATAATACAAAAAATCAAAAATCAGAATCCGATTCCTCTGTTTCGGAGTAACTGTTTTCCGAAGACGTCTCGCCTGTCACATTTATTACAAAAGAATCAACAGTTTTGTCAACATTATCATCTAGTCTAGCTAATTTCGATTCCTCTTATTAAAAATTAAACTTATAGTCTCCAATAAAAGGTTTACAATCCCTGAGGACGGCGGCCTTTGTATCTGTGCGAGCCAGACTCATTGTATTTACGCGGGAGTGACAGAGACAGGTAATGCGAGTTCAATGTACGAAATTCTTCCTCCTCCGCGACCGGACTATAACCATATTTTTTTTTTACATTTTAATTTGATACTAACCATTTTATTCCAAGCTGTTATTGAGACATTATAAGAGATTATAATTATTTAAATATCACTATGGAGGCTTTGAAATGCATATTTAAGGTTAAAACATACTTTGTAACTATGTTCAAGTTAATTGTCAGCGGTCAAAGTGTTAAAACAAGTTTTTTTTTCCCTAGAACACAGCGCACGGAACTCTGTATATTGATGATGGAGAGACATACGAATATAAGAATAATAAATATATCTACGCGAAGATCACCTATGTACCTAAACAGATTACGTACACGTGAGTTAATTTAGGAACATAAATTACTAGAATTTTTATATGACTAGGAATACTAGAATTAGTAGACTATCTGTTCTTCCAGACTATTTTCTACATCTGTGCCAAATTTCATTAAGTTCTGTTGAGCCGTTCCGGAGATATCTTCAAACAAACATCCATCCGGATGGTTCCATCCTTCCATCCATCCATTTGCATTTACAATAGTAGAAAGATTTTTTTTTATTGATTTATTGTTTATTTCCTTTTTCTCAAAGAAGGCAATATCTCTTTCAGTTGTCATATTTGAATTTACTCTTAGTATAGAATTTTTTTTTTATATATATCAAATATGTTTTGACTTCGGAAACCCACCTTAATACATTTAGACACAATCCTATATATAATTTAAATTTACAGCTTAGTGAATCCATCAGCTCAGTTTGCATCTCGGGCTTGGATAGAGCGTATAGTGATAGCTGGCATTAGGACTGCGCCCCGCACCGCGCGCCTGCAGCACGGGGGGCGAAGCGCCGCGCTACAGATGACGCTGCATAGAGGCAACGACGTCCTCGTCATAAGGAAGCCCGGGGCTCCGGTCTCTGAAGACTGGTCTATACAATTTGCGGAGTAAATGCGGGTATTTGGAAAAACTTTGTCTCCGACAATGTCACAATATCTTTGTCGGACTGTCTTGTGTGTCATTTTTTATGTCGCTGTAAAGTTTTAAATCAATATTTAATTTTCTTACCATAATTTTTTTTATTAAAGTTTTTCCCCACTGTTTAAATGTTGATCTCAGTTTAAGAGAACATATATGAAACATGTTTCATGTGATTGTTTCCAGCAATGTGAACGTCGGAATGCAACAAACTATTCGATGATTGCAAAAAATATGTGTCAAAAAGTAACTTTTTCGAGGAAAATAGATTATGTTGAAAATTTTAAAGGTTTTTTTAATACAGTATATCCCCTTTTCATATTGTAACTGTATCCTAGAACTGATAAAAATACCTATTAACTCATTTTTAAAAATAATGTGACCATGTTCAAGTGTTGCCATGTGCTTGACACTTAGTAAAAATTAATTTTCATAATAAAAATTAGTCACAATTTTTATAATCTTAATAATAGTCTTAAATTGTTCGAATATTGTAGAATTATTGGAAAAATAAAGTTGCAAATTTTCTGCAAGTTTTGTACATCACACATGGCAACACTTTCAACTCAGTATGGTAAGAGGTCAAACTTGTGTACTAAGCGGAATCTAGTACAGATAATTATAAGCGACTCTACAATGATGTACAATGCATGAATACATGAATTTTAAATGTTTTACGTGTTTTATATAATCAAAAATGTCCTAAATATTAAGATTTTCAACACATTGTTTTTTTAGAGCTCTTTGTGTAAGCAAAAATTACAATAATTACGTCAAAACCGCTTATAACGGCATCAGAAGAATTTGCAATAGAGGGTTGTAATAACCGATAGTTTTGTTTGATAGACGGAAAGATAAATGTTAGATTTTAACCGATGTTTCAAGCAGTTTATATTTGCAATATTATTAAGTGAAAACATTCTGAAATAAGATATCGTGTGTTGAATTCCTTAGTAAAATATTATGTTCATTGAATATTAAAGAAAATTTAGTTAAAATGACATTTTCTATACAACTTTAAATGAACACATTTAATTTTATTGTATGACAGATGTATGTTTTATCATATCTTGTGATAATAAAATAGAATTTAAAAAATTAACAAACTTTTATTTTCATCCAACGACCATCATTCCTATAGTTTATAAAAAAAAAAAAACCAACCATCGCGTATTTTATATAACACTAAACTGTAATATTACAAATAAAAAATATTTATTTCTTTACTTAAGGAACTCAAAATATTGGGTTTGAAAGTTTAAAATAATATTGTTTGTTGAAAATGTGGGTAGTCGAAAAATGTGTCATCAAACAAATTATTACAACGAAATAAGTCAATAATTTTTGAAACTTTATTTACAAATACAACTCTTATAAACTAAAAAAAAATATATGTATAATATCTACGAATTGTGATGGTTTAAGCAGTCAGGGGTATACAACCATAGTTAATGTTTCATCAAATTAAGGATTTCTTTCTTTATATAACATCTAGGTTGAAAATAATTAAAAATGTAAAATGTAAGATTAAAATATAAAATAGCGAATGACAATCTAGTTAGACTGGGTCCGGTAACTGATTTGATAAAAAACAATTTATTCGAATTAAATGCTAAGAAACATATATAAATGCTGCTTTAAAAATTAACCTATTAAAAATATACCCCTCTATATTATCACAAAATTTAAAACTGACCATATATAAGTAGGATTTAAAACAAATCAGTTGACGACAACTGTAATTTTTAAAGCCATATAATAAGTGGGTAAACAAAAAAATTTAAGTGCTCTCACACATTTTAATAAGTGACTCAAACCTTTCTACTTTTTTTTTATAGATTAGACCTTATAATGGTGTGTAAATATGACATTAAAAACTAAAACAAGTCAATTTTTATAAATTCAGCTTAAAAATTTGAAGAAACATTGACCTATTCTTATCATTTAGAATTCATAATAATCAACAATTTACTTATCTAGCAATAGGCAAGTGTTGCCATCTGAGAATCTATCTCGTACAATGGCTGAAGGTTATTTAAAAAATATCCTTGTCGGTTTATCCTCGTTCGGTATTTCAATGAACGGATGTGTCTTTTGGTGCTTCAGCATTTTGGACTTTGAGTTGAAAGTTTGACCGCAAATATCGCAAGTCACTTCACCACCCGCGTTTGACGAATCATCACCACTGTCTTCATCATTTTCATCACCTTTCACAACCACCCATTCCTCATTTTCTGGATCTTTTTCAGTTTTAGATGTTGATTGCTCAATTCCTAAAGCTTTGCCACTCGACAAGAAATTCTTCATGGTAAGATGTTTTGCTGATTTCTTGTGCTGATTCAATCTATTTACCGAACTGCATCTGTATTCACAAATGAAACAAACATATTTCATATCACCCGTATGCAATTCCGCGTGGGCTTTCCTTTTTGCTGGTGTTGCGAATCGAAAATCGCAAAATTTACACGGATACTTCCTATCAGGTGAATGTAGACGCATATGAGACGTTAACGCATCCATATCTCTACAAACCTTCCTACATTCTATACACAGGACGCCTTTCTCGTGCATTCCAGAATCTTCCATGTTATCTGTGATGTGATGAATGCGTCTATGTGACATTAAACCTTTAAGAGTTATGTAAACCCTTCGGCAATCAATACACTGGAATTGAGGTTCCACTTTCAGATCAACACTATGCTTTTCTATCTTATGTAACGCCAGCTTATCCGCCTCGTGAAATTGTACATTGCAGTCTTCACATTTCCAAGCTTTAATTAATTTAGAAAATGCTTCTAAAACATCCAACACCGACTGCCCTTCCACTTCGGGATGGTCAGTTTTCGTATGATTACCGAAATCTATTATTTTCGAAAAGGTGCCATTACAATGCGGACATATATAAGGTTCCTTATGGTCATACATAACGTGAGACTTTAATTCGGAGAGTTCAGTACAAGTTTTTGCACACATAAAACATTTTAACTTCTGCTTTCCTTTCACTATTTCTGATAACACTTTGTACTCCATTACTTGAACTTTCTGATGTATTTGCAAGTGTTTAAATAATTCTTTCCGATTTTTGTAGTCTGTGGGACAAAATTTGCACGGAAACAAAAGCTTTCTGTGCATTCGTTTTCTGTGCAAAAGCAATTCTTCTTTATCTTTGAACTGTTTACAGCATGTGCCGCAGAGCAAATATGAATCGAGATCCTTATCTGTTTTGTGTGATCGTAAACAAGTCTCCAATCGTGTCTTGCGTTGGAAAATTTTACCACAAGTGCATTCGTAGCCTTCTTTGTTAACATTGACGGATATATCTACGGGTGTTATTTCATTTACCTCAATTTCCTTTTTCACTGGTTTCGCATTTTTCAATTTTAACCTTTTTGCTTTAAATTTTTCACGTTTTTCCATAGTTTTGTGATATTTTTCGTGTATATTCGAAAGATAAGCATAACTTTTGAAAGTTTTTGGACATTTTGAACATGTAAAAATAGTGTCTGTTTTTTTGGCTTCTAAAAGTCCGTAAACTTCTTGTTCTAATGCCATCATATTGCCCGTTATTGAGTTCAGCTGAAAAGAATCCGTGTAGTCCATTGAATCATTGTCATGAGATGTTGACAGTATTTCTTCTGAATTACAAACTTTACCGAGTGGAACCTCCTGGTGCATATCCATAGGCAATATTTCCATAAATAAAGTGCTTGTTGATTGTGAATTTGTTACACAATCTTGAGGATTAATTACTGTAGTCGCATTAATTATTTCGTTGGATATCAAAGTAGTTTCGGTAACTGTTGGTTCAAATTCATTCTTTATCTCTACATGCTCCAATTCATTGTTTTCATTTTCCTGAAAAATTTATATATTAAAGTCAATACCATAAAGTTTTTAGATTTTTTTAATTATGCTATTTAAAAAAGACTGAAAACTTACAAAATTGCCATTTAAATTGAATTTTATCCGTGAAATTTAATAAAATTTTTACAATCAATTATTAAAGAATTTTTTTTTATTAAATATTTATACATACCTCTTGTGATTCATTCTCTAATTTAATTTTAATTTCATCTTGTAGACAAGCCTCAACATTATGTAATGCTTCTGCATCATTACTGTCCATACTAACTTCATCATTATTAACAACATCCTGTATATCATTTTCATGTTTAATATCTATATTATCATCATATACATTAGTTATTGTTTCATTTACTTTATTTTTAATATTTTCCATAGAAAAACTAGGCATATCATTTATATATTCTTTAACTGTTGATACTTCGTAATTAGTATGTGTTTGGTTGTCACTAGGTGGTATATATTCTTGTTTAATTTGTACATTTTCGTAATTATCAGTCGTTTCATTTTCATCGATTGCTTCATATTTTATTTCTATATGTTCATTACAAGTGTATTCTTGTTTTATAATTGTTTCACAATCTTGTCTATTGCAAGTATCATGCAAATTATTTTGATATGACATACTTGCGCCTGAAAATAGTTACAGTTAATAACTAATTTAGTAAGTGGGTAAACAATATTGCTAATTAATTTAAGCGATATACAATTGAACCTGAAGGGACCAAAACATTTTTCTCTTTTATAGAGGTTTCTCTCTGTTTTATAGAGGTACACGAAATGTATTTCGTGATAATAATTACATTCCTCTCTATTATACCAAGGTATCTCTAAGAAGAGAAATTAATTAAAACGTAAAAAAAATATTTTAAATAATTACCTATGTGTTTTCGATGCGAATGCAACTTCTTCTTTGTTACTCTTTTATTTCACTAGAAATAGTTTTAAAATACTTATTTCCATGTCTGTTAACACAAGGAATACAGTATTGATACGAATACACTTTTTTGATATGCATAATTTGCAAAGTCAAAACCACACAATCAGTCCATTTTAAATTATAATTAAATTTGTAATTAACGCAGAAGCAACAAGGGCTTTTAGTTTTTATTATTGCCGTTATGTATATTAATATATACCAACATTTTTAGCCCATTTCAAATCGTAATTACCTTATTTGTTAACAAAAATTACAAAATAGTAAACGGATGTTATCATTTCTTTCTAGATTTTTGACAGCTAACCAAAAATTTACTACTACGACTACTACTCTATAATCTTTATGACTATGTGAAACGAAACGTAATGTTCACAGAAGACTCTACTTTTCCCAATTTATATTTTATCTTCTTTTTCGTTTATTTTGGAGATGTATACGACCATCGACATATTTAAAACCAAGCAAAACGACCAATGAACGCGTAATTTCAAAATCAAATTGTATGGTTAATATTTCCCTTTCCTCCCCACAATCAAATTTTTTTCTATGGCAAATGTAAAATATCAAGCACAAACTTCACCACTTGACGTAACTTTGACGTCTTGAAATTCTTTTGAATCCAGCCAAAACGAACGCCAAAGTGATCGCTTCCTTAAAATTGCTTTACGAACGCATCAATAATAAAAACGGAGGTAAATTCTAAACTTATTTTGATTTGCATTCTTTCAATTCCTCTCATTGAGACAGTAACCTTACTTTTATTTTTTTTGTTTGATAAAAAAAAACTTCAAAATGTGCCTACAGCAGAAAACGGTATTTCGCATTAAGAAAAATGGCAAAATTGGTCAATATCAAAGAAATTGTGAAGCATATAGTAAATGGTACACTAAACGAGAGCTTGTGTCGTATATGTCTTTTACCTTTGAACGTCCTAAATGAGGATATGTTTACTAAGATTTGCAAGAATGATAAAGAATACTGCATTGCAGACGTACTGGAAAAAATATGTGATATAAAGGTAAAATACTTGACAATATTTTTTTACATTTAGCTATAAAAAAGCTAAAGTTTACGTCTTACTGCTCACTTTGCATGATATGCTTTGCTTTATATTTGTTTCTGTGACTAAACTTAAGAATTTACTAAGTGGTTCATAAATTTTTAGTTTTAATAAGTACTGTCTAATTACAGATTTTCCCAGAGGATAAATACAAAATTTGTTTAGATTGTTTCAAAGCTGCATCATCTGCTTATAAATTTTATTTATTAAATAAACGAAGCGAAGAGATTCTTGATTTTTATATTAATTTATTAGAGCAGCAAATAAACCTTATTGAAATATCTGAAAATGTAGAATCAGACTCCCTCTGTATAAAGATACCTTTACTTAATCCAGAAACAGACATATTTGATTACAATTTAAATGGTGTTTTAAATGACAATACTATAGATTATAATGAAGGTAAACATACAATAGAGGAGAGTAATAATAATAGTCTAGAACACAGTCAAAATATATCTGAAAATGAAGATGATACAGATATAGTAATAATAGCAGATGAAAATGGTGATCGGACATTTTTCAAAGAACAAAATGGTTCTCTAGTTCCTATAAATGATATAGGAAAGAAACAGCTAAATGATGCACTGAAGATTGTGTTTCCGGAAGTTGACAAAGTAAGAAGGAAGAGACGTCGTAATCCAATGAGCTATATGAATTGTAGTCAATGTCCTGTCAGATATAAATTTGTTAGTAAATTAAAGGAACATATGAAATCGGAACATGATATTGATTTGTTTGTGTGTTCTGTAAGTATACAACCTTTTTGAAGTCTTGTCTAATTTTTGCTGTGAAGCAAAAAATCATCAAATTTAATTTAAAATTAATTTCCTTTTAATAATCTCTGCCAGACAACCTTTAGGTAGTAATTAAGCTAAGTAAACCAAACCTCAACAAGAGACAAAAATAATACAGTCCCTTAGACTCTTGCTTATGCAGGTTCGACTGTATAGGAATTAGATAATGTTCATCACAAATGCAATTTCACATTAGTTTTTTTGTGTTCTAGTAATTTTTCGAAAAGATTTGGTGTCACTGAATGAGGTTTCTGAACTTTCAGTCTGTTTATTCCTTTACAGATATGTAAACAAGTAATTGAAGATGAAGACGAATTTAAAAAGCATCTAGAATCACATACAGATGTTCATAAATGTACAGAATGTAATATGGTGTTTAAGACAAAAGAAAGAATAATTGCACATCAAAAATGGCACGATAAAATTGAAGATATGAAGGGTACGGAGGAAGCACATGTTTGTGAAGTCTGTGGCTTAGTGTTATTGGACGAAGAACAGTTAATGGAACATAATGAGAAAAAACATATGAAGAAATATACATGTTATTATTGTGGACGTATGTATAAAGGAGAGAACAGTTTTGAATTCCATATAAAGAAACATGAAATGCATATGATGGGCGATGCAAAGTAAATATAAATTTAAATTAATTTGGTAACCTTGAAAATTTAAAAAGACCACTTCTAACTTGCTATATCTTGTATAAACCAAGCAATTTAATGTAGAGTTTTATTTTTAAATTTATCTATTGAATATAATTTTCTTATCAAGCATTAGCTTTGTCATTTGTGTTGCAAGTACTTATCTTATATATATAAAAGAAAGTGATGTTAGTTACACTATTTATAACTCAAGAACGGCTGGATCGATTTGACTGAAAATTGGTAGGCAGGTAGCTTAGAACCAGGACACGGACATAGGATAATTTTCACCCCATTTTCTATTTTTTATTCCGCGCGGACGGAGTCGCGGGTAAAAGCTAGTTATTTGAATAAAAATTAAATACTTATTACATTTCAGGAAACGGACAAACTCAACAATTATTAAAGAAGATAAGAATGTAAGGAAAAAGAAGTTCTCGTGTGCGACATGTCAACGTGACTTTGTTGATGAGCGTTCATTAATGTGGCATCAACGACTTCATACCAATGAGAGACCATATGTGTGTGATGTGAGTTATATTTTATTATGGAAATTAAACATATTGATGGCTCAGAATATAGTATGAGTTGTTGTGCAGGGTACCATTTTATTTTTTGCACTGAATAGACTCCGAAACTACTGAACTGATTTGAAAAAGACTTTCACTATTGGGACTATCCCACTGTGACAGGTTGTGTGTGACTGTGACACTGTGACAAGCGACTTAACGCTGAATTAAAAAAAAAAAACTCGCAATAAATTTGATCTATAGCACTCAGAAGTAAGTGTAGCTTCCCAACAGTGAAAGAATTTTTTACATAAGTTCAGTAGTTTTGGTGCCTATTCATTGCAAACAATCAAAATCTTTCTTATTTATAATATTAGAATAGAGGCCGCAACTGCTAGTATTTTGTAGGTTATTCGAGGATATCAATGTTTGTGTTAGGTGTGTGGGCGAGGCTTCGTGTCACTGAACCGTCGCAACCAGCACGCGGTGTGCGCGCACACAGCGCCCGCGCGCCGCTGCCCGCTCTGCCCCGCGCTCTTCCATCTACGCTCTATGGTCAACACACACGTAAAGAAGGTAACCCTATATACACTGACATACATATAAAAACAAACAAACATACATACAGTATAGAAATTAGTAATAACTTGCGTCAATTGTAAATGCCAACTTTCAAATAACTAAATAAGGTGCAATAAGTTTTTCTATAATTTTAAACTAGTGTGTGAACATTGTCCGTCTTTGTTTCAACAGGAATCATTCAATTGATTATTATTTTAAAGGTGAAATAATAAAAATTCCACTGTACCTTCTTTTAGACTTCTTAGTACTAGGATTTTATCACTCTTATATAAATGTACTAGCCGTCGCCTGCGACTCAGTCCGCGTAGAATTAAAATAAAACATATTAAACAGTCTGTGTTCTTCATCACTATCCTCTACATTCTACAATCTATGCCAAATACCATCCAGATCCGTGCCATTCTGGAGATACCTTCAAACAAACATCCATCCAAATTTATAATATTAAGATTTTCCGTAATACAATTCTGCCAATAAGACAGTCACTGTTATATTTTCTAGAAATTTTTCTTACTTGATTAATATGCAAAGTATGAATAAATAAAAATAATTATAATAATATGAAAACCAGGTACATTTGAAAGAGCACAAGCGACGCAACCGCAGCAGTAAACATCAGAATGTATTCTGGAGAACGCAGCCTGTTCCCATACAGGAACTTAGCGTGTCCATACAGAATGAGATATTGGAGTTGCAAGCGCAGCAAGCTAAAGTTAAATCTGAAAATAATATCAAAATTATATAGCTAAAGTGAACCTATAGAGATATGTGAAAAGTTAAAAATTATGTTTAATGGATAGTTTACTTATAGTTTGCACATGACTTGATTGTTCTGTACAAAATAATTATGTAATAATGTATTTACCAACCCGCACTTGGCCAGCGTGGTTGACTATGACCTAGTCACCCCTAACTTGGGGTAGGCTCCGAGCCCCTCGGTGGGGACGTATAGTGAGCTGATGATGATGAAGTATTTATAGTTTTATTATATAGTGATCAGTAAATAGCTTTTAAATATTTACAACGAAATTAGATTTATTAGTCAACATTTAATAGTTTAACTTGCTAAATTAAAATGTAGGTCTGAATTATTGTTTGAAATAAATATTGTATTTGTAATAATAGTTTTATTTTTATTGCCTTATTCATCAATTTTTGTATTTTTAAAGGACATTTGTTACATTTTAAAGTATATAGGGTTTAATGAAACAATAGTTTTTTTTTGTATGTACATTTATTTTCTTTTTTTTAAATTTTAAATGAATTTTCCGCTGGATATATATCTTCATATATAATAGTAATCAAATGGCTATTGCTATATACAACTTACATATTCTAGAAGGTCCTTAACACAACTACACTTAAGTCTTATTATCTAGGTGGAATCATTGCTTTGTTTTTTTTTTTTAATTTATAGATTAAAGTTGAGTCAACATGTTTTCTGTGCTCTATAAAATTTCTTATGCAAAAAAGCTTTTTAGTGAAAGCCACTAGTAGACAATTTTATATAATCATAAACCATTCTAAATATATTTGTAAGGCTATAATTTTGCGAGAATATTCGAGAGGCGGATTGGAATTAATGGATCCTTTGAAATCTTAAGCAAATAAGACTTAAATCATAATAAACAGTTGTAATAACAATAGCTCATAATTTTAAATGAGATCCAAATATATTGTCTAAATATTTGCCCTTATTGTTTGGATTCTTTTATTATAAGTGTTCAGATAAAAGTGCCAAATTATATCTGGATTACAACCAAATATACAGACAGACAAATAGACTATACAGCTGTAATAATGAATTAGAAAATCCATCTTGTATTATATGAATTAATGTAAAATTAATTTGTCCTACATTATATCGGGGGCACATCTGTGCCCCATCAAGGTGATCACGGGCAAGCCATTTTATATTAACATTTAATGGACAAGTCTTAATTTTTGTACAGCTTATTTGAACTTTTATTTCATAAGATTGATAGAAATCTTCAAAGAGATAGCAATTAAATAAAGCAGTATTTGAAGTGAAATGTATCCGAGAGTAATTATTGCCGAAATACGCGAAACTAATTTATTAATATATAAACAATTATTTTTAGAACTTGTTAATTATTCAATAAGATTAATATATATGTATTATTTTGTGACGGTTATCGTATAATGCAGAGAGTGGAAATCTTATTAACTTATGATATTGTGAATACATACTATTAAGAGAAGTTAATGGCATCAAAAATTATTACATTACAATTTGATATGGATTGTATTTGCAAGAAAACATGTCGTTATCTGTGTGTTATTTATACATTGCCCAGTTGGTTTTTTGCTTTGGTTGATGAGGTATTAAGAATCAGCAATATCTTTGATCCAACATCGGAGACCAAGATGATGCACAATTTAAAAAAAAATTAGATGTAGGACAGATGGATGGTATTATACAAGATGGCAATATGTAGATTCCAATAATCAAGCATTTGTATTAAGAAATTATTGTTATCTGTTTCTACAAAGATAATAAGAGTGAAAATAATGTTTTCATACAAGTATTTCAACTGTATAAACCCACAGTTACACAACCTGCCTTTATCCCTACGAAGTCAGCACAGTATGTACTACTTCTACGTTTTACTTTATATTTAGGGATCACATAAGTTGACATATTGAATGTAAAAACCGCGAGCCATTTAGTTACTATCAGAGTATGTTCAAGGCAATATAATATAACTAAGAATCAGAAGAAATACATCCATATGATATTCATGTAATATTTTCAAATGTATCAAATATTAATGTAAGCTATTACATAAATTTAAAACTATAAAAAGGCAAACTGTCACAATAGTACAGTTTTATCAATTTGTACTAATCAACCATTTCCAGGGTGGGCAATTTATATTTGTACAATTTAGTTAAAAAAAAATCATGTATCGTCATAAATAATAAAATGAAATAATCAAAAAGACTTACAAAATAAACGGGGTTAAAAAAAAATACACATTCAATAATTTCCCTGTAAAGGTATATTAATATCGTCCTAAATGTTAAGTGAACGAAACTTACTTGACGCCGCATTATTCCTTGCGTTGACAACCTGCAATAAAGGTAAAAAAAAAAAAACAGGACCATCGACAGTCTAAATATAAAATACACTTATATAATCTATGTATATAATTTTTTTTTCAATTTTTCTCGAATTATTCTAACTATGATAGACTTACGTAAGAATGTTGCTTCACGCGACATCTGGTGGTGATTAGGATAAGTTAAAAATATAAAAATTTTCCTTTATCACCTCCATTTATTTCACCGTATCCTAAATTGGAATCTTGAGATGCTAGTCAAATGATGCAATCTATTTTTCATATTAAAAATGCACAAAATTTTATAACTTGAACCATTGTTAAATTTCAATATATATAATAATTATAATTCCATAATTAATCACGAGTTTTTTGGATATAAAATTTTTGATGTGAAACATCTATAGGCTCACTTGTAAACCGAATTGTTGGCGTGGCGACGCTTGCCGTGGCGACGGGTCGTCACGCTACACTAAGGTATACATATATATATTTTTTTTATTTTAATAATATTATCTTTTATGCATATTACTTGTACACATACGATGTTTCACATCTGCCAGGCGTCCCATGACGGCTTTTTTATTTTCTTGTATAATTATAGTTGTTTAAAAAAAGTCATAATAATGTGCATCACTAATATAAAAAAAGGTTCAAGATTGAATTAATTAATATCTTTCAATCTTCAATAACGAGCGAACAAGACCAACACTCAAAACCTAAGTCATACGACTTACCAACATCCGCAAAGGTAATCCAATGCACCAACTTGCTTATACTTAAATCACAATTCACATTCACTTAGTCACATTAAGCACGTTTCACTTTGTTTTTCTTGACGTTACTGGTTCCGTATATAAACCGATTACGCCATTGTTCGTACTGCTACGTACATACAATGCTGTTAGATGTTGATGCCGGTTCGGACATCTGTTTGTCCGTCTTACGTTGTTCTTCAGCTGTCTGTGTCTGCGACGTCCCATTCTGGATATTGACCTCGTACATATTCGATGAGTTTGAATCTTCATTATAGGATAATAGGCTCACTTCCTCAGTCTGGGAATAAAAAGATAAAAATTTATTTCTGATATATTTTTATTAAGGAACATATATGTTTATAGTAAACTAAACTATAAACTGCTACACACAGAGCAGGTTAATGGTTATTTAAACAAGCATTTAATATAAATTTCTCATAGTAGCCCTTAGTAGTGGTAAAACAGCTTCTAAAGATCTTTACATTTGATATCTTTCACTTAAACTATCAAATAATCTTTAGTTACCATTAAACTTCTCTGAGTGTGAAAGCTATTAATGTTTCACAGAATATAAATTGTCGTCGCAAACGCTAAAGGAACTGCAGATACAATGCCGGCTTATAATTTAGGACCCTAAGTTTCATCTTGATAGTAAGAGAGTAACTTTCAAGACAACTAGTACCGATCTACATCTAGATATATAACATATATCTACATACATAGTTAACTATGTATAAAACTACCCTTGATGGCGTAGCATCTTAGCTTTCGGCTTGCTGACAACCCGGGCCGTATATTACGATGTCATCTGCGGACAAACAATTCGCCTGACAAATTTAGCCTGCTCTATACAAAAAATACTTTGCATAATGGCGTAGTTTCTATTTGACATTTCGTCTTTAAAAGTAAACGTCGACTTGAGTGAGATACATTGCGGAATTTGATTTTTTTTTATCCGGCTTAAGAGGACCAATAAGTGGCTAGCTATAATTAAGAGTGTCAGTAGTGTGAAATACTACAGATATACAAAAACACTTTATTTTACATACAAAGTTCTCTGTGAACAATATATGGTAACACCTTCCGACAAATTATTCTAAAAAAAAATTTTTTTTTTCTTAAGATAGTTGTTAAATTATTTATTAAACAAAGAATTAAAAAATGGACAATACATTTTTTTTTTATTTAAAAATCTTTTAAATAGCGTATAAAAACTGACAGAAGACAGTCAACTCTTGGCATTAGCGCCACCTAAATAAAGCTTTCAGTTTATCTTCCCATTAGACTGAAATAGTAGTTAAGTTGTTTAGACACCAGTCCTTATTGTTTAATATGAACTATGTATATATCGCCACTTTACAAGTACAACGTGTTTTTTTTTTAAACCACAACTTTTGAGGAGAGCAATTTTTAACATTTAATTGTTGATAAATTCTAAAATATTGATAATTTTACCCTCGGAAAATAATAAAATTGTTGCGGTAATTAATGTGTAAAATTAATTTATCACCGCTTAAATGTTTGAAATTGCTCTCCTGTATAGTTGTGGTTTTAAAAATGTTACGTTGTTCTTGTAAAGAGGCGATATATATGTGTGTATGATGTTTATTGTCTAATATGAACCATGTATGTGTGTGTATGTATGTTGTATGTGACCAACTCACGCTGCTTTCTGAGAGGCGGCGAGTGCGCTTGTGCGGTGCGGCTGCAGGCGGTGCGGGTTCCGGTGGGCGCCGCTTTGCACCAGATATCGTACGTTCGCGTTTCAACAACGATGGCGATAGGTACTGATGTAGTTGTTTACGACGGACGTGACGAGCCTTTTTTTAATAATTATTAAAAAAAAATAATTTAATTAAAATTACTATAACAATTGGTAATATAAATTACAAGTCATAAAAGTAAAAGCTATTAAATCTTGTGATAACAGAATCACAAATAAAGAAATTGTTAATACAAAATGAGCACACAATTAATATACATATACATTTATTGGAACGAAGTTCCTTATCGCGCGTTGTGAAAGGGGGCTAGACGTAAAAAATTCTTACGAAAAGTTGTCACGACACTTTTTGCTATATCACCATGGCAACGACGTGACAATATATAACGAAAATTCATAGAAATAAAATGTACTTCTTGTGAAGACTTAAGTTTTTTATTCATAGTACAAACATTGGTTCCTTCACTAATTAATAGAAAGGAACATCGTTCCATCCGGGTGTCCCTTGACATCTCTCAAGTTTTTTTTTTGTCAAATAATTCTTCTAAGCAGAGATTTCTGAATAAGCCATGATTTTAATCTATTTTTAAATGACGCGAGAACGGAAAAATAATTAAAAGTTTCATTAAAAACGAAATGTTTTTTTTAAATGGTTTTTGAATTAAAACTACTAATGGCTTTAAAAAAAATTCTAGTAAATGATTGACCGAAGGTGTAAAAGTTTGAATACCTTGTAAATTTAGAAATATTAAAGGTAGATAAATATTTAACACAAATCAGTATATTGCATGGTAATTTTTTTCTATATTACAAAAGAAGGTGACAGAAAGACAAACAAACATTAAAACATATATTCCACTGACCTCAATAGACATGCCGTCTCTCAGCATATTAGTGTTCTCGGCCTGATAGTGTACCGCTTTAGTGAATGATGATATATCATACGTCAGGTCCACATTCACATTGGTCTTCTCAAACACAAGTCCGATGAACCACATGGAGCAGTGGTTGGCTATTACTTCACCCTGGTAACAGGTTCGATTATGAAAAAAAAAATATTTAACACATTCAATGGTACTTTGATTTTCACATATAAACTTGAATACTCCGGAGGAATCGGTGATAATATAAAATATATTTTATGTTCTATCCATTATTTTATTATTAATAGCGGTTGCTCTGGACTTCTTTAGTGAAGAATTTAAAAAAAAATGCCCGAGTTCACCAGCTACCTTCTCGTCAAAGTCCCGTCATAATCGGACCACTCAGACACTCCGATTTTATTCATATGAACCGACTAGCTGTCGCCCGCAACTCTATCCGCGCGGAATTAAAAAAAAAACTTAATAAGTAGCCTATGTGTTCTTCCAGACTATGTTCTACAACTGTGCTAAATTTCATCAAGATCGGTTTAGTCGGAGATAACTTCAAACAAACATCCATCCATCCATCTAAACATTCACATTTATAATATTAGTATATATTACTAAAAACTTACCAATTCATTCTTTTTGACTTCAGGCGCTGGATCCGTGGGCAATGGCGCACCTGGAAATTATATTTTGTTTGATTTTTTCATTAACAATTTATAACTTTAGAACTTTTTACATTGCATCTTAATAAGTTTCAAGCTAAATATAACATTTTTAAAATAGTTCAAATAAAAAAATGCTACGAATTAAAAAATCATAAGTAGCTTATGTACTATTGCAAATGTCAATATTTCTGGTTTTTTCTTTTATTCAGATATGTCCAGTGTTTCTAAAGTTACATGTTAACAAACATATATATAGACTAGCTTTTGCCCGCGACTTTGTCTACGCTAAATAAAAAAAAACTTAATAAGTAGCCTATTCGTTCTTCCAGATTATGTTCTACATCTATGCCAAATTTTATCAAGATCTGTTCAGCCGTTCCGGAGATATCTTCAAACAAACATCCATCCATTTAAACATTCGAATTTATAAGATTTACTTACCAGGAGGTAAGGCTAGTGGCTGTCCGTTGTTAGTGTTGAGAGGCACAGAGTTATAGCACTCCGGGTTAACATGTGCTATAGTTATGTGTTGATTTCTCTCAAGTGTAGCTGAAATAATAAAATTTTATATGCTTTAGTTATCATTAATTTCCAACAAAACATTACAATCACCAGTTTTAGTATCCCTAATATTAAATTAAATAACCCGACTAAGGCTCTAGGGCAGTGATTATCAAACTTATTTCTTTCACCGCCCCCTTTGAAAATCAATTATATTTCGGAGCCCCCTAATTTTTATTCAGCCCTAAAACTTAAAAACCACAATTTCATTACTTTAATAAATTTCAATGCCCCCCAGTTTTTGGGCCCCTTATCGCCCCCTCCTAGGTTTCAAACGCCCCCAAGGGGGCGTTATCGCCCACTTTGGGAAACACTGCTCTAAGGGATCAAAAATAGATTATTATGGCTGCATTAAAAAAACATTTTTAAATTTGTTATTCAAAGTAAATAAACAATAATGTCATATATAATACTTTTTTCATTTTGAAATATTCTCGAAAATGTGAATTTAGAGATGTACATACATAAAAACAAACTAACATAAGCACAAATATCATTACTCATGTAAGTTGGATAAAAATACATTGAAATCTTTTTTTTTTAATATTGCTTTTTGTATTGGTATTTGTATGAGTGTTTCGGCAGTGGAATAATTTAAAACTGTATATACTCACTAATAAGATGTCTTATTCGACTCTCAATGAGGCCACACCATTGTAACTGATCGACGGGACTGGCTGAAGATGCTAACAGTACAATGAAGTGTTTGTAGCGAGAGAAAAAGTTTGGAGCCTCAAAGAGACGTTCCCATCCACATTTGCTTAGCATTATCTCATCTGTTATAGCTAGACCTGGAGAATATGATAAATGCAATTTAAAATAACAGCATCATTGATAGTCAGTCATTAAAGTCACTTAATTTGAAATCACTATAATATGTCACATTTTTACTAGAAAAGATGTATTTCGTGGAAATAATGTGTTTAAAATAATGAATTACAATTGTGTATTTATGAAAAATTTATGTTAAAAAAACGAAAAAATTTTTAGTATGAAAGCTTCTTGAATCTTTTTTTGTTAAAAAATTTTCAACATGACTTGTTATTTTAATTACTATAATTTTTTGAAATAAATGATAAAAAAGACCTCTTTTCTTTATTATTTACTAGCTTTTACCCGCGACTCCGTCCGCGCGGAATAAAAAATAGAAAACGGGGTAAAAATTATCCTATGTCCGTTTCCTAGTTCTAAGCTACCTGCCCACCAATTTTCAGTTAAATCGATTCAGCCGTTCTTGAGTTATAAATGGTGTAACTAACACGACTTTCTTTTATATATATAGATTATGTTAATACTTTTTGATGATTAATTTTTCTATTTCATTTTCCTTGATAAAGTGACAAAATTTAAATTAATTAATTTTAGAGAGTTTTACGTTGTTTCTTTTATTTATCAGAAACGCTGATACGTTTTATTTGAAAATTCTGATAAGTAAATATATAAATCTCTTACCAAGTCTGAATTCCTCCATGATAACAGTTCTCGTTGACGCTGAGACGTTAAACGTAGAGTTCTGTTGTGGATATGCCGGTGTAATGATTGGCATCAAGTGAAAACGGTCCGATACATTCACCTACAATATAATTAATACTTTAACAATACAAATATAAAAGGAAATCCACAATATCTATCTACCACTATACCATCATGAACAACTTGCCCTTATCCCTATGGAGGTTCGGCACAGTATGTACTTCACCTCTATACATCTCTATCAGCCGTCTCATACAATCCATCCATACTTACTTTGGTCTTCCTCTAACTTTATAGCCTACATTCAATCTCATTATTTTTTTGTTCCTATGATCATCATCCCTCCGCATAACATGTCCAAACCACGCTAACCTTATGCTCTTCAATTTCTCAATAACACATTCTTAACTTTATCTTTTCTTGTCTACTTCTAATAGTCTAAGATCCCGCTGCAGGATTGGTGTGCTCATCGACTTTTTGTTTAAAACCAAATTTTTATGTCTATTTATAGTTAAGAGAATATATATTTACTAGGGTGCCTATCAAAATTTGGCCGCCATTATTTTTTTAAAAATTATTTTTAATTGATTTTTGGTAAAAAATTTCGTTTATTTATTTTTTAAATAAAATAACGTCTACATAACGGTAATTAATATCAAGATTCTAAAAAATCACGGTTGCCGTTGCGCACCTGGCCGCACCTCTTTGCAGCCAGGTGGAAACAGGTATGATTTCGATAAATTTATACGTTTATAACCTATTTTTATTAATTATATGTCAAATTAAAGCTAATTTTTTTCTATTAATTATCATATAAAGTTGCTTAATTAAATCTGGCCGCAAATAAGGGTTACTGGCTGTTAAAGATAATAAATATTTAAGGTAGAGTGAAAGAGAGTTAGCGCGTAACATCATTTGTCCTTTTTGGAGTTCGTAATAAACAACGTTTTATATTTACATTGTTATTTTATTTGTGCATCTAAAAATTATTATATTAATTAACGTAAAATAGAATTGATAAAGATGAAGTCGTGTTTTTTGTGTAACGAAAAAAGCAATGTACTTGACTTTAATAATATCTCATTCCAAAAGTGCTCGCTAATGTTATTGTTTCGTCGTAAAAAAAAATATAAATATTATTTACAATTGACTCTACTAATGATTTTGGATATCATTCAGAGTGTCTAAAAAAATTGTGGTTCTGAAGCAAAAAGATAAACAAGAATTTGAAGATTTTTGCAAAACACAAACCGTAAGTAAAAGTTGAATTGAATTTAAGAATAATATAGGTTATAGTTGCAATATAAATGACACAGTTCTAACTTTGAGGTTTTTTTGTTAATTTTTTTTTTAATTTCTTATTTTTATAAAAATGAATTACTGCATTTATCAAAAAATTAACAATTTAAAAAAATATAATTAATACATTTTTTAAATAATTATTTATTTAAAAAATTGATTAATGTCCTTTTTTCAAAATGTAATTAATAATATGTAATAAATAATTCCTAACTAGACCGTCGATATATCAAATCAATATTAATTTTTTGTTGCAATTTTTAAATTTGTCATTTTGAAAAAAATTACATATTTTTTGGAGTATTTATTATAAGTCGTCTCTATTACTCCCCGGTGGTTGAGAACACTAACGTTCGACGCATGCGAAATGGCTTAAAAGCGTCGCACAGCCGGCAATCACTGTCCTCGTCTGACAAATGATGTTACGCGCTAACTCTCTTTCACTCTACCTTAAATATTTATTATCTTGAACAGCCAGTAACCCTTATTTGCGGCCAGATTTAATTAAGCAACTTTATATGATAATTAATAGAAAAAAATTAGCTTTAATTTGACATATAATTAATAAAAATAGGTTATAAACGTATAAATTTATCGAAATCATACCTGTTTACACCTGGCTGCAAAGAGGTGCGGCCAGGTGCGCAACGGCAACCGTGATTTTTTAGAATCTTGATATTAATTACCGTTATGTAGACGTTATTTTATTTAAAAAATAAATAAACGAAATTTTTTACCAAAAATCAATTAAAAATATTTTTTAAAAAAATAATGGCGGCCAAATTTTGATAGGCACCCTAGTAAATATATATTCTCTTAACTATAAATAGACATAAAAATTTGGTTTTAAACAAAAAGTCGATGAGCACACCAATCCTGCAGCGGGATCTTAGACTATAATTATTTAATGATATGATATTTTAAAGAGAAAATATTTTAATTATAATTATTTGTAGAGGAATTATTGTTATAAACAAATACTGTAACAATTTCAAAATTCTTTTGCTATTAGATAGCTATTAGTTATAGCTATTACATTATCACTGATATACATGCTTTATTTTTTAGGTGAATTGTTTTATTTCCACGCGGAAGAACACGCGAGCAAAAGCTAGTTATTTATCCACAGTATTAAAGATAGGATAACAAAAATTAAATTTGTGACATTTGAAATTAATGAAATCATTTTAGTTTAATTAAGAATACAGTTCATTAATCGTTATCACTTATTGTAGACTAGCTTTTACCCGCGACTTCGTCCGCGCGGAATAAAAAAAATGTACACAAGATAGAAAAGTTCCTATGTCCGTCTCCTAGTTCTAAGCTACCTCCACATCAATTTTCAGCTAAATCAGTTCGACCGATCTTGAGTTATAAATAGTGTAACTAACACCACTTTCTTTTATATTTATAGATTAGCAGCCTTAAAAATAAATTTCAAGCTTCTACCTGTAAAAATGACGATAACTCCATACAAACTTTCACCCCCACTTTCAACCCCTTACAACCCTTTTTTCGCTTAAAAAGGTAGCCTATGTCCTTCCTCAGGCTCTAGACTATCTGTGTACCAAATTTCATTCAAATCGGTTCAGTAGTTTTGACGTGAAAGCGAGACAGAAAGATAGAGTTACTTTTGCATTTATAATATTAGTAAGGAAGTAAGGATTGTAGATTAATCCTAATAAATAAATAATTAATATTCCTTACTCACCCTAGGATCCCAGACAGGGAAACCTAGATTCACAGCGTCCGGTTGCTTCAACAAGACTGGTTGCGGCCACTTCCATTGACTGAAGACTAAGAAGAACTTGTGTACCAATGTTGCGGGCAATGCATTCGGGTACAATTGACATGTCCTTGCTACTAACATAGCCCAGGACACACCGCCTAGGTAGCCTAGTGTGTTAGAGTATATTCCGTGACCTGGTGAGTAATAATATATTAAAAATGTGAAAATAATAACAAGAGCAGCTGTGCACAAAAAACAAATAAAATGTGGGAAGACAGAAGAAAAGATGTATCAATGATGTAATAAAGACTTCAGTAACAAGTTGGATTAATTTGGCCAATGACAGGGTAAGGTGGAAAAGTATGGAGAAGACTTTTACCCAATAAGGAGCCACATAACAAAGAAAAAGATAAAATATTTAGTTTATATTGATTTACATTTGCATTATTCAGTGGAAAATCTTACTAATATTATAAATGTGAATGTCTAGATGGATGGATGGATGTTTGTTTGAAAGTATCTCCGGAACGGCTAAACACATTTTGATGAAATTTGGCAGACAGGTTTATCAGTCCTGACTACAGACTGACTTTCACTTGTGAAACATACTTGTATATGCAGGAAAAACATTATAGAGTCAATCAGGTGAAGAACACTTTGGAGAGGACTTTTTATTCAGTTTAGACTAATACGCAACCATTCATAATGTAAAATGTAGAAACATATAATTCTTTAAATTTCAATAAATACTGTTCGTGAAGAGGTAATATTTTGGTATTGACAAAAATTTAAATAAAAGATGGATTATATTCTTTGTTTACAGTATTAATAGATTTGATTTAACACTATGTAAGAATACTAACGTTTAGCCCATAATTTGATAGCTCGTAGAGTCAATCTGAAGTTGTTTATATTTGGCACTAGACGTAATATTTCGTCAGTGACGCGGCAACCGTTAAGAGACCTAACGCATTTCTGATCTAGGTTCTTTAGCAGCATATCATCTCGTAGATCAAACGAATCTGTAAAATTTAAATGTAAAAATTAGTATTTTTAAATTATTTATACTTTAAATGAATTTTTTTTTTGCCATCTACTGTTAAAAAGTTAATTTTACCTGGTATCTCTTTCAAGGCAAGTCTAGCGAACAATAAATCAATTTCTATTCCATCAAAGTTCATCTTAATAACTGGTACAAATGCATCTTCAACTGCTCTCAAATCTTTGACCTGCGATAAAATAATACAACTTTCTAGTTCTATACAATATACATCCTGCTCAAAATCTAGAGTGGATCGAGTTCATGAATTTCCATTCCAACACAACTCACCCATAACCCAGAGGAGTAGGCAAAGACTTCCACTTGGCACAGTCCTGGCACACATCTTAATCTAACATACTTTAGTTGCTTTCTCTAAATTTATTATGCATTAAAATATTTTTACATAGAATTTTTCTCAATAAATAATCATTTAAAAATACTATACCTGTGGTTGTGTCTTTAATAATTCATAAAATGACTGGAAGTAGTCAGTCCTATCAATATGACGAGGGGCCACACACAACGCGTCGATATCCGCCCCTCTGTGATGTACCTACAAATATAACAATATCATTATCATCAGCTCACTATACGTCCCCATCGAGGGGCTTGGAACCTACCCTAACTTAGAGGTGACTAGGCTGTACTCAATAACATATAGATTTATATGAAAAATACCAACACCACAGTAAGTTTTCTAAACTAGTTAACTACCAGATTCATAGTTATTAAGGATCCTAAATATAGATCTTTCATACAAAATTTACACTAAGCAGGAACAATTAACTACAACTTCCTTTATGCCTCATTTGAAATTAACATATAAATGATGTAAACAGATCAAGGTCAAATTCATACAATATACTATTTCAGGTTTTCTATATACAAATTTTATATAATGAATAACTAGTAAAATTTGAGTATTTTTATAAAAATTCCAACTTCACAGTAAAAAAGTTGCATTTGAACCCAAGACCTTGCAATAGGATGTTCATATTTTTAACTGTTAGGCTATTGGCATTTCAATAAAAGGTATTAAGTTTAAAACATGGTTCTCACCCCAAGTCTATAAGATCCGAATGTGTAAATATTCCCGCCAACTGTATCCGCAACACTGGGAGGCATATTCTTCCTCAATGATTCGTCACGTATCCATTGTCTGACAAGCCGATGTAATGAACCCAATACTTCCATGCGGTGATGCATTTCTGCCTCAGATTCAAATACACCAAATGGCACAAGCGATTCTTTTAAATCATTTGTCTTTTCAATGTCAATCGGTTTAGGGCCTGGAAAGATTCAAACTTTAGGTTATAATAAGCTGTGAACGCATATCTCCAAAGATGGGTCTATGAATGGAGATATGCACCGTCCCTTCATCACTTTGTTCCATTAACACCTAAAATTGTGTTCTGTGCTTAATCTTGTGAGAAAGTCCGAGTTGCCGTAATATGTAGATGGCAGCTCAATTGGTAAGTATATTTTAACAACTTAATATTAAAGTTGAGATTAATTACTATGAAATAAGCTGAAATAAATTTAACAATTCAAAAACAATTTCTTCTTTTAATTAATAGTGGACCAAAAATAATGTATTCACGAACCTGCCATAGATATAGCAGAAGTCATTCCCAATGTCTTCAAATTCTGTTGGTTCTGATGCTCATTGGTCTTTGTAGCATTTGATTGGTAAGGTGTGTTGGTGTGTGAATATTGAGATTGTGGCCACATCTTGGACATTTTAATCTATTTCAGATAATTCTCAAATGATACAAAATATTCTTATACTAATGGTGGGGTATTTTTAGCTATCATTAATTAAATGCTCTCCTATTTGTAACTGTTGGTGAAACAATCTGAAAAGAAAACAAAATTTTATATAATAAAATACGAGAACAACAACATGTATATAGAAGTTAGGGAGAAAATACAAGATGTCATTTTCTTTGTGTTAAAAATTAATTCATGGAAATAAAAATAGCTCAATAAAATATTTGGATGTATTTTACAAATTTTAATTTACCTGATAAAATTTTGCAATTATGTTTATTTTGAAATGGAGGTTATAACTTAACTTCGCAATTAGGAAGCCACAACATTTTGTATATTTTTTTTTTATTGCAAAACATTGCTATAACGTGTGAAGTCTAAAATATTTCACCGAATTTGACTTTAATATATTAAGAAGATGAAAAAATACAATAAAACATAAACGCAAAACAATGATGACTGCAATAATAAACATGATAGCAAATAAGACTACGACTACGCGTCAAGTTCACAAGTTCATTCACCTCCAACTTGTTTTACATTGAAGTATTTTATTTAAAACACATTTATAAAAAGTACTTTCATAGTTTACTCAAGAAAAATATCGACGTTCGTGAAGTATATAACGGTGGCATTGCGTCGTAAGAACGTTTATTTTATTGTTCTGTAATCACTCAGTTAAGGTCACCGCTAAGTCTCTGTCGGAAAATTATAAATTGAAATTGTATTTTACCATATTTACTGCACAACTATAAAAGTAATATAAAAGTAAGCAAATTATTCAGTAAATGACACGATTATGAAAACGCACAAAAAGCTCACGTTGCGCCCACCTACATTACGTTAGCAATTTCTCAAGTACAATAACACGAAGTGAAATATACTTTGACTTACCACTTAACTTATTAATATGTCGCTCTTTGCTATGCATCACACATATCTTTATTACAATGCAAAACAAAATATTGAAATAAACATTTATTCGTACAAGCACACAACAGTCGCCAACAACAAGGCAGCCATTTTTGATTTTTTTGATAAATGGCAACCAGTGTTTTAGCAATAAAAAAATTAATTCAAATTAATGCTTACATTAAATCATTATTTAATCCTGTTTTAATGTAGCACTTAAAATAAAAAGGAAATTTATTCAGGAAATAAATTACATTTTAAATATACATTTTTGGGCATGCCGTAGACAAATCGAATTTAGATCGATCATACGAAGATGGTCTACATCTTCTAAAACAACTTATCATATTTGTCGTCTTTTTCTGTTTTCCCGGCCTTCTTATCGGTCCTAATTAACTTTATACAAGCCCAAATTATCAATCATTCATTAAATAATTAAAAAAGTGTTTAAAGACCTAAATTATTGACGCTAAATCTTTTATTTTGCTATTTTTGCTATTCTTACCATCATCTTCTAAATCAATTATTAAAATTTAACGTAGGAACCGGAATTAAGCACAGATAACTTTTTCGTGCTTTAACTGACCTTAACCTTAGATTTTTTATGCTTTCAATAAAAATGCCTTTTCATTTGAGTTTAATGGAATCTTAAACGCATTTGAAAACCAAACTGTTATGATTGCGTTCATTTTAAATAACGTTACTTTGCGCATGTGCTATTGGCAGATCTTCTATGACGTATCTACGACGTTTAACAAAACTCTGTTGAAGTTAGCCACATACTACTATCTCATTTCACACAGTATCAAAAGAAAGGGATTGATAGAGAGCCGGTTGATGTTTTCGTGTCAGCCTTGTGCCCATTTACGAGGAGTAGGGAAAATCCGCCATCTTGAGAGTGAATTCAAGAATATACGGACTTTTAGCTGAATTAAGTTAATATATTTAGTAAATTTATTATTAAATTGACGAACAATCAACCGATAAAAGGTTTTATAATATTTTTACGGGCTGTTCGCGTTAGAGAAATCGTGTTACGCGTCGGCATTTATCTGAAACGCCGAATTCTTTCGTAGTGTTTATGTGACAGGAGACGACACTGTAAGCTTTCTAATAGTTTTTTGCGTGTCTATTTCCGTTTTCCATCTCGACGATCGTTAGCATTAACGTGAAAGTGAAATAGGTATGCCTATAGTATCCTAACTTTTCGATTAGGTCTTCGCTATGTATTTTTATGGTCGAAAATGCGGTTAGATGGGCGTTGTTGTTCGGCGATCGGTTAAGTTGATTCGGAGGCATCGTAGCCGAGCTGGTGAAGGCCTGGGCCGAGGGGGCTGGCTTAGTGGGCGGCGGCCGCAGAGGATGCGAGCAGTGAGGGTGTACTAGCGAGGTGATAAGTGCTTGAACTGGTGTGACGATGTCGACGACTATGCGGCCAACCCTTCAGACGGTGCCGGAGTCGCTGCCGGCTGACCATGTGACCTCACCGTCGCCGGCGCCCGCGGTCGCGGCTGCGGCCACCGCGCCCTCTCAGCCGAGGCACCCTCGCCCTATGTTTAAGGTAAGTGACTTCTTCCATTCATGGTTTCTTGGTCTTTACACACTGAATTCGTTGTATCTGAGTTTTTATCAAGAAGTAAACAAAAAAATTACACAAAGAACGAATAGAAGTATATATTTAATGATTAAATATTTTTTAAAAGACCTCTAAATACATTCTTGACATAAGTTTTACCTAAAATTCTAGTTAGGTTTGTATCAGTCTAGTATTATTTTTGACTTAAAAAATCTTTGCATGCTTTGACAAATAACAATGCATTTTCCTAATTCAATTATATTTAAGGTTAAATATTAAAAAATGTACTGTTACAGTGTTGAAATAATAAACTTAAGTGTTACTTTCAAAATTGGACTAATTACACCAAAGTAGACTTGCTTGGTGTTTTATATTATGTAAATAATATTGCATAATATTTCTGCACTTCATTTTTATTTGTTCACTGTATTTTTAATACAAATTTAACACTATTTAGTAAATACAATCTTGATATAGATGGTAGCCAAATTTAAGATAGTTTGCAACATAATAACTTTTTAATTTTTTAGGAAATATGAGAGGGATAACCTTTTGGCTATTTTAAATTATTACTATAAAAATTTCCTATAAGATTTATTATGCTCTTTTTAAAATAAATATAAATTCAAGTGGTTTCAGTCATAACTGCTACATATAGACTTGCAACAAAGGTCCCACAGTATGTCCTTTTCTATTCACCATAAGGCTATATAAATATATGTTACACTACACTAAGAGAGAGTAATAATAAACATTATGCACCACTTTTTTATAGCTAGTAATTATTATCCTAAAACAGGGGTGGCAAAACTTTACAAATCTGTGCCATTTTTCTAAAGAAATGTTCAAATAATAAGTTCATGTATGTGCCATTAAATAATTTTAGCTTTGTGATTATTGGGAGCACATTTTATTCATGTTTCCTCCTCATATTATACCTAATTCATACTTTTTTATAAATTTTGTGAACATTGGCAAACTCAAAATATTGTGGCATATGCCTTCAATGGCACCCGTTTCATTGGTTTGCCATCCTTGTCCTAAAGTGTCATTGAGATTTACTTTATTCATGCACAATATTGCTAATATTATAAATGTGAATGTTTGGATGGATGGATGAATGTATGTGTGTTTGAAGGTATCTCTGGAACATCTAAAGGAATCTTGATGAAATTTGTCATGATTATAGAACATATTCTAGAAGATCACATAGGCTACTTATAAAGTTTTTTTTCTAACGCCGCAAAGACAGGGTCGTGTGACAGCTAGTTTAAAATATTTTTTCCCTAAAATGTCTTTATTAAATGAATGACAGTAGTACATGTCTACTCCAGTTATAAAACATACCTTATTTCAATAAATCCGCCTGATATTTATTTACATACAAAACAGTTACTGGCATATTGTAACTTTGATACAATGACATTAGTAATGAATCATGTATTAGTTCAATTACTATCACATGAATGTATTCAGTATTAAATTGTTTGTTTCCACTGTTTAGATACATTTACAAAAACATATTGTTATCTCATTTTTTTTGAACAAGAATGAGATATGTTTTTGTACTTTTGTTTTGGCAGTGGAAACTCATTTGAATGTTTACAACTTCTACAGTTTTATGTACAACTAATTCAGTGTGTTAATATATAAATTATGATATGTTTTTATCAAGATACAACAATGATAGTTGAGTACATAAGATTTTTTTCGTTATTTACTCATATTATTTAGTATATGGTCAAATTTGATTGTTGTTAAGATGTAAATTAAAAAAATATTTTTATAATAGCTTCTTCTTGAGGTGCCTCTCCAACTAGCGAAGGTTGCCAGTCAGTTCTCCATATTTCTGTATAATAGCTAATGGCTTTAATCTGTTTTAATCTTTGACTTGGAAGATGGGCTATCTTAATGTGGTATTTAGAAAATTTTTACTATTAAATTGGGTTTTTAATTAATTTTTGTCATTAAAATAATATTCTTTGGCTGAACTGTAAAAAATTCTGAAGTATTAAAATAATTATTTTTTATATCATAATTTATTGATATAAAGACCAAGGAACCGTTATTTTTTTCAATGTATGCTTTCAGCTGAAGTTTTGTATTAATGTAATTGTCCATATGTTGTGTTTAAAACATGTTAAATATTAGTATGTGTACTTCTATCTGAATTATCTCTGTGTAAGATATTTTTAAAGTATTGGGTAATATATATGTTTTTTTATATGTTTTTGTTGTATTCAAAAATGTTGGGCAAATATCCAGAATTTCTTCAAGCCTGTATTATGTGTGATGACTAAGACTTTATGCTAAATAGAATTTACTATTCATGTTGAATATGATGAATTTTATATCTAGAATTAGGATTTGTTATTTTGACTTTTATTGAAATTGGGAGAGACAAAGTTAGAAAATGTATAGGGTAGTTTATTATAATTAAATTTAAGATTTTAAAAGTTAAATGTTTAAAGTTATTAATATTAATATTATTATAAAAATTCAATATTATTTAAGGTCTGTTGCATTTGTTAATTATATGAATCAATTACTTGCAATATGGCTTATTAAAATGCTTCTATTAAACAGTTAAATGGTGTTGTATGTTCACAATTATAGTTACATAACATTTCACACATGTTGTATGACTTCATTGTGGCAATTACAATGTGTACCAACCATACACACTTTTTCATATTTTACATAATATAGATACTTGTATATATATATGAATATTTATATCTATGTATATTGTATTTAAAAGTTGTTGAATTGTAGTACAATCTTATATTTGATGTATGGCTGACTTATCAACAACTTTTGTTGCATGTCCTAAAAAAATATAAAAAAAAATTAGGAGGAGCACACCCACAGAGTATAGTTTTTTTTTTTAAAATAAAATAACTATTGTTTTCCCTATGGTTAAGGGACTGGTGTCCAAACTAGGGTGATATCCTATGTGATGAATCACCATAGTTTACATTATAATAGTACAGTAAGACAGTATCACTGTCATGGACTGTATGAGCTCACTGGTGCTTGTTAGTGTTTACATTACACCAGTTGGATATAAGCACTGATTTTAAGTATTACTGTGCAATGTACTGGTTGTAAACGAGGCATTATGATGTATTACATAACATGTTATCCTTATACTTGTATATTCGTAAAATTATATTATACTGTGAGAATACTCACATTATAAATATTATTAGGTTTATTTGCTAAATAGATGATGCCATGAAGGAATACGGAAAATAGCGTTATTTACTATTGTATATGACATCATAATATGATAATGCCACTGCCATGAACTGAAATTGTAATAATATACAAAATTCATTATGTCACCGACCTTGTCCCACTTATGTAGGGTCGGTGCACCAGATTTTCGTCCTCGAAATCAATCTGTCTGCCATCATCTCCACTGTCTCCTCCTTCTTGATCATGTCACCTTTCACATAATCCTTCCATCTCTTACTAGGCCTTTTTTTTTTTTTTTTAAAGTCAGGAAATGCGTTTACGCACGCCTACGCCGGGCTGTGCAATGGCGTAGGGAGTGTGGGACTCGCCGGTCACAGAAGGTGACCGGAATACCCACTAAAACCAGACTGCCCTCTAACGCATTATGGCGGGCGCCACGGGAACGCTTTAGCTTTCTTCCGTGGCCCCGCCTGGTCTCTTACTAGGCCTACCTGTAACGGGTTTATCCTCCAAATGTGTCACCATTAATTTTACAATCTTACTTATTAAACTTCTTACCAATACGAATTACTATAATAAAGTTTGGATGGATGAATTGATGGATGTTAGAAGGTATCTCTAAAACGGCTGCATGGATCTGGATGAAAATTAGCATTGATGTAGAATACTGTCTGGTAGGTCTACCAGACAGTATTCTACATCAATGCGGTCACATAGGCTACTTGACAACTATTTTTTTTATTACCGCGCGTACGAAGACATTGCAATGCATACTAAGAAGAGTCTAAGTATAAATTGGCGAAGTTTAAAATCGTTCGGTGACAAATCTGAAGGAGTTGCTTGTTGCATTTGTATTTTCTACACCGTTGTCCCGTTTAAGCTATACTTTCTATAGCGATACTATGGCGTCTTAAACTAGCTCAAACTTCCGATGTGAATAGTAATCAGGTATTTACAAACTTAGTAGATGTAATGCCCTGGATAAAGGTGGGTACAAGTAACACAGCGATGGATTGATCAGTGTTTCAGTACTAGTATGATGGATGCTTTCAAAAGAGTAGGCATTTACTAACCTAAGCATCTTTCTATTGTTTTACCGCTTACGGCCAGAATCAATAATCGATGCTTGAAATCGATCAGATTCGATTTTAAGATATGGAACGATTGCTATAACGATGTTTAGATGTATTCGTTTAAGATCGAATAATGTTTTTGGTTAATATCGGTCAAACGCTAGTTTATAAACTTAAATAATAAACTATATTAAATAACACAAATTCATTAATAAAATGTTGATATACGGCAGTAGTTAACATTGATGGTGTCTATTAAGAGTTCAATGACCTTTCTCTATCCTAATACTGGTGTAACATGTAGTGTGTAAGCACCTTTATATCTATTTTTGTAGACAAACGAAAAGCGACAAGTGCCGTTTCTCCCGTTCGTCCCGTATTCCCGAAGTGCCCACGCGACTTCCCCGCTACGTGACAGAATTAGTCTGTGCATCCTATGATGCAATGACGCATGCTGCATGTGACTTTACCACTAAAAACTAATAAGCTCTGTCGGCTTTTAGGAAAATTAATCTATCTGTGGGTTTTCACTGTATGTATTGACACATATTTTCATTTTTGTCATTCTCTTTGAAAAATCAGAGACAGCATGTGTCAATACAAGTGTATCACGTGTAAACTAATTAATATTTGTATCAAAATAATTGAAGATTATTTTGAAATTTTTTAGACGGTCTTTTGTTTTTTGCCGTTGAAAAAGCGAGATGTAAATCTCTGTGATGCGATATGCGTGGATGAATACATATTTAGTTATCACACGATATCACGGTATATGAAGGTATTGGAATTGTATCTGTAGAATAAATTTTTACTCAATATATCAGTGGGCTTTCCTCGCCGATGCATTTATACAAAACCATATTATGGCCCCTCTCTGTCTTTGGAAAAAAGAGAGAAACCGATATGTCACTTGATCAGTAGGCCTAACACGATTATTTGCGACAAGTGCCATCGTATCGTTATTTATAAAATTTGTGTGTTCCTATCGGGTATAAAGTACACCAAAAATCTCATATTAATTTTGATGTTATTGACGATGATTATACGATAGCGCTTTTAACAAATATTCGTGCTAGGCCCACAGTAAATCCACGGTAATGTAAGCGAGGGACATTTTAAATATCAAATGACGGTAGATGTGAAAATAGAAATCCTTTCGCTAATGACAGTGTGACGTGGTAGAAGTTAAATATTCTTTAATACTCAAATGTCGAGTCTTTGTTATTTTCTTTACTTCCTATAAAACTTCAAAGTTTTTACAATTAGATCTAATTTCTATTTTTCATTTTTTTTTGTTTCATATCTGTGTGACTTTTTTATTATCTTCATATGTACGGTTAGGTTAGCGTTACTCTAATATTCGGATGTTTTAACGTAATAAATATTTTTTTAACCAATTAAAAGTATTAATTATCGATTGTGGTAATAGGTGTTTCATTCGTGTAATAGTGTTCAAGATTTTAAAGTGTTTAATAAGACTTGTGTGTGGCTTAGTAATGGCTGCTTTGATGAAAATGTATAGCCCGAAATCGAATTTATTTATAAACAATAGAGGGTGTGATCGTAATTTCCCTGCCGTGGGACTCGGTAAAAGAAGTCGACAACCTAAGGTAGGGTTAATTTTACTTTGTTTTTTTATATATAATAATTATTAAACGATTATTTTTAAATTATAAATTATACATAGTATTTTTTAGGAGATAAGTGATTAAAAAATAAGCAATTAAATATTGGAACATTAATATCTTGGTATATTATGTTTACTACAATAATAACTGTCATATTATTTGATCAAGTTTTTCATAAACAACCTATTGTTATTTGTTATCCCTCTGTATATTAAAAAAAAAAACAATTTTGACTGTGAATTATTTTCTAATGAATAGCTTACTAATATTATAAATGCGAATGTTAAAATCGATGGATGGATGTATGTTTGTTAGCAGTTAACGTATGAGATTCAGATTACTTGTCTGGAGGCAACTTACTAAGTTTTTTTTTTATTTCCGGAGACGAAGTAGCGGACGACAACTAGTAATATATATGACATAAAATTGACGTCATAAAGTCTATCGTAATGAGAAATAAATAGTGAAGTAAACAGCTTCCTGTAATAAATAAGTTACATTATGTAGTACATTGTTTCTTTATTTATCTTTTTTGTATAATGTAATACGTTATATGATTTTAAGATAACTTTCTTACTTCTTTAAAAAATATTTTAATGGTATTTAATATTGTATTAGTTTTATCATTAACTAGCTTTTACCCGCGACTCCGTCCGCGCGGAATAAAAAATAGAAAACGGGGTAAAAATTATCCTATGTCCGTTTCCTGGTTCTAAGCTACCTGCCCACCAATTTTCAGTCAAATCGATTCAGCCGTTCTTGAGTTATAAATAGTGTAACTAACACGACTTTCTTTTATATATATAGATTAAAACTAACAATTAAATTATAACAGGTTATGATACCCTAGTCTTGAGTTGGCGCGTTATGCAGAAGAGTGTACTAGTTCCTTTTTTTTTTTTTTTATAAGAGAAGGGGGCAAACGAGCAGCGGGAACACCAAGGTGTTCATCGACGCCCATGGACATCTGCAATACCAGAGGAATCGCAAATGCGTTGCCGGCCTTTGAGATGGTGATACGCTCGCTTCTTGAAGGACCCTAAGTCGTAGTGGTTTGGAAATACCGCCGAGGACAGACCATTCCACAACGCGGCCTGACGTGCCAAATCGAATTCCGGACACTATATTTTAAGTTTTAATATTTTCATATGTTAAGTTAAAAAACTAAAATTATTATTATTTGTTAAGTCAAAGCATATCAATTTGTACGGTATTTTAATCAGTGGATCGATTGCATGTTTGGTATTGACAGAATAGTCGGGGTACATTTGTTCGGCGCTCCGTAGATGACGTCACATACACCGTTGTGGGCGACAACGTCGCATTTTTATTGTGAACACGGGTTCAATAAACAGTATACGTATAGGGTATTGAATGATACGATCTTGAATCGACGGTGCAACGTTTTTCGGACTTTTATTTTAATGAAATTTAACCGTGCGTTTCTATTGATTTTTTGACATAGACAAAATGTTTTTGACCTTGAAATTATGACCAAATATGGTCCTGATGCTTTCTGAAGCTATTATTTTCATTGATTGACTATAATTATATATTGGTTGGACATTTTCTCAAGTCAATTCTTATTCATTTTTATCGTTTTTATTTTTTATTTTAATGAATTGTAAATGCATTCCCAATATTGGACTATAGAGGTTATTTGCACGAACTTAAATAAATTATCACATTTGTCTGTCTAGCTGTTAAATTTCACAGAACTGTAAAGCGAATTGTCTAGAGTCTAGACGGGTTAATGTTTGCATTCCTGAAAATTTGTGAGATTTACCTGTCGGTTTGTTTAACAGTTTAAGTACATTTTAAGCTGTAGAATTAAACTTTAAACTGGGAGATATAAAATTTTACCTAAGTTACTGGTTTTGTTTCTGTTTGTATGTCCATTTGTGACAACATGTTGGCTGAACTGCTGGATCCAGTACGATGAGTGCTGGTTCAGACTGCTAGTTTAGTTAATTTAATTTTTAATATTTATCTATTGGAATATCTTACTTCTTTCTATCATACTAATATTATAAATGCGAATGTTTGGATGGATGGATGGATGTTTGTTTGAAGGTATCTCCGAAACGACTCAACAGATCTTGATGAAATTTGATACAGATGTAAAACATAGTCTGGACGAACACATAGGCTACTTATTATGTTTTTTTTAATTCCGCGCGGACGGAGTCGCGGGTGACAGCTAGTATATACATAAATAAAAAAATAAAGAGCATACTTTTTAACCTATACTAGTATTATAAAGAGGAAAGATTTAATTGTTTGTTTGACGTCGGCTATATTTATTGCTTTGTTTTTTAATTCTGCTTGGACAAAGTCGCGGGCAACTGCTAGTTCACTAATATTTCTTGTAAACATTCCAAATAATCTCGAATTGTCTAATGATGTGAACCTACGACTACTAGATGGGTAATCTTTTCCATTAATCTTTAGATTATATCCGATTCTTTTATTTTAATGAAAATCTATATATATATATATCTATATATATAAAAGAAAGTTGTGTTAGTTACACCATTTATAACTCAAGAACGGCTGAATCGATTTGACTGAAAACTGGTGGGCAGGTAGCTTAGAACCAGGAATAGGACATAGGATAATTTTTACCCCGTTTTCTTTTCTTTTTTTTTTTTTTTATTCCGCGCGGACGGAGTCGCGGGTAAAAGCTAGTAGCATATAAAGTACGCAACCTTATTGTGATACCAAGTTAATGTAGACTTGAATGATGCCAGTAAATGTAATACGAATGTGTGCCAAGTTTAGCCGGTGTCCGGCGTTACCAACTACGGCTTCCGTCGCACAGGCCTGGCTCCTCGCGGTTCAAAATTAACATATTGATCGCTTACGTGTGCTGTATGACGTAAGAGATCGATCTAGTGCTTAAGGATACAATAGCCTTATATTAGTCCCAGACTTTATAAGAATGGAAACGAGCAGCGGGTTCTTTAATATTAGTTGAGACGTCCATGAACATCCGCAACAATGAGGAACTATAGATGAGTTGCAGGTCTTTAAGGAAGAAGTACACCCTTTACATGCTGGACCTTATGTCGTAACTAACTTGGATAGTTGTAGATATTCGTTGATTATGTAGAGATCCGATTGTGTCTACGATTGGAAATCTTATGATTAATTTCTTGGTCAGAAGTCGAATTAAAGTTATTGCATTTACATAGTGTGTGAAAAGTTTACATAGACGAGCTCTGGTCTGACTAAGCTTCAATCAACCATTGTGACTCAGTGCAGGTTGGCTGTCTTCACACACATCTTTAAATTTACACAATTTACGATGTTTTCCTTCTACGTATAATAAATGGCTGTTGTAAGAAATGTACTCAAAATTGGTTGTGGTATTTGGGCGATGTCTAAATGGATATACGTAATTTGTATTTTTTTTATTGCACTGGAAACAATGAGTTATAGGGTAACCATGGTTTACTAGACATTACTGTAAAAATAGATGCGTCAGAATTTTATTTAATAGTAGGAGTAGGATCCCGGTCAATCTCATTTCTCCTACACAAATGAGATTGACCGGGATCAGTACCGGTATCGTATATCGGTATGATCGGAGTGAGAGTACAAACATGTAGTTACTGTAGGTGCGTCATCACTTGATTAATTTATTACTTGATAAAGTAATTATGTGCTATTTTTAATTATGTAAATAAGAATAACTGGATTTTCATTGTCGAAATACGTCCAAGAAAATGTCATGTCACAACATCTTAACGTCACAGGTGTATCGGTAGTGGAAATTAAACAAAAACGTGTCGGAAAGTTGTAAGTGTTAGTATAGTGTCGTGTGAATTACAGAATCGAAAGCCTTGCAAAAAGTCGTAATGTCCGATGTAAACGGGGCCAGTTTTGTTGGTTGTAGCCTTATAGGGGACCACAGAGAGAGTCGCCTCTCCTCCATAAATGACGAACTGAAATATTTAACACAATAACTGCGAGTTTTCATTGATGAAATATTTATAAGAATATTGTTTTTTTTTAAAGGATTTTCTATATTAATTTCTTTTGTCAATTACCCGAAATAAAATTGCTTTTTTAAAATCTACACGGTTAAGGAATTGAAATTATTGTTATACTTTTTCTGTTGTAATTTTTTCTTTCTTAAATTTTGTTTTTCTTGTGAGTAAAGTGAATTATTTGTTATTAATTTAGATAAACTGTATTGACATGACAGTCCCAATGTCGTATTAAAAAGAAGTTTCACGAACTCGTAGGATGTTTCAAAGTGCACTTAGCTAAGCCAAGATTAATCCACGACTTGGTACAGACGTGGGAAGTCACGAGTCTATATTTATTTTGACGTTTATATTAAGTAATAGTTGTTTTTAAGTTGGATAGATTATAATTATTTTGAACTAGATGTCCGCGTGGAATAAAAAACTGTGTTCTTTCAGACTATGTTATACATGTATGCCAGATTTCATCGAGATCTCTTAAGCCCTTCTGGAGATACTTTCAAACATCCATCCATCTAAACATTCACATTTATATTAGTAAGATTGTAACAAATTCGTTTGTAGTTGATTTTCGGTAAAGGATTAATTCTGATATGACTTTTAAGAGCTAGGTGTTATTCGATTTATATTTTTCCCCTTACCCTAGTTTTTTAGGTTTAATTTGTCTATTTATTGCTTATAATTCATACGGTAGTTTAATATTTATGATGATTTGTTCTTACTATGTTAATTTTTAGTGATATTGGCTATAACACAAAACTGTAGTTGGTGATTTAAACGAACGTTAAAAATAGCAGACCGCCTAATTGTCTTTAGTTAGTTCAGCTGCCAGTTTTTTGTTGATTAGCCGCTTGCGTTATGTAAGGGTGTGTATTAACTAGAGTCTATTTTGTAAGACATTCAACATGTTTTGAAAACTTTTTTTTAGGTTATAAATATTTTTTGAGTTTTTTTTCATTTAAGTTGTGGAATTGATGTACATAGGTATTAGGACAATGTAAAACTTTTTTTGGTAAAAGTTTTATCGTCAGGTAGTGATTGGAATATATAAATACTGTTTTAATATAGACTTGCAGTTTATTACTAAGACTTTAAGTAAAAAAAAAGTGCAGCCTGATTTATAATTGTCTATTCATGTTTTATATTAATTTTTGACGCATTGTCTGTTTACTTGAAAATTATTATTCAATTGTTCATTACATCAGTTTAGTGCAGGGATGGCGAACCAATGGTTAGCAACACAATATTTTGGACACATCTTTGATCACTAAATTCATTATGCACAACGAAATAGTGTTTAAATAGGTAGATATATGCGAAGCGAACAGGTTACGAAATGTTTACAATGATCACCAAGTCAAAATTATTTCAAGACACGTCTATGTCCTCATTTATTTAGGAAAATTGCCCAGTGATTTGTAGTTCCCTACCCCTGTTCCAGTGTGTACGCACCATTTTAATTTGCTAATATTATGACTTGCGATATAATTACAAAGCGTGTATTAATTAAAAACATTTTGTTAATGAGCAGCCGAGGTCATGCGGAACCTTTTAATAAATTGGATTACATTTTTATACAACACCGTTACTTGTGTGTGAAACTTTTACGTATGGAAATGAAGGAAATATGAAAGGCAGAAGACGAATAAAAAATTAAATAATTACGTTTGTTACTAAGAGGTCGCTCTTTTTTGAGTTTGTAAAACTTTACGTGTGGTTTTTTGCGGATTAAATTTTTATGGTAGACATTATTATTTATATTATTTTTATATTTCTATGAAATTTTAAATTAAATTATTGAAACTTTCGTGAGAAATTATCATTAACTTATATAGGAACGACTAAAACGCTCAATATATCCGGTGTCGGCACCGACTAGTTTCGAGCCCATCGGGGGCCCTTCATCAGGGTGAGTGAGGGACTGAAATTATTTCGTAGACGCGGCCCGTCGCTCACTGTGATCCGATGAGCTCGAAACTAGTCGGTGCCGACACCGGATATATATACGTGAGTGTTTAAGCCGTTCCTATATAAGTTAAATTTTAAATTGTAGTTCTACCAATGTAGTGTGAAGAAATTGTATTTTAATATCCAACATTATTTATAAAAGTTGAAGTAACCTAGTAAATGTATTGCATATCCATGCCAAGTTTTAGCGTTGCCTGAATACCAAATATAGAATTTTAACATAAATATGTTAATCTTTTCCAATAGAGAATAAAGGGTTCATTGGTATATTATCTAGAATAGAATAAGTAATTCCGGGGGCGAAGCTATTCAAATAGAATATGACTCATCGGTCAAGTTCAAGTGATTATAGTGTAGGTGTTATACACCGGTAGCACACAGCTGAAGAAGCGAAGCGAAGTTTTACGTGAAATGAACAGATTTTGTTGGTTCTTGTAAATAACATATTTCATTGGGAGATAAAATTGGAGGTTCACGATGTAAAGTAGGAAAAGGAGGGTTAACGTCTATGAGAAAAAAATATTTTTTATAAAATTTGCTCGCTTTGTTGGTTGTGTGTTACGGGTGTTATACGACGATTGTAGCATTTGTTTGGCCAACGGGTTTATATCGCGATTGTTTAGTTTATTTATTAGCGTTCGTTAGATCACATCACTACGGTGTGGTGCGATTTTTTTTTATCTTTTTTATAAAGTGTTTATTTTTAGAATTTAACAATACATAAAATGTTTCACAGAGAGTAATTGCTTGTCAATGGTAGGCAGTTATAGATTTTGAACATTTATATAAAAGATAACGTAAATTGTAAAATTGTCAGCATTAAATTTCTACGAGTAATCTTTTGGTTATCATTTGTTCAAATATTGGATCATCCTGTTTAATCATCTGATTATGCGGGAGATGTGAAAAAGAATAATAAAAAGGAAAATCTTACAAAGATTTTTTATCGACTATTATTTGCGATTTTTACTACGCTGCGCTGTTAGAAAATAGCGGACGAGCTCATAGCAATGAAGGCTGTAAAAGGGAAATAGAGACCTCGGTAGATGCTCTTCACAGGCTTTATACAGGATGCTCATATTTATGAAGTGACATATAATATAGTAAACTATGGGTATGGGTAAGGTTTCCTTTTTATCTATTTTAAAATATTTTAAACCTACAAAGTACTTTGTAGGGTTTAAGCGATGATATAATTTTAAAGAGGTATCGTACGAAAATATACCAATGGTATTTTAAATTCCACAGTTTTTCATTCTCGCGACAGTATTCACTACCGAAATACTTTTGCAAAATACGATTATTTCTATATTTATATTGGCGATTTTCAATATGTTTTTGGACAGGTTATCCACAGTAGAATCTCACGGTTCATTTCAATACTTTTCTTGTCTTAAATCAATACGTGCCCATAAAATTTTGCATGATTTGATACAAGGGAGTAGCTAAAAGTACACACACATATCATACTTACGGTAAATTTAAGCACATGTATTATATATAATGTACTCTTTGGTTAGCAAACGAGACCGCGGCTTACGTAAAACGGTGACAATGAGAGCGCGCTGCTTTACGCAACAATAATAACTGCACCATGTAGGGATTACATGCGATTGTACAATAACGGACGGTTCCTGATATATTTTGAGCCTGCTAACGATAAGAAAGATGTAACTCTTTTCATGAGATGGATCGATTTGGGTTTTGTTTAATGTACGTGGGTAAGATGTATTAAAATGGATGAGGCGAGAGATAATGAAACTTTACAATGTCTTCTGTCTGGAAAGCAAATTAGCAATGCAAGTTTTAGTAAATTTTGTACTGGTCATAGTTAATAATGCATATATGATTAAAATTAATACAAGGAGACTTTAAACAAGGGGGGGAAAATATTGATACATTCTCATTCATTGACAGATGTGGCTGCAAAACTATGACTTATTTAATTTTTTTAGTTATTTATGTAATAAAAAAAACAAAGGTCCAAAGTATTTTTTTATAATTAGAAAGTTCATTAACCACCACAGTAGGGTTGGAAAGGCAGGCGGCCGGCCGTAAAAATCTAGCCAAAAGTTTAAAGTTTATAAAACCTTGTGTGCCTACCCCACGTGAGTGGGTTAAGTCCAGGGAGATGATGAGTTGGAAAGTTCATAAGTTTTAGATAAAACAATAAGACTATATCTATTAACGTTTTTATGAAAAAAAAAATATCTCGTAATATTTTATTACGTAGTCACCCTATCGTTGTAAATTGCATTGAATGCACGGCTCGTAAGAAGCGCCCTGGTTTGACCTGATCCTATCCACAAAGCCCGACCTGGACGTTGACAAAGGAATTCCTTTTGAGAAAGGATTTAGATGAACTTTTATACGTTTATTTTAATTTCTACTTTTCTTAAAATCTTCGTTGTTTTAATTCATGTTATAATATGTTTGGAAAATTTTAATCAATTTTCGATTTCAACGTAAAATTTGGGACTTCTTTAGTATACAATTACTCCAGTATCCACTAAATAATTTTTACACTACATATCTTACTAATATTATAAATGCGAAAGTTTAGATGGATGGACGTTTGAAGGTATCTCCGGAACGGCTCAATAGATCTTGATGAAATTTGAAACAGTAGTATAACATAGTCTGGAAGAACACATAGGTTAGGAACAGAGTCGCTGACGACAACTAGTTTTAAATAATGGCGCATTTAGAAATATACTACACTTTGGGTTCCACTTAGAGCATCGATTTCATTAACATAATTTAATCAATGTGACCATCTCATGAGCAAATGTGGTAATTTCCCGTACGTGGTAAATTTATAGCCCAGCCTCGTCTCGTGTGGGAAATGCTTTAACTTGGTTAATAATTTAATATTATCAAGGGACGTGTTTCTCTGCTGCTATGTTTAGTTATTTACTAACGCTATGCCTGATTTATAGTTTATACCCTTATTTAGACCGTCATTTCTTCACTGGTGAAATTTTTATCAGTGAATATTTGGTTTTTGGGTTTATATTGACTATAAGAAAACAAGTTTAGTAAAGTTTGGTTAAAATGTTTCTTCTTACCGTACCTTAACATCGAAAAATGTTTTTAAACATATCATATACTACTATCTATCAGTCTTTTTCAGAGAAACTGTATGTTTTGTTAACAAAGGAAAAAATAAAAGAAAACATTTTGACTTTATATTTTTACTATTACACTTTTGGTTACTTGTATGAGTTACGCAAGTTCCTTCTATCCTATATTTTATATACTTACATTATTTTTATACATAGTATATTTATGTCTTAGTAAATAACATATAAAAAGGCAGCAAGTATTATCACAGCAGGCCATTAAGTGGCCATCTTTACATAAAGAGTGTTTACGATTGACATATCGAAACGCGGCTCTCGTAGTGGTTAGACTGAGCGTATAGAAGCTGAGTAAAGCGGAAAAAAATATTTGTATGAATTTGACAATGACTTTTAAAGAATTTGTATATAACTGTTTTATTTAGTACACGTGCACACATGTTTTTAGGAAAAATTTACCATTTTATTTTATGGGCTGTAATGTTTTGGCTAAGTGTACAAAATGCGTATACTACACTAATTGAGAGATGGAACATAGAATCCGCTTTTTACTACACTAAGGCAGCCGACTTACGAGTGTCTGGCAACCTGCCAGTCCGGATGCACACTCTTACCTCCGCTCGCAGTGGACGCGTCTTCCGTTGTACATACATATAGATCGCTTCTCTTATAATGTGTTTAACCGCCCTTATATTATCTTGTGTCATAGTTACTATGTAGCAATTTTTTTGTGCTTTTCAATACTTATTGCTCGTTATCAAATTAAATAAAGTTTAATTGTGGGTAAAGTACTAACAGATATTCTAGATTTCTCATAATAAAACTACACTAAGCTCAAAGCTTTTACGCTTGTGCGAGAATATTGCTTACCACAATAGGCAATACTCGAACTCACGACAATGTGATTGAAAAACCCTTAACCATTTGACTATTAGCGCTTAAATCTTAAAGAACTCGAATCGATGGTACTGAATGTGTTACGTTATCGAATGGCGTTGCGTTAGGAGACGCCGCAAACATTAACATCCTACCCACGAGCTGCGGGTTACTCACCCGGCGGCGCACGGCCTTCGCTTCCGCGGTGACGTCATCATAAGACGACCGAAGCATTCCTAAGCTCAGGATCTTTGCAAAGTAAAAGATAATATTATAATTGTAGTGTTTAGATCATTCAATAAACCTTTATTTTTATTTGATTAATTATATACGTAGTCTTTTAGAAAGACTAAGGTGATTTTTCTCGGTTTCATTCGGAAACTACAAAGTCGATTAACAATTCTTTTATCAAAAAAAAAGCTCAATATTTTCTTTCAATTTGATTGGATGGCTATTTGTAAATTGTTTTTTTTTTTGTGATGAAAGATAAAATTGTCATTCTTCATGTTCTGTTTGAAAAAGAACACATAATAATGTTTATTGTGTTCCGATAATTGTATTTCAAATTAACATATCAATTGTTTTTTAATTTCAACATTAGAAAAAAAATGTAATTAATAAAGTCTATGTCACACGAGGATAGTGTAGCTTCTCAACAATTAAAGAATGAAACAAACAAACCTTTCCTCTTTATTATATTAGTAAAGATATAATTATTGTCTGGTTTATCGCTCGTGATATAAAAGGTTACATTTCGCGTAATTTGTAGGTTATATATCGTCACTCGAGTGTACTCTGTAATCGTGTGCCGTAAGCGACGTAATCGGAGCGTGCGGCGCGTGCCCGTGACGTCATACACGTAACGACTGCGACGCGTAATATAGCGTCTTGAAATTTATAAACAGCCCGTTGACTGATTACATTTTTTTGTCAAGTGAAGAAAAACGTTGATCTTTTACTGTACGCTTAAGTTTTACGAGAACTCACTAATGTTGATTATATACATTTATGCCGCACTCAGAGTTTTCAATTGGTCACCTAGACTAACCGTAGATTTTTGAGGCCGGAGGCCTAATTTTCTTCTTCTACCACTTCCCAACCTTTTCTTATAAGGAAAGAATCGGAAGGGACGTCAGTGGATTTAACGGAGGACAGGATTCATAGGGGAAATATTTTCTTTCTGTGCGTCACCTCCTCCCTTGAACAAAGGTAGGCAATGCATCTGCAATTGCTGATGACCATGGTTAGCGGTCGCGTCGCTCTTTCGGCGAATTCAGGTAGCCGCTTGTTCGTTTGTCACCTTATAATATATAAAAAAAGATTTGTCATACTAAATCTAGATTTAGAGTATACTTACGGACTCCGAGTACGACTGACTGTTCAGGCAATAAATAAAGGTACAATATTTGTTTCAGTAAATCTGAATTGCGTTTGCTACTGGACGGCTTGAAGCTATATTTTATCTAATATCGACAAAATAAGTTTATTAGTTTATCTGCAGTGCAAGTCCGTTCAGCTGAAGGCAAGGTAACTAGATCAGTGAGTCGTCTACAGCGCCCCCCAGCGCCCTCCAGCGGTGAATATTATGTTTTTATAAAATAAACTGAACTTATGGTACAAATTACCTAAGATAGATAGAAGTTAAGATAATATTTTAGCAGATGTAAAAGACATATTTGTTATTGCATAATTAATTAAATTGGAATTTTTGACTGTTGAAAACTTGTATAAAAACTTGTTGTTATACTTTTGATTCTATTAACAAAACAGGCAGTGGTATTTCACGGTTTCTTTCTTTTATATTAAGTAAAGTTTGTCAAAGGATTTCATTTAGTATTGCGTATAACTAGGCCAAGTAATTTTACGTAAGGTCTGGATCAAGTTGTATTAAATAATATGTTAGGTTGAAGGTAATGTTATTTTTATTGTTTTGGACAATAAACGTGAAATAACGGCGACAGTTTGATGAGGTAATTAAAAATTATAATAGTATGAATAAAATTTTATTTGCCCGTGTACATTTATGAATATAAATCTTGAATTTCCTTAACAGCAACAGAGCGCCACGTAGCGTCGGAAAGTTGAATATTCTACAAGTGAACGTACACTTTGCTTGTTGCAGTGCCGCTACTGAATGATAGATGGCGTTCCGAGTAGTAACTATTGATCAACCTTATCTTGCAAATAAAATATTGATAGTACAATTCGTGTTTGCCGAATCCTTTATGTTATTTCGAAGTTATAAAGCGTGTTTTCTCGTCGGTTAGGTTTATTCCGATATACTGATTATGTGTGCGTTTTCAATTGCTTAATTGACTACACATTTATAGACTACTAGCTTTTACCCGCGACTCCGTCCGCGCGGAATAAAAAAATGCACACAAGATAAAAAAGTTCCTATGTCCGTTTCCTGGTTCTAAGCTACCTCCCCATCAATTTTCAACTAAATCAGTTCGACCGATCTTGAGTTATAAATAGTGTAACTAACACGATTTTCTTTTATATATATATAGATAAAAGACGTTACATAGCAGAATATTCGTGGGTTTTGAGACCAACATCTCTGTTTAAAACATATTGTTATCTCTATTTTGTCTAATATAATGACAGGGATGATGATATGCTTTTTTTTATAGAGGTTTTGGTCTCAGAAATCAACGGTATGTTGAACAGCATACTAACATCTTGTACTAATTTATTTTGCAAGGATAACCTTTTATTACTTCATTATTATTACTAATATTGATTTGCAGATACTTAGTCTGCAGGCGTTAATACGTTGGATTCATAATAACACTTTCAATGCCACATAATTTTTACGTATTTAAAGTCGGTAGCATTGAACGTGTTAAGCTATATACAAAGTGTTGCAAGCAAATGATGATCCTTTTATAAAAATAAATTCAACAATCGTTCCTAATCACCTTACAGGACTGTTGTTGACAGCTGGTCGGCCATCTTGCCAGTTTTCCCGCCAATTGAATGATTGCACGGGAATGTTTAAACGATGAGTCAAGGTGACATGAACATCGTTTGCCGCTCTTATTTGTGTCATTTTTTTAATGTATATTAAATAAATTGTATATATTATAAAAAGTTAGGTTAATTGAATCAGTTAAGATAAATATATGCTAACTTTAATGATTAAAAGTAACAAAACTCGAAGTAGACTTTGTTGAATATTTTTTTTTGCATTGCGACGGCCTATGTTGGTAGTTACAAGTTTTTTCAAAAGCAAAGTTTCGTAGAATTTTTTACTTTATTCTAGAGGTAAGACTGTTCGACTATTCTTTGAGTTTTACTATTAAATTACTATAAAATGCATTTATAATTGATATTCTTTACAAGTATGTAACTGAAATATCCTTTTAAACAGATTAAATCTCTGTGGCAAAGACTTTGGTCTCAGAAACCAACGGTAAATAAACTGCAGTTTGCAATAGCCCAATTTATCTCACACCGCGCTGCAATCGAGTTCAAGGTGATAATACATGTCTAAGCCAGCTCGGTCTGGCTTTGAACAATATTACTCTTTGACATGCTCAGATGAAGAATTATATAGATATGGCATGCGCGTTCACCCGTAAGGGACAGATAGAGAGTACTATAGACTATACCTATATATAAGTAAAAGGATTGGGGTTACCAGTTATTTGTTTTGTCCCGAAAATGAATAATTACGATATAGTTTAATATAGACCAATTTATATATTCCCAATTAAATTGTAATTAATAAACGTAATAAATATAAAAAACAATGCGTAATTTTTGTTTATGTGACTAAGATTACGTAAACAGATTTTTTTAGTAATACTTAGTCAGGTCATAAATTCTGTCACATGTTTAATCCTTACTTCCTTACTAATATTATAAATGCGAAAGTAACTCTGTCTGTCTGTCTGTCTGTCTCGCTTTCACGCAAAAACTACTGAACCGATTTAAATGAAATTTTGTACACAGATAGTCTAGAGCCTGAGGATGGACATAGGCTACATTTTAACGCGAAAAATGGGTTGTAAGGGGTTGAAAGTGGGGGTGAAAGTTTGTATGGAATTATCGTCATGTTTACAGGTAGAAGGTTGAAACTTATTTTCAAGGCTAATTTGATAAAGATAAATATGACTTTAAATTTTTGGAAAACTTTTACCCCCAAGGGTGCTAAATAACAATAGGGGATGAAATTTTGTTTGGCAATATATTCGGTTTTGGTGAATGTTTTGTTTAATATGCTTTGCTGTAACCCTTACCAATATTTAGTCTAGAGCCTGAGGAAAGACGTAGGCTACATTTTAACGCGAAAAAGGGGTTTGAAGGGGTTGAAAGTGGGGGTGAAAGTTTGTATGGAATTATCGTCATTTTTACAGGTAGAAGGTTGAAACTTATTTTCAAGGCTGCTAATTTGATAATGATTAATATGAAATTAAATTTTTGGAAAATTTTACCCCCAAGGGTGCTAAATAACAATAGGGGATGAATTTTTTTTTTGGCAATATGTGAGGTTTTGTTGAATGTTTTCTTTAATATGTTTCGCTATTACCCTTACCAATATTTAGTCTAGAGCCTGAGGAAGGACATAGGGCACATTTTAACGCGAAAAAGGGGTTGTAAGGGGTTGAAAGTGGGGGTGAAAGTTTGTATGGAATTATCGTCATGTTTACAGGTAGAAGGTTGAAACTTATTTTCAAGGCTAATTTGATAAAGATAAATATGAATTTAAATTTTTGGAAAAATTTTACCCCCAAGGGTGCTAAATAACAATAGGGGATGAAGTTTTGTTTGGCAATATATTCGGTTTTGGTGAATGTTTTGTTTAATATGCTTTGCTGTAACCCTTACCAATATTTAGTCTAGAGCCTGAGGAAGGACAAAGCCTACTTTTTAACGCGAAAAAAGGGTTATAAGAGGCTGAAAGTGAGGGTGGAAATTTGTATGGAAGTATCGTCATTTTTACAGTTAGAAGCTTTAAACTTATTTTTTAGGCTGCTGATTTGATATAAATAAATATGACATTTTAAATTTGTAAAACTTTAACCCTCAAGGTTGCAATGTAACAAAACGGAATAGGGGATGAAAGTTTGTATGGGAAGATGTTTATGTGAATATTTTGTAAGTTTCATATTTTTTGGCATTTTTTATAAGTTTAAGTAAAAACCACAACAACAACATAATTCACGACCCGTAACCCAGAGGGGTAGGCAGAGACCCAGGACCTACATTTGGCGCGGTCCGGGCACACCTCTTTCTATGTTCTTCTACATACATCAAAGCATAGCACGTTGGTTAAATAAAATAATTAGCCCAAAAAAAATGCTACCCAAAATAGTATTTCACGCGGACGAAGTCGCGGGCACAGCTAGTATAAAATAATTGAAACAAGTTTATTCATTATGTGACCATTTATATACCAAATTGAACTTAACAAAACATAGATTCTTATGACACTAAAGTTTATTCAAAATGACATCCGTGATTTTGAATACAGGCCTTCAATCTGCTCGGCCAGTCGTCTATCACAGCACGAACGAGGTCCATGTCAATATCGGCGGCTGCCTTAATCAAGGATGTCTTGAGTGACTCCAAAAAAAGAATTTCCCGATATTTTTTTCCCGCGTACCGCTTCAACAAAGCGCGGCATCTCTTCAGTCTTAGGTCCATTAGACGAGCATTCAAACGATGTCCTATTTTTCTTCGATATGCACGAAGCCCTAAGTCTTCATAAAAAGCTACAAAAAACATACCAATATTATAGTCATATAATTTTAAATTACTCTGTATATCATTACAGTGAACACTACATGCAAAACTACTTAATATTAAACTATTTTGATTGTAAATTCTAAGAAACAAAATTTACATGGGACAAATTAAAAAGCATACTCTTTAAAATCAACGGGATAAGAAAGTATCAAATATTTAAAAACACAGCATATACCAGAATTAAAAACTCCTTTTGAAATCTGTTGAAAATAGTATAAAAAATGTGAATTGTTTCATTTATATACATTATACATACTATAATTTATTTCCCCTAAATTCAGGGTAATTTTTACAACAAGATGGTGGTATTATTTTTACGGGTAATAACCAACCAATTTGAAAAGAAGTTTAATATGGCCGCTTGTTTCCCAGATCTACAGTATATTATTTGACACAAATGACATCTGCGTTTGGGCGCATAATGTTCGAAAAATACTATTTTATTTTAGCTGATTTTACCCGTATTTTAACATATTAGTTATTACAAAGACTGTAAAGAACAACTAGTTTGTATTTTCTTCCTTATTTTGTATGAATACATGTGAATAAGTGCGTAGTTTCAGTACTTACGATTGAAAGGTTATGTTTTTCTCTTTTCGCTGACTACGGCTTTTACAACCAACAATACAGCAGTATACCATGTTTTATACACTTGATCTCACTAAAACTGTAATATCAAAATATTTTTGCACAATAACAGCCACTAAGTACTCACAAGTTTCGAAAAATAGCACGAATGTCAAACTTTGTTAGGGACAACCTAGGTTGTTTGTAGGGGACAACCTTTGTTCCAAACAAAGCCCAAACCCTGGTACGCAGAAAGGGACAGAAGATAGTTATCCCTGTCTTTGTCACGTCACAGGAATTGTGTATAACTGTATCTCTCTCACTCACGGTATTATTATTACCGTGTCATAGACTTGTTGACATGCAAATTTTATGTTATGTAATTTTTTTACAAGCTATTATTTGTCTGATATGTAATCATAGGTCAATGTGTAAAGTTACGGGATTGAGGTTGTAGTTTCCTGTTTATTTTACCACTAGTTGTCGCCCGCGACTCCATTCGCGAAAAGTTCAGAAATACTTAGTAGTCTAAGTTCTTCCAGACTATGTTCACAAATTTCAGCAAGATATGTAGAACCGTTCTGGAATTAACTTCAAACAACCATTCATTCATGTAAAAATTCGCATTTGTAATATTATTAAGATTAATAACATATTAAGACAGATTTCTTTGTTGTAGCTTATCTTAATATTACCTATAGTGGGTGAAGAGAGCAAGGTAGGTGTTGCTCCTATCTTAATTAAAATGGTAACTAAGCAAGCGAATGGTAAAGTGTAGTAGAAACGAAATATCCAAGTCCTTAGACTATCCAACCACTGGTGAAAAATTCCTACAAAAAAATTGGTTCATTGTTTAAAAAAAGCTGTCTTTTCCAAATTTGTTTTTTTATATGTTTCGTTCTAGATGTTGAAACTCATGTTATCGTCACCATTTATATAGTCGACCGTTAGTTAAAAGGCTTATAAAAATATTAATCAAAACCTTAAGGTAAAAGGAATTTTTACCTTCCTAAAAACTTTTTCGGGATTTGTAACTTAGGTAGTATCCAATAAAAGCTTCGCAGCTGCGTTACCAACATCGATCGGTAGCCGTTTGAGAACTGAGGTCGTTGAACTACGATGGGATTTAATTGAATTCTGTGTACCTACTCCGGAATCATTTCCGACACGACGCTATCGGACTTTTGATGATTTAATATTGAGTATGCGTTCTGGTTAAATAAGCACGTATAGTTAGGTGTTCAGATTTATTGTAGTTTATATTATGTACCTTTTAAATTAATATTTAGTGTTAGTAAATACAATTTGTTAAAAATTCATGAATTAACGCAAATAGTTATCAATGTTCGGTTTAGATTATCCAATCCAGTTAAATCCAGAAAGATGTAATCGCACGCTAGATTGCTCTGTGTTGGTCTCAGTGAGTGTTTATATATTTTCAGTTGTAATACAACGCTGATTTCCATTGCTGGATTGGAATAATGTAAACCAGGTAAAATGTTTGTGGGGTCATTAATTTAGTATTTTTTGTTACATTTACAGTTTTACAATTTATTTGGTTGAAATTTCCCTTGAAAGTAAGCGGCGCGAAAGACGAGTGTTTACGCATTATTTTCTGTTTCTTTACGCTACGCATATAGATAAAGTGTCTAAAAACAGTTGTATCACTAATGTCAGTTTTCCGCACGAACTGATATAGACGTACCTCGATGCATTGGGAAATTTCCAAGACTGAGCGAAAGTAAACATCGTTATCGCAGCAAATACTAACTAATGATACGTCTGTATGTGGCCACACTGTGACGTCATGACACACGTAAGTCAAAGAAAATGTTTAGTGCAAGTCCCATGTATAGCTTGTCAGCTGATGATGACAAGGTTTTTAAAGCGGGATTTGTCTCAAAAGAAAAGACGTCAAGGGATTTGAAGTTATAAATTTTAAATCGAGTTATCACATATCTTTGCCTTAAGAAATAAATCAATTTTATGTCTCAACTAGGTCCTGAGGGATTTTTAATAGTTATTTGTAAAATAGGAGGTTCCATAGGCATATTTTGTTTTTTAAAATTGTTTTAAATTTGACACTGACTGCTTCTAAACGTTAATACGTCCCATGCCGCTGTGATTCTTTCGTAGGGAAATGAACTCTGTGAATCGAGATGGTGGCACAGTTATGTATGTAAATTTTAAAATTAAAAAAAACCTTCAAGTGTTAATGCTTAAGCAAGATGTAGCAAGGTTACTCTAGGGTCCATTGTCTAAGAATAGACTTGGCACGTACGCTACAGTCGCACTTACGCGCCTCATCACGACTTAGACTGGTGCTAGGCATTACTAATTAGGGCTAAGGAGAGGAGGGGAGCAAAGGAGGAGGGTTTGTTTGGAATACGTAATGAGCATCCGTATGTGAAAAGTGCAAGTTGTGTATGGATATTTAAAGGATGCATTAAGTAATGTAACTTTTACTTGAAATTAACCCGTAGAAATTGAGTTCGAAGTACCGGGTTAGCATAAGATAAAGGAGCTTGCGGTACTACAGATACTTTAGTACTACTAGTATAGTACTGTACTATCCTTGTGTTTAATATCTGGAATTATATTTTCTTAAATATAAATGTTACTAGAAGTTCAAAGTACCAGGTTCGCATAAATCGTAGGAATTGTCTACGTCATCAATGGCGATGGTCACAGGACAAGGCTAACGGCTACCGGACGACGCCTATTATCATCAGGCATCGTGATGGCTAGATTGAGGATGTGGCATTTGTATCGTTTGGTACTTTGATCTCGGCTAAGTGTACCGCGTCGCAAACGTGTCGATCTAAGAATAGAAATAGATTAACAAGCGAAGTTTTCTAGATAGAATGATCATTGTTTTTTGTATGTTAGAAAGCGTCGTAAAAATTGTCTTAACCTGTGGTTTCAAAACTTGATTGGGCTCCGACTCACTCTTTGACCAGTACCAATACTGTTAGACCGATCGGTTCTGTTGTATTTCAGGGCGCATTCAAAATTCTTTCGCGACCTGACTGTGTTGTAACCCGTATCATGTTGCGGATGTCCATGGGCGTCGATGATCACTTCGGTGTTCGCGCCGCTCGTTTGCCCCCTTCTCATATAAAAAAAAAAAAATCATGGCACTCCTTTTCAAAATATCTTTGATATTTTTAGTCGAATATTAAAATGTAATCCGATTCCTAGTTCTTAAGATTAAAATCTTTAACTGCATTGAGATAGTATAGATATGAATAGTTACTTGGTAAAAAGCTTTTCAAACATAAATCAAACTAAAAAGTTTTCTGGATAAGTATTTTGGTCACGTACGTCGTGTAGGCGTTTGCGGAAAGAAAAAGAAACGCCCTAAATAATATATGAAAAATGCGTAACTCAACAACTCTCTAAGGTCCGTATCGGGATTGGCTTGAATGTTTTTATACTACGTCCAATATATTTTGATATTTTAATAGCGTTTTTCTTTTTGAATCGAATCGTATTGGTCTATAGTGGAACTATGTTCTATTGATTTATGTCCATTGAATAAATAATCTTATGTTTAAATCTAGCAACACTAATTATAATACTAGAAGGATTAAAAGAAACTTTTTCTATCTTAACTTTTATTGTTACTTTCACTTACCTATCTGTTTTATCTTTTCTACAAACAGGTATACGAGTTGAAGTGAAGTATATTTTAAATCGAGTAAAACTTTGTCTTTTTTCTTTCTAACTGTACTGGAAATTACATTTTGTTCATTCATTCTTGTCATGTTAAATATGTGATGTGAATTTCGAGGAGTTTTTTTTTTTATTTAGAGCAAATCCTTTTCCGAACTTGGCTTGGTTCAGACAGGTGGAAAATTAACGCAACGATGCGATTTTGTTTTGGAGAATTTTTAAATCAAAGGTAATGAACGAACGTAATACGTTGGTAGTGATAGGGTTAAATAAAAAAAAAGCTCTGGAAGTGTATTTCCCGTTGGGCCGATTGAAAAATCCCAAGGGAAAAAAACCATTTGGCGGATTGAATACTTCGAATTAATCGGACCGATGATATAGTTTTTATTCTATGGACTCACCTCCCCCCCTCCTCGTACAAATTCACATTTTCCTAACGGTAAATACCCCATCATAATTTAACGGAAACTTTTTAATCAATAATTTATTTGATTTTGGAATAGAACCTAGAACTATAGAATAAATCCAATAAATAAAAATTATTGAAGACGTCATAACTAAACATGTTCACATTTTCAGTGTGGGACAGGATAATACGAATTAAAATGTAATCACTTTTTTACCATTTACCAACAAAGTCTAGCTACGTATTAAAAATAAAAAAGATAGTTTTTTTTTATTAACACTCAGGTGTCCATGGCCAGTAAGAGCATTATATTCAAGGAGTCGGCCTTACGACTAGTCCTCGGCCGTGTTGGTGGCTTCATATAACATTATCTCTGCAAGGTCCTACACTATACAGTTTGAAGGTGAAAACCATGTGCGTTAAAACTAATGGAAATAATGAGCTTTTATATCACTAAATGAAAAGATTATCCTATGTAATATACCTCGCTTTTGTTCGCCTGCGCAGAATTAAAAGAAAGGATAAAATCTCGTGCGTTATTGGAGACTGTGTTCTACATCTGTACCGAATTTCATCCAGATCCGTTGAGCCGTTTTGGAGATACCTTTTAATAAACATGTATCCATCCATCCATCCAAACATTCACACTTATAATATTATAATAATAATAATAATAATAAGCCTTTATTTAACATGCCAAACTACAGTGATAACATTTTTTTTTTTTTTTTTTTTTTTGTATGAATAAGAGGTTGTCATGTCCCCTGCTGGGTATAGGCCTCCTCCATGTTTCTCCACTTGTCTCTGTCTGCAGCTGTTCTCATCCAAGCTTTTCCCGCTATTTTCACTATGTCGTCTGTCCATCGGGCTTTGGGTCTTCCTCTTTTTCTCTTGCCTCTTCCTGGACCAGACCATAGCGTCACTCGCTTCGTCCACCTGGCATCATCGGAGCGCATCACGTGTCCCGCCCATTTCCATTTTTGGCGCTGCGCCTGCTGTACTGCATCTATTAACTTCGTTCTTTGTCTGATGGTACGACTATTGAGTTTTTGTCTTATTTTGATATTCAGAATGCTTCTTTCCATAGCTCGTTGACAGGAACGTATTTTCATAATAGTATTACGGTCAAGGATCCATGTTTGGGCGCCGTACAACAAACTCGGAAGTATGGTCGAGTCTAAGACTTTTTTCTTTATTTTGAGAGATAATTTCGACTTCAGTATTTCTTTTAATGACCAGAACTTTTTCCACGCTATTTTTATTCGTCTATCAATTTCGTCTTTGTGTCTCGTATTCTTTATAGATATTTGTTTTCCGAGATATACATAATTTTCAACGTATTCAATAGGCATTTGGTTTACTGTAATAGGGTTTTTCGGGCCGTTGGTAGTTATTTTTGTCTTAGATGTATTAAGATGTAGGCCGACGTTTTTGCTAGCGTTGCTTAGCTCTGTCAGTATTTCTTCTAATGTGTTAGATGTGTTTGCAAAAAGAACTACGTCATCTGCAAATCTTAAGTTGCTTAGGTATTTCCCATCTATGTTAATTCCTTTTCGATTCCATTTTAAGTCACTCATTATATTCTGTAGGACAGCTATAAAGATCCTCGGAGATAGTGGGTCTCCTTGTTTTACTCCTTTGTAGATCTTAAATTCTGAGCCTAATCGGTCCAGTTTTACTCGGCTTGTGCTTTTTCTGTATATGTCTTTGATTATATTGATGTATATATTAGGTACGTTCTGCTTACTTAGTGCTTCCCAGATGCTCTCGTGTGAAATAGAATCGAAGGCTTTCGTGTAGTCAACATATGCGATATACAGTACTTCGTTGAACTCGAGGTATTTTTCAATGACTTGTTCCAGGGCATGGATATGATCCATAGTAGAATATCCTTGCCTGAACCCCGCCTGTTCTGCTGGTTGACACTTCTCTATTGTGGGCTGTATTCGTTTTTCTAAACACGTTGAGAACAGTTTGTATACTGCTGGAAGTAGACTGATGGGCCGATAGTTATTTATATCAGTGGGGTCTCCCTTTTTATGCAAAAGAATTATTTGTGACCTTGCCCAAGTTTCAGGTATTTCTTGTGTTTCAAGTATTTTGTTGAATAGAGTGGTGAGAGGGTCAGCGAGTAGGTGCCCGCCAAGTTTTATTGCTTCATTAGGGATATTATCTGGTCCTGGACTTTTTTCGTTTTTTAATTTCTTGATGTTTTTTATTATTTCATTGAACGTGAAGTGAGGTACTAGCGATTGTGTGTCTTCTTCTTGTGTTTGTTTACTGATATTTGGTTCGTGTGCAATATCTTTCCTTCCATATAATGTCTTATAGAAATCTGTAGCCGTGTTTAATATGTCTGTCCTTGTTTGTTTTGTAGATTTTTTCTGCCCTTTCAGCGTTGGCATCCATGTTTTCTCTAAATTCAGTTGCTTGTAGGCTTTCTTTTGGCTTCCACTGCTTGTTAACTGTCTTTCAATAACTTTCATTCTGTAATTTTCGTAATCCTTTTTAAGCTGTTTGTTTGTTATTTTATACAGTTCTGAGAGCTCTTTTTTCTCTTCTTTGCACTTATTAGGCTTATGTTGCAATACGGCTCGTCGTGTTAGTAGGTTTCTTGTTTCTATGGATATTATTTGTTTATTTCTTATTTTGTTACTTATAGTTTTTAAGCTTTCCATTATAGCCGTTTCGATTTTTCTATAGTACATATCTGTATTTTCGATATTTTTGAGGTCTAAGGCTTCTAGATTTGTTTTTAAGGCGGTCACATAAGTCCTCTGGTTTTGTTCGCATAGAAGATTGATCGGTACTTTGTTGAAAGCTTTTCTACTCTTCTTTTGTTTTTCTAGCGTAATTGTACCTCTCACAAATCTGTGATCACTTAGAAAAATGTTGTTATTTAGGATTTCGAAATTGGTGAATAGTCTAGGGCAGTTACTTAAAATGTAGTCTATTTGGTTTTTGTGTTGTCTGTCTGGTGAGATCCATGTCCATTGGTTTTTTAGTTTTTTCTTGAATATTGTGTTGATTATAGTAAGGTTGTTGCTGTGTGCGTATTCAATTAGTTTTTCGCCTCTTTGGTTCCTTTTTCCGTAGCAGCATGATCCCATTACTGTCTCTTCGCCTTTTCTTTGTTTACCTATTTTTGCGTTCAGATCTCCTAGAAGTATTATCTTTTCGCTTGAAAGGCCTCGAGCGATTTCTATTTCATCATAAAATTTGTTGATTTCTTCCTCTGGTGCGTCTTGTGTTGGAGCGTAGACTTGAATTATTGAAAGTTCCGTTGAATTAAATTTCATATTAAGCAAACAGACTCTTTCTGAAATGCCTATGTAGTTTTCTATGTTGTTTTTATGTTCTTTTTTTATTAAGAAACCGACCCCGTATAGACCTTTAGTCTTTCCAGTGTGGCAGAATATATAAGTATCGTCTTCTATAATGTTATTACCACTTCTTCTGATTTCCGCTAGTCCTATAATATCGTGTTTTATTTTTTCTAAAGAGTGCTTCAAGAGTATCATTTTTTCAGGCGCTAGTAATGATTTTACATTGTATGTGCAGATGTATAGTTGGAGATGTAATGGAGGGTTACGGTCTTTGTCTCCCGCGGTGACCAGCCGTATTGGGAGATCGTAAGAGGAGGGCTTTGGTTGCTACTGTATAGTATATTTAGAGCAATGAGCTTGAGGAGTTGTATGTGTTTGTTTTTTCAAAATAAAATGGTCCATTTTGTTTGTTTTGTTTATTTTTGTTGGTTGTTTTTGTTTCTCTGTTGTGTTTGAATAGGTGATGGCCTCTGGCGACTCTGATAAGTTTCTTTTTTTGTTTGTATTTTGCAGATCTTCTTTATGTTTTTCATTTAGTAGTACTAACTTATCATATTTAAGAATAGCATGTATTCCTTGTTCTCTCGCAATCTTTATTTCTGTCTGGAGCTCCCTGCGTTTCTCTAACACTTCCTTGGGATAGTCTTCTTTTATGTAGTAAGGGGTTCCATGTAATTTACTCTTGGATTTCATTATTTTTATTTTAATTCCTAATGTTAATAGCGATATTAAAATCGGCCTATTTCTATCACTTTTCCTTCCTATTCTTCTTACAGATTCGATAGTATTTTTTTCGCAACAAATATTTAACATGTTGTTTAAAAATTGTGAAACTTTTTCTTCCAGTTCTTGGTAGTTTTTTTCGCCTTCTTCGACTCCGAATATCACTATATTTTTTCTTCTAGAAAACTTTTCGAAATTATCTATTTTTATTTTTTGGACTTCCAATTTTGATTCGATTTTTTCATTTTTTGTTTCTAATATTTTAAATTTTTCGTTTATATTGTTATTTATAGTGCATTTAATGTCTTCTTTTATTTTGAACATTTCCTCTTTTTGTTGTTTAATTTCTTCCTGCAGTGAGCGTAGCATACTTTTAATTTCTTCCATTTTTATTTTATATGTTTATATGCGCCCTCTGTTGATGAGATTAGGGACTCTTTCAAAGACAGTTCAACTCGATCAATATGTTGGACGTTCAAGTAGTTTTGCAAGGTTTTAATAGATGGCGCTTTTGCGAATTAAATTTTAATTTCAAACGGTAAGAATGATTGTGCAAAATTGTTATGTTGAGCACTTTAAAGGAGAACTTCTTATCACTTCACTTTTTTTCTTGATAAATATTATTCTTCAATGGCAGAAATCGTATGTAACACTGGTTTTTAGAAGTTCATAACAGTTATTCCACTTAAAGTTGCACTTTGCTTCCTCGTTGTATTTTCAAAAAATGTTTGTTATATTGATAGGAATTTATACACTTGTTATATGTGGCACGGTATCAGATCTTGTTCGACACTAACACACTTGTTTTTCACAGTTTTAGATAACTTTCGAATTTAAAAAGATTTTTTTACGCGGAGCCGATGTTTACTTTAAGAGCGGTGGCGCCCTCTCTTATAATATTAGTAAGATATAATACAAAATTGAATTTACCAAAAAGGTAGAATGATTCTGTCGAAACTAAGACGCGTAGTAAACGAAATTATCTTTTTATGTCATTTTTTTTTATTTTAATTACGATATGTATCAAACTTTAAATTTAAAAGTCGGACAAAATCTTCAACAAAGCGAAATACTTTGAAATGAGAATGATAATCTATCTATATATATAAAAGAAAGTCGTGTTAGTTACACTATTTATGACTCAAGATCGGTCGAACTGATTTAGCTGATAATTGATGGGGAGGTAGCTTAGAACTGGGAGACGGACATAGGAACTTTTTTATCTTGTGTGCATTTTTTTTATTCCGCGCGGACGGAGTCGCGGGTAAAAGCTAGTTTGGAATAAGAATGATAATATCCTACAATATCTTTTATTGTTTACTTGGCGCTTCATTGAAAATTTTACACAGTTCAATGTTCTTTTGCAATTTTTTTGTTTTGAGCCTCTCACCCTTTACATGTTACATTGATTGTTTGTTTAAAAGCATGGTATACAAGTGTAGTCGCTTCTACTCTCTTTGTATGCACCTGTACAGTTTGCTATAAAGGTAACCTACCTTTGATAAAATAATTAAGTAATTAATTTGCTGGCTGTACGGAATTAGGAACGGATCGATACGGCTCTCGTAAGCTCATTAGCTTTGCTTTGGTAATTATAGAGAGTGTATAACCAGGTTATATTGCGTACCCGTTAGAAGAATATTAGTAGATCAACTTTGATGTGAGTTTTCACTGCAGTAATTATATGTTTTTTGTATGGATGTTACGGCAGTGGACATGCACGGTAAAGTTACGTAATTCAGTGTGCCAATGAACTAACGTAAAAAAAATATCAAATTTATAAATGTTTAAACGAATGATAGAAGTATAAATATTTTAATACTAGCTGTCGCCCGCGAGTCCGTTCCCATGGAATTAAAAAAAAACATAATAAGTAACCTATGTATTCTTCCAGACTATGGTCTACATCTGTACTAAATTTCATCAAGATCAGTTAAGCCGTTCCGGAGAAACCTACAAACAAACATCCATCCATCTAAATATTCGCATATTTAATATTGGTAAGATTTATTTTACCGTAAACACCTGTGATGTTCAATCTATTGATATTTTTAACAGTTATTTTAATGATAGGTATGTTTTTTTGCAAGCAGTACACTGTACCGCCTAAGGCGCGGTCTGAACCCGTTCGCAGTTCAATTAGCACTCCCCTCCTATTTGGTTCGATGGGAGTCAAATTGGATGATTTCTTTTTCATGTTTTCTCTGAACGAATCATATTAGGAAGGTAGTGATTGTTGATAGTTAACGGTATTGTAGTCCAAGTTACAGCCCTTACTATATAAATCCACCCTAAGGGTAACCATTAAGTATCTAAGGTGTGGAAAACATAGTAATAAATTTTATTACCGATTAATCCTATGGACTGTACTCGTTATACTTTTTACATTAAAATTTAATTGATTTTACAACTTTAAATAATATCTAATTTCTAAAATAAATCGCTCATGAATTATTAAAAACTAGCTTTTACCCGTGACTCAGTCCGCGCGGAATAAAAAAAATGCACACAAGATAAAAAAGTTCCTATGTCCATCTCCTAGTTCTAAGCTACCTACCCATCAATTTTCAGCTAAATCAGTTCGACTGATCTTGAGTTATAAATAGTGTAACTAACACGACTTTCTTTTAAATATATAGATTGAATATCTATGATGAGCATATAGAATATAGATTGAAGATCTAATGATATGAGCCAATTGTGTTTCATTAGGTAAGAAACATCTGAACAACATCTGTGGTAAATTATTCAATATCTTTTTTATCTGTGTTGTGCACGGTTACGTGTGACAGTTTCGCGGTTTTGCAATTTTTATTTGGCGCGGAAACGCCTACGCTTTTTAGCATCGATTTGTTCGCGTGCGGTTGCTTTGTGCGATGTTTTGTTTGTTATGATATTCTGGTATTTATTGAATGTAGGAAAACAATGTTTTTATGATTAGGTTTTTCTGTAATTTATCTTGGGTTTCTGAGGACAAAATCTCTATGATAAAACATATCATCCGTGTTATTGTCTTTGACAAAACATATATTAGGTCCTTACATATGAAATTGGCGTTTTTCGTACTGGCCACTTTAATCACGAATTTCTCCTCTTTGGTAAGGAATTCCAAATTCAAATTTGTACAGCTATAGACTCATGTATTTGTGGTTCGATGACCGTCATTCATTTGTTTTTTTTCTTCTCCTTTTTTCTGTTTGCGTCACTCATTTTACAAAATGGAAAACTTAAAATATCGCATTATTTACGAGTACGAGTTCCGCCGTGGCACTAGTGCTGCGGAAACGACTCGAAGGGTGTATGATGTGTATGGCGGTCGTGTTGCAAAAGAAAACACAGTTCGTTTTTGGTTCCAACGTTTTCGTTCTGGAAATTTCGATCTGCAGAACAAGCCCCGTGGACGGCCTGAGACTCAAGTTGATAATGAAGAGTTGAAGGCTATTGTGGAAGCGGATCCATCGCAAACCACGTCCGAGTTAGCTGCAGGCTGCGATGTTAGTGATAAAACTGTTTTAATTCACTTGAAGCAAATTGGGAAGATTAAAAAGCTTGAAAGGTGGGTACCTCACGAATTGATTGAAGCAAAGCGGCAAACGCGCGTCGACTGTTGCGTTACATTACTAAACCGGCACAATAATGAAGGTATTTTAAACCGAATCATTACCTGTGATGAAAAATGGGTTCTTTACGATAATCGGAAGCGCTCAGCGCAATGGTTGGATCCTGGCCAGCCAGCCAAATCCTGCCCCAAGCGAAAATTAACCCCAAAAAAGTTACTTGTAAGCGTTTGGTGGACTAGTGCCGGTATTGTTCATTACAGTTTTCTCAAATCTGGCCAGACTATTACGGCTGATGTCTATTGTCAGCAATTGCAAACCATGATGGAAAAGCTAGCGGCTAAACAACCTAGGCTGGTCAATCGCTCCACGCCACTGCTGCTTCACGACAACGCTAGACCACACACTGCGCAACAGACGGCTACTAAATTAGAAGAGCTTCAATTGGAAAGTCTAAGACATCCTCCGTACTCCCCGGACCTTGCTCCAACAGAGTACCATTTTTTTTCGAAATTTGGATAACTTCTTGCAAGGGAAAAAATTCAACTCCGATGGGGCAGTCCAAATCGCCTTCAAAGATTTTATTGATTCCCGTCCGACTGGTTTTTTTAGTAAAGGGATCAATGAACTACCTATGAGATGGCAAAAGTGCATAGAAAATAATGGTTCATACTTTGATTAATTAAATATATTATATTAAAAAATATTCGACTTTTTGTTCCTCCCATACAAAACGCCAATTTCATATGTAAGGACCTAATATAATAAGGTAAGGTTTGTAAGTTAGGGTTTTTTTTAGAAAAAATATGGTTCAAGTTTGTTCTGAGGTTTCATATGTCAAATTGTATGTGTAAAGTGACTTAAGTATACATAAATGTCTTTATTAAAGTATGAAATAAACATTAACCTTGTTGAAACAAGCGCCTTGTGTTGTTATACTTGTAGTTTCAAATTGCGTTTACAAATTACCTTTTTCAATTAAATTCGTGACTTTAACTTGAACACTAGATTATGTTGGTACGGTAATAAGTAAAATTATAACGGTTTTTTCGCGGAGATTATTTTAATTTTATATGTAATTGCGTACGACTTTTATGTAATAATAAAATAAATATGTAATTGTCTATTTTTAATGAGATAGTGGTTTGTTATTTTCGATGAAAATAGTAATTGAACTTGTTAATTTTTTATGTCACTATCTTGTATATACCAAATAATAACTGATTGGTGTAGTCCAGGGGTTGCCAACTGGTCGATCGCAACGATTACTGCAGTCGATCATGGCAAGTCAAAAAATATACATACTTAAAACATAATGTAGCAGAATTTGCTCTGCGATATACATATGTATTTACTAAGAAACAAACGGTTTTATGTTTTACCTTTTAATATGAAAAAAAATACTACATAATTGTATACTAAATTATAGTGTTTCATTTGAGATTTCAAGAAGTATGTAATAGGTCGCACAAGGTTCGTCAGTAAAGAATATATCTTGGGAACCCAATCAAGTTGGCCACCCCTGGTGTTGTGTTAAGCTAGTTCTACGCCTGTTAGAGAATAAGTTCGAAAAGCGAAAGTTATATATAGATATCTGGTTATAATAATAAAAGCGCACTGAGTAGCTTTTACATTATGCCACCAGCTTTTACAGCATTTTCTTGGTGTAGTTAGTAACGAAAAGAAGCTACTGAACAGTTATGCGTCTTTATTAACTGAAAGGAATATTGATCTTAGACATATTTACAAATATATACTTTGTTTGCAGTCTAGTCTAGGAGTTATCCTTCTACATGCTGTTGCACACGTTGATGTTGAATGTAGATGTTTGGAGCTACGCCGGCAACGACTGCGCGCGGCTGCGCCAGTCGCGCACTGCCTCGCCACTGTGTCGCACGTTCCATGACCAATTCAAATTTCGAATCGCACGTGTCGTTCGAAACGGTGTTTTGAGTGATTTGTTTTTTTTTTGTCGTTATAAATTTATTGTGTGCCAGTGCCTCAATCATTCTCTTTTAGAGATTGCATCGAAGAGTGCCAGTGTTGTTTTAAAAATTGTGAAAAAAAAAACTCACGTGGTTTGTATTTATACGTTGTTAAGTCGGACCGGTTTCGTTGTCTATGTAGTAATCGTTTTATACTCTCGATACGTCTAAAGATAATTTATGCGACCATATTGTTATAATTAGGGCTCGGAATTGAATATATTTTGCATAAAATGCATAGCGCGACTATCCTTCAAATTCATTTATAAAATCCGACATTAGGATTTGCAGTTACCGATCTTTCGTGATAAATAATGGAAAATTAAGTTTAGAAATATGTTTACAATTTCGCACAAAGATAACCCTGTCAAAGATAAAATAGTCATATTTAGTTAACATGACATTGAAGTAGTATTTGCAAACATATAGATAATTACGGAAGAATATCTAGAAATACATCTCCGATGTCATAATTATATGTAAAAGTAACCTTAAGATATTATTTACTTAAATCTCTCTATTTACATATACAATTATAGTATTTTTATTTACCTTGTAAATGGTAATCCAATTACATATTTTTTATATTTATTTATGAGCATTAATCCTTTTTGAATTTCTAAGAGTGTTATATCGAAGTGTTTTACCAATTTGACTTTATAAGTTAATGAATTTTGTAAGTTTGTTAGTAAATATATTTGAAATATGTTTGAAATTATTAACATTATCTAATATATAAAATTCTCGTGTCACAGTTTTCGTTCCCGTACTCCGCCGAAACGGCTTGACCGATTCTCATGAAATTTTGTGAGCATATTCAGTAGGTCTGAGAATCGGCCAACATCTATTTTTCATTTTTTTTTTTAACTGCGCGCGGACCGAGTCGCGGGCGACAGTTAGTTTCTGTATAAATATCTATCTACTGTTAAAAACCAATATCATTATTGGATATATAGCATTTAATTGCAATATTAATTACTTATAAGTGAAGCCTCGTACAAGAAGCCAATTTACTTGTTCTATTTGTAGATATGTATAATGTAATCAAGTCGGTTTGTTTAGAAAACTATCTTATCTTATTTTCTAATAGAGGACGTTGATGACATGTGTCAATAATATAAAAAACTAATATATTCTTTTAATGAATATAATCTTAACATAATTGAGTCTAAAACGAAAACTTTATCCTTTACTGTTTAAGGTTGAATATATATTATCAGGTCAAAAACCACGATTTTAAACACTTCCTATTAACACGTTCGATGCCACCGCTTTGCGTTCACGTTGCGTCGATATAAAAATTGTAGTGGCATTCAATGTGTCAAGCGATAAAATTGTACATTTATATTTCATTGCTACAGAAAAGATTCTATTCATTAAGTTTTTGCACTTATTGATAGCGTAAAATAAATCAAACTTTTGAATTGTGATGTGGAGGTTTTTTTATCAATATAAAGTTGGTTTTAATATCTTCATTGCTTAGGAATCTTAGAATTCCACACTTATACTTAACTAGCTGTCGCCGCCTGACTCCGTCCACACGGAATTAAAAAAAGACTGAATTAGTAGCCTATGCGATCTTCCAGTCTATTTTCTACATCTCAATCGAATTTCAGTGAGATCCATGCAGGTGTTCTGGAGATACCTTCTAACAAACATACAACCATCCATCCATATTTACATGCAAACATTTTTGCATTTATACTAATAGTAAGATCACAATAGTTTTAAATCTTTTAAAGATAACTCGTAACTAATACGACTTTGACATATTCTCAGTATTTTCCTAAATATATTGTTATCCAGAACCTAATCTTTTTTGTCATAGTTTTTTTTAAAAACCTTTATTTTTACTTTTATGGTAATTTTACTAGTTTTTATATCGACTATCTAATGTTTTTAATTTAATGAAACCAGTTTCGTTAGAAATACTACGAGGTACTAATAATGAATCTAATGCGGCTGTTCGTCTTTGGTCAGTCTGCGTCTTTGTTGGCCATAGCTAATTAACTCTATACACGTGCAAGCCTATGGTCACCATAACCGGTGAAGATTTATTATACATTCCGCACTGCGGACCACTCAATCCGCCATATTGCTCGCTTAATATAGATCTTGATTAGTTTTTCTACCATCAATTGATGCACGTTATTTTATATTTTATTTTTTTATATCATAAGGTGGCTAACGAGCAAACGGCCACCTGTATTCGCCGAAATAGCGAGGCGACCGTTGCCCATAGACATCTGCAAATGCTTCTGTTTCGTTTCGTTTGAAAGAAAATGTAAACAGAGGCACGTCAAATTCCAACATGGCGGCCATTACGATATTTGACTTTACTAAATTGCGAAACACAGAGTTATTATTTTGTAAAATTAGGATAAACAATGTAGTATTTTATATGTATGATTTAAATTAAAATTTCAATCAATTTGTGATAAAAAATATGTTATATGTTGTTAAAATTTAAATGTGGACATCAATTGCAATTTGCAAATTGAATACATAGTTAAAATTGGAACAATTTGTTTAATGTTTTCGGCAAATAACATCGATTGAATTTTATATCGTCGATATAAAAAAGATTTTGTTTAAAAAAATTCAACGTTAACTAAAAAAAGTTTTGATAGTTAAAGGCATATGTCAAGCAATAAGTCCAATCCAGTCAAGCTGAAGTACAAGCATGTACGTCTTTATCTATGGAAAGTTCTACACGAGTAGTGCGTATTTTATGTTTTTTATAATATAAACTAGCTGTCACCCGCGACTTCGACCGCGCGGAATTAAAGAAAAAAACGTAGCGAATAGCCTATGTGTTCTTCCAGACTATGATCTACATCTATGCCAAATTACATCGAGATCCGTTGAACCGTTCTGGAGATACCTTAAAACAAACATCCATCTAAACATTCGCATTTATAATATTAGTAAGATTATACATTTTTCTATGGATTCTATGGATTTGAAAACCTTAACAGTTCTCATTTTTCATTCTCGTGTTCACAACTCGTATTGAAAGAAACTCATTTTCGTGAGACAAAAGCAGCGAAAATACTCAGCAACCTAAAAACCTCAGGTCGTGCCGAAGGCGTTACTCCGAAAAGGACTATTCCTTCTTTTGTCATGTTTCTAAACGCTTGTGTTTGGTACTTGTTTTTTTTACCTTGAAATGAAAATGAACTTCAAAGTGCTTTTCAATCAAGGATACAACATTGTAGTGGGGTCAATGCATTTTGTGTAAACAAGTCACACTCAAGTTGACCTTTTAAGGTCATCGTATTTCCCTGTTCGTGTCCGAAATGTACACAACATTTGGTAATAATTATTCCATTTGAAACTCCTACAGCAAGTTTTTTTTTAATGCAAGGATATATTATCATTAGAAAACGTTTTGTAATGTTTTTTTACCAGTGAAACATTTTGAATTACCCCAAGTTACAGTTTCACCTTTACTAACGCATTTGGCGAGATTTCTAAGACGCCCTCTTTTTTATCATTATACTTTTGGAGGGGGGTTTAACAGAATTATGGAAGACTGACTAACTCCCAGAGCTGTGGCGATTCTTTTTGTCTAGCGCCCTGGACGGTCGCCTAACCGCGCGGTAGCCTAACACCGGCCCTGCCTACGTCTACGCTAATATTCTTTGTCTAAATTCTAGTAAAGTCTAACAGACATGTAAGGGAACATACCCATACTACGTGACCTATTTTTTAAGATTTTTCGACCCCTCCCTCCCCTCGGTGACCATTCGTAGTATATGCCAAGACCCCCCCCCCCCCCCCCCCCTTTAGTTTTCACGTAGTAATTCATAATTATGATTTGTAATCATTTCACAGGCAAAAATTGAAAAAAAAAATAATAATTTGACTCATACTCGTCTTTATTGCATAAGACTGCAATAAAGACGACTTCCAAAACACATAAAACTTCTTGTAGCCTCCTGGATAGAATCCGCAGAGGTCGCACGCGAGACAGGTTGTCCACTGCACCACCATGAACCAACTGTGAGTTTACAAAGCGCTAAACACCGCGCTATATTCGAATATAGCTCGAAAAAATACGAGATTTCTCTCATTAAAATCGACTACGTGACAAAAAGCTGAACCACCCCCCCCCCCTCCCGTGACTGACCGTAGTATTTTAAAGACTCCGCCCCCCCCCCCCCCCCCTAAACGGGTCACGTAGTATGGGTACGTTCCCTAAGGTTATATTTTGATTGTATTAGTGAGTTGCAAAGTTAAATCTTATCGCGAATTTTGAAGTTACCGGAACTTTAGCGTCTTTGTAAAAGTTAATTACAGTATATAACTTGATAGTGTTAACTAAAATTACTAGAAATACTAGCTTAACTTATGATTTACCAATCGCAATAATAGGAAGTTACATTTTATTGAAACATGAGCCTTTATTTTGTTTAAGGTGGTAGTGGTCTATTTTACTTGTTAATGGCATTTGACATACGCGCCTAGCAAACTAGCCTTGTTATCTAGTGGTAACAAGTTTAGAATAACGGTTACAATTAAGAATTAAACAACGTAAACAGTAATTTATAAAATATTATAATGCAATTTATTTTATTACATTGTGAGTCGACCTTCACACAAGTACGTATACAAATAAAGTTGCAAGTTTATCTGTGTCGTCATTGTTGAATTTTAATTCAGCCAACGCACGAGTACGTTTAAGTATGGGTAGGTCGCAATTATAGGCCTCTAGTGATGGCCCACTGCGGTATATTCGATATCGATATCTTATTGTATCGTAATAACACAAGCATTAGGAAAAATGGAACGAACCACACGTGAGTCGAGAGTCTAGTGAAGTGCTTGCGATTAACGCGCGTATTTTGATTTTGCGCGATGCTTTAGGATGCAATGTTTTGGCGCCTAGTATCTCGCTAAAGAGCAAAACATTTCGCGGCAAATTTGTCCCTTATGACGACATTTAGTTGTTAAACTCGATTACGTCGATTAATGGTCAATGCATAATTGTAATAATGATGGCCAGGTGTTGCTTAGATTGATTCTAGTTATTTTTCTTGTCTGTCTTGTTCTATGTTAGTAGCCGAGGAAGTTTCCACATATAGCTTATGTATTACATAGCTTTGTGATGATGTAATGCCTCGCTCCAATAGCGATATTGAATGTACAATGTGACTATATTGTGATTTGTTTACGAAGAGGTTATGTTTGTTTTGATAATTTTCCGACTTGTTAATAATTTAATCTTGTTAAGTTAATTGAATATTAGCCAGCTTTTTTATTCTGTTTTTAAATATTTCCTTTTTTTTATGTATCGTTCCTCTGAATGGCTTCAATGAAAGGGTTTCTATTATATTAGGTCCTTACATATGAAATTGGCGTTTTGTATGGGAGGAACAAAAAGTCGAATATTTTTTAATATAATATATTTAATTAATCAAAGTATGAACCATTACTTTCTATGCACTTTTGCCATCTCATAGGTAGTTCATTGATCCCTTTACTAAAAAAACCAGTCGGACGGGAATCAATAAAATCTTTGAAGGCGATTTGGACTGCCCCATCGGAGTTGAATTTTTTCCCTTGCAAGAAGTTATCCAAATTTCGAAAAAAATGGTAATCTGTTGGAGCAAGGTCCGGGGAGTACGGAGGATGTCTTAGACTTTCCAATTGAAGCTCTTCTAATTTAGTAGCCGTCTGTTGCGCAGTGTGTGGTCTAGCGTTGTCGTGAAGCAGCAGTGGCGTGGAGCGATTGACCAGCCTAGGTTGTTTAGCCGCTAGCTTTTCCATCATGGTTTGCAATTGCTGACAATAGACATCAGCCGTAATAGTCTGGCCAGATTTGAGAAAACTGTAATGAACAATACCAGCACTAGTCCACCAAACGCTTACAAGTAACTTATTTGGGGTTAATTTTCGCTTGGGGCAGGATTTGGCTGGCTGGCCAGGATCCAACCATTGCGCTGAGCGCTTCCGATTATCGTAAAGAACCCATTTTTCATCACAGGTAATGATTCGGTTTAAAATACCTTCATTATTGTGCCGGTTTAGTAATGTAACGCAACAGTCGACGCGCGTTTGCCGGTTTGCTTCAGTCAATTCGTGAGGTACCCACCTTTCAAGCTTTTTAATCTTCCCAATTTGCTTCAAGTGAATTAAAACAGTTTTATCACTAACATCGCAGCCTGCAGCTAACTCGGACGTGGTTTGCGATGGATCCGCTTCCATAATGGCCTTCAACTCTTCATTATCAACTTGAGTCTCAGGCCGTCCACGGGGCTTGTTCTGCAGATCGAAATTTCCAGAATGAAAACGTTGGAACCAAAAACGAAATGTGTTTTCTTTTGCAACACGACCGCCATACACATCATTCACCCTTCGAGTCGTTTACGCAGCACTAGTGCCCGGCGGAACTCGTACTCGTAAATAATGCGATATTTTTAGTTTTCCATTTTGTAAAATGAGTGACGCAAACAGAAAAAAACGGAAGAAAAAAAACAAATGAATGACGGTCATCGAACCACAAATACATGAGTCTATAGCTGTACAAATTTGAATTTGGAATTCCTTACCAAAGAGGAGAAATTCGTGATTAAAGTGGCCAGTACGAAAAACGCCAATTTCATATGTAAGGACCTAATATTATCAGTCTTATTGCTGGAACTTTGTATTTTATTGTAAATGGTGCGTCATTTAAATTCAAAGCAGAACGTAGTTTACACACGTACAATGAGACGACGTATTGTATAGTTTGAAGAATTTGATTCAATGTATAAATATATTTATTTGTATTTTATATGTATCGTTTTCATTTGAAATGTTTTATATTAAATTTAGATAGTTAATTTTAGATATTATGTTGTCGGAGTATCAATAAGCTATATCGTGATCTGTTTTGACGCCAGCTCCATCTAGATTTCGAAAATGAAAATGAACATATTAGTAGCCTATATGTTCTTCCAAACTGTGCTTTACATCTATACCAAATTTCATCGAGATCCATGTATCCATGTAGTTCTGAAGGTACCTAGTAACAAACATCCATCCATTATATTAGTAGATAGTAAGTTATTAAAGAGTAAATAGTTTTGTTTGGAATCTTTATTAGTTTAAATAAAATATGGCTAGTGCATGTTATTTGTCTACGTATTTTGCTTCTAAAATTTAAAGTATGTACAGTGAATTTGCGAAAAATTGCTGTTTATTTACAGCGTTCGTATTTAATTTCTTCTTTCAGTTCTTCATTTTTTTAAAGGAAGGGAAATTTAAATAAAACCTTATTAGCTGAAAGGTTGTCGTTATAAATATTCTAATCATAATAATTGAATCGGTCATTTCAAAAACCACTTAAGTCAACATTTTTTCCAACATGCTTTTTTTACAGAAAATGGTTTTTCAAAGGTAGATGTGTATTCTGGGTGAAAACAACTTAAGTCAAAACATTCCTTCCTCTTTTAATAATACCGATTGATTGAACATTCATTCTCATTATTGAAGAAAATAACAACTTCTGTTTCACTTCCATCAACGAAAGCCTATAATTTGAAAGTGCCCATCAATAAAAATAAAATAGACGATTTAAAACTAGTTCAAGATAGCATTCCGGAAGAGCATATGCCATTTTATAACAACATTTTTAGCCAACTGCAAATGTTGAAGATAATCCAGATGAGAATGATGGAGAATATGACTATGTACCATAAAGATATTAAAACATGACAAATTAATACATGTGAAATATTAATAAGATTATTTTTAAGTGTAATTCTTAATTACAAGCAATAAAAAATATGATTACTACAATTTTTTTGGTTAAATTATATACCACTAAACCTATTTCTCGCTAAAACAACATAAGTCAAGAACTGTTTATCAGGTTTTTTTCATTATTTCTATTAATAAAGCGAAAAGATTATACGCTATTTTAATTTTTTACCCCTCGAATACTAAATTAACCATAAAGAAGCTCTTCAAAACTCATTTGTTTGTGTATGAAACAGTTTTTTGTGATTTCTGAAAAATTATAATTTTGTGACTTATGAGGTTTTTGAAATGACCGATTCAATTCTAGTCATAGACTTAGTGAAGTAGAAAAATTAATGGATTCTCATGAATATAGATTGGTTTTCTATATTCCTGGTACTTTTAATGAATTTACTTTTTTCATATAGTCTAATCCTGAAACTGAAATATAGAATCTTGTTGCAACACTGCGGCCATCAACATACCTATATATCGTTCTCCCTTATTTGAATGAAGTGTTTCTACAGTGTAAATCCACAGCTGAAGATAATTCTTACAGCAAAGCAAGGAATTTGTTTTTTTTTTAGTTTCTAATCTTCTCGATCAGTGGAGTGATGGCGGAGGTCGATTAATTTAGACGTACGTTTTATTTTGGCGACGTCACTTCGTTAAATGGAGCCCAAATGATTTGGTATACGAAATACGAATGGATACCGAAAACTCGACTACAATGAAGATTAATTACTTCGCTTAATGGTTTCGTTTAAATTAAGAATATTATGCAGACAACTGACGAATATTTTAAGGGTCGTTAAGAGAAAGAATTGTACATGATCTATTTTTCTTTGATGTTGCATGTTTTTTTTTTTACTTAATGCCAGTGAAATTAGGTTTTTAGACTTTGTAAACGCTTGTTTCAATTGTTTAAATAATTTGAGTAGCTGTGTAATTAACGCTGTTAAATTTAACTTAGATTGTGTTTCAGATACATTTTAGTTTAAACATGCGTCAACTCTTAAACACTACGTATACGCTGATATTAGATATTACAAGAAATCATGGTTATGAATTATGATAGGTACTGCGTAGGCTTTTGTAATTTAAAAAAAATACTTATACGGGAAGCAGTTTTGGTTATACATATTTAAGGGTAAACATACTCTTTTATATCCAAGTTGACGTTTATGATATAAATCGCCGGCTGCCAAATGGTTAAAAGACGTATTTAACAGAACGGTGTTAATTTTTTTTGTGTAATACATAAAATGCCTATTTAATTGGTTTTAAATTTTGAAAATGAATGATGTTAGAAGAATTGAATTACATTAATTAAACATTGTTTTATATAATACTGGCTGTCCACCTCGATTCCCACCGCGGGGAATAAAAAAAAAAACAAAATAAGTAGGCTATGTGTTCTTCCAGGCTTTGATGTGTAAATCTACGCCAAATTTCATCGAGATCCGTTGAGCCGTTCTGGAGATACGTTCAAACGTTTGTTTGAAATGCGAATTTTTAGATTGATAGATAAAAATGGATAAACATCCTCCATCCATCTGAACATTCGTATTTATAATATTAGTAAGATTTATTTCAAGTGAAACTACAATTAAACTTCAGAGATTTTAATTTTCAAAGCAATGAAGGTACTATTCAGAAAATTTTATATTTGAGTACTCAGTAAACACAGCTTTCTTATTGTTAGTATTTTCTGTATCTTGATTTCTGACACAATTGTAAGTAGGATGCATCTTCCGTATCCAAAGTATCCAGTTGAATTATTAAGTTGAGTTTGCGAGGCGTATGCTTCAACTTTCACATGAAGGTAGAACAGAGAGGCGGAATAGTAGGCAGTATTTGTTTCTTTTCTTTAACATTCGATTAGTGATATCGACAGTAAAATCGTCAAAATGTATGAGAATACTAGCTTTTACCCGCGACTCCGACCGCGCGGAATAAAAAATAGAAAACGGGGTAAAAATTATCCTATGTCCGTTTCCTGGTTCTAAGCTACCTGCCCACCAATTTTCAGTCAAATCGATTCAGCCGTTCTTGAGTTATAAATAGTGTAACTAACACGACTTTCTTTTATAAATATAAAGATATACGTGTCAAGCACTTGTCATATCGAAACCCCATACATTTTTAACTTTGTTCATTTTTTTTGCCTTGTGTGATAATTTTGGCTGCATACAAGCTTTGCTTTACTGAATCCCTCCTCGTGTGAACGCGGGATAAAGGCAGCTTCTGTAGGTACTGTGCTTGCTATTGATTTTTCATTCGTACGCCGTGCGGGTCCCGGGCGGCGGATTGCGTCTGTGTTGCCGTCTGCTAACTGTACTTGTGTTGTTGACGTTACTCTGAAAATGTTTGGAAATTTATTTGAAAAACATAAAATGATGTTTTTTAATACAGACAATTGTTGAAATTTTATGGTTTTGTAGTGTGTGAACGAGACGCTTATACCGTCTTTGTTTAGATTCATTTACTTAATACAATTTGGTGGTTATTTATATAGGAGAGTAATTCGTTCTACTAACAAATTTAGTTAATGCTATTGTTTTTTTATTTAGAGCCTAAAGTAACTTTGAAAAAACATGTGACAAATCGGAACACCATGTATTTTTTTTTTTCTTTTGAAAATGTAACTTAAATGTGACGTAATTGAATTTATCCGTGAAATTTTGTTCGAACTTTATACGAAGTTGGGAACAGATAACTCTTATGTATTCTTACAAAAAATTCCAACTTGCTCAAAGTTTTTTACATGTAGATAAACATAACCTTTGGTCGATAGCCATCACAAGTGCCTCTTGGGAAATCGTATCTAAACGTGGTATGACTACTTCCATATAGGTTTGAACCCGTCGGGAATGAAAATGTGTTATTACGCTATATAACTATTGATACTATGCTAAGTTTTCATATCGCAAGGGAGAAATAATCTAATACAAATCCTTTGAGAAAACAACAAATGGGTTTCAACAAACAATTTCTGTAATTTTAGTTGTGTAGCTGCCGCCCGAAGTTATGAGGCCCTTAGAATGATTTACCATGAGAAATCGACACTGTCTGTTTAAGTAGTCATTTAACATTTCTGAGTGAGGCAGTTTGAGAAATTTAATGGAACGTAAACAGGTATATATTTTTCATACCAAAACTATATTTAGGGGCTGTCTAAGTGTTCAGTTAATGACTCTGAGTACGGCAGTAATAACTAAAAATGTTCATTTGACTTTCTAAAGAAATAATATTTGTTTTCCCATTTAATTTGCTGCCATAAGCACTTTTCCGGTTTTATTTTTCATTTTCTGTTTATTCTTGTGTTTATGAAGACGTAAAAAAATTATAAAATTGTTTATTTGCTTTTTTAATTTTATGGCAGTTTTAGTAGTTGAAGTTCGAAATAGTTCCTTAATTTATTTCCATGAAGCGAATACAAGAGGAAAATATTTCCATTGTTTGTAACAGTTTGCGGGGTGAGTAGGGGAAGGGGAGAGGAGATGTTCATTGTATTTTTAATAACAAGTCTTCGCGAAGTCCGTAGTATTTTTTTTTACGTTCTCGGACAATACGTAAGCTTGTTGGTGCGGGAATCTAATTTCATTCGAGCAGAGGCAGTTTGAATGAACGGAAGATTTGTTTCTTATACAAGCTATTGTTTTTTTTTTTCGGACTCGTGGAATAAAAACTATGGTATAGAATACGTTTAGCTGCGACATACGATTTTTGTTGCTATGAGTGAAATTTAAACCGATATCGTATGAATGTACATTTCTTGTTTACCATTTCTATCAGTTTCTACTTCCGAAATACGAATTTACACAAACACATTTGGTAGAAGAGGGGACGCATAGGAAGGGAAAATATCCTCTTTCTGTTCGTCCCCTTCTCCGGCGTCCGTCTCCCTCTCTTTCGGCGAATTCAGGTGACCGTTTGCTCGTTTGCCACCTTTTAATATAAAAAAAAACATTGCCATACTACGCCTAATATCAGTCAGAAATATGTTATGATAGTCATTGTATAATGTGATTGTTGAACTCTTGACATTAAGAAAAAAATTCCATTCAGTTGAAACAAGTTTTATTTAATCACGATACACGCATTTTTAAATTTTGTAACGTAATCTTTAAATACATAACATAACGCTGTTTAAAATTAAAATTTCACGGCATTTTCAATGTTATTGAAATATTTCAGAAATTTTCGTAATTCCTGTATACCAACAATACATATCTTTGCTTAACTTAATGAAATTAAAACGACAACAATATTTAGGTATACTTTTGCTAAAAAGAAAATAAGTAGCTCTTTTTAAAATAAGAAAAATGAATCAAAAATTTGTCCGTAGTTTAACTAAAACAAACGCAACTCGCACCATTTGTGAAATAAGCAACATTTCTGCCTGTACTACATTGGTAAGTGGGTCAAGTGTGAATACAGAAGTTGGTATAGCAGTGCCCACATGTTTATAATGAGATTTTTCAACTAGCTCGTCATTTTTATACAATGCAGTATCTCTCACTTTTATGAGAGAAAATTTACATTTTTGTGTTTTTACATGTGAGATACGACCTAGGCAGAGAGATAGAGTTTTAAAACTTATTAAATAGGTTTTAATTCTTTTTTGCAAAGATAACATCTTTAATCTTTAAGTCAGAACTATGCATGTTTGCGTTAACGTCAGTTTTTAAAGCCAAAACACATATTATTATTTTGTATATTAGTAGATAGCATATTTATAGATAGTGGTATGATAGACCAGTCTTTCCCAAAGTCGGCTACAACGCCCCCTTGTGGACGCTGCAGGTCTCAAGTTGCGGGTTATAGTAAAAGTCTCGTTTAGAATTCTCCGTTAATATACATATATAGGTCACAATAATTAATTAATTTAATAAGAAGTTATAGTGATTTTTAAATATGTGAAAATTTGGGGGCGCTAAAAATATTTATTCTCTAAGTGGGCAGTAGACAAAATAAGTTTGGGAACCACTGTGATAGACGGATCTACTAGGTACTTATATTGTCATGAACTAGAATAATAATAACAAACAGAAACTATTATTGTCCATTCATATTTTATTTGACCTTAATATAAAACTTCATACTTTATACTTAAATGTCGTTTCCGATCATTAAAACAAAATTATCGTCAACGCGTAAGGAATTTTTCTCACCCTTGACTTTTCATTGCGTTGTGACTTATATTGTACATATTTTATAGTTTGTAAATAGATTATCAGAAGTGAAAGAATTTTATCTCTGTTCTTTGTAAAGGAATGAGAGAGATAGAAATATGTTTATGTACAGGTGTACCGTCAGTGGAAATCAACGGTAAGAATATGTCAGATTTTGTACTATTTTTGTAAAGAAATTATGCGAATTTAGCTTTTTTATATTTTAAATAATTTTTAGTAAGATAATAAGTTGCTTTTGCCCGGGATTTTGTCCGCGCAGATAAAAAAAAGCCTTTATCACTAAGTAGTAAGTAATGTAGTTTTCTAATGGTAAAATAAATTTTGAAATAGGTCCTGTAGTTTTTCAGTTTATACGTTACATATAAAAATAAAAAAATCCTCTTCATAGGCAGTGTAGATCAGAGTCAAGCTTGAGAAGTGTTTCAAATTTTTTAATTTTAAGGTAATTTATTTGTGCATAAAACGCTAGAAAATAGAATTGTGAAAACCACTTTTGAAAGGTTGGACAACCCTAGATTTAATCTGGTCTATTGAATGTGAATCGAATTTGGTTGTATTGGTTTAGTCGTTGGTTCGCCTGCCTAAGCTTATTCGTATTTGTCTATCCAAGTACCTCCATTATCCTTTCGTGACCAGACATAATAGATGTTTGCTGGTGCGATGTTTGTTTGGATTTTGTATTTGTTTTAACATTTTTGTATTGAATATCATTTCTTGGTATACTTCATAGTAATATAGAAGTAAATTTTCACTATTTCATAGTGTCAACTACATAAAATCTAAGGGCGCAATTTCATTATCTTCAATTCAGTCGTTATACAGCATGCAAGGAGTCCCGAGTCCCGAGTAATAGATATGATCGGTTTGTGTGAAGCAAGTGTCGTGCGTGGACTCAAATGACGAGTATTAAACGCGGTAAAAAAAAATTAGGACTCATCTAAGGTACGCCGACCCTAACGACTAATGAATCTGCGCCCTTATATTTATTTTTAATGATATTGTTCATTTTAGTAAATGGTTTTTTTTCGGTTCATTGTCAGTTATAGTATGAGAAAGAAACCTCAATATGTTTTTAATTTGATAAAATTTACGTTGTTTGTAGTTTTTTCTTTAAATTTTTCATATTTAAATGTTAAATTTCTGTTCTAACATCGTCATTCAAAATTATTTAAAATAAAATAAAAATTAAACTTCAATATTTAAAGATAAAGTTAGTATATTTAAGTATGATATCATCGATAAGTGTTACATATTATGTTTACATACAAGATGGATGCTAACAGTGTAATCAAACATATCGGAACTTGTTAAACTAAATCAGTTATCATTTGTAAACAGAAATGTTTATTTAATAAATCTTTTATATTGATAATTTTATTCTTAAACGACAGATGGGAGACCGTTCACCTGATATCTATCAACATTTAAGGAAATTATTTAAAATCTGTATTATTCTGGTGTTGGATATCGATGCGTCGATCATTATATCGTTGTTCCCGCTGCCGTTCGTTTGCCCTCTTTTGTTAGAAAAAAGGCGAAAATATTTAATACTAAAACGTGCTTGTTTTGTGTGGTCGTGTTATTGATTTGAGTGGGGATATTCGTACAGCAGAGACATGCTCGACTGTCACTGTTAAAACCCTAAAAAATGTTGTTCTATTAAGGAAGCCTTGGTAAATAGTAATATGACGTAAATCAATTTTGTCATCTATGTTGCAGTAATTCGAGGAAATCCTTATCCGTTAGTGTCCAATGAGTCGAATTGCGAGATCTATAATTTCGTAACTCTTTTACGCTATGATCGCAGTTGTGGTTTAAAGTGAACAATTACAGTTTTTTCTTGTTTCATAATCCGACCGTTTACTTTACGATTTTAATTTTACAAGCATTTATGTTTTAATGTTAACGTTTTTAATGTTATTGAAAGTGAATTTCAACAGTCGAATGTTATTTTTTTAAAGATGTAAGAGATTGGAAAATAATCAAAGTGAAATTGTTCTAATTAAGACGATCGATTTGTTATTATCGTCCATTGAACGGATATCTATGTTTGTTTATTGATTCTTTTAATGTTTATTTATTTTATCAATAGTTGATGAGCTTGTATGTGTACTTGCATGGGTAAGAGGCGAAAGACGTGTGCCAAGTCTTCTGCTTCTCCTTCTGTCTGTCAATCATATCAGGAATTAGTTAAATTATTAAGTGCCGAAACACTCATAGTAAAATATTTTTGTCATCGTACTCACTCGGCATTCGATTACCTGTTGATTTTTTTTTCTCATATGTTTTTATTCATGTTTTAAAATATTGATATACGATATGTTATGTTAAGTTTATGTAGATTATGTCTGCGTACCCAGCGCAAGGTCAGGAGACCGGTCGAAACGGGTACTTGTGACTGTTTATAGTCACTTTGGCTTTTTTATTATATCTTATTTACGATAGCGATCTTGAACTGGTATTCGTTGAAGAATTTGGTTTATGTAGTAAATGCGTTCATTACGTGTATTTCATTAATTCAGTGTTTAACTAACTTTTCTCATTCTCCGTGGAAAAAACTGAGATGAGTTTCGGCAGTGGAATCCAACTTTGATAATAGTATTTATTTGACTGTGACACGTTTAGTTTGATATGAAATGTATCTGAGACTATTGAATAGTGTTATCTCTTAGTTTACGGTTCAGTAGACACTATCAGTCAATGCGATAATGTTTTTGTTTAGTTTGTGATACGTTAGTGTATAAGTAACGATATAAAATGTAAATATAAATACGTGTTGTATATAAAATGTGTCTGTATCATTATATATATCATTGTGTGTATGAAAATAAGTATAATTTTTACCTTATTTTCTAGGTGTGACTATACTCGTAGTACAAACTGAAGACTGACATGAGCAATACAAACATTTGAATCTTACTAATATTATAAACTAGCTTTTACCCGCGACTCCGTCCGCGCGGAATAAAAAAAATAGAAAACGGGGTAAAAATTATCCTATGTCCGTTTCCTGGTTCTAAGCTACCTGCCCACCAATTTTCAGTTAAATCGATTCAGCCGTTCTTGAGTTATAAATAGTGTAACTAACACCACTTTCTTTTATATATATAGATGCGAATGTTTAGATGGACGGTTAGATGTATGGATGAATGTTTGTTTGAATATATCTCCGGAACGGATCAACGGATCTTGATGAAATTTAGCACAGATGTAGAACATAGTCTGGAAGAACACATAGGTTACTTATTAAGTTTTTCTTTTATTCCGCGCGGACTATGTCGTGGGAAAAAGCTAGTATTATCATATTATTTATGTTTAACCGTAGGTTTCTGATATAAAAATACCATCATTTCTGTCATTAAATTTGACAAAACAGAGATAATAATATGTTTTAAACGGAGATTTTGGTCTCAGAAACCTAAGGTAAGACAGGCAAGTAACAACAGCCCTGTTATACTATTTATGTGTCGATTGCATTACGCTTACGCCCTACATTTATAAGTATATTACGGAAACCGAAATGTTAACTGATATGAATATATTTAGATTTTCTATTTTATATTTCCGTACGCTAAGTAAATATGGAGTGCGACAATTCACGTAAATAGCTATCTGATATTAAAGTCAATGTCACCGCTCAGTGATTTGAAGTTGTGCTGTGAACAGTTTCTGTTATAATTCATATATATCGAAGTCTTAATTTTGTAGAGACTGTTAACCATCATGTATTAGTTATTAAAGAGTACATGCGGTATGAAAACTGTGATAAAGTCTATGTGAAAAAGAAAAAGGTATTTTATTTATAAAACGCTAGACATTACTAATACGTTAAGTCTGGCATGCTATAAGCGTGAACTATTTAATTACGGCGACAAAGGCCCGCAAATATTTTGGAGTATAGCTGTGACGTCACACACGAGCTTATAGTAAACCTTAACTATTGTTTAAACGTACATCTATTAGGGTTGTCAACTTTTAGTAAATCATGAATTAGCAGTGTGAATCTATCCTTGCTTAATCTTTAAAAACTAGGAAAATTTGTTCCAAATATGAATAGGTGGTACCCCTAACAGCGACAGGGATGGACGTATAATGAGCATGTGCAAAATTATCACCCACCACTGGAGTGAGCGTCGGTGGCTCAGGGATTAAGCACTTGAATCGTAATCTACAGGTCCTGGGTCGCAATGTACCAATGTGTTTTTTGATTTTAGATTTACATATGTATATATCCACCCTGCAAGCAACCTGCACATATCTGAAGAAATTCAAGGATATATGTGAAGTCGACCAACCCGCACTGGGCCAGCGTGGTTGACTATGGTCTAGTCACCTCTAACGCTCCGTGCCCCTCGGTGGTGAGCTGATGATGATGACTGGAGTGAACTTTAATACTTTTGAAATAGGATAAAGATGGACAGTCACACCCTTCCATACACGTCACTTTTTTAATCATAATCGTGACAAAAGATTAGCCATTATGTCCTGTCATGGAGATTTCTATTGTTGCCAGCATCATATTTCCCTCCTTTTGTATTTATAAGAAAAATGTGTATTTGATTGTTGGACTCTCGTGTTTTATAGAATATTATGACGAAGTGGATTGAATCAATTCATAGACTACGTAAGAAGGGGGTAAATTCAGATATGGCGGCTGATACGAGATGTATGGAGGAATAGTACATACTGTGCCGACCCTCCATAGGGATAAGGGCAGGTTGATGATGACCGTTTGTATAGAAAATTATTCTTATCCAACATTCATTCTATCAAAAGGTATACTCACATAATTTTTAAAATCATGGCCATGTTTTGCGGACAAGTTACCGAATACTTTTTTTTTTAATTTTCCTAATGCACCTCTGGAAATAAAATTGCACGTTAAACTACAGTCGTATGTTAAGAGTTATGACGTATTTCGGAGGGCTGTTAAAATGTCGCTTTCGTGTATTAAAATGTTACGATCCTGTAAAATATTACTTTAACTCTTCTCTTGTAAGTGAAACACATTTGCCGTTAAGTGTAAAGTGCGGTAGTTCGTTTTTGGTGATCTTCTCAGGTTTTCGTGATTCCGACTATATACTAGTTTTAAATGAAAATGTGCACGATTCCCCGCGATATTGTTACGTCACAGATGTTAAATAAGAAAGACTCTGAAATCGTTTGTCTAACAGATAATTAATACATAATGTTACAAATATTATAAATGCGGAAGTGTAGATGAATTGATGTTTTTTAGAAGGTATCTCCAGAATGGCTATGAGGAGCTCGTGGCAATTTAATATGAATGTTAGAACATAGCCTGGAAGAACACATAGACTAATTTTTCTATCAATTTCGCGCGGATGGCGACATATAGTATTTACATAAATATATTTTCATTGAATACTTTTCATATGTTTTAATCGATCGAGATTACTGACCCTCACATACTTATATAACGCACTAAAATATTTTAATTAATAGTTGTCGCCAGGGACTCCGTCTGCATGGATATAAAAAAATGAGTAGCTTATGTGTTCTTCCAGACTATGTTCTACATTTTATGCTAAATTTAATCAAGATCCGTTCAGCGATTCCGGAGATACCTTCAAACAAACATCAATCCATCTAAACATTTATAATATTAGTAACATAGAGTAATTATGGTTTAGTTAGGCAAAGTTTCCCGTCTGGATGGTCTTGTTTACTCATAAAGAATTCATTTATTTAAATCTACGTTTGGGTTTGATATCGAATACATATGGAATTGTATTTTCTCACGGACTTACGCTACTTATTAGAAATTGTAATAACCTGGGTTTTAACCAATTGTATAAGTAACAAGCTTTACATGTGATTTATCCGTTTGTTTTGTTTCAAGTGAAGTTTAAAAAAACTAAATAATTGCAGTTGAATTCATTTTTATAATAGTGTGATATATACGTAACGTCATTTGGTGTTGTCTCCAAAGTCGGCTCCTCACGGTTGGTGTTTTCTACAAACAGCCACAATTACCAAACACGTGCCAAACATCCATTACAAACATCCAACATAAACAGGCATCATCCCCACGTTTGGCAAACTTGGTAGTTTATTCCGTATTGGCAAGGATTTATTTAACATTATAACAGTCTGGTAGTTCGAAGTCGTTGCCATGGGAATAGCTGATCCTTGGAACTTGCAATTAAATGCGCTCTACCCTTTTGATTAGAGCAATTTGCTTTTAACAGGGGTTTTGTTTGCTGCGAGTTAATGAGTAGCTTCGATGTAGTTGAAACACTAATTAGTATAATTACTAATTAATAAATTAGTAAGTAGTGATAGTCAATTCTTTTTTATGTTTATTGTAGAAGATATAAAACTAGTATTGATTAATTACAAAAAAATTCAAATTACCAGACTGATCTCTATTGGTTTCCGCGGGTGGAAACATATCGAAAAATGCTTCACATTTCTTAAGGTAATCATACACATGCTCATGAAGATTACAAAAAAGAAAGATTGGTAATTTCTCGAGATATAATTTTTTTTTGGTCAATTACATTGCAGGTTTATTTTAACCGTCTAGTTTTTGTAGACGAAATATAAGATAGGTATTATATCAGACTGCAGATATTAATTTGGCTAGACTTGCACCAGAATTGGCGGTATGCCGAAATAATGCAATGAATTGATATCGGACTGTATTTGTCATAAGATGACGAGACATCTAAAGTTAATCTAAATTGAAGAACGTCGACTGATAGTTTTTCAACCTTTCGTAGACGTGGAATATTGTAATTTTATAAACTGTCTAGAGTTCATAGACATTTTAATTGTTTGAGCATTAAAATCGTCAGGACAAATATATGCAAGTACTTTTGAAATAGATAATGTAGAAATTAAATAAATAAAAACAAATATTTCTATTATAGAACTTAAAAATATTTATTTGGCTGATAATTTTGCCTGACTAATGATTGGGGTGATATTAACTGTGTTTTTTTTAAATTTCATTAATATTTAAACATGCATTGGTGCCAGTTTCTTTGTGACTTACAGTTAAATATTTAATTGACTAATAAATTGCTTCTAAATTGAAATTTGTTTGAATAAACTTAGACCTTTGAATGGGTACTATTTTATTCTCACATTTGGATTTAGATATTGTTCGTCTAAGATTTTCTATTTAATCTAGTCAAACCAATACTTTGCGAATAAAGGTAATTCTCTCTTGAAATTCAGCAGACTGTAAAATTACAGAAGCGATATTTCTTTATGATTTACGTATTTTTAGATGCTTGTATTTTTTACTACTTTCAAGAAGATAATTGAATACGGAAAATTAATGTAAACATGGTATGTAATGTAATGGTAGTTATTTTTAAATTGTGTAGCCAAAATTCATATTTTCAAGTGACGTTTGAGTGAAGTTCAATTTTCACTTGTGCTCTTGTCTTCAACATGTCGTTAACAGATATTTAGTTGATTGTTTGTTCACTTTGGCTTTTGTTATGTGAACAGCACGGCTCTGAGACCGGACGCATAAATTCAAATTTAGCAAAGCAACTACCGCATCCGGAGTTCTCCCCACAAACCGCGAGATGCGAACCGCCTGCTATCTACTGTCCGAAATGATTTCTAAACACGTGACTTTGAATGAGAGCGTTTTATAGACGGAGTAGTTTCTGCCCGCGACTTCGTCTGCGCAATTGATTGAAAAAACTTAGTAAGTAGCCTGTCCGTTCTTCCAAAATATGGTTTGTATCAGTTCCAAATTTCATGGACAGCCATTTGACAGGTGTTTTTGAGATTTGTAGTAGTAAACATCCATTCATCCATCCAAATCTTTCAATGTTTCAAAGAAAGTCGTGTTAGTTACACTATTTATAATTCAAGAACGGCTGAATCGATTTGACTGAAAATTGGTGGGCAGGTAGCTTAGAACCAGGAAACGGACATAGGATAATTTTTACCCCGTTTTCTATTTTTTATTCCGCGCGGACGGAGTCGCGGGTAAAAGCTAGTTTATAATATTAGTAAGTATAGTTTAGTATAGGTATAACATGATATATTTGACCAGGAGGACATAGGTAAGTGAAAAGAACAAAGGCTTAGTACCTTAATTGAGTTTGATTTTTACCTAACGGGTTAGTAAGAAGCACGAGAAACTGCACAGAACATAATTTAGCTATCGACAGTACGCAAATGGATGCACCAGTATGGTCACGTGGTATTCACCTGCGTAGAATAGAGCTTACAGCTAACGTCGAGCCGACATAAAATTTGCATCTTTTAATACCCTAAGCCCATGTACCCATGTACCAGGATAGCATCGAATGAAAAATTTCGGTTATAATTTTAAAATTATAAAATAAAGTGACTATGCTTATGTTGTAATAATGGAATGGATGGCCTTTTTGTCATGTAATTGTTATTGTGGAATGTAAAATGTACCTTTATCTTAATGGTAATTGTAATTGTTAAATGCACGTTCATAAGCATGACCTACTGATAAAATTCTTTTCACTGTTTTGTTCTTTAATGAATTGGTTTTAAAACTTGCTTGAACACATAATAGAGAGTTCATTTTTTATCACTGGTATAGTATGTTTCAAATATCTTAGCGGCTCGAAACATTTTATGAGTCGTTGCGTAAAACACAAGTTTTAGGTATATTGGGACGTAAAGGAATCCGGGGAGAGCACTGTGACTCAAAATTAGCCGCCAAGATGGTAGTTAGTACTAATATTATAAATGAGAATGTTTAGATGGATGGATAGATGGATGTTTGTTAGAAGGTATCTCCGTAACGGCTCAACAGATCTTTAAGAAGTTTGGCACAGGTGTAGAACATAATTTGGAAGAACACATAGGCTACTTATTATTTTTTTAACTCAATGCGGACAAATAATTTTGTGGGACATAGTTCTATTTTAGGTTTTTTTATTGTATTGTAAATAAATAAATAAATAATAATAAATAAAAGTCGCGAGCGTCGTCTATTTACTAATATAAATTCGGATAGATTACAAAAAAAAAAATATATATATATTAACAATATATATATTTGCTTCACTACATGGTATTCAATAATGTAGCCTCGTTGTAAAGAGGTCGGGTCCTCAGTGAAACTAGAGACCTAAGACTAGATCTATGTATGTAAGCAACGATTTTTTCTAGAGTTAATTGACTTATCGAATTTTAATTGAAATTATGAGATAATATTTCCTTATTTGAATTCTTGAATGTTTAAAATTATAATCATTTTTGTTTAATACAAATAGTTAGGTGTTAGGTTTAACAATAGCGTTTGTTTGTCTATTTTGGTTTATTGAAAGTTGCATATCTTGAGGCGTGGGCGACCAAGGCCGATGGCGATGGAATTTACGTCACTTGTCTGGTTTTCCAATGCATCAATTTAAAGATATATGTTTGATTAAGGTTTGTTGATATAAGTATTCGGATAACTTTTTAGGTAATATATTTAATTATCTATGAAACATGGCTTGTGAGTTTGTTTTCTTACACTCTACAAATCTTGGAAGTAGTGAGAATGATCAAAAGGAAATCGTACCTGTAGGACCATAGGGTCCCTAAAGATGATTAAGGACAGACACTGGCTCACCACTACCACACTGGAGCGCAGGCGCACGTCCGCTTCCTACCGCGTTCGTCACTCAACTACCCAGAGACAGCTGTGCCTTCCAGTGTGGTACATGAGACAGTGAATTGTATCTATTCCATAGACACAAACACTACATCCCTTCCTTGTTAACAAGTTTTATTTTATTATTATTTTCAACTCAATAAACATCTTATATATATTTTTTTACTGTAATTATAAATTAATAATTTCCAACCAGATTGTTTCATTCATTAATGTTTGATGTATCTTCATTTAAATTTCCATTACATTTCCATTCCCCTTCCACTCTTTTTAGATGTGTAACGTTCATTCTTAGTATTTGTCCAGTTTCTTCATTCCTTACCGTGACATGTAGTTTTTCCGACTACATGAGGCGTAGAGATAAATGTACTTGCAAGTTTGTTTGTCCTATCTAATTCTTTAACATAAATTTCGAGTCCTCTGGGGCAACCTCAATTCCAATTGAATGGAATTCTCTGTAGTCAGCAATAGAAGTGTTCCAATTTAATGGTAACCGAAGTGTTTCCAATTTAATGGTAACCGAAGTGTTTCCAATTTAATGGTAACCGAAGTGTTTCCAATTTAATGGTAACCGAAGTGTTTCCAATTTAATGGTAACCGAAGTGTTTCCAATTTAATGGTAACCGAAGTGTTTCCAATTTAATGGTAACCGAAGTGTTTCCAATTTAATGGTAACCGAAGTGTTTCCAATTTAATGGTAACCGAAGTGTTTCCAATTTAATGGTAACCGAAGTGTTTCCAATTTAATGGTAACCGAAGTGTTTCCAATTTAATGGTAACCGAAGTGTTTCCAATTTAATGGTAACCGAAGTGTTTCCAATTTAATGGTAACCGAAGTGTTTCCAATTTAATGGTAACCTAACTGTTTCCAATTTAATGGTAACCTAACTGTTTCCAATTTAATGGTAATCTAAGTGTTTCCAATTTAATGGTAACCTAAGTGTTTCCAATTTAATGGTAACCTAACTGTTTCCAATTTAATGGTAACCTAACTGTTTCCAATTAAATGGTAATCTAAGTGTTTCCAATTTAATGGTAATCTAAGTGTTTCCAATTTAATGGTAATCTAAGTGTTTCCAATTTAATGGTTACCTAACTGTTTCCAATTTAATGGTAATCTAAGTGTTTCCAATTAAATGGTAATCTAAGTGTTTCCAATTCAATGGTAATCTAAGTGTTTCCAATTTAATGGTAATCTAAGTGTTTCCAATTTAATGGTAACCTAACTGTTTCCAATTTGATGGTAATCTAAGTGTTTCCAATTTAATGGTAACCTAACTGTTTCCAATTAAATGGTAACCTAACTGTTTCCAATTAAATGGTAATCTAAGTGTTTCCAATTTAATGGTTACCTAACTGTTTCCAATTTAATAGTAATCTAAGTGTTTCCAATTTAATGGTAACCTAAGTGTTTCCAATTTAATGGTAACCTAACTGTTTCCAATTTAATGGTAACCTAACTGTTTCCAATTAAATGGTAATCTAAGTGTTTCCAATTTAATGGTAACCTAAGTGTTTCCAATTTAATGGTAACCTCAATTCCAATTGAATGGAATTCTCTGTGTTCATTGACACTGTATTAATCCAATTTAATGTATTCACATCTACTGAAAATCATTACCACCAATTTAATTTTTTGATTACCGAACTCCAACTAATGAACTTTATAACAAACAAAATTACTTAATGTCACTCAAATGTTTAAATTTAAGACTTGTACTCTCATAATGAACATAACAAATAAAACATTAAGTCTAACATTAAACTCGAAAAAAGAGATAACAAACATAACTGACGTAACAAACACAAATTAAATGTATTACTCCGCGAACTATCTATGGAATAAAACTATTTCGTTCGAAGGCCTTCAAATGTTTAACAACTGTCAGACGAGATAAAGAATTGTAACAGTATTAATGCTTTCAAAAATAAACTTAAATCATAATCATCGCTGAACTGTAATAATCTCTCAATATTTTCTACATATATAACTTTGTCATTTCTGTCAAGTTAGATTCTCTTCTATAGTTGTGTTAAGGTTTATTTTGCTTTATATTGATCCTGTATTCTGTATCTATATTACGTATTAACCCGCAAGCCTGTATGATATACATATTTATTTTTCGGGTATATCAATAATTGTTCAGCATAGTTTAATAACATTTAAAAACTTCACAAAACATTTGTTTATAGCAAACGCTTTAAACTTACACCTTCCTTACAACGCACAGAAAAACTATAACTATTACTTTAAATAAATGCAATTACTCATAACTATTTTTTTAAATAAAATTACGAGCACGGATTTACAGAAGTTGTTTACGCACGGCGGTACGGTTCCGAACATATCTACTCCCTTTTTTTTTTTCATTGTATTGAAGCATTGTGTTTTTTTTATGAGAAATAAAGATCTTTAAACCTAAACCTAATGGTAGTCATAAAAATTAATTAAATTAAAAGAAATTTACATCATCTGATTAAATGATGTACTCATCGAACAACGCCATCAGAAGTCATAACAAGAACAATGTTTACATTTCCGTGCATGTGACTGTACAACCAACTTAATAGATATCTGCAATAATTAACAACTGATATAGGAGAACGGTAGGTCTTGTTGCTAACAAACATTTTACGTATAATTTAGATATATTTTGTAGTACAGAAAATACAAAACAAAACAACAAAAGTGTGAGTCATTGTCACTATCAGTGGCTGCAATGAACACCCCTCGAAGATATACTATGATCGCCATGAATAGTACGAAGAAAAGTATATAGATTAACCTTAAATTAAGTTGAAATCTAAATTTTTCATTATTTTGCATAATAATATGCATTATTATGCATAAATTTCATATAAACCAAACGGCTATGCCAATAAATTATTTACTATTTAATCACGATAATTATGCATTATTCAAATGCACACTTAGCTAATCCATTTCCCTTTTTTTTTTTTAAATTGCAGTTGTTGCTTTACTAAGTATCAATGTTATCATAAGTCATAAGATCATTGGTTTAAGTATGTATCAATTCACTAATCACTCAGCGTTCCGGCCTACGCCATGATGTATTATCAAGCCGGCGTATCAACAACACTCAAGCTTAATGTCAAAATTAAGTATTGAATTAAATAATTGAAAAATGTTGTATGTCGAAACTAACCCGAATAATAATAATATCATGTAGCATCGAATCTTATCCCTATTTTTTCGTTTAAAGAAAAGTTCTGAAGGGGTCTTTCCTGTTACTGAGTGAGGAGTAGAGTTATACATCATAAAATACTAATATAATGTTTCTCTTATATTCGTGTTTTCTTTTTTTTCGCTTGCACTTATTCTAAGGCACATTAAGATATCTTTATTTTGAAGCTCAACTTCCCCATTCATTTGTGGCCAATATGGAACAGTACTAAAAGTTTAATGTTGCAATCTTCACAAAAAGTTTTAAACTCTTCATTTACAAACTGCTGGCCATTATCTGCAGTGATTGAATGTGGATAGCCCAGTCGACTAAAGAGTTCCTTCAGGATGTTAATAATTTGTGAACTTGTTATGATCCTGGTCACAGGTGGGCACAGTTAAGCAAAAGTTAACTTCGTTAATCTATAATTCGTTAAATAAAAATGTAACTTCGTTAATCGTTAAAGCCTTTAATTAATAAAAATTTAACGCAAGTTAAAGTTGACAGTTAAAGTTAATTTTTGTTTATATTATAAGGGACAATCAGGCAAATGGCCATATGAATAATCTCCGAATCGCATGGACCGATTTTGTCGAGACTATCAATAGAACCTAGGCTATATTTTTTTTCGCGCTTACGAAATCACGGACGAACGCTAAACCTATCTATAGTTTAGTTATATTTTAAATTCAAATAAAACTTAGACGATTGGGCCGATGTACTACTGCCTGTACAATACACATGACAGCGTGCACTAGTTACACACACTTGTATACTACACTGACAATGATGGACAAATTACCTTTTCAGTCATTTTTTTTTTTTTGACATTCCGACGTCACGGAATTAGAGAGTTAACTAAATTTAGACAACACAACTTTTCTATTAAACTGTGAGACCTGGTAATATTCAAAAGAAAATAGTCAAACTTTTGTGCAGTATTTACATGTATCTGTTACTATTTGCACCCGTATATTCATTTGCTCATGCTCCCACAATTGAACATTTAATTTTACGTATAATTTGGTAATATATATTTTTTTTTGCTAAGGACCCATGAACAGACTTTAGTATTAACTACTTTTTTATTTATTAACATAGGTTTATCAATAAAACTTCTTAACATCAGAGGGAACTTATTGTAACATTGATAAATAAACTATATAACCAATCCAGTGATCCATCTCAACGCATCAAACTATACAACTGAGATGCCATCGATAACTTCTAGCATCTAATGATATATCGTCGGATCTAATGTTATATGTTAAATAAGTTAAATTGCTCTCAGTGTACAGAGTGTACGTCACATGACCACGACATAACGAAAACAACCGATTGCGGGTGATGTCTTCTATCTTTCTTATCACCTATAAAATCGTTATAGTCAATTAGTAAGAATATGTTTTGACTTATTTTCAACAACATTCGATAAATTTTAAAACAATCTTTCGATATACGCAAAAATCATAATTACACTAACACAATTATTCTATCTCTTTCTTCATTTTTTCTCGTTTTAGCATATACTTTTTTTTTGTTGTAAACAAACAAATTATCTTCGCTATTGTAATAATGTACCTCTCTTTTTAGCAGTCGTTCAGCTGCTTCCTACTGAAAATGTTCGATTTAAATCTAAAATCTAAAATACCTTCAATTTAATGAAAGTTCTTTTGTTTTTTCTAATGCTTCTTATTTAAAAGAAGTCGGAGACACATTAAATTCAATCTAATGAATTTCATTTTGTACAATGTAATAAAATAGTTTAGAATATCTCTAATTTAATAGAAATCCAAATTATAAATGTATACTTTTCAATACTCCGAAGGTACCTTATTAGGTTTACCTATTTATGCATTCATATATCCAATTTAATGGATATCCAAAATAGACGAAGATATATATATCTCCAATTTAATGGAAATCCAGAGCACTACATATCTGTATTATCTATATATATATAAAAGAAAGTCGTATCAGTCACACCACTCACAACTCAAGAACGGCCGAATCGATCTGACCGAAAATCGGTGGGCAGGCAGCCCAGAACCAGGAAACGGATATAGGATAATTTTCACCCCGCTCTCCATCCTTTTTATTCCGCGCGGACAAAGTCGCGGGTAAAAGCTAGTTTTAGTTAAAATGATAGCCGATTTTCAAAATACGGCCTGTACCTGTCATTTTACGTGAAATACTTAGTTGCAGTTAATAGATAATAGACCCATATTTCGTATGACACTGTCTTAGATCCTAGAACGGTTCGTTGAAGAAGATTCACAAATACCTTTGCCAGAAATATAATTATTTCTGAACAAAATAAATATGTCAGTTGATACTTATTGTAGCATTTGATGTGTCTCGTTACAGAGAATATTTGATGACCAAATAGTGAGTAGATTAATATAACAGATTTAAAACATCTTTACAAATAAATCAGGCCACCCGTTGACCCCGCCTTTTATTGACGTTCCTTACACTTATGAAGATTGATATTGTAAGTACTCGAAGGTATAATAATTTACAATAATTTCAATCGCTTTTTTTACAATTAATTTTTTTTACAGTTAGCTGTAATAATTTGTAAATATTATTGACAATTAATATTTTTGTGAACTAAACTTTAAAAGACAAATATTCCTACTCATCATAATAAATAGATAACGACGGCGGAAGTGATATCGCATGCTTGCAATATATCATCATTACTATTTTACACGTATACAACTTATAAAATCGGATAATACTGTAAACTAATGTTCCCCATATCATATTGTCATCTTTCTTCTATTATGAAATCTATAATAATTGTACTCTACTTTTAGGCATAAAATTAAATATCTTGATTGCAATGTTTTAATTTACACACAAGTATTTTATTACTTAGGGCGCAAAATACGGACATAGTTACCAATTTTCTATTTTGTGTTTTTTTTTTTTTTTTTTCACCTCGTCGCCATTTGTAGGACCATAGGGTCCCTAAAGATGATTAAGGACAGACACTGGCTCACCACTACCACACTGGAGCGCAGGCGCACGTCCGCTTCCTACCGCGTTCGTCACTCAACTACCCAGAGACAGCTGTGCCTTCCAGTGTGGTACATGAGACAGTGAATTGTATCTATTCCATAGACACAAACACTACAGTACCGACCTCGACTAAGGTCGCAAGTGAAGCGTGCTAGTGAAAAAACATCTTAATGCAGACGTAAAGACGGCTACGTGATTTCTGGTGTTACTTCTGCAGGTGTGACAAAATTAAAAGTGTACAGTTCACAGAGATCGGAAAATAAGTAGGGTCAGTAAAAGAATGGGTTATCGTGGTTGACTAAAGTCTCTGCGTGGCTAAATATGACTATACAAGCTGATGAAACAGCTAGTTTAGCCTTAACGTACTGACTGCCTGAGGCTGACGACGAATTTGAATCTCCCGGTCCAGGAGTGGCGAACCTTTTCGTACAAATGTGCCATTTTTATTAAGAAATGTTTAATGAAGTCATAGACGTGTCATCAAATTATTTTTTCTTTGCCATTATTGGAAATATTCTGTGGCGTAGTGATTATTTGCTTTGCTCTTTATATTAACATCATATATTTATTTTGTAGTACAAAATTAGTTTTGTTATCCAGTGACGTGTCCAAAATACTGTATGCCAGGTTTGTCATCCCTGTCCCAGTCCATAAAAATAATATTTACGCAAATAATTTTCAACAGAATGAACGCGCATTTCGTTTTTTTTATCTTTGTAAACTAAATCAATCTTTGCTCGGTTGTTACCGGCGTTGTCTCGTTGTTGATGGCTGGCAATTGTTTGTGTCGAGTTTATCACGAATCTATTGACAGTACGATATCCATTGACAATGGTTGTGATTGTTAACGCTCTGTTTAACATCTGTGCGACTTGGATAAAAGTGTACTCAATACAATGGACCGCCCTAAATTATATTTTATTGTAAACTAGCTTTTTCCCGCGACTCCGTCCGCGCAGAATAAAAAAAAAAAAAAAAGAAAACGGGGTAAAAATTATCCTATGTCCTATTCCTGGTTCTAAGCTACCTGCCCACCAATTTTCAGTCAAATCGATTCAGCCGTTCTTGAGTTATAAATGGTGTAACTAACACAACTTTCTTTTATATATATAGATTTTTAATCTTTATTGATAGGTCAACCAAGTGCCATTAATTGGTGACTTAGGTCCTTCGTACACAAGGCTATGTACATCTTTCGAAAACGTCGATATTTAGTCGCTACGCGATTACACGACTCGCATCGACGATTCGACTTTTGTTGTTGCCTTGTGTACGAAGGATTTTAGGATGTGGAATGAGATTTTTCAACATATGAGTTACTTTACAACTTTAGCTTGCCAAAAGTTGATTAATTTGATGGGTTATGGGTAACTGGTTACAAAAAAGAAATGTTTGAGAAAACAGTACGGACTTTTAAAAGGTGTTTCTTATCTTGACATGTTTTTCTTGTTAATAAATATTTAAGTTATAAAAAATAAAAGAAAGTCTGTCTCAATATATAAAAAAGGTACGTTTTGATGTGCGAATGAAATGAATAACGTTTAACCGTTTATCCACTACAGTGTCGAGTGGTGCTGATTGAATGATTGAGTAAGTGGTGCAGACAAACTGGCGGTGGGTAAGGTTACTCGAATGAGGTGTCTGTTGGGTTGTTAGTGTTTGATAAAAGACTTTTAAAATCAGGTCACTAAGGAACACCCTTAGTGTTTGTTTTAAAAGATTGTTTGTGTAAGTGGTCTATTTTATCGAAATACTTTGTACCTAGTATTCACTATTTGTTTCGGTACTAGGTTAGTATAACTTATATGGAAATACGAATTAGAAAAGTGTTTTTTTATCCACGTTTCTTTTAAACGTCGAAATGACACGAAACAGCTTCATGTTAAACTGAAATTTATGCTCTATTATGACTGTCGTATAAAATACAGTTTCCTTGTCTAGTAGGAAGCATGATAATGTTACTATAACGGGTATAAACGATAATGAATAGGACGAGACGCGCGTAAAATGACGTAACTTGTGTGCGATATTGTACCGGCTGTTAAATTGTTGGCAGTTCGCCAAACCTCCTAATTGGTACTGCGATCCTGGTACTTTGCTTTACGATGTAGAACATAACATAGAGTCCGGTTCAAGTCATAGTAATTTGTTTAATTAAACTACAATATTTTTGTATGTTAAAAATAAAGTAAAACTAGATGACAAAATTCCTGTTAGGAATTAAATTATAGGCATTTCAGGGAGGAATTTAAGGAATAAGCAACTTCTAATTTATGAATATTTTCAATTCACTTCACTTTATGTGATCCTGGTTTTTTAGGTTGTTATTGACAAGTTATTGTTGTGATTCTTAGCATTTTTTTATAATATGTGTACCCGCTATTGTATGTTGATGAAACCTTTAAAATATTACTTCCTCTCGAACATTGCAAATACAGGAAATTTTCAAGCAAATCGAATTATGATGCATGGAATGGAACAAAGGACAATGAAATCAATGTCTCTGATTGGACGTAGTCCAAGTTAATGGCATATTATGCTCTCCTGGTACTGTATATGTCTATGATCATATGGTTGTTTTACTTTTTGTCTTTTTTAATCTATTTCTGTCCAAACCATTAGCAAAAAACTATCGAACAATGTTTTTAGTTTCTTAAAATCTTTGTATTTGTAACGTTTTTCCTCAATTCACCTCATTAGTTTTATTTTTAGCGTCTGTGTCTAAAAATATTCGCAAACTTTTTTAAATATAGCAGCTTGGCACTGTCTTCGGCACTATTTTCTCTCAAATTAACATTTGCATGACGCATAGCTTAGGTACATGTAAGACTCATCTATTAGGTAATGAATCTTAAATTGATTCTGTCATATCTATTTATAGAATAGGGTATTGGGCGTCTACTCTATGATTTTACAGTTTGATAGCTGTGGTAAAGTCTGACTGTAAATTCTAATTATTGGTTTAGGAAAAGGATATATGTATTGATTTAAATTTCCTCGCAGTATAAATTAACATGCACACCCTTAAGTACTGCCGAGGCATGTGCAAAGGTTTAAGGCCCTTTCACATTGGAAGCCAACGGTGCGTAAATTTGCACGGCCAGTTTATTTAATGACAAGTGATAGTAATTTTATAAAAGACTACGCAAAAATTAGTATGGCACATAATAGTCGCTTAGATTATGTGTACATTGCAGCAGTTAAAACACTTTTGTCATCTACATAACTTTGATTTATATACTGTTTTAAAAAAAAAGCGATAGTCGATGTTTTACAACATGTAATGTAAAAGAAGCTTAACGAAGCTGTGTTAATTGGCTCATGAATTGTCCACAACGTTAAGAGCCTTTTCACAGGATGCGGTAGATTTACTGACAGTATTTTATTATCGATTAATTACTCGGTATCCAAGTTTATACGTGTTATATTTTTAATTTTGATGTAGTTAATGGTGTAAAAGGGACACAGTTAAGGGTCTATCGTAAAGGGATTAAAAATTAAAGTTTTGATGTAGGTTTTTTTTTTCACATCTATTGTTTTCTATACAGATTTTTAATCTTTAAGTGGGTTCACAATATCTATATTACTAATATACTAATATTTTGGCAATGGAAACCTACGGGTAAGGTTCTAAATAGAACACACTTTCTCGTACTAAATTATTTTGTCATTGTCGTTTAGCGCGAGTCTGTGATACAATGAGTCAGTCAGGTCAGTAACGTGACGGTATTTATAAATCGCATTGACTCATATTGACTGGCCCCTGTCTAGATATCGTTTGTTGTGTTGATTTATTTATATTTTGACACATTAAAGCTTATTTACTTGTGATATTGAACATCACTAGTACGATAAATTTTTCTTAATTTCGTACGTTGTAAAAGTTTTAGCAGTGCATTGTCAAGCATTGGGAATAAAATGTAAATTATTTAAATTTTTTAGAAAATAAAAACCTTCTTTCTACCGCTGTTGCACTTTTATATGGAGTTTATGATGTTATATGAAAAATTAATAGACATTCTGCACGTTTAACAACTGGTTGTAAATGTAAAATATTACATTACTTTGATAAAATAGGAATAAAATAGAGTATTTGAAGTGTTATTTAATTCATAGCGTCTGTTACATGTTACTCTATGATTCAATCTACTTTGATTACTCCTTTTATTGTTTGTTTTTTCGAGAGAGCGTAAAGTGCGTTGTATCCCTTTTTAATTCCTTCTCTCTTCAATTTATTTTGAATTAAGATCAAAGTGCGTCTAGTCTAGGGTTTGTTCGCTGTAATGACTTGTCTAGAATATATGATATGCTAGCTTCACAGTAGAGCATAACCATGGGGTAGAGCAGTACACAATGCAGTATAGCTATTGTTTGAATATTACGTCGAGGTAGAACAGTAATGTTTTAATAGTAAGTGTACGTACAAATGATAGAGGTACTGCACTATCTCTGCTCGACTGTCGTCGTGTGAAACTAGCAATAGTACTAGTCTAGCGTCAGTTTATGCCTTCTGGTGGATTGCATTCTTCGAGCGAAATTGCCCCGTTAGATGTCGCTGTTTATTTTTTATTACAGCCAGTGTTTGTGTTTACGCCTTTTGAATTAATAATGAATATATTAAGTTAATTTTTATATGTCCTTAGTATTTGGTTCTTTTTTGATTTTCAATTTCAGCTGTTAGTAAGATATCAGTGTATTTGTATTGAATTTTTTTTTAATGTGTTATAATATTTGTTTTCCGATTTTACAACTTCTTGTTGGAATTTAATCCACCGTTATTCAGTTCTTTGCATAGAAAAGGTTTGATTTACAATAACAACTATGTTCACATTTTTTAAAGTAGTTTTGTAGTAAAGTTATATAGTCTTAAGATAATAATTTTTTCTATCTTTGATGTAGTTTATTTGTACATCGTAGATAAAATTGGATCTAAAAATATATATTATGGGTTTGATATTTTTTTCATAACTCATTGAAAAGAACTACCATTTAATGATATAGAGTAGAGATTTCTCGTCCATCAAAAGAATACTGTCACCGAAACCCTACTCAAAACACATGATAGTTTTCTCGGAAATAGCCTTCAACGTTCTTCCGCTGTTATCTGAATTGTATACAAGAGGGACCTTGGATACGTTGAGGTAAACGTACAATGGAAACCAACACCCGCTCGATGCCTCGTTCACATCGAGTAACTAACTTGTTTTTCAAGTGCACTTGCTTTTGAATGATGCTTGTTTGTGAATTGGATTATAGTGGCTATTGTTTCATAAACTTTTATCGTCATTTTTCTTGTATGGTTTTAAGATGTTTTTAAGTTATTTAAACTATACTTGCTTTTTTTTTGATGGATGGAATAAGTTTTATTAATTAGGAGAAATATCTGTTTTTTTTACAGTTTTTAGGCTAAAATCCTAAGGAATGTCGCACCAAAGATTCATTAAAATTTCACCAGTAGTTTATAAACTCATACATCTTACTAATATTATAAATGTGAATGTTTGGATGTGTGGATGGATGGCTGTTAGAAGGTATCTTAGAAGGCTTAACGTAATTAAATTTGCACAGATGTAGAACATAATCTGGAAGAACACATTTTTTTAATTCCGCGCGAACGGAGTTGCTGACGACAGCTAGTATCTTATCTTATATATAAAATCAATTTATCAATCTTATATATAAAAGAAAGTCGTGTTAGTTACACTATTTATAACTCAAGAACGGCTGAATCGATTTGACTGAAAATTGGTGAGCAGCTTAGAACCAGGAATAGGACATAGGATAATTTTTACCCCGTTTTCTATTTTTTTTTATTCCGCGCGGACGGAGTCGCGGGTAAAAGCTAGTTATATATAAGTGTGTGTAATGATTTTAATTTGTAGAAGGTGCTTACCCCTTTTCAATTGTAGCAAATTAATGGAACAACGTACCCATAGTCAAGTAAGGTACCACGAGGTTGCCATTCAGAGGTTCAGCCTGTCAGCATAGACTGACAGATTAGTTAAGTTAGTGACAATCAATACTTCAATTGTCAATATCCCAGCAGCGGTATAGAAACTAGATACACAAGGAAGCATACAACCGCAATATGTAGACGCTTTCCTAGTATTGTGGCGGAATGAAATGCGAGATGAGACTGTGTTATCTGTCAACATTGAGTCGGACGTGTGTAGAGACGCCTTTATGTCGCTACCGGCGTATACTATCGGCTTTGTTGCAAAATGTCAGTGAGATGGAGGTTTTTTAATAGTTGTATGATACATTGTGTGTATCAACTTGGTTGGGTTATATCTATACATTTAGTGTGAAGTACGAATTGCACTATTACTATGTATTTCGCGATGTTTTGTTATATAGTTTAAACGATTACAACCGGACGGTAATACGTGATTATTGTCGATTTGCAAGTTGTATTAGTTAATTGATACATTAAACAAAGTGTTAAACATTCATCTGAAAATATCAAAGTCGTCCGTGGTTAGGGTTGATAGGTTGCCAGATCTAATAGCCGGACAGACCAGCCAGTAAGGCCGGAAATTTGGGCAGAAAGGCCGGACACGACCGTCAGTCGACTCTCTTCGCCGGCGCTCGGCCACTCTCGTTTGCGAAATGTAAAAATCCTAACAAAAGCCGGACAACCCGGACACCGTTTATTTTGGCCGGACAAACAATCAAAAAGCCTACCTATGTCCGGCTTTATCCGGTTATAGATTTAATAGTGTTGTCAATTAGTATGCACTTTTTCACCATAAACTACTTTTAGTAGATCACAATTATTCTTTCTGCCATAATTTTAAGTTTGTATTAATTGTGAAATAAGGGAATGAAAAATTCTGTTCCTTAGAAAGTTAGAAGACACAACTCGCGACTTTAACCAAAAGAAGTAGGCTTCTATTACTGTTATCAGCTTGTCGCTATCCTTGCATACTCTTGTCTAGAAGGCAAAAATAACAGATTTATTTATTTCCATCAATGATTTAATACCAGTGGTCTTAAATCATGCTGTTTCTATTACCGCTTGTGTTTGCATTTGATTTGTTTTCACAACAGTTCCGTTTTCATGTGTATGTGTGTGCGCGTGTGTGCTATGGTCAATAGTTTCGATGTATCGGTTTGTTTGTTTATGGGAATTGTGTTTGCAATCGATTATGAACTTTCCTACTTCCTGTTTAAGTTTAAATTAGTTTTTTTTCTTGGTATCTTTAAAGTTGTTTTGTTTATATCATTTGCATGTTTAAAGTCTGCGATGTTCTATTTGTTCTCGTTTAGGTGTGTTTTGTATGCACTTTTAGGAAATGGTATTTTTCTTGCCTTACAAGTTGAGTTCTGTGTAAGATTTTGTTTTTAATAGGCAATGTTGTTTTCACTGTGAAGCATTTATTTAAGTTTTTTTATAATAGTTTTATAAAGAACTTTGTATTTATTAGATACTAGCTTTTACCCGCGACTCCGTCTGCGTGGAATAAAAAATAGAAAACGGGGTAAAAATTATCCTATGTCCGTTTCCTGGTTCTAAGCTACCTTCCCACCAATTTTCAGTCAAATCGAGTCAGCCATTCTTGAGTTATTATTAGTGTAACTAACACGACTTTCTTTTATATATATAGATGTAGATTTGAATTTGTGGGAAAAAGGGATAAAAGAAATGAAGAAGAATTATTGATATTAACGTGATATTTCTTGGTTTAGATTAGTTATTATACATGTTGTTTGATAGTGGAAACACGGTAGTGTATTATGAACAAAGAATCTATTACAATAGCGACATTCACCGGACTATGTTTGGCGTATAGCAGTGGTTACGTTTTAATGCATTATAATTTGTATAACTTACCGTCCGTTTTTATTATCTGTGCTAAAAGACAATCTTGTCTACTGCACCTATTGTTTTTTAATGATAGATTACAGATTTATGGCTGTTGTTATTTGTCAATTTTATACTTTTTTTGCACGAGGGCATAACAGTGAGTACAGTAATGTTTGAAGACGTTATCATTCTTCTGCACTTCTCTCTAAATAGCTTCGGCGACTGATCTCTATAAATGGATTGGCTATAAGGCGTAGTATTTTGTGCCATTTTGGTGTTGATGACGAACTAATAATATAGATAGAATTATTATTATAATAAGTGTTATGTCACGTAACATCAACAAGCGTGTTTACATAGGAACAAAGTCGAAGCTGTCATTTCTAAGCAATCGCCTATCCATTTATAGAGATCAATAGGGTCGGCACAATATGTACTATTCTTCCGTACATCTTAATTAGCTGGAATATCTGTATTCAAATATACGTACACAATTTATCTTAATAATAACTTGATTGATAATAGGTTAGCTATCGGACTATGTCTGTGTACGTAAAGTTTCGCCTAGTATCGTGCCCTTAACGCACTTTCACTGTATTTCACTCCTATTGAAGTGATGACTCAACGACGGACATAATGTTCTATGTCACTGATTTCTTTGTACCACTTTGTATTGTTTGAATTTTCGGAACGGCTTTTGTTTGTTTTTTTTAATTATCTATACTTTTGTGTGCTCCCTTTTTATAGCTAGTCTATGGTTTTTATGATTGAAGTGATACTGTTTTTTTTTTTGTTAGTATTGTCTTGTTAGGAAAATATCAACGGATATGTTTGATTTTGATGATTAAAAATGATGTTTGGTCTTTAGTTGATAGCCCAGTTAGATGGCTTGTTTTTAAAATCATTTCATACTAGCTGTTGCACGCGACTCTGTCTGCGCGGCATTGAAAAAAAAATTATTAAAAATTCTATATGTTCTTCGAGACTATTTTCTACATTTGTGTCAAATTTCATCAAGATCCATTGAGCCGTTCCGGAGATACCTTCAAACAAACATACATCCATCTAAACATTTGCATTTGTAATATTAGTAAAATTTAATATATTAAAAATATATCTGTGCGTAGTAATTTATGCAAAGAAGAAGAGGCGAGAGACTTCTATCTGGATCGCGGCAAATGTTAGTTTATACTCTCTACCTATAACCCTAGGTTATGGGCGTAAGGAAAGGCTGGAATGAAGTATAAAGTTTGCTGTGAAACAATTAGCTTCTGTACGGTTACGGTTCAGTTGATTACGTTCACTATTCTAGGAAGTGAACCCAACCTGTTTTTACAAATCCTCATTTGATTTATTACTCCTTGTACTTGTAATGATTTGTTTATTTGGCAGATTAGTTCTTTACATGAAATTAAAAATAAGAAACTGCATCTTTAAATCGGCTTATTTTAAGTTTCTATATTAATTTAATGTAATGTTCTACCGCACTCAATCATGAAAGGGTTATTGAAGCTGTAGTCTAAGAGCCAGTGGGAGGTCGACCTTAACCCATATCATAAGCCAGTTGAGATACATATTTTTTATGAAATATTATAAACTAGCTTTTACCCGCGACTCCGTCCGCGCGGAATAAAAAAAAATGCACACAAGATAAAAAAGTTCCTATGTCCGTCTCCTAGTTCTAAACTACCTCCCCATCAATTTTCAGCTAAATCAGTTCGACCAATCTTGAGTTATAAATAGTGTAACTAACACGACTTTCTTTTATATATATAGATGTAGATTAACTAACAGATATATAGGCTTAGGTCTCATTAATTTCTCAGATGAAAAAAATGATTAACCATTGAAACAAGAATCGTAAATAAGTTAGTAAATAAAAGTTTGTAACACTTAATAAATTGGTACGAAGCTGGTACTAGTCGGTCGCGTTTTAACTTTAATACGAAAGATAAATCAAACCCATAACAAAATGTTTCGCAAGCTGGTCTGGTTTCGCAACTGGTACACCGCCACTGGCTTACTCAAGTTTGGTACGGTCTGTTACAAATTGGTGCGACATTGTTTTTCGAATTATACGGTGCTGTTAACAATGTAAAACAAATTGATTTAAAGTGGGATAGCAGATTTGATGTCTCGTTCTCTGAATTTTAAACTTAAATTTTCCATACTCAGTTTCACGGAGACTTAAGCTAAAGGATTTATCTTAGAGAAGGACGCATCTACACTAAGGTACTGCCTTAGTGGCTTTTCAACTACTGGGATTTCTGTTAAAGAAATTGTCAGTTACGTCATAGATTTAAGGTCCCAACTAGCTAAATCAGAATGAAATTGTGATGCAATAAAAATTTTATTTATTTGTAACATTTCATACATTTAAAAAAAAACGTATGATACGTTTGATTCGTATTATTTTTAAAATGGCCATCAATTTTTTACTCGTATCGTAACTCCATATGTATAGATTCTCTGAATTGTGTTTTGTTATGACCGTGAGTTTCCACAGCCAACACCTTTATCAAAACATATTGTTATCTCTGTTTTCTAAAAGGGAATGATAGGGATGTATATTTTTGTACTTTTATTTCTTCAGTGGAAACTTACGGTAAATAATAAATACAAACGTGACGGTTGTAAGGTTCGCAGAATTTGACCATCGCATGTTTTTTGTTTGTGTCAGAACGTTAAGGGCATTAGGAAGTGTTACAGTCGATGCTTTGAATTTAAATTAACTTTTTATAGTAATTTAAGGCAGCGTCGACTCGACTGGTTGTAATTGTCAGAAGCCTATGGCTATTTTTAATGTTTTAATTTAAACAAGACCCAAGTGGTCGTAGTGGCGGAAAACGAGTGGTTTACGTTTGGAACTTCAGGTTCTACATTTATCAAATTTGATATTCACAAGAATAGACAATAAGAAAGAATTGTTTATCCAATGTTTCATATCTGATCCTAGGTTTATAATAAAGCACACAAGTGACATCGCGGCTTGTACTCCATTTACACCAATTGCCTGAGTGACTTCATCGAAACATTGACCTTTTCACGGATTAGGTTAGGCCTCGCCCGCGCCGACAATACAGAGTACGGACGCATCCGTTATCATCCTATCATTTAGCAATCCTCCGCCGCAATCGCTCACTTTAGTCGTTCGCGAGACACCGACACGGGCGTACGTTCGCGTGTTATTGCGCTCTCGTATTATTGATAATCACGCAATAAACAAAAGGTAGCCGCACGAATGCTTAATGTACGGTTAAGTACAAACGTGCCGTTTTCGTGTCGACCCAAGTTTCCGCGACCGGTCCGACTTGAATTCAATCGTAACGATGATTTACAATTTCGCAGTACGTAAATGACGCTTTGTGAAACGGTGTTGTGTACGCGCCGGGTGTATTGTTGAACGTTTAAGGATTGCAGTGTATGAAATGGCTGTTGAGTGAGGACGGGGTCAAAGTTCGAAGCCGGTGCAGTGCAAAAGTGCCGGAATGTACGAGGTATCCTGCGTGGCGGGGAACAAAGTAGACGCTGCTTACGCGGTCAAAAGCCTGTCCAACGTGATACCGCCGGGCATGGGGCACGCGGTGTCCGTGCAGCGCCATCATGCGCACTCCCAGTCGTACAAACACAAGCCAGAGCTGCCACCGCCGGTCAGCAAGCCAGATGCTCTCAAATCTCATGTTATGAGATTGCTCAAACGATCCAAAAGCCACACTCCTGCTACCAGGGTGGCAGAAATCCAAAGCGATCCGCGCAACTTCGACCGAAGGACTGTCTTCTCGCGTCCGGTGGCGGACGAGCAACGAAGACGGCGTAATTCAGCAGAAAGGCGACGTAGTGCGGACAAGCGTGTGATGGTGACAATAGTGGACGGGCTGCCGGTGGTGGTGACCGGTCAGGGCCAGATGCCGCCGCCGCAGCACCCGCCGCCTGTGACGCACCACAGACACTCGCACAGGGATAAGGTAACATTTTATTACATCTAGATATCATAGTAATACGCTGATGATAGATTAATTAACTTATTTTATTTAAAATTTTATTTGCATATGTAAATTATAAGGCGGCTAGGTATTTTTTTTCTAAATCAAAAATGCCTGGATCTTACAAGGCGGCCTTTAAATAGTTTTAATTAGGTAGCTCCCCAATTAAGACCTTTTACGGTAATTAAGGTCTGAAGCGAGTGGAAAGAATGTGATAATTGCTATACCAGTACTTGCCAATGATTAACGTTTCGCGTTTTTTGTTTTGTTTATACATCGTGAATAGCTCAGTGTATTTAAGATGTAATGTAAAAGTGGTGTAGTAGGGGATAGATGAAAACACGAAAATGTAACCGTGTGTTTCTGTGATTAAAATCTCTGTGTAAAACATATCGTCATCTCTGTCATTATCTTTGACAAAACAGAGATAACAATATGTTTCATACGGAGATTTTGTTCTCAGAAATCAACGGTGAGTGATGCAGCGGATGTCGCGGGAGACAAGTGTTTAAAATATTTAAAATAACAATGCGATCATATTTAAAGTACAAATAAAGGTAAGATTCCAGGTACAAAGCAATTAATAATCAAGACTAATGTATACGCATGGGATGGGGAAATATCCTTTTTCTGTAGGTCCCCTCCTCCGTTCATTAGCGGTAGACAACGCATCTGCAGTTGTAGATGTCTAAGGACAGACGATAGCTTCGCTTTGCCACTTTATAATATTAAAAAAAACAATTATTATTACGAAATAAAACATACTGTATGTTAGATTTGTCTGTGTCAAGGTCATTTACAAGGCACGTAAGTGCGACACAACATAACAATGTACAATTATTTTGCATTACGCTGTATTGTGTCACTGACATATTTTAATTGCCTAACATCACGTCTTACAACCTCGGTGATATAACGTTATCTCATAACCGTGGATTTCCACTGCCATATTTGTTAAAACATGTTGCTGTCTCTATTTTCATGAATTAGAGGGAATGCCGGTTTTTATACAAGTGTACCGATAGTGGAAAATAAACACGGTAAATTACGAAAAAATGCAGTGAATTTAGATATGACCACTGAAAATCGTAACCCCCTAAGTAAGCAAGAAACGAAACAAATGATTGAGAAATATAAACCAAATAATCAAATGCACTTTTATTTACAACTAGCTTTTACCCGCGACTCCGTCCGCGCGGAATAAAAAAATAGGAAACGGGGTAAAAATGATCCTATGTCCGTTTCCTGGTTCTAAGCTACCTGCCCAACAATTTTCAGTCAAATCGATTCAGCCGTTCTTGAGTTATAAATAGTGTAACTAACACGACTTTCTTTTATATATGTAGATTTCATTTAGTTTGCATTGAGCAGAAAAGGATTACAAAACGTATGCGTTTAAGTATTTATAAAACGTTTCATCTTAGGTTACCAGTTTTGTGATAGTCTCTAAATTTCTTTATAAGTATATGAGAACCCCATTCGAGTACCCGGCGACACATTTAATTAACGGAGTAATAGGGTACTGAAGTGATATATTGCTTTATGCTATTATTGATAATTTACGCCTAGACTATGTGCCCTGTTACTCAAGGAGTGGAGCTTTTATGCCAAGTAAATTAGAAATGTCAAATTTATTTAAGCAATACATTTTAAATAAGGACAAAATTGTCGAAATAAAGTTGAATATTGCAAAAGTCAATATTAAATATCACTAAAATCTGGTATACGATATTAAAAAGTTACGTATTCAATTTTTATCTTTAAGAATATGTTAATGGATACGACAAAAGTTGAATAGATGTAGTGTGCATTTAGGGCTGTCAACAATCAATAAAAAACAAAAACGACCAGTGAGATTATTAACAATGAAAAAAACAGTAGGTATATCCATTTCCGATCCTTAGTTGAAGATGAAAATTAGAACATCCAATGACTTTTTTCACAGTAAATACATTTACCCTTAGACATCGATGTCAGACTCTTAGCTTGACTTACTGTGAAGAGAAACATCGTGATACAACCTGCTCATTTCTACAAAGAAATTCAAAGATAATAAATACTGTAAAGGCAATCAAATTGCACTGGGCCAGTGTGGTTGACTAAGGCCTAGTCAATTACATATGGTAGATTCAAACACTGACATGATTGGAGACGTGCTAACAAAACAAACTCGAAAGTGGCAACCCTATTTGCATAGCGTTAAAACCTTACGTGGTCATGATCGTTAGCCCCGTTTGAACCAATGATAATTTCGGCATAGATTCGTTTGTCGTGACGTTTTGATGGGGGCGACATTACAGAAAACTGTGTCAGTTGCAGCAAAACGATTATGTAGTTTTTTATTGCTTTGATGCAACTTGCGCAATAACTTACGAAGAATTAACATAATAAACTTCCCATTATAATCAAATTACAGATTTTTAGTTAACACTGTTTTCGGAATACGTGTTTTTTAAAAAATATAATTTTCAAAAATAAAACCCATTGAATTCAATTCAATCTTAACAAAAGGTTTTGGCACGCAATAGCAACTATAATCAGTATCCGTGTGAACGGTAAGGCAAAGCATTAAACTTCATTCTGTTTTGGTATCCATCAACACTGTCAAAATAGCTGCATTGCAACCGCATCTGTGCATGCACAAGGTCGTCTGTCAGATGTTTTGTGCAAAACGATACGTCTGCAGTATTCTTTTTACTAGAGATTTCATAATATCGACGCTGAAAAACGTAAACGCTGTAACCCCGAAAGTATCAACTTACAGAAGAGCCAAAAAATGATAACTCGTGAGCTGATACGCCTACAAGCTGCGGTATTTAGCAATGTTGTGTAGTTTGTACTAACCTATAATAAAATCATTATCGTTTGATAATGGTTCAAATTATTAACGTGTGAAAAATATATTCGCGATTTCAAGGGTTACAGCGTTTATGCTTTCCAGCGTCGATATGTTAAAAGGTGGCAAGCGGCTACTTGTGTCACGTACCTTTTATCGACGGAGGAGAGGAGACACATAGAAAGGGGATATTTCCCTTTCCTCTATCTACTCCGGTAATGTCACGGTATCATGAGATCATTGTCGTACTGAAACTGTCGTCTCTTTTGTGTTTATTTTATATGACTAGGTAGGTTTTATATATTTTCTGACAGAACTTACCGACATAACAGTGCGGGGCCAGATAAGTGTGTCGCACTACACCTGCGAAAATTCTATACAGAAACATTTCAATATTTTTAAAAAATAAAATACAAACAATATTTTTTTAAATGTGCTTCATTACTTCCGATATACTAAATATTCTTCTTCGGTATCCTTTGATCTTCAATCAGTTTGAACACGCATCGGCTATTGGTTGAGCAGAAAACATTGCTTTTAAGTTACGCTTAACTTAGCGGAAGTAAAAATGTAATAAACAGACGAGGTATCAGTAATCGTGAGTAGGCACTGTGGAAGCGTTCACATGAAACATGCTGTGACCTCAGCTTTTATGTTACACAGAAAAATTACGGAATTTTGTTAAAATAACAAAGCTATTTGTTTAGTTGTCATAAGTTTTTAATGTTTGCTATTGAAAGATAGGTTTGTATGTAAGCCATATAATATAATCTAATTAAAGCTATCAATTGATCAGTGGATTGGCCTACTTGGGTAGCTTGTACACGGAAAACCCATAACTGTGGATATCCAATGTCTAATTATTGATGTTGAATTATAGTACGTGTTTCGACGGTGGCTTAGGCGGTTAGCTTTAACAGTGAGAATAGGATACTTTATACTAGCTGTCATTCTAGATTTATCGAGGGTTTCTGAGAACTAAATCTCATTTTGAAACATGTGTCTCTGTTTCGTCAAAGATAATAATAAGGATGACGATATGTGTTATACAGAGATTTTGACCTCACAAACTCACGGTTAGGCAGAATGAAAAAGTCTGTGTTATGCATCAGCTACCTTCGTTTCAAAATTCCGTATGAATCGCGCCAGCTTTTTCGGAATTCCCTGATAAATGCGGTCTTTTGGACAGACTGACAGACAAAAAATATTCGGTTCGACATAAAGATACTTAAATTTTATTAATATGTATAGATAACACTCACTATATACAAAAACAAAAAATTAATGACATTGAATGTACTACAAAGGTAGAGGAAGTCCAAAGAAAGTATGGATGGATTGTGTGAAAGAGGATATGCGTAAGAAGGTGGTAAATTCAGATATGACGATTGATATAGATCAATGATTGTCAAACTTATTTCTTTCACCGCCCCCTTTGAAAATCAATTATATTTCAGAGCTCCCCTAATTTTTATTCAGCCCTAAAACTTAAAAACCACAATTTCATTACTTTATTTCAATGCCCCCCATTTTTTTGGGTTCCTTATCGCCCCCTCCTAGGTTTCAAACGCCACCAAGGGGGCGTTATCGCCCACTTTGGGAAACACTGATATAGATGTATGGAGGTGTAGTACATACTGTGCCGAACCTCCCGGGATAAGGGCAGATTGTACATGATGAGATAACACCCACTTATTTTATTGTAGAATTGAATATCTTTTGTTTGGTTATGAATGATTAACATATAAATACTGACTCATTTTATTGTTTTATCCGTAGTAAATGATCTCAAAACATTTTTCCTCCTCTTTCCCATTAATTTATTCACATAATGCATCCATACTTTCTTTGGTCTTCTACTTTTGTAGCTCTCAATGTTCACATCTCAAATAACATGAAGTAATTGTGATACCAAACATTACCTAATTTGGTGCAAACAGCATTCATGAAGTCTTAGTTATCAGATTGAAATTCTGCGTAATGTGTGTTCATGTCGATTGTATAAACAATAGAGGGGAAATTTACAATGATTCATTTAATGATTCAGAAAAATAGCCAACCAACTTATCATTAAATGACCATCGTCAATTGTTTATGGTACGGACCGTAAAATGTTAAATATCCGTAAATGCGTAAGAAGGGGGTAAATTCAGATAAGATGGCTGATAGAGATGTATGGAGGAGTAGTACATACTGTGCTGACCCTCCATAGGGATAAGGGCAGGTTGATGATGGACCGTAAAATGTTATCGTGGGTTAGAATCTATCATTTCATAATAAAGGGACAAGCATAGGACTGAGGTCTTTTAGTTTGCAAGATTTTACTTAGTAACACGTTCAGTGCTCATCGAACAGTTTAGTACGTGAGAATTATAGTGGCGTTGAAAGTGTTATACAAGTTTTGTTATCAATGTATTAGAAACTACAAATTATGTAATTAATATAAGATCGTAAAATACGCTACAAGAGGAAGCGATGGCGAATTTGTTTTCCCTTCCGTGTGAACATGGAATCACGCACGCTGAATACGTCGCTTTACTTACAAAATAAATGTTTCACTGCCGCACTGCCGAGTTTTTAAATGGTAACTTAGTGAAGATTTTTTATACTAAATCTACATTAAGGGAGACCACTTAAGGGTTCTGAATACACTTACTGGGTATAGACACAGGTGGGCACAGTTAATCGAAGAGTTAACTTCGTTAATCGTTAATTCGTTAATTAAAAAATTAACTTCGTTAATCGTTAAAGCGTTAAATTCTCTAAAATTTAACGCAAGTTAAAGTTAATCGTTAACAGTTAACCATACCAAAATTAATCATTCTAATTTCACACTTATGTGGCGACACTTGTTTAAAATAGTAATTTGACTATACATTCTATAACACATTAGTATTAGAGACAAGTATGAATGCGTTATAGTTTAGTTCATACGAGTGCGGAAAGTCTGTCATTGCAAAGATTTCCGACAAATGTCTACCCGAGCCGAGGCGCAGCCGAAGGTGAGGGTTGACAGTTGGAACAAGTTGTAATTTTGTTTTCTTCACCCATTCTGGGTAGGCAAAGGCAACTATGCCCAAACAGCCAAGTCTTCGGTAGATTATTTTTATTGATATGAAATGAAAATGAAATTTAATGAGATGAAATAAAAGGAAACCTAACCTAATTCATGTCTACCCGAGCCGAGGCGCAGCCGAAGGTGAGGGTTGACAGTTGGAACAAATTGTAATGACAGTTCCGCACGTGTACTAAACAACTATTTTTAATATAGTTGCGAAAAACTGTAGCAATTTAATAGAATAATAAAAACACAATAAACTCAACTAACTAAAATGTTTGAAAAATGGCGCCAACCGTAAAAGAATACAAACAGAGATTTTTTTGTTTTCTTCACATTCTGGGAAGGCAAAGGGAACCATGCCCAAACGGCCAAGTCTTCAGTAGATTATTTTTATTGATATGAAATGAAAATGAAATTTAATTAGATTAAATAAAATGAAACCTAACCTAATTCATTGAATCAAATCATTAAATCTGATATTGTAACAAATTAGGAGCTTCTTTTTAGAAATATTTGCATGAATCATGAAAACTTCAATGATTTTTTTCTGTAAAAACTAAAAAACTGTAAAAACTTCGAGGTTGATTTTTTCTTTTCATTATTTTGACAGTTGGGAAAGAGAACGCACGAGTTTGGAAAAGCTAAAGAAAAAACACGAGTAAAATAGTGTTTTAATACAGTTGCTCAAAAAGTGGCGTATTGCAGGGACAAAGAGCGTTCGGAATGTGGGCTATTACATACTCGTGATTTTATATACTCGTAATGAAATGTACTATTTCGAACCTTCTTTTAATTTTGTCCTGTTGGTCACGTCTTTCCCGGACGCTCTGATGCATCACACTTGCACGCGAACTTCACATATATCAATTATAAACTCGTTCGTTCACCATTCGAGTCGCCGACAGTCGCCCAACATAGCTGAATTTACGAGCGTGGCGTGGCACGTAATTTAAACAAAATGACAGCACGTCTCCAAGTTTCTAATTTAACGATTAACGGACTTTTATTAACGGAAGTTGAGTTTAACGGAAGTTAACAAAAGCGTTAACACTTTTTGAAGTTAACTTAAAAGTTAATCCGTTAAGCAAAGTGTTAACTTCGTTAATTAACGATTAACGGATTAACGAGTTAATGCCCAGCTCTGGGTATAGAACATAATTAAGTACATACAACAGAACATAACAGTAAGCGCAGCTCAGAATTAAAAAAATAATTAGCCTTTAATATACCCGTGTGCTTTAGCTACATTTCTATCAAAGTCCCGTCAAAATAAGTCCAGCTGTTTCGGAGATTACCCGATTTTTTTTTTTACAAAATATTACATACAAACACTCCAATTTTAATTAGGTATACTAATCGTATCGATACATAGTTGTCTAATTTTTTAATTATTTGGCACTATTTAGGTCGTAAATGATGTATATTTTCAGTCCGTTTTAAAATAGTACGCTTTCATATCAATCTCGGGTGCACAACGATGCAAGAAAATCTTGTACACGTCTGTTCTAGTTATAAACAAATCGTTTGTACTGTGAACGGCCCACGTGCTCTAAATCTGGCCGCAAGTTTGTATGCGTCTTTATTTATAGTTTGCTCATCAATTCTGTGATGTAATTGTAAAGAATTTATCGATGTTATGCCTTAATATTTATAGTCGATTACATTTTATCATACATCTGTTGGTAATTTATATGATTTTTGTTGTTTATTGCGGAGATTTATATGATAATGGTAAATATATACTATTGTCCTACAAGTAGGGATAGTAAATTACGAAAAAATGTCTATTTTGAACTGATTGGTTGAATTTTGTATTTTATTATTAACTAGCTTTTACCCGCGACTCTGTCCGCGCGGAATAAAAAATAGAAAACGGGGTAAAAATTATCCTATGTTTGTTTCCTGGTTCTAAGCTACCTGCCCACCAATTTTCAGTCAAATCGATTCAGCCGATCTTGAGTTATAAATAGTGTAACTAACACAACTTTCTTTTATATATATAGATATCTACATTGCATGATGATATGGCACTGTATTCAAACATATTGTCGTCCCACTTATTCTCTTTTAAAAAATAAGGACAACAATTTTGGTTAAGGTACTATGCATTAGAGAAACCAAAGTAAATTTGAAGTATAACTACGAACAAACCGATCTCGTATTCGCAACGACTAAAGTAGTAGTCTTAAGACTAAAGTACGGTGTATATATGCTAAGTGTTTATGATTTAACTCGTAATTCGTAAACAAATACGGCATAGACGTTGTGATGACGTCACAGTATTACCGGCGACCGAGAACAAATAAGAGGCACTAGTAGGGCTGTCAGTTAAATAAACGAAAACACAAATAATGACAACTAAAAGAACAGTGACTTGTCAACCCTTAACTACTTGCCGGACGACGATACAAAACTGTTTATTAATTAACGCTTGACCGGATTCCAACCTGATGTTAAGTTATGGGGTCGAATGGTGCACCTTAATGTAGTAAGTTCCTTTTCACTCTACTCTAGATTTTGACCTTATACTACTCTGAATTGGACAACATTGTCAAATGGAACCCAAATATGTGTCATGCTAAAGAACATCTTCGGACTGCCACGTTCGTGTTTAGGGCTGTCACCTCGTTTAGGGCTTCATCGAAGTAACAGCCCTAACCGCAAGCCGAACGAGATCTGTAGATATGATCTCCTAGGGAATCGTTATCATTAAGATAGCGTTTTTTATCAGGCGCCGATAAATGGCCACAGTTTTTATACAGGAAATAGAGAAGTAGAAAATTTTACTAAACAATAGGGGAGTTGATATAATGTCAAGGATAAATCACAAATAATTGAAGGATTTAGCAGTATTTATTGTCACACTCAGCCGGTGGTCATTAAGGAGACGTTTATTGAATATTTAGTGAGAGAAATGTATACTGAAGGTCTACAGAAAAAATTTGACATTGCAACGTATACCGGATACAATCAGATTAAAAACGCAAATTGAAAGAGGACAATTTTATTAATAAGAAATAATGAATAACCATGTTTGTCAATGGGAAAGGTAAAACTTGTATTGATTTATCATATCTCTGTCAGAATTTCGTCGATGTTCTGTACAATTTTTTTACAGTTCTTCGGCACTACTGACTCGACCGCAAATCACAATAGATTAGAAAGTCTTGTCCGATTTAAAATAAAAAGTAAAATCTTCCAGGGCGATGTTTTGCGTCGAACAGGTTTAAAAAACTGGTTAAGTTCAACAACTCTCATTTTTATGTTTGCCTAGTACGTCTAGGTGCGTTGTACTACATTTATTTTTATTAAATCTAATTTATTTTTATAATATTCATTTCATTTTTAATTTACTTTTTGTATAAGGTTTCGTTTGTTTTTTATATTTGTTTTTAACTTGTTTCCATACGTTACTATTTTCATTTTAATGAATAAATCGAAATTGAGAAATTTTATTTTTATTGTATAATTAACATAATAACTAGACATAGTAACAGAAACATTGGTAAACGTTTCTAAAATATACTGCCGTTTGTATCAAGCCCTTTATTCAACTGTTTAGCCGAGAGCTTCTTAAGATGTTGATCGAACCTCTTTCGCTATCAGTCTCACCGATATGACTATCGGAATAATGGTAGTCGATTTCATATGCCACATGGCGGTAACCTCGTGAGCAAAGTCTAAGTATTTTAGAAATTTGAAAACATAATAAGTAGACATAGTAACAGAAACATTAGTAAAACGTTCGGTCTAAGTTTTTTCCTGTCTGACTAATGCTACGTATATCTAAATGTACTTAGGCTTAGATTACTCAGATGTATGACTCTGAATAATCTACGTCTATATACATTTTAACACAATGTCTGTTTAGTAGTTTTCAATGTTAGCTATTAAACAAATTCTTGTTAAACGTCTAGATTATTATAGAAACATAGCTGTCGCCCGCGACTCCGTCCGCGCGCAGTTAATAAGCTTATATGACAAGTTCGTAGATTTACCATAGCAGCGCCATCTATTGATTACTTACTCAACCCAGTCGAAAGGTATCGACATCTGTTAGAATCATTTGGAGTTAACAGATAATTGTGACTGTCAAATAATAACAGACAAATAATTAGCAATAAATTAAAATTGCGACTATAATTTGAGATTTAAACTATCCTATCTCTCAAGTTGGATCGAACTGCACATGGTGTGCGAATTTTATTATAATCGGTTAAGTGGTTTAGGAGTCCATTGAGGACAAACATTGTGACACGAGATTTATATATATTAAGATTTGTAGAAAGCAAAGTGACTTATGTATCTGTACATAAAGCGCGTGTGCTTTAAGAAACAAATTCAAGCTACTTACAAAGGTAAAGGTTTCTCCACAGGTGGGCACAGTTAATCGAAAAGTTAACTTCGTTAATCGTTAATTCGTTAATTAAAAAATTAACTTCGTTAATCGTTAAAGCGTTAAATTCTCGAAAATTTAACGCAAGTTAAAGTTAATCGTTAACAGTTAACCATACCAAAATTATACATACTAATTTCACACTTATGTGGCGAAACTTGTTTAAAATATTAATTTGACTATACATTTATAGAATGTACACATTAGTATTAGAGACAAGTATGAATGCATTATAGTATATTTCATTACGAGTGCGGAAAGCCTGTCATTGCAAAGAGTTCCGACAAATGTCTACCCGAGCCGAGGCGCAGCCGAAGGTGAGGGTTGACAGTTGGAACAAGTTGTAATGACTGTTTCGCACGTGTACTAAACAACTATTTTTTATACAGTTGCGAAAAAATGAAGCAATTTAATAGAATAATAAAAACACAATAAACTTAACTAACTAAAATGTTTGGAAAATGGCGCCAACCGTAAAAAAAAAAACAAACAGAGATTTTTTGTTTTCTTCACCCATTCTGGGTAGAGGGAACTATGCCCAAATAACCAAGTCTGCAGTAGATTATTTTTATTGATATGAAATGAAAATGAAATTTAGTGTGATGAAATAACATTAAAACTAACCTAATTCATTGAATTAAATCATTTAATCTGATATTGTAACAAATCAGGAGCTTCTTTTTAGAAATATTTGCATGAATCATAAAAACTTCCATGATTTTTTTTGTAAAAACTTCGTGGTTGGTTTTTTTTTAACAGACATTATTTTGACAGTTGGGAAAGAGAACGCACGAGTTTGGAAAAGCTAAAGAAAAAGCACGGGTAAAAAAGTGTTTTAATACAGTTGCTCAAAAAGTGGCGTATTGCAGGGACGAAGAGCGTTCGGAATGTGGGCTATTACATACTCGTACTTTTGTATACTCGTAATGAAATATACTATTTTGAACCTTCTTTTGATTTTGTTCTGTTGGTCACGTCTTTCCCGGACGCTCTGATGCATCACAGTTGCACGCGAACTTCACATATATCAATTATCAACTCTTTCGTTCACCATTCGAGTCACCGACAGTCGCCCAACATAGATGAACTTACGAGCGTGGCGTGGCGCGTAATTTAAACAAAATGACAGCACGTCTCCAAGTTTCTTATTTAACGATTAACGGACTTTTATTAACGGAAGTTGAGTTTAACGGAAGTTAACAAAAGCGTTAACACTTTTTGAAGTTAACTTAAAAGTTAATCCGTTAAGCAAGATGTTAACTTCGTTAATTAACGATTAACGGATTAACGAGTTAACGCCCAGCTCTGGGTTTCTCTGAAAGTATTTTAAAAATTTTCACGTTAGTTGTAGTTTAACTTAATCTGCTTATGTTTTCACTGATCACCTGAGTTATTCTTAAAACGTGGATATGTATTCGTAGTTGCACTCTGCATATCTTACTAATATTACATATTATAATGTTTAGATGGATGGATGTTTGTTTGAAGGTACCTCCGGATCAGCGGATCTTGATAAAATTTGGCACAGGTGTTGAACATAGTCTGGAAGAACACATAGGCTACTTATTAAGTTTTTTTTAATTCCGCGCAGACGATTTCTCAGGTGACAGTTAGTTGTAAATAAGGGATAACCTTAGCATCCATGCGAAAGTTAAGTAGACGACTCATTGACAGGTCCATGAAATACATACTCCGCCATCTAGCGGTAAGTAGCTGTACACTCGCGTTTTTAAATTCTCGATGAATTAAAAATACGTTGTTTTTTTATTTTAATAAATTAATATAGCAGTGTAAATGTGGTTTATTATATTACGGTTTAATACTTGCATAAATTTTACCATTTATGTTTGCCTTTGACACTAGATGGCGACACTAGTGGCTAATAATTAAAAGCTTGCCAAGAATTGCTTCGTACACTACTTGTATTAACTACACTTTCTTTAATTCTTATTTATTGAAAGGAGGTCAATTAAGAACCCTAAAATAATTTTGTCTTAAATTATTTTAAAGTATCTTTGAAATAAGAGATGGCGCTGAACTAAGAACAAAATAATTACAGTTCAATAGATACAAATTGTATAAGCGCTTATGAAATGTTTTGCCCACTTAATTTAAAATACGAGGTTAATGAACCGAAGCGTGATTTTGATCCTTATTCCGCGATTTTTATTCCTTGCTTAGTTATTAACAATCTTATGTAGACGAGATAGTGTTTACTTTTAAATGCACTTTCAAGAAATAGTCTATAACTAGCTATTTACTCAACACTTAATCCCAGTGGATAAGGTTTATTTTTAAATAGCTAAATATGACTACTTTTTTTAATGATCCATTTTAGGAAAATCAGATAGTCAGATTATTATATATTACTTATATTATAAATGCGAATGTTTAGATGGATGGATGGATGGATGTTTGAAGGTATCTTCTGAACAGTTGAACGGATCTTGATGAAATTTTGTACAGTTATAGAACATAGTCTGGAAGAACACATAGGCTACTTATAATTTTTTTTTAATTGACGCGGACGGAGTCGCGGGTTACAGCTAGTAATGAAATAATTTATATACGATTTTTAATTTACATCATAGGAATTTAATTATTACTATAATATTATGATAAAGAAATTTTATATAGTAGATGTTTGAAATGGTACGTCGGGTATGAGAACTTTTGTACCCGATGTACGAAACAAAATGGTACTATGTAAAATGCAATAATCTAATCTTAATGTACTAGCGGTTGCCCGCGACTTTGTCAGCGCAGGAAAAAAAGGTAGCCTATAATATGCTCGCATGCATCAGCTACCTTCCCTTCAAATCCCCGTCAAAATCGACGTAGCCGTTTGAAAGATCGTCTGGAACAAACGCGTATTTGTGGCATACAGATAGACGTATAAAAAAAAACTTCATTTTTCGTTATAAGCAACACGTAATAGATCATGTTTACGAAATGTGATTTTTTCGATATTAAATACAACCACCACCAATTTTATTAATTTGTATAGATTATTATCATGTTTATGCCCTTCTGCTGTAATGTCGACAAAGTATGTACTACTCTATCATAACTTTGTATCAACCGTCAAATACTGTCACACAGTCCGTAGATAATTTTTTCGGTCTTTACTTTCGTAGCCATATAACCTTATATGTAAAAACTTTATACATACACCATATTTTTGTGTAAAATGCAATGTTTGTGTAATTATGCGACATTTTGCGCAGTTCTGTATTACTCGGTTGTTTTAAGTAAATATAAACAGGTGGGATTGTATAGACAGTACTGTATAGTACTGTATGCTGTGTCGTGTTTAAAGTATACTTGAGGTGAAATAGTGAGGCTTTGAGACGTCGCCTGCTGTAGAATTCTACAATTTATGAAGAATTTTTTTTTTTCATTATTTTTCACAAAATGTCTGCGCTCTTTGTAGTTAAAAGAAAATGTTATTGAGATTTACTTTTTTTTTAGATTTACAAGGTTTTGTATTATGAGATTGTTTGGTTCGTATTTGTACTGTAAAATTATATTTTTTGGTGACCTTAATGATACGTTCGTATATTATTTATCGATACTTATATGAAAAACTAACTGTCGCCCGCGACTTCGTCCGCGACGAATTAAAAAAAACTTAATAAATAGCCTATATGTTCTTCCAGACTATGTTTTACATTTGTACCAATTCGTTAGTTTTCCAATTTCATCAAGATCCTTTGAGCTGTTCTGGAGATACCTTCAAAGAAACATCCATCCATCTAAATATTCGCATTTATAATATAAGTAAAATTTAAAGTAGGTACGTTTTATCTTCGTTTATAACATGTCCAGGAACAAGGATCTCCATTGGTTTACGTAGTAATTATTTTGTAAAGTATGGTAATAAAAATGGGAGCACCTTATCTGGCGCCCACATATCCTTATTACCATAGGTCTATTTGGCCAGCGCCCACGGTACAAACCCACTAACGGACGCCCATTTGGCGAGGCGACTAATTACACAACCGGACCGGAGAGTATCGGATAATGCGACCGTCTATTGTGCGGTTAACGCTGGTCGACTTTAAATGAGGTCGTTAAATAGTGATGTGATTGACTTTGTGTTTATCGATAGAATGTTAATATCGATATCGACGCTACATATCGATGATGTGAGATTTTAATTTTTACATTAGACTTACGACGGGAGACTGTTATTTTATAGCCGTTTTGATTGCAGAAACACTTATACCAAACATACCACTTTTATTCTGTTTGTTAATTATATGTTTCTGATCAGTTTGTATCACGTTTTTGAAACGAGGTTACGAGATTATAATTAAATTCCATTTGCTACAAGTTTGTTTTTTTTGTTCTTATGAAAGCGATGCAAAATTTATTTATTCAAAAATATTCTGGTACTTTGGAAATTAATGGACAGCACTAATTTACCGAAGAGTAGAGAATAAAAGAGTAAATGCTAGCCATTTTTACTTCATTCACAATGAGATACCGTCTTCTTTTCAGTAGTAGAATTTTCTATTATTTTTTTTTAATTTCTCTGAGTAATATTGTAACGTTTGAATTGTTACTGCGGTTCTCAGATAGGTTCTCGGGTGGACACTTATGATGGCCCCGAATTCTTCAAGGGTCGATCGAAATTGCCGTTAAAAATTAAATAAGTTTATTTTTATTAATTAATATTTTTTAATATATGATGCACAAATCACCATTTGAATAGTTGCAAATACGTTCCGTAACTTTAAGAAACAGAAGAATAAAGAAAATGGAGATTTCCATATCCTACATGTACCCGCCCCCACCAAAGCTACTTCCCATTCCACTATTGGAAAAGGGAAGAGGAGAAGAATAGGTCTATGCCACTTAAGTATATTTTCGTCAGTTATTATGTCTTCCATTGTATCGTTTTAACGAGACGATAACAAACGTGTTGAAGAGCATAGTTGCACTGCGTACATGTTTTATATACGTACATACATTGTATGTATGGCATGTCGCATGCGTGTGCGCGTTGCTCCGCCACTGCGGTATGTCATTACACGCGCTGCAGCCTCCGGTGACTCACTCCGGTTGGCGACCGTGTCTCCATTGTGCGACGACACGATACGACACGGTGTTTGTTACACATGTAGCTTCTTTGTAGATTTTTAACGCTAATTGTGGATTTTTTGGTATAGAAACATTTGGAAAAAAAACAAGTTATTTACTCGTTCTTATTGACAAAACAGAGATAGAGTTTTTTTTTTGTTGTTACGGCACAGTGTAATTGCACGTTAAAAGTCAGTTAGTAGATTGTGATTTAATATTGAGCAAAAATTTATTTAAAGGTATCCGTTGCTTGCATTAAATATAAATAAAATTTTGCAAATATAATGTAATTTTACATTAAGAAATGAAATATATTTGTTATAAAATTAATAATCATTAAAAATTAAATTAAAATACTACCTTGATTGGCTAAATTTAAAAAGTGATTAATCTACGAAAACATGTTTTTGACGTACCGTGTCGTGTTCGATGCAATGGAGACACGCTTCCGCTACGGTCACGTGACCAGGGGACCATTCACCTAACCTCTGCTTTCAGTTCCGCTGCGAATCATTTGTGAGATCGATTCGCTATAGTAGATGAGAGAAAGAGAGATAGACATATTGTAGTTTTTAACATTCTCTACGAGAAAAATGAGATAGCAATATATTTTATATGGATATTTCAATAGTGGAAACCGACTGCAAATCATTCAAATTCATTACTAAGTTTTGTTTTATTAATAAAGTACGCTTTAAAACTACAGGTTTACAAATAATTTATTTGTTAGCATTATTTTAAAGCAATATACTTCAAATGATATTTTGCAGTAGCATTATTTTCCATTAACATGCAAATTCTATTGGGGCTCATCAAAGTGAATAATGTATTCTCCAGATAATTTTAGATCTTTTGAATTACTTTAGCGCTACTTGTTTTGAATAATAAATTTTGCACATTTAATTCTGTTAAAATTGTAGGTATTTTTATAAGAAATTTTATCTAAAACATTCATACTTTTCTCCTTAAACTATAGATTTATTGATTCACATACTTTTATAACTCCATTCAATTAGTGCCTCATACTAAATCTGTATTAAGTGTGGCTCTTAGTGACCATTCAATTATTACCGCAGTGACCATTGTGTATCACCTTAAAAGGAGATGTTTTTGAACGATATATGACACGAAATCAAAACATTGTTTTACGAAACGTTTTTCAGTTACTTATCTCTACGTCATGTGTAGACTTTTCTTTCTGTCTCCCCTCTGCCCCTTTCCCCTCGAAGGCTGATAAACCGGCGAGGGGCGGCGCGCGCGCACCGCTACTGCCTCAGTCGCCTCTCTGACGTCGCACGGTACGGACGTGCGCGTTAATTTACCTTGTTAATTTATATGTTACAATGAATATAGTGATGTGGTAGTTTAAAGGTGGAAGTGCAAGTGAAGTGCGGCAAAGGATTTCAGTTCGGATCTTGATTGATTGTGAGAGTGTATCTCTTACGGATTTTAATACCGTTGTGCCTCGCTTCGGTGGTTCTGTTAATAACCTGTGGATCTACAGTCGCTGTAATAGTGGTTTTGCTAAGATTTAATACGACGGAAAGGTCACTTACCTTGATCGGGTGAAAAGACGCCTTGAAGTGTCTCTTATCACCATCGCTATCTTTATGTAACCTATTTTTGTGTGTTGATTTAGCTGCAATGGAAATCGTTCGTGAAATACCTAACGCAAGCCTTCTTTTTGAGTCATCCACTTCTCTGAATTTGTATTTGCGGACATAATCGTTTCGACAACAGAGACAATACAAATTGTTTTATGGAGTAGACTCGTTTAGCGCTGTATCAATTCAATCTGAAATTTATTTTAATTTTAAGGTATATTCGATCGTCCATTAAACCAAAGATCGTGTTTTTCGATTGAAATCGGTTTAATTTGAATCAAATAGATTAAAATACTGTGGATAAGTAAAGGTTCGAGATTGAATAGAGATGTCAGAGGACTTGGTGATTTTTTAATTGTTTAGGTTGTTTTTATTTGCCGTTGTAAATCAGTTTAAGGAACAATGGTTGGTTTTCTTTATGTTTACGCTTGATGTACGCTCGGTTGGCACTCGGCGAGGTTGGAAGGTTTTGTTTGAAGTGAAACTGGTAGCAATTGGACCTTGATATCCGGAGTTGCAACAGCCTGTGGTAATTACTGTTGCCCGATGTCGTTTTGTTTGTCGATTAAAAACTCTTTGGTTTAGTCTGGTTTGGTTTTGTTTTATCTAAAGCGGTAAAGGATCAAATTTAAAGTGTACACAGTTTGGTTATATGCTTATGGCGGCAATGAATACGATCGACAAACAATTGACAAAATATTGGATTGTTTAGTTGTTAGTAAAATTAATCGAAGATTAACTTAGTGGCACAATTTTGCTATGGTGTGTTTTAGGTACAATTTAAGAATGCATAAAGCTTACGTCACGTTCTTTTGAAGCTTATTCTAGTAAATAAATAAAAAAGGTAAAATGTTACATTTAATTCTGCCAACGGATAAAAATGGTGTTCGCAATTAATTAACTTCCAGATCAAAATGTAATTTAAAAAAACTGCGTTCTTAATTTGAATAAATTTAAGGTCATTTTCATTGTCATTGTAGTTTGTAACTTGTATGGAATTTGTAATATTTGCCCGAGTGCGGTTAAACCTGAATACGCTCGGTGGTGTTTGAAACGACAGCGAGAATTATTTCCACTCTATTTCAAAGTACATTGTAGCTTAGCTAGGCTATACGAGCTAAGCCAAGAAATGTCTTAGTGTCGTTTTAGTATGCGATTTATATTAGGGTGTGTTTAAATAATCATAAAACGATTCTGAGTACGTTAGCTAGATTTGAAATTTTTATATGACAACTAGCTGTCGCCCGCGACTCCGTCCGCGCGCATTTAAAAAAAAACTAAATGGGGGGGGGTATGAAAAATAGATGTTGTCAGATTCTCAGACCTACTGAATATGCTCACAAAATTTCATGAGAATCGGTCAAGCCGTTTCGGAGGAGTTCAAATTCGAACCCCGTGACACGAGAATTTTATATATAAGATTACTCTTTATCAAAATATTTCCTATTTTGGTATCGAAGTATCAAATTTAACCCAAGTATTTTAAATATAGTATAACCACGTTGGTATAATATATGTAATTAATTTTGAACACCATATAACATTGTTTACTTTTGCTCTTTATTGCCTCACGTTTGCTATGTCCATATTATGCTGTCTTCTGCTCGTTACTTTGTCTTATTACTTTGTTTAGGTAATTGTACGTGGGTTTCCACTGGTTAAATATATGTGCAAGAACATATCGTTAGCTCGTTTTTACCCATAAAGTATGAGTGAAATTGCAATATGTTTTTTTATCAGTGTTTCGGCAGAGGATTATTACGGTTATGATATTAAAAATCACAGTTCATGGATTCAAGTACATCTTAATTATTAAAAGATTAAACCGTTTTTTTTATTCTTTTGTACTATAAATCCAGTACTGGACGAGTTTTTTTTAATCTTTGGATTTTGTGTTTGTAAAGGAATCAAGTTCCTTACCTGAGTTTTTATTATTCATGTCTATTGACTATAGTAAGCGTTATTGTGAAGTTTTTATATGTGTTGTATGCAGATGTATGTCATTGTATAGCAAAATGCAGTTCTATGCGTTTGTGATAGAGTTCAAATTGCATTAACATGGTACTCGTATACAGATACGCTTAGGTTAGTCAACGTTTATCAATCAATTAGGCTTTTACACGAATTTTGTATTAAAATAATGGATTTTATAATTTAAACTAGCTGTCGCCCGCGACTCCGTCCGCGCGCAGTTAAAAAATGGGGGGGGGGGTATGAAAAATAGATGTTGGCCGATTCTCAGACCTACTGAATATGCTCACAAAATTTCATGAGAATCCGTCAAGCCGTTTCGGAGGAGTACGGTGACGAAAACTGTGACACGAGAATTTTATATATTAGATATAAAATATATCACCAGGATAGTATAAAGTTTGTAAATTAAAGACCAGTTTAATCTTCATTTTATGAAACTCGTATGGTATTATTATATCGCTCTGAAGAAGTCTTTAAAGAAATAGTCTTAAGTTACCCACGTACACATAAGCTATCTTCCAGTAAAAGTCCCGGAAAAATCGGTCCAACCGTTTTGAAGATTACCCGGAATACAACGCAGATTTGCGGACAGATGAACAGGACAGACAGACTTAAATAGATTTAAAAAAATATTTTTTGGTTAAACAAACTAAGGTTTGGATACTATATTATTTGGACAGAATTTCCTGTGAATGATAGGGTAAAGGCGGGATAGATGCCCCACTTTTTGAAATATACTCCTAATTTAAAAAATATTAATTTTATATAAATAGTGTTTATTAATATAGCTAGTTTAATTCTTTATCTTTTACTATGATTTGTCTTTTTGGGCCTATATATGACAGATTTTGCAGATTTTAGCTTTTTGTGGACCTCGATTTTTGAGGATAGATGCCTTCCCGTATGGATAGTTGCCCCACCATGAAAATACTAACAAGGATAGATGCCTACGGCGCGGGATACGTGCCCTTCATACTGTAAAATTATAATATTTATAATATTTTATTTTTGTCTTTGTCTTTTTTTTATTTATAATGAAAAGCATCTTGCAGTTTTTAAAATCTTTTAATTGTCATCTTTACAATTTAATTCTAATTATGAGATCAAATAAAATTATCATAATAAATTTCTAACATCATTTGTTCAACAAAAACAGAAATTCTAAATTCTTATTATAACTTATTAATTATTAGGTTTCAACACGCGCATTCATAAAAGCCTTTACTTAAAAAAATTAAAATACACAAAAAGATCTTAATCTTGTAATTCTACTGAAATGATACTTAACCGGATAGACTTTTTAGACAGCTTTTAGTTTTCCACATCTTGAGCAATAATTTCTGAAGAATGTACATGTTTCATGTAGCCAGTTTTGACACTCTACACATTGTTTCCAGTCGGATTGAGACTTCGTATGTTTATAATTTTCAAAACATTCTGTGCTTTCTTTTACCTTTGTATCTTTAGGCTTATGCTGTTCATCTCTTTTAGTTCTCTTTATCGGCAAACCTTTAGTTTTCTTCCCCTTAATTTGTATTTTTGTCCAATTCCTCGAAAGCTGACTGTAATTGTTAATACTCGAGCTCGGACTCCTTCCTTTCTTTTGTATTTTCGTGGCATAGTTCTGCTACAATCAGTAAGAAGTCTAAATATAAATATACATAAACACATGTAAAATATAATAGAACATAAAAATATGTTCAAAGCGCATTCAGTACAACGTGGTGAATGGAGGGATAGATGCCCCTAGGGGCACCTATACCCCGAAAAATCAGGGCAACTATCCTTTTTGATAGGGATAGATGCCCAAGTAGTTTTTAAATAAATAAAAAAACAAAAGAGCTACTATTTCCATCTAGATGCATACTTGATGAATCAGTATATTGACGTAATAAAAAATGTAACGGAATTAATAACTACTTATAAAGATATACAACAGCAAATACTTACCTTTAAAACTTTGACGTGTTTGTTAAGTTCGCCGCGGACATAAATCCACAAATAAGCGAAATGCATCTTCACCGCACCACGGCCCATTGCTAACTAAGGTGCAGGGTACCTGCGGCTCTTAGTTATACTATTGATTTTTAGTCGCGAGTTTGGGAAGTTAGGTTTTATGAAAATGAGGCATCTATCCTACTGAGGCATCTATCTCGCCTTTACCCTATACGTGTGCTGTATGGAAAGTGTCATTATGCATATTGTCTAAGTTGACGTGATAGAGGAATGAAAGTTTGCATTTATATCTTGGTTGCATGTTGACAGTTTTTGCATTCGTTTATTTGTTTACGGGTAAGATTTATAACCGCAAATATATGATTGAAAAAATGTTGGTTAAAAAAGATACAAACTGTCTATTTTGTTTAAAATATAGTTTACATTCTTATTTCATAATTTGTCACGACTTACTGACAAAGATTTATTTTCTTAGACTTGAAGACTGGTCGCAAAGGGAGACTAGACTTAGTGAAAAATTTACACTTTACGTCTATGAGTAAGGAAGGAAGGAGAATTAGTTTTCTAAAACTTGTACAAATATCATAGAAAGTGTACGACACTACATGGCGGGTGACATCACCGCGAGAGGGCGCTGTTATCGTGTGTTATCACTGTGATAACATTAACGACGCGATATAAGACAAGTGTTGGGAGATTACAAATCTAATGCTCGAACTGCAGATGAAATTACACTTTATAACTCTTTGGAATAAGGTACATAATTGTATGAAACAAACGTGTTTTACAACTACCAAATATCAATTGTTTTGTTTGGCGGATAAGGGCGCGATAGTGTTTGGTTCAATTGTAAATCGTGTTGCCAGCAAATCGCCGATTTAGAAACTTGATTTTAACATTGCGTAGGTTTTTAATCAATACGCCATCTGTCTTTTGCTAGAATGTCCCAATTTTAAATGTTATTAAACACCCTGTATGTAAATTGGACTTCTTGTTCATAATAAAATGAAAATGGACTTGCACTTTCAAGGTCGCGTCACGCTTATACACATTTCGTTACGCAAAAGAAAAAGAAATATACACATATAGATTGAGTGAAATAGACCGACATACATACAGAGAATTGCTAAGTCAGTATTTTTTGACTAAATAACTGCGAACTCTTGCGTTTCCGATTAGAGACATGTCATTCGTAGTCAACGCCCCGACATTGACACTTTAATTCGGCAAAATTACTGTAATGGATGTAAATTATTAAACAAATTGCTGAGTGTGATCTTGCACTTAGCAGGTCTAATTTTATCTTAATAAATATTTTTGTGGGTTTGATAGTTGACAACTTGGCTTCTGATTTTTATATTGTATGTATAATGTTACATCAATCCTGAATACATTAGAACACTCTGATTTGTCACAATTATTATAAAACTGGTTGCCGCCCGCGACTCCGTCGGCGCGGACTTTAAAAATACTTAATTAGTAGCCTATATGTTCTTCTAGACTATGTTCTGTATGTATGTTAAATTTCAGAGATATCTGTTTAGTAGTTCTGGAGATACCTTGTAACAAAGATCCATCCATTCATCTTACCATTCGCATTTATGATATAAATATTTATGATATAAATATTTATGATATATTAGTAAAATAATACACACCGCAACAAATCAGGAAAATGGCTAAAAAATATGGGTCATATCTTTGACTGGAATTATGTTACTTACTTACCTTAAATGTTACATAAGAAGTTTTTAAAGAACTTGCATCTCTAAGCTATGTTGGTATCCTGAATAACTAAAAAGTTTACAAAACCTGCTTTCACGTCGTCCATTGAGAGCCGCCATCTTTGTCAGCTATTCATGTCGCTAGAGAAAAGCGCTGGACGTCACTCTGTCACACCGTTTGCGGCGACTGTGACCCAATTAGATGCACTAGGCCGGCACTGCGCCGCACTAGGCCAGCCGCAAACGACTGACGGTGGAATCAAAATCCAACTTGACTGAAATTCTAAATTTAGGCCAGAAACATAGTATTAAAGATCTAGAAATTTTACTTTTTTGCAGTTAAGTACTATGATGCAGAAACTTGTTATCGTTAGGTTTTTCTAACAATGAAGAAGATAAAAATATTACCATAGCACAAGCACAAAAAAAATTCTTCAAGATTCCATTTTGGAAGCCTTCACACGACTAACGTATGTTTAAGTTGAAACGTAATTGAAAGACTAAGTTTTTTTGGTTAGGTCTTTAAGAGTCTTACTCATATTATCATCTGCAAAAAAACATTTAAAAATACTTAGTCAGTCAAAATTTCATTCTAGTACGAACTTGTTTCTCTTAAGTTAAATGTAGTACAAAGTTGTGTACTAAATACATATCATAGTCGCTGCATATAACACATATAATTTAACAAGTAGTCTTGTTATATCACGTCCCTGGATACCTAATTAAATCGTTTCGCATGTCGCGGACGACAGGTCTATGCCTTTACGTTGCCGCAAGTGATAGGAGGCCCGGCGAGACAATGGAACACTGACGTTAATTGATGGTTATACTTGATGTATTTATTATATTTACATTTATAGTTTGTAAATGTAGGTTTTTACTGCATAACACTGATCTATAGGATAGGTCATTGCTTTTAAATGATTTGCTTCGTTTAGACTTAAGCGTGGCCTGTGCAAGTTGTTGACAGTTAATTCTGTTTTTATTGTTAGTTCGAATTCTCACCGCATTTACTACATTGACCGTCAGCGACAAAATGGCGAAAATTAAATTGCCACAAAATACAACGGTGAATAGCATTCCCATGTATAAATCTTAATTTTTTTATTTCCTTCTTTTGCTTATTTTATCGCCAAACTTTCACGGCATCTTCAGCGCTATGAAAGTGTTTACATATTATCAGATTTGATTGACAAGGATAAATACTTTATACTATGAACGTTGTAAAATATTTGATTGTTTCAATCTCATAACAATAATGGATGTCTTATAAATACGTGCAATATTAAAATTCCGTTCACGAAACGTTGAGAGGGCTTCACGCGAATGTTCGTGAGAACGTTTTCCTAACGTCATCTATAAAATTTTTGTAAAGCTATCGATAAAGTACAACAAATTTCATACAAATTTTGGCACATTTTGTCGATGACGTTACGTAGGCGCCTGTCGCAAATATTCGTGCTAGGCTCTCAATAATTTTAATGTTGAGTTCACCGTCTAAACACTTTTTAGGCAGTGGTTACAATAGATGTTTCTTATGTTGGTATTGCCTCTTCATTAACGTCATTCTGACATATAAAGCGCAGGATTCAATTGTTACGAGCTATTTTACATACGCCTGAATGAAATATGTATAGCTTAAGAGGCCAAATTTTAGTTCTCTTTCCGTTCCCATCCTTTTCTTATTAGGAAATGATGGGAAGGGGAGGAAGAGGGGACGCATAGGAAGAGGAAATATCCCCTTTCTGTGCGTCCCCTTCTCCGTTGATTAAAAGTAAGCAACGCATCTGCATTTGCGGATGTCTATGGGCAACGGTCGCCTTGCTATTTTGGCGAATCCAGGTAGCAGTTTGTTTTTTTTTATTTTAATAACTCATACGTTTTAACAAAGGTTTATCTAATTAACCATGAGATATTTTGGTACCTTTATTACATCTCTTTTTGTCGTAGTTGAACAACCTGTGTTAATATTGGATTTATTATTGTATAGTTTGTGGCATTTAATTTTGACCATGTTTGAAATCTTGATCAAATAAATTTGACAGAAAATTTGATCGTTTACTGCTGGTTTGAAATGGTTAATTTGCGTATTAAAAGGTTGGTTTGTTTCCTTCACGTTCGACAATATAATGTATAATATAATTATATAAATAACAATAAAATAATATAAAATGCATTGGCGTAAAACTAATGACCGACTTTACTGTGTTCTGTGTTACGAAATATTTTATTTCAATGACTAAACCTTTAATATGAATCTAGTTGGATGTTCACATTCATGTTACGTAATTTACTTTGTAGTTAGAATAACGCAATTTCTATTGCGATGTGTCTAATTATGAAAGACATAGAGTACATAACATTTTCAGTACTGAAACACATCTATAAAAATATTTTTTTAAATAATATAGTTGCACACTAATCCAACTATATTTACTACCTCTGTGCGGTGTTAAAAAAACATAATTATTAGGCTATGTATTCTTTCAGACTATGTTCTACATCTATACCAAATTTCTTCCAATAAATATCCAAACTTTTTCATTTATATTTGTAAGATTAATTCAAGTACCATTAACAAGGTTAACTGGATTACTAAAGATAGAAAAAGGTTTATTGACAACACATTGAATGCATACAAGGCACAAATTTGATATAAAAGTGTGTCAAAAGGAAGTCAGCTCAGCTTAAATCTTACTAATATTATAAATGCGCATGTTTAGATGGATGTTTATTTGAAGGTATCTCCGGAACGGTTGAACGGATCTTGATGAAATTTGGCACAGTTGTAGAACATAGTCTGGAACATAGTCTGGAACATAGTCAAGAACACATAGAATATTTATTAAGTTTTGTTTAATTCCGCGCGGACGGAGTCGCGGGCAAAAGCTAGTAAATATTTATTACGACTTATTAATTACGACTAAGTTTATAACAGTGGGTTGCCACTGCAGTGTAATTTGTTTTGTCTCAGAGTTTGTTATGTATAACAATTCAATGCAATGGAATTATACGGCTACTTTAGCGGCCATTTTCTCAGCACAATATATGAAAGGAATCGCAGTGGGCTATTTATTGTGGACACTATCACTCGCTATCACGCTGTTATCAGATAGTGATAAGGACCGGAGATAGCACTGATGCTCTACTGCTCCGATAAAGCCGTGTAATTATAGTACTTTGCAATGTAGTTGGTGAAAACATACTAGATATTATAATTAATTTGTTTGGTTTAAATGCGGTCTTGAAAATCTTAATGTTGGTGTTTTTGACACCAAAATATCTGTAAACTTATCGTATTCCGTGTTATTATCTTTCACAAAACAGAATTAACGATACGTTTTAAACTGGTGTTTTGGTCTCGGAAACCTACGGAAATTAAACTTTTTGTGAGCACTATAACATCGTTTTGATTACTTTTTATATCTAGATTTTGAAAAGGATTGGCAACAAAGATATTGAAATATAATTTAGAGAGGACATTGACAGCATTTCAGATATTTTTCTCCTATCAAAAATAAAGTTATCTGTTAATGAATAGACAAAACATAATTAGTGTCAATAAAAATATTTAAACGAATGGCTGATAAATGTTCCAAATTATATAAATGGCGACTTAAAAATACCGGCACTTGAAAAACTTTATTTGGAAAGAATAAGAAGACATCAAAGTCTTATTGGCAATAAATTACTTATAGTTTCTTTCGGAAAAGAAAGTTATTACACTAAAGTATCAAATCTAATCATTTAAATCTAACAACTTTCCAGTAGTAAGTTGATTATACCTTTTACTTAAATACATTGAACATTTTAAAAGACAAAATCGATCTTTTTTTGTTTGTGGGTCGCGTATTTTATGGTAATTAGTCTGACGATGGTCAATTCTTCACAACTATCACTTTTACAGTCTCCGATCAGACGATACAAATAATTAATGTATCACTTTCACTTGTTTATTACTAAAACTAGCTTTTACCCGCGACTTCGTCCGCGCTGAATAAAAAAGTTCCTATGTCCGTCTCCTAGTTCTAAGCTACCTCCCCATCAATTTTCAGCTAAATCAGATCAACCGATCATGAGTTATAAATAGTGTAACTAACACGACTTTCTTTTATATACCTACTAGCTTTTGCCCGCGACTCCGTCCGCACGGAATAAAAAATAGAAAACGGGGTAAAAATTATCCTCTGTCCGTTTCCTGGTTCTAAGCTACCTGCCCACCAATTTTTAGTCAAATCGATTCAGCCGTTCTTGAGTTATAAATAGTGTAACTAACTTTCTTTTATATATTATATATATAGATTATAGTTATAACCTTAAAATGTGAAATGTCTATGTGCCGTACACGACGGGTTCGGGTCCCGCGGCACAACCTGCCTTAGACTACGTATCACAAGGCCTGGCGTAAATATGGTAAATATATGAACTGGCACTCACCTACTCGATGTCCCGTTCACCGCCTGCAGGTGCCTGGTCACTCTGTCGGTGTCAGTCGAGTCAAAAAAGTCACAGTCATACAGTCTAAAGGCGCCAGCAATGCTGCACTCCTGATGCACCCGATGCACCGCTTCCCGTAAGCGCCCTATAGACGCGTCCTTTACCGAACCGAACGCGGAACCGTAAACTTAGCGACCCTGTACGCTAAATAATAGACACGTCCGATGAGCTATCCAACTGCCGACCACTTTTTATGCTGACTCGCTGCGCTCCTGTCGACTCACTCCTTCCCCCCACAAGCCCCCCGCAGGCCCTGCGCCCGTCCGTAGCGGAGAGGGATTTCCAACTACCCGCTTGTGCGGGAGAAAAAAAATGAGTCGACCTACCAACATAAAACCCGTATTGGTCAACCGCGAAATTCAAACAATGACGAGCTATAGTACATCTGTACCGAACAGTCCCCCGCCCCAGCCAGACGATATCTGGCTGCGTCTAAAACCGTAATTCGAAACCCAAAATTAAACGAGCTGGGGGAGAGTTGCCACTGCTCGCTTTACCACCAAGTGGCCTAATAAAATCTATGTGACCATCCAATTCGCTTTACCTGTTCCGCGAATAAATCCGTAATCCGTACCCGGTCGATCCGCGACCGTAAATGTTCCACCGACCGTATTTAAACAATGCATCCCTATGAACCCGAGTCCAAAACCGCGCGCGTGGTTACCTGTTTACTCCGAAGAGAACCGACGCGAACCTGAGCGGTGGACAGTGAAACCGTACTAAGCGATGAGATGCATTGCGATGGAGAAGTGGAACGAATTATCGTTCCTGTGAAGATTTATTTATATGTGGTGTGGAGGAAGGGCGATCCTGGTCACTTATCACCTGATGATCCGATCGACACGGTCGGCGACGCTCCAACCGAGGCCAGTCCAAGAAGTGGAGTGGCGAGCGAGCGCCGGCCGCACCAGGCTCCTTTGCCGCAGCTTGAGGGGCGCTACAAGAATCACGCAGCCCCCCGCCCGTGCTCACTGGTGAACCCTGAACACGTTGCCGTTCGTGGTGTGCCCTAAGCCGTGGTGGAGACCTAACATCACGGCGACCTGATGTCCGCTGCATAGCTCCAGACCACTGTTCCTCCGTATTTTTATTATGAACAGGGGAAGTTACATGCCCCTGAGTGGTTGGCGAGTGCGAGCCGTTGCGGTTCCCACACAGCAGGAGATGATGCCTACCTCCACACTGACCGCACGCACGAGTGGACTGGCAGTGCGAGACAAGGTGGTTCCCCAAGCAGCAATAACACCAAAACCGTTGGCGAGCAATACCGCGCCGAGCTTGCCAACGTAGTTCCCGGAACTTGGGGCAACCCGTAACACCGTGTCCTGTATCCCGACAATAACTGCAGTGAATATCCTGTGCCTGCCGTACAGCTGCGTTAAACATCCGTGGCCTATTACGCGCCCAAACCGATGGACGGTGTTCGTTACCCGCGGGCCTCGCTCTAGGAGCAACTACGGGAGGCCCCGAAGGGGGAGGGGGGACATTCTCCGATCGACGACACTCATCCTCCAGGAATAAAATTAGGTTGTCAAAGCTGGGAAGATGAGTGGCGGAGTCCCCGCCGTATTGCAGTTCAAATCTATGTTGTAAATCGTAAGGTAATTTGGAAAGAATTATGTGTAATAATAAAAACGACCACGTGGACACAGGTAAATCCAAACCCTTGAGACCGTTGACCGCTATTAACAAAGGATTTAGAAGTCGCGTGCGCAACGACTGCGTAACCGAAATCCTAGGTAGGCCTAGAATAGCAGCAACGTGACTATCCGCTAATCGCCGAACATTCTGATACCTACGATTGAGTAAGTCCCGGGCGATATCATAATTACCGTCAACAAGACCTAAATGTTGGACAAGACCCTTGGCCTCTCCCGTTAACGACGCCAACAAATAGGCAAGCTTCTGAGCAGGGGTCAAATCCCTACGACTGTGAACAATGCTTTCAAATAAATTGTTAAAAGCAACCCACTGTTCCAAGTCACCGTTAAATTGTGGCAAATCGAGCAGCGGCAATCTACTCATGAGCGCTGATGACGCCTCCGACTCCGCAGTAACGCGCGCGTCAGCAGCGCTTGACCCCTTAAGGCAACCAACAGCCTGAATAATTTGATCAGCCAGGTCGTCGGCCTGATCAATGTCAGCATTAATCTTCGCCATGGCATCCGCTTCTAAACCTAACTCTAGAATGCCACGGTACGCCGCATATAGATCCGCCATTTGATCGTCTAGAACCTGATATCTAGCCATAAGGGCTTGCGCACGGTCCGGCCTAGAAATATTCAAAACCGCTGAACCGAGCCATCTCAGCACACCTGTTATCCTAGCGGTATATTTGCCGGCCATGATTAATAAAATGAAATTTCAAAAAAATAAAAAATAAAAAGGACGGTAGAAAATTATCGACGCTTCTAGAAACCGCTTAATACAAATGGTCGTTAAAGAAAAAAAAATCTAAATGGTGGGTAGATAATTCTCGCCTTAACCAAATGTATGAAACCCGTTACAAAGAATTACCTAATAAAAAAAAAACAAAACAAAAAAAAACAACCGTAATGAAAACCGACCAACTTAAATTATCGACGGTAACATAAAAACTACCAAACGAAAAAAAATACTAAATTAAATTATTAACCGTAATATAAAAAAAAAACAAATTAAAAAATCACCAAATTATATTATGCACCGTAACATAAACTACAAAAAAAACCGTTACGTAAAAAAGCCCTAATTTAAATATGCTAGAAAAAACCGATTGAAATTACTAAATCAAAATATAAAAGTATAAGAAATCAATAAACGGAACCCTAATGGCCGATTAATATTACGTAGCAATCGTACAATAAAGAATTTAACGTAAACGACTCGATTAAAAACCTAATATTGTACGACGTAATATGTTATAATATTCTGTATTCCGTTGTATTCCGTTGTATTCCGTTATATTCCGCGCGAGAAGGAAGTTACAATATTTCGCCAAGCAATGCAAATACGTACCCGAAAAACACGTAACCCGAATATAACCACGCGGTTATAACCTACGTGTTAACCTAACCACGCTCTGCTACCATCGAATTGTGCCGTACACGACGGGTTCGGGTCCCGCGGCACAACCTGCCTTAGACTACGTATCGCAATGGTTGGCGTAAATATTGAAAATATATGAACTGGCACTCACCCACTCGATGCCCCGTTCACCGCCTGCAGGTGCCTGGTCACTCTGTCGGTGTCAGTCGAGTCAAGTAAGTCACTGTCATACAGTCTAAAGGCGCCAGCAATGCTGCACTCCTGATGCACCCGATGCACCGCTTCCCGTAAGCGCCCTATAGACGCGTCCTTATCCGAACCGAACGCGGAACCGTAAACTTAGCGACCCTGTACGCTAAATAATAGACACGTCCGATGAGCTATCCAACTGCCGACCACTTCTTATGCTGACTCGATGCGCTCTGTCGACTCACTCCTTCCCCGCACAAGCCCCCCGCAGGCCCCGCGCCCGTCCGTATCGGAGAGGGATTTCCAACTACCCGCTTGTGCGGGAGAATAAAAATGAGTCGACCTACCTTCTCTAACAATTAAAACCGCCAAATTCAAAAGTAGCGAACTACAGTGCAACTGTACCGAACAGTCTACCTATCTTAAGCATATATTTTTTTGATATTGAGTGAGGTTAAAACACCTATGTCTAATTTGCTGTCGCTGCTTCTCAAATACATGGAGGGATCACAATATATTTTATAGGTACTTACTAATGTAACTTAATATATATAGATGTTTCTGTGTTTTTTTTACACGTGGAATATTTGTACAATACACATAAATTGTAGACAATTAGATTCAATAAGTGATTACGTAAATATTTAATTAATTGATGACTAATTCTAGGTTAAAGAGGTGGGCATTGCATGCTCTTCAACTGACTTGTTTCAACATGAATACAAACTATTGTCTATCAATTTAATCTTGTGCACACACTTTGTCCGAGTTGGTCATAAATGTATGTACAAAAGGCGTTGCTGGCATTGTTTTTTATCTTTTAAAGTGGATTTCCACTGCCGAAATATCGTAGAACATTTTTAATATTACTATTGTTTAAACTTTCGTGAGACATAATAATTAATTAATTAATACGGCTTAACTCATGTAAGATCTTCCGGTGACGGCACCGACTAGTTTCGGTCCGTCGGGGTTTCGAATCTAGTCAGTTCTTAATCAATTTATTACCATTGTTATGTCTGTAAAAAGTAAGAGAGGGATGATATTGTTGTTACACATTGCTGCGATAGTGGAGATTTATCGTTAGTAATAAGTTTAGGCAGTGGATGTCCACGGTTACTAAACTTGTTAGCATTTTTTTGTGATATTAATGTAAGAATCAGCTTTTGGCCTCGTATCTTTATTGTGGTTTCTCTTAGGTCATTGAACTGTTGTCATGGTGAATAGGCAGGATGTGTGGTTTGCGAAAGTAGAGGTTAGGGTAGGGCGGGGCAAAAAGGTCCAATTTCACTTCTACCAATTATATTATGAAAACCAAACCTACTACATCAAAATAAACAACACATATGAAACAAACAATTATCGAACTATGTTTGGCTCAATTCTTGGTTGATTCATCATTATAGAAATATATCTTTTTACTGTTTTTCTAGACATTGTCATCTGTCTCTTTTTGCCCCATAGTAGGGGTAAAAAGGGACAGCGAGGAGGCAAAAAGGTCCAATATTTCATTCTTAATTTTAAAGGGTTTCATGAAATTATAACTCCAAATGATTTAATGGAAATCAAAAGTATATTTGGTTTTCAAAAAACAAATACGGTTATCATTATTATAGAAAAAAAAATATTCTCTTCGTTGAAGTATAACTAAATTTAATTCAGTCTTAATCAAATAACAATATGTTTTTTGGAAAAATATAGTTTTATAACCAATTTATAACTATCTTAACACTTTAATTAATAATCAGTCTCAGTTGAGGAACAAAATTAAACAAATCAGGACTTAAAATTTTACAATATTAAACATTAATGTCTCTTCTAAAACAAAAACAATTGAAATAAACATTAAATAAAAAAAAATCTTCTAACTTATTATAAGAAATATTTCTGTTTTATCCTAATCAGTATCATCATTTTCTGAATCACAATTATTACATACAAAGTAAACACAACCTCTGTTTGCAATACATTTTTCATGGGCCCAGTTTTTGCAAAGATTGCATTGTATCCAACCTTCGCCTGGAACGCTGTCACTGTAGTTTTCGCAGCAAATCAACCAAAAGTATTCGTCATCAGAGCTGGATTGACTATTATACTCTAGTAAAATTGATTTTTTAACTTTCTCTTTTTTATTTACTTCCTGTTTCTTCTTGTTTACACCTTTGGTCTTTTTGTTATTTGCAATTTCTTGTTCTTTTCGAAGATTTTCCTTTTCCGGTGTATCTGTTAAAATAGCAGTTTTGCGTTTGACGTTTTTTTTTATGTTTAATTTTCGTGGACCAGCTTTTGGTAGCGGACGTACGACTTCGGGTGAGAAAACTTCTTGAGGATTGACCATTGTATCACCAGTGTCAATCTGAGAAGCTGACGATGTCGATGGTTGTGGCTCATTTGTTTCATTTCCCAAGGGACGATCCGTGACATGTGGGGTAAAAAGGACCAACTGGACCTTTTTACCCCAATCACGTGTGAGTATTTATAGAAGTTATACAAAAAAAACCACTCAGGCTAACGTAAAAATGACAATACAATTTAAAAAACAATTAAATAACGTATACTTAAAAACTATATTCGGGGATCGTAGCCTTAAAAACAGTCCTTGAAACCAAAAATATTAACAACGAAAAAAATTACTTACGTTAAATTTTGAACACACGACCCTGTATCTCCCACAAGCAACGTCGCACGATTGTAGGCGATTGTGCGTTACTCCCCCCGCGCCCGCTTCTTTACACTCGTATCATTTGCAATAACGAGTCGTCACTTGTTTTTGAGATATTTGTGGTGGACCTTTTTACCCGCGGACCTTTAAGCCCCGCCCTACCCTACCTACAAATTGGTGATTTATATTGCTGTAGTGGCAACAAGTTTATATTATTCAAAGAGTGTTTATGTCATACTAGCTTTTACCCGCGACTCCGTCCGCGCGGAATAAAAAAAAGAAAACGGGGTAAAAATTACCCTATGTCCGTTTCCTGGTTCTAAGCTACCTGCCCACCAATTTTCAGTCAAATCGATTCAGCCGTTCTTGAGTTATAAATAGTGTAACTAACACGACTTTCTTTTATATATATAGATATGCGTTGGTTGAAAAGGCAAATAGCATACGATGATTTTTAAAGGCAAACACGACGCCTTATTTACTGAATATAAAATGAAAAGCAAACAAAATGTCACTTTTGAAAATTGTAGATTTTTTTAAAATCTACATATTATAATTATTCGATATGCAACTTTTTCGAAACAAGTTTTTGACTGAGATTACTTAGAGAACGGTCAATCGTTTCGTAAATGCCGGTTCATATGAGTCACGTGTTGTAATTTCACACACGGGCAGAACATTGAGACAGTGCAGTAGAATAGTACTGCCATTGGTTAAACATTCACTATCAAAAGAGATCTGTACTGTCTCGTCGCGTGTGTTAACACTGCTCTGTGCTACTGAACTATCTCACTGTTCTCCGTGTGAAATGAGAATTACGTAGGTAGAACTCGCGGCCGGTGTAGGCTGAAGCCTTTATATGCAGGAAATATGCTGTATGAGGAAATAAAGGTGAGGTTAATTGTGAAATCTGCTTTATTGTCTCATTCAGTTTTGTTCAATTTAAATACGCCAGTTTTTTTTTTTATTTATTGTGTACCTTCTGACAATTTTTAGAAGATTGACATTTCAGTCTTCAAATTTGTTCAAGCCGTTTAGACTATTTGTGGCCACAATGAACGGAATTACCTATCTGTCAATCTAAGTTTTAGACAAGGTGTGTTCGTCTCGAAGGGGGAACTGCCGCGCCCACAGACAAGAATCAACCGTTGCATATCCGAGGTTATTACATAATTACATTTAGTTTGATTGGCAGCTAAGCGATGTTGTATATGTAAACTATATTTAACTTATGAAGGCCAACCAATTTGGTTTTAAAAGCGGCTCGTACTAGTCAATAGTCCATGGCCGATATGTATTCAAGGTCACACTGTCATTTGCATAAACAATCCCATACAGTATACCGTCAACAAAAGATTGTGATGTCGTTTTTGGTATTTAGGAAAGTTATTTTGATATGTCTGCCAAACTTGGTTGTGAAATGGTCATTAAACTACTTAGTATTGGTATGGTTTGAGAATCACAGATTTTTTATTTTTTTATTTTAAAAATTCACATCTACAGACGCTTGGTCCGCTGCACAGGTTTTAGTTATCTTTTTTTTTTTTATTAATATTAACCCTGCGCTACATTGTTTGTTCCTGCTTAATACATCACAGATTTAACTTATGTATAGTATGCGATATTGTTCTCATGTAAGTGACTTAAAACTTAACGTTAACTTATGAGTTTTGATTGCAAAATAAAACAATATTTTTAGTACTTATAATTAAATATTCTGTTTTAAAAGTGAGTGCTATATAATCAGTATTTTTTGTATTTTAATGTATGTTTTCGTTTGTATGGTTTTTTTTTTTTCTAAAACACGGAAGTTACTTTTACTTGTATTGTAAATCGAATGGTAAATTATAGTCTATGATAGTAATCAGATATGCTCTGTATAGTAAAGTATAACAACCGTCTGACCTACAGACATACAACATTTATTAGTATGAAACGTTCTGTGCAAGATGAGTACTGTTTTACTTTATGTTGTGCTAGTACTTTATCTATTTAATCTTTAAATCTATATATATAAAAGAAAGTCGTGTTAGTTACACTATTTATAACTCGAGACGGCTGAATCGATTTGACTGAAAATTGATGGGCAGGTAGCTTAGAACCAGGAAACGGACATAGGATAATTTTTACCCCGTTTTTTATTTTTTATTCCGCGCGGACGGAGTCGCGGGTAAAAGCTAGTATCTAATAAATCAACTTCGATTTATAATTGTCATTTTTAACTGCAGAAATACTTTTTCAAAACCAAGTTGTCGCTTGAAGTCTTTTTGACTATTAGAGATCATCATGGAGTTGATAATTATATATAAAATATATACGTTCGTAGAATATTACCGTTGGCAAGTAGGGTAAATACCATCTCGATGGCTGGCAATCCACAACCGTGCGGTTGTCGCGAAGTTTTCTACCTCGCACAGCCGCGTTGTGGAATGGTCTGTTCTCGGCAGTATTTCCAAACCGCTACGACTTATGGTCCTTCAAGAAGCGAGCGTATCATCATCTCAAAGGCCGGCAATGCATCGGCGGTTCCTCTGGTATTGCAGATGGAGATGGACCCGATTGTCCCCTTCTCTCATAAAAAAATGAAAAAAATTCGTACTTGCGGATAAAATTACCCTTCTGAGTATTTTTATTAAAAATGTTATCTCTGTTTAAAATGAACAATCACTACATCACTAGTTGCAATTTTTCGACAGAATTAATCCGCTCTCTTCTGTGATATACCGTTAAGACTACAGTTATTGTTGCCACAATACGAGCTCTGACGAAGATAGTGTACTCAATGAATTGTATTTTATAAACATATATTACTTTAGCGACTATACGAAAAGGATGGCCAACCCTTACGTTAAAATGTAATTTTTAATGAGGTCGTAGACGTGGCATCAAATAATTTCCAATTTGGATTTCGTAGCACATAGAGATCACACGAGTTCTTTCTTCATAAACACCTTTTTCATACTTTTTTTTTTTGAATGAATTTTGTGATCGGTTACCTGCCAAAAATGTTGTGTCGCGTGCCAATAGTTCGTCATCCGAGTACTAGAACTTCAGTAGGTTCTGGATAAATAATGAAGGGTACATCTGTAAGACTGCGTGAAAGGTGATATTATTAAGAGGGGTGTGACAACTGAAATTATGATTGATCTGAGGGTCTATCACGAATATTTGATATGCGTTTTCGTAATGTAATCGAGGTAATATGTCAAAATTTGTATGATATTGGTCATTGTTTTACACCCGATACAATTATATTGAGTGGAGTAAGGACTGGGAGATGATGCATAAATATTTTTATTAATATTGGATTCCACTGTTTAGTTTTCTGTTCTATTAGGTGTTGTTAACAGTCACATATTATTTAATATGGCGGCCAAATGTTGACGTTTTATGGCTTGCTTATTCAAATTAATGACGTAATTAATTAGCTACATACATAGCTTACAAAGTATTATTATTCACATTTTTATCTACAAGGTGGCACCCGTATTGTAAGTCAGTGACCGGTGTAATGTTTATTTAATACGTTATAAAGGTATAAAGCCCTTTTTACACTGAGCGAATAGCCGCTTGAACGGCTCGCGACTGATATTCTATCTGTGATACATGTAACTGACCGATTGTGAATTCTTTCTATTTGTAAAATGCCTAAGGAAAATAGTAAAGAGTCGCCATATTGCACATTGATCGAATTAAATCATGCAGTTATGTATTTACATTTTCTGATTTTACAAATCATTTGTGGCCGGTGACACGTGTATTAACAAAGTAGTAGTTACTGGCAATCAAAGTGACATGGATTAGTGGAAATGAGGTTTAAAGTAGCAAGTTTGCCGGCGTGTGAGACCGGTCGGTAGAGAGATCGTCTTACAAGAGCTTTCTTTTTATGGTGGCGTCGCTACATCGCATGACCAACGCCGAAAATGGCGAATCAAGTTCTTTTTGTTCAATGCGTCGTAAGCCGGTAATACGTAGTGAATGGAGTCTATTTTACTGTCCGTATCTAAGATATAGTAATACTCTTAGGCGAATTTCCTTTTCATTAAATTTAAAAATAAAGATACAATGAAAATGGTATTTATTTTAGTTATGTTATTTGATGAGAAATATAAATGTTGGTTTCTATACTAATTAAAGGCTCTAGATTACCATTGGAGAGCGTATATATTTCTTAAAGGCCGACAACGCATCTGCAGTTCTAGTGTTGCGGATGTTCATGGGCGTCGATGATCACTTTGGTGTTCCCGCAGCTCGTTTGCCCCCTTCTCTTATATAAAAAAAATATTCAGAAATGTTTTATAATATTTATGGATATGGTGTTTGTAAGCTTCACGGTAAAAAAAAGAAAATTACAGTTAATTTGTAAATTACTCAAGACTTGATGTATTTAAATAAAATAAAAAAATGAATCTATACCAAATGTTGAAATTGAGTGCATACAACCTCGCTCGATCACTGGACCGTTATCATCCGTATTGTTTCAAAACTGTGTATATCTTATTCCACTGACATAGATAATGATGAAAGAGATGGAATGACTCATACGTTTCACCTTGACTTGCGAACAAAATCAACAGCAATTATTAATATAAGGAAAATTTGTATTAAAAATATTGAGTGTTGGAGCCTGGACAAGAACTATATCTATATATATAAAAGAAAGTTGTGTTAGTTACACCATTTATAACTCAAGAACGGCTGAATCGATTTGACAGCAAATTGGTGGGCAGGTAGCTTAGAACCAGGAAAAGGACATAGGATAAGTTTTACCCCGTTTTCTATTTTTTTTTTTATTCCGCGCGGACGGAGTCGCGGGTAATAGCTAGTTTTTAATATATGGAGGTTGCCAAATTGCTATATTATAGCTAAAATAGCGAAGTGACGTTGTTAATAGATATCAATACTTCTGTATTAAAATAATGTGGAAAAATATATTTTTGTATGTAATGAATAAACTCAAAAACTACTGGACCGATTTAAAAAATTCTTTTGCTATTAGAAAGCTACATTTATACTGAATAACATAGGCTATAATATAGCTGCTATATCATTACTAGATTTTTTTAATTGTCCGCGAACTAAGTCGAGAGCAAAAACTAGTTAACAGACGCGTGGTAATAGACGGAAAAGATGTGCAGAAAAAGGATATATATGCGTTTTTTAATAGAAGAATAGGGATCATTTTATTTTACTAATGATATTAACAACAAGCTTTTACACGCGACTCCGTCCGCGCGGAATAAAAAATAGAAAACGGGGTAAAAATTATCCTATGTCCGTTTCCTGGTTCTAAGTTACCTGCCCACCAATTTTCAGTCAAATCAATTCAGCCGTTCTTGAGTTATAAATAGTGTAACTAACACGACTTTCTTTTATATATATAGATAAGATATTATATTGACAGTTAATATTCAGTTGGTACATCTTGATCCACTTGAACAAGTAAACGAAAGTATGTTAGACCAGAGAACCACGAGACAAGTATTATTCAAGTTCATTAATTCTCTGCATAGTAAGAACCCACGCTTTGGTGAAAGTTTTGTACCGATATGATTTTGGATTTAGGCATGTTGCTATGCGCAAGTGAAAAAGACAAGAATCTGTTACTTGTTTATAACGTAAGCCTTTAAGAATCTGTTTCTACTTAGATGTATTAATCTAACTTCTTACTAATATTATAAATGCGTATGTTTAGATGGATGGACGGCTGTAAGGATCTTGATAACATAGGACACTTGTTAAGTACAAGACATAGGCTACTTATTAAGTTATTTTTTAATTCCGCGCGGACGGAGTCACGGGCGACAGCTAGTATGATATAAATGTGATGTATATTGTTTTTGTATGTACGTAAACGAATTATTTAACGTTAAATAATTGTACTCTTATTTTATTATAAACTAGCTTTTACCCGCGACTCCGTCCGCGCGGAATAAATAAAATGCACACAAGATAAAAAAGTTCCTATGTCCGTTTCCTGGTTCTAAGCTACCTGCCCACCAATTTTCAGTCAAATCGATTCAGCCGTTCTTGAGTTATAAATAGTGTAACTAACACAACTTTCTTTTATAAATATAGATTTATTGTGTGATTTGACAAAACTTTAAATTCAATCTTTCGCATTAAGTCATGACCGGTGTTTTGTTTTTACTTTGATGTGTTACAATCTATGCTATTATATTTCATTATATCGAAGATTTCTTATTAAAGTATGACTCAGTGGAGTAAATGATATATCTATGAAATACCGTCATTTTGTATTTGGTTGGTTGAGGTTTTTGTGTTAAAATTCTAACTTTAATGCAACTTTCTTTGTCAGAAGTATTTAGAGTAATGTAACCCATTAATCCAATTATTTTGATGACTTATTAGTGTACTTTGATGGTAACTAAGGGAAACATTTAGCCTAGATTTAATATGAAAATTATACACCAAGGCACCTGTCCTTTTTGAATTATAAATTATTTATGAGTGTTATTAATTTTATTCTTTGTTTTACAAGTTTATTGTTTTAATCCGTTAAGTAATTTAAAATTAAAATGTGTAGCGATTGCACTTGAAGTGTATAGAAAGAGATAGCAAGATAAAATACTGGTTTAGAGTGAGATAGTTGTGTTCAGTATGAATCATGGCCGACTCGTGAGGTTTTTTTTGTTGTATAATTTAAGCGGGAAACCGTTCCAATATTGTAGGTTATTAAAATTATACAATGAATATTCTGAATACGTTAATAAATAATAAGTAGGTGACCTATTATTAAGGTTATTGCTTTTTTTTCACGATCCTGACAATCCTATTTCGCTATTTAGAATTCAAGTTAATAAAATGCGAAAGTTTAGATGAATTGTGTATGGATGTTACAACGTAATTACATAACTGATCAGAATTGATCTGGATACAATTTGGAATATAGATTACAGTTTGAAATACTACATTGCTTTCTTAGTTTTTTTTTCTAATACCATGAAGGCTAGTTCGTACGAACATATTTTGTACTTGGTGATGATGATGGTAGATTGTGATGAAGTTACCATATGGTTACTGGTCCAATAATCCATCGTAGAATCGAAGTAATATTGCTGAATTTAAAACGTACAAACATGATTTTCTTGTCTTTTTGTTTAAGTAAAAAATTTAATATGACAGGTGCATCGTATCACAAAAGGGGCAATGGATGTTCGCGAATCCAGCGTTTAATTTAAGGTTTTTTTTTACCAGAGCATCCCCCCACTTCACCTTGCTACCTCAGACTCGTTTCTCATGTACGGAGTCCAAGCGACCGCCCGAGACGAGATTTTTTTTGTGGCTTAAAAATAAACGACCAACGAAAACCAGGTTCGTATACCCCGTCTGGGAAAAAGTATGCGGTACTTTAGGGTTACCACAATTATAATTGTAATATTTTTGTTACTTTTATAATTTCATTGCAGTAACAGTTGAATATTTTAGATGATTGAAAAACATATGATGGGTGTCACTTCATTAAAATTATTACTCTTGGTGTGTTCTCTTGGTATTTTTGGTCGTTGTCGTCAAAGTAATTATTTATTTTAATCGTCGAAGTAAACGAGTGAGAGAAGCTCAATCTATCAATCACTTATTTCTATATTCTATTAAGCTGAACTTAATTCTTTATTTACTTGATCATTCTTATATTATATACTAATGTTATCTATGTATAATGAGTATCTTTGAAATAGTTATTTCAGTGGCAACCCTAAGTACATTTTTTTGGACAAAATGGCCGCTTTAATTCTTCATTTAAACGTTCCCTAATTTGCGTAGCTTCTAAACGACGGCATTAATCACGCCTAGGGCTTAAATAGCCTTAATGTCTGATATTTTTACTAAAGTTTCAAGACTAATGAATTATGGACACGGTATTCGAATCGATAAAGAGTGCATAACTTATTTTTTTTTTAAGTTTGTACAATGGAAACTTACATTAAATCAACTAATAACTTCAAAAGTTTTTGAAGTAGCATAACGACTTATATCCAAAACTTCAATTGTATTACCAACCAGTTAGGTTGCATCACCTTTACAAACTAAACCGTCGTCTGGGTTACTATAACAAAGATTATGTTGACCGCAGAGTCGGCACTAAGCACAACATTGTGGTAACTTAAGCGTTTTGTATTTCATACAGTTAATTCAAGAGATGGAATAATAGTTGTTTTAAAGTTATTTATTATATTATTCTGCTGGTCCTTTAATGATCATTTTTGGCCTTGAATATAAATCAATAAGGATTTTTGTCTGAAGTTTTTCTTTTATTTATTCCGAAATCGTACTAATGTTTTAAAGAAGAAAGTTAAGATTTTGGCCTATATATCAATCGGAAAACAAATGGGAAAGACCCGATGGATGGATGGATGGATGGATGTTTGTTAGCAGGTAAAACAATAGTATAATAAAAATTATTAATTTTGTTAAATCTTAAGCAATTACGACTAACCTTAATAGTCAGAATTATTACAATGGTCCTGGTAAGATGGTGTGCTTTTTAAAGGAAAAGAAAAAAATATTTCTTATTCCATTTTTTCACAACTGTACCTTGGCAATCTGTTCCGTTGAATCATCAGCCGACCGAAACTGACTGACCTAGACATACTTGTTTTTTTTTTGTTGATAATATCAAAGTTATTAAACGAATTTACTATAATTACGATCGAAATATTGTTCTCTTTGTTTAATTTTTATAAACCACAGGATGTCTGATTTTTTGTTTAAATTGCTGTTGCATATCGTACTGAGTTTTTAACTTAAAAATATGTTAACAAATTATGTTTTGAGTAATGGGTTTTTATTGCCGGAAAACATTTACAAAAACATGTCAACCGTTCCAATCTGTTTGAAAACGTGCTTAGGCAGGACTAGTAAAGAATTATATAAGCAAGTTGGTTTACTGATAAATGTTACTTGTGAATAACTCTGAAGTGTTTGTCATTGTTCTCATTTACATTTAAAAAAAGATAGTAATATAAATTCGTTTTTTCGGCAGTGGAAACCCAGGGTTATAGGATAATGGACACGCGTCTAATTGAGACGATTACAATTGTCGGGGCGAAACGAGTTTTCCATCATCCATCTAAACATTCGCATTTATAATATTAGTAAGAAGTAAGATTTAGACTAATGGGCGATTGCTAGTACATTTTAAAATATCTGTTTTATAATAAACTAATGTAATATAAGAAGACATAAATATTAATTCTGCCATTTAACCACAATACAGTTGCATATTTGTGGTTGTCTGCATGTTATTAATTACAAAATAAATATAACACGTGATTACGCTTTGTAAATGACAAAATAAACAGAAGACAGGCGTGAAGTAATTTTAGTCCTCTTCCCACCCTTTCCTTATAAGAAAAGGGTGGGAAGGGAAGTTGGATTTGATGGAGGAAGAGATGCATAGAAAGGTTAAATATTCTCTTTTTGCGCGTCTCCTTCGTCGAATGAGGGTAGGCAACGCATCTGCAATTGCGGATGTCAATGGGCAGCGGTCGCTTCGCCATTTCGGCGAATTCATGTGGCCGCTTGCTCGCTTGCCACCTTGTAATATATAAAAAAGTAATATGAGCTTTTTACCATAAAAACTTAGACAGTGTTTCAAATACATTTTAGCTTAAACACACGTCAACCTTTTTATACAGCGCCCGGCGAGGATTTCTGACAGATCATGGTTGCTGAAACATTATAATGCGTAGGTTTGCGAAATGCGATCTTTAACAATAAATAATAAAGTAGTGTAGATTTTTATGGTGTAACATATCACCAAGTTGATGTCAATAATATCAATTAGCGGCAGTCAAAGGGTTACAACAGTATTTTTTGGAATAATACAGTATGTAATTAAACAAAATCTTGCCAAACTTGATGTATTTGTAAGGTTTTATTTATTTTTAGTGATCATATCTTCTCTGGCGTGTAAAATACTCTACTAAAATTTACTCAAAATCTGTCCAGTGATTAAAAAATGCGCTATGAGATCTTAAAGTAGGTACTGGACAAAGATACAGTCTTTGATTTTTTGAGTACAACAGAATATAACGCTGATCATTTGTTTTAACCATATACGAGAAACTAGTGTATTGTGTTGGGGGGGGAAGTGAGGTACAAGTGGGAGGGGTTGTGTCGTTGTACCGAACTCGTGAGTCATTGCGTGTTTCATTCGCCATCTGTTGTGTTCGCGGATCAAGGTTCCGGCCACGTTTGAATTTACACCTGTATTTAATACATTGTCTGTCTTATCAATTTGTTTGAACATACAGGTTTATAGACAATGGAAATACACTTTGACAGTTTATTAGAAATGTTACGTGGCCGATAACTGACTCATTTACCCTCTTCACATTTCATTCAGTTAAAGTTTAGTAATTTTAGAACATCACTACTTAACTTCGAGTAGGATAATGGTCATGCGGTAGTTTATCTTACTTAGAATGTTTAGATGTATGGATGGATGGATGTTTGTTAGGACGTATCTCTGGAACCACCTAACGGATCTCGGTGAAAATAGGTATAGATTTAGAACATAATGTGGAAGAACACTTAGGCTACTATTTTTTTAATAATTTCACGCGGACGGAGTCGCATACAATAGCTTGTTTGTTATAAAATTACTTCTGTTTTTTTTAATAACTTTAGTTACCATTGATAACTAAAATTAAATAAGATTATACGGTTAATAGAACTAGGTACTACTAGTGTTCGTACATACTCCTTGTGATATGGTTTTTCTTTTTTATTAAACTAACTTTTACCCGCGACTCCGTCCGCGCGGACTAAAAAATAGAAAACGGGGTAAAAATTATCCTATATCCGTTTCGTGGTTCTAAGCTACCTGCCCACCAATTTTCAGTCAAATCGATTCAACCGTTCTTGAGTTATAAATAGTGTAACTAACACGACTTTTATATAGATTAATATACATTGAAGTCGTCTAATGTTTATGATGTTTTAATAATTTATCACATACATACGCTTTGTATATTTTCAACAACAATTAATTTTATTAAAATGGAGCAGACATTCTTGTTAGTTACTAATAATAATTAAGTACAATTTGAAAAAGGACAGATTGTCCTCCAAACATGATTAGAACGTAATAAAACTTTATCTATTGATCTAATCTGATGATTATAATGTAGATAGTAATACTAAATAATAAATAACAATATTTCTAGTTATTCAAATACGTTGATTGGTAGAATGCAAGAAGATATGTAGTTTTAAAACCTTATTTTGTGCTATTTCATATCATAGCCGATAAAAAAATTACGTAATTTGATTTAATACACTTAGATTCAAATTATATTTGATGGATACCTTATTTTATATCCATTGCTATATTGGATAGTGTTTGAAACATTTCTGCTTTACTCTTTATCGTGGCACTTGTTTAACACCATATAGTTGTCTCTGTTTCTTCAAAGATAACAAGAGAGATGGCAATATTTTACTACATTGGAAATATAAAACAAGATTTTTGTAATAATTTATCTATTGAAGTATAATTTGTGAAATGGGTTGTCTGTTGTACGTTTTGTGTTGTTTCGCTTTTATCGTGTCTGTCTATTTGATAATGTCTATGTTCATTTGGTTTGTGTCGTGTCTATTCCAGGTCTACGTGTCTTCTAGCTTTGTGTGCCGCTGATGGGTCTTGGTGAACGGTTATCGGTTATACCCAGCCTATAAACTAACTCGTATGTTTTGTCTCTTTCTTTCCAGATGGACTGGTGTCAGCTGTCTTCTTCGTACTGAATAAAGAAACTGTTTGATTGTTTTGGACTGTCGTATGTTAGGTTTTTGGTTAAAAGAACGAAATTTGTTGATGGGTTTTTAAAGTCATCTTTTGTCTTGTACGTATCCTTTATATCATTATCCATCCTCCTTGGATCTAGGTTTAGTATTGTAGACACAGTTTGTAAGTTGAAATCTGTATATATCTTAGGGTTCTTTTTATTAGATGGTTTAGTTGACTATTACTTCTTATAAATATGGCCTCTTTCTAAACTTAGTTAGCCTAGTGTTACATCAGTGATGTTTTATATAGTTTATCAATCGATTATCGCGTCGGTAACAAGGCTATCGCAAGAATCATTAGTCGTACTTGCGTCATTGTAATATTAGATTTGTTATTTCTTGACTGACGTCACAATTCTCGATTTCTTTGTAATCGATTTTTTATACTAGTTTTTCTTTCTTCTCTGTTTGAATTATTCAATGGTTTAGAATCAGTCTCAATCAAACCGATTTTAGGGATGGTTATATAAGGTTATTAAGGTACGGATGGACAATGCAAGTGTAATCTTTTAATTTCACAGATCCCGATCAATGTAATGGAACTATCATAAAAAAATCAGTGCTTAATTTAAAACATTATCGAATGGAAAACAGTTGTGTTAATTTAGATTATGCTCTCTAATTAAAATGGAGAGGAAATTAACTCGTGAAGACTTTATGCGTAAGAGTTTCCGTGCGCCTAGAGCGGCGCAGAGCCCCGAGACGCAGGGTAACGGACCTCAACCACCTCTCGTCTCCTTAGCCATGCTGGAACGCACCCCACAACCGTCCAGGGCCCAGTACGAGGTCACCGCATCAGGCATAGCGCCCAAACGTCTAGAAATAAACAGAACCCATCCAATACATCTCAAATCGTTCCAAACACCGGATCCCCCAGATGAAAACGGCCCGACACCGCCATCTGACGATGTACTACGCAAACTGGAACGACAAATCGGTGAAATGGAACGAGGTCTGGAACGAGCTCAGAATGGAAATGTGTCTGTAGATGAGAGAGTGAGATATGCGGAACATGAGAACTTACTACGTACAGGGGTGTCGTCAGTCGGCGGTGGGGGATATCTCCCAACGGATTCTGATACGGAACACGATACGGTACCGTTCAATAGGAACGAAACGACTCGCAGTAGCACAGGCGCGACAGCACCAGCAACTCGACCGGCCACTCGTCTGGCGAGGACGCATTCGGATACTCAACAGCACAATGTAGCAGCTACAGCTCGTTTGATGAGGAAGCTAGCTGACGGTGGGACAAAAGACGAGAAGAGTAAGGTGATATCTCGAAAGGCGATACAAGCGCGTATGGAACGCGTGAAAAATTCAGTGGTTGGTACGAAGCACGAACATCGTGTGCTCGCCGAACATAAAGCCGAGCCTCCGGCGCGTACACCAACATCGCCTGTCTCCCCCAGGTCTTCTGTACAGGTAAAATGATGATAATTTTACTTTATATGTGTTTGTAATCGTCTTATATACTGAAGAGTGTAATTACCAAGTTTATTTACTTGTATTTAGTTAGAAATAGTTCCGATTTTAATAGTTAACGTGAGTACCGAGATGTCATAGGTCGAATTAAAATCTGTAATGCCTACCAAATATAAATTACTGCCAAATGTATAGATGTTTGCATTATAATAAGTAATTTAGTTATTAATTATGTAGATACTTTATTATGTTTGTGAACTTATCGTTCATATTGAAGTGTCGGCGACAAAAATTGCAAGATAACTTATATCAAAAACATAAACAAGCTGAATTCGCACTTTGATATGTTAACTAAATAAAGAATTATATCAATTTACTAGAAGATGCTAACATTGAAAATCGTGTGAAATATTTAATTATTATGGTTTTGAGATATAAAATATGATCTTTGACGTATTTCTTTACATACTTATGTAGACGTGTGGGACTATAGACCTACAAATTCATTTGACCCGGTGCGTATTCGTGTAACTAACTTACAACTACTACAACTTGAAACTAGCTTATTAGCGTTTCTTGCCAATGTTAAAAAAGTGCCGCAAAATCTTTGTTGTACTTTAGCCAAATTGTCAAGTATTGTCTGTCACTTTAGTCATCAAATCTTTATAATTAAATTAGATCCATTTCCCGATTATCGAACTTAATTTTTGTAATTAAGTCTTCCATATTTTCTGATAGAACTAACGGAGATAATAATACTTCTATCACCGGACCAGATAATTTTGTCCCACTATAACAGAGTTCACAATGACAAACTTATATGTGACAACAAACATTGTTATGACAGCAAGAATATTGACACCTCAATCTACTGACCTCGTGTACCTCCGACCCAATCAGTTTGTGTTTGCACTGTACAATCATATGTTATTAACACGTTACTTATTTGTCGAACTAGTACCTACTTTTATCTGTACAAAATAATGATCTCTATATAACTGGACAGGTTATAAACCGTGATATTTTGTGCTTTATTGATTTTCGCCATTTTGTCGCTGACGGTTGCGTTTGTTAGCGGCGGTGAGGATTTGAACTTATTGTTTTTCGAATAGTGCTAGAATTAATTATAGTAGGAACGAATCAAAAGATATAATTTCTCAGTTATAACCTATCCATTTATAGAGATTAGTGGTAAAAAGTGAAATAGCGTAATGGCCGTCAAATATGAAATTTGACATTTTACAATTTACATAATAGAAATGAATTCGTTATGTAAAGGCATAGATTGATTATTTTAATTATACTAAAATTTGTCTTAAACATAAAGTGGTTTTAACTTAACTGTTTGTCTTTTTTTTACAGGTAAGAGCAATGAATATTCTGCAAAGTTAAAATAAACTCTAAAGGTAAGTGGGCAAAAGTTTGTTTAACGAAGTGTACCTGTCAAAACTTCACGGCCTTTGCAGTTTACGTTCAAGTCGACTTTTACTTATTTATAAGGTAAACTCGGTTTTGTAAATGAATTTTGAAATTATTTTGTATCGATTTTACTTTGTAAACGTATTGAAAGAGCGATTTAGTTTGTTTAGTTTAGATATTATTTGGAATGCAGTTGCTTGATTGGATTTGAAACTAAAGTATTTTGTTTAAATAGAGCAGTGGAAAATCAATTTACCTGTTTGTTATTGAGCTTGTTTCAAAATGCCAGAAGTTGAATAAAAAAGGTTACGAACACCGGCAGTCAACTGCGATAGATCTCTAATCTACTGTTTTTTTAACAAAACCTTGCGCGATGTACCAATTACAAACTTTGTAAAATTTTAAAACCGCTCAGTTCAGTAAACAATTTGGTAGTACTATTAATTTTATTAAATGGGAAATCGTCAAACTGACATTTATTCGTAGCTAGGGTTGCCAGGTCGCCAAACCTACTAGCCGGACAGACCAGCCAGTTTGGCCGGACATTTGGGTTGAAAGGTCGGACACCCTATATTATTTAGGATTTTGTCTCAGTATTAATAAGTACACTCTCGTTTGGGTAATGTAAAAAGCCTTACAAAAGCCGGAAAACCGTTTATTTTGGCCTGACACGCAAACAAAAAGCCTACCTATGTCCGGCTTTGTCCGGACGCTTGGCAACGCTATTCGTAGCAAATACATGTTTTCTTTATGTGGGCATTGCGTTTGAGCATATTTCGTTTTATTTTACGTGTAATATTTATCATTTTTGTTTTGCAATGATTTAATGGACAAATAAAACGTGAACTGGGTTTTTTTACAGAAGGCTTGGATAAGACGGATTGGGTTTTGTTTCTGGTGACAGCCAAAAAATGGGAAATTCTTTTGTATTAAATCGCTTGACCTTGAAGTAACTAGATTTACACTGTTGAAATATTCGCATAATAACATTAGAGGTAACATGTATTTGTATGAATGTGTTGCAGTGTGAACCTACTATTAGTTATAACAATTAACGTTGAACATTATGACAATGTAGTTACGTCATCCCCAGTACTATGTAATATTAAGAATTACTAATGATATTAGTATAACCAAGTCAAGAATAAAAAGTGTTATAACAAAACTAAACTTGTCTCTAGACCGGTTTTACGTGGTATGCGTCACACACTCGGACAGGCATTCAAGGACGCTTTTAAATAGATACACTATCGGACATCGCATGCCTTGTAGAGACAAATACGCGATGAGACAATTTTCATTTGTTTCTATGAGTATTGACCTTTATTTCCTCCACTAGTGCTGTTAATCAATTACTTCATATATCTATCTATCTACAATCTACATATATAAAAGAAAGTCGTGTTACACCATTTATAACTCAAGAACGGCTGAATCGATTTGACTGAAAATTGGTGGGCAGGTAGCTTAGAACCAGGAATAGGACATAGGATAATTTTTACCCCGTTTTCTATTTTTTATTCCGCGCGGACGGAGTCGCGGGTAAAAGCTAGTTTCATATAAAATGCCTTTGATAAAGAATTCATATTGCGATTAAATCTTTGTTTTTTTAAATAATTAGCTGTATTTGCTTATGTCTACGTCCGAATAATAAAAAAACTTGCTATGTAGTCTATGTGTTTTTCCAGACTATGTTCTACGTCTGCGCTAAATTTCGTCAAGATCCGTTGAGCTGTTACGAAGATACTTTCTAACAAACATCCATCCATCTAAACTTTCGCATTTATAATATTAGTAAGATAGATTTTATGTAAGTTAGTTCTTATAAATATATACAAGCTAATAGTATGTATTAAGTAAAGAAATATTCTGTTATAATAGCTTATAAATATATTAGCATACCGTAAGAGGCATTGACTGTATTCTATTATTACAACAGTGCTTACTTTATAAAATAATAATGGTTCAGTAGAATTTTCCTCTACACGGAATATTTAAAGAATGAAAAAAATAAAAAACTTGTGTTGGGTATTTATTTTTTCTTATGTAATACAAAAATATATTTAACCTTTTAAGGCTTTAATGGCTTGTTTTAACCACCAACCAGAGTCAAGTCTACGTCCCGAAAATGTTCCTATAAGTTTAATACAAAATATTGTTATCTTAGTTTTTTTATTTGCAGAGAAAACTAGAGGAATGATAAAGAATTTGTATGAGTTTAACAATGAAACAAACACACACTAAGTTAATCCCATTAATATAAACATTAATTTATCTACTTTGGATACGAGTGATTAAAACATCCACCGAACCCTTTTTTACCAGAGGGGAATAGTTTATACACACTATGCGACATGGCGTGGACGAGGTAGGTTGTGAGATTCCCTTCCGGAAGGATAGCATACCCACTAAATCCCTCTGTTCCTCCTACGCATAGTGGCATGGCCACGGACTCGCTTACGCCGTCGTCCGCGAGTATCCACCGAACCCTAAATCTATGTGTTTTCTAAATAGTTACACAAATCAAGGCACTGCATCACGCATAAGCGCACTGTGAAGCCGTAGAGTGACGCTACTTGTACGATTTCATATGTCTCATTGAACATTTCACACTTGTTTGTGATCACGCGTATGTACATGATACGTAATATTTAGTAATACAAGTAGGTTCTCATTGCATTAAACACCTTGGGTTAGGTTTTTAAAATGAGTACTGATAGTTTTGATTGGTTACGAAACGAAGTGGTTACGAAATCTGTCAAATCGTTTATGTTTCGGATAATATTATACTGTCAGTTGAATATAAGGAAGGGAAAACTGTAAATTGAAATAAAAAACCTACATTATTATTTAATAACCACATCTAATTGACTTTATTCAAAAGTATCAATGTAAAGTATATGATATATTTTCTGCCTGAGTTCTTTTATAAAGCTCGTTTTTTTTTCTCAAAGAGGTGTTTGTTTGTATTAAATAGGCTATGAAACTACTGAACTGATTTGAAAAAAATCTTTCGCTGTTGGGAAGCTATACTATCCCATTGTGACATAGACTATATTTATAATTAGATGTTTTTTAAATCCGCGCAGACGAAGTCGCGGGCAACTGCTATAAAGTATAAAATAGAAACAGTTTTTTTATAGAAAGTCTAGATAGCGGAATAATTTACTATTGCCTTTCTTTATAATAGATATGAAAGTTGATGACTTTTTTCCTGGCGCAGTGGATGCTAATTGCTTCCGGACGCGACTGTACTTGTGTATTCTAACATTCAAACTTTATGGTGACTTCGGTTAGTTGCGAACGCCCAAAGAAACACAATTGAGTGCCAGGTGGGACCACTACGGGTGCTTGCCCTACCTTAGAATACCTTCAAGTTGAGTTTATACCTAATATTGTGTTCAGCCGTCATAAAGTTTGAATCGTATAATACTGGTGTACTATTGTGTTGTCTGGGAACACCATATCAACAGTCATTAGCAACCCTTACTGTGTACGGTGTGGTAAAGTTTACATACGTTAGTAGGGGTGGTTAATTAATCGAAGACAAGACAGACAGGGAATTACACCTCAACTTAAGCTCTGGTTTTCGCTGCTGTCGAGTGTACAAAACATTTTTTTTAATTTCTTCTTTTGCATGAAGAACGAGAGGGATTACGATATTTTTATGCAGTTATTAAATTTAACTGTCATTAAAAACTCTAAAAATTATGTTATTAGATGATATTTATTAAATACGGTTACTACGGTTACTATTGTACACAGTAATTTTCATAAAAGTTTTGTACTTTTTAATATCTCTCTAGTGATAACGTTTGGTAATATTGATACCTATAAAGATCATGAAATGTATAAAATTTATCAAAGCAATTTAAACTGTCCGCTCTGTGGTTTTCACAAACTGCGGTCGTATTAGGTAACAGTTGAATATCGTTGGGAATATGTTGATAAGCATTTTGTAATATGCTAAATAAATAGCGCTGCGGTTACTCGGTAATTCTAATATATATTGAATTTGGGTTTATTTGAACACAAGTACGACCTCAAGTAGATTAACTTAGCATTTTGTATTTTATGTTAATACAACCTTAATACCCACTTTACCGAAACACCAGATGACAAAATGTTTTTGTACAGTTTTTGTTTTTTATCTCGGCAGTGGAAATCACACACTCACAGTTAATTACAGAGGTAAACAAGATAGAGTGAGTAATCCGAAGTCAACTATTTTATTGGTTGATGTTTCGTTGATGATAAGTTTTCTGGAAGCAAATACGTATAATTTTTATAATTTAAGTGTTTCGTTAGATATTTTTTTTAAAGAATTATGAAATTAGCGGTCGGTCAATTAGAATTTATCAAGTAAAGTTGAATGTCCTTTATGCATTTTATTGATTTTATTTCTACGTAGATATAAACATTATGTTTTGTTCCCTTTGTAATATATATCCCTATATTAAAGCTTGGTAAAAAGGCTAAGGATTCACGTAAATTCAGCCATCGCTAATGAGTTTTGATAAAACAAAAAAAAAACCTACCATCGTTACAGCCTAGGGTTGTACGAAATACAATAACATTAGAATGCGCCAGTACTTTAAAAACAAAAACGCTACAGATGTAATTTGAACCTATAGTTTAAAAAATTTGAGTCTAGATTCCTTTGTTCAGTGTACCGTGGTTAAGACTTTAAAGATTAGTCAACGAATGTAGGGCGGCTCCAACCCTTATTCCCGCAGTACGGTTCCGGTTTTCGGCACGAACGGACGTGTCTGCGATATTTATTTCGGATTTTTTTCGTTGATAAGTATGGTGATAAGTGAGACAGTGTGATGCAATGGCTAAGAAGAGGGTAAGGGTTGGAATAAAAGGGGTTGTTTATTTGAGTGTTTCACGTCACTGACGCTAGAGTACACTTTGGAGTTAAGGGTAGGAATTGGCGGATATGAAGTGGAGATTTTTAGATACTTGATATGTTTGCCAATAGAATGTCTTGTTCTCTACCTGTAACTGTAAATGTTCAATGGCAGAAAAAAAAACGTTCATCTTCTAAACCATAGCTTATATTTTCTATTTTTCATTGCAATCATTACATTAGTTCAATTTGAATCAAATTGCTTAAAAAATTACTTGAAACTACTTTAGATAAGTAAAAAACATTGTAGGCTTATATCCAGATTCAAAATTATAAGTTAGCTTCCTTATATGTTAATGGTTTATACGTTTTTAGATTGCTATTGTGTTTGATAAATAAAATATTGCTATTATTTTTACGGCGGCGTCAGTATATTACGAACACTACAGTACTTTTCAACCTTTTAAAGTACACAGCTGTAGTGTTAGCAAGTGCCCTTAACTGTCTACGGTTCTGTTTTGTTTTACAATTTTACAATAATGTTTTATAAATTTGTAAAATTTTACTTTTGCCATTGTAATTTTTTTGCCATTTTTAAGATGAAAAAGCGTAAAAGTGGAATTGACAAAGGATAGGACGCATAGGAGGATATATCCTTTTTCTGTGCTTCCCCTCCTCTGTGGATGAAAGGTTATAACGCATCAGCAATTGCGAACGTCTAAGGTCAGCGGTCGCTTCGTTATTTCCTCGTATTCAGGTGGCCGTTTGCTCGTTTGCCACCTTATAATATATATTAAAAAAAAACACCTTCATTTTTAACCGAACAGTACAACTGTATACTCGGAATTGAAGCTTTATTTTAGGTGTTAAATATATTAAAATAATCATTTAAAAAATCCAAAAACAAAAGAGATAGAATTTAATAAGTTGCCGGCGTCAGTTTTTTCGTCCAAGTACGATGTGGGGGCCTTCAAGAGTAGAGTGAATAGGCATTTACAAAGCTAGCGCGTACCATCTTTAGACCTCATTATCACCTCATCGGGTGGGATCGTGGTCAAGCGCTAACTTTTTCAATATAAAAAAAAAACAGATATAAATATGAAGAGCTGACCGCCAACCTTCGCTAGTCGTAGAGGCTCCAGAAAAAAAATCCATTTCTCAATTTTTTTGATTAATGATAGTGTAAAATAAAACCAGTTAATCTTCTTTAACTTCTGAAATTTAAATTCCATGACAAGTTAGATGGCTGTCTAGTTGTAAAGTTTAATTTTACTTTCAAAGTTTTCTTGTTAACTCACCGTCTGCTATAAAAATGAGAAAGATTTAAGTACCACTTAGCTGGATAGAAAAGATCTTCGTAAATACCTAATCATAATTTACGCTCTACGGAATTATACTAGCTGTCGCCCGCGTCTCCTTCCGCGAGGAATTAAAAAAAGTAACAAGCAACCTATGTGTTCCTCCGGACTACGTTCTATATCTGTGCCAAATTTCATCAAGATTCATTGAGCCGTTCCCGAGATATCTTCAAACAAACAAACATCCATCCATCTAAACATTCGCATTTATAATATTAGTATTATAATATTTATTGTACAGCCAAAGAATTAAATTCGCTTCCCACTTCAGGTCAGATATCCAACAAGAAACTGTCACCATAAGAGCTATAATTTATCACGTATATTGCTTTGATTACTGTAGGGAAATGGATACGAAAAAAACGTCCTCGACAGTACTCACGTCGATGTGTCATGTAGTAGTCGAGTTGTATATAGTTTTTTTAATAACAAAGTACGTCATTAAACTAATAGTCTGGTAGTCTATGTTTCCCCTAGCATCCTTTGTCCTTGATATTTGGCGTCGGTTGGGGTAGCATAGAGTTTAGGTACCGTGCACATTTTTACATAATCCATTGTTTGATGTAACTTTGTACGTAAGGGGGGTGCTCTAGACTAGACGTATATGATTTCAATATTATGCCGTTGTGATACTGATTTGTTCTAGTCTGTGACTTACATTACTATTTTAGTTACTTAAATCAGATATTTGATTTAATTTGTAGCCTCGAATCGTACATATAGGAGGTTATCCAACATATGGTCGTCAGGCTAACTGTCGACGTCATCTCAACAAACAGAGTTTCTTACTGGCTTCAATCACCAGCTTTCCCTTCCTACGCTCGAAGCTGTCTAGGACGAATGTCTGTGACGTCACTGAGGCAGACGGATTGAAGAAATGCTTCCCTTTCAAACTGCATGTGTTAAATAATGAGGTAATTTGTGTTGACGTAAATGATGCTAGTTGTCATTAAATCTCTCATTAGTCTGGTAATATGTGTTGTCTCTATTTTTTTTAAGTTAAATAAGAGGGACGGCAATGTTGTACGACTGTTGCTACGATGAAAATCCACAGTTGTTTGTTTTTCATTAGTTTAATATCATATTTGTTTTATTATTTTGAAGGATACTAGAAATATGTTCACAAGGAGTAGTATTTCAGATATGTAGACCGTTGTAGGCTAGAAAATATTCAATCTTAGTGTTAGGTATAAGGAAGACTCAAGAGTTCGTAACAAAATATACTAACACTAGCTGTTGCCCGTGACTTCATCCGCTCAGAATTAATAAAACATTTAGTAATGAATGTAATTTATACACCCGATGATAATGTATCTTCTAAATAGTGAAAGAATCTTTCAGATCGGTTCAGTAGTTACGGAGCCTATTCAATGCAAACAAACAAAGCTTTTACCCGCGACTCCGTCCGCGCGGAATAAAAAATAGAAAACGGGGTAAAAATTATCATATGTCCGTTTTCTGGTTCTAAGCTAGGTACCTGCCCACCAATTTTCAGTCAAATCGATTCAGCCGTTCTTGAGTTATAAATAGTGTAACTAACTCGACTTTCTTTTATATATATATATATAGATATAGATAGATAATATTTGCCAGTCAACTCCAATCGCACTCTCGAACACGGTAAGGTTCGCCATTGATGGATTACGTTACGTGGATTATCGTCACAATGACAAATTCACTTTTTGACACAATGTTCATTGCGATGTTATCATTGATTACTTCTTAAAGGATAGATTAAATATATATTATACCGTTGTATAATTCTAATACATTACTTAGTTATTTATAAAGTTATTTTTGGAGTAAGGAAATTGCACGAGCAACCATATCGTCTGTTATGCACGCTGCGTATCGATCCGGCTTCGCTGTCCACGACATTTGGTCACAATAACGCGCGATAAGCTACACTTAAATATAGACCATTGGTTTCTGAGCCTTAAAATCATCCCTGTCATTATATTTGACAAAACCGAGATAGGAATATTTTTTAAACGGAGATTTTGGTCTCAGAAACGCATGGTTAATGAAGCATTATATTAATAATTTTTTTAAGACACTTGACTAGATTTAGAAGTAAAATAAAAAGGAATAAAAATTGTTTTCAAATGTTTGAATTAAAGTACAGTGAAGAGAGCACTTTTTAAACTTTAATACATATTTGTATAGGAAAAATAGTGATTGTTGTAATAATAATAATGAGTTATTTTGTATTATCTGTTGTGATTCATACATTATTTGAGTGTGTGAATACTTGAGTGGTTTATAAAGAATAGAAGAGAATAGAATGTTCCTCCAACGTGCTGCATAGTCGACGCGATGGGCGTCAAAGGAAGATATCTGGTGAATACATTTGTATCTTACATTCCAAACTTTATGGTGGCTCGAAAGCATGAAGCGTGTAGTACTGTTGGTTTCGTCTGCACATACTTATTGACACATATTGTTATCGCTATTATTCTATTTGAAAAAAAAAAAAAACAGGAACAGTATGTGTAATTTCAAGTGTCATGGCAGTATTAACAGGTAGGGTAATGTTAGCTGCATTACGAGCCGCTGTAAAGTTTGTATCTTTTAATAGTCGTGCATGATTAGAGATTACTATAGTATTGTTGTGTACTTTATTGTAGTTTTTATAAGTTTAGTCTAGATTTTTTTTATATTTAGTGACTTTTTTAGCTAGTTTATTTTTAAATAAGTTCTTGGGTAACAATATGCATTTAGTTTTAATTTAATTAATTTTTCTGGTTTTTTTAGTTACACTAGATATTTGAAATTGATTGTGAGTTTTTTTTTACCTTTACTACTACATAATTTAAAATACGAAGTATAAAATTTTGGGTTAGAAATAAAAAGAGTTATTAATTTTTAATCGACAATTATAGACAAAAGGAATAAAATACGACGTAATTTTTGAATTTTTTATTCCTCTACAGATTGTATCGAAGGTAAAGCTACTATTCGTGGCCAGTATCGTTAGCAAAGCGAAATACGAATGGAAAAATTAACTAAATGTCATGTTATAAATAGCCACAACATAACTCAGTAATGCCCTTGACCCTTTGTTATTTGGGGTTGGGTTTTATTTGGTGTTTTATTAATTTTGTGAAATTAGCTAAAGTTGTTTAAGACAATACAATTAACATATTTTAGTAGACGGAACATTATGAACCAAACCGTACTCTTAAAAGTCCTGAGGGCCTAGCATTAAAATTTAAGACACGAGTTTTCTTCGTAACTTCATTGATCTGTTGGTGTTCTTTACGTCCGGTAGGGGCGCTGCACAAATTTTCAAAAATATACACGTCAGGACAACTGGTAGTTTCGTTTGTCCAAAATGACAGTTTGGACAGATAGCGGTGGTGGTATTTAAAGGAAATTTCTCGTAATGTTATTTAGCGATTTTCTTTTTTGTTCATCTATCCCAGTGTTTCCCAAAGTGGGCAATAACGCCTTCTTGGGGGCGTTTGAAACCTAGGAGGGGGCGATAAGGGGCCCAAAAAATGGGGGGCATTGAAATTAATTAAATTAATGAAATTGTGGTTTTTAAGTTTTAGGGCTGAATAAAAATTAGGGGCGCTCTGAAATATAATTGATTTTCAAAGGGGGCGGTGAAAGAAAATAAGTTTGACAATCACTGACCTATCCATTCAATAGTTGTACGTTTCTATTTCTTGTTTGTTTCTGACTTTATAGTTACGATAATAAAATGGTGTCATATCCTCTTTAAACTATCAAGGTGTCATTAAAATATCATTATGGGATATAAAAACAATTTTCCATTAGTTTATACATACGTTTGAGTTTTATGGGAATGGAGGTAATTATCTACATACGTTAGTTTAACAGTTAAACCTTGATTGGACAATTGTTTATTTTTAAATTGTATTTTATCTTTTTAATTACTTTAATGTCATTTTTTTTTTGTTTAATTTGTTAAAGAATTCCTAAATATCAATAAACGCGAAGAAATGTTTATTTCAGGAGAGTTTATTATAATGAAATCTTATTTATATTATAAATGCGAAAGTTTAGATGAATGTATGGATGTTTGTTTACCTTCAAACATCTCCGTAACGGCACATCTTAATGAAATTCCGCACTGATGTAGAACATAGTCTGGAAGAACACATAGGCTACTAATTTCGGTTTTTTTTAATTCCGCGCGGACAGAGTCGCAGGCGACAGGTAGTAGTTTATGAACTGAAAATGTTGCCGTAATTGTTTTGCAAGAGTTTCAATTTTGTTATAGCAGTAAATCTATAGTGTCTCCCAAATACTCAAGTTCCGAGTAACCCCTAATAAATATAACTGACGTGACCCGACCGCGTAGGCTGTATTCTCCTCGGAGCGCCAACTGGCGAAGTGCTTGTGCGTGTTAGACGACGTGACAACCTCGAAAACATAACGTGACACGTTTGTGTTGACCTCACACAGCGCCCACTGAGCTAGTGTTAGTTTAAGTGACGTTTTGATATACACAACGTGACGTGACATTTGAACTTGGCGTGACATTAAAAATGAAGCGTGACGTCAAACTACGGTCGATTGTGGTGTTAAAAATACTGTTTAAATAGTATAGAAAAAATTAAAAACAAAGTGCAGTTATTGTTTGCAAACAATATACTGGATTCTATTCATCTAGCTGTTGCCCGCGACTTCATCTGCGCGGAGGCTTTCGTATTGTTTTGCGTAATCCTGTCAGCGGATGTTGCGTCGGATATCCGGAGTAAAACCTTACTACGTTCTATCTTCAGTAAAACATCTTGATATTAACGTTTTTGTAAAAGATACCTTATTCTGCATTGCTTAAAGTTAATTCTTGTCTTTTTAAGATTGTGTATTTAATTCTGATTTGGTTAAGGAAATTAATATCATTTTATATCGTTCATTCTTTTGTTTTTAATAAATAAGTTTTATTTTAGTATAACAATTCTATCTATGGTACTTATAATTGTATATAGTTTGCGGTTTTTATTAAATTTTAATAGCAATGAACATGGAATATATATTTTATGTACGATTTTTTCTAACAGTTATTTTTTTTTGTTCCAGGTAAGAGCATCTCAAGATAAAATAACACAATAGCGGCGGTACTCGTCTAGACGAGTAAGATACAACACGTTGATATAAGTTCAATGACATTTGTTCTTGAACCGTGGGTTTCCACTGTCATACTTGTAAAAGAACATATTTCACTCGTGTCCACATTTCACTCGTTCCCTTTAATAGAAAATAAATAACAGTATGTTTTAGTAGAGGTACTTCGGTAGAGTAAAACGTCAACATACTTTAATAGCTAACAGCCTTATTACGGCTTAAGTCTTATAATTTATAACTAAACAAGTATAAAATATTAAGAATCAAACTTAATGGCAGTTTGGTGGCTACCTGCGACTATATATATGTTCAAAATCGGCGCACCGCGGTTGCAAAGGCCACATCCTTTTACTTTCCCGTCAATACCTAATAGTTCTGTGCAACCTCTCGTGCGATAGGTCCGAATCTCCGTAAAGTTTGCATGGCACTATAATAAAGGTACTAGTATATTAAAGTGCAATGCACTTAGTACAGTCAATTTAAGCACTACGGTAGATACAATAGTGGGAACATACGCTGGGATAATAGTAACTGTTCTTTGATACCTTGTTATGTCGGCTTCTTTTATTTGTTAGTGTAACTTAGATTTCAAAGAAAAGCAAAAATACAGGCTGAACGTAAGGTTTCCATGAGGTTTTTGACTTTACATACATAACTTAGAGGCAGACAAAATAAGTAACAAAATTGTAAAGTTTTATCACAGATATTAGGGAAGATAATAACGACATAATATCGATATTTAAAATTAATAATTTTGTTTTTAATGCGTATAAAGTATATTTCACGGCATCTTGCGTTTCAGTCGACAGCAAAATGTAGGTTGTCTGGTTGAGGGGGTGTGTATGCTTCGTGCATCATTTGGTACAGTCTTTTAATAGCCCAGTCCTCACAACCCTCATCTCTCATCCCTCAGTGTTATAGCGCATCTCGTTGACGGTCGTTCGTGTATTGCGAGATTTTAAAAAATTGTGATAGTTTGAGTTGTGCTTTGTCCTGTCCGGTATATACGTTAGACAATTGTGATAAGTTTAATCATAGTGAGAGAAGGATTTGAAATTTTAAACCATTTATGAAGATACCAGTCTTTCTGATAATCTATTAATTTTTAGTATTTTGTTACCCAGTTTAAATAGTTTTCTAAAAGTCACTACACCTACGACAAAAGCACAAGTCCATTTCTATCGAATCCTTGGTTTCTAAGAACAAATCGGGTCATATAGGGATGGTAATATGTTTTGTGCGAGGATTTTGCTCTCAGAAAATAAACGATAAGTCTTTCAAATCTTGACCCGAAACTTTCATTCCATCTAATACATTTCCACTTTATCCCTTGTTAAGATAGCGGTAAGCTTGATGTATTAGATTGGTACAATGATTTGTTTCGAATACGCCACGTCTGACCGAATGATTCCCAAGTGAACGGAACATTGCTTAATGTTTTACGTATACAATATAGTTAAACCATAAATACTTTAAAACTGGTTATTACATGTAAATATCAACTCGATTTGTGTAAGATTATGATCCGATATTTGTTTGTTTTGAACAAGCGAAACATTGTTTAAAAAATAACCTTATTATCGACTATCATGTTGTTTTTTAGTACTGTGTGCTTCTGAGATTAAAACCACTGTATAAAACATATCGTTATCTTTGACAAAACAGAGATAGCAATATTTTTTAAACGGGCATTTTGGGTTCGGAAACCCACGGCAATTGGACAATTATGACTGAGATACTAAGGATGCTGTATTACATTACAAAGGATGTGTTTTCGCGAGACTTTTTAGCCGACTTCAAAAAGAAGGAGGTTATCAATTCGACTGTATTTTTATGTGTGTTACCGCGATGCTCCGCCCCTGGTGCCCCGATTTTGATAAAAAATATTTTAATCGAAAGACAGTGCTTGCAGATGTCCCATATTTTTTTTAAATAACTAGAAGACTAGTTGAAAACACAAATTACAAAATTTTACGGTATTTTTCTTAAATATACTATCGTTTATAATAATATGAATAATATTAAGTTATAAAATACTGAACTCATACGCTGAAAATAAAAATCTAAGTTTAACTTTAAAGTTAGTCTTAATTAAATTTAACTGTTCTCTGCTATTACTTGTTATTAAGTTAGCATTACAGAATTTCTCATTATAGGAAAGTTAAAGTTTAGACAGCCTTATAGGTGCTAAGTTTTCTGCATCTAAGTTAGTGTTCCCCAATGTCTGCACAGTTGGCAAGTATAATAAATACTTTGAATGCACTTTATGAGTAGGCAACGAGTAAAGTATCAAGAAGTTTCAATCATACACGAAGCTAGTATTTATTATGATAAGAGATGTTGTTATTATTGTATATTGTTATTAGTTAGTATAGTATTTTAATGTAATAATACACTAAGATAAATGATACTATATACGACATCTGTGAAAAAACAGGTTACGGAGATCAAAAGCGTTAGATCGCGGTTAAAAGCGATGTACCTTAAGACTAAGGTTGATGCGAATATTTTGACCCTTTGGTTCCTGAGACCATAATCCTTCTTTAATTCTGTTTTGTCTATAATGAGAGGGGTGACGTTATGTTTTAAACAGGTATTTTTGGTTTCAGAAACCAACGATTAATTGTACTTCTTTTATGGATAAATAGTCAATGCGATACTAACTCGACTAACTGATTTTGATACTTGCTGTATACGTATAGATATTACTGCAATATAACAAAGCACAACTAACTCATCTATATAAAAGCAAGTCATCTAGCTTCAAGCTAGATTTTTTTTAAAATATCTGAACTGTAATCAGTCAAAATAAATCCCCAAACGATGCGTCATCGAGTGTTGCCGATTTTGGCACCGGTGTTTTTATCAAAACTCTGGAGGAGAAGACGAAGAGCTAAAGCTATACAAAAGTTACACGGGGTATGGTTCATTTTAATGCTGTTTTTTATTGCTGTTGTTTTTTTCACTAATCGACAAGATAACAGGTCTTGTGCGATTGTTTTTTCTGCGCCAGTCGCGGGGGGCGCATGTGGTCAAATAAATATATTTCTCGTAGATAGCTGTCGCGCACAGCCAATATCGCGAATTTTGCGTTAGTGAAAACGGGGTATATTATTTTGTCAGATTTTCGTTTCCTAAAACTAACAAATAGGTATAATCTTTATTGCAACCTCTACCTCATTTTATTATTATCATTTTCCACTAAATGGAAATTAGTGATTGTAATTGAATTTGCAAAGTATAAAAATGAAATAAAAAATTAAATAAGGAATAAAATTGATTAAAGTGCCTGGCGTTTACAAATGGTTAAAGTGTTCAATAGTTTTTTTGCAGTTAAAATTTTGTTTACGCACAATTATGGTTTAAAATAATTTGAATATTTTAATTAGGCGAATTTTTTAACCTACATGATGACAAATTCTAATATTATTTTAAAATTAAATTTTGTGAAGAAGTTGTGTAAATGATGTAATTAAAACAACAACATAAATATAAAATGCCTTTTCAATATGTACTCGCGATAGTATTTGTGTAGACTGAATCAATAACTTTGATTATACTCAAGTTTGTTTAAGCCCTGAGACGTCCTTTACTTAGGTCTCGAAGTGGAATCCTAAATAAATTACTTTTTACATTTTGTCGTTATTTTCATCTGTACTATACCCGTTCTGTTTGTTCAAATGTCCAATTGAAATTGATTTGTAGAAAAGCAATTTATTTAAATGGTACTTTATAATACTTCGTACGTCTCAAATAAATAATTATTTTGTTTTTGTTATGTACGACCATTAATTTAGCTTGGTTTATCAATTAAGGAGATAAATCTTATGTCTTATAGGTCAATACTAGAACAGAAATGAGGGATTATTGTGCAATTAATTAACTAATCATGTAGTAATAGTGAAATGTATGTTGTCTCTCTCTAACCAGTTCAAATTATTATATATTCGTCTTCGTGTTGCAGAGCGCGTCGGAGTCGTCGGCTGGAGCGGGGGGCGGCGGGTCGGGGGGTAGCGCACGGGTCTCATCTCGCTCCCGCACCTCTGAGGAGCCACATATTGGTCAGTATCTACGATTTTTATAGTACAAGTTGTCAAACGTGCAGTCACCAGATTTCGCTAAAAGCAAAGTGACCTATAGACATCTCCAACTAGTAAAAAGATTGCAGATGTTTTGCCTGCCTGTAGTAGACGGAGGACACGTCAAGAAAAAGCATATTTCTTTTTCTATATGCACATCAATCCTCCGCCAAATTTCTGTCTGCTCTCTAAGTTGGGGAGGGAAAATTGACTAAAATATCGCTTTCGTCACTCATTCCTCAGACGAAAGTAGCAGCAGGCCATTCGTATATTAGTGAATTTTATTATTTTTAAAATGTTTAATGATTGTTCATATGTTTTCAGGCAAGTACAAATTATTGAAGACGATTGGTAAGGGTAACTTTGCGAAGGTGAAATTGGCCAAGCATGTCCCCACCGGCAAGGAAGTGGCCATCAAGATTATCGACAAGACCCAGCTCAACCCCGGCTCGCTGCAGAAGCTGTTTAGAGAGGTCAGTCTCATACATATTGAATGTTTTATATCTGAAGAATTGTTAGATAACTGTAACTACTGTACTATTGTTGTAAATCGGTATCCAGTAATCATACAGAGTCTCATTTAGAAGCTCCTGCTTTTATAGTCATTTAAAAATCGTAACTATCACCATCTTAGTTTCACCTAAATTTATTTGTCAGGCGCATTATTAAATTATGTTTATCTTTTCGAACTAAGGTTTTGGAAGTTATTATAAATTGTGGTCTTTCTACGTATTTATAAAAATTACAGACAGTATTATCATCATCTTCATCTCCCTGGCCCTGGGGGGATAGGGCCTTTTCCTCCTTTTACTTCCGTTTTCTACAACTTAAAGTTTTGCCTTAATTTTAACGACCGGCATCCCTACATGGGAGAGAAATTAAAATGAAATATTTGTCTTTTAAAATAAATTAAAAAATAAATACATTATAGAAATTATATTAGAAATAATATATACTAGTACAATAATAGTACAATACATTAGTTCTTGTATAAATTTCAGGTACGGATAATGAAAATGTTGGACCACCCGAACATTGTGAAACTATTCCAAGTGATAGAGACAGAAAAGACCCTTTACCTCGTAATGGAGTACGCGTCTGGCGGAGAGGTGAGTTAATTTTATATACCACATTGAAAATATACACACACTATCACATTCAGATACTTTTAACTCTAGTAGTTTTTTAGAGTAGATTTCTCACACTATATCTACTCTAAGGCACTCCCTATTAACTATTAAACTACTTCGGATATGATAAGTAGTACATCTGTTGATACAAAACAAGTTTGATTAACCAATTAGAGTTGTAATGCACAAAGATGGTCTCAAATATTGGTGGTAATAAGTGTTAGTTTTAAGTAATTTATGTAGATAAGTTTAAAGTTTGAACACTTTAATGTCTAAAACTATTTATCCCATTTCAAAAATTCTTTTCGCATTTTATAGTTCAATTATAAAGTTATTTTATAGGTTATGTAACAAGTTGCTACAACTTGAATAACAGATGAAAACACAGGCCAGAATTAATGCTTGGCGTATTGTTTTCAGGTGTTCGACTACTTGGTGCTGCACGGCCGTATGAAGGAGAAGGAGGCGCGGGCAAAGTTCCGTCAGATAGTTTCCGCGGTGCAGTACTGCCATCAAAAGAGGATCATACATAGAGATCTCAAGGTAAGAGAAGAACAAAGATAGAAGAAGTTTTTTTATTTTTTTATATATCAAGGTGGCATACGAGCAAGCTGCCTCACATGAATTCACCGAAATGGCGAAGCGACCGCTGCCCATAGACATTCGCAATTACAGATCGTTGTCTACCCTCAATCTACGAAGTAGGAGACGCTCAAAAAGAGAATATTTAACCTTACTATGCATCTCCTCCTCTATTAAATTCACCTCCTCTTACCATCCTTTCCTTATAAGAGTAGGGTGGGAAGGGAAAGAGGACTAAAATTAGGCATCCGGCACCACACTCATCAGACTGTAAGCGGACTTACTTAAACTAAACGCCTGACTTCTGAAGGAAGATAGAAGTTAGAAAGAAAGAAAAAAATAAAGTGATATGACTTTATTATTAGTGTTGCGGTGTTGGAAACTTAGTGTTACTAGTTTAATTAATTTAATTATTTGTAATTTTCAGGCTGAAAATCTTCTATTAGACGGCGAGATGAATATAAAGATAGCAGACTTTGGATTTTCTAATGAATTCACTCCGGGATCTAAGTTGGATACTTTCTGCGGCAGTCCTCCTTACGCCGCTCCCGAACTGTTTCAAGGTAAATTAAATATTATATACATCATCAGCTCACTCTCAGTCCCCACTGAGGGGCTCAGAGTCTACCCTAAGTTAAGGTGACTAGGTCATAGTCAACCACAGCTAAGTGCGGGTTGACTTCACACATATCATTGAATTCCTTCTCAGATATGTGCAGCATCACATACATGGCGGGATTCGAACCTTTGACCTGCAGATTGCAAGTCAAGTGTTTAACACCTGAGCCATCGACGCTCTGGATAACATTATATACTGTGACAAAATCTTACTAATGTTATAAATGCGAAAGTTTAATATGCCTAAATAGGTTTTACTTTTTTTGTGTCAAACTGCTACATCAGCGTTACTCTTTCCTGTTTTTATAACAATTAAAATAATGCCAAAAATGTTATAGATTAAACTAAAGGATAATTTTTTTTCGACGCCCTCATAAAAGTATAGCCAAGTTACATTTAAATCTGTAAACAAAGCACGCATCCGGGAAAGGAATAAATTCTAAAACCTAAGGTTGTGATATGATCCAAAGATTGTTGATCTCTGATATCTTTATCTATATATATAAAAGAAAGTCATGTTAGTTACACTATTTATAACTCAAGAACGGCTGAATCGATTTGTCTGAAAATTGGTGGGCAGGTAGCTTAGAACCAGGAAACGGACATAGGAACTTTTTTATCTTGTGTGCATTTGTTTTATTCCGCGCGAACGAAGTCACGGGTAAAGGCTAGTATAGGATAGATAATTGGTTTCTGGTATAAATATTAATGTGGTATAGGCAAGAAGTACGATGGTCCGGAGGTGGACGTGTGGTCTCTGGGTGTGATCCTGTACACGCTGGTCTCCGGCTCGCTGCCATTCGACGGCTCCACACTGCGCGAGCTCCGGGAGAGGGTACTCAGGGGAAAGTACAGGTATCAATGGAATCCTATGGAAATTGAAATAACTCACAATTTTTACTTTATTTTGGAAGATTTTTTTTTGGTCTGTTCTATATTATAACTGGTGAAATTTGTACAATAATATATTGATATCTTTATTTCGTAAGATAATGAGAGAGATGACAATATTTTGTAAAGATTCATTGAGGGTTACTTAAATAATCTTACTAATATTATAATGTATGAATGTTTAGATGGATGGATGGATGTTTGTTTGAAGGTATCTCCGGAACAGCTCAACGAATCTTGATGGAATTTAGCACAGATGTTTTTTTTTTATTTTGCGTGGACGGAGTCGCGGGCGACAGCTAGTAATGTATATATCTCTTATTAAATAAATAAACCAGTGCAGACATGGCCAAAGTGGTCCCTGTATTAGTTGTACTGGCCAATCTTTGACCATTTTATTAATTTTTTTTTGTATTAATATTACTTTGTGTGTCAATGAACATTTATTCTATTCTATGAGACTCCCTTTATGACTCTGAGTACAGAGCATTTATTCAACGGGAATAATTCCTTCTGTTATGAGATTTCATCATATAACTAGCTGTCGCTCGCGACTTCGTCTGCGCGGAATTAAAAAAAATATATGTAGCCTCTATGTTCTTCCAGACATATTTCATTAAGATCAATTAAGCCTTTCTGAAGATACCTTCAAATAAACATCATTATTATTATAAGAACCTTCTACTGACAATAAACACAACGAAAAAAAAGTGAAATCGGTCCAGCTGTTTACGTGTGATGGCGTGACCAAGGGATATAGGGATTAATTTTTATATATATATTTATTCATGTATATGTCAACAGAATACCATTCTATATGTCTACGGATTGCGAGAATCTGCTAAAGAAGTTTCTAGTACTGAATCCGGCAAAACGCGCCTCCCTTGAGAATATAATGCGGGACAAGTGGATGAACACCGGATATGAAGATGATGAGCTCAGGCCATATGTTGAGCCGCAGCAGGACTTCAAAGATCATAAGCGGATAGGTGAGCGAATTGTTACCTTATTTATATAGGAATAAAGTCGTGATTAATGTGAAGAAAGATGTTTACTTGTGTACAAGCGATTTTGAACTTTACAAATGTAGAAATAAGATCGAATAATATTTAAAGTTTTTTTTTACATTCTTTACGTAATTCTGTTTATGTTATTGAAAAAAGTGACTTAAATTTTAATGAACTGTGATTTTATTTCTAGTGACAACTATTTTTTAGTATACAAGTAGTTTAAACTACTTTTTTGTTACCTTCGGTTTTCGTAAAATAACTAAATATATTGTCAAAATGACAAAAAAAAATCCAACTCCAAGCTAATAATAATTCCAAGCTAAATAGTTTTATAACAGTTAACTAAGCTATTTCCTTTGCTAACGCTAAATAAAGCACTGTCAAAAACAGAAAATGTACTATGATACTGAAGTATGTGCTTACACTTAGTGATATGAAATATGTAGACAGTTAAAAGATTTTGTAAAAAAAAGCAATAAAGTTTAATTAAAAAAAAAACTACATGACCACTATTCTCAAACATAAATGTATTTTTTAAACTACACACAGGATATTAAGATTATTTTTTAGACATTATTTATCATGTTGATAAAAAAAGAACATAAAATACTATTCATACTAATATTACAGAGGAGATATTTGTTTGTTTGTTTGCATTGAATATGCTCCAAAAAATACTGAATCGATTTGAATAATATTTTCATACTTTCAACGGGTGACATAAGATGTGTTTACTAGATTTTTTAATACCGCGCAGATAAAGTCGCGGGCAACTGCTAGTTATTTATAATAATACGAGGTTAAAGAGTAATTGACACTTCAAACTAATGAAATTTCCATTTCACATCATATCTATATATCTCATATCACTGCTTAGCTACAAAAATATATAAAAATACGTTGTTACATTTCATGCAAACACAACTAACGGCACAGCGCAAGTTGGTATGTGACCTGACGCGAAATTGTTAGTTTTTTTTATGTTAAGTCATCGTGTATGTGGTATTCGACAATTCTGTCTTGTTGTGCGTCGAACGGAACGACCTGATTGAACGTCGCCTGTCAAAGTGACGTGAGCTGTCAAAATCAACATGCGTGTGTGCTAAGCTTTGATGTTTTTAATCTATGACAGTTTATGGATCCGATGAGACAGAATTTTGATTTCGCTTTTGTCTGCATGTTTATAGTTTTGTGTTAGATTAGTTAGGTTTTTTGTGTAGGTATTTATAAAGCTTCATATGATTGTTGCGAGTAACAATTCTCTACTTGAGATAAAAATCTGAAAAGTGCTTGGAGTTTAGAGTTTAGTTAAAGGACTAATTTAGTAAATTGTATTTACCTAATATGATTAGTAAGAGTTAAGAGTCATTTTAGCATAGTTATAGAAAATGTTATCGAGACATCGTCTTTTTTTTTTTCAAATTAACGTATACACACAATCATCATCGTCATCAACAACCTGCCCTTATCCCTATGGAGGGTCGGCACAGTATGTACTACTCCTCCATACATCTCTATCAGCCGTCATATCTGAATTTACCCCTTTTTTACACAAATCCTCTTTCACACAATCCATACATACTTTCTTTAGTCTTCCTCCTTTATAGCATATACACAATCAGTCAAATAAAATTAAAAAAATATTTTGACATACCATAAATAAATATAGAAACGTATAAACAAGTAGGTTTAATTATTGGAGTAGAAAGTTTGGTAAAGTCAAATTGAATGCGAAATGAGAAATTAAGCAAACAAATCTAAACTGTTTTTAAGTCTGTAATCACAGACTTATTAATAACAGACACGTTGGTATCATCAAATTAGACACTAAAACTATAATAAATAAATTTACAGAAAATAAATGATATTGTCAGCCAGTGAAATGTGTCAATACAATTTCTCATTTCTTTTGAATTCGACAATAGATATCGCACTCTTAGAATTATAGGGACCTAATTAAATACTATTTCGTGTCGAAATTATTATTAATTATTCATATTTTCATATATTTTTAAATACGAAAATTGTACTCTTCTGAAACTTTGAGATGTTTTCCTAAAAATGTGTTTTTAATTAGGTCTCTATAATGCTAAGGTTGTGATATGTTGGTTGTGTTAGTACTGTATGTGTAGACTTAAATATATAGTTTGCTTTTAAAAATGATATGTTCCGTTAATGTCTATATGCATGTAAGTCTATGGTCATGTTTGAGAATTTTAAAGTTTACGTTTATATCCACAGAGGCGCTAGTGTGTTTGGGCTACAATAGACAAGAGATAGAGTTCTCTTTGGCGGAGGCGAAATATGACGACGTCTTTGCGACATATTTGTTGCTGGGAAGAAAGAGTACTGATGTAAGTTATTTTATTATTTTTAATTTTCAAATTAAAATAATGTACTAAACTTGGGAATTAAATGAAAAATGTACTTCCAACTGTTTTGCAGGAATCTTGTTTCTTTTAGCCTTCAGGCAAGGTGTACAAAACAAATTTATATCTGTTTTTTTTTTGTAAGAGAGACAATATGTCCGGTGTTTAATATTATCACTAGCAATCTATATATATATAAAAGAAAGTCGTGTTAGTTACACCATTTATAACTCAAGAACGGCTGAATCGATTTGACTGAAAATTGGTGGGCAGGTAGCTTAGAACCAGGAAACGGACATAGGATAATTTTTACCCCGTTTTCTATTTTTTTATTCCGCGCGGACGGAGTCGCGGGAAAAAGCTAGTATGTACAAGAAAGTCGTGTTACACTGTAACTCAAGAACGGCTGAACCGATTTGGTTTAAAATTAGTGGCGAGATAGATAAGAACCAGGAGACGGATATAGGATATTTTTTATCCTGATTCTCTTATTAAATTATGGGCAAAAGATTTTTTATCTATAAAAAACGTATTCCTCCAGCCGGAGTCTGACGGCAGTCGGTCAGGATCGTCTCTGTCGTTACGTAACGCAGCCGCACCGCAAACGCAGCCGCAGCAAGCGAACGCGCACGCAGGTACGTACCAATATATATCTATGTACTTATATTTCATGTCAATACTTTCTTCTTCAGAACTGCTGTGATATTTGTATTCATACATATTGTCTTTTTTTTTGTCAAAGAAAATGAAAGGTATAGCACTATTTCTAAATACAAATGTTCCAGTAGAGTTTCTATATTTCGGAATTCATGTTAGATCTATACAATGTTAAAGATTTGAATGTTTTTTTTATATATACTGTGGGATAGGTTAGTGAATATTTGAAGTTACGAAACATTTAATTTAAAGAAATTAAGTTTTTTATTAGGATTTTGTTATTTGTTATGGAAAACTGTTTTTAAAGTCTAGGCAAATTTATTAAATTCTAAATTTAAGGTTGTTTTTTTTGTATATTAATTACTGATCTTATTACATCTGATATTTTGATACAGTAATTTACTAATCTGTTGAATTTTTTTATCGAATTTAGTAAATGCTGCAATAAAATAGAGAATTAATATTTCGAGCAAAACTAAGCTTAAATTGCGCTTAGGGCATAATCGAGGTAGCTTAGCTTTCTAACTGGGAATATATAATCTATATCACACTTGACAACCATAAGACGTCTCCGCGTGACGTTTGTTTTGGCGCGAAAGCAAATGTCACTTATCTGTCATTCCATTGACGTTTTTGGATGTTTAGATAGAATGTTGTGGATTGTTTTTTTTTTTTACCTGTGTGAATTTCACTATTTCTTCCCTATCTTTCATATGTAGTACATAATTAAGATGTTTTCCCAATGAATGTTTTGTTGAATGACAGTCAATTGACATTTCCTTTGCACCCACTTGTGTTTATGGTTTATGATTGTCAAGAATGTATTTTTTTTTGTATTTATTATCACTCTGGACGTCCATTGTGTATCGCTTTTTATTTTTATTGTCTATTATGTGTGCTTGATATGTCGTCTACCTGTCACAACTATTCCCCCAGCCTTGGGCAAATCGTTACGTACATATATAATTCTGACACGGGATTCAAAATGTAAAACATCTTCAACACTTAAAAGAATAAAATAAATATGAAGTATTTAAATTAAAATAAGTAATAACTTTAGTATTTTTAATTCGCAAAATATTCAAAATAATTCGAACATCGGGATCGAATAGTTTTTAATAGATTTTATCACAGTTATCGATCGATACTAAATTTAATTAAAACTTCAAATTAGTTGATTTCAAACTAAATTTCTATTCCAAAAAAAAAAACAGAAAGAGTTTGTATGACTTTAATACAATTGTAAATTGAATCACAAGACTTCTTTCACTGAATTGAGCACGTCACACGGTAATTGGCAAGCATGATCACCAAATGTAAGACATTCGATACGTAAACCGGGTCAGGGGCGGGGTCAGGGTCAGGGTCAGGGTCTGGGGCAGTAAGGCAGTAAGGCTAGTGGGTACTAGATGGGGGTAGACGTGAGGGTAACGGGCGGGCGTTGCGCAGGCGCGTGCGGGTCTCCGTCGCACCGCGGCGTGCAGCGCAGCATCTCGGCCTCCGCGCGCCCCGCCGCCTCGCGCCGCGCCTCCTCCGGCGCCGAGGTGCTGCGTGCACAAGGTAACACGACACTCTCCGCGCCGACATCTCCACATCTCTCAACACAACCTCCACGTCTATTGATACTTGTTACATCATCTCTACGCCTCTGGTTATTGTGCACTTTTAGGGCTTACCCTTTTTTATCTTTTACCCTTTTGCACCTTGATATATTTTAACATTTCTTGTTACCTTATCGATCTTTCACTGTAACTAGACTGAATTTTCAGCCTTGTTTGTGTCTTTATTAGTTTTCTTTGTCTAATTAGTTTTATTCTCTTGTTACTCACGGGTGTGCATGGTTTTTTTTCGTTTTAGTATTTGCGTGTTTCTCAATGTTTGTGAAGAATTTTCCGATGTCAAGCTTGTTTCTAGCTATCATTTATATTTTCAACTATATGTTCTTATTTGAAGTTGATTTTTTTATTTTTGTTGTAATTTTAACCATCTTTTATTTTTAAAAAGTTAAATTAGATTGAAAAAGTTTAATAGATTTAATTAATTTTAATCAAATTAAATGATATATTTTGAGAATTTACATAATTGTAAATGTAAAATATATATGACCAATATAAAATTTGTCCTTAAACAAAAATTACTTTTATTTATTTTATTTTAAATGCAAAAAGCTTTTATATGCTATATGCTGCTTTTTATTTATTATTTATTTTCTAATTAATTCTTTCTTATTTATATATTTATTTATTTTAATTTTAAATATTTGATTTTTTTTTTTAGTAAAATTAACAATAATATTTGCAGTTGTAAATTATGTGAATGCAAGGGTTATAATGCAATATAAAATTTTATACAATAATACATGTATATTGTCGAACCAGGATGAGCGAGAAAAATATTGTTGTCTCTTGAATTCTCACTTATCTAGGTTCTACTGTAATTACGCACTTAATATGTATATACAGGGTGTTTATTACGATATAAAGTTAACTAAAACTGGCTTTAAACATTCTTTTATAATTAACATTTCTGCAATTTTATTAACATAGTTTACTTTATTGCATGGTTTTATTTATTTTTGCGTTTTATAATTTTTAGTCTTTGCTAAAACTTATGTAAATTCTACTAAGCTTTAATCTTAGTATTTTAATAGAAGAAATTATTAATCGAATGTTTTTTTTTATGATGAGCATTGATAGTAAGACATGTTAAAAAATCACTTTATCTGAAAAAAAAAAAACAAATATAAAACTTCCGCTGAAATTTGTTTACGAGATTTCGGTTTTCATTTAGATTAAATAGAATGCAAGATAATCTTTAGAAATAGATAAATATCAATGCTCATAAAAAAAATCAGCTTGTAAAACTATTGTGGGTTTGAAAATAACACTTTTGTGCCTGGGCTAAGTATCAAGCTTTGTCACTTTATGAGGCGTTTCGAAGCGTTACTAAGCGGCTTCGAAGCACTTGGAAGCGTTCAGAAGCGTACTGAAGATGTTTATGCGAATCTTATTGTGGTTTACAGTGGGCACGACCACGAGCGCCGCAAATAATACAACATCGACTGCGACAACTACCACTTCTAACTTTAAAAGACAGGTACGTTATGTTTACACACATTTTACCCTATTAATAATGAGGGTAATGTTTTTTTTTCTCCCATGTCTAATTTTGTTTTTGTTTTATAGTTCAGGGTATAAACTTTTAATTTCTCCTAAGAAATAATGAATATGATCGGCTTGGTATAAAATAAGTTTGTCTTTGTGATTATTGTAAACATTTCGTAACGTTACCGATCAATCGCGTTCGCTCTTTATGGACTTGATACCTTTTTTATATCATAAGTTGGCAAACGGTTACTTGAATACGTCGCAACAGCGAAGCGGCTGTTGTTATAGACATCTGCAATTACCTTTGCGTTGCCTACCTTTAATCAATGGAGGAGGAGACGCAAAGAAAAAGCATACATCCCCTCTTCCGTCAAATCGAACTTACAATTGTCATCCTTGTCTTATAAGAAGGAGGTGGGAAGGGAAAGAGGTCTAAAATTAGGCCTCTGGCAACACACTCATAAGACGAAACGCGAGATTTACTTTCACTTTATACTTTTTGGTGTACATAATAAGTTTTATGAAACTAAATATGTCGCGTGTCATTGGTTTGACATCGCTGCTATAGTTGTTTAGTCGCAGAACTAATAAAACTGTTCTTTATTTCAGAATACAATCGATTCAGCATCAATCAAAGAGAACACGGCGCGGATTGCTCAAATGCAGGTATGACTTATTTTCATTATACTTTTTTTGTGGATAACACCGAATACCGTACAGTAACCACCATAAGAGCTATAATTTAGTTCTTTTCTATGTGACTGTGATATATTTTCAACTTTATTTTTCATTTAAAATTATACCTAGGTAGGAAATAAATGTACACGACTGTACACTAGTACAGTTGTCCGTTGATTTTTATGTGTTTATTTGTTCTGTGTTTAATAAGCAATTATCTCAGGTACAGAACACGACACGACCGAGCAGCGCACAGCCCAAACTGGAGCCGAGATCCCGTACGTTGACTGGCGGACAGCGCCGCACCGCACTGGAGGCTGCGCCTGCGCATGCGCCGCACACCGCACATGCGCCGCACGCACCTCACACTGCTCACCCCACACCTGTCAAACTATCGCCGCCAAACGACACGCCCAGGTATCAACTACATCTACTCTTTGTCCCTCATTCAAGGTATTTTGATAACAAGTGCCGCATTTGAGTCCCTCAGTGAACATTTCTCTTGATATATCTGCAATAACTTACGCCACGTACAGCATCCGACTCGAAGGATCATTGATTTATTCATATTTTATTATTTACTAATTCATAATGTCATGATTCATTAAATACACATTTCTTATATATTATTATATATGAATTGTTACATAATTTTATATATTTATGATATATTATTATCTATATATATAATGTACACTTCCGTAAATAACTAACGTGAATATATCCCTATTTATATAAATGATTATATGATTGTTGATATCGCATGTGAGCAATCGATTAACAGCATGATATTTTTACAAACGCGACAGTTCAACGCAACCGGAGACTAAGAACGGTGTGGGGGGAGGGGCGGGGGGAGTGAACGGAAGTGGTGGGGGTACGGGGAGCGCGGGTGGCGGGGGGGCCACCCCCTCGGGGGGTAAGACCCACGTCAAAAGTGCCTCCATCTCGTCGGGCAGTGGAGCACCGCCCTTAACGGATACTGCGGCACATAATGCGTCCGCGCGGGACCTCGCGCCGCCTCGCCCAAGGTACAAGGGCTTTGCTTCGCTTTGTTATCGTCTTGAGGGGTTTAGCTGTAGGGGGGGCTTATAGCGGTTTCATTTTTTTGAACGTTTGGAATCTACACTTCTTTTTTTTTGTAGGCTTTGGCGTGCACTTTTATTAGTTGAATTGGTTTATTTTTCTTTTAATACTGTGATTGAGTGCTTATTTGTCGATTTTTTAATAATTTCGGATAAAGGAAATGTTTCCAAGAAATTATCAGAGATAATTGAGTTTTAAATGTACACATGGATGTATGGATTATATTACATAAACATTAAATTTTCTTTTTGCACAGTCGTTAGATTTTTTTACAAACCTTTTACGAGCCTTCGGAAAGTATTTAATAGAAATGCACTTGGATTTTTTCTAGCACTGGTGTTATTTCGCTATACTATTTGCACAACTTTATCTTTTAGATTTTTATAGTAGTTCTCAATGGTTATTTTTTATTTAAAATAATGTTGACATGTATTTAAATCAGGTCGTTTATGAGCTTTTTTTTATTTTTTTTTTAAATATAATTCTTTGTTAGGTTTTATTTGGAATTAATTATTTATAGCGTTTATTCTAAAGTTGATTGAAGTTTTTATAACGAACTGTATAAAAAATATTTCATGGTTCATAGACCATATTGTAGTGACATGACGTTATCGTATAAAGGTGTCATGTTATTGTGGTTGGATAGCATGATTAATAGTTCGTAAGTTAAAGCTTAAAGTTAAGTTTTAGTTATTTTTATTGTTTATATTTTTTATATAATTTTATTTATACTAATCTGCTTATGCATGTTTTATTTTATTAATTTTTATATTCTATTCTATTATTATTATTTATTTATATTTTATTAATCGTTAATTTACTTTGATATTATTTACATTTTATATATTTATTTTTATATTATATATTAGGAGGATTTTTTTTTATATATTTTTGATGAATTTTAGTTCATTTCAGAATAATTGCGTATATTGAAATCTAGAAATTTATTTATTAAGATAAGAAACGATTTATTTAATTATTCAAAACAGATTATCATTTCTAAACATATTAGCATAAGTTCATTTTTCACGCCCATACATTGAACTTTCAACATATTCTATACAAGTGTACAAAAATAAACACAAAATAACAAAGCATATAACTCTAAAACAATCCACAGGAAACTATGCTTTAATACTAATAATAATAAAGCATACATTACCTTTGCAGCTTGAACTCGAGCCTGTCAAGTGGCGGGGCGGGCGCGGGCGCGACTGCACGACGCGAGTTCCCCAATCCACTTGTGTTCCCCAGAAATGTGCCCTCGCGCTCCACCTTCCACTCAGGTCAGTTCACCTCCTTTGTCACTTATATTATAACTTGAAGTACCTCCATCTTACAGAAGATTTGATTGGAACCAAGGTATCAAGTTTCTAATGATAGGAAAGAGAAGGGTATTTGCTTCAGGAAAGGCAAAAATATGAAAGGGAATTATGTATCATTACAGTCTTTTTTTTAAATCCACAAGGATCTTTTGACAGTTTTTTGACATTAACAGTGCCTATTTAGTGTTACCATTGAGCAAAAAATTCTTTCGAAGTCGTTTATTTTGTTGTAATTACTTACTATTTAAGTAGATACATCCAATTACATTAGTAAATTAATCTATTTGCAATAACTTCATTCATTTTATGGAATTTTGAAATTATGAAAATGGCAACATTAAACTATGCAACTGCCGCTTTCTAATTAGTCAAAATATGACGTTGTCAAGATGACAGTTCACATATTTTCCGACTGTCATAAGATCCTTGTGGAACTATAGGCAGTAGAAACTTCGCTATTTTAACGAAATTAGGTGGTCTTCTAATAATAATAATAATAACCTTTATTCAGATAATTACATAATTAAATATTATTTAATAGTTACATTTCTTTATTTTTTGTGTTATCTATGTGTCCGTTACGGATATAGACCTCTTCCAAATTCCTCCATTTTATGTAGCCATTCTGGTAAAAAAAAAGAGTGGATACCAAAAAAAAAGGTGGTCTTCTACAATATAAAAAATAATAGTGTATGTATTTTGAATGTCAGGTCAAACGCGGTCTCGCGGATCTAGCGCAGGGGGGGCGTACGGTGACGGGGGCTCCCCCCACCAGGCACGACCCTCCTTCTTCTCCAAACTCTCCTCGCGCTTCTCCAAACGGTTAGTCACAAACATACATACATACAATTCATATCATTTAAATATAACTATCTCATTGTCTTTGAATAAAACAAAGATAGCAATAGTTTTCTTTGTTTGTTATCTCTGTTGTTTCAAAAAAAAATTAAAGCGATTGAATTTTTTTTTTTTTTAAATCAAGCAGTGATTGTTTTGTCAGTTTTTAAATTTGAAATAATTAAAGTTTTCAATTAAGTTTGTCGATATTATTCGATACTGTTTTCATATGTTTAGTTTATCGATAAATTCGATTTTTGAATTGGTACATCACTATTAAAATTCAATGTCAACAATTCTGTGATTTAATTTTATTAATTGAAATTCGTAGTGGCATTGAATGTATTATAAAATTTTTGGTTTTAAAATATTTACTGATATAACATTCACTATTGGATAAAATGTCTAACTAAAATAACTAACTGTTCACCGCTCATTTAAATATAAATCACACCAAATAACAATATTGTTACTAATCATACAATTTCCATACATAAAAAAAACCTTAATTTTTTACTATAACTGTGTCACATTAACAACGCATTAACGCTTTTAGAATCACTTTAGTTATCTTTAAAGATATTTTGTGGTACTCGATTTTTTTTTTGTCTCAGATTTATTTTTAATTGATCTAATCCAGGGGTTCCTAAAGGGGTAAAAGGACCCCTTGGGGTCGATATTGAACTTAAAGCATTGCTAATTCTCATTCTGTCTTCTTTTATTGACCTAAGTCAGAATGTATAATAATAATAATTGATCTTAAAAGTAGGTAATTTACCCATGGGGGGTCTGTGGTAACGGTTCATTTTGGAAAAGGGGGTCACTTGTCCAAAATAGTTTGGGGATCCCTGCTCTAATCTAATCTTTAATTACGAAAGAAATAAAAAAAAATGTTTTTCATATTTTTTGTCATAAAAAAATCGTATACAGCGTGTTCAAATTATACAATTTTAATATTTGACTTGTATTAAAAAATATACATTTGTGTTGACTTTTTTTTTTTTGAGTATCACAAAATGTGTTTGTCAAGATGTCTAGCTGTAATTTCGAGGTGTTCCTTCCATTGCCACATTCAGTGTCAGCTTAGCACCGCTTCTCATGCATTTTCTATGATTAAATTTCACAAATACCATTAGTATCAAATGTCGGAATTGTTTTTTTTATTACCACCTACTAGCTATAGATTTTGGCGCCCGAAATGGGATTCGATTTTTCCCTTAAATAGATTTTTTTTTTGTTCTACTAAACAAAGGGTTGTGGAAAAGGACTCGTAAATTACAGATTTCGAAATTGAACAGAAATTGAGCTCTTTTTGATAATGTTCTTGATGATTTATAATTTTAATTTTGTGACATTTCCGAAAGGGCTCTGAAATAACTGTTTGAAGTTTTTTTTTGTTGTATATAATACCCATTTTTTTACACTTGTCTCTGTCTCTCACTTTGTCACTCGATTACTGATTAACCCATTCGTAATGTCTCTTGTCATAATCGATTTCTGTGTTGTTTTTTTTTTTAATTTGTATATTTTTTTATTGATTGTCGAATTTTTTCCCTCTAAATCCGAGCTCCGACTTTTTGTCTAGTTTACATAGTATTTTTTTTATCGTTTTTTTTTTCTGTTTTGATCTCGCGTCGATACAGGGGATGCACGATGCTATAAACTCCTTACCTCCCTGAACTGACTTTACGCACATATCGATTTTTTATATATATATTTTCGTACATTGAATACTGTCGCGTTAGATACGGTTTTTCATATCTTTTCAACAGACCGTTTGTACTTGAAAAGCATGATGTATTCCCCTAAAATCAAATGCCTTTTTTTATTTTTATTTATTTTGATAAATTAACGTGTTAGAACGAACGTAATACCGTGCTTTTAGTGTTGTCCATTTCGCATATCGATAGTTTTGAAAAGTAAACGTAAGTATTGGTTTTTTTACCTCGACGTCGTGAGAGGTGTACGGACATTTGACTTTATATCTCTCGTGCATCCCTTGTGTAACGTGAATTATTTATCTTTCTAACCGTACGCTTCTACTAACGAATGTCGACGGTCGTATCCTTCCCGGTTTTTTTTTTTTTTAATATCGATAGTCTATCCACAACCCTTTAATAATGTTGCAACGTGACGGACTTAGTTTTATTTGTATTTTTTTTTTTCATTATTATTTTAAACAAGGGAGTGTTTAGTATTGTGCATCTTTGCGACGCGAGAACAATTGTTGCCATGTGAAAAACCGTTTTTTTAAATGGCAACCCGGATTTTAGTGTTTTTTTTTTTGAAATTGTGAACAAGAAAAAGGCGGACCGGAGATGAAGAGGGTGGTGTTTAGAGGTTTCACTGACAACGTTCAATTGTATGCAGGTTAAATCAGAATCCGTGATAGAAGACTTGGACTGCTCGAGAGAAACAACAAGGATTAGTTTATTGAAATAGGAAATAAATGTGCAAATAATAATGTTATGGCTTCATACAAACATGTATCTTCACACACACAATTTTTGGACAATAGATTATTTAATTCTATTCAGGGTATTAATTGTTATAAAGTTGATTCGTAACTTAAAAAAAATATATCAGATTTTATTTAATTTCAACGATTTATAACAAAAATGCCTCTACGTTTTTTTTTTTCGTTCCATCGATACGCTGAATAGAGAATCGTTAAATACTACTTTTTATTTAACAAAGAATTGAATTATTTTATAGATAAGCGAAACCGGTTAATTTAGAACGATATCATTACTTACATTTTTTTTATGTTTTTTTTTTATATAGCGCGGCGACATATCTGTACACATATTGTTTCTGGAACAATATAGAATAGATTTTGAAACATGTACAAAATGGATAGTATTTGTTCAATCGAGATTGTACACATTGTACAATTTGGATTGTTTTGATTCAAATGAAATTGACCTGTGTACAATTTGGTTTGTTCACATACAATTGAAGTTTACGAATGTGTACAATTTGTATTGGTTTTTAAAGAGCGATGTGTGGCAGAGAACTAGTCCCGCCGCGTGACTTCACGCATTTCATATTAGATTGTAAGATGTTCGAAATGATGTTTTTTTTTCGAACGACATTTTGTTACATTCCACGTTTCGAGTTTATTTTCTTTTTGTTTCTAATGCAAATTTAGCACAAAATCGCTTATAAAATTTCCTATGTTAAATCTAATCAAATTAAAATATAGCCTAGCTCTGGAAAATATGCTCCCGTTCAATCATATCTCAAATTTCCTTACATAATCTATATATATAAAAAAGAAAGTCGTGTTAGTTACACTATTTATAACTCAAGATCGGTCGAACTGATTTAGCTGAAAATTGATGGGGAGGTAGCTTAGAACTAGGAGACGGACATAGAAACTTTTTTATCTTGTGTGCATTTTTTTTATTCCGCGCGGACGGTGTCGCGGGTAAAAACTAGTGGTTTATATTTTTTTTAGTAATCACATTATTAAATTTTCCGGAATAAGAGTTAGTCAAACGCAATACGTTTAACTTGAATCTCTAAATCCGTTTGAATTTACAAAAACTCCAGTTTGAGCCTCTTAGATAGTTCATAAAGAACTTCTTTAGAGTGACTATGATTTTTCGGAGGAACTTGGCTCTTTATTTAATTCATTTCAGCCTTAAAAAATATTTTCTTAAAATTTAAAAAAGTGTAACATGTGGACTGGAATAAGATTTTTTTTTCTTGTCGGTTTGTCGTGAAACTTAAATTTGATTGAATTAAAAAGTTGACAGCACAGATAAAATTTTTAGAAGTCTACAGTAATAAAAAGATAATGCGATTATGTGAGGAAATTTTGTGATATTGTTTCTAAAATATGTTTCTAGGAGTTCATGGCTCAATTGCGTTTTTTTCTAAGTTTAGATGCTAATTTTTATTTACTAAAAATCTTTCTTTACGGTCATAGTATATAATGTTTTGTGAACCGAGTGAGATGTAACAGTATAGGCGTAGTTAATAAATAGGTAAATAAATACTCGGCCCATCAACTATATTTTTTGGTACAAATACTCAAATTAATGTTACCGTAAGCCTGATCAATAAATTGTTCGTAACTTTGGGGCCGATTAACTTTTCATATTATACAGCGTGTTTAAAGTTTATAAAAAAATTTCATACATTTTTTTTTAAAAAAAAAACGATCTCTATTTTTGTGAATAGGAAAATTTACGAAATTATTCAATCTATAGTTTTTTTAAAATTCTAAAAAAATCACTATTAAATCAATATGTATAAAACGTAGTATTTTTTTTCTTGTTAGATAATAGAAGTTTCCATATTTTCATATTATTTGTACGTAAGTTAGTTACTAGAGATATATAAATTTTGTACATATGTGTACGTTTGAGTGAAACTTGTAGCGGTGTGATCTATACGTACTTTTTTTTTATATTCATTCAGAGTTCCATATCAATTAAAAAATAAGTACATTAAATGTTCAATAACTCGTTGTTTATTATTTGGCTAATATTTTGTATTAATTATATTCCATTTAACACTTTCATTTGATATATTTATTAAAAACTTCTAAATTCTACTGAACGATGTAAGACAAGTTACAAAATAAAACTCTTGAAAAATGAACAAAAAACTTGAATGTTCAATGTAGTTGTTTATATGAACATTTGTAATTTCATTGAAAACAACATTACAAACATTAGTTTAATAACAAAGTTGATAATTTTTATATTTATAGGAATTTAAATGTAACATCTAAAATATGGAGAAGTAATCCAAGTATTTTTTGTGATGAAATGGGATTTAGGAGTCTTCATAATGTTTGTTTCGAATCAAAACATCTTTTACATAATGAAATTGAGATCAAAAATAGTTTTCCTCAAAAATCGACTCGTTTGTTACATTTTTTGTGTTAATTTTTTTGTAACTAGATAAATTGTGGGATTACATTTTTTAGAAATTTATAAATGGGTGCTGAAAGTTGCTACATCACAAGATTTTTTTTTTTTTAGGAAATTAATATATTTTTTGACTAAAACAGAGTACAGCTCTGTTAATTTTTGGGCTTTTAAAGAAAATGCAATAATTATTGTTAATGCGGAAAAAATATTGGTTTTAAAATTAAAAAAAAGTATTCTTTTCCTTAATAAAACAGATTATATTTCTATAAATTGCAATATATGTAATAGTGACATTTTTTTTGGTATTTTTTAAATGTATCCAGTTACAGTTGTTTTGTTTTTTAGACATGGTACGAAAACGCAGATTTTTTTTAAACAATAAAAAATTTCATAGTTATCTACATGGGTACATGTGACAAAATAATCAGTAAACGCGGAAACATTTTTGAAAATAAAAATCTAAACATTTTTGCGAATTTTCCTGATAATTGTTTTTGAAAAATTATTTTGTTTAATGATTCCCAATATTTAATTTTCACCTTTACTTTATAATTGAGGTAGCTTTTTTTTTGTAATTTTAGTAAAATTTCAATATAAAAGTGTAAAGTTTTTTTTTTATGAGAGGGAGAGAGAAATACATATATTGGAATACTGTGTGTTGTGTAAACGTGTTCTTATTTCAAAGCAATATGGATTATGTGAGTGCTTCTTTGGATTAACAGATTTTTTGATTAACTAATTGTCGTTTTATTTAAAAAAAAATACCCGAATATTCCTTTTTAGGTTAATCTGGAAATTTTCTGCAAGATTTAAATTTTTTTAAAGATTTTTTTATTGATAAAGTGTGTCACGTTGCAACAGTTTTTTTTTTTGTAAATTTATTTTACTCCAGAAATAAGATTTTTTTTTCATATATTTATTTCACAATTACTATTTGTATATCATCTGTAAGATGTCTTAAATGGAGTTGTTTATCAAGCAGTGTGTATCAGATAATAGTATAGCAGGAGCTTCTATACAAGTTAAATTTTCGATATATTAAGTTATTAAGTATAACTTGGTAAGTTATTTCACCAGCTTATCGGTGTTGGGTGAATCGACTGGGCGACAGAAACCGCGCATATTTTCCTCTCTGGACATACAGCGGAGGTATAAAAGGGAGTTTACGTTTATATATATTGTTATGGTTTTTATTTGAACGTTTTTTCTTGGTGAGGCAATGATGGGACGTAGTGCGGCATTTCAGTGGTAATTTTAGCATAGTATGATTTTTGAAACTCTTGTTGAAATATTTAAAATAATAGAAAAATACTTTTTACTAATATTAGTAGTTAAAGTTGATACAAAGATTTTTACTTAGTGACTATTAAAAAGCTATATTTATTTTTCAGTATTACATTTTTACTTGAATAATTTTTTTATTTAATTAAAAGATTGGTTTTTAGTTATGATTTTATTTTCGTATTTAAACTTTTAATATAGCCACAAGTAAACCACACTACGTGTCCGATCAAAGGTTTTGTCGTTTGTGTCATGAGTAATCCAACCGATTTTCTAAATTCTGAAGCAAAAAACTACTTGATACCTCACATCAAGTAGTTTTTTTGCTATTTCACACTTGTATTGGGTTCCAAACTTATTATCGGAGATGTAATTATTGCAATCAGAAAAAAATGCTAGTATATTTTTTGAACATCCTGTATATTAAAGTATGAAATTGGCTGGATTACGTCGTTCAAATAACCGAGATCTAATGATTTTATTGATGTGATACGTTTGAATGCGAGTTTTTGGTGGTCTAACTTTTTTTTAAAATTACAAATAACATTTTGTTTTTTGAATTTTACTAATTGTGTGATACGTTTGAATTTTAAATCCTTATTTTTAAATAATATATTATTTTTTAACCATAAATATCTTAAAAATTCAGTCTAATATATGTAGTATAAAACCATTTAATTTTAACAAACAAACCTAACTTGTTTAACCGTGAATTCGCACTTCTAAAAAATTTACATATAATATGGGTTACAAAATCGTTATGTTAGAAAAATTTAGTTATGAATGCAGTTTAGTTAGGATTTGGAGATTTGGCTAGAACAGGTAAGGAGGTCCCTTAGAGTAAACTGAAAAATTAACGATCAATGTCTCTCTCAGTCTTAATTGACTTCTAGGTATGAAAGATAACTTATAGCACGAATGAATCGGACAATGTCGTATGAAAACCTTAAAAATCATTTTAAATTAACAAACATTTTAAATGAAGGTAAGTCTTGAGTGTTTTCGCATGGATTGATCTTAATAACTATGATTTTTTACGTGTTCGCCTGCTTTTATGCTTTGTCGTGTGTTTTGTTCACCTTTAATTCTTTTATCCAGCTGATTCTGACACCTGTCAAAATTATAGACTATTTCAAAATTACAAAAAGAAAAATATTGTTATAATTTTTTTTGTAAAATTTTTATGCATCCTGTATATCAAAATTTATTGTTTTCCCATAACTTTATTTTTTAATTAACACATTAATGTAAACTATTTTTTGTTGTTTTATATATTTTTTATGTAATGCAGTCTTAAATACATTAATAAATTTTTCAAAATTTTTCAAATGTTTGTAGTAAATGGGCATTTAACTTTAGGCCCTAGTGTTTAGTTTTAGTTGTTATGTTTTCTGTTTTTAGGCCATTGGACGGTAACACTCCGAAGCATGCGGTAGGCGCTAGCCCAGCCCTGCTTGGGTAATTATTCCTTTTTATCCTTTGTTTTGGTCTCTATGAACAATTTTTTTTGTCTCTGCTCAGTGTTTGGCCTAGTCGTATTGTCTATTATTATTATTAAGGATGTTTTTTTAGTTTAATTTATTGTTGTTAATATTTTTAATCATCCTGTAGTTTTCATTTAATTGAATGCGATTTTTTTTCTAATTTAACGTACTTAAAATACACAAATTGCAACTACAATATTTTTATTGTGAACTTGGCTTGTTAGTTTGCTTTTTTTTAAGGAAATATCTTAGTGAAAAGGCGCCTAAGTTAACAAAATGCTTGCAATTCGCCTCATGAGCATTAATATCATTTTTTCTAACAATTATCTCCAATACATTTTCATAATAGAATTAAGATCTTAGATAAGCTAGATTTTATTTGAAGTATAAATTATTGATTTCTCAGATATTTAGATATTTATCATAGACAATAAACAACGTTAACAGCAATTAAAAAACTTCTAGAAATTGGTAAGAAAGGTGGAATGATAGCTATATTAATTTTTTCTACAGTTTTACAGGATAAGAATTTAGTATTTTTTACTTAGTACATATTACATACTTATTAAATTGCAAAAATCATTAAAAATAAGAATATTTGAATTATAAAGAATTACAATAAATGTCAAATTATAACAATCAAGAGTAATAAATATAAATTCAAAAACAAACAATTGTTTTAAACGTTAATAAAATTACAAACAATTGTTCTAAATGTAATTTATATTGCAAACAATTGTTCTATAATTGTAAATGTAGCAGGTGTTAGGGTGTGAGTACGATGTCGATGTATTACAGGCAGGGCAACGAGGAGCAGGTGAAGCCGCGAGTGCTGCGCTTCACCTGGAGCATGAAGACCACCTCCAGCAGAGATCCCAATGAGATCATGGCTGAGATACGTAAGGTCAGTACTGTGACCATATTATATCAGAACAAAACTTGCTATCAGTTAAAAGAAGAACCTAATTAATACGTATATTTAATACTTAATATAGTTCTTTTCAAATATGTTAGCGGCACAAAATAATGTGGGCGCTGCGTAGTCCGTTTAGAACCGCCAATTTATACTTGTTTTGAAGAAAATTTCTCGACGAACATGAGATCATCATCATCAGCTCACTATACGTCCCCACTGAGGGGCTCGGAGCCTACCCCAAATTAGGGGTGACTAGGTCATAGTCAACCACACTGACCAAGTGCGGGTTGACTTCACACATATCATTGAATTTCTTCTCAGATATGTGCAGCATCACGATGTTTTCCTTCATCGTAAGAACGTCGGATAAATGTACATATGTAAATCGAAAATCGAAAAACACATTGGTACATGGCGGGATTCGAACCCAGGACCTGCAGATTGCAAGTCAAGTGCTTAACACCTGAGCCACCGACGCTCTTGTGAGATATGAACGTGAGTTGTGATACAGTAAATGTATAAATAAGATGTATTTGTTTTAGGTGCTGGACGCCAACAACTGTGACTACGAGCAGCGTGAACGTTTCCTGCTGCTGTGTGTTCACGGTGACCCCAATGCGGACTCACTGGTGCAGTGGGAGATAGAGGTGTGCAAGTTGCCGCGTCTCAGCCTCAACGGTGTGCGATTTAAGAGAATATCCGGTAAATATATACATATATTTGTATATTGTCTTTCTGTGCGTCCCCTTCTTGTAGATTAAAGGTAGGCAACTCATCTGCAATTGCGGATGTCTATGGGTAACAGTCGCTTCGCTATTAAGGCGAATTCAGGTGACCGCTTGTTCGTTTATCACCTAAATGTAATCTGTGAAACGTCTGGAGCGATTTTGACAGGACTTTGACTGGAAGGTAGCTGATGCACGCGGGAATGTTATAGGTTACTTTTTTTGACGAATTGTGTATGATTTTTGTGTTTGTTGTTTCAGGTACAAGCATCGGTTTTAAGAACATTGCATCAAAGATCGCCAACGAGCTGAAGCTGTGACTGCCCGCGCCCGCGCCGCCCGCCCCCGCCTGCCCGGTCAGTGCAACACACACACATACCTACACTACATTATCATACTTTTATTAGGGGGAAAGAGATTTAAAGGGAAGGGAAATATCTTTTCCCTGTGCATTTAGTTGGCAACACATCTTTCTTTATATTATAAGGAGGCAAACGAGCAAGCGGCATAAATTCGCCATAATGGTAAAGCTACCGTTGCCTAAAGACAAATGCCATTCCAGAAACGTAGTCTTACTCTAATGGACAAAGAGAGGAGACACATAGAAAGAGAATATATCCCATTCCTATGCGTCCCCTCCTCCATCTACAAAGAGAAGAATAAATTAGGCTCCCGGAGAGCAAGCATTTGCTACTTTCTAACTCATTGCAAATATTTGTGCATACATTTGGCTTTAATTATGTATTGGTGGTGTACTATCAGATGTATGAGAGTGTATGTATGTACGTCAGTGCTCGGAGCCCGGCAGCGCGCGGCTCTCCGCCGAGGATATGGTGTCTGTGGCCAACGGCGGCGCGGTGACGTCATCCGGCGCTCTGCGGCACTACCTCGCCCCGCCCCCGGCCCCGGCCACGCCCCCGGCCCCGGCCCCGGCCACGCCCCCCGCCGCGCTCGCCCCGCCCCTCTCCCTCAGTGCGCGCTCGCTGCGACACGCCCCCTGCGACTGTCTGCCACAACATCCCATACCACCGCCTGAACTATTCCACTTCTGATTGCATCCACATTCATACATACAATATGTTATATATTTTATTGGATATATTTTGTTGGAAATATGATTACAAAGCTACAAATGTAACAGTTTTTGTGATTTTATTTGATGGTTATTTGCTTTTATATTGAATACAAAATAGATAAGAAAAATGGGTCTTTTGAAATCTCAGTTATTAGATGAAATACAATCGTGGATTAACGCCTGCTAAAATTTTATAGCAACTTGTAAACATGTTTCGAACAAAATGTTGTCAAATATTGACAATTATATTTTGGAACTTATAAAAATCAAACATTTGGTGTCAAATGTTTATTTCGTTACTTTGATACAAAGTGTCTTTGTTTAATACGTAGTTCCAAAACGTAATGTTGCCATTTTAAATAATTTTTAATAATCTGTGAACATTTATACTACTTTTTTTTTAAATATGTTGAATAAATCAAAAAACGTTAATGTTTTGCAATAATTAATAATTGTGATAATTTGTTACTATTTCAATATTTAAATTGACATTTTTATGATTTTAATATCCGATATTTTTCATGAAAAAAATAGTTTTTATATTTAATGCACTCACAGTTTTTTTGTACAATTAAAATGAATTTTCCTATTTATTTATTTTATTTAATTTACCGAAAAATTATGATTTTAATTATGTTATGTGTTTGTTGTAATTACAGCAAAGGCTGTGTCCGAGTAATATTTTTTTAATACTGAAAAAAAACAACTTTCTCTGGTTTTATTTAAAAAAAAATAGAATTGTAAATTTCGTCCACTACAATTAGTAAATTATAAATGTAGTATAAATTATAAACAGCCTTTGCTGTAAAAATTACAAGTTTAATTGTTTTTCGACATTTTATTGCCACAATTTCAAATAACCTCAAACTCTCATTTATGGCGGGAATTTTAACGGCGAAAAAAAAAAAGATGGTGGATTTTATTCGCGGGCTTTTAATAATCACAATATAGAATATCTTGTATTATTTAATTAAAAAATATTAACAATTTTAATGTTCTTAGTTATATTGTAAATATGTTTTTTCGCAAGTGTCAATAGTGTGGTCAGACTATTACTGAAATCTCTCGACTTGTCGGTTGGTTTGGGGGGGGGGGGGGGGTTTTTATAAAAAAAAATCACATTACAATTTTTTTTTTGTTATTAAGTCTTAAGCGTTTGGGAATGTGCCAACCGGAGGTGTCATAAAATCTAAAAAATATCTTGGAAAGTTGTTTAGTAAATTATTGAATGCTCTCAACGCGCCTAGTTTTGTAAAAAATACGCTGCAATTTACGGTTCGAGTATTTTTAATTCTTTTTTTTTAATTGTAGATAAGTCGCGTTTGATGTTGCCAGTGTTAAATATTTTTTTAATGAATGTTTCAACACGTTGAAGTAGATAAAAGAAATGTTTGTATCTGGCAACATCGCGTTTTCTTTACCGTGCTATCGCTTCGTATCCATTACACTGTATCGTGACGTGTCGTATAACAATGTACAAAATGAGTTTGCGCTCAATTTAAACTCTATCTTAGTGTTAATTATTCTTTCCAGCTCTAATGACAAATATAAATATTGAATTATTGCTGTAATTAATTAAATTTTTATGTTGGTACTTCTCTGCTATTGTGTGCGCGGTGTTGCCATAACTAATTTGGTAGTGATCACGTTATAATTTTAATATAAATCAACGAATTATTTAATATGAATTTTTTTTATTGACATGTAATTTATGCAATAAACAGTGTATAAAATAAATTTTTAATTTCATTGGTGAAATGAATTTAGAAGTCATAAATATATAATCTATAGAAACCTTATCCGGAGCAGAAAAGTTAGTCTGAAGCCTTTTGTTTAGGTAAATTACTTCAATGTTTGTTAAAGTACAAAATAACATTTCGAAAATCGTTTCTCGATTAGATTTCAAACTTGTATGAAACACTCCATCTAGACCAGTGATTGTCAAACTTATTTCTTTCACCGCCCCCTTTGAAAATCAATTATATTTCAGAGCGCCCCTAATTTTTATTCAGCCCTAAAACATAAAAACCACAATTTCATTACTTTAATTAATTTCAATGCCCCCCAGTTTTTGGGCCCCTTATCGCCCCCTCCTAGGTTTCAAACGCCCCCAAGGGGGCGTTATCGCCCACTTTGGGAAACACTGATCAAGAGGTTATATATCTATGTTAAGAGCATTATTTAAAAATGTTTTTACTTGAAATGGTAATAGATAGACAAGGCTATCTGAACCGGTGGGTATAAGTCAAACTAAATAGCTGACTAGCGACCCCCTGACAACGTTAAATAAAGATTCTCTTTGTACTGTAATTGTCATGATTTTTTTTTAATTTTATGTCATTTACTATGTGTAAGTAGGTTTTGTATTCTGACAGAACCAACCGCGATAGTAGCGCCCCTCACGGGTTCATATATTCTTGTTTAACTGTCAAACGTAATACTATCAAATTCGGAATGTCATTGAACACCGCAATGTTGACTTGTTAATTGTATGGATGTCAAAATGGTCGTGTACGCGATCGCCAGCGGTTGTCTCTTTCTAATTATAAGGCTGAATTAGAAAGTGTCAAAAAATATTGTTCTCTTAATAATTATGGGTTAAATATTAACTGCTGAACTCAGTCATTTAGTGATCACTGAGTGACTTAGTGGAGATTTTGTATAAGGAAACACTAAGGGAAACTCTAAGTGAGCATTGAATAACTGAGTTAGGCTAAAAATGCATTATATGGGTATATACCACACTTGAGAAATTTTTAATATAAGTGTAATTGTGATCAAAGTATTATGGACTTTGTTATATAGCAATAACGTACATTATTCATTGTACACTTTCAAAATGTTTTGTCAGCCGTTGATTTTATTAACAGGCGTTTTTTTTTTCTTGATTTTGTGTGACGCTTTCCTTTGTCTTGTGTGAGCTCCGCAAACTTGTAGTTATAAAATATATATATATAAATTAGTACGTATGTGTGTTTGTCGTGAGCCGTGCGGCGATCGCGTCTGTTTTCTATAATCTAATTAAGAGTAGTGTTACACTTTTACAAGAAATCAAAATCTACCCTCTCTGCGCGGCGCGGCCGACAAATGCAATCGAAGTGCGACGATTCAAATTCGTTTTCTACAATTAATCTATGAATTATTTTTAATCTATGAGCGTTGACAGCTGTCAGATGTCATAAATGTCAACGTGACAGTTCTGTGACGCCGCGCCGTGCACGTAATGTTATTGTAATGTAGTTAAATATATATAAATATATATATTTATATGTATGAGCTTTGTTTATTATTCATTTTAGTGTTGATCGTTGCCTGTGAGGTTGACGCGAGGTGCGGCGTTTTGTGAGATATTCAACTGGAAATAAATTTTATTTTTAATTCCGATTTAATTTGTTTCATTTCTGAAATACAATGCACGACCTAATCCTATTATATACATTATAAACTTTTATTTGAAGATGTCTTTTTAAAATAAATACACCTATTGTAGACTCTGTTTTTTTTTCAAATAAAATTCAATATCTACTAGTCTTCTAGTTACTTAAAAAAAAATGGGACCCATCTGCAAGCACTTCTTATTGATTAAAATAATTTTTATCAAATCGGACCACCAGAGGAGGAGAATCGCGGTAACACACATAAAAAAAATACAGTCGAATTGATAACCTTCTTTATGAAGTCGGCTAAAAAGAAAGATTATTTTTAAGGATGTTTATAATGTTAACGTGAAATTATAAATTATTACACATAGAAAACAAACTACTAACCAAGGGAGGATTTTTTTCAATTTTTTTTTGGTATAATAAACAAATACATAAAACAGAAAAAAATATGAGTTTATTCTAACAAAAAAGGACAGGGAAAAAAATAAATCGCCAACAAAATAAATGAAAATCGATTTATTAAAAAAACATCAAAAATTCAACAAATTCGAGAAGTCTTATCGTGGGTTACCATTGCCGAAGCCCTCATGCAAAAGAAATTGTTATCTCTGGTTTTTCATAGCGATTGAAAAGGATGAAAATAATCTATTTAAGTAATTAAACAATAAAAACCACAGATTAAGTAACATGTAGACATCTATATTTAATTTACAAAATGAAATTAAAACTTAATTGGAAAAGATAAAAACTAGTATAAATTATTATTAAAAATATGACTAATTTATTTATGAAGAATAATATAACAATTTAAAGCTACAAAGTTGTTGAAATTATAAATATTTTTACAAATACAGTCGAACCTCGATAAGCGAGAAACTCAGGTTAGAGAGAAACCTCTTAGAGCGAGAAAAATATCGCAGTCCTTTTGACTCTCCTTTATTTACGTTTTACTGTATATTTTTATAATCAACAAATAATTAGTAGCAATCTATAAACAACTTTATTAAGTTTACAATTTGTACAAAATTTTACAAATAACTTTTACAATATAAATAACTAGCTTTTACCCGCGACTCCGTCCGCGCGGAATAAAAAAATAGAAAACGGGGTAAAAATTATCCTATGTCCGTTTCCTGGTTCTAAGCTACCTGCCGACCAATTTTCAGTCAAATCGATTCAGCCATTCTTGAGTTATAAATAGTGTAACTAACACGACTTTCTTTTATATATATAGATGTGATTTAAAATTTATTTGTCAGTCTCTTTGTTTATTGGTCTTCCATTTAAATCAACTTCGATACTTGGAATTAGCGGAGGCTTGAATCCATATTCTATCCTTAGATTAGTAATTTTAGGTTGTCTTTCAAATCTATTTGATTTAACAGAATTGTAATTGTTATTTTCCCAATAATTGTTATATTTTTGTAATGGTGGCGGTCCGTAGTATATATTTTGATTGTTTGTAAAATATTTATTGTATATTTGATTGTTTTTTGCTTGATTAGGTTTCATATTTATATATTTATATGTAGAAGCATACAGACTACCCCATTGTGTAGTCTGAATTGGTACAGCGTAAGTAAACTGCTCTTGATTCTCTTTTAAATATCCTTGAAGTTGATTGAAATAAGGTGATTTTTCTGGTTTATTTTGTTTAAACTTTTGGTATTGGTTTTGAAAATACTGTGGTACATTTTGAGATTCTTCTGCTTTAGAATTATCTATAGAGTAAGTTTGAAAACTATATGGCATTTTATTTTCTGTTCTCTTTTCTAAGTTGTAAGGATTTTCAATGGGATAAGGTCTGTCGATATATTTAGTAACGATTGTTGGTTTTTCAACAACCTTTTCGACTACTTTCTCTACAGGGTAAGGTACTTTTTTCTCAACGATTCTGTCAACAGGGTAATGTTTAATAATTTGCACAGGTATAGGTACTGGTACGTTTATGTGTACTGGTTTTTCTACAATTTTCTCTACCGGTACGTGGACCGTCTTTTCATAAGGTACAGGGTACAATACTTTCTTCTCAACAGGATAAGGGACACGGATTTCTTTTTCAACAATCTTCTCTACTGGTTTTTCGACAGGTACTGGATACGGTCTTTCTACTGGAATTGGTACTATGACTGGTTTTTCGACTGGAACTTGTACTTTAACCGGTACGGCGACAGGAGTTGGTACGGGAACGTTCCTTATAACTTCTTTCTCGACTACTTTTTCTACTGGGTATGGGACATGTACTGGTCTATCTACGTATACTTTCTGCTCCACCGGGTAAGGTACTTTAATTGGTACGGGATAGGGTTGTCGAACTTGTACCGGATATGGTTTGTTAATATATTTCGTGACTTCAATAGGTTTTTCAACAATTTTCTCGTATGGCACTGGTATAACGACCGGTACATAGTTTGCTTTTGATTCGGAATTCGATATTGGTTTTTCAATGTATCGTTCTATGTATTGTGGAACAGGTACTTCTTTTTCGACGATTATTGGTTGAATAACTTTACGATTGTTTCGTTTTCCAAAAAAAATTTCATTATTGGTGTTATTTTGTTGATTTTCTTTGTAATTGTTGTATTTAACTGTAATTTTAGCTTCCATATTTTCGCTAGATTCTAATTCCTCATTTCTTTCATCATTATTTTGTACTTCATTAGCAAAATTACTATTTGCATTGTATCTTTCAATATTTTTCTTACCATATTCATGAGAGATTTCTTTAATATTTTGTTCCTGATTTCTTTGTTGATCTTCAAATGTATTGTGTAAATATCTGTCTTCGTTTAATGGATAGTTACTTCTACCTTCTTCTAAATATTGATGAACCTCTACTTCATTTATATGAGTTATATCTAATGGAATTGATTCTTGTATTTCAACAATTGTTCTTTCTTTAGAAGGTATTTTTACTTTCTCTTCAACAAATTCACTATCTGAAGTGTCATGATCTTCTATTGTATTAAAAATATCAGTGTTATTAGAATTTAATAATCGTAAAGCTACTGTTATTGGAGCTAAATATTTCTGTCCAATAGGTCTTGGTGTTACATAAACTGTTTCCTCATTAAAGTAATGAGGTAAATAAGCATTTTTACTTTCATTTTTCGTTATACTAGTAATTTCATAGCCATTTTGAATAAATGGTGTCATTGTGGACACTAAAGTGTCTAATATTTGTTCTTTATAATCATCGTTGTTCGAATCTTGTACAACTATAGGTGATGCAAATTTGCTTTCGTAGTTATTTAGAAGTATTTGATTGTTTGTGTTAGAATTAGGTATAGAATTTTTTTCTATGTTATTTATTTTCGCTTTTAAAGTTATTTGATTTTGTCTATTTTGATTACTATGAGATTCACCGGTTCTTGGATTGTATAGTTTAATATATTCGTCGATATAAACTTGTTTTTCAGCTGAATGGTTGATCGTTAACAAATCGTCGTTACTTATAAGATCTTGTGTTGAAGCTACAAGTTTTGATATACCTTCTTGGTCATTGTAATAATTTCTTGTCGTAGGAGTAATTTCCGTAGAATAATAATAATAACCTTCGTTATTCGTATTCGATCTTGTTTCAATTTTAAAGTCTGCAGCTCCTTTATATAAGGGTCTTTGTTCTTTTGCACCGAAATTTTCGTTTACATTTTCATATGTCGTTATTTTGTCGTCTAATATATTCGATTGTTCTTTTTCTTCAATATCATCGTTTGTGCAATTATGATTTTTAAAAACTTGTACAATAGGTGTTATTATTGCATTATTTTCATTGTCATTATCTTTATAAGATGCTGTTGTGCTAAATTGATTGCTTGTTGGATTATTTTCTGTGGTTGTGTGATCTGTTTGTATTTTATATCCAGTGTGTGTGTATGAGTTTGTATTTTGTTCATTTATATACTGGGTAGAGTCACTTGATACCTTATTTTGTTGTGTTTGTGCAAACGTGATGGGGAATTGCTGATGCAGAAGAAATATATCTAATGGTGGTTCACTGCTGACTCCTTGGATTGTCTGTGTATGATTTTCTGGATTTTGATATATTTGATAAGGTATCTGTAATACAAAGATAGAAGTTGAATTTTAATAAAGAAAATGTGTTGCTATAGATATAAAAAGTAGATTTATGTGAGAAATATAAAAGTAGGAGGATAGCAATATTGTGGTTTGTGAATAGTTAATATTAAATACTGTTTGCAACTAATATTTTGTTAGAGAATACTGGAGTCGTATTGGTGTTGGTAACTTACCGCAGTATTATAGTTCAAGCCAGTAGCATCGACCAGTGGCCCGGTATTTTGTAAACCACCTATATTGTTCGCAAACTGGATTTGAGGCCCAGTCTGTGGAAAAAAATGTTAAAATCTATAAAATGATTGAAATGTAATGAGTGGTAGTTCTGAATTAGAAGGATTTTAAATGTATTTGTCGTTTACGAGAAAAAATAGTGAAAATAGATTATTCTTTGCGAAAGTAGCGACATGTTTTAAAATAACTTCAAAAATCAAAAGTTATGAAAATAAAAAGTTTTTACCGTGTTATAGATTTTAATAGAACTCTGTTAGATTTAACAAGTCATTTCTTCGCTATCTACAAAGTACGTGTCATTATTTTCTTCGGCTACCTTCACAAGTATTTGTCACTACTTTCTTCTAACTTTTTTCTACTTTATTTATTTTGGTTTATTGTCATGACCAAAAAAAACAAAATTATATCTCAAGTCTTTAGAAAGCATTCAGGTAAAATAAAAATAGATAATAATTTTGATATTATAAAAGATAAAGATAGCTTTATTTTCCCTTAACACAAGTTACATATATTAATTAAACATAATTTTGCGAACAATAAACTGTTACTAGTAAAATAATGCTAATATTTACTACCAAATGAAAAATGCGTTAGCTTTGTTAGTTTCCATATATGCAGAACTTATTATTTAAAATTAGTATGGTTAGTGTGAGTTTTCTCCTTGATCTTCTGTGTAAGGGCCGCCTAGAGCGCTGAAAGCCTCCTCCAGATATTTGATATAATAACAAAGTTTAAATTAAATAATAATTACCGTGGCACTCCACTGCCATTTTGTATTATTAGATATCATATTAACTCTTATTTTTCTTTGACATAACAGAGACGAGTGTCACATCAATATAGTTCTACGGTAAAAATGTCGAAACTGGATAAATAAGAATTCTCTAGAAGCGAGAGTTATTGTCCGGTCCCGACGTACAAAACTCGTGTTGGAGATAAACCTCTTAAAGCGAGAAAAATATCGCGGTCCTTCTCGCTTATCCAGGAACGACATCAATAAAATGTTATTAGTAAACAAAAGTAATGACCTAAGTTTAAGATTTTAAATTGATGAAGGTAAGTTGAAAAGAAATGGAATGAATAAAGAATTAATAATAATATTTTTAAATAATAAAGTAAATAATGACCTGTACAAAGAAGTGGTCTGTAGGTAGTTGTGCGTCCACTGGTGTCAGCTGCCATCCCCACTCGAACTGCGTGCCTCCTTGTTGCACCTTCTGATTCTGTAAGAGATATTATTACTTAGTATAGTCGCCAATTCCACAGTCGTCTATATAAATACTAGTGGTCAATATAAGTCCTAATGGTCTAAATTAATACTAGTGGTCCAAATAGTTCGTTGTGGTCTTAATTAGAGGCATGTTAAGAGGTATATAATGCATGAGTCTAGACCAGGGATTTCCAAAGGGATCGATATTGAACTTAAAGCATTAATAATTCTCCCTCTGTCCTCTTCTATTGACCTAAGTCAGAATTAATAATAATAATTGATCTGCCAGGCGGAGACAGAATAAATATATTTTTTTAAATAATAATTGATCTTAAAAGTAGGTAATTTGGCCATGGGGGGTAACGGCTTCTTTTAGAAAAGGGGGGTAACTTATTCAAAATAGTTTGGGGATGCCTGGTCTAGACTCTTGACTATGGTCGAATTCAATGGTATTTTACACATATCACTACCCACTACCTGAGAATGAAATTTATTGTCTATGGATTTATTTTGGAATGTTTTATTGTTTAAATTGATAATAAAGACATGTCTGTTTTTAATAAGTCTGTAATTACAGATTTATAATGGTATTGTTAATAGTTTTTTTTATAATTTCTGATTTCTAATTAATTCCACTAAGTATCTTAACTTTTTACCTTACGTTTCGAACCAGGATTCATGTTTAAATTATTAGATTAATATTAAAACATAAATGTAAAAAAGTAAATAAGTGATAAAGTGCAATATTTATTTTACATTTCTTTCTGCAAATAAGTATTATATTTAAATACTTTATTTGTATATATTTGGAAATCCAATAATGTATTCTCTGTTCTGATCTTAAATATAAAATGATACGGTCATATTTCTACGTACGTAATTGTGGTTACTGTGATATATGAAATACATTACGCTTTGATTGCTACTTCCTACATTTCTATGTTAAATAACCACGCCACTGATTGACTCGATTTAACTGAGTGACAATTCGTGAAGAAAATATGAATAAAGGTACATTTTTACAGTAGAAAAACTTTAATATGTATGTTGTAAATTCAAGCAAAATAGTTCTTAGTTGTGTAATAAAAACATTTTTAAAGTATTTTTATTATACTACTAGCTTTCGCCCGCGACTCTATCTGTGTGAAATAGCTTTGCATACATCTTCCAAATTTCATTAAGATCCGTTCAGTCGTTCATTCATCTAAACATTCGCATTTATAATATTAGTAAGATTACATAAACATCTGCAATTAACTTGTTTGAATTGAAATTGTAAAATAGAAACTGTTACTACAAAATGCCAATTGTATTTCGATTTGTATAATTTGGTATTAAAAGGTCCGGATTCGATTCCAACCAATTCTTATCTTTTAGAAAGTGTAAGCGGAATTGAGATTAATATTAATTTAAACTGCAACGTACCGATAATGGACAAACGAACAAAATACAAAACAAGTTCACAACTTTCAATCTTATATATATTTATAATAAAAGATACAAAGATGATTTGATTTTTAATTCTTTATTTTTTTCCCTAAAAATAACTTTTTAATTCATCTATTTTATTGGAATTTTTTGTTAGTTGAAACCCAAGGTAAAAAACTTAATTAATAACTTATGTCTTCCACACTACTTTCTACATTTACTTATGTCAAATTTCATCGAGATCCGTTGAGCCGTAATTTACTACTAAAAAAAACTTAATAAGGGTATGAAAAATAGATGTTGGCCGATTCTTAGACCTACTCAATATACTCACAAAATTTCATCAAAATCGGTCAAGCCGTTTCGAAGGAGTACGGTGACGAAAACTGTGACACGAGAATTTTATATACATATAGATAATGTTAGTAAGATTAGTGACGTAATTTTCATTCCAATGACCGGATTTTCGTATTTACATAACGTTGTAAGTAATTTTATAAATACTATAATTGATATTACGTTGAAAGCAATCAATTTGAACCGTTAGGAAACTTTGAGATACAAAGAAATCGAAAAATAGTGTTTTTCAATTATACTTTTAACCGCGACTTAAAAGCCCAGAATTAAAAAAGAAATTGAAAGAATCTCATGTATTCGACTATGTTCTATATCTGTGCTAAATATTAACAAGATGTTTTGAACCATAGCGGATTTATCGAGAAAAAATAAGAATTTTACGTATCCCATGAAAACCGGACACATTTCTAAGTTCGTACGTTCCAAATTTCATCCAGATTCGTATAGCCGGTCCATCTAAACTTTCGAATGTAATTTGAATGGATATAAGTATACAACATAATTGGTATAAAATTTACGAACTGCTTTGATGTTAGATATAATTATTAAGACAGTTGTAAAAGGAAAAATGTATAAATATGATGAGCCTAACTCAAACGAAGCAATAATCTGTATCAGTAATAGTATGTTATTTCAAATAGAGACATAAAATTGCTACAACTTTCATCAGACCATTCCCTTCGAGCACTTTTACTTGCACTTCCTAAGTTTTCATAGCGTATACGGTAACCAATCTAATGGACTGGTAACTGAGATCTTGTCTTCCGCGAGCCAGACATACAGACATTCCCTTTTAATTTTAGTATAGTACTAGTATTTATATAGAAATTTGAATCCCAGTAGTAAATAATTAAAAAATGATTTAATATATTTACGCAGTTAATTTAGTGTTAATTATATAAATAGGTTTTTGTTTTGTAACATTGTATTTGTTAGATAAATAAATAAAAATTACGAAGTTATAATAACTTAATTAAGTACAATCATTTATTTACTTGATTTGAAATATGATATGAAACTTAATAAATACTAAGTTGTTTTTGTTATTTATTAAATTAGAAAGGGCTATTATTTACTCAAAGAAACTTACAAAGGCTTAATAAATCTATGCACAAACAAGTTTGTACAATACACTTTCGTTGTCAAGGCTTTATGCGTTTCCGGTGGTGAAAGGTAAGGCTCTACTTCCTGTCAGTAAATAACCGTGAGCTTACACTACCAAAGTTCAAAACAAGAACAGCAAAACATCGATGATGATATTTTAGCTCTCGTTCTCAAAAAACCACAGACAACAATATGTTTTTTTTTGGAGAGCTTTATCAGAGGCAACACATAATTTATTTGTACTCAGGTTTATAACGTAAAGGGTTACCCCTTTATGTTTTGAACCCAGAAATGAAAAACTGCAATAAAAATCCGTCCAAAAACATCTCATGATATAGTCGGAATTTAAAAACAGGACAGGACATTTTTAATACAGGAACTTCGGCAGTGGAAATTCACAATTATAAAAATAACTTGATTGAATAATTTCTAACTTATGAAGTAATTTAAAACTGGTATATTATTATTGCAGTAAGAAGTAGTTACATATTATGAAAGAATTCAACGTCTATCATACAAGATGGATGAACTAAACGCCCTACTGATGTAACATGGGGCAAAGAGACATGAGGTAATCTAAAAAAAACTCTTAACGAAATTACGTAAGATTTAAAACCAATTATCAAATTGGAATGTCTGTAATTCATATCGAAAGAAAATAATATAACGCAAAAATTATACGCTTAGGTTAGTTATAACGAAAAACTAATTTAGACATTTTTTTGTCATTCTGTTTACTAAACGATAGGGACAATTTTGATGCGACTTATGCTGGAAGGTAACTGATATGTGCGAGAGTAACTTAAGTCAATTTTTTTTTCTGCGCAATCAAAACCGCCGGCGACAGTTAGTCAAAAATAATTACCATAATAATAATAATAATAATAATAATACTTTATTTAAACAAAAAACACTTATACATATTACATCAGTTGTTGGAGCATCCTTTTAAGTATAGAATACTTGTAGCAGGATGCTCCGTTCTTCCGTAACAATCATTTTTTTTTTTTTTTTTTTACATTCGATATACCTTACAAATCAACAAAAAAGTTAAAAACAATTTGGGTAGTTAAAAAGAGTGTATACATTCAATGGAGCATTGCGGGTGATTATTATAAATGTTCGAGTATAGGGACCCGTTCACACTGGGTTCAATATGTGTTAATAAAAATAATTTTAAATTATCGTATATTTTTTTATGTGATGTGATTGCGTGTGTATGTCAGTGTGTGTGGTTGTGTAGTGTATTTCTGTAGATGTATGTCTGTGTATATGTATGCGAAGGTACGAAATATGTTTATCTTTATTTTTATTTATTTAGTATTGAAGTTCGGTTAGTAACTCTTCTACTTCTTCATATTCAAGATTGTTAAGCCAATTTGTAACTTTGTTTCTTAATTCATATGTATTTAATTTAACGATATTTAATATTTTATTAATTTTATTATATATACGTTCTGATTGCCTATTATATTGGCGAGAAGCAAAATAAGTTTTTACTGCAATTTCACATATTGCTTTTTGCCTTCGTTTACTTGTTATAATAGAATCATTAGTAACTGTTTTATGCCGTTCGGTTAACAAATAAAGAATGTACAATTTCCGTACACTCAGTAACATACTCTCTGAATAAAGCATTTTTGTGGGATATCTATACGGCTTATTGTACATAACTTTAAGTAGGGACCGTTGACTACGTTCAAGTTCTAGAAATTTAGCTTTATTACTGCCCCCCCAGATAGGGATGCAATATATCAAAACCGATTGAGCTAGAGCAAAGTATATCTGATTTAAAAGTTTATATGGAGCTACATTTCTCAGAGTTTTAAAAATCCAAATAAGTTTACGCACTCTGCTAGTAGCCACTTCAATATGACTATGCCAAGATAATTTTTGATCTATCATAACCCCAAGATATTTGGTGCAACAAACTTTTTCTATAACCGGGCAACAACAATCATCTTGTTGGTTATTACAATTATGGATTTTTATATTTGAGTTTGAAGGTTGTGTACGATTGTTAATAGAGAAGCACATGTAATTTGTTTTTAACGTATTTAGTGTTAATAGATTTGTTTTTAGCCACGCTGAGACATCCCTCATACCAGCTTCTGCAGTTTTGTGTGTCTCCTCCCAAGTTTTTCCCTCAAATACTACAGCAGTGTCATCGGCATACGAAATTACATGTCCATTTTCTAATTTTAGATTGCATAAGTCGTTAATGTAAATTAAAAATAACGTCGGACCCAAGATACTTCCTTGTGGGACACCAAAGCTAATTTTATGGTCATCGCTGGTATATTTATCTACTTTTACCCTTTGCGTGCGGGCAGTTAGGTAATCTTCTAAAAGTTTTAATTGATTGCCCCTAACTCCAATTATTTCTAGCTTTCGTACTAGAGTGGAAACAGAGACGGTATCAAAAGCCTTTTTTAAATCTAGAAAAACAGTTATACATTTTTTCTTACAATCCAGTAGATGAGTTATCCTTTTTGTTAGTTCTAAAATTGCATCCTGCGTACATTTTCCTCGCTGAAATCCATACTGGGAATTGGATAAAATTTTATATTTGTTAAGATAGTTTATAAGCCGTATATTTATTAATTTTTCTAAAATTTTGGAAACTGCAGGCAGGACAGAGATTGGTCTATAGTTACTTATTTCGTCTCTATTTCCACCCTTGTATACTGGTGTTATGATAGATATTTTAAGTAATTTGGGAAAAATTCCTTTAGCGAAGCAAAGATTCGCCAAATGGGAGATAATAGGGGAAACTACTTCTTTTGCCATCTTTAAGAATTTTGTTGGTATACTATCCCATCCCGGGGCACTGTCCGATTTTAAGGACATCAATATACTGCTGACTTCTTCAGGATCGGTATCCGTCATTACTAAAGAAGTAGGATGTCTCGAGACCGCGTTGGGCGCATTAATGTCAATAGATGATGCTCGATTACTGTTTAGAATATTATTGGCTAACTCCTGACCGATGCTAGCATAGTAATTATTGAAACGATTGACAGAAACAATAGGGTTTTGGTTCGGTTGAAGTAAGTCAGTATTTGAAGTCCTTTCGGATTTTATGTTGGCAATGTTTTTTATATTAGTCCACAACTTTTTGGGATCTTTAACCAACAAAAGTTTTCTTTGGTATTCTCGTTTTAGCTTTTTAATTAAATTATTGCAATAGTTACGGTATCTTTTATACGTTATTTTTAAAATTTCATCGTAAGGATTTGACTTTAATTTCTTTTGCATTTTGTTCCTATTTCTGATACATCGTAATATGCCAGGCGTTATCCAGGGCTGAATATTTCGTATGCTTTTAGGTTTTCGTATTGTCTTAGTGTTTTCCTGTAATGCTTCCGTCATTTTTTTCAAAAGGATTTCTGTTAATTTATTTGGGTCGTTGTAAAACATCAATTCTGACAATTTTTTCTTCGCAAGAGAGATTACAGCTTCATCTATATCAGTTAAAGTTTTTGTCGAAGAACAAGACCTTGTGTTTTTAAATTTAGATATACATAATAAAATCATTCGATGATCGGTTATAGTGGTATTTAATATAGCTATTGTAGCTGAAATCATCTTTTTATTTAGTTTTAGCATAAAGTGGTCTAAACAGCTGTTTTCTCTAGTTGCGGTAGTATGTCCCGGTAATATTCCGAGTTCGGATAGCATGTTAAGATAAATTTGTCTATTGTTGTATTCTGAATAGGATTCATTAATTTTGCTAATAAGATTTATATTTATGTCACCCGTTATAATAATGTTATGATGTTTATTTATTGTATTGAGGTGCAAGTGAAGCGATTCAATGAACCTGTCAGCATTTGATGTAGAAGGTGATCTATAAATACCTAATATGCTAAAATTATGTATATCTACTTGTAAACAGGACGCATGAGTCAATTTAATTTCTTTTATTTTAGGTCTTAGATTAGTTCTAACATACACAGTAACCCCGTCATTTTTATTTAAATGTTGTGACAACGAAATGTAATTCTCCAAGAGTGGAATATTTCTATTATTGCCTAATTGACATTCTGTCAAAATTAATACATCTACATCCCTTTCTATAGTCTTCAGTGTAATTTGAAGATCATCAAAATTTTTATAAATGCTCCTTATATTTTGAGTAATAACCGTAAGATCACCTTCGCGGATGTTTATCATTTTACTTAAGTCTTCTACATCGCAGTGTATTGTTGTTGTATGATTAGATTCGTCTATTTCTTGTATAGTAGTTAGTGAATTATTCATGCTCAGAAGTAAAGATCATAGCTTCGGTCTTAACTGTGCGTGAACAATACTTTGGATTTATATTGAGTTGTCTATTTGAATGCGTGTTATATATCCATTTAGCTATTATTTTGTAATTTATTTTTAGGTTTATTGTGTATAGACAGATATTTTCAGGCAAAAAACAATTTAAGATATGTGTGGTAAGTCTGTTATGAGTGAATGATGTTTCTGAACATATCACTAATAAATACTCCTTATTATTTAATATGATAAACAAATTGCAGATAGATATACTAAAAGCACTAAACAGAACCCGAATACGGCACAGTCAGTCTTTGTTAATTAAATGTTGAATTTGCGATTCACTTGTAATTAGGAAAATTGGGGAGTTTTCGTCCTTTCTAACGTAAACTTTGCCGTACGCCGTCCAGCAAAATTTGTAGGACTTGGACTTCACTAAGTCTCTTCCTAGAAAGTATAATCTGGCTGATTTAGGTGTTAAATTTTCTGTTATGTATACAGGCACATCTTCTCCATTACGTAGACCCAAATGCCGAGCGCAGATCTTAGTCTTGTGTCTTATGTTAAAGCTTTTAGACATTTTGAGTATTTCATTCTTTAGTATTGTTGAGGTAGTTTCAACTACAATTGGTGTATTTCGAACTCCATCCTTTTTACCTCGCACTCTGTAAATGTCTTTAATATGGTTTTTATTTACGTCGCATCCAATGGTTTTTGTAAGATTAGTTACCATTTCAATCAGATCCTCTTTCGATTCTGTGTCTTTCTTTGGCACATTCTTTATTTCGAAACAAGATTTCCTCATGCCCTTTTGGATGTCCTCGATCTTATCTTCTAAAAGTGTGATATATTTTTTATCTTCTTGTGCTTGACGTTCCAACTTCTCAATTTTTTTCCTATATTCTTCATTTTGAGCAGTGAGAAAAGCTATAGAGTTTTCGATATTGCGATTAGACTGTTTTATTTCTAGTAAGGTTGGAGTAATCTTTTTGAGTTCTTCTTCATGAAATGACGTTCTTGAGATAATAAGTTCCCTCATCTCCTCTTTAAAACAGTTTAATTCGACACTGAAGTCTTCATTAGCTCTTTTGCGTTTACCACGCGCTGTGACTAATGACGTCTGCGGAACGGATTCTATCATATTAATTGTGTTTATATCTGACTCTGATTGCGATTTATTGATAGTGTTTACGTCCATATTTTTTTTTTTTTTTTTTTTTTTTATTATCAAAGAATTGTTATATTTTCTCGATCGTGTGAAAGGGTCTTAAATTCAAGGGCATATGCGTATGCGCTAACTACTCGTATTTCGTGAACAAAAGCGCCGTAGTTGACACCTAATAGGATCGACCAATAACAGCGATGTGGGCGGGTCTTCTTAATGAATAGGTCCAGTTTAAAATGCAATTTGAATGCAAAAACAAATTGTTTGACTCACAGTACCAGGGTCGCAGAAGTCCGAGTACATAGCTGGTTGTGTCTCTGTATAGGGTAAGCTCCGCACTTTTATGCACTCCTATTATTTAAACAGCAAATTTACTGATTTGTATTTAATATAATTTTCGATAAAAAGCGACACACACTAACGAGACGTTAACACCTGACGGCGATCCGAGGGGAAGAGGAATGGCTGAATAAGTGGACAGAAATAATAAAGAATTTACAAATTATGAAATGTTATACTTATCTTAAACTAGCTTTTACCCGCGACTCCGTCCGCGCGGAATAAAAAATAGATAACGGGGTAAAATATATCCTATGTCCGTTGCCTGGTTCTAAGCTACCTGCCCACCAATTTTCAGTCAAATTGATTCAGCCGTTCTTGAGTTATAAATAGTGTAACTAACACGACTTTCTTTTATATATATAGATTAACTGCAGAAACATATTGCTATCTCTGTTTCTTCAAAGAGATTAAGAGGGACAACAGTATGTTTAAACAATCGAAACATAGGTATGATAAACCAGACGTGGCGCAAGTGAATAATAAAAATGGTTATTGTGAGAAAACTATAAAAGATAGATATATGCTATCCCGGACTTTTATTTAGCAAATTTAAAGAGCTACAATTCTTTCATACATCATTTTTATGTAGATCCTATAGATTAGCCTACGTAAACGCTGAAAGCAAAAATGTCCCTAATTTTCGCAACAAATTTTGAAGCTAAATTGAAAATCTACTAGTCTTCTAGTTATTTAAAAAAATTAAGAAATGAGACCCATCTGCAAGCACTTCCTTTCGATTAAAATAATTTTTATCAAAATCTCCCGAAACTCCGCCCCTGGTGGTCACCAGGGGCGGAGTTTCGCGGGAACACACATAAAAAAAATACAGTCGAATTGATAACCTCCTTCTTTTTGAAGTCGGCTAAAAAGATGAATTTATAAACAGAATTAAAAGTTTCTGTAAAGAATTGAATCAAATCACAAACGGCTATAGACTCTCTTATCAGTTGTACAAAACACCTACTTTACGCCTATCTTCTATAAGGTAGTATTTCATTGTTACAACAGGACCATTGTTTTACGCTACGCAGTTTTATGTAATAAATATTCATATCAAAACGTCCAGAGCAATAGCAAAGTATTAATTAAAGCGGTAGAACAATACTTGAAATAAAATTGAGGGTCTATTGTCATACCGCATGGTGAAAGTGTACTTCTGTTTCCTCTTAGTAATAGAATCAGTATATTGTTGGGTCTAAGTTAAAAGCGATATAATAATTATAAATTTGTAATCTATAAAAAAATAGCGATTTAAGAAAAGGTCAGATTCAATAAATACTTGTTGTATCAAAACTTTAGGGTACAGTACTTTACTATTCATTTATTATTTTAAAAATAAACTATTGCTGATCTATATCTATACTAATATTATAAAGAGAAAAGATTAGTATTTTAGAATCTTGCTAATATTATAAATGCGAATGTTTAGATGGATGGATGTTTGTTTGAAACGGAACGGCTTAACGGATATTTATGAAATTTCGTATAGACGGAGATCATAGTCTGGAAGAACACATAAGCTGCAACACATAAGAAACAAAGTTATACAAAAGTAAGACAAGCATACTATTTTAAATTCAAATGAAACTGGCTAGTAATATTTAAATAAAAATTTAAGGAAATAAAAATAAAATACTCAAATCCGCTTTCGCTTTTAAATTGTGACATCAACAAGCCGTTGGCGCATGTCGTGTTCTTAATTTGAAAATATTAACTGCTTCAATTTGATTAATTATTGTTTTTTGTTACTTTTATTTGTATAGAATTATGTAATAGTGGGTTTTCACTGTACTGACATTTGTATTAATACATTATTGTCTCTATTGTCAAAATGAATGAAAAGAATAAAAAATATGTGTTAATACAAGTTTCACGACAGTGGAAAACAGTAAACATCTTAAATGGAAACTAAATTTGGTTTAATTTGGAGTCAAATTTTTTTTTTACGATTTGGAATTAAAATCCTCAACCTGTTCAAAACTTAACTTTATATAATGTGTAAACACATAATAAAAACATAAAAATTACATTGTCTATATTTAATATAAAAAATAACATTTCGTACACATGATACTTTTCAGTTGGTGATAACGAAAAAATATTTTTTTAATTTTTTCTGCCTATGTCTGTCCGCAAGGCCGCGTTTTTTATAATTTTTTTTTATACAAAAAGATTTAACAAAGAATTTTATCTCGCTAAGCTGTAATACTTAACAGCAAGACACGCTCGTTATTACAAAAACAAAAATGTATTACCAACAATCAACAATCAACATGCATGTTCAAGCGTGTGGACAATATCCGGAACGACTGAAACGATTTTGACGTAACTTGAACGGGAAGGTAGCTGTACACGCGGGCATATTATAGTCTACTTTTTTTAATACTGCCCTGAAGAAGTCGCGTGCGACCGCTAGTTTTGATATAAATATAGATAGACCTGTAAACAACCTAGGATCTAGACCTACAACTTTCACTATAGCCCATTAGTATCCGTATTTACTGTTATTGAATTCGAACTTGTTACACTACCGAACACTCCTTTAAACCTATCGCTTTGGAAGGTACATAAACTTAGTATGAAAGCTAGCGAGTACATAAGTTATTTATTTATAAGTACATAGCTGTTGCCCGCAACTCCGTCCTCACGGAATAAAAAAAAAACTTGATGAGATTGTGTTCTTCCAGATTGCGTTCTACATCAATGCCAAATATTAAGCCGTTCTGAAGATACCTTCAAACAAACATCCATCCATCTATCTAAACTTTCGCATTTATAATATTAGTAAGATTTAAAAACTTACCGCGTACGTATACTGCGACCATGTTTGAGTAGTAACGCTTACGACGATCAGAACTCGTAACAACTGGAAATTTGAAAAACATTTTGTAATAGTTTCTAATTTCTAAATTTACGACTACCCACTCTTAAATGTTTATCGGCTAAATGTTTATTATAAAAAATAATCATCTAACATAGTTTAGTTAATGAGTTATTAAACTTATTGACCGTAGGTTACCGAGACCAAAATCTCTGTATATCGTCACAATATAACAAATTATTTTAAACGGAGATTATGTTCTCAGAATTAAGCCCGGCATAAACCTTCAGTTTTAACTGAACAATCGAAGTGTACAGTTAATACTTACAATAATATATCTGTAAGCAAAACTTTAACCGTCAGTTAATCTGTAAAGTTCTCAGTTTTGTCTACAAACATACAAAAAAATGTGCAAATTACAACTGAAGATGTTATTATTTTTTGATATATTAGGTCCTTACATATGAAATTGGCGTTTTTCGTACTGGCCACTTTAATCACGAATTTCTCCTCTTTGGTAAGGAATTCCAAATTCAAATTTGTACAGCTATAGACTCATGTATTTGTGGTTCGATGACCGTCATTCGATTGTTTTTTTTCTTCTGTTTTTTTCTGTTTGCGTCACTCATTTTACAAAATGGAAAACTTAAAATATCGCATTATTTACGAGTACGAGTTCCGCCGTGGCACTAGTGCTGCGGAAACGACTCGAAGGGTGAATGATGTGTATGGCGGTCGTGTTGCAAAAGAAAACACAGTTCGTTTTTGGTTCCAACGTTTTCGTTCTGGAAATTTCGATCTGCAGAACAAGCCCTGTGGACGGCCTGAGACTCAAGTTGATAATGAAGAGTTGAAGGCTATTGTGGAAGCGGATCCATCGCAAACCACGTCCGAGTTAGCTGCAGGCTGCGATGTTAGTGATAAAACTGTTTTAATTCACTTGAAGCAAATTGGGAAGATTAAAAAGCTTGGAAGGTGGGCACCTCACGAATTGACTGAAGCAAAACCGGCAAACGCGCGTCGACTGTTGCGTTACATTACTAAACCGGCACAATAATGAAGGTATTTTAAACCGAATCATTACCTGTGATGAAAAATGGGTTCTTTACGATAATCGGAAGCGCTCAGCGCAATGGTTGGATCCTGGCCAGCCAGCCAAATCCTGCCCCAAGCGAAAATTAACCCCAAAAAAGTTACTTGTAAGCGTTTGGTGGACTAGTGCCGGTATTGTTCATTACAGTTTTCTCAAATCTGGCCAGACTATTACGGCTGATGTCTATTGTCAGCAATTGCAAACCATGATGGAAAAGCTAGCGGCTAAACAACCTAGGCTGGTCAATCGCTCCACGCCACTGCTGCTTCACGACAACGCTAGACCACACACTGCGCAACAGACGGCTTCTAAATTAGAAGAGCTTCAATTGGAAAGTCTAAGACATCCTCCGTACTCCCCGGACCTTGCTCCAACAGATCACCATTTTTTTCGAAATTTGGATAACTTCTTGCAAGGGAAAAAATTCAACTCCGATGGGGCAGTCCAAATCGCCTTCAAAGATTTTATTGATTCCCGTCCGACTGGTTTTTTTAGTAAAGGGATCAATGAACTACCTATGAGATGGCAAAAGTGCATAGAAAATAATGGTTCATACTTTGATTAATTAAATATATTATATTAAAAAATATTCGACTTTTTGTTCCTCCCATACAAAACGCCAATTTCATATGTAAGGACCTAATATTAACTGAATTTCGAGTATTTTTTTTTTGATATTTTCTTTTATAGAGTAAAATATAAATTCTCAGGACATAAAGATACTAATTCAGCCGTAATATTGTGGACCATTTAATTGACCCGCTTTCCCTCTTCCCACGTTTGCTTTTAGTTTTAATCAGTAGTTAAGTTCTTATCGTAGGGATTTTACTTTCTCAATTTCTAAGTTATTAATAATCATACTTTGTATGGGAACATTACGATAGCCAAATGGTCATTCTTTTGTAGGTGACAACATTTTGTAATCAAATTGATCTGTTAATCTTACAATTAACCAAATTGTTACAAAATGATTACCCTATATAAGACTAGATCACTATTAATTGTCGCCTATTTGTTAATCTACTTGAAGATAGAGGAGGTTCAAAATTCAACTATATGTTTTTTTATTGTTTGTTGTTAGATTTTCATAATTTTTTTTTTTCGAAAGGTTATGTCATGTTGTCTTCTTTTTTTTAATTATCTATTTTCTTTGCCAACGAGGTTTTATTTCAAATCAATTAATGTATAACATACCATGGCTTAGACTTGACTTGTCTTCAGAGAAGCCCAAGAAATTGGTTTCGAATTCGACGCCAAACTGGAAAAAAAACGTAGAATTTAAACATATGCAAGTACAAAGATAGGCTACGAATCTATAAAATAAAGCGTTGTCTATGGGCAGCGGGTACTGGCCACTAAACACCAGTTAACCTTTGATTGTCACATTTTGGATATAAAAAGCTCTACTTTTTATGGTACTTGGTTTCATGCAGTTACGTCATATTACTTACGTATAAAATCTTTTAATTGACGGTGTTACATTTGCAACATAATAACAACATAAAACAACAATTAGATGATAGAGCGTACGCGTTGGAGTCGTATGACACAAATCATAAACCATGACTAAATACCTTGTTAGTCGTAATCTTTTATTACCTCAGCCACTTATGGTATTGTTGTGCACACCTACATAAATGCTTTAAGGTCTTAAACTGTAGTAGTTATAATATATAGTTTTTGCGACTTCGTCTGTACAGAATTTAAAAAAAAGTGTACAGTCTCATGAGTTACTCGAGAATATGTTCTATATTTGTGTCGAAATCTGTCGCCCGCATCTCCGAGCGGAATTAAAAGAACTTAATTAGTACGCTATGTGTTCTTCCAAACATTCGCATTTATTATATTAGCAAGATATGTGAATCAAAAGTATCCCACGGGAACTATACACATATCCGGGATCATAGGTAGCCTATGTGTTATTCAAGACTAAAATTTCAACCAGATCCATGCAGCCGTTCTAGTCATACCTTCTAACAAACATCTACGCATTCATCCATTCATATTTATAATATTAGTAAGATAAGAAGTATTAAGGATAAACTGCCACAAATGACAGTTATAAGAAAGTGTTAACATTGTAAAAATGTATCGTTGTTTAATATAAAATTCAATCAATCATTAAAGTTGTCAATTGGATCATGTTTTTGTTCGACTATGATGACTACTACCGAAGTTTTATGTCATATTAACATGAAATGTTAAAGCGAGTAGTTTCGCTTTCATCAATGTATAATGTATTAAACTGATGTACTACATACAATATGTCGGTTTTGTTAACATTGCTTACTGCGTAAAAACGTCTGCCACTGAACGATCGTGAATGTCACCCGTTTTTAATTTGTCTAGATGAATTTTAGAAAAAACTTGCAATGTAAAATTTGCCTACGCAAATTACAAACGGACGGTATTCACGAACGGTCGGTGACATGTACTTTATTATATTTTTTTATTAATTACGCAGTGTATGTGACATAAAAGTATGCGTCTACCGGAATCACTTGCGACAAATATTGCAAGTTTATCGTCATGTTAACGACTTAATTTCACCTTTTTTGTTAAGATATTAGCAAATCTAGGCAATTTCAGTGCGTATAATAATTTGTTCCCATCTAAAATATAAACGAAAGGGAAATCATTCCTGTCATTTTGAATTGAGATATTTTTGTTATGTGTGCTGCTAAAGTTTCGTACTGAAAATATTTCAACATACTTAATAAAGCCAGCTACACACTTTCAGTTTCAACTGAACAGTTTTAACTGTGCAATCCGACTGTTCAGTTAAAACTGAACGTGTGTAGCGGACTTAAAGACAGAAGTCAAACAAAGTGGAAACTACGACCTCATGTTTATAGACTGCTCAAACCATTATCTTTTCTGATCCAGATTTTACACTATTTAAGTTACACAATCGGATAAAAAGATAGCGGAAACGAGAGCGATGTCTTACTTCCTCAAAGACCCGCCATTACATGTGTAGTCGAGGACGTTTATTTCCTACCCATTTTGATGAAATATCTCACATCTTATTTATATATATAAAAGAAAGTCGTGTTAGTTACACTATTTATAACTCAAGATCGGTCAAACTGATTTAGCCTGGGGAGGTAGCTTAGAACTAGGAGACGGACATAGGAACTTTTTTATCTTGTGTGCATTTTTTTATTCCGCACGGTCGCGGGTAAAAGCTAGTTTAAAATAAGCCGAAAACTAGAATTATAGTTGGTATGGTTTGCTGCGATATTTGATTCTAAGTGGGAAGTGAATTTAATTCTTTAATTTCACGTGCTACGCAATATTGGCGGAAATCTGAGATTACCACAGATAAAATAATGTCAGATTTTTATCACAGTGTTTTTTACGCATTACGAGATTTGGGGAATTTTGTAAACGGTTTAATGAGATAATTAGAAGAAGTAATTTGTGGATATATTATGTCAAAACATACTAAAGACATAATGCGTTTACATAACGGATATAAAAGAAAGAAGTGATGGAAGGGGTGTTAGGGGAAACCAAAGTACATTTTTAACCTGTACTTCGTGGTTTTATTCTTAAAAGATCGCCGTATCCGAACAACATTAAGCACTCGGCTTGTTGGCGGCATTTTAATTTGCAACTGAAGATTATTTGAATCAGTCCTTATATGTTGCCATGTAGATTTCGACTGTAGTAATACTTGTATTGAAACATGTTGTCTCTGTTTTGTCAAAGAGTAAGTGACATTATAAATAACTAGCTTTTACCTGCGACTCCGTCCGCGCGGAATAAAAAATAGAAAACGGGGTAAAAATTACCCTATGTCCGTTTCCTGGTTCTAAGCTACCTGCCCACCAATTTTCAGTCAAATCGATTCAGCCGTTCTTGAGTTATAAATAGTGTAACTAACACGACTTTCTTTTATATATATAGATTCCAGTCGACACCTATAACATCGTACTTCCCTGTTACTGGGCACTTTCGCAACTATTTTGATGACAACACAGTTGCAGTTCTGTTTGAACCACATACCATCGTTTATGCTACTGTGACGTAATAACACGTCACGTTGTCGTCACGCGATGATCGCGTTAAACTGTGCAAATTGCATCGTGCTAGATGGCCTGTTACCAACATATATTGTAAGAGGAACTTATATACTTCCCGATTTTGCGGTCTTTTTGTCGCACTCAGAAACGTTATTTAAGTATTTCCTTAGTGTACATTTTTATACATAAACTTGGTTGTAATGCGGCCGGATATTTTTGTTGTTATCGTAGATATATATATAATATCTCCAGGAATGAAATGAAAGAAGAAAACCGCATTTGGAGAACATGAAAAAGTGGAATGAAATTATCGAGGATTTTTTTTTCATATTATAAGGCGGCAAACGAGCAAGCGGTTCAAATTCGCCGAAATAGGAAAGAGAACGCTGCACATCTGCAATTATAACCCTTTTATTGGGTGCTTTGTGGGTTACCTTAATGTTTTTAATTAAAGTAATGGTCTCCGAGTACTAATTTACCAATTCTGCACAAACTTGATCTAAACACTGAGAGTGAGAGCAGTAGACTGGACTTGTAATCTAGTGGTCTAGGTTCGATCCACGAAATGAACCACTGTGATTTACGATTTCGACTATAAAATGTTAAAAACTAATATTTTCTACATTTTTGTTTGAATGCTAGATTTAGACGCATTTATTGTAACCTAATTTTTATAAATCCTTACTAATATTATAAATGCGAAAGTAACTCTGCCTGTCTGTCAGTTTAAATCGCTTCTATAGTTTTTGCTTTTACGCCAAAATTAAACGAAATTTAGTACACCCAGATAACCTAGAATTATTACTAGTAGAATGGCTTGAGAAAGCACATCGGCTACTTTTTAACACGAAAAATGGATGTAAGGGGTTGCAACTTATTTTGAGGTCGTTAATTTGATATAAATAAATATGATATTCAAGGTTTGTAACATTTTTCGCTCGAGGGTGCAAAATAGAAAATAGGGTATGAAAATTAGTATGGAAATATGAAGGTTTAAATGGATGTTTTTAAGTTTAATATGTTTTGTTGCGATGTTTTATAACTTGAAGTAAAATAATCAGCTAAAATTATTACAAATTAAAAATTATTAAAATGCTACCCTAGAGTAGTATTTCACGCGGATGAAGTCGCTGACATAGCTAGTACAAAAAACAAAAAAAAAATTAAATAACAAATTTTACTTTACAATTACCCTACTAAATTGATCTTTGAATTTATTTTTGCACAAATATGTATACTATAATTTCATTTAAATAACTACTTAAATATTTATATAATTAAATAAAAAAATATGGTACTCACTTTAAAAAGAAATCGCTTGTCGTCACTAAAACACAAACAATTAAGTTTTTATTATTTTTAATTTGTTTCTAATGTGGCACAGATTAAAAAAAACATCGTTTGTTTTTCTTTTTAAATTGCCAGTACGTTCGGTGTATTCGCGCGTATACGGTTAACTGACGCGCGTATACAACATTGTATCTACAACTTCCCTTTCCCAATACAGGTGTAGTGATAGTAATTTTTTTATTAATAGACAATGTAATAATTACAATTTACCGATAACATTTGCGTAACGATTATGTAATTTTTAATCTACGCATCTTTTTTGGCGGCTTTCAAGCTTTCAACGAATGTGTCATTTGTTTTTAGATTTTAGACTGAATTTAATGCACTGTCAATGTAAAGACAACATACCTATTTTAATGTGAAGAAATTGTAATAAAAGTAATTAACATGTACTTTTTATAGGTAAATTTTATAGGAAATAAAGAAACTGAGAATTTGTAACTTGACCAGTGAAGACCTAATAGTAAGATATATAGTTATCTTAAAGTTTCAGATTACGAGATCCCTGAGCTATCGTTTTTCCCTTGACTTTTACTGACTTTCTTTTATCACTCAACTACTAACGATTTCAGACTTTAAAATATTTTAATTTAAAATCAAGATTGTCGAAATCAATTTGAGATTTGATTTGATTTAAAAAATCACACAAACTATTTATCTCGTCTCTTAACGCGGGAACTATTTTGATATAAAATTATTTAACACACATTCGTTACAAATCCAGTTTGACAATTTCCGTGCCGGAAATGGGTCCATTGGTGTGTTAAACCGGAAACCCATTAGCGATTGCAATAACATCTTCTCACGATATGTATTGTAAACATAAAGTTTTTTGTTTTTAATTTAGACATCGTCATTAGCTTGTAGGTCAATCTAAGGTTTATTAGATCTTAGTCATCGACGCTGGCCAAGTGTGGATGTAAAGTTAGTAGTGAGGAACTACTTTTCTGCAATTTCGTTTTTTTCGTATAATTTACAAATAATTTACCTATCGGTGGACAAGAGCCGTTTTTTTCAAAGACCGCAACGCATTTGTAGTTGTTTATTTATTTATTTTTTTATTTATTTACAATACAATGATAACCTAAAATACAACTATGTCCCACAAAATGATATAATTTGACTGTAGGATCAAAATTTAAATTTAAATTTAAATTAATATAAAATAAAAGTAAATAAGTTATGATAATTAAAATAAATTTAAGGAAAGTATAATTAAATCAGTAATGAGAATAGAAGTTATGGCAATGAATGTAATAAATATTTTTTGAGCTTTTTTTAAATTACCCTTTGATACTTTCATCCGTAATGAAGATAGTCATAGTTTTTCGATGTACCTCTCGTACGCCACCTTCTCTTACAAAATAACTAATGAATAGCCACTTCGTCGAAGAACCCCAAATATTTTGATGTTGTTACGGATCTTCGGGATCTATTTTAGCCGGGATATGTAGTTAACCCTGTAATCAGACACTGAAAGAGAGCTAGGCAGAATAGCGAGAAGCGCAACAGTAAGTTCAATTAGAAAATTCAAAAACATCAAAACAAGTCTCAAGATGAAAACAAAAATGGCCGCCTTACTTAACCTATAAAATTTGACGTATGATGTATTTGTTTAGTTTTTTTATTAAGTATCACCGTGGTTGCTCAAGGCGATTAAAGAATGCCAATTGCTCACAATTACTCATACACCGGACGTAATAGGAACGTGTCTCGCCTTCGATGGTATTTATCGAAAGTAAAATTACATATTTTATTACATCATGCACTCATTTTGGCGCGCACCGGTTGCATAATGGCTCAGATGAAGAATTATATAGATATGGCATGCGCGTTCACCCGTAAGGGACAGATAGAGAGTACTATAGACTATACCTATATATAAGTAAAAGGATTGGGGTTACCAGTTATTTGTTTTGTCCCGAAAATGAATAATTACGATATAATTTAATATAGACCAATTTATATATTCCCAATTAAATTGTAATTAATAAACGTAATAAATATAAAAAACAATGCGTAATTTTTGTTTATGTGACTAAGATTACGTAAACAGATTTTTTTAGTAATACTTAGTCAGGTCATAAATTCTGTCACATGTTTAATATAAAATAATTGAAACAAGTTTATTCATTATGTGACCATTTATATACCAAAATGAACTTAACAAAACATAGATTCTTATGACACTAAAGTTTATTCAAAATGACATCCGTGATTTTGAATACAGGCCTTCAATCAGCGTTCGGAACCGTACGATAATTATCGTACACATACGATAATTTTGTGCCTACATACGATGTACGATAGCATATTATTATCGTACGCAGATTGTACGATAATTTCTATCATGATGCAAAATTTGAGAATTTATATTATTTCACTCATGCGTTGATAGTCTAAACCGCAGTAGCATGATTTTATTTTGTCCAATAAAATCTTGAGAAAATACCGGGAAATACAAGTTCTTTATTCCTATTGGTCCTTACGATCCGCTCTACCAAGTTTCACACTGCCAATACTGTAACTTTATCCAGCGCCTGCTGTACACGCTTTCTTATTGGTTAGTATAGCATCTACCAATGCGAACAAGAGAATAAAAGTTCGATATTTCGATTATGTTCACACTTCATATGTATCGTATATTTTGTGTAGAAAAGTTGGCAGTTATTTCGTTATATTATTATGATTATATGTCCGTATTCGCTCTGACAAACGGAATTATTCAAATTAAGTGAAGAAAAATTACTACAGAAAGCACTACCAAAACGGTTCAAGATTTATATAGTGACGCGGATGTAGAGGAATTTAATAATATTTTAATGCTAAACGATTTCTAAGTGATAACACAAATAATTAATCTTTATGAATACCTTAATTATATTAAATTATTTTTTAAAGACTATATTAAAATATAAAAATTATATTTTCTGTTTTTATGAATATAAGTGTATATTGATATATAAAAAAAATTCTTTGATTTTTTATTTCACCACCCATTCATATCCATTTCTTCTTTATAAATACAAAATTTTGACGTGTTTCATACCCAACTTGCATGAGAACAGTGAAATTTTGTCTAAGTGAATTTTAAGTTTGGCGCGTTTATTGAACTTAAAGTGGAAAGGGAATCAGTTCAGGTCTGTACCACGTGTAAAACATTTGGGTTTCAGTGTTCTGTTGATTTGACAGCGGTGGTTTAAAAAAGACAAACTATAAAGTACTTGCATGCATATCAATATTACAATTTATATGATTAATTTATCTATAATAGACATTATCCTAAAAAATACGATAATTTCGATCCATGTACGATAATTTTACGCCCCTGGTACGATAGTCAGTCCACTTCAAGTTGCTAACGCTGCCTTCAATCTGCTCGGCCAGTCGTCTATCACAGCACGAACGAGGTCCATGTCAATATCGGCGGCTGCCTTAATCAAGGATGTCTTGAGTGACTCCATTTTTCCCCGCGTACCGCTTCAACAAAGCGCGGCATCTCTTCAGTCTTAGGTCCATTAGACGAGCATTCAAACGATGTCCTATTTTTCTTCGATATGCACGAAGCCCTAAGTCTTCATAAAAAGCTACAAAAAACATACCAATATTATAGTCATATAATTTTAAATTACTCTGTATATCATTACAGTGAACACTACATGGAAAACTACTTAATATTAAACTATTTTGATTGTAATTTCTAAGAAACAAAATTTACATGGGACAAATTAAAAAGCATACTCTTTAAAATCAACGGGATAAGAAAGTATCAAATATTTAAAAACACAGCATATACCAGAATTAAAAACTCCTTTTGAAATCTGTTGAAAATAGTATAAAAAATGTGAATTGTTTCATTTATCTACATTATACATACTATAATTTATTTCCCCTAAATTCAGGGTAATTTTTACAACAAGATGGTGGTATTATTTTTACGGGTAATAACCAACCAATTTGAAAAGAAGTTTAATATGGCCGCTTGTTTCCCAGATCTACAGTATATTATTTGACACAAATGACATCTGCGTTTGGGCGCATAATGTTCGAAAAATACTATTTTATTTTAGCTAATTTTACCCGTATTTTAACATATTAGTTATTACAAAGACTGTAAAAAACAACTAGTTTGTATTTTCTTCCTTATTTTGTATGAATACATGTGAATAAGTGCGTAGTTTCAGTACTTACGATTGAAAGGTTATGTTTTTCTCTTTTCGCTGACTACGGCTTTTACAACCAACAATACAGCAGTATACCATGTTTTATACACTTGATCTCACTAAAACTGTAATATCAAAATATTTTTGCACAATTACAGCCACTAAGTACTCACAATTTTCGAAAAATAGCACGAATGTCAAACTTTGTTAGGGACAACCTAGGTTGTTTGTAGGGGACAACCTTTGTTCCAAACAAACCCCAAACCCTGGTACGCAGAAAGGGACGGAAGATAGTTATCCCTGTCTTTGTCACGTCACAGGAATTGGGTATAACTGTATCTCTCTCACTCACGGTATTATTATTACCGTGTCATAGACTTGCATAATGGCGTCGAAAGCGAAAAACATTTTGACAGCACTGTATTCCCTTAAATGTCAGGTTAATTAGATCAACTCTCCATCGCACTGAACTGGACATATGCTTAACAAAACAAAAACCTTCTATTGATTATACTATCATTGTATTACACACTAACCTCACCCACTCCGAATAGAGATTAGATTACCGATTTTCATTTGGCGTGAATTTTGGTCCTTAACTTTACCTCTTTAGTCCCAAAATAATAGATGTAGTTGAAATCAAAGCAAAAGGCTAGTGATCACAAACAAATTTATTCAAAACAACATTAAGACTCCTTTTAAATTTTAAATTCTCTATGATAATATTACCATAATGTTAAAACTGCTGAAAATATGTATCCAAACTTTTTTTTTGACAGTGATATTTATTTTTGCACAGGAATTTAGGCAGTAGAAACGGCAATGTTCATAAATTCATATTGAACAAGCCGTGCTAGTGATAGGTGTCAATCAACAAGGGAAAGTGGAAGTCATATGTTTTATTTATAGACAATGTATAGGCATTCAGACTTAAATACCTTTATTGAAGTGCCGTTAACAATAATAATTAGGTACGAAAGTGTCGAACTATTAATGACCGTGTGTGTTTGGTCAATTTTGAAATACTAGTCTCTTTAGACTTCTTGAAGTAAGGTACTGTACCTTACTTCTTTCTAAAGCATAGCAAAATTGATTAATAAATAAAAATCATATAACTGTGTAATAATTTTAATACAAGGCGAACGTTTAATCTAAGGGATTTTAGAAAATCAAATTCATATCTTGTCTTGTGGCGACATCTAGTGTATTATTATGACAAATTATGAATTAACAATTATATTTCCTTTGTCATTAAATTGATTTATTATAAAAAAATCATTTATTAAGAAAATTAAATATATATTAAAATATTCTGTATTAAAAAAATATTTACCAATATGTAGAATTGTAGAAAAACACTTGACAGTGACAGCCAGCGACAGACAGGTAGCTGTCTGTCGCTGACTGACAGTGACAGACCAATTCAAAACAATTTTGTACGCATCAACACCATTCATTCGTATTTTCCTTGGTTATAAATCTGCATTTATAATATTCTTAGTGAATACCAATTATAAGCTACTTTGAAAGACAAGAAACAAAATGGACGCAGTGAAAACTCAGAAGATTAAATCGAACGCACCCGATGTTGCGATCACAGCAGTGTTGGGTCCAAGTCAGGAATTACCTGCAGAAACTCCAACCGTAGCTGGGTACGACTGGGAAAATGGTACAGATTATAATAAAATACTCGAAAGTTATACTCGAACTGGTTTCCAAGCGACCAGTTTCGGTAAAGCGGTCGCAGAAATCAATAACATGCTCAAATGTCGTTCAATACCATTAACGGAAGAGACCTGCGACCCTCACGAAGAAGATATATTTATTAAGAAGAAGACTAATTGCACTATTTTCTTAGGATTCACTTCCAACATGATTTCTTCCGGTTTACGAGATACTATACGGTTTCTAGTAAAAAATAAGCTTGTTGATTGTATTGTTACTACAGCTGGCGGGGTAGAGGAAGATCTTATAAAATGCTTAGCACCTACATATATAGGAGATTTTAATTTGAGCGGAAAGATATTACGATCTCGTGGAATCAATAGGATTGGCAATTTATTAGTTCCGAATGATAATTATTGTTTATTCGAAGAATGGGTTACACCATTACTCGATGAAATGTTAGAAGAGCAAGTCAGAGAAAATGTTGTTTGGTCACCATCAAGAATTATAGCTAGGTTAGGTGAAAAAATCAATGATGAGAAATCAGTTTGCTATTGGGCTTGGAAGAATAATATACCTATCTTTAGTCCCGCTTTAACTGATGGTTCATTAGGTGATATGATGTATTTTCACTCTTATAAACGTCCTGGCCTTATAATTGATATACTCGGAGACTTACGGAGACTCAATACAATGGCTGTGAAAGCAAATAATACTGGTATGATTATTTTGGGTGGTGGAGTTATAAAGCATCACATTTGTAATGCTAACTTAATGAGAAATGGTGCTGATTTTGCTGTATATGTTAACACATCTTGTGAATATGACGGTAGTGATGCAGGGGCTAGACCAGATGAAGCAGTCTCTTGGGGAAAAATCAGAGTTAATGCAACTCCGGTGAAGCTATATGCAGATGCAACTTTAGTGTTTCCATTACTTGTTGCTCAGACATTTGCTAAACATCATTTTAGCAATAAAAAGAATGTTTAATAATTATTCTATACTTTATTTTTGGTCCCCATCATGAAGTATATTATTTCTCATTTTAAATTTACATAATATATATCATTCAATGTGTTTTATTTATGCAATAAATCTTTTGGAATGGTTACCCAATATATCATTGAAAAGTGTCATTTTATTTTCATTATCCCATATGTTTTACATTGTAACCTAAAGATGGTTTTAAGTGCAAATTAAACATTAGTGCTCAAAAACAACAAATAGTTTTTGTGCCGAATGTTATGAATCCCGTTTAATATGTCTTTTCAATGAAATAATACGATAAGCGAAAACGATTTACAGCCTCCAAAAGCGTTTTTAATTTTTAGAAACTTCAAATTTTGAAAACAAATTTTAAATTAATGCCATCTATGTATGATTCAAGAAATCATCAACCAATTCTTTGAAAAGTGGTCTTTGATTAAGTTCAAGACAAAAACACAGTAAAAAGTAAATTAAGAAAATCCAATGATGTTTCAGTTACTCAATACACTAGTTACTAATAATACTAGTTAATAAGAAGTTAAAATATAAAAAAAATCCAATAGCAAACGGTGTGAATGAACTGTCAAATATGGTGTGAAGATAGGCGCTAGCCGGTGCTGGGTTGAAGTAAACATTTGTGTGGGTTCGTCTGTGAACCGCATTCTACGTTTGTGTGCCGTAGATGAAAGCGGTTGTTCAAAAGCGCCGGTCGAGTTCGCCAGTCGCTCCTTCTGTCGATCGTGCGGTTGCTTTTGACTTGTGTTTACAACGCGTTCTTCCTTTGAAAAAAAAACAAAAACATGCTTCCGAAGGTCTTCTAAATTAAAAATGGACGAAAATTATTCTAAATACGAATTTTAAAACCTGTAGTGAACAATTAGTGTTTGTTAGTGGGAAAAATGTGTGTATTTCGCCTGTTTTTATTCGTTTCGCTGCTCTTATCCGGTAAGTCGCATCCTTAGAGCCCTTGCGGTGCTATTTATAGGTTTTTACGGTCATTCTGGGCTGATATTAATGGGATTTTGTTAGAAGGATATGTAATTCGTTGCACGTTTACTTGGAAGCGGTCCTTTGATCCGACGCGCAGGATGAATATAAACGAACGTCTTTTGATGTTTTCTAGTCGTTGCGCCTTATTAAAACAATGTGACTGTGTTTAGATTATATCGGGGCCCTTCTTTGGAATTTTTGTGTAACGTTGTGTTAAGATAAATCATTCTTCTAACACCCAGTGAAATGTTTTTAAAACTTCCTTTTGTTTGAAAACAAATAAACGAACATTTGGTTGTATGAAAAACTTTTTATCTTTACCCGCTGTATTGGTATTGTTAAAAAGCGTCTAATTGTGATAACTTCTGATAAACTTTTATCATTTATTCAAGTACTTTTTCACCATGAATGCTTTAAACTTTCTTACTGACTCAAAAACTATTTCCTAGATTTTTCTTCACATTTAAAATAATCAATAAAATTTTCTACAAAACTCAATTATTTAAATGAGAATAGATCTATATCTATTATTTATTTATTATTATACAGAGTTAACCTTGGGAATACAACTATTTCCCACAAAACTATTTAAAATAATTTGACTGCAGAATCAAAAAATATTTTTTAATTTAAATTAAAGGAAAAAAAGTATGTTAAGTCAAATTAAAATAAATTTAAGGAAAGTAAAAATTAAATAAGGATAAACAAAAGAAATGTTATTTTATAGAATGTAATAAATATTTTTAAGGTTTTTTAAATTTCCATTTGGTAGTTTCATCCCTAATGTCTTCTACTGTCTATATATCTACTTTTGTTACTTATTTCCCTTCCCTTTCTTTATGCAGGATAGGCACAGTATGTGCCACTTATCTATTAACTCTCATATTTGATTTCACCTTATAAAACTTTCTTCACTCATCCTTTATCTTTATAACCATTAATATTTAATCTCATTACTTTCATGTTATTTTACTCATAAACATTTTGCTTAAAATTTCCATACCTTGCCAACATTTTGCTCCTCAATTACTCTATCACAACTTTCAGATAGGAGGAACCAATCTAAATCAAATTTTTAATTCTCCATATCTTTAAAGGTCAAGGAAACCCCCAAGATTAGGAGTGTTAAGTACCATATACTTTATAAAAACTTTAATTTAAATAGATTATGGCTTTTTGATTGGTCCGTCTTGTGCTGATCTCTGCTAAAACCTTGACCAGCTCATATTAATAGATATTTGAGAATAGACTTAGGTCCTTGCTATGTAGCTGCAAGAATATAGCTTTTGCAGTGTTAAAATATGTCATGGGTAGAAAATACTGTTTCAACAAATTAGATAGTTAAGTATTATGCACTTCCCTCACTACTACATCCTTACATCTTTACTAAAGTTCCTGAATCTTCAGTCTTTTCATACAGCACTTGCAATCAGCTACCACGGGCTTCCATTGCCTTAATATGTACAAGAATTATATTATCAACCCGCTCTCTTCTTAAAAAAAGGATACTGATTTTGTGCAAATGTTTTGTCAGCTGAAACATTATGCTTGGAGGTAACAATGAGTCACATTTGATTGCACTGTTTATCGGAGTGCAGCGTCGGATTACGTTGTTAATGTGAGACTTTCGTTATAAAATATTTAATGTTATGCTACTGTAGGTATGAAGATGTAATAACAGACAGTGCTAATGTTCCAACGATATCAATTTATAGTAATAATAAGGAATATATCGTTAATTCCGTGTTAACTTTGTGACATGATTTTTTGTACATTTTTAAAGTTTCGTTACTTAAAATTTGAAGCTTAGTTTATTTAGTTTTCACCCCTATAGCTAAAATCCTCGACCTCAAATCTCAAATAGAAAAATAGAAAAAAAATACTCTTTCTCGTAAGCCATACATTTTCTTATTGGCAGTGTAGTCTTTTTGCTTTTTTAATTTTTTCATAATGATCCAATTTAAGATAGAAAAATATTTAATCTTCCATTCTTTACTAACGATCAGTGGAATAATTAAAAAAAACGATATCTCAGAGACCATTAAGCCAAATCTTAATTAGTACTGTTTTAATTACCCCTCTTTTTTGCGGAGTCGCCCGTCTTAATAATTTTACCCGAGGAAATGGTAGTTCTCAGGTAGTCTCTACTAGGGATGTGCCAGCTATGTAAAGAAATTTATCGATAGTTTTCTTTCTACACGATAATACATAATTTCAAACTAATCGACGACGAAAATTAAATGTATTATGTGTAATGTATTTTATAGTTTCAATTACTGAAACATTCCATTAAAAACAAAGTTAACAGACTCTCTCTCTGACCGAAAAATCTGTTTTCAGTGAGAAAGAGAGGGAGAGAGTTCTTACTAATGATTCGGCAGTAGAAATAACTTGTGGATTTTTACAGTTCCACAAGCCATGGATATAAAAATCTTATTGATGTTAGACAATGTGACAGAAAAATTTACGATAAAGTTATTTTCTATAACATTAACTTACAATCTACGAATGTTTAAAATTCGAAAAACAACTTCATAAATAAACAATTTCAAGTCTTTATTTTATCTATTACTCAGATGAAGAATTATATAGATATGGCATGCGCGTTCACCCGTAAGGGACAGATAGAGAGTACTATAGACTATACCTATATATAAGTAAAAGGATTGGGGTTACCAGTTATTTGTTTTGTCCCGAAAATGAATAATTACGATATAATTTAATATAGACCAATTTATATATTCCCAATTAAATTGTAATTAATAAACGTAGTAAATATAAAAAACAATGCGTAGTTTTTGTTTATGTGACTAAGATTACGTAAACAGATTTTTTTAGTAATACTTAATCAGGTCATAAATTCTGTTACATGTTTAATATAAAATAATTGAAACAAGTTTATTCATTATGTGACCATTTATATACCAAAATGAACTTAACAAAACATAGATTCTTATGACACTAAAGTTTACTCAAAATGACATCCGTGATTTTGAATACAGGCCTTCAATCTGCTCGGCCAGTCGTCTATCACAGCACGAACGAGATCCATGTCAATATCGGCGGCTGCCTTAATCAAGGATGTCTTGAGTGACTCCAAAAAAAGAATTTCCCGATATTTTTTTCCCGCGTACTGCTTCAACAAAGCGCGGCATCTCTTCAGTCTTAGGTCCATTAGACGAGCATTCAAACGATGTCCTATTTTTCTTCGATATGCACGAAGCCCTAAGTCTTCATAAAAAGCTACAAAAAACATACCAATATTATAGTCATATAATTTTAAATTACTCTGTATATCATTACAGTGAACACTACATGTAAAACTACTTAATATTAAACTATTTTGAATGTAATTTCTAAGAAACAAAATTTACATGGGACAAATTAAAAAGCATACTCTTTAAAATCAACGGGATAAGAAAGTATCAAATATTTAAAAACACAGCATATACCAGAATTAAAAACTCCTTTTGAAATCTGTTGAAAATAGTATAAAAAATGTGAATTGTTTCATTTATATACATTATACATACTATAATTTATTTCCCCTAAATTCAGGGTAATTTTTACAACATGATGGTGGTATTATTTTTACGGGTAATAACCAACCAATTTGAAAAGAAGTTTAATATGGCTGCTTGTTTCCCAGATCTACAGTATATTATTTGACACAAATGACATCTGCGTTTGGGCGCATAATGTTCGAAAAATACTATTTTATTTTAGCTGATTTTACCCGTATTTTAACATATTAGTTATTACAAAGACTGTAAAGAACAACTAGTTTGTATTTTCTTCCTTATTTTGTATGAATACATGTGAATAAGTGCGTAGTTTCAGTACTTACGAGTGAAAGGTTATGTTTTTCTCTTTTCGCTCACTACGGCTTTTACAACCGACGATACAGCAGTATACCATGTTTTATAAACTTTACCTTACTAAAACTGTAATATCAAAATATTTTTGCACAATTACAGCCACTAAGTACTCACAATTTTCGAAAAATAGCACGAATGTCAAACTTTGTTAGGGACAACCTAGGTTGTTTGTAGGGGACAACCTTTGTTCCAAACAAACCCCAAACCCTGGTACGCAGAAAGGGACGGAAGATAGTTATCCCTGTCTTTGTCACGTCACAGGAATTGTGTATAACTGTATCTCTCTCACTCACGGTATTATTATTACCGTGTCATAGACTTGATCTATTAGAACTTATCGATAAAAAATAAATCGAATGACCTTCACTAGTCGTAAAAAAGGCTCTCTATCCCATCCTAGTTGATAATGACATAATTACAAGCAGTTTTGTTGTCGACTTTAGAAATAGCTTTCTGTAGACAGCAGTAATTCTTTCTACTCATCACTGTAGTCTTTAAAAGAAACAGCACCTTATACACATTTTTTCTGTTTCTCTCGAAATTTGTAATGTATAAAAATGGTAGTAAAGAAAACAAACGTTTAATTCGTCTTCAAAGATTTAATTCAAATACCGCCTAAAAATACGAACATATTGCGGTTAGTCTAGATGATATTAATGGCCTTCCCACGTACGCTTTCTTTAGTATTTCTTTTCTGAACTTTACACATAGCGAAATTTCATTAATTGAAAAAAGTCCCTTGGATGATGTCGCTAAAAATTGTGCTATGCAGCTATGATAGGTTAATCCGGGAACTAAAGCTCGACTCCTTGACTAACATTCACCGTTAGATCGTTAGCATTGTTTTCTTTGTCTACCTCCATCTAGACAATGGATGTGAGATGTATTTTTCAACGTCTTATATTTGCGGGTAGATACAAAAAGAGTGTGAGGTTATTTTTTGTTTTTTCTTAATTAAGTATATGATTCATCTGACGACATGTAACGTAATAAGGACTTAGGGCAGTTAAACTTTGCCTATGTTTCAATAAGTAATTTCATATGATTGTTAATGCACTTTACAACGCATATTTTTTAATACAACACTCTAAATCACTTATAATAAATCAGCTACCATAACATAAAATTAAATATTTTACTATCATTTAAAAAACATTCTAGAACTTCTAAGCTTGTATCCGACTAGAAGGACCATTTAAAAAATTAGAAATATTAATACAAAACACTATAGCAATTAAATACCACGACCACACAGAAGACAGGCGTGAAGTGGAAGCAATTCCGCGTTTCGTCTGATGAGTGTGGTACCGGAGGCCTAATTTTAACCCCTTTTCCCTACCCACCCTTTTCTTATTAGGAAAGGATAGGAAGGGGGAAGTGGATTTAGCGGAAGAGGGGACGCATAGGAAGGAGAAATATCCTCTTTCTGTGCGTTCCCTTCTCCGTTGATTAAAGGTAGGCAACGCATCTGTATTTGCGGATGTCTATGGGCAACGGTCGCCTCGCTATTGCGGCGAATCCAGGTGGCCATTTGCTCGTTTGCCACCTTATGATATAAAAAAACAATTGTATTTATTAAAGTGCTAGTCAATCAATTAAGTTGATCTAAAAAAAAGGTTATTTTGAGCGAAACAATTTATGCTTCATTTCTAAGTCTGTCAATACTTCATTTAAATGAAAGAAAAATTGTATGTAAGATGTTAAGATGCTTATTATTTTTTTTTAAACATTGGTAAAATACTTTCTTTATTACGATTAATCTTTATCGGTTAAAGTTAATTGTAAGTAATCAATGTTTCATCGCTTTCGTTTATACATACTATAAATAGTAGAGCTTCTTTTAGTTTTAACTACGCACTCTACTGTGGGTAGGATAAAAATTTCTAGTAACTGAATAATAAGCGGTTAAGGAATAATTCCAACACAATGAATTAAAATTTAGAAGAAATCCTCTTATTCCATAACTTATATTGAAAAGTTAAACACTTAACTATACAATAACGAAGTCGAAACTTTTCTAGAAAATTATTTAGTCATCCTTGAAATTATCCTTGATAGATAACTTTGTTTTTGTACAGTTTTCTGAAGAAATTACATACGTCTAGACTTTTTTTATCAGATGTAATATAATGTACCTTTTGTTTCCGGTGTTGGTAATTTTTAAGTTTACGCTAATTTCGTTTGCTTTTTAGCGGCTATTATTTTTACACCTCGTAGTACTGTTAGGACTTTTTGTACTTCACTTATTGGTGTAGCTTTAAGTGATTCTAATTACTACGGCTATTACTACTTTATGGTTAAATAGCTTTTACCCGGAACTTAAAAAAAAACTGAATAAGTAACCTGTGTGTTCTTCCGGACTATGTTCTACATCCTTGCCATATTCCATCAAGCTCCGTTGAGTCGTACAGGAGATACCTTCAAACTAACGTCCATCCATCCATCTATCTGAACATTGGCATTTATAATATTAGTAAGAAGTATTAGTACATTAGTTCGACTTGAAAATATTGCACGGACTTTAAAGTTTACCCTCGATAACTCTAAAAGTAACAGAATTTGTAATTTGCTCTAAAATGCATCTCTGAATAGATCAAATATACGTATTTGATAATTTTATCACATGAAGTAATCCTTCAAACATCGACGTCGCCCGCGACTCCGTCCGCGCGCAGTTAAAAAAAACTAATGGGGGGTATGAAAAATAGATGTTGGCCAATTCTCAGACCTACTCAATATGATCACAAAATTTCATGAGAATCGGTCAAGCCGTTTCGGAGGAGTTTAACCACAAACACCGCGACACGAGAATTTTATATATTAGATTTTTTACAGTACTGTCAAATGATTTGACAAACACGTAAAGTTTGACAAAATTTTTAATCATTTATAACGAGCTTTAGCTCGTATTATCGGAGTTCTATAATTAAAAAAAAAACTAAATTAATATTTTCAACATCATATACATAAACACCTTTTCAAAACTACCAGACATGACAATTTTAGCTTCATAATATTTGATGTATTTCTCATATATTTTTTTCAATAGCCAACTCAACGGATACCAGCATTTTAATTGCAAATAAACTCTCGATAAAATAATTGATGAGCTCTTTGATTGAGATCGATTCAATGCTAGTGATGGCTCTTAAACAAGTTTTTTTTTAACGATATATAACCAATAACTTGATCTGTTATTTCAACCGTACGGAATTAAGTAGGTTTTAACATCGAAAAATGAAGAGGTTTACGAGTTTTTTTGTTGTTTTTTATATTTAAAATAGGTTAGAATTTATTTCGTAATTTATATTTATTAGTTTTTTTTACAAAACTACTTATTTAATATCATCCTAACTTAAGAAAATGTAGGTGTTTGTGTTTGAGAATCATTTGATTTAAAGGAAGAAATGTTTGTTAGCTTAGTAGATACCTTTTAATTTGATTGGTCATTGGAAAAAAAAATTAATAAAATCTGCTATTCTGACCTTATCTGTAGACTTAACTATAGATTCTACAGGATGTTACAGTTAATGTTTTATAATAAAAAGCTACAGACATTTGCTAGAAGAACTCTTTGAATTGAATACAAGCGCCTCTTCTCACGCGTCACCTACCCTGGGTAAAGTGGCCATCCAAGGCACGGGATAAGCAATCGAGGTATCAGAGAGTACGGGAAGAAAAAACCCGATCCGCTACGCCCTAACGCAACGGGGCCGTAACCCTGCGCCCTAAGGGGAGCACAACTATAAAATCCGACATGTTTACGAGCTCGGTTCAACCCCCGGTTATAAAGCCGCGACTTGAGTGATGGACGATGGCGATTTTGATTTTGTCATTAGAAATAACCGTTCTTTGGTTTTATACTAAAATAAAACAGTTTTTACAACTATTACTCTTTGATTGAATTTTTGACAAACTGTGTCATAGATTAACTCGCCACAGATAGAACGCGCAGTATGTCACGTTGCCGCAAAAATGATTAAAAAATGCAGTTATATTTTCTTTACGCTTTCATTTAAATTATGTTTGTTTTATTTTTCACGTATTTATTGTCAACACTTTTATAACTCTTTATGAAACTTTAAAATGTTTACACTGAATTAAAACGTTTCACAGAAGTTATTTCTATATCTATTTTTATTTACTTGTACCGCACGCCAACCCACAGAAAACTTGGTACGACGCTAATCAGAATTCAACTTTACTAGTCACGTTTAAAGTCTAACTTTTAAAACTACCCACGTATCACTCGCGTCGAGTTCTCCAAACGTCGAACCGGCGTGCTACTGTTGAGTTTTCAAGTCGGCATTTAAAAAAAAATGTAGAATATTTTCTATTTTTCATATTCTAGACGGCAAACGAACCGGGATATAATCGAAACCAAAGAACCTGCATGCACTTGTTGGCTGAGAATTTTCTGGAATTAAATAAAATTAAGGGAACATTTTGAGTCTTAACTTGGTTCGTGAAGATTTTTTTCCACCAACCGTCAAGGATCTCCGTCTGGAACCACTTGCGCATTCATACTGTTACGTAGAATAGTTACAATGTGTATTAAATGTTTATACGGGAACTTGAAAAAAAAAAATAACAAGCACTCACTTTTCGTTCTGTGCACACTTCGTTATAAAAATTGAAGGGCTTATTTTGTTTGGTGCTGGGAAATGAGATATTCGAGTAAGTGCCTTGTCATTCTGCCTTACAGAATTAAGTGCCGCACTCAGAGCTATATGATAACAGTCGCTTAGCACAGATTTATTATATTTAATCTACACTAAAGGGACTACTCCCTTGGTGACCAATTAATGACTGAATGCGGCAGTTATTCGTATTATGAGGTGTATTAGAGGTTATTATTCAACTATTGATATTGGTGAAAACATTGACGAAAATAACTTTTAAGTTTAGGTGTCCAAAATATCTATAAAAAATTTAGTGTTACCTTAAAAAAAACTATGCGTCTGCTTGTCTAACTTTACATCCTTGTGTTTGAAGCAGACGGCTATATCTTCTGTATCACTTGTTTGTTTTGTATACGGCCTTATTTAGAAAGTACGATAAGGTAAGAAGGGTGGGTATTTGATAAAATCTAAATATCTTCCCTCCCTTGATTAGAAAAGGAAATAGTTTTCTTGCGGGAATCGTTGACAATTGTGTACATACACTTGACGTTATTCAAGGTAATATAATCATTTTTGTCTCTTTTCTTTCTTCTTTTGTTCCAATTATCTGTCTCGATCATGTAACAAAAGCATTAACGCCAATGGTACGTGACGTATCCTTTATAGTTAAATTAAATGAATTATTTTTCTAATATTAATGACCTTTTTGAGAGTAATCGAAAATTATACACCGTTTCAAGACCAGATTTAAAATAATAGAATTGGGTTTCTACAAATATTGTCTCTGTTTTTTTTTTTTCAAAGATAACTATAGTATATAATACGTTTTTATGCAAGTTTTTTGACAGTGGAAACTCACGCTAACATGATATTCGCTCCCTTGTTTATGTAATAAACACCGACCTGTCGGATATTTGTCTTTACAAGGCAAGGTGACGGGGCTTTACAAATTGGACGGGTCTCTTTGCTTTAGGCAGATATTGTACTTATGTAAGGATTGTTCTTATGTCAAAAATTGTCTACTTCATCCTATCAAACAGTACTTTTTAGTTTGTTACGTGAAATATTTCCAAATAAATAAGATTGGAAGTCGTTCTACTTAAAAAAACTGTACTTGTATTTAAAAAAATATCCATACATTACAATATCCTTACCACAAAAAAATTGTGTCTCAAATTATTTGGTCTTGTTTAATTAAGATTATCATCAAAATTCCCAAAAGCAGAAAATCAAACCGCGCCGTAGATACCACGGGGAGTGTTCCGTAGAATTCTTTAGAACAATCTCTGTCGTCGAGTTTCGTCATCCACGACACAACAGACCACCAGGCGTCATCCACACCATCTCGATGGCTGGCAACCCACCAACGAGCTGTTTTCGCGAATCAAGTCCCATACTATTAAAGAATTTGACAAAAAATTTATAGTTTACTAGCTGTCGCCCGCGACTCAGTCCGCGCGCAGTTAAAAAAAATGATAAATAGATGTTGGCCGATTCTCAGACCTACTGAATATGCTCACAAAATTTCATGAGAATCGGTCAAGCCGTTTCGGAGGAGTACGGTGACGAAAACTGTGACACGAGAATTTTATATATTAGATTGTTCGGATAAGATTTGAAAAAAAATGTCATCAGTGTCTAAAAAAACCTTGTATGATATTTTTTTCAAATGCTACAAAAGTATGCAGTCATTTTTTTCTCCGTTAATAAAACTATGGACTTGGTATGTTTCCGTATTTCCACATTCAGTGAGCGAGTATAATTTTTTTTTCTAACGATGTTGCCTCCGCGTTGATTTATTCCCAAGTGTCGGACGTGTCAGCAGCGCATGTGAGATCCTGTAATGAGAACATAGTAGGGATGGGATTTACAATGTTTAAATAACATTAACTATATTTTGTAAACATTTTTTTTTAAATAACAGAAATGTTTTTTTAATATTCTGCCATTGTCAACGGCCTGTATTTCTAATGGTATCATTTTTTTTCGTATATTGGGAATAAGCATGAAATCCAAACGGCATACTTTGTATAAAAATTTTATTATCAACTCGGTACTGTGCAAAATGTTAGCTGGATTTTCAAAATAGTAAAAGAGATGAAGAGATAAAATGTCAAACTGTATGTGTATTTATTTCATGGCAGTATGCCGTCAATTCAAGAGACTGTATAAAGCTGTCTATCCACATAAAGCAGTGAAATTCTATTAAAAACAGTATTTTAAAATCATTTGAACAAATTCAATTTTAACCGCATTACTTTCGACGTATCTTTTCAAGCGTATTTACAAAAATATCAATCGCAAAAGTAATTAACACTTTAATTAAAACGATATCACTCGACCGTGAAACGTTAAAATTAAAAGCAAAAAAAATATACAAAAAAATAGCGTTTAACGTAACGTTATAGCAGTACCGACACTAGCAGACTACTCGAGCTGTGGAGTGTCGCTGCGATTCGTTAGCGTGGCCGCGGCGTTTTAATTGCGGCCGTGTAACGTTAATACCTGTAACACACAAGTCCAAAAGCGATGCATTACTACCGCAAAGTATAAAGCCTGTAGCACATAGATTTACGAAAGCGGAACGCAGAGATTACTTCGTATTCGATCCTGTTTGCTAAAGATACCAATAGCAATCGTAAACTGATCTACTGTTATCATTCCCTAGAGCGCACCAAATCCATGCTAGTTTCGCGTTCGTTTCGGTTTCGCTTTGCTTTCGTTCCGTGTGTAACAAGCGTAAGTTTGTAGTCGGATTAAATTGGACTACAGTTTGTTATGTTTTCCCCACGTTTCGATCCACTCCGCAATGCTGGCTGAATGTATGAGTGTACTGTTGCTCGTTGCAGCTTAACGTTTTCGCGCCAAAAGAGAAAAGAGTTTATATATGTGAGATTTTTATTATTTTATGGCGTCGGTTGCCATGTTTTATAATAAAAATTTAACTTTTTCATAGGGATTTTTGATTATTGTATCGAAATCAAACTATCTTGCCCATGTACTTCGGCTTTTTGGTATTGATTTGATTTTTATTTGACTTTCGTTATTTTTTTATATTTATTTTTTCTTAAATTTAGTTTTTAATTGCAAGGAAATGATAGATTTTTTTTAATTATGTTTATTTTAGGAAGTTATTTAATAGTTTTTATTTGTTTACAGGTATTCTACAAAGCTCTGGATATGAAGGTAAGCAAGAATTGAATCGAAAACTATAAAAAACAATTCAAAAAGAACGATAAAAAATATTGTTTGTCGTATAAACCTTACCTTTTCAATTCTTGTCCGAAGAACCTTCTTTAATTGTAGAAACAATAGACGAAAGGCAATTTAAAAAGGTAAAAGAAATACGCGTCATAACTTGCTTAATAATTAAGTAACGCTAATGCCCCGTGACGTCATTGAATTATGAACACAGTTTCGAACTCCTTACTCCCATGGGATGGAGGGGAACCTCTACCAAGCAGACTGGCTAAATAAATGGGATTATTTGCAAGATTTAGTAAAGATTATAATACTTTTTGTAACTTTTTATATTATATTTTTTTTAGACATAATTGACTTTATTTTTTCTAATCTGTTTTTTTTTAATTAAGTAAAATTACTAAAGATAGATGGTGAATTTACAAAGTAAACATGGATTCTAGAAAGAGGGCAAATTTTCTAAAAATGTATTTTATTCAAACAAATTTTTAAGAATTTGAGTATCTCTGAGTCGAATAAATCTTTTTATCTCAACATTCCTATTTGCTAAATTGTCGAAAAGGATAAAAACATTTTGATGTTCCGACGATTACGTAACTGGTTTATCAAAAACCGGTCGGTTCGGACTAGTTCTGAACCTGATGAAGCGTACAATTTCGGGACTCGCAACTCTAGATTGAAAAGATAATAAAAGAAATAAATGCTCTCTTTTTACGTCTGGATAGCTATATATTTTTGATGGATTTTCTATGTTATTAGACGGGGAAGCAAGTTTTAAATATTTAGAGGAATATTAGCTAAGAAATCAGAATTACGGATACTAGCAATTAGTTGCTAAGAGCGGCCATACACGGACTGCATTGTGTAATCGGTATCGACAGCTTTAATAGGTTGCTCTGCAGATTTCAAAGTATCATCCCTCGCAATCGTCGCAGCAGCAGCCGATTGTATGACGACGTCGTATGCATCAACAAAATATAAAAAAAACTTGAGAGGTGTCAAGGGACACCCGGATGGAACGAAGTTCCTTTTGATTAATTAGTGAAGGAACCAATGTTTATTCTATGAATAAAAAACTTAAGTTTTCACAAGAAGTACATTTTATTTCTATGAATTTTCGTTATATATTGTCACGTCGTTGCCATGGTGAAGTAGCGCTCATTCGTCGTTAACATACTTACTATAGCAAAAAGTGTCGTGACAACTTTTCGTAAGAATTTTTTCCGTCTAGCCCCCTTTCACAACGCGCGATAAGGAACTTCGTTCCAAAAATGTATAATGTAGTTTAAATGAATAATCGAATTTTATCTAATCTATAAGATGGATATATAAAAACCCATCACTAGTTATGTATATATGTGTGCGTTTGAACACACGCATTCGTGTCTATCGGTTACTTTTGAAGTTGCCGCCATATCAAATTGGCAGTGTCGGTAGATATCGTTTGATTTATATGTTACAAACATTTTACACTGATTTATTGTTCCGTTGCGCTTTTAACAAAGACAATGCAAGTTAAGTGATTGTTTTAACAAATTATGACTTAGGACTATTGTCATTGAGTTCGTTTTACTTTACAAAATGGTACATGTAATATTGATACGAAAAACATATTTGTAATTATAAAAACAAGCGTTCAATATTTACATGTATGTTGCAATATGACTTATTTCTCAAATAGCTATCCATTTTCCATATAAAAGAATGAGAGGTGTCATTGTACGAATTACGTGTAAAGTTAACGTAATTTCGCGTTGAAAGACAAAAGGTCGCCGCCGGTCAAAAACAACGCGACGTCGAACCTACGCCGAAGGTTAATCGGAGCGTTAACTTTAACAGAGCGCCGATTTAACCTTTTGACTTTATATAAACTGTCACATACGACTTTGTCGATGCCGTATATATATTTATAGTCAACTAGCTGTCGCCCGCGACTCCGTCCGCGCGCATTTAAAAAATGGGGGGGGGGGGTATGAAAAATAGATGTTGGCCGATTCTCAGACCTACTGAATATCCTCACAAAATTTCATGAGAATCGGTCAAGCCGTTTCGGAGGAGTACGGGAACGAAAACTGTGACACGAGAATTTTATATATTAGATTAAATCTTACTAATAAATAAATGCGAAATCAAGATCCGTTGAGCCATTCTGGAGACACCTTCAAACAAACATCCATACATCAGAACATTCACATTTTTAATATTAGTAATATAGATAAAATACAATTTTTTTATTCAGTGAAAACGTAGTATTCTAATAGCGTGTCAGTTATTTTTCTTTCTATTAAGCATTTTCAAATTGTATTTTTCATCCGACATATTTTATTTTTAGTTGTGATCTGTAGATATGTAAAAATGTTTGTACAAAAAGAATTGCATTGAAAAGTGAGCCGTCTATTTTGTTCGACTTGCTATTTTTTTTTTTTTTTCATAAAAATTTTCAATGTCTTTCGCACCAGTAATTATGCAGCATTGTACATGTCTGGATGAACAGATATATCATGTGACAAGCAGACTTGAAAAAAATTAAAACTTTAACCACCGATGTTATTTTAGACCTATACAATTTACGCTGGCTTACGCATTAATACCCGCTCTAGTACAGCACTGTTGATTTCAACACATGCAAAAAGGTATGTGTCGCCAGCAAATCGTGAACGTCGCTTGTAACTTGTCTCGGTAAATTTCATATCGCATACCATTCGAATACTATTTTAATTTAACTAATGTAAAGATGATATTTTAATAGAAAATTATGACACTTTGTCAAAAGTGCCAGCTTTACAAAATGTCTGAATAAAATACGTTACAGTTTGTCAATAAGTTCATTTGCTATGCAATTAAAACACAATCTTACTGATATTATAAATGTTTGGATGGATGGATGGATGTATGTTTGAAATTATCTTCAGAACGGCTCAACGGATCTCGATGAAATTTGGCATAGATGTATATCACGGTCTGGAAGAACATATGGGCTACTTATGATTTTTTTTGACGGAGTTGCTTGCGACAGCTAGTTGACAATATAGTTCTTCTATAGACTCTTCGAGATGTCAGGGCAAATTACAATCCGACGGCGTACATGATTTGCTGGTAACATGTGCATGAAAATTTCACTACATCTTTCTGTATACTCTTGCAATTTTTTTTAATTGCAACTGACACACCAGAGATGATTTCTCGCGTCTATGTAAATACACTCGCATATAAAAGCGTTGGAGATATGAAAACTATCCGGCTTTGACTTTCAAAGTCAGGACCTGTAAAGCGCACTTTCTTTTTTGTAAAATAAAAACAAACAAAGAGTTCTATTATTATATATTTGTTTATATTATTGGAACGAAGTTCCTTATCGCGCGTTGTGAAAGGGGGCTAGACGGAAAAAATTCTTACGAAAAGTTGTCACGACACTTTTTGCTATATCACCATGGGAACGAAGTGACAATATATAACGAAAATTCATAGAAATACTTCTTGTACTTCTTGTGAAGACTTAAGTTTTTTATTCATAGAATAAACATTGGTTCCTTCACTAATTAATCGAAAGGAACTTCGTTCCATCCGGGTGTCCCTTGACACCTTTCAAGTTTTTATATATTTGCTTCTTTGTATACTTGTATAAGTCAGTATGCGTTCATAAAGGACAAATGTAATGCACATGTGTAATTGTCCATACTTCACACCTCGAGATTAGTGGCAGAATGTATTTAGTATAATAGCGCGGCGGTTCTTTGCCTAGTCCGTTTTTCAATAGTCAAGGCTACCGGTTTCCATATTGGCGGCGGAAACGGAAATCATTGTTTGGGCGGGCGTTTGCGGGGCTTTTGTGATTTTTTTTTTCGTCTTTCAATGCGTAGACATGAATATGTAGAGATTTCGATGAGAGCCGATCATGCGAAGTGAGGTTTGTGTTTGAATGTTTTGAATAGGACCGTTGAATTTAAAAAGAAAAACTTAGATTTACTTACTTGATACTAACATTATTTACCTACCTCATTAAAAGTTTCTAAACAAGTAAGTTTAGCTTAATAAGTGTTTTTGGAACGAAGTTCCTTATCGCGCGTTGTGAAAGGGGGCTAGACGGAAAAAATTCTTACGAAAAGTTGTCACGACACTTTTTGCTATTGTAAGCTGTGCGGCGTTGCATGTTTCTCTGTCTGTCTCTCTTTCTCTTATAGAAAGCAAGCCAGATATTTTCATTTCTATTTCGCATTGAACAGTGTGGTGTCGCGACTTAAAAAAATAATATTTTTTTTTTATTACAATTCCTTCACTAATTAATCGAAAGGAACTTCGTTCCATCCGGGTGTACCTTGACACCTCTCAAGTTTTTTTTTTTAGTTTAAGGTTTAGTTTGGAACAACATAATTCCTGAATTATTTGGAATATTGTCCTAAAATTAACTCGCCTTTAGACATTTACAGCCGAAAAGAAATAAAGTCAGTAAATAATATTTGAAATAAACTGAAAGACATAGCAATGTGTGCAATTGTCCTCGAGTCTTAAAACAAAAGGGTCTCTGATTATATAAAGGAAGGGGAGAATTAAATCATGTTATGATGTGTGCCCTCTCACTACGACAATTAGTACTGTAAGTTATTGATTTTAAGACCTCTTTTGTTCCTCGTTGTTCTCGTAGAAGGATTTGGTGATGATGATATTTTTTTTTTTAATAGAATTCCGTACCTGGAAAGGAAGAAATGGGACCGTTAAAGGACCACTTTGTTATCCGTCTGTCTGTCAGGAAGTTTTTTTACAATATTTATACATGATAAACTGATTTTAGGGATTTTAAAGATTATTATTGATTCGATTAACATTTCACTCTAAAACCAGCCCGGTGAAATACCTCGACCACACAGAAGACAGGCGTGAAGTGGAAGTAATTCCGCGCACAGTCTGATGAGTGTGGTGCCGGAGGCCTAATCTTAGTTATCTTTCCCTTCCCACCCTTTTCTTATAAGGAATGGATGGGAAGGGGAGGTGGATTGGATGGAGGAGGAGATGCATAGGAAGGTTAAATATTCTCTTTTTGTCCGTCTCCTCCTTCGTAGATTGAGGGTAGGCAACGCATCTGCAATTGCGAATGTCTATGGGCAGCGGTCGCTTCGCCATTTCGTCGAATTCATGTGGCCGCTTGCTCGTTAGCCACCTTGTAATATAAAAAAAACTCTAAAACACCTGTAAATATGTTGCCATCACTTTCATACCTTTAAAAATACCAGAGACAATTAGCAATGATTTTTTTTTATGAAATCTATATTCTCGGTCTAATTTTTAAAGTGATAGCGTGAATGTAATACAGTGCATGTACTGGATCAATGTGTTTACTGCACGCACGAATAGTATCAAATTGCCTTTTAAACTAAGTAAATTCTTTAACAGCAAGAATTCACAAGGGTTCTCTGTACTTAAGGAGGGTTTCCACTAAACGTTTTTTGTAGTATTGATAAACATTGTTACAAATCTTATAACTATTTTAGACATTGTTAAGAATATTGATAGTATACGTTGTAAAGTTTTTAAATATGAAATGTAGCTGATTTGAAAGAAAATGAGGTCTTAGTGGTGTATTAGTTTGAGAAATATAGATTGTGTTGCTTTTTTTAGCCGACTTCAAAAAGAAGGAGGTTATCAATTCGACTGAATTTTTTTTTTTATGTGTGTTACTGTGAATCTCCGCCCCTGGTGGTCCGATTAAAATTATTTTAATCGAAAGGAAGTGCTTGCAGATGGGTCCCATTTTTTTGTTTTTTTTTTATTATGTAATCATAACATCATAACTCTCATCGTTGGTTTCTGAGATTAAAATCCCTGTAAATCTCATATTATGATTATGGTCTCAGAAACCAACGATGAGTGTGATAGTGTTTGTAAAGATATTCAACTAAATAAAGTTGTTCATTGCGGTGTATTCATAAAAAAATAATTCTATAGCGCATAAAGAAGTGTCACATTATCTATGATTTCTAAACACATAATTAAACCACTCTGCGTACATCGTCAAATTAAATTAAGTCTTTACAAAACTGTAAATAAGGTGGGTGAAAAGTTGGCTGCAGTCCCAGTAGGGGTGAATGCAGGATTTGTATAGTGCGGTACCAATCCTAGATAGGGATGGAGTCATCAAGTGGCAGGTTTTATTTTGAACCTAGTGATGCGCTCGTTTATCGATAATTTTGAATGTTTAGTGAACTGTATTACCCACATGGTTATTCGTATCAGTTCTAAGCATTTATATAATCTAAGGTTATTTCATAATATGTGATCTAGAATGATTACTATCTGCAATATACAAATTCATTGGATACCATTTGGTAGCTTGGCACTAAAAGGTTTAAACTAATTCGCTCAGAATGTAGACTATAGTAAAAACTTTTACGACTTATCTTTTATAATTATTTGCCAGTAATTTTACTACTGATTAAGTAGTAAAATCTTGAAAATTTATCGAAATCGACAGTTCGTATTGACATCGCTAACAGCCCTATGTCATCGTCATCGACTAGTCTAGTGCACGCTTCGTCGCCTCCGTGCGTACCAATGAATACGGGAGCGTTCTTTTGTGTAAGTCCGTCCCTTTTATAATGTACTATCATGAGTGGGACGGAGCATTGAGGGTAGACGTGTCATTACGCCCGCGGCGCAGTTTTTTTCTACCAAGTATTTTCTCTTCGGTTTGATATCCAGATGAATATGACTTTCGATTGGTTTGCAAATGTGTTTGCAACACCTTTAAACTCAAAACAAGTTCTTGAAAAAACTAGAAATTTACGCTGCAAGTACAGCTGTTTTTAGTTCTGTCAAAGTAAATACTGTTTTAAATATTTTCAAAAGTTCTTTACAGTTATGCACTAGCGTTCTTCCGAAGTATGTATTGTTATATTTTTTTATTAATTGAGTTCCTCTAAAATCTGTACAGATCTCTAAAGTTGGCAATTTTTTGTCGTAAACTATTTAAAAATAAGCGCTGACAGTCGAAATCAAACATGGCCGCAGTCGGCGTATTGGCGCACTTTTTTCGCGCCCTTTGTCCACGCGGGAATGTCAGTGTGGCTAGTTTTTTTACGTTACCAAATTGACAGAGCATTGTTCGGTTCGTGAAAATTCCGGCCTGGAATAATTTATATGAGCGCCGTGTTCTTTTTTTAAATAGTTTTCGAATCGTTAGTGGATTAGAAAAGTTTTTGAACGTTCCCTATTGTTCTAAACTCGTTCGGGCTATTGTTTGTTTTTCGTCGGCTGTTCGCGATGCGTTCTGAAACCATTTAGATTCGATTGTTTTTTCTGAACGGTACGCTTTGGCTCAAACCGGAAGAGACGTTTGCCTGTCAGCTGCATATAACAGCTGTCGAGTTGCCTTTGAGAATTTTTAACGTAATTTTTTAAACACCTTGTAAACGAGGTCAGATAGATTGCCAATATTTGAATTTTGTTTCCTTATAATGTATCAAATCGTTACTCGATTTTTTTTCTTTGCCTTTCGTTAACACCATTAAAGATCAAACGTAAGAGTTCTAACATTTAATTGTTTACGTTTCTTAGATACATTTTTCCTGTTGAATGTTTTAATGGATTCGTTTTTTTTTTTGTATAAAAATACTGCTTCTAAAGATTAGTAAGAATGATAATAAACTTTTATAACTAAGCCAAGTTTTTCTTATTGTGTAAAAACTTAGATGTACAATGTGCCAAACAATAAAACCGTCTTGTTGAAAAACTTTTATCCTTTTTAAAAAGCATCTTTCACGCAAGAAGGCGCAAGTTTTTGCCGTGTTCAGCCTTACTTCTAAATGGTTTTCAAGTCCGAACATTTTCTTCGAGTTTTCAGCGTATTTTAGGACATAAAAAGATGTATTCTTTCCGATTTTACGGAGGACTATAGAAGTCTGGGAGGGTTTTCTTCGTCTGAATCGTTTGTGCTTTTGCTAATAAAAAAAATTGACATTTTACATCGCAATTATCTGTAGACTAATGATTGTTAAAGCTTTGAACCTAAAAAAGTTTTTTTTAATATAAAAGCTGAAGGTATAGCAATGGTATAGATATTCTGAACGCGTTCTAAAGTTCCTTTCATTTCCGTTGTCTGCATTTAGCAAAGAGGATTGTCTCTGGTTTATCTCAATGATACTGGCCAGTTGGAATCGATGTTTTGTTATCTGCTAAATCGATTCAGACGATAATTTTAGATATTTTCTGATTCCAAATTTGATTAACGACTTATGAACGAAACTTTGGATTGTTTTTTTTTACTGTACTACTAACAAGAGAAAAATAGCCACGTATAAATATAATTTTAGCGCATGTAGTGTTTCCCAAACATGTTTGTTATTGGATATACTTGTTTAATAAAATAGTTTCAACCATTTTTGTTTTCCTTCTCAAAACTAAAATAATCGTGTTTTCGATTTCATCGCCAATAAAAAACAGCCGTTATAATCGTAATATCATTAAGATTCATACAATGCTTCGATCCCGGGGCCATAACTGGAATGACGATCAAAACTCTATTATCCCCGGTCCCGGGAGAAATTTACATAATGTACCCGGAAACCTAATACAGTTGCATTCAACTTCTTTGACACTTGTTTGTTTAACATCGTAAAGGTAAAGAAAACTGTTCCATATTAAGTGATACACATTTTAGTGGTTGAAAAAAAAAGAAATGTCATGACATATTTTTTTTTGTTAACCGTGAGTTCCCATTTCGGTCCTGGTTTGTAATTTTATTAGATGTTACTTCCACTTCAGTGTAACTAACGCTAATGTGACTAACAGACTATCACAACAAACTACGTTTTATATTCATGCAGTAACTAGCTGTCTCCCGCGACTCCGTCCGCGCTGAATTAAAGCACATAATAAGCCTATATGTTCTTCCAGACTATGATCTACATCTGTGCGAAATTCATATATAAACCTTCAAACAAACATCCATCCATCCATCCATCTAAACATTTGTATTTATGATATTAGCATGATGAGTTTGGAAAAATAAATAACGAGCCTACTATATACATTCTGAGTAAGTAAATAAAAAAATTCCACGTTTCGTCTGATGAGTGCGTTGCTCTCATCTGTTCCAAAGTAGGCAAAGCATCTGCAACCTTTCGACATATTGCAGATGTCACTTCGTTATTTTAGCAATACATCTCTTATTTTTTTTAATAGTATCATTAGTAAAAAAATATATTTCACGTCTTGAAAAAAAAAAAAAATCTAACCATTTGCTTTAAATCCGACGTCGCATTGATGTTTAATCTGCCGTAACTCCCCCCCATTAAAGTCTTATTTAAATTTCGATACGAAAAAAACATTTCTCACCATGGTTGTATCTCGGAAAGCATAAAAACAATTCTTAGGCTTCTAACACATTGTTGCGAAAGCGAAACAATATCGAAGCTATACTAATTTTAATAGAAAGAAGCATAGTTTCAACAAAATAATAGTTAAACTCAAAACAAGAAACTATATCTTATGAAAATTGTGTATATATTGGGTTTCCACTCTCAACAAACTTGTTATAAAAGATGTTGGCTTCTTTAATTTTTTTGTGTAGAGACATGTTTTAATAGTGCCTTGGTAGTGAAAATTACGTATCGCTTTTGTTTCGCATTCACTGTATGCTACATGCCTTAACATTTCAAGTGCGAAATCCCGCCATTAGTAAGGAATAAAGCATGAATAAGTCTGGTCTGGACGATGTCTTAAGACTTTCTAAGTTAAATTACTTCGCTCTTTAGCTTAGCAACTTGAATCTTTCACACTAGCTGGTTACTTTTAATGGACGTCTGATAACTTACGTAGTAATACGTCGTGTTAATACGTGTATGGTTTATCAACTGAAACTTTTATATTTAATTGTTTGTTATTTTTATTGCCTTATTTTTTAATTATATAATACTAGTATTTGACCGTGACTTCGTGCTTGCGGAATGAAAAAATCTAGTTATATTAATTAATAGAGTCTACATCACCTGGGGATAGTGTAGTTTACCAACAGTGAAAAAGTTTTTCAAATCGGTTCACCAGTTTAGGAGTCTATTCAATGCCATGAACCAAAAAACAATCAAATCTTTCCCCTTTACTCGACCCTTTAATCGCCCGCGATTTCGTTCATGTGGAATAAAAAAAAGTAGCCTATGTGTATTTTCAGACTATGTTCTACATATCGACGCTGGAAAGCGTAAACGCTGTAACCCCGAAAGTATGAACTTTACAGGAGAGCCAAAAAATGATAACTCGTGAGCTGATACGCCTACAAGCATGCGGTATTTAGCAATGTTGTGTAGTTTGTGCTAACCTATAATAAAATCATTATCCTTTGATAATGGTTGAAATTATTAACGTGTGAAAAACATATTCGCGATTTCAAGGGTTACAGCGTTTATGCTTTCCAGCGTCGATATATGCCGAATTTCAGTGAGACCCGTTAAGCTGTTCTGAAGATATCTTCTAACAAACATCTATCCATACAACTACAAATTCGTATTTATAATATTAGTAAAATAAGTTTTAATATAGATGGACAGATTGTGTGAAAGAGGATTAAGTAAGAAGGGAGTGAATTTAATTATGACGGCTGATGTAGCATGGAAGAGTACAAGATGTCGATCCTACGTAGGAAAAAAGGTCTAATGATCACCATCATATCGTCTCATTTTCGTAAACTCAAGTTAAATAAAAAATATATAAGAAAGTATTAAGTACGAAACTTTTAAAAATTTCTTTCTCTACCCACTCCAAAACAGATGGTGGTTCGCGTCTGCGCGACGAATTTAGGTCGGAACGTGACCAAACTTGGTAAGAACAACCCTCCAGGGTTGCCAGGTGTCTTTATTACAAATTAATTTGTAGGATATTTCTACTTATGGAAGACAGTTGCTGTCTAAATATTTGTACAAAACTAAATTAATAGAGTAATTATAAATTGCCTATTAAAAGTTGTTCATTATCAGTCGTGGAAATTTCATTTGATGTAACTCTTATATTCGTTCTTATGTCGTCACTCGTGAGATTCTGCCGAAACATTGTACATTGTAAGAATATGTAATTTGCTTAAAAAAAACATATCAATATTTTTTAGACGCGTGTTGTGGTAGTGGAAAGCCTTATTTAACACTCTTTGAAAACAATCGTAGATCGTAAGCCTTGTCTATTTTTAACATTCTTATGTCGAACAAATAGGTTATTACGTAAAAAACACGAGCCTTCCGCACGTATTTCTCATCACGTACCAAATTTGATACAAAGCACAAAAAAACTCGAGGAAAATTGGGTGACGTAAAAGAATGCTCCAAAAAATTCAACTTATTTTCTACACGTGTAAGATTTTATTTTGTTTTTTGTATCTTTAACTAGAGTATGTTTCATTTAATTCAATGTTTCATTTTTATTTAATAAGACTATAGAGGATGATTTATTAAGCTATTCTAATTATTATGTGACATGAAAAATACCAGGGTAATAAATTGTTTAAACTTTCGTGAGACATCATAATTAATTAATTAAGAAACGGCTTAACTCACGTTTTGATCGTCCGGTGGCGGCACCGACTAGTGCGAGACGCGACGCGACCGCGAAGTCTTCGAATTAAACACTCGCCCTGAAGATGGACCCCCGATGGGTCCGAAACTAGTCGGTGCCGCCACCGGACGATCAAAACGTGAGTTAAGCCGTTTCTTAATTAATTAATACCAGGGTAATGAAACACTTTTAAAGATTTTTATGTGCTTGAAACATTACAAGTAAAAGGAGAAAAAAGGAGGTGCCAAAGTTTGATACTAGTGTTTTGGCAGCACAAACCTACGGATTGAAAGTTATAATCATTTCAAATATTACCCTATACTGCAAAGTAACTTTATAGTTTGACGTGTGAATTTTTCCTCTCATAACGCCTTTCTTTTCTAATTAATTAGCGGCTTCAAAGAACACACCCTTAACGCCGAGAACGCTCCCTTAACGTCAAAGAACGCAATGTGTAAATTACCCCTAACACTGATACTTTCTCTCATCCTATTTATGTTCACTGACCTTTGAAATGTCAAGGAAATATAGTCCTTATCACAATGTGATAAGGTGCACATGTAATTAGCTATTGTAGGGGGTTAAACTTCGACTCCTAATTCAATAAGTTGTAAGTTGGTTTACGTTAATCTTCGTTTAGCTTCCATTAGCAAATAGGTGAGTTTCGAGATTGTTTTTGAAAGTTCTAGAATGTTCTATTTGTGTACAATACAATAAAGCTATGCAAGGCGACTGCTTTTCTCACTACTATTAGTTATTTTTTTCCGAAATTAAAGAAGAAATTTTTTTCTAAAATTTTCGTTACTTTGTAACATCCTGTAGATTATTACTTGAGTAATTTTGAATTATTGGTTACTTCTTTAAAGCGTAATCGTAAAGTAGTATAAAAAAATTGTAGACAAATCTTTATTTAATTTTATAGTCCAAAAAAAATCACGTTTCCATCGTTATTTCTTTGGTCACTGTTTTCCAAAACTTCTGAAATCTCGTTCTGTATAACATTTTAGGCTGAAACAAGTATAATACCGCAGAAAAGTTTGCACAATTCTAACCAACTAGAACTACTAAGACATTCCACTGCGGGTAAACTTGGGGGCACAGATGTACGGAATCTCTTTACCAAGATCTGTTAAGAGTTTTTCTATGTGAATACGGATGAAAAACTTATTATTATAGGTGTTAATAAAAAAATAGACAAAAGTTTGCAATCTCTGTCTAACTCTGAGCTTAAAAGACTGAAAGCTGTTTATTTTGGTATTACTAAGTAACTATGAGTTCTACAGCCGAAAGATGTATATAAAGGAATATTGTTGTCTCAATTTTATTCAGAAGAAAAATAAGGACGTCATTGTTTTTATACAAGTGTTTTGTCAATGAAAACTCACACTAAAACATTCTATAAAAGTTCAAAAATAGCTCTACTAAAAGAATTCTTACATCAATAATACGTTCTCGGTTTTCATTCTAAGCACGTAGACAATAACTGTACCCGTCTGTCGGTTGGTGACAGCCCTAGGTAATTAATTTTAGGGCTGTACAGAATAAAGTGGAATATAAAAAGGAAAATATTATTTCTTAAATATATTCCGTTGAGACAATGGAAGTTTGATGTTAATTACGGAATGGGTGGTTTTATGATTTATCTCAGCCCGAAGGACAATACAAAAATCAATAAATAATTACAAGAGAGAAAAAATTAAAAAACTTAAAAGAATATTATATATGGAGGGTTGGTGGCTCAGGAGTTAAACACTTATCTTGCAATCTGTAGGTGCTGGGTTCGAATCCCGCAATGTACCAATGTGTTTTTCTATTTTCGAATTACATATGTACATCCATCCGATATTCTTACAGTGAAGGAAAACATTGTGATGAAATCTGTACATATCTGAGAAGAAATTCAAAATATACATGTGAAGTCCCGCACCCGCACTTCGCCAGCGTAGTTAACTATAGCCTAGTCACCCTTAACTTAGGGTAGGCTCCGAGCCCCTAAGTGGGGACGTATAGCTGATGATGAAAGTATATAATCGATGATCTTTAACCAAACTGAAAAAAAAAATGCATTTTCACGTTAAATTTTCTTTTTATTTATAAATTATACGTAGTTTTCAGTAAAAGCTGTACACGATTTTCATACAGTTTTTCAATATGTAAATAAGAAAAGTGTCGCAGTATAGAACACAAAAGGACTTAGATACAAAGTTTTGCGTTAATAAAGTTATGACTAATGATGCCTTAATACGTCTGGTGCCAGCTATTGTGGAATGCTGTAATGAGATTAATTTGGAGCGTATTGTTTGCTAAATTATCAGGTCAAATTGAGGCCATATATGTATTAAGATAATCCTATGTAGGTTTAAATGACTGGAAATCCATGATTCGGAAAATTCTGTTTTGTTGAAGTTTGAAAACTTCGACAGTGAACTGCCGAAACGGATACAAAACTATCCTATTATCACTGTTTATACCAAAAGGAATTTGAGGGAATTTGACATGTTTGTCAACAGTGGAAACCCAAAAGAAAACTGTTTATAAACTCTGCTTTATCATCGACCACTGTTTGTATTAAATTTCACCCTTGCATAATTTTAATTCGATCATGAAAAAAAATTAAACATCTCATTCAAGTCATAATCAACCTTATAGTAATGGCAATAAAGGCGTTTATTAAAATATCTGGAATACTTAGATTAAGTATTTTTACGACTACCCTTAAAACGTAAGCGTCTCCACGTATCTATAAATGTAACGTTTAAGGGTCCAAATTCCATCAAGCTGAGTTTACGACTTTTGGGGGGTGAATTATAGGGGATGGTGGTAGTTGGATAGAAAGGAGAGGGTAAGTTTTAATTGTCACGAAGTGCTTCTGTCTAATTAAGATTTTATGTTTTTTTCGTAAAGGAATTTGGACAGTTGAAATTGGTGTTAGAACTAAGTAGAGCAAAATATTCAATTTGACTTATTTAAAACTAGCTGTTGCCCGCGATTCCGTCCGTGCGTTAAAAAATAAACTTAATTCTTAGCCTGTGCGTTCTTCCAGGAGGCTATGTTTCTACATCTGTGCCAAATTTCATTAAGATCCATTAATCCATTCCGCAGATACCTGTTAGTAAGATTTCAATTTAAATCAAATTCTGTCACCTTTGTCTTTTTTGGCTTGTTTATCAGACTTTATTTCGTATCAATATATATTCAATAACTTTTCAAATATATTTTGAATTTAGAATATGTATGGAAATATGAAAATATCTCGAAACTGTTGGAATCACAGCCCTTTATCGAAATTGCAACGCTGTAACATCACGTCAGAATGGATTCTGTCTAATCTAATACAACTAGCTTAGGATAGCCATGCGTTTAGAAGATACAGGACTCCCCTTTTACAAAATAGAAATAGTAGCATTTTGTTCGTGCTAGTAGTTAGTGTGAACCATATTATCATTGAAATATGTATTTTGTTTTACTTTGCGTTTTATCTTTAGGTGTCGCTCAATCTTCATTTAATGCGATTCAATTTTCTGTATTTTTTTTAGGTTTTGTTGTTTTCCTAATCAATATAGCAATATTTTTATGTTGAAATGATGCAAATGAATTTGGATAACCTATGATAAAGTCATTTTTAAAAAGCAAGTCGCTGAGCCGAAGAAATTTACGAGATAATAACAAAAGGGAGATAAATTTTCTTGTACCTAACATTTCTTGTCCATATTTTCTGTTATTTATTTGTGGTAACTATATTAATGCAAGTGGAGCGACATGGTAACTTCCAAGGAGAATTTCGCTGGGGGGGCGCGCGCGTCATAAAATTTTACGAGCGGTTTCCATAGCAACGCCGCCATTACGCCACGTAGTGCACGAGACTACCGCGAGGGGCGCCCGCGTGCTTAATTCCTTTTTATTGCCTAAATAAGTAATCGATCTTGGCCAGTTGTTTAAATTCATATCAGTGTTTATAGCATTAATTTATCTAACTTTTTATAGTTCACAGTAAAATATTTAAATTAATTCACTTGAGGGACGTTGATTAATCACGCGTTGTTTTTATTAGCAACTTTTGACCGCCATCCCCCTCGATGGTGTGTTGAGGTATTAGCCTACCCCTCTCCCTATACCTAAAATAATGTGTAATGATTAGTTCCAAGTAATATTGACATTTTCAAAATATTATTAATTTTATTATAAAATTTACGTCATCAGACAGAAAGTCTTTTTTAAACTCTGCTGCAAAACTTATACAAAACATATTGTTCTCCCTCTCTCCCTTTCTTTGCCAAAACAGGGATAACGATATGTTTGTACATGCTTCTGCAGTACAAGCCGACGGTAAAGTACAATAACTTATTATAAAGATAGAGTTCAAAGTAGTATGTGTACGCTTTGTATATTTGTGACCATCTTTTTGATAGATTTCCAAATATCACTACAAGCGTTTACATCCTACTTAGTTATTTGCGTCCATGATAAGGATTTATAGCACTTACAGTTTGTTTAGGACACATTATCTGTACTACACAGATGATATCGAATAGAGAGTGTCATGTTTGTGTTATAAATAATTTTTTATTCGGCCAGTAGGATGTTCGCCTAAAGATAGGTGACATATTGATAAGTGTAAATTAAGTTTTAATACGGGACTAATCGCCACCCAAGTAGACACAAAAGAAAGTATTGACCGTAGAAGAACTTAGGGTACTTCAAGAAGCAAGTGTTCCTTTTTCTTAAAGGCCGACAAATCATCTGTAGTTCATCTAGTGTTGTGGACGTCCGCATCGATCACCGAGGTAATCTCGACGCTCGTTTGCTCCCTTCTTTTATAAAAAAAAGAAACCACGTCATGGTAAAATGTATGATTTTGTGTTGAGTATGGTTTTCATTTCTCCTCAAGTCGAAATCTTTATTTTCATTGACAATTTCGACCATCTTCTTTATTACCAATCCCCGGCTAATCATACAAGTATGGTGTGAAGTCGCATAAAATATCGCTTATGATGTCCTAGACTAGAGGCGAGGCAGTGCACCCGCCGAAGCGAGTACAGTCGAACTATCTTTTCTCAACGTGACTAAGAGAACTTTTGCAAATGTGGTAACACTGCGTAATATTATTAATCCCGAAACATAATTCTATCTACTTTCTACATAGGAGAACGGTATCCGTTTGTTTGTTCTCGATTCGTTCGCCGGCTGTACACAGGTTAAAAACTACAAAACGCTGGGACGGCGTAACATAAACATATGCGCTGCGTTTATGACGCCGACCCGACATCAAACGCAAGCCGATACTTCTGGACAATGCCCTTCCTACGGGGACTATGAATTTATTGTTTTTAAGGATTTTTTGTAAATTTTTTTTCGAAGCTGCCTATATGTAATCTATTAAATTTCTTTCGCTTGCGCCCCGATATGGAAAAGTGTTAAAAGTTATGTTATGCCTATAAAGTACCTTTAATAAATTATTTTCATATTTACCCTCCATCCTAACAGATCATAGCAATAAGCCGAGAGATAGTTTTGAGAAGACTTAGATTATCGCAAAATAACATTTTAATATTAGACTGTCAATATAAAAAAATTAACGTAATCGATTCATTTTAAACAGCATAATATACAAGTTGTATACACAGAAAGTATTTTAACCTTACAATTTAACTGAAATTATATATTTAATTCGGGACTATCTCAAAGTCCTATACTTCATGCTTACCCTACACTCACTAAATATACCCCGTCCATCCCCGGCCTGTTAGCCATCACTCCTTATTGGAGGCGGGTGGCGAGTGGCGACCAGTCGTCACTTATCACTTAGCCCCCGCACGGACGGACAGACAAATATTTGTTTGACTATACCAGGCATTCCCAAACTTTTATCTTGTCGACCCAGGGCAGTATTGACAAAAGTCTACAAAGAGTGCGGGACGTTCCGGGCCTTGGGGGCCGCCAGCCAATGTTCTATTTTAAGAAGCCTGACCTTTGTACCAGGTTGCTCAATCTGGTTAAGACCTGCGTAGACCTATTTTAAAATGTTGTCTTCTGTAGACTCCAGGGTGTCTAAATCATTTTGGGAACCACTGGACATTAGTTAATTGCTCGCAATACCAGTCGACAAGCATGCCACAAGTTCGTGGCTACGTAAATATTGATTGTAGATCAGGTTTAAAGTATTTTTAAATACACAATGGCGGAGTACAAAGACAGAAAAGTCTTTAAACTTATAATTATGGTTTAACTAGTTGTCGCCCGCGACTATGTTCGGGCAGAATTAAAAAAAAACTTTATAAGTAGCCTATGTGTTATTTCAGACTATATTCTACATCTGTGCCAAATTTCATCAAGATCTGTTGAGGCGTTCCGAAGATACCTTCAAACAAACATCCATCCATCCATCTAAAATTTAGCATTTATAATATTACGTATTATTAGTAAGAAGTAAGATTTATAATATTAGTAACATAACACTTAAATGCTAGGAAAAATGCACATATCTAACTATTGCAATTTGTAGGATTTAGTGGAGACAATATAAAACCCATCTAAGTTGGACAAAAGAGGACTTTACCGACGACGTGCCAAATTAAATGCCGGATTATATAAAATAGGTTCTGTGGTGACCTCTTTACTTGTTTAATATAGGACGCTTCTTCTATTGTTAAAGTAAAAAAAGCAAGTTGGGATTTTAATTTAAATGTTGGTGAACTCTGCGTGTGCTGATTTCTTATTATTTTTCAGATGTACATCATTCGGCGCATAGAATTAAAGCTCATCGACCCAGCCGGAGACATAGAGCTGCCAATGGTATATTATTGCTTTTTTTTTCTTTAGACATTTTGAAGATAGCTTTGTAAAATATTGTTTTAATTTAAAAAAATCTAAGTAAGACAATTAATACACCTTTTTAAATTCTTTGAAACTTGGTTTTAATATATCACAAATCAAATGTTTTTTTTCGTGTAGATGGCGCGCTGCGTTTCGATCCGGAGCCCTATAACCGCAAGCTGGGACTGAACTCCTCGGGGAAGGTGCACTGCAAAGTCGCCGGTGGCGTAGCACCAACTGTGCAATGGTTTTTGGTATGTTAACATTATTACTGTGTCTTTCAAATGCAGAAACATCCTTACAATATCTAGCTAGCTCTGTTTCATCAAAGATAATGAGAAGGATGACAATATGTTCCGCAGAACGAACAGGACCCGTTACCTGAAGGAGTGACGTCACAGAACGGAACTCTGCTGGTGACGGATGCGTCACGCCGTCATTCCGGCCAGTACACCTGCCGTGCTACTGATGGAGATCATTCTATCACCGCCAAGATTACTCTGGATGTTGTTGGTGAGTGAGACATTGAAGTTTAGATGTATGACTCTATCTATCTCTATCATTCTTGGTTAAGAGAGTCGGACTTCATTGCGTTGATTCTTTCACTCGGTCAATATTTTACTTCGCATTGTTTATTCAGTGACAAAGGGGTTGCCTGCGAATGGACGTAGTTGCCGAGTAGGTCTTAAGAATCTTCTAGATTTAAAAATTGTATAGATGGATTTACTCTTTTATGGAAACCATTATAATTGCAGTATGCAAATTTCTTAATTGGTTCCTAGCAACAGATCTAAAAAGTAGGATTTGTCATATTAAATATAGATTAAGTGTTGTGCAAACTAAGGGTAAGTCAGACTGATTATAATAAATTGTTATGTTTCAGTATCGCCACGTGTAATAGAACCGGAAGCCGGACAGCAGAGGCACGTGTCCATCGGACAAACAGTCCGGCTGGACTGCCGGGCGTCCGGAGATCCGCCGCCCACTATACACTGGGATCGCAACTTGACCGTTCTTAATAGACAACGTAAGTTGAGCATCACTAGAGAATTTGCACGTGTCTGTGCAGAGAGGATGGCAAGGCCACATGTCTGGATAGTAGAGACACGTGTCCGGATAACAGATACGCGTGTCCGGATAAACTTTTTAATTATATCACGAATTTTTTCGGTTTCAGAAAATGACGTAGATGAAGAGGGTGGAGTTAACGCTTCATTTTCAAGGTATTTAAGTCGTAGATATTGTATTTTTGTTCCTTTAATTTTTAAAGCACCAGTTATCCTAACTTACTTTTCTGTTTATTCTTTGACTAGTAGTTGCCCGCAACTTCATTCGCGAGGATTAGAGAAAACTTAACGAAATTTTAAAAAATATAGCCCATACTAGGTGATAGTATAGCTTCCCAACCGTGAAAGAATATTTCAAATCGATTCCGTAGTTTCGGAGTCTATTCAATGCAGACTAACAAACACACAATCAGATCTTTCCTGTTTTTAATATAAGTATAGACTTATTTATGTATACAGCAGTTATCAAATATGTTGTAGGCTCGGAACATCGCACGAATCGCTGCGCAGACTTCAAATTTACGGTGTAGTGAGGCGTACTTGAGCAGACAAGATATTTGAAAAGTTGTATACTATTAGTCTATTATCTTTCAGATTGCTCCTCTTAAAGAATGGTTCTCTACTAATTCGGGATGCAGTGGAACAAGACTCGGACAGATACGGGTGCACTGCGGGCAGTGCCGCCGGTCTGGACCGGAAGGAACTGGTCTTGATCGTACATCCAGGTAAAAATTATCCATACCTAGATGTTACACTGTACTCAGAGACGTTAAGTGATTTACTGAGTGCAACACTGTGTTGGGACATTAGACTACTGTCTGGCAGGTGAATTATTTAATCATTTTTTTTTCAGAAGGTGAATTACCACCATCAGAGTCAACTGGAGTAGCAGGCAAGGCGGTCCTAGTGTCTATCTCCGTAGCGGGAGCGTACATGTTACTAGTCCTTGCATTAATGGTCTACTGTAGAAGACGAAGACTGCAAAGAAGACAGAGAGGTATCTTGTCGAGTCTGTTACAATCAGAATTCCAATGTCTCCATTTCAAGTACTTAAAATGAACTAGTTGACTTAGTCTGTGGTACTCAAAGTGTTTGAGGGTCCCAAAATTTTTAGGGGGTCCTTGTTCTTAATTATGTACTTAACGAATATCTTTTAATGGTCACAATTAAAAACAAATATTTGGAAAAAGTGGCTAGATTTTTAGGGGGTCGTTAAATAGTTTTACTTACTGAGTTGGGGGGTCCTAACATAAAAAAGTATGAGTGAATTATGTAACTAGTTGATGTTCTGTTATTTAAGTTTTAATGTAACAGGAGAGAAAATGGAGTTAGAGATGCAAGAAGGACGAGAGAAGTTAGTGGAAGAGGGGGAAGAAGATAAAAAGAATCAAAATGGCGCTGCCGTGCAGAATGGAAGACTTTTGCCTATGGATAGAGATAGTGGTGAGTTATAATCACGCATAAGTAGATAGGGTAGGCAGAGATTATGAATACTAAATAATAAAACGTACACACATTTTGTAACGCAGGTTTCATCAATCACAGAATATGTTTGAATAATTATATTGGTAATAAAAAGCCTTATACTTACGACATGATTAAGGCTATATATTTTCACGCCATTAAATTTGGGAGGTGAGTAAATTGAAAAAAAAATATTATGTGAGAAAGGGACAAAAAATGCAAGAGAATAGGAGCAAAGATGGATAGTTGTCATGGTAACGGTAATTCTCAGCCAATGACAAAGGCCTTCGTTGTCATTTGAACATTTGTATTGTGACATTTGCAATTGAAAGTTTCACGTAATATAAGATGACGCCTCCGACTCTGACCGTGTATGTGTTCATTTGTGCTAAATTTTATTACGATCCGTTTAGCCGTTTTGTAAATACCTTCTAACAAACATACATCTAAAGATTAGCATTTTTTTTACGAAAAAGTATACGTGTCTTTGGTTTCCGTACAATAAATGTAACTTCATAATCTCTATTAATATTATATTTTATATATACAGGTGCGGATAATTCTGAAGTGTCCGGTATATCTAAAGCTTCTAAGAAGTCCGGACAATATGAGCATTTGTCAATACCACGGACATTGCTCACCGAAGAAATTACATTGGGTAAGTGAATATATACTTGTGTTTCATATAGATTTCTCGTAGACATTTTTCAAACTTTTACCAGTTTCAATGACCCCTTGATGGTACATTTCTTATTTAATTTGTGAATTTTATTTTCCATGTCATACAGGTCCATGTAACATGGACCCCCCAGGGGGTCATAACATAAAAAAGACATAGTAAGATACAGGCCGTCAAACTATTAACTATTATATAACAAAAAATTGCTAGAATGCTTATGAATTACATATTGTAATTTCGTTTTACTGAAGTCAGCTACACACTTTTAGTTTTAGCAGCACAGTCTTATGTATGTAAGTTAAAACTGAAAACAGCACAGTCATGTGGCAAACGAGGAAGAGGCCACCTGGATTTGTTGAAATATCGAAGCGACCGTTGCCCTTAAACATCCGCAATTGCAGATGCGTTGTCTCCCTTTAATTGTTGGAGGAGGGGAGGCAGAGAAAGAGAATATTTCCCCTTCCTAAGCTTTCCCTCCACCGTCAAATCCACTTGCCCTTTCCATTCTTTCCTTATAAGAAAATTGTGGAAAGGGAAAGTAGACTAAAATTAAGCCTCCGGCACTACAGTCTGTAGCTTTACATACATATTAACTGTACAGTTAGATTGTTCACTTCGATTGTGTCTAGTCAACTTTATGTCTACCGGGTCAGATAAGTTAGTCCTACTATAAGTACATGTTATTTGTCAGGTCGCGGTGAATTTGGCGATGTTCTGATGGCTAAGATAGATATTGTACAAGTTAGAAAACTGCGCACCAAAGAGGAAGGAGATTGTGAGCCGCAGATAAAACCTGTTCTTGTCAAAGTTCTCACCACCAAAGATGAGGTTTGTATACCGTTGGGTTTACACTGCAGAAACATCGGTACTTACACAATAGTATTACTAATTTACAGGAAATAAATAACAGATAATTTGTTATATAAAATGTTGTCTTTTTGTAAAAGTTTGAGAGACATGTTGATATTTTCAACTAATTCTAAGATTTTCTGCTTCATTCAACTCTTTAATGTTATTATATCACTTAGTAAAACATTTCAGCCATAACTGTTTTATATTTTCATTCAAAAAATTACTTTTTTTTTAGATAAGGTGAGACATAATTAAGTAACTAACGCTGTATAAAATATACTTTCTGAATACTGAAAGAAAAAGCAAGAAAGCTCTGTATAGCTACGAAGAATATTTTGACTAAAAATATGCATATCGAGGGGTGAAAGGCTATTTGTTTTAAGCTACATTTTTTGCGATATTGAAAATATCTCACTGTTGAAATTAATTAAATAACTCTTGTAAATACGTTCTTACAATCGATTAATTGATTAAAACTTCATTTATTGTAATTTTTAGATTAATTTACAAACGATTACTAAATTCAAACACTTTATTGTAAGTCTCATGAGGGTATAAATAAGAATTTTCCGGCGGCACAGGATCAGTCTCAGTACGACCGCCGGAGTGTTCAGAGCTCTTTAAGGAGGCAAAAACTCTGCTGAGAAATATAAGGATATTCATCAAAGGCTGCGTTTCATTTAAGGATGAGCAATGCTAAAAATGATGTTAGTGGTGCTACCACCACTGACGTTGTGTGTTTCTCAAACACTTCGGGCGGTGCTCATCCGACATATATATATTCAGAATCAGGGAATTTTTCTGATTCTGAATATATATAAGTCAATATCAATTCAAAATCAGAAAAATTCCCTGATTCTGAAAATATATATAAGTCAATATCGCAAAAAATGTCGCTTAAAACAAATAGCCTTTCACCCCTCGATATGTATATATATGTTAATTGTGTGCTCATCGTTATTCAAAATATTTGAGTAGTGAGATTTTGTTTTATAAAATAGATATTATAGCTTTTACTTGTATGACCTGTAATTTATATATTACCAATAAAATTGTAATTGTAATGTTTAAATTGTCTTATTTAGTAGAATAGTAATGTACTGTATTCTACCATCGTAGGTACAATTAGCAGAATTCCGTCGCCAGTTGGATATGTTCAATCGCGTGCGACATGAAAATGTCGCGCGACTGATCGGTCTGTGCAACGACGCGGACCCACACTACATGCTTCTCGAACATACAGACTGGGTGAGAGCTTATTGAGAACCTATTGTCACTTGAATTAGCAAATTTTAATTTAAAATCTATATTTATAGAATAGTTAGAAATATCAAAGGTGAAATGCTTCGTTTTTGTGTGTTTATTTCTAGTCTGAAGTCTTATTTCACAGTAATTTAAACTATGTTTAGTTTTTTTGGAACGAAGTTCCTTATCGCGCGTTGTGAAAGGGGGCTAGACGGAAAAAATTCTTACGAAAAGGACACTTTTTGCTATATTAAGTATGTTAACGACGAATGAGCGCTACTTCACCATGGCAACGACGTGACAATATATAACGAAAATTCATAGAAATAAAATGTACTTCTTGTGAAGACTTAAGTTTTTTATTCATAGAATAAACATTGGTTCCTTCACTAATTAATTGAAAGGAACTTCGTTCCAACCGGGTGTCCCAACACACCTCTCAAGTTTTTTTTTATTTATCTGGAGTCTATATTTTCAGCTATTTTACTATAATTTTATATACAGGGTGACCTGAAAAGCTTCTTAATCGCAACTCGCTCTGAAGAAGAGGACGCGGAGTACTGCGCGCGCGTTGGGCCCGCGTATGTACCGCGTAGTGAACGCCGCGCAGAACAACTAGGGCCGCACCACGCCGCGCTGCTCGCCGCGCACCTCGCCGCGGCTGCCGCGCGACTCGCCGCCAAGCGCATCACGCACAGGTAGCATTGCACTATGAAGAACAACGACCCCCTAAAGACCCCCCCCCCCCACTGATCATTACCCTTAGAATTGTGACCCCCAAACGATTAACATTGCTGGTTACTCATAAGAACAACGACCCCCAACACATATCTTTATTATAGTCACTGTAGCGTTAGAACATTGACCCCCAATGCCTTCAATAAGTGATTATTGTTGCTACTACACACCAAAATAGCACGAAGTTAGAGATTATTTCCCAACGCCCCTGCCCCCCATTCCCCCCATGGCCCCCTGGGTCAGCCACCATACAAAGCTAGAGAACATTGACCCCCAATGATTACTTGAAACTATAGTCACACAGAACATGAACCCCCCACAGCAAATGAACTAGATATACATAGGCAATATGCAGCTTTACTTCCAAATGTATGGACAAATTTAAAAACAATAATTAAAAGTAAAAAAAGTATTTAAAGGCAAGCTTTTATAATGGTCTTTGTAGCTAAAATTAAAAAAAATCTTTAAGACGATTCAATCTAGCCCAAGTTCGATGAGATTGTGATGTTTCATTGCGAAGTTCCCATGCCTTCCTTCCAATTCCATCATCAGAACAGCACCATGTTTTCATAATATTGCCATTGATTAATTTGTAATATTGTAATTGATTAATTTGTAATATTGCCATTGATTAATTTGTAATATTGCCATTGATTAATTTATAATATTGCCATTGATTAATTTGTAATATTGCCATTGGTTTATTTTGTAATATTGCCACTGATTAATTTGCTAGATTTGATGATAAACGTGAACATTTAAAACTAAACAGCTAGTAACAAGAAATGTGCCAAGATTTACCTGAAATATTTAGTGTTTTAGGATTAAATAAAGTCATCCATTGAGAAATTACAACCCATCTAATATAACAGGGACATAGCTGCGCGCAATTGCGTCATAACTTCCCAGTTGCAGCTGAAACTGTCGTATCCTGCGCTAACACGCGGCCCGCACTCGCACGAGTACTACAAGCTGCATGATCAGGTACAGTCGGAGAATTAAATTACCTACCCACTTACTATACAATTTCAGATATACTATCAGCGTAAGAATTATACGCACGAATATATGTTACTGTGACATGTTTTCTACAGGATTGACATTATAATAATAATAACTGCTTTATTATAACACTTGTATACACAATTATGTGGGAGCCTTGGTTCCTGAACTAGGGTAAAACCCTGTGTTTCAGGAGACAATCCCTTCCCCCTATCATTAAATTGATTTTACATTTATTGACAATAGTGACAAAAGAAAAGAAAAAAAACAATCATTTATAATTTTCAAAAAAAAAATGAATTAAAAAAAAACATTATTTGACTTGGCATAAATGACTCCAAATTACAATACCTTTTGTACTCTGTGCCATCTGTCAATTGAAGTGTCACAGGATCCTTATAAATTGTTGTCTTAGATTTAATTAGATTTTACATTTTCTATGTCTAAGTAAAAGAACTAAAACTAGCAATGCTTCAAAGGTTGTCGGTTTCTGAGACTAAAATACCCATTTAAAACATATCTCTGTTTTTTTTTTTTAAAAATCAGAGAGATGATGTCTTTTACAATAATTTTGGTGTCTGAAACCAATTTGAATATGTTAAAATAAGGCAACACTCAATTCTTAAACAATTTTGTTACTCTATGGTTCCATCTTGTGTGTCGAGAAAAGTGCACAGCTTGAAAAATTTAAGAGTTTGTAAAATTATAATAAACGTTTTTTTTTAATTCTGCAAGTATTCAAACATACTCTGCGAACAGAATATACTTGGGTAGGAAATAAACGTCCTCGACTGTATGTAGATAAATTTATTCCAGGTTATACCGCTGAGATGGCTACCTTCAGAGGCTGTACTTGAAGGAGATTATTCTACCAAATCTGATGTCTACATGTTTGCTGCTACTGTTTGGGAGGTATTTACATTTATAAAGATATAATAAAATAAGAAAACAGAGGGAAAAAATGTTGCCAGATTATAAACACAATTGACACAATGTTGCCATAATTAAAATTAATATTTAATGTTAATGATTTCAACAATATAAATACTAAATTAATAACTATTTATCAAACGCGAAAGTAAAGCGCAATTCGTTAAGAATTATTCAAAGTTTTCAAAAACGTATATAAAACAGAATACAGTTTTCTACCTTTTCATGTTAGAAGGTGGCAAAGATGTAAACGTCTACCTGAATTCGCCGAAATAGCGAAGTAACCGCTGCCCATAGCAGCAATTGCTGATGCTTCGCCTATCTTTAACTGAAGAGGGGCACAAAAAGATAACATTTCCCCTTCCTCCCCTCTATCAAATGATAGAGGAGGGGAGGAAATGTTTTGGAAGCGGGAAGGGAAATAATAGAAAAGGGCAGAGAATTTTCACTTCCCTTTTCCATTATTTCTTCATAAGGAAAAAGGGCTTAAAATAGTTTTCCAGACCTTTCTCATAATTTTAGAAAACGTAAAAAATCTTTGAAATTATCCAAATATAGTTGAAATTTGAAATCACTGATTTTGTAATTATTTTTTTCAGATTTATACAAAAGCAGAGTTGCCATTTGCTAAATTGAATGATAACTCAGTACTTGAGAGGCTGAAGACAGGCAAACAGGAATGGGTCACACCGTCAGCTATGCCGGACAAAATGGCCACATTGCTTGTAAGTTTACTGCAAATAATTCAAGAATTAATAGTCATTTTTCATCTATCTATATAGTCAGAAAGTCGTGTTAGTTACACTATTTATAACTCAAGAACGGCTGAATCGATTTGACTGAAAATTGGTGGGCAGGTAGCTTAGAACCAGGAAACGGACATAGGATATTTTTTACCCCGTTTTCTATTTTTTATACCGCGCGGACGGAGTCGCGGGTAAAAGCTAGTATAACATAAAGTGAAAATTCGTTTAGTACCTAATATTAAGTCTGTGATTAATCTTTGGTCAATTTTAATATGTAATGTATGGATGGATGTTTGTTTGAAGATATCTCCGGAACGGTTTAACGGATCTTGATGAAAGGCACAGATGTAGAACATAGTCTGGAATAACACATAGGCTATAAATAAAGTTATTTTTTTTATTGATCATGGGCTAGTCTTAAACTTTACCAGTCGCCCATTGGTCGAAATTTTTACAATAATTCAGAAATAAAGTTTTTTTTTATATTATTACTGATTAAAAATAATTCCACATTAACTTCAACTGTGTCATATTTTATATTCATCAGTTCACGCTATTTCTTTAAAAAAAGTTAGAAAGTTTTTTTTTTTATATTACAAAAGGTAATAAATAAGTAATAAATATATTATTATTTTCTAGAAACGCTGTTGGAGTCACTCGCCCACAGATCGTCCGCAATTTTCAGAAATATGTGAAGAAGTTGGTAATATATTGAAAGAAATCACCGCTGAGAATGCATCTCAACACTCACAGACAGAAGTAGAAGAATAAAGAATAAAGAAGAAGAAATTAATTTACTTCTAGAAGTAAGCACTTGAGTTGGCACGTGGAGCAGACGTGAACTCTTATTCTCTAGGTGCCAACTCAAATGTCAGGTACTAGAACGATCTTTTGACGTTGATATTATTATCTATTGTATATAGCTTTGCCATATTTGAGATTTTTTTGGTGTTTTTTTTTATTTTAAAAGTGCTAAAAGTTTTTTTACATGTATTTTGGATGCTATTTATTTTTTATTCTAATTTTGGTATTTTTAAGACTGCTTTTTTTTATATGTTTTTATTGTCTATGCTTTATGTGGTTGAAAATTCTAAAACGTCAAATGTCAGAATTAGGCGGGAAAATGACGTTGAAAATAAAATATAAAATGCCTATTAAAGTTGAAATCGTAACAAATTTGAAGGGAAAAGAAAAAACATTTTTGCTGTGGTATTTTTTTTTTCTTTTGATACTAAAGGCTATATAGACTTAGATAAAGTTATTCAAAGACTTTTTTAGCATTTAGAAGATTAGTCATTTTGATGCATTTACAGCGTTTTTATTGCATTTAGTGTAAATTAGGGCTAATTCTAAGACATCGAAAAATGCCAAATTGGTTTAACAGATGTCATATTGACAGATGACAGTTGACAGCAAGAAATGTCAAATGAAATTTTGATCTAGTATTAGAATTTTTTTTCATGAATAACGTTAAAATATAGTCGCATAGATGTCAAGAATATATAATTAAGTTAGTTTAAGTGAAAAACATAAGCTAAAACGATACTGCCATTGATGTATATAGAATTTTCTAGTATTTAAGACTGATGTATTCTAGATTTAAGTATTAGATTTAGTTTTTCTTTTCGTCCGGTATTACCTGCACGTCCCGATACAATCGAAATTTGTAGAATAATAATTTTAGTGTAATTTTAAAGTTTTCAGTATCGAATATCGATATTAAATCGACTAAAAAAATCGAATTTCAAAACTTATAACCGATTAATCGATAAGTGGATGAATGCAAACAGTTGCTTTTGCCTTTACCTCGAGCTCTGTATTAAAAAAACAACTGTCAAATATAAAAAAAAATCTTCCTAATGTTCTGTCGGTATTCGATACTAAAACTTAGAAGTAATTTCACAACTTATTGTGAACATATTCACGCTCTTAACTAAAAAAGGTAAACAGATATTATGAATCCAAGATAAGACTCCGTAGTCCAAATTTTAATCGTCTTCCCTTTCCCATCCTTATAAGGGAAGAGTGAGTTTTGACAGGGAAATATTTAAGAAAGGAAAAATCTTTCCGTACTTCCCCTTGTAACTTTTTTTCACAGATTTTTTATGGGGGGTTACTTCGCTCTTTTAGCGAAATCAGGTGGCTGCTTAGTCGTTTGACATATTCTATACAAAAAAATCTACAAGTTCACTTATCGATACATATTTTCATCCCTTTCAGTATTTTTCAATTCGACTGAATTTTTTTTTTATGTGTGTTACCGCGAATCTCCGTCCCTGGTGGTCCGATTTTGATAAAAATTATTTTAATCGAAAGGAAGTGCTTGCAGGTGGGTCCCATTTTTTTGTTTTTTTTTTTTTACAAAATAGAGACAACAATCTATATATATATATATATAAAAGAAAGTCGTGTTAGTTACACTATTTATAACTCAAGAACGGCTGAATCGATTTGACTGAAAATTGGTGGGCAGGTAGCTTAGAACCAGGAAACGGACATAGGATAATTTTTACCCCGTTTTCTATTTTTTATTCCGCGCGGACGGAGTCGCGGGTGAAAGCTAGTGTTAATACAATTTAAATATTATTTAATCACAATAAAGTTGTGAAATAACTTAAAAATAACCCTCATTTTGGTGCCATTTACCCAATTTTTGATTGAAAATTTTGTATTTTGTACATTTAATTGATACCAGATTATGCATTTATAGGTTAGTTTTTGACTATAGAAAAACATAAGTTATTAATATCTAAGGTTTTCTATAGTTTTATAATAGAAATAATAAGATTTTTAGGTAGTTATTTTTATTTTATTTAAAAATAAAGTTTGTTCTATTTTAAAGATGTTTAGTTAAAATAGTTTGACATTACTTTTCTTTACTGGCAAAGGTTTCGATGTCATTCAGCCAACATTTAATTTAAAAAAAAAGATTTAAATTAAAATACTTTGAATTCAAAAATTAAGTCAAAAAATGTTAGGTGCATATTTTTTTGATATTGTCACAAGATCTCATGATTAATGTTTAGAAATTAGTTTTTTTTATGTGTTTTTTTATCTGTATGATGAATTGTGAATGTGTGGAAAATAACGTTTTCATATTTTATTGATATTAATTTATTTTTATATACAAAATTGAACCTAGACATAACTAACTCTATAGATAGTTTTTTTTATTATTAAATTTTTTGTATGGATGAATTTTTACTGTATTTATATAGAAACTTTTTTAAATTGTGAAATTAAAAATGTAAGAAAGGAAATATGGAAAGCTAATGCGTAAACGAAAAAAAAAAATGTTTGTTTTCGCAAACATTTTAAAAGCATTTATACGTAAATTTGGAGTGTCTGTATGAAATTACGAATAAAAGATATTTTTAAAATGTTTGTATGACTGTTTGTACGTCTGTCCGCAAGGATGCGTTAGTTCCAGGTATTTTTTTAATACTGCACTGACAAACCTCTTTTTTTTTCTTTTTGGAATTTTTTTTGAATAGTTTAAATGTATGGATGTAAATGTATGTATCGGATGAATGTTAATAACTATCGTATTAATATTTCTAGTTTTTAGTATATAGTTTATATATAGTTTAGTTGATTTTGAATCAACAATTTTTTTAGGTTAGAATTTTTTTCTTAATAGTTTAAATTAGCTAGACATTTAGTATAAGGGCCTTACATTTACGAATCATACCGTAGGATTACACTGTCACAAAAATATCGTACATCTTGAAAAAATGTTTTGTTCATGTGTTTCTGTAGTGGAAACTATAAGGATACAAGTTACGCAGTAAGTGTAAAACAAATTATTTGTTAATGTATCTACAAATCTTCCCATCTGAAGTTAGTAACAGAATTCATTTCAGTGCGATAGAGACAGAACGCATTGCGGGAAAGTGTCATTTTTGACATTTCTCTAATTTGTTGCTAACTTCAGATGTGTAGATTTATTTTAAAAACATTGTGTCAATTTGGTACTATTATTAATGTAGAAAAATATTTTAAAGGTAATTATTTTCGTCAATGTCGTATTCTTAATCCTTCAATGAAAAAAAAATTGTGTAAAAAATGGCTTATAGCTTTCTTATGTTGTATGTATTTTAAGGTTATATTTATTGAATGAACTAAAATTATTTATGGTTTTCCATCATTTAGTAAAGGTTTGTAATGTATTTTTTTTTATTTCTCTGAAATTTTCCAACTTAAAAAAATTTGTCAATACAAGGCCTAATTTAAATAATAAAAAAATATTAACAGTATGTTGTTTGTCAGTAATGTTTAAAAACTACCTGTAAAATCTTACCGTTTTTTCCCAGTTCTTAAGTAAAAATGTGGCAACATTTCTTAAATGTCAAATTTGAAATTTTAATTAGTAATGTGACTTCGTTATCGATATTATAGTTATACCTGTAGAAGATTTATAAGGTATTTTGAACTATCCGGTGAAAAGAGATACATCTCTTAAGACATATGACATGTAACCCTTTTCATCGGAAGTCGAAGCTAAGGCGTAATTGAATATTGAACCTTACGTTCTTTGTATTAAGATACTTTTCCGTCAAACTCCATTGCGGGTTGGCTTATTTAGCTTTTTTATTATGTGATATAGACTGACATTTTTATACTTTCTTTTGTATTTGATTAGCGTAATCTGTAATAAATAAAGGTTTTTTGCAATCACGATTTTTAATAAATTAATATTGTATGAAATTGTTTCATTTATAATCACCCTTTCCTAAAAAAATCACGTCTTTTATAAAGTTCATCCATCGATCATTTTAGAATTCAAACACCGTTTTTTAAATATATAATTTTGAAGAAAAATACAATTTAAAATTTCAAATGTTTATTAAATCTCTTCAATTTGCTTCATAAACTGTCAAGTCTAAAAATTATATAAATAAAAATATTATGTCGCGAACAAACATATCAACAAACAATCTTACTGTATTCTGGAAATACCTTACCTATGTCTTTATTAGAGCAAATAAAGAAAACTGTAGAAAAAAAATACAATTAGATTTAAAAAAAAAACTTAGATCTGGTATCAAAATTGACAATTCACGATTGACATTCTGAAAATTGGCATCGATTGACACTTGTTCAAACTTCAACAGTGTTAGAATCCGCGGCAACAATTCCCACTCGCTCTGTGCTGTAACTTTACCACACAGAAGACGACTCAAGTGGAAGCAATTCCCCGTACAGTCTAATGAATGTTTATGCCGGAGATATAATTCTCGTCCTCTTTAGCTTTAATATACAAGATAAGGATAGGAACAGTGTCCTTCCTCTGCCGTCACAATGGAACTGACGTTACATACCCGCGAAAAACATAACCTCTGTCATTCAAAGATTTTGAAACGCTCAAATCACGATTATTCTGATTGTTTTTTTTATAAAATTTCGTTATCATTTACCGTAGTCCTATGTGGTCTTCCATCGCCTTTTTTAATTTGTACCATGTAATCTTTACTATTCTGTAATATTAATCGAAAAATTATTTAAAATAGACGTATTCAAAAATAAAATGTCAACAAATTCCTAATTCCATAGATAGACTTTTTCTGCCATATTATTTCTCAACCTTTTCTAGGTTGAGAAATAAAGATTGAAGATTTTTACTATACCATTTAAGGTTAACTTTAAATTTTTAATTTAACTTTCTTAAGCAAAAATATTTGCAAAACTCGAATTATATTCACTTAACGTGATTTAGAACTGTAATTAAATCAGACCTTGTTTGATATTTTAAAGTTCTGTAATTACCATGCTTCGTTGTTTCCAAAATATTTTATGATTACGACCGCCTCTATTACTGCCTGTAATGTTTTTGGCATGTTTCAAAGGCTTCTGAACATGACCAGGCTGAAATATTTCGTATATATTTATTTTATGCTTATCTATCTTTACTAATATACCCTCTTTCCCTTCCCACCTTTTTCCTGTTAGGAAAGGATGAGAAGGGGAAGTGGATTTGGCGGTAGAGAGGACGCATAGGAAGTGGAAATATCCCCTTTTCTGTGCGTCCTCTTCTCCGTTGATTAAAGGTAGGCAACGCATCTGCATTTGCGGATGTCTATGGGCAACGGTCGCCTCGCTATTACGGCGAATTCAGGTGGCCGTTTGCTTGTGTGCCACCTTTTTATATAAAAAAGGGGAAAGATTTGATTGTTTCTTTGCATTAAATAGGCTCCTAAAATACTGAACCGATTTCAAAAATCCTTTCCCTGTTGGAAAACACTCCGAGTGTTATAGCTTATATTTACTTAGATAGGCTAGATTTTTAATTCCATGCAGTCAAAGTCGCGGGCAGCTATTAGTGTTATGATACTAGTAATAAAAGTTTCATTTGCACAAAAATATTATTCTCTTTTCAGAAAGTTAAAAAGAAAATGGATAAATGACTAAAAGATTTCAAATAAACATACATACGGTAATAGGATTCAGTGGTTGATGTAGGATACATATTAGTTTTTTATAACAGATCTTGATGCTAAAGTCATCATCCCCAAGGGATATACTCTAAAAATGTGACAATAATTTAACATAAATCCTATATATCTCTGACATTATAAATGCGACTGTTTGGGTGGATATTTGTTACAAGGTATCTCCAGAACGGCTAAAGGGATCTCGATGACATTTGGCATAGATGTAGAACATAGTCTGGAGGAACACATAGGCTACTAAGTTTTTACTACATTCGTGCGGACAGAGTCGCGGATAACAGCTAGTAATATTATTAATAAAGTTTAGAACTTCTCAACGGATCTGTATGATATAACAATCTGGAATACATAGGCTATAGAAAGCTACTAAATGTAAAACTGTAGACCGAAGATACTGATATTTGTCTCTTTAAAATATGTCTGGTTTTGTATAACCTTTCTGTTAAACTACCCGAACTTGCAAACCGTCAATTTTATTTTCCGGTACCATCTTTTTTTGGTCTCAGATTAAAACTTTGTAGACTTTCAATTATGTTATTTTAAAAAGTGAGATTAAAAAATTAAATAAAGATGCTTACGTCATTTGTATGTAAAAGTTGGAACATCAGGAAAACCATCAACAAATACATTGGTGACGACATTTTTGAATTGTTTTTGATTCTAAAAGTGGATTTATAAAAATAATAGCTGTCGCCTGAGACTCCGTCCGCGCGGAAATAAAAAAAAACTTAATAAATAGCCTATGTGTTCTTCCAGACTATGTTGTACATTCATCAAGATCCGTTGAGCCGTTCCGGAGATACCTTCATACAAACATCCATTCAAACATTCGCATTTATAACATTAGTTCGATGACACAAATATAAATAAAATACTGCGAACCGCAAGAATGGTACCATTTGATTATATAAATTATGGTTAATCAGTTGTTATTATGTTTTGTTTTCAATAAATGTTCGTAAGAACTAAAATTATATATTAGTTTACTAATATTAAAAATGCTGGATTGATGTTTGTTAGAACTGCTGTTTAACTGCTGTTCAACAGAAATTTAGCATAGATATAAATCATAGCCTGGAACATAGGCTACTTATTAAGTTTTTTTTTTAATTCCGCGCGGTTGGAGTCTCGAACGACAGCTAGTTTTAGCTAACTTTTAAATCTTTTTATCGTATTTTGCTCTTTAGCTTACCTTCTTAAGTGATTGCTTCTGAAAATGATACGAAACAAAAGTTAATTTTTATTTAGACGTTTAAAAAGAGTGAAATTTTAATTACGACATAAGAAACAAGTTTTCTAATTAATAAACTTATGTATTCATTAAATAAAAGAAAATTAAACACTTAGTACTAAAACAGTTAAATTACGGAATCCACTAATGTCCTAACCTAACCTTATACATCTTTACTCTTTAGCCATAGATCTATTGATGGAGTTTTCCATACAAGTCAAAACGAGAGTCGATTTTCGAAATATCATTTTGTATTATAAATGACAACATTGAGGGAGCTTATCTCAACAAAAGGTCACCGGAGGACTTTCTTTTGCCTTAGTTTTGTTTTTCGAATTATAGGTTCAATTAACTCGAATTAACTCGAATTATAGGTTAATCTACGACAATATAATTAAAAGGCTGTTTTTAAATTCAAATACAATAATTCGTATTAATTTAATCTTTCTTGCCTAAGTCTTTATAAAGTACTGGCTGCGCCCGCGCGGTAAAAAAAAACTTATTTTTTAGCCTATGTGTCGGTCCGGAGATATCTTCTAAAAAACATCCATCCATACATCTAAATATCCACATCTATATATATAAAAGAAAGTTGTGTTAGTTACACCATTTATAACTCAAGAACGGCTGAATCGATTTGACTGAAAATTGATGGGCAGTTAGCTAAGAACCAGGAAACGGACATAGGATAATTTTTACCCCGTTTTATATTTTTTATTTTATTCCGTGCGGACGGAGTCGCGGGTAAAAGCTAGTTTATAATATTAGTAACTTCAACTGTGTCATATTTTATCAGTCTATCCATCTGAACGTTTAAAATTAAAACTGGTAGATAAGAAAAAAATAATTACAGGTTTAATTTATTACAAAAATATTTAAATTATAAGGACAGAATTATGCAATGTTAAAAAGTTGGTACTTCGCCATTCTTTTTTAGGCGACTTACCGAGCGACTAAATGGCCAGTTTTTTAATATTTATGTTGCCGTGTGTACGAAGGGCCTAAAGCGCAATCTATCGAATTTATGGTCTACTAGCTTTTACCCGCGACTCCGTCCGCGCGGAATAAAAAATAGAAAACGGGGTAAAAATTATCCTATGTCCGTTTCCTGGTTCTAAGCTACCTGCCCACCAATTTTCAGTCAAATCGATTCAGCCGTTCTTGAGTTATAAATAGTGTAACTAACACGACTTTCTTTTATATAGAATTTTTTAGACCGAACACATGATTTTTTCACTGTGGTAAATTCTATATAATTCTAAATTAATAAACAGAAAGCATGTTTATAATAAATAAAACAATAAATCAAGAGCTTTCTCTCTTTATTAAAACAGTATAACATTATTATTCGTCACCGTCGTCCTGTTGAAAAAAAAAATACGTAAAAATAAATAAATTATATTAAAAACTATTACATTAATAAATGCATAGATTAATTAATTTTTTTTACTTCTAACATTAATTCAATATTTTAACTTTACTTATATCTCAATTTTTATTTACCATTCATCGAAAACTATGCATATATTTTCGAAGAACATTTTTTAAATAAATTTTGCACTTATTATCCTGTCCTTTTCCTTATAACGGCATAAATCAAACAAATACCTCGACAAACACATTAATTACCTTCCTTAACATAATCTACCTTCATTGCATTTTATCTCACAATTTTCACAAAAATAACTAAAGAAATTGAAATAACAATATGGCCGCCATGTATGTGACGTTTCTGCTTAATTTAACATTTCAGTATTCCACGCCGTCATGTTGAAAACATCCTTTTTTAAAATCTACTTAGAAATGTGTTTAATTTCAAGGAATATCAAGAATATTTTGACTCACCGGATATTGTTCCTGTTCGCCTTTAGATTTTGGGAATCGTATAACCTAAAATATTAACACAAATGTATGAAATGAGACCGAAAATCGCCCGACTGATAGGATGTTAATAGCTCAGGTATGAATGTCATATTCAGAGTCGTTTTATTTTTATATTAAAAGGTGGCAAACGAGCAAACAGCCACATGAATTCGCCGAAATGGCGAAGCGACTGCTGCCCATAGACATGCAATTGCAGATGCGTTGCCTACATTCAATCGACGAAGGAGGAGACGCACAAAAAGAGATAACCTTCCTATGCATCCCCTCCTCCATCAAATCCACCTCCTTTTCCTATCCTTTCCTTATAAGAAAAGGGTGGGAAGAGAAAGAGGACTAAAATTAGGTTGGTGACGAAGAGATTCAGTATACTTAGCTACAGAGCGGACATTAAGAACAATTAATGGCCGCTCCTTTTTAATATGTTAACATAATCGCTCATAAACTTGATAACCGAAAATGTACCAATAGTAGAATTTTTGAATTTACGTTTTTATTCGTAACGTCCTGTCTATACATATATGCCTAAATTCAATGTGTTTGGTGACCTCTTATAGTAAAAATTGTTAGACAAATTTTCACTAGTCACTGACATATATAATCAACTAGCTATAAGCTGTGATATTTTGTGCTTATTTGATTTTCGCCATTGTGGCGCTGTGGTTTTATGGTGTTTTAAATTAATAACTAGTTTTTTGGTTTAACTTACTAGGCCTCGTGGTAACATGTCGTTAGATTGCATCTTTGGTACCTCTTCTGTGTTGCGAGATTGCTTAGAATGCTTCAAACCTCGAATCCTTTTTCCTTGTCGCTTGAAAATGTTTGAAATAGAATTGATATATTAATTTAACTTTTTTTTCTGACACTAATAGAATGTGTGTATAAAAATAATACTGAAGAAACTACAATTTTTGGAACGAAGTTCCTTATCGCGCGTTGTGAAAGGGGGCTAGACGGAAAAAATTCTTACGAAAAGTTGTCACGACACTTTTTGCTATAGTAAGTATGTTAACGACGAATGAGCGCTACTTCACCATGGCAACGACGTGACAATATATAACGAAAATTCATAGAAATAAAATGTACTTCTTGTGAAGACTTAAGTTTTTTATTCAACGAATAAACATTGGTTCCTTCACTAATTAATCGAAAGGAACTTTGTTCCATCCGGGTGTCCCTTGACACCTCTCAAGTTTTGCTTTTTTTTATTAGCCGACTTCAAAAAGAACGAGGTTATCAATTCGACTGTATTTTTTTTTTATATTTGTTATTACTAATATACTGTTCGTAAGAAACGGGATTCTTACCACGATTAGGCTGTTTGTGCGGTGTCACAACACCAGTCAACCCGTGAACATGGCGCATGCAACTGTGCCGAAATATCGGGAGCTCAAATAGCCTAATCGTGGTAAGAATCCCGTTTCTTACGAATTGTATACTGAAGAAAGTATATATAGATATGTGTAACAATATAGTAAATAAAAATATGACGACTTATTAGCCGTCATATTTTTATATACTTATATCTCAATAGAGATGGAATAATACATACTATGTTGAATTTTAATATAGACAAAGGCAAAAAGATGTCATTTTTAAATACAAAAAATTACAAAGTACATTATTTTATGTATTTAACGTGCGAAAAGGATAAAATTATCGTATTATCTCATTACAAGAAAGACAGATCAAGACTAGTTTATTGCTTAGGCAAAATGAAAAAAAAATGAAAAAACTCTCAATAAAAATTTATTAATATAACAGAGAGTGCAAAAAAAGCGTGACAGATTATTAGACAGGTATTAAATTAGAATTAAATGTATAAGTATACTTACAGAGCTAATACAAAGCGTTGAGATACAGACACTAATTCCACTGCTCTGAAATTTATCAAAATTGACACATATGTTAATTAAAATAGTAAAAAACCCGACCGATTGTATCACACTCGGTGGATGAATACAATTCTAATATTTCAATCGTCCAAATCGATTCAATCGTTGAGGCTAAAGGAGTCCACAACAGTTTTACAAACTTCATACGTAAAAACATATATACACCAGAAAAACAATACCCTCGTGTATCAGTCGGATATAAATGTATTTTATTGCAACAAAATATATGAATTTTATAAATGAAATGTATTAGATTGTTTTTTTATCATACTTCATACTAATATTATAAATGTGAATGTTTAGATGGATGGATGGATGTTTGAAGTTATCTCCAGAACGTCTCAACTGATCACGATGAAATCTGGCATAGACGTAGATCATAGTCTAGAAGAACACATAGGCTACTTAATAAGTTTTTTTTTTAATTACAGCTAGTTTTATATATATAAATGTAATTACCGATATCACGAAAAATCCGAACATCAGTAAAATAATAAAATACATTTTCGTCGACATGTCGAAGTCTTTTCAGAAAGCTGGCAAGAATGACGGAACAGAAAGAAACGAATTCAATTACTTTAGTCAAAAATATGTCAAATTAAATTAGATTTGAAGTAAATTAGAAACAAGTTTTCTAATTAGTTAGACAGAAAGAATTTTAAGAGGCAATGTTTAATTAAAAAGGGTGAAAAAACTTAATTAATTTGCGTGAAAAAAACAAAAACGTACAAAAACAAAATTACAATTTGTTAATCTTCTATATATATAAAAGAAAGTCGTGTTAGTTACACTATTTATAACTCAAGAACGGCTGAATCGATTTGACTGAAATTTGGTGATGAGGTAGCTTAGAACCAGGAAACGGACATAGGATAATTTTTACCCCGTTTTCTATTATTCATTCCTCGCGGACGGAGTCGCGGGTAAAAGCTAGTAACAACTATTTGAATAACAAAGACATTCAAAACAAGCCATCCATAGAGAGGAAAACACGAACCGAACTTTAAACCATGACTTGTCGACACATTTCATACAATATTATGCTGGATTCCAATCGTAATGTCATAGACAACTTATAACTTACCGTAAAACTTGTTGACTCAAAAAGATTTCTCATTAAACACTTTTTAGTATAGACCTTCAGGATAGGATCAAGTCACTTTATCTCACAAAATAATTAAAAAAAGTAAGATATCATAATGGCCGCCATGTTTGGAATTGTACGTGCTTTAGTTTACTTTTTAGCCGACTTCAAAAGGAGGTTATCAATTCTATTGTATTTTTTTTTTCAATTTAAAAGATTGTATAGTTCAGTTTTCATTAAAATAGCAAATACGAGGAAAATAATAAAAAAGTAAATAGACAAGGGCTTCATATATTCATATAATGTTGACAGTTATTAAATGTTCAATATAAATCTAATCTTCGTACTCTTCCAAGTTCTGCTGAAAACAATAAACTTTTTTAAGAACAGTGGTAGATCCCGCAACAACAATATTTGTTGGGTGCACGAATTGGTCGGGTCGACCGGTGAAATACCACGACCACACAGAAGACAGGCGTGAAGTGGAAGCAATTCCACGTTTCTTCTGATGAGTGTGGTACCGGAGGCCTAATTTTAGTCCCCTTTCCCTTCCCACCCTTTTCTTATTAGGAAAAGGATGGGAAGGAGAAGTGGATTTGGCGGAAGAGAAGACGCATAGGAAGGAGAAATATCCTCTTTCTGTGAGTCTCCTTCTCCGTTGATTAAAGGTAGGCAACGCATCTGTATTTGCGGATGTCTGTGGGCAACGGTCGCCTTGCTATTTCGGCGAATTCAGGTGGCCGTTTGCTCGTTTGCCATCTTATGATATAAAAAAACACGGAGAATTTTAAATGTCGACACATTGGAAAACAACAAATTGTCATCCCTTACATTGTCTTTGAAAAAGTAGAGACAACAATATATCTGACAAGTGTCACAAGGAAATTAACTTTTAAAAAAAATTACAATCGTTTAAAAAACTTTACAAGTACACACCTTTCCTCTCTGTACATCTTTGTTAACGTTCAAAAAGAAATCTACAAGAAAAATAAAGTAATAATTAAAATATAAAAAAGGTAAAGCCTGCTATACAAGTTCAGTTTTAACTAAACAGTTGGACTTTTCAGTTAAAACTGATGGTATGTTGCGGGCTTAATAGTAGTAGAATTAAACATGAACTATTATATAGGAACATATGTTTATCACGTTAAAAATTAAGGACAATTAGATTGTAACAGCTTTTTAACAGTATTTATTACTCCAAGTAGCTAAAAATACGTGATGGCTAATGACGTTCATACTTACAGTACCATCCACCAGACCCTGGGGTCTGAAATATAATAAAACAACTCTTAATAACTTAAATACACAGAAGCTACCATTATTTCGACTGATTAAAGTAGACAGTGACAAGGAACTTTTGCCTCAATTATTGGAATCTGTATTTATAAAAAAAGTCGTGTTAGTTACACTATTTATAACTCAAGATCGGTGGAACTGATTTAGCTGAAAATTGATGGGGAGGTAGCTTAGAACTAGGAGACGGACATAGGCACTTTTTTTATCTTGTGTGCATTTTTTTTTATTCCGTGCGGACGGAGTCGCGGGTAAAAGCTAATACGATATAAATATACAACTTATATTTAATCCGGAGCACAGAAATGAGGCAAAATAGCCCCCGGGAACCTTTATCTGAGGTTTTGCGTCACTCACACTAGTAACGTCTAGAAAATTTACTCTCGATTAGACATCACTTATATGAAACACTCCATCTGTCTTACTAATATTATAAACTAGCTTTTACCCGCGACTTCGTCCGCGCGGAATAAAAAAAATGCACACAAGATAAAAAAGTTCCTATGTCCGTCTCCTAGTTCTAAGCTACCGATCGATCTTGAGTTATAAATAGTGTAACTAACACAACTTTCTTTCATATATATAGATGCGAATGTTTAGATTGATGGATGGATGGATGTTTGTTACAAGATATTTCCAGAACGGCAGCATGGATCTCGATGTTGCGGGCGACAGCTAGTCGGTTATATATCTAAATATTTATTCAAACCTAAGTAAGTACATTAAAAATTCAAACTTATTAAATTAGGACAATATTACTGGAAATAAAATCTTTGATCAGTTTGATTATGCATCGCTCTAAATCTCTCATTAACAAACACTTAAAGTGCAAAAGTTTATTAACAGATTTATTGCCACAATGTAATCTATACTAAGGTTATCTCTCTGTGTGTCAGATAATGACAGTTGCATTTTACTTAATACTATTTTAATGTACAATTATGTGCTTGGCAACACTGTTCTGCCTACTTCATTATGTCTTTTGTTGCCTATATTTTTACTGTAACCTACCGTATATCTGTCCGGTAATCCATCTTTATATACATGACCATGTGTCATGTAATCTCTTTGATCCTGAAATATGAAATAGGTACAAATATTGAAGTGAACTGTTAGTAATCCTTACTAATATTATAAATGCGAAAGTAACTCTGTCTGTCTGTCTGTCTGTCTGTCTGTCTGTCTTGCTTTCACGCAAAAACTACTGAACCGATTTAAATGAAATTTTGTACACAAATAGTCTAGAGCCTGAGGATGGACATAGGCTACATTTTAACGCGAAAAAGGGGTTGTAAGGGGTTGAAAGTGGGGGTGAAAGTTTGTATGGAATTATCGTCATTTTTACAGGTAGAAGATTGAAACTTATTTTCAAGGCTAATTTGATAAAGATAAATATGAAATTAAATTTTTGGAAAAATTTTACCCCCAAGGGTGCTAAATAACAATAGGGGATGAAATTTTGTTTGGCAATATATTCGGTTTTGGTGAATGTTTTGTTTAATATGCTTTGCTGTAACCCTTACCAATATTTAGTCTAGAGCCTGAGGAAAGACGTAGTCTACATTTTAACGCGAAAAAGGGGTTTGAAGGGGTTGAAAGTGGGGGTGAAAGTTTGTATGGAATTATCGTCATTTTTACAGTTGGAAGCTTGAAACTTATTTTTGAGGTTGCTAATCCTTACTTAATATTATAAATGCGAAAGTAACTCTGTCTGTCTGTCTGTCTCGCTTTCACGCAAAAACTACTGAACCGATTTAAATGAAATTTTGTACACAGATAGTCTAGAGCCTGAGGATGGACATAGGCTACATTTTAACGCGAAAAAGGGGTTGTAAGTGGTTGAAAGTGGGGGTGAAAGTTTGTATGGAATTATCGTCATTTTTACAGGTAGAAGATTGAAACTTATTTTCAAGGCTAATTTGATAAAGATAAATACGAAATTAAATTTTTGTAAAATGTTACCCCCAAGGGTGCTAAATAACAATAGGGGATGAAATTTTATTTTGCAATATGTGAGGTTTTGTTGAATGTTTTCTTTAATATGTTTTGCTATTACCCTTACCAATATTTAGTCTAGAGCCTGAGGAAGGACATAGGGCACATTTTAACGCGAAAAAGGGTTTGCAAGGGGTTGAACGTGGGGGTGAATGTTTGTATGGAATTATCGTCATTTTTACAGGTAGAAGATTGAAACTTATTTTCAAGGCTAATTTGATAAAGATAAATATGAAATTAAATTTTTGGAAAAATTTTACCCCTAAGGGTGCTAAATAACAATAGGGGATGAAATTTTATTTGGCAATATGTGAGGTTTTGTTGAATGTTTTCTTTAATATGTTTTGCTTTTACCCTTACCAATATTTAGTTTAGAGCCTGAGGAAGGACATAGGGCACATTTTAACGCGAAAAGGGGGTTGTAAGGGGTTGAAAGAGGGGGTGGAAAATTGTATGGAAGTATCGTCTTTTTTTACAGTTAGAAGCTTGAAACTTATTTTTGAGGCTGCTAATTTGATATAAAGAAATTAATATTCAATATTTGAAAAAAGTTTACTCTTAAGGGTGCTAAATAACAATTAGGGATGAAATTTTGTTTGTGAATATTTTAGATTTTGTTGAATGTTTTGTTCAATATGTTTTGCTGTTACCGTTACAAATATTTAGTTTAGAGCCCGAGAAAGGATAAAGACTACTTTACAACGCGAAAAAGGGTTTGTAAGGGGTTGAAAGTTAGGGTGGATATTTGTATGAAAGTATCGTCATTTTTACAGTTAGAAGCTTGAAACTTATTTTTGAGGTTGCTAATTCTATATAAATAAATAGGAAATTAAATTTTTGTAAAAATTTTGCCCCCAAGAGTGCTAAATAACAATAGGGGATGAAATTTTGTTAGGCAATATGTAAGGTTTTGGTGAATGTTTTGTTTAACATGTTTTGATGTTACCCTTAGCAATGTAACATCAGTCTAGAGCCTTTGAGAGTTTTTTAGGCTGCTGATTTGATATAAATAAATATGACATTTGAAATTTGTAAAAGTTTTACCCTCAAGGTTGCAATAATGTAACAAATCGGAATAGGGGATGAAAGTTTGTATGGGAAGATGTTTATGTGAATATTTTGTAAGTTTAATATTTTTTGGCATTTTTTATAAGTTTAAGTAAAAAAAACAACAACAACATAATTCTCGACCCGTAACCCAGAGGGGTAGGCAGAGACCCAGGACCTACATTTGGCGCGGTCCGGGCACACCTCTTTCTATGTTCTTCTACATACATCAAAGCATAGCACGTTGGTTAAATAAAATAATTAGCTCAAAAAAAATGCTACCCAAAATAGTATTTCACGCGGACGAAGTCGCGGGCACAGCTAGTTAAATGTATATTTATTTCAACATGTATTTATTACACAAGGTGGGAACTTAAGTAACCGATGTCTATATACTTTTGTAACATTACCGTGGGTTTCTGAAGTCAAAAGACCTGTTTTAAACACATTGTTATATCTATTTTGTCAAAGATATTGAGAGGGATGACGATATGTTTTTTTTTTTATTTTTAGTCTCAGAAACCAACTTTATGTGTTGCAAATACGTTGCTTACCTTTGGACTATAAACTATAGAAAGGTTATTTTATTTTACTATAATTTCCTCTGACGAATTCATCTACCATTTCTCTTTTGCAAAATGGTGGGAAGGAAAACTAGAATTTGGTATCCGACACTGCATCTATCAGATATAAGAAGGTGGAAATGCAATTACTTACTATGCTTCGTTTTGGCCAAAAAATCCTCGTCCCAACCCCTCTGTTGGTAAATCGAGGTTTTTTCAGATTTTTCAGCCACTTATGAGAGACTTGGGAAGTCTGAAATTTTTAAAAATAGAATATGAAATATTAAAAAAAAATCAAATAACTACCTTTTGTCTGCGACTTCGTCTAGGCGGAATGAAAAAAAATACTAGTAAATATAGCCTATGTTACTCAGTGATAATGTAGCTTTCTAAGGGCAAAAGAATTTTTGAAAACGATCCAGTAGTTTTTGAGTTTAATCGTTACATACAAAAATAGAAATATTTGCCCTTTGTAAAATTAGCATAGACATAAAGATATGTTTAATTTTGATATTTAACTTACATTAAACATAGCGAAAAAACCAAAAATCAGCAACATAAATAGAAAATGCATTGTTGTTGACATTTTCAAACTCCTTTTTTCTCCTGAAATAGGAATTCCTAGAGATAAGTAAAATTAAAAAAATATAATTTAAAACATTTTTAGAACTAAAATTTTTATTTTATTTTTACGAATATAGGATATTTTAAATGTTTTGTATTACTTAAGTAATTTTTTAAACCCATGAAAGTACCTTTGTACAGATTTGTAGAGTGACTGTTGAAAATAGATCGTTCATTTATATAAAATGTAAAACTCAAAATGACATTGTATTGAACAAATTACTAACAAGTGCTCTAATTTCCACAAACAAAGTTATTATGTACTAAGTAATAACGATTTAATTTAATACAATGAAACAATAATGAAGTAAAATAAAAAAGGACCCAACAACATTTTCAATTTTATTTATTTCTAAGTGAAATGAAATCTTATTTTAAAGTTTTACTAGTAAAAGATGGCAAATGAATAAGCTTTTACTTGGTATTGCGAAATTAGCGAAGTGATGAGACATCACTTCTGTAACTAAAGCTGGTAACGCTTTGATTTCATTTAGTAAACAGAAAAATAGATGTTCAATATAATTGATACTTCCCTTTCCTATCCATTCCCTTCCTCTTATTATTCTTTCCTTTGGAAATAATTGAAAAAGAGCGGTTTAGTATTGGACCTTCAACATACAATCGTCATACGAAAAGCTGATATACTTCGCACTTGAGGCATGTTTTCTGTGTGGTCGTGGTAATCACCGGTTGATCCGGCCCATTCGTGCACCCAACAAATTTTGTGGTTCGGGATCTACCACTTTTAAACTGAACCGATATTTACGTAACCAACCCGCACAGGACCAGCGTAGTTGAATATGGCCTAGTAACCTCTAACTTGGGGTAGGCTCCGAGCCCCTCAGTGGGACGACGAGCTGATGATGATGATGATATTGACGTGTGAGGTTCCATATTGTGCACAGTTGACGGTGAGGTTTATTAAGTTTTTTGAATAAACAACTTTTAAATACTGAGTTTTAAATCTTTTTATTATTATTAAAAGATGTGAAGGGGAAGTGGATTTGGCGTAAGAGTGGACGCATATGAAGGGAAAATACCCATTTTCTGTGCGTCCCCTTCTCCGTTTAGCATCTGTTCTCCGCATTCTGCATTTGCGGGTGTCTATTGGCAGCGGTCGCGTCGCCATTTTGGCCAATTCAAGTGACCGATTGCTCGTTTGTAACCTTATGATATAAAAAACGAGTTATGTTATGTCATTCTTATATTTATTTAAATTTCTTTACTATTATTATGTTTAAAAATAAAAGAAATATTATATTTATTTGATATAATACAAGCGTAGAAATTACTGAATAATATGAACGTTCACTTTATTTTTTTATCAGAACGCTCCATTGATACCAACATAACAATTTAACATCGAACACAACAGTAATAAAAACGCATTGTTCATTTCAATATATTTATTGGAACGAATTTTCCACAGCAACCGCATTGCCTTGAAATAAATATTTATTAGTAAGATAAATTTTTTATTTAATAACTTTAACAAAAATCTTATTCTAGAGTCCCACAAAACAACCTTAGGTCATTTGTCTGAAAAATTATAAACGGTATAGAACATTTTACAATTTTACATTACAACTACCAATTGCCTGCGACTTTGATCGCGGCAAATAAAAATAACTTTTCTAACTTTTCTAGTAGTAAATAGCTGTCCAACTGTTCAAATCGTTTCTGTAGTTTCGAAGCCTATTTAATGCAAACAAACAAACACATAATCAAATCTTGCCTCTTTATAATATTAGTATATAAGATATATAGACAAAGTAATGGAATTATGTGAAGGAAAACTTCGTGATGAACAAAGAATGAAAGAAAGAAAGAGATAAAGAATTTTTTTTTGTTGAATTCACTGCACTAGCGAGGTAAGCCTAGGGCCTACACTTTGTATAGTCTCTAGCCCCTGTGGAGACGTATACGAGCTGATGTTGAATACAATTGAATATTTACTCACATTATACGACAACCTATGAAATAAAATCTTTATTATATCTCGTTTTATTAATCTTACTAATGTTATAAATAAGAAAGTATAAATTGAAAGATGTTTTTAACTCTAACTACAGATCGGATAAACGGATTTGAATGAAATTTGAAACAGAGATAGATTACAGTACAATAGCACACAGGCTATCTTTTAGTTGTCGCTTGCGACTCCGTCCGCGTGGATTAAAAAAAAACTTAGTAAAGTAACTTTAGCCTAGTAAGGCTACTAGTTAGTAGGAGCTGCTTTTCCAGACTATGCTTTACATCTATGCCAAACTTCATCAAGATCTGAAGATCCGTTCCGGAGATACCTTCAAACAAACATTCATCCATCCATCGTAGTAACAACCATTCATCCATCCAATAGTAGTAAGATAATACGTACGTCGTAGTCAAAGTTCTGTTTAAGGGAAAAATTTAATTGTTTAATATTTTATATTTCTACTACTGTGTTGAAATCATTTGTAATTTGGCTTACAAATGGCAATGGAAGTTTATAAAAAAGTTCTGGTACTTTCTAACATTTGAAGGGGACAAAAGGAATAATATATTAGAATAGTTATTTCAATAACTAAAATGCTAGGAAATCATATTTAAGTGTTAAAAAAATAACTTTAAAACAAAAATCTTACGGGGTCAGTCTGAAAAAATAAATACGAAAATAAAAATCAAAATTTGAAAATTTCTCATTACTTTGACTAAATTTGGATAAAAATAAGAAAAAAGAAAAGATGAGGCTTACCTTCTTCTATAAAAAAAAAACATGAAATTAATATATTTTGTAAAACTATGACGGTAATCGATTTGACTGAAAATTGGTGGGCAGGTAGCTTAGAACCAGGAAACGGACATAGGATCATTTTTACCCCCTTTTCTATTTTTTATTCCGCGCGGACGGAGTCGCGGGTAAAAGCTAGTATATAATAGAAACTAATGATACGTCGAATTTAATGTCCGCATTTAAAATGTAATCTTGTATGTATTAAACAGATAATGATTAAAATACGAGAAATATGAACTAGCTGTTGCATGCGACTTCGTCTACGTGGAATAAAAAAAAATCTAGTCGGCAATATTAGCCTATAACAACCGGGGATAGTGTAGCTTTCCAACTGTGAAAGAATTTTTCAAATCGGAAATCAGCTTCGAAACATATTAAATGCAATCCAACAAACAAACAGTCAAATCTTTCCTCTTTATAATATTAATATAGACGTAAAGTAACATACCTTTTTCTATAAAAAGAAAAAAAAAACACAACAAATTAATTTGTTAAAAAATACTCTTTATACTTACGTATAATGTAAACAACAAAAACATAGCACCAGTAATCAAGAGGAGTAGACAGAGAAAGCGGACCTAAATTTCGCGCAGTCCTAACACCTCTCCCGTTTCTTCTACATTCATACTTTTAAGTCAGGTTTGCTGGCCGGTTTTAAGGCCGACTGCTCCTTTGCCAACTTATAATATAAAAAAATATAGGAAAATTGGCCGCATACGCATACTTCAACAAAAAAAAACAAAATTACTCCAGTAAATGTGTATTTTGATTAGTGCATCTTGTTAACTAAACTAAGAGGTGGCTATAAATATAAAAAAGTTAAAATCATCTATTTGTTATTTTGGCCCTTATACATAGGACCCATCGATTATTTGGAATATAATCTAATATATAAAATTCTCGTGTCACAGTTTTCGTTGCCATACTCCTCCGAAACGGCTTGACCGATTCTCATGAAATTTTGTGAGCATATTCAGTAGGTCTGAGAATCGGCCAACATCTATTTTTCATAACCCCCCCCCCCCCCCCCCCATTTTTTAACTGCGCGCGGACGGAGTCGCGGGCGACAGCTAGTATATTATATATTTAACTGACTAACAATTTAAAGATTTTCTGGACAATTATTAGTATGTAATATCCAAGGAAAATCTGTATTACTTACGCGTTTCTTGTTTTTGTCCATTTTCGGTCCAGACAAGCGGTGCTGTAAATTATAGATACATCTCAAATTAATAATGCGGCAACATTAATAACAACATATGAAATACTACGCCTTTTATAATATACAGGATGTAGAATTGATTTTTTTTTTTTTAATTTCAGCATATATTTTTTTTTTAACTTTAACGTAACGAGTACTCTAAGTAGTGTTATTTTTTTAACTCATCGTTTTGAGTTTGTAAATAAATGTTAAATTTATACATACTCGAGGTTTAGGCTGTAAAGAAAAGATTTAATTATAAATCTCGTGTCAATCATCGTCAACTCATATACAGGTGCTCAAGCTCAGGTGATCCAAAAGCTTTTGAAGCTTGAGATATGTGTCGTTGAAGTCCAATTTATGTTCAACGATAAATGTAAAGTAATTTAAATTTCTAATAAAATCGTATAAATCAGATTTTCAACTGAAACAAGCCTAATAAAAATGGATTTTCGTATCGTTATAATTTTTTTTGATTCACTCATCAAAAAAATAAAATATATTTATCATCTTCTTGAAATGTAATTTCTTTTTTCAACTTAGACATGCTGTATTTTTTTTTCTCAACAACTTTTTCTAGTTTTTTTAATTTCAAATATTAAACATAACACTTACACGTCCAGGCTGGAAAAAAACATAAAATAATAAATCTCACATCATTATTATGTATAGTATCCATCCATCCAAACTCGCTATACATATACTATACATAGGTCGCTAATTCATTTCTTTAACACGAACGAAGTCACGAGAGCTATATATATCACTAGCTGTCGCCCGCGACTCCGTCCGCGGGCAGTTAAAAAAAATCTCGTGTTACAATGTTTGTCCTCAATGGACTCCCAAACCACTTAACCGATTATAATAAAATTCGCACACCATGTGCAGTTCGATTCAACTTGAGAGATAGGATAGTTTAAATCTCAAAATATAGTCGCAATTTTAATTTATTGCTAATTATTTGTCTGTTATTATTTGACAGTCACAATTATCTGTTAACTCCAAATGATTCTAACAGATGTCGATACCTTTCGACTAGGTTGAGTAAGTAATCAATAGATGGCGCTGCTATGGCGTGTCATATAAGCTTATTAACTGCGCGCGGACGGAGTCGCGGGCGACAGCTAGTATATTATATATTTATCTCTACGTTTTATGCTTAAATTATTCCTTAAACTTTATACTTACTCCAGGCTGTAAAGAAAACAAAATAAATCGTATCAGTTGTAGTCAGTTCATTGTATGTGTCCGTCTAGGAGCTTACCTTAAGCTAGAGGTGACTAGGCTATTAGTCATGTTATAAGTCAAGTTGACATAGTGCGGGTTCACTTCATACATATCTTTGTCTTCGCTTATATGGGCATCATGATGTTTTCCTTCAACGTAAGAACGTCAGATAAATTTAAGTACATATGGAATTCGAAAAACACAGTGGTACAGGTAGATCGACTCTAGACATGTAAATTGCGGTTCGGACCAGTCCGATGCTTAACAACGGCAGATGGCTAAAAGGATCTCGATGCTAAGCCAATAGATGGCGCTATCTCATCAATTGACCTCAATGGTGTTTCTCTTCACTTGGACTTCAAAAAGAAGGAGGTTATCAATTCGACTGAATTTTTTTTTTATGTGTGTTACCGCGAAACTCCGCCCCTGGTGCTCCGATTTTGATAAAAATTATTTTAATCGAAAGGAAGTGCTTGCAGATGGGTCCCATTTTTTTTGTTTTTTTTTTTTAAATTTAAATAAAGTCAAGTCAAATAAATATCAGTTTCAAATATATCCTTAACTTAATACTTACTCTATATCTTGGTCGATGCTGTTAAGAAAATCTCACATCAATGAAATATATAAATATAGTGATGCTTATGGTCTGTTAATAAGATTACATTAGGTAATACTATTATAAATAAAAATAACTATCTTCTCTTCTTATAAAAAAATTTAAAGAAAAACATACTTTTTTCCTGCGTTTTTCACTGGGCAAACAAACTTCTAGGCCATCGGCTTTGACGCACATTCCTTGCGCTTCCAACATCTGAAAGATATAATTATTCAATTGCTTTCATGTACCAAAACATTCATAAAAACACAGTCATCTCTCAAATTTTTGTATGTTTTTGGGCCGTTCGGCAGTGGAAAAACATCTGTAAAGGTGTGATATTGTGTTCCAGTTTGTTTGCCTAACACCTACTCACTAACATAAGGATGCCACGGATTTAGATTAAATTCGGCTTAAATGTAGAACTCTGTTTTTTTTTTAATTCCGTGTGGACGGAGTCGCGGGCCTCAGCTATTATTTTTATATAAAAAGTACTTACTGATTCATCTTCATACTACGAGTATAATTAAAAAGAAAAGTTAATATATTTGATTCGATTTGTTTAGTGACAAAAATATATATTATAAATATAGAATAACCCAAAAAACACATAAATTTGCATAAAGTTATCAAAAGGTTTTATTTTACCTCTTCATTTTGCTGCAATAAAATTAGCAATCTTAGTATGTAACATTTATCTTACTAATATTATAAATGCAAATGTTTGAATGTATGGATGTTTGTTTAAAGGTATCTCCGAAACGGGTAAACGGATCTTGATGAAATTTGGCATGGATGTAGCACATAATCTGCAAGAACACATAGGCTACTTATTACGTTTGTTTTTAATTCCGCGCGGACGGAGTCGCAGGCGACAGCTAGTAATTACATAATGACATAATTTTTATGACAATTTCGTTGCCACAAACTGTGGTTTTGAACTTGCATATTTCGATATTGTGGCGGAAGGTTTAGAGAATTTTTGTACGTAGTTGAACATCGAATATAGATGTAGATTTCCCTTTGCCTTTCGTTGTGGTAAATTCCTTCAATGTTGTCGTTTATAATACGTAATAACAGTTATTTACATTTCGAAAATCGAATCTAGATTAGACGTCAAACTTGTATGAAATACTATATCTATCGGTCAATTCTTATCAACCATATTTTATAAACATTTAATTTCTCACCTGAAAACTAATAGTTAAACAGCATAATAAAATAATTATTATTGTTAAACGCATCACACAACTTCTCTCGTAAAATCAAAACTGACTTTTAAGTAAAAAATTAAATAAAAAAAAAAACTTTAATCAGTTAATTATTACCACTATAATTAGGATTTGTTGAACGCCGATTAAAATTACACGCAGATTATTTTCAATTATAAGTGACAAAAGAAATCGGAAACAAAATGTACTTGTAAAATTGATTCAGTTAATTTAGGCAATATTTCAGGCATAAAACGGTTTTTTACAGAACAACTGAAGAACATATACATACATACATATTTACATAATTACTTACGTATATACAAAAACAAAACGAAGAAAAATTCTTAAAAGAAATTTCTTACGGTGAAGGAAAACACCGTGATGCAACCTGCACATATCTGAGAAGAAATTCAATGATATGTGTGAAGTCAATCAACCCCCACTTGGCCAGCGTGGTTGACTATGGCCTAGTCACCTCTAACTTGGGTATGCTCCGAGCCCCTCAGTGGGGACGTATAGTGAGCTTATAATGGCACAAAAACAAAACCTGTTCCAATCATGTAAAAAAAGAATGTGGTTAGTTCATACATGTTCCCACTCTCCGGGTTCGGAGTCTAGGCAAGTTAAGTTTGACAACGCCTTAGTTAACTGGTCATGAATGTTGGAGATAAACAGAATATATTAAATCCGAAACATACAGTGTTATATTTCTTAAACTCTAAATAAAGACAGATAAAAATGAAACCACAGAGATATTCACACAAGAGCTACTTTTCATTTTATAATTCCTTAGAAGCATGGGTTTTCATGCAGAAACAGACGTACGAAAAAACGTAATTTCTCCCTTTATGTTGAAAAAACAGACATATCTCTTTTATATAGATATTTACGATATTTTATATTATTTATATTTATATAAAAAAGTACTAGACCACACACTCTTTCAGTTTTTAAGGACTATTAGACAGGATGTTTCTAAGAGACGGACCAAAGCTTTGTGGGGATAGAGCACCTCAACATTTTTTATTATTTGATTTATTTTGATTTAGTAAAACATCAATAACTTTAAATTTTTTAATAATATTTATGTACCTTTCAGTGTTATTTTTACGTTGTTAAAATAAAAAATAATCCTAATTTCTAACTACATTTGTTCAATTAATAAACATTTGTATTTAATTAATGTCGAAATTAAAAACACGGAAAATTAATTAAAAACACAAAAAATTTGCTACGCTTTTTTTGTATTTTTTTTTGCGTTTTTTCATTTCTTTTACTCACTTGTACTACTTGAAAGTGTAGAGAAAATTGTACGTAGTATTTTGTTGCTAAGTTTATTTTTTTGTTCGTTTTTCAGCCAGTTATTAATGAATACCATCAAAGAATAAAAAAAAAAAATATTTTCAGAATCAAACACCATGTACACTTTATTTTTACTTTTTGGACTTATTTACGTCTCAGCTTTTCCTGTAGAAGTAAGTTAAAGTCAATGTTCATACAATGTTCGTATGTTTATCCCCAATGCGATCTTAAACCATTGGACAGACAATTTTATGCTCTGAAATCGTTTCGTATTAATGTTTTCAGCCACCAAGAAATAGTACGGAATGTGTTAAGGGGATTGGCAAAGGATCTTGTTTGATTGATAACACGAGAAAAAAGGTACTTATCTAAAGAAATACGACTATTATTTATTATATTCGTAAAGACGTGACGTACAGTCGCCTTTATATGTGGTGATCCTGTTACAGAACAATGGCCTTGCATCTCGCTACTAACATTAACTCGAGAGGGATTCTCTTCTTGCAAATAAAATATTACAACACTATTGACGTTTTAGAATATTGTTTAATATAAAATACGCTATTGTTACAACAATTATCGACCTTTATAAGGCGTAAAGAACGTCCAAACGATTATTTTTGTTAGACCACCGCGAATGACGGCGACTGTACTAACTTAGACTGCTTAGACTTAACTTAGACTGCAGACTGCTTTACAATTAAAAATAGTTACAGTAGTTAATACATTGCTGTCAATTTCCATGTCCTTTACGAGATTTTTTTAGGAATATATAAAAAATAATAATCTTGAAATATATTTCTATGTCAAGCTTAAAGTTAAAAAAAGAATACTTAAATCTATATAGAATTCGTCGAATAATTATTACGTACACAATTATTTTCTACTGTGGGTTATCGTTCCAACGATTGAGGAAAAATTGTGACTCCGATATTTTTGTTTATACAGAATTTCAAAATTCAAGTTGAACCAGGCGTAAGACAAAACAACGGTGGAAATAATAAAGAAAAAAGCAAGATCAATGTTCATAAAAAAAAGAAATTATTCTTACCTGCACTTATTTTGAGAGGTTCTCTAATATTAGTACGTTCACTTACATTTACTACTTTATTACATATAGATTTATAATTAGTATTGAGGGGGGTGAATCGTTTTCTTTTATTAGATATCGTCCTAGTATTTATAATATCTTTGAAAAATATCTTAACGGGTCTGTACTTCGTGTTAGATTTAGCAGGGCGTCAAGGGTTGCGGGAAGAAGATACTGCGCACCGCGCAGTTCATGTTCAACCACCAAGATATTTAAAAAATACTATACGTACTTTATGGAAGGCAAAATACGCGCTTTTCCGGTTCTTGTTCTTTAAGGGAATAGTGCACTTCTCAGGTAAAAGGCGGGCAATTCCTCTAGTGTTGTGTATGTTCATGGACTTCGGATCTATTAAAATTAGTTGACGCACGCTCTTTTGACCTATTCTCCCATAAAAAACATAACTTACTTTACTATGAAAAAATTGTCTGCCTTTTTCACAAAAATCCGTTATTTTTCAACAGATTGACTTTTTGGTATGTATATGCAAGCTTATATTCCTTGATACTCGTAATTGTAGTGACAACTATTTTCAATTAATTTTATACCAACAGTGCCTTTTACTGCGGTTACTTTTTTTTAATAATTGCTTAATGTCGAAAATCTTTTGTTTAATTTAGACTTAGAGCGATTCGTAAGTAATCATAGATTTATTTATGTTCTTTTATACAACAATATCACTTATTTACTATAGTTATCACCAGCGACTCCGTCCGGGCGGAAATAAAAAAACTTAATTAGTAGCCTATATGTTCTTACTGGCTCTGTTTTATATCTATGCCAATTTTCATCGAGATCCATTGATTCACCCTGGAGATACCTTCGAACAAACATCCATCCATCTAAATTTTCGCATTTATAATATTAGTATAGCATTTCATACCATTTCCTTAAGGTAGGCAACTCATCTGCAGTTCCTCTGGTGTTGCGGATGTCCATGGTTGTCAGTGTTCCCGCCGCTAGTTTGCCCCTTCTCTTATAACAAAAAATAAAATATTAGTATGATAGTATGACTAAGTATAAGCTACTACTTAATATTGTTAAGTAATGAACTAAGTTGATGTTAAGTAAACACTTAACATGATTTCAAATATTTATTTTTTAGTAGCCAACACTATATTCAACTTAATTTTTAAATAAAATGTCTTTTATTTCAGCTTTTCTTATAAATAAAATTTGATGCTTTATTTGATGTTTTCAATATATTTTAAAACCTCACACAAGTTTATAAAATCGAGATATTTTCTAGTGATATCAATTGACATTGACAATAATAAAAATTACATAAATAATTAAAAAAAACAGTCGAATTGACAACCTCCATCTTTTTGAAATCGGCTAATAAAATCAACGTTATTTTTAATTAAAGTAAATCTTCGAAACTCATCTCCTAAAGGTCTTAGTGAGGGTTAATGGAAAGATGTTATCCCTTAAGCAGAAATACTTGACAATTTATAAAAACAAATTGCAATACAAAGAACGGGACTTTCCTATTTCTGGTTATCTAAAAATTATTATTCACGTGAATGAAGTTGCGATCGCTGACCATTAAAATCTACGACTTTTGTACCTATGTAAACCGTAATTACTCAGAAACGGTGCAAGTTTCTCGTAAAAAAGTACGTAGAGATTTTTATATGTTACTAACTGTAGCCCGCAACTCCGACCGAGAGCATGTTAAAAAAAAAGTTAATATGGGTATGAAAAATAGATAGTAACCGATTCTCCTACTGAATATGCATATAAAATGTCAGAAAAATCTGTCAAGCCGTAAATACGTAACTAACATTGTGATTCGAGAATTTTTATTTAAATATATATACATAGTTACACTATTTATAACTCAAGATAGGTTGAACTGATTTAGCTGAAAATTGATGGGATGGTAGCTTAGAACTAGGAGACGGACATAGGAACTTTTTTATCTTGTGTGCATTTTTTTTATTCCGCGCGGACGCAGTCGCGGGTAAAAGCTAGTATTATTTAAATTAAACGATTAAATACTGCGAAACGTTTTGCTTCACACGAGGTTTAATTTAATTTAAAATACATTAAACATGTCTATTAAGTTAACTTCAATAAACACTATTTTTATTTAACTACATTTATCCAATTAATAAACTAAGTATGATATTGATATCGTAAATTAAAACAAAGTCAAAGCTAATTAATAATTAGAAAACCAAATTAATTTGTTTCGCATTTGTCGTTGTATTGGAAGTATATTTTACGTATTTCATACTTAAATAATTACCTGAAAGTATTCGACGTGGAGAAAATTTAAAGTTAGTATTTAAATAGTTTGATAGTATTTTTGGTAACTTAATTTCATTTATTTTTTACCCGTCTTTAAAGTAATAAGATTTAATGTAGGCTATAAAGATAGAGGAAGACCAAAGAAAGCATGCATGGATTATGTGAAAGATAATATGCGTAAGAAGGGATTGAATTCAGATATGACGGCTGATATAGATGTATGGAGGAGTTGTACATATTGTGCCGACCCTCAATAGGGATGCCCGTCTTTTAGTGAAAGTTAATCAATACAGTTAAGGAATAAAAAATGTGACCCTTTTATTTTCAGAATCAACTATGAACATTTTATTGCTAATATTTGGTTTCATTTGCACTTCAGCTTTGCTTTTAGAAGTAAGTTTTTTTTTACAATTACTAATTTTTAAAAGTTAAAAATCTACAATAAATAATAGTATAAACGTCTACATATAAATAATAGGCAATGTCAGTTTGTCCGTTATGCATTCTGAAACTTAGTAGTATGCTGACTGTTTTATGAAATATTTTTAGGATGTTCTGAAGATTCCAGATAATATTTATGCCCTAAAAATCTAATAAATAATTGTGTTGAAATATGTATCAGGTTTATAAAATCTTTTTACTAATATTTTAACATTATTTTATTGACTTTTACTGAGATGGATCTAATAACTTAATTATTTAGTCTTTCCTTATGCGCCACGTTCCATCCTCTTTTTGCACTGGCCCTAATTTTTTTTTTTAATTTAATAAATACTGAGATCGAAAAACTGGTAACCGAGCCCAATATCATTGGCGAGATAAAAGCGGAACGACTCCGCTGGCTCGGCCACTTAGAAAGAATGGATGATGTTCGTGGTGTTAAACGCGCATACATGGGACGACCGAGTGATCGACGTCCAGTTGGCCGGTCCAGGTATTGCTGGATGGATGAGGTAGATAGGGATCTTCGGGACCTGCAGGTCCGAGACTGGGTCGGAACGACGCGGGATCGGAGAAAGTGGAGACTTTTGGTGTCGGATGCCAAGGCCCACTTCGGGTTAGCGTTACCCTAGCTAGTTAGTCATTTAGTCTTTTAGTTTTAATTCGACTTCGGTATAATATTGTTTTGACTGATAAAATATAAATCACAAACAACACTAGATCATATTTATAATAATGATAGATTATTTGTGAATTAATTTTCAAGTGAATACAAAAAAAAAATTACAACAAACAAACAAATATTTTACTTCTACTATTAACAAAATAATTTTGAAATGACAAATGTTTTCAGCCACCAAAAAAAGATACGGAATGTGTTAAGGGAACGAGTAAACAATTATGTTTGAAGGAAAACTTCAGGAAGAGGGTAATTAAATTATTATTAATATTTTTCTGTAACTGGAACACCGCGAACGACGGCAACTGTACTTATTTAATTCCAGCTATAGTAGCTAATTCATTGATATGATATCTTTTACTAAAGTAATTTATTTAAAAATACTTGGTAAAAAAGCAAGACTAAAACTAATATAAAGTTAATGTTGTAAACTAATGTTTCAATAGCTGACTTAAGTACAATTCACAAACAAGCGTAATGATAAAACAATAATTCTGAAAACATTATAAAATTCTTATGAATTTCATGTTAACTATTGCAAATTATTCAGACTGTTAATAAGTTAAGTCCAAACTGAAAACAATTGAGTCTGATTTTTTTGTTTCTACAGAATATCAAAATGCAAATAGAACCAGATTTGCGGCAGGACAAAGGTGAAAGTTACGCAGGAAATATCAAAACCAATTCTTTAAAAAAAAAGAAAATGAGACGAATAAAACCACCAAAACCACCAAAACCAACAAAACCAAAACCACCAAGACCAACAATACCAAAACTACCAGAATCACCAGAAACAGAATCTGATGAAGTAGTACGTACTTACTGTACTGTGTACTGTTGCCTGTTTAGAATTACTCCTGTCGCATATTGATAGTTCGTAATACATAAAGATTTTTTTTAAATTAATTCATACACTTCTTCACTCCATTAACTGTGTCAAATGAGTTCATCAGCTCGCCTAATTTTCTTAGAACATAATAACAAACATGAGAGCTTAAACCCATTTCATGGATTTTACCTTCTTAGCGTAAACTTAAGCGAAATACTGGGTTTCTGCAAGAGAGCGTACTCCTCTAAAAGTCCGGAAACGCATCTGCAGTTCCTCTAGTGTTTCGGATGTCCATGACTACTCTGTATCGAATTTTTAAAAAAAACTTACCCAACTGGGTACCCTATTCCAGGCAGAAATCTATCTCTGTGCCGAACTTCAATTAAGTTTATCCGTTTAACCGTTTTCAAGATTCACCCATCTTCTGTCCATTCTTCTAATATTTCACATTTATAAACTTAAAGTAATATAATATTGGTAAGATTGATGAATCCATAATTTTCTTTACTAAAATTGTTTATTTCTCAACAGATAAAAGTAAGATTTTACGTAAGTATTGTTTACTTTAGTTGAAATAATTTTATACATACATCATCACCAACCTGCCCTTATCCCTATTGAGGGTCAGCACAGTATGTACTACTCCTCCATAAATCTCTATCAGCCGTCATATCTGAATTTACCCCCTTCTTACACATATCCTCTTTCACACAATCCATACATATACTTTCTTTGGTCTTCCTCTACCTTTATAGCCATCCACATTCAATGTCATTACTTTTTTGTTTATATGATTATCATCCCTCCACATAACATAATACATAAATATAATTTATATATTCCTTTTTTCGTATTATATTTTTTTAAATCTTAAGAAACAGTTTTATTACTTTTTTAGCCTAATGAGTAAGTAAAAATAAATATATATTTTTTATTTATATAATAATATAACACGGCCCGCGCTAACGTTTCTCGGGCTACTGCCGACGAGAACCGGACCAAACTTGTGTCTGAACTGGAGACCCTACTGGGTGAAGTTTCGGATTGGGGTCGACGAAATCTCGTTGATTTCAATCCCAAAAAGACACAAGTATGCGCCATTACCGCTAAAAAACAACCCTTTGTCGTGGATCTTCGTTTCGTGGGCACTCCCCTGGTTGCCTCAGCCAGTATCAGTATTCTCGGCGTTGACATATCGAACGACGTTCAGTTTCGCGGTCATTTGGAAGACAAGGCCAAGCTGGCCTCCAAAAAACTGGGTGTGCTCGGTAGAGCGAAGCAGTATTTCCTACCGGGCCATCGCCTTCAGCTCTATAAGGCGCAAGTTCGGCCCCACATGGAATACTGCTCGCATCTCTGGGCGGGAGCACCCCAGTACCAGCTTCTTCCATTTGACCGCATACAACGGAGAGCGGTTCGAATCGTCAACGACCGAGTTCTTACTGATCGGCTCGACACTCTGGCGTTGCGGAGGGACGTTAGTTCCCTCTGCATTTTCTACCGTATTTACCACGGGGAGTGCTCAGAAGAGTTGTTTGGAACAATTCCTGCCGCCGAGTTCCGTCATCGGACGACCCGACAGACCGCCAAGTTCCATCCACACCACCTCGATGGCTGGCAATCCACAACCGTGCGGTTTTCGCGTAGCTTTCTACCGCGTACCGCCGCGTTGTGGAATAGTCTGTCCTCGGCGGTATTTCCAAACCGCTACGACTTAGGGTCCTTCAAGAAGCGAGCGTATCATCTTCTCAAAGGCCGGCAACGCATTTGCGATTCCTCTGGTATTGCAGATGTCCATGGGCGTCGATGAACACCTTGGTGTTCCCGCTGCTCGTTTGCCCCCTTCTCTTATAAAAAAAAAAAAAAAAAAACTTATTCCTCATGAAAAAATTTTTTTATAAACCAACTATTGCTCCTACTAAATATCAAGGACAAAAACCTAAGTTGATGTTAAGTAAACACTCCGTGTGATTTGTTAACCACTTCTTATAACTTGTGCCATTTACTTTTCTTAAATCTTTTCATTATGCCGGCCATTGTGCGAATTGACAACTTTACAGGAGAGGGTCTCAAAATTTCATCCATATAGGAAAATAGGCTGCATAAGCCATTTTACTTCAGTAAAAAAATAACATGTACACTTCTAAATGTCTATTTTGTTTAGTGCATGTTGTTAACTAAATTAAGAGGTAACTTTTACTTTGGCCCTTATACGTAGAACCCATCGATACCCACTACTTCCCATTGATTAATCTGTTATTTGTTAGACATCTTTATTTCTGACTAGCGATCACCAGAGACTTCGTCACTGCAATAAATTAATACTTACGCGTGCATTAACTATCTTCCCGTCAAAATCGGTCCCAAAATTACCCAGAACAAACGCGGCCTTGCACAGCAAAACTTTAAAAAATGACCGAAAATTACATACAGACACTTAAGTTTTATTAATATATATAGATGACAATATTCAGTACAAGACAATATATGTCACTGTAAAAGCATGAATTCTGGTAAAACATAAAAATTGAAAACTAGTTGCGGTAAAAGTCCGAAAACTGTTTAAAGCCGAACCATAATAAGTGAGAGCCCAAGCAACAGCGACATTTTTCTGCCTTATAGAGGTTTCTGTCTAGACCGAGTTTCTCGCTTTCTCATCCGTCGGTATCGAACTATAACTTTCGCTTATAAAGGTTTTTTTAATCTTTGGTTTAAAAGGTTTAAACAGTAAGAAAAATTTTAATCTTACTAATATTATAAATGCGAAAGTTTGGATGAATCGATGGATGTTTGTTAGAAGGTATCTGCAGAACGGCTTCATGGGTCTGGCTGAACATAAGCTACTAATTAAGTTTTTTTTTTAATTTCACGCGGACGAAGTTTCGAGCGACCTCTATTAAATATATATTTCTGGCAAAGAAATACATTAATTCGAATGTTTTATATTTCAGCTATTATTAATAATAAAGTTGATACTTGAAACGATTTCTTTTTATTTAATAACCTTAACTATTTTTTGTATTAAACTGTTTCATTTAACTTGTTCTGTTAATTAGAATCAGATTTAGTAACTCATATTTGACCCACTTCCTCTTCTTCGACATCCCTTTATGTAAATAGAGATGTGGAATTGTACAGGGAATGTAAATGAATAGAACATATTCATTCCTAATTTATACTCTTCTCTGACCATTTTAATGTGCTATTGATATTTTTAACATCCTTTAAATACAGTTGAGGACGTTAATTTCCTACCCATTTCGGTGAAATATAATTTTACGCTCCAAATTAAATAAGGTTGAACTTATAGCAACACAGCTCACAGCTCTTATCCTAACAGTTTGCAGATCGATATTTGATCTTCAGTGATAAGCGTATTTAATTCTTTGAATTTAAAATCTTACTAATATTATAAATGCGATGCATGTAAACTATGAATGTATGGATGGATATTTGTTTGAAGGTATCTCCAGAACGGCGAAAGGTATTTACTAAATACTTAGAAATACCTATAGAATAGAAAATAGTCTGGAAGTACACATAGGCTAGTAATTATGTATTTTTTTGAATTCCGCGCGGAAGGAGACGCGTGCAACAACTAGTTTTACTATTAAATATAAATTTCACGTACTATTTACAATATTTTACTAACAATATTACAATATTTTATTACTTTTTACGATAACGTTCTTATTAATAGCATAAAATCGTTGAAATACAAGTAATTGACCCTAATAACAAAGTTCAGAATTTTATTGAAGCGTAAAATTGTTTTCTAAGAGATTTCAATATAAACAATTGGCCCGAGTTAGAATTTATCAGTGTACAACTTTATAATGAAGCTACTAATACTATTGTGTACTTTGCTCCCTCTGATTCATGGAAAAGCGGTAAATATAATATTTTCTAATATTTAAATATTATAAGGAGCTATTATGGCGAAGTTGGTTAAGTATAATCATCATCATCAGCTCACTATACGTCCCCACTGATGGGCTCGGAGTCTGCCCCAAGTTAGTGGTGACTAGGCCATAGTCAACCACGCTAACCCAGTGCGGGTTGGTTGACTTCACACAGATCTTAGAATTTCTTCTCGCGATAGAGGAAAACATCGTGATGCAACCTGCACATATCTAAGATATTTCACATATCAACTGGGCCAGCGTGGTTGACTATGGTCGGCCTAACTTTGGTTAGGCTACGAGTCCTTCTCCCACGATTAGGTAGATTATGAAACTTTAATATCGGTTCACTAATTTATAATAGAATCTAGTGGACAAATGAGCGCTTCTTCTTTTTCTTTACTTTGTTAAAATTGATCTTCAGCTCCAAGACGAAGACCCTCCAGAAGGTCGATTGCTTCGGGAAAAACGTGCGCCCCAAGTAAGTATATAAAACTTTTCTTTTAAACAGTTTTAGAGTACAATCCGCAGTGACAACTGCTCTAATGTCAATATTTTGAAGTAATTCCATTCCTGATGAGTATGTGTACCGAAGGTCCAAGTCTAAAGTCTAGTCTTAGCCTCTCCCATTATTTACTTATAGGGAAAGATGGGTAGAGAAATTGGATTTGGCGGGAGGGGAGACGTGTATAAAATATCGTACTTCTATACGTTCCCTTCTTTATTTGTGTCCATATCTTCTGTGACTTCATTTATTTAGCGAAGTGATCCATCATAGACATTTTAGACAATTCTCTTTTGTTATGTAACTTTTCATATAGCTTTTTTTACCATTTAACAGCTATTGTGGCCTCCGCATTCATCATCATCGGACCTTTCCGATTTAGGTGATGATTTGGATGACGTAAGTTAAAATTATGATTAAAACATAACGAAGGTTGTTTTTTTTATTAAAACAAATGCAAATAAAATGAGTGATATTAAAAAAAAAGTTAAAGCTTTTAAAGTAAAATATTTTAATAAAAAAATGTTTTTCAGCATCATCTCAATGTAAGTTTTTACAATTATAAAAAAATTTTTAGACAATATAACACTTGAAAGCATTTAACTGTTGGTGACATCTATGACCTTTAAAATACAACTAAGAGCGCCTTGTTTTCCTTAGACTAGTAATTTTATTAATTACTAGCGGTTGCCCGCGGTTTCATGAGCGCAGAATTAAAATAAATTACCGCGTGCATCAAGTATCTTCCCGTCAGAGTGCAGTCAAAATCGATTTACCCGGAACAAACGCGGCCTTACAGACAAGCATACAGACAGACAGATAAAACATTTTGCGATTTGGCGGGGAAAATATAGTTTTTATAAATGTCCCCTTTTATTTGTGTTTGTGTGTCCTCTGTGACTTCGATAATTTAGCGAAATGATCGATAGGCATTTTAGACAATTCGCTTAAGTTATGTACCTTTTTTATTAACTTTTTATTTAACTTTTTTTCAACATTTACCAGGTATTGTGGCCTCCGCATTTATCATCATCCGACCATTCAGATTTAAATGACGATTTGGATGACGTAAGTAAAAAATACTATTAAAGCGAAAATTGTTTTTTTTATTTATTTTAAACCAATGCAAATTAAATTATTAATAATAAATATATTTTAGTTAATACTATTAAAGTTAAGTAGTTAAATAATGAATGTTTTTCAGGGAAATCATCTTAGTGTAAGTTTTTAATTCAATTTAACTGTTGATGACATCTAAGACCTTTAAAATACAATACAACTAAGAGCGCCTTATTTTCCTTACACTACTAATTTTATTACTAGCGGTTGCCCGCGACTTCATCAGCCCAGAATTAAAATAAAAAGTCAAAGTGCCGTCAAAATCGATCCAACCGTTCCAGAGATTAACCAGAACACGGCCTTGCGGACAAACATACAATCAGACAGACAAAAATTTTAAAATGTGATTTTTCCTTGCGAAATATACATATATTTTAATTCGATGTAACGTACAGTCACTCCAATTTTATTAATAAGTATAAATATATCTTATATATAAAACTAGCTTTTTCCCGCGACTCCGTCCGCGCAGAATAAAAAAAAAAAGAAAACGGGGTAAAAATTATCCTATGTCCTATTCCTGGTTCTAAGCTACCTGCCCACCAATTTTCAGTCAAATCGATTCAGCCGTTCTTGAGTTATAAATAGTGTAACTAACACGACTTTCTTTTATATATATAGATATATAGACATAAAAAATGTCACAATGTTAGTTACCATACTCCTCGGAAACGTCTTGACAGATTTTTATGACATTTTATATGCATATTAAGTATGTTTGTGAATCGGTTACTATCTATTTTTCATATCCCATATTAAGTTTTTTTTTTCCTCCGAACGCAAGGAGATATGCTTCATCTGTCAAATTAAAGCCTAGTTTATTTATTTTATTATAAACTTTCAGACCTACAATGGATTACTTAGTGCCGTAAGTACACGCTTTTGAATGACTGTTTAATAACTTGACTGTAATAGAATTAATTGCCTTTTATATAAATTTACTTTAAAACCTAAAAATACGTAAAGATTCGTGATTTAAACCTAAAGTTAAATTGTTTTTAAAAGATTATTTTTCTATAATTGTGATTTTGGTTCTGTCGTAGTATTTAGGAAAGATTTTTAGACAAGTAAAGATTGTGATGTACTTCGGAAAAGAGTTACACATAATGTTGAATCCTTCAGTTAAATTATTGCGTAATTAATAATTATTGAAAGACAACTAACCGTAACTATTTACCGCAGGTTTCTGAGACCAAAATATCTGTATAAAACATATCAACCAAAATCTTTGAGAAAATATATATAACACACTTTAAACGGGAATTTCGGTCTCAGAAAACAACGGTAAACCTTTAATTAATTTAAAAAAACTACTTTATTTTTTCAGAAGGCGAGAAAAAATCATCGTCTGTTTTCCAGTGGATGTATATTCATATGTCAAGTGATAACTGTACCACCACATTTACTGTCAAATTAAAAAAACATACAATGTGAGTATAATTTTACTAAAATCACTAACCTGATGAGATTTCTATGACCAATATCTCCGTATAAAATATATTGTTATCTCTGTTTTGTCAAAGATAATGACAGGGATGACGATATGTTTTATACAGAGATTTAATCTCAGGAACTCACGGTAAAACAATTGAATAAATATACTTTAAAGTCAAACAAAGTTAGAGATTTGACTCCTAAACTTGGTTGATCTGTGCGTCAAGTTACAACCGCAATAATTATACTAAAAAAACGACTATTAAGTAAGTTTTTTATTACAACAAGATCCTCAAACAAAGTTATGAATCATTCATCATCAGCTCACTATACATCCCCACTGAGGGGTTCGGAGCCTACCCTAAGTTAGAGGTGACTAGGCCATAGTCAACCACGCTGGCCAAGTGCGTGTTGGTTGACTTCACACATATCATTGAATATCTTCTCAGATATGTGCAGGTTTCATCACAATGTTTTCCTTCACCGTAAGAACGTCGAATAAATGTACATATTTAAATCGAAAAACACATTGGTACATGGCGGAATTCGAATCCAAAACCTGCAGATTGAAAGTTAAGTGCTTAACCGAAATTATAAATAAGCGTCAGATATCTATATATTTATTATAAATGGCTTTAATTTATCTTTTTCTATTTAACGAAATATACGTTTATTTTCAGATCCACTACAAAAATAGAAGAGACAAAGTTGTAATGCTTTTAAGAATTCAATATCAATAAAAGAAAATTTTATTTGAATTAACATTTGTTTTAACTTTACTAAATTCCATCAAATCTAGTCAATATATACATTAGTTATTTTTAACATTCAAAAAGAAGGAGGTTCTCAGTTCGTTTGTATGTAATCTATATATATAAAAAGAAAGTCGTGTTAGTTACACTATTTATAACTCAAGAACGGCTTAATCGATTTGACTGAAAATTGGTGGGCAGGTAGCTTAGAACCAGGAAACGGACATATTTTTACCCCGTATTCTATTTTTTATTCCGCGCGGACGGAGTTGCGGGTAAAAGCTAGTTTTTATTAAAGTATAACTATAGTGTGTCTAAGGATGATTAGTTCGACAATTCACTAGAGATAGGTTGATTAAAATCTTACTCTTACTAATATTATAAATGCGAATGTTTAGATGGATGGATGTTTGAAGGTATCTCTGGAACGGCTCAACGTATCTTGATGAAATTTGGCACAAATGTAGAACATAGTCTGGAAGAACATATAGATTACTTATTACGTTTTATTTCGCGCCGTCGGAGTCGCAGGCGATAGCTAGTCGGTTATAAATCTTTTTGATTTTCGATTTTTGTTCTCATAGAACTTGCAATCGACAATTTCGATTAGTATTTTTAATTTACAATATAAATAAAATTGTTAACAATAAAGAAATAAAACATTAAACCAAAAGGTGTTGATAAACAAAAAATAAATGTATTTAATGTTTTTTTTTAAGTTAATTGTAAGAAATTCGCAAAGTAATAAAATACCTAAGTTATAGTACTTATTTGTTCGATTCATTTTATTACGAGACCGATGTTGAGGGTTGTTTATTATGCACGTAAGGTCCGACACAATGACAACCGTTTATTAAGTACAACATTAAAGATGATACAAAATTATTTATGGTACTTCATGACACTTTATGTCAATATTCTCGCAATCTTTTATCTCTTTCGGCATTATATAACTATCGCCCATCACTAGTTTTTTAGCCAAAATAGTGAAGTGACCGTTGTCCATAGACATCCGCATCAGGTGCGTTGCCACCAGTCTTAATCGAAGTAAAGGGGAAGCACAGAAAAAGGATATTTTTCTCTTCCATTGCACCGGTCGAGCTAGTCAATTCGTGCAACAGATGTTGTTGCTGGCTCTACCAATGTCAATACTCCCTTCTTACGCATAATCTTTTTCACATAACCCATCTATACTTTCTTCAATCTTTTTCTACCTTTCTGGCCATAAATCAATCAATCTAATTACTTTCTTGTTTATGTAATCATCGTCTAAGTATTCGACTGATATTCTACTCATCAATAATTTGCAATTAGTGGTAAACGAGCGAAATCTGGTGACCAGTGTATAACTAAAAATCTTGTCATGATCTTGCCTCAATTTTACTTATCACTTTTATTTGCTTTTTCATCACTACATTATGAACAGCTAAGATATTTGAGAAGAGGTATACTTAAACCAAATGCCGACTACTTCTCAATTATAATTCGAATCGCTTCGTTGTTCCTTCAGATTTCGCACAATAGTACTTTATCATTGGTTGATCCACACCACCTCGACATTTGCCTTACATATGGAATCTATTTTCATCGTATACGTATTAAATAGATAATTAGAAGGGAAAAAATAAACTTTGGTTATTTAATTAGATTTATTTGGTAATTTCAAACGCTAATTCATTTTGGTAATCTTCATGAAATCTGAAAAAAAAAAATTTACACGTCATAATTATACTTTTCCATTTTTATTTTACAAATAAACATGTAGTTTTGTGTGGGAAGGGAAAGAGGATTAAAATTAGACTTCCGGTACCAAACTCACCATACCTATCCATACCCGTACCCATACATACCTTATTCAGTTTTCTACATCAACTACATCCTGTAAAAAAAATAAGCTTTAATAATGTAGCCATGATCAGTTTTTTGTATTTATAGTAATTTTCATTAAACTTACCTCATCAATCTCGGGGAAAGCTGATTTCCAAAGAACCTAATAAACATTTGAATAATTAAATTAACGTCACATATAAAACATTTTTAAAATAACACATATTGTTATCTCTGTCTTGTCAAAGATAATGAGAAGGATGACGATATTTGATACAAGGATTATGGTCTCGGAAACCAACATGTCTTAGTGATCATCATTTGGTTTTATTCCAAAGACGTGGGTCAGCTCACAAGGTTTTATAAACCTTTAAGTTTTGGCTTAATTTTTTACGGCCATCCGCCTGCATGTCACCAACTCTACTTGGGAGAAATATTTTTAACAATAATTAAATCACACACAAACAATAAAAAATAATAATAAGACATTGTAAATGGAAAACAACTTCAAGTTCGTGTCTTGATAATCTTCCTGTACTAGTCTTTCAAAACTTTATTCACTCCAATAGATGAGGTCGATATGTCTTAGTGATGTTTTCTAAAAATCAAAGAATTATACTCACGTTTGTGTATACCTAAAACAACAGAAATAATATAAAAGTTGTTATTTATATTAAAGGGTGCGAAATACGAAGATTCATTTCCCACCCTTTTCTTATTAGGAAAGGATTGGAAGGGGAAGTGGATTTGGCGGAGGAGGAGATGCATAGGAAAGAGAAATATCCTCTTTCTGTGCATCCTCTTCTCCGTTGATTAAAGGTAGGCAACGCATCTGCATTTGCGGATGTCTATGGGCAACGGTCGCCTCGCTATCGCGAATCCAGGTGGCCGTTTGCTCGTTTGCCACCTTATGATATAAAAAATATATATCTTTAAATTATGAGGTAACAAAATTAACTTACACGTGGAGCTGCTCGTTCAATCTGAAACAAAAGAATGTACCTTTTAACCATAGTTAATTATTAAAACACTTTTATTTTTTCAATGAAAAGAAATCTATATAAATCTTACTAATATTATAAATGCGAATGTTTAGATGGATGTTTGTTTGAAGGTATCTCCGAAACAGTTCAAAGGATCTTGATGAAGAACATAGTCTGGAAGAAAACATAGGCTAATGTGTCTTTTTTTAATGCCGCATGGACGGAGCCGCGGACGACAGCTAGTAATTAAATAAAGTCATAAAATGTCAAAGTATGAGAATTAAAAATTGCTTACCCTTGGTTTTACGCGTATATCAGTCTATGAAAAATATAATATTTAAATACATAGACACGTACACGTATATACGTACGCAAGTAGAAGTGTACACGTACACGTACGTACGTACGTTATATAACTTCAACTTAATCATTATTCAAAGAACTCAAAATGTTATCTCTGATGAATAATAAATATTAAAAGTATTCTAATATTAGAGAATAAATAAATATTCAAATATTATAGAATAATATTATAATATACTTTTACTCAATATTCCTACCTTCCAATACTGTAAGATGTGTAATAAGAAGGAGAAAGTATTTTCGTATCGTTACTTCTCTTGATTTTTAAACCAAATCACGCTCGTATTGTGAAGTCATATCTCATATTGAAAAAAATAAGTAGGGTCAGTAATATAGATATATACCTAATTTAAATAAAACCACTTACGTTAGGACTTTCACGTTTCACAACCTATAATTTATAATTACTTTTTATCTTTATCCCTTTAAAATGTTACTAAAAATCATTACAAAAAAAATATTGAAAAAAAAAAATCAACTTACATTAACTCCATCTGCTGCTGGTTCTATTTCTCCTGAAATCTCATTGACTTCCTGAAAAAATTACGCGTATTTAAATTGTTTTTATTTTTATTATAAGGTGATAAACAAGCAAGCGCCCACTTTCGTCTTTTCGGACGTATTCGCCGAAATAGCGTAGCGACCGCTACCTATAAACATCTGCAATTGTGGATGCGTTGCCTACCTCTAATCGTCGAAGGAGACCCAATAAAATATTTCCCCTATACTTTCTCTTCTCTGTCAAACCCACATCCCCTTCCGATCATTTCTTTATTAGAAAAGAGTGGAAATTGAACGTGGGTTGAAATTAGGCCTCCGCCATTCAATGCACTCAATTCTACATATAGTTAGATTTCACCAACATATATATGTGTGAGTCAAGTGTTACATCTCAGGCACTTAGATAAAAATATAAATTCAACATTAAGTATTCCATGGACGCAAGGAGGAATTATCGGAAACCATCAAGGATTTTATGATAATATATTTGATCCACAGCAATGTTACGATGCATTTTAGGGCCACTGTCCACGGAGGCGTAGCTTCATAGACGCTTCAAAATACGCCGTGCAGCTTAAGCAGCCCAGCGTACTGTTCTCTATTCACGAGGCGTATTGCAAGCGTACATTGTCAATCATTTGTGAAAATGCAGTCGGACGACGAAGACGTTATTTTGGCTTATCTCTACATTCGAAATCGACGAAAACGACGATTTTATTGGACCCATCCAATATAGAAAGAAATATCAACTGTAGATTTCTTTCGCCACCTCACTCCAAGCCTTTTCAGTTAAATCTTTTCTAGCATATTCAGCAAGATTAGTGTTATACAAACACCGATATTTTTCTATGATCTGAACAAATTTGGCAGCCGTTCCCGCCATTTTTTACAATAAAAATCACGTGCGTTCACTGTTCCTTGTACGCCCAGGCGTACGACAGCCAGTACGGCAGGCGTCATGAAGCTTGCGCGCTGCCGCTCCGGCGACAGAGTTACATTGTTTTGTATGTAAGCTGCAAGCAAGCGTACACCAAGCGTATAATGACGAATACGCGTCTATGAAGCTACGCCTCCGTGGACAGTGGCCCTTAAAATAATGATGTATTGTGTGCCTCTGCTCCCGCACCTCTTACCGGACCACACAGTTGCTACCCCCACCATAGATAACAATGAAGCATTATCGGTATATAAGTCGACCGGCAGATAGTGTGAAGATGGGAACTTAGACGAGAGACAAATAGACATGTAGTTAACTATATTTCATATTTTAATTAGTTTAATCGGGAATCCGCCCATTTCTTTTTGTAATTAAATAAAGTATTTTTTTTAAAGTGAGTGTTTCTTCAACAAATTTAACTGGCGCCCAACGTGGGCCCCTTAAGCAGTTGTTAAGAAGAAAATATTGAAGGACGATCATAAGAAATACTGCAAGATTGGAATTCATCAGTTGTTGGTCCGAACATAAGCACGACCATAATCCTACGAAGTTAGTAAGACTACAACTTAGACAACAACTAAGTCTTTAAAGACTTGAAGTCTGCAGACAGGCAAAAGAAGCCCTGCCGAAGATTAACAGTAGGTTGCTTCAGTTAAAGAAGGCACAACTTCAGTGCTGTGGCTGCCATTACTGGACATGGAAATTTTAATAAACATTTGTTTAATACAGGTATAACGGACAGCCCCCAATGCAGAGCTTGCATGGGTGAAGAAGAAACAGCATCCCACGTGATACTGCACTGCCCACTGATCACCGAGAACACTCCCAGAGATCACCGACAACATCAAGGGGTTGCTGGGATTCTTTGGAGACTTGGGTGGCAGGCATGAAACCAGATCCTGCTCACACGCAAAATACGCGCCAGTCGTGGAGTTGTGGAAATCGAGCCCTTACAACTAACTAACCAATTAAAGACTAGAAGCGTGGAGGACCTTTAAAAAAAAAATCAAGATTGTTAAAAGAACCTCATGAAGCCTGTAATATTTATGTGAGTACCATTCGCATTTTCCCTTTCAAAATTCCCTTCCAACTGAAACCTCCTACTTTAATGTATAAATCAAAAAGAGGTATGACGTATCACCTACATTTAGTTCTAATAATCCTAGTACTTCTAATAATTATAGTTCAGACTTAAGTTTAAAAGAAAAAACACATAATAACATAATATAAAAATAATATAAAAAACACAAACATAATATAAAAATGGACACGTTAAGTAGAATTCATTTGAACCACTGTAGTGACGATAAACTTGATGTGCAGAATAACAATGAGTCGTTATGAAGTCACAATACCTTAATCAACAGCAGTATTAATTCATGGAACGATGACAATAGGTCGTTATCGAATACGGTTCATTCTTGTCAAGATAGTGACACTGGTATTCTAATAGTCCATTGTTACCAGCCGAAACGATTGAATCGTGTAGTGTTTGAGCATGCACCGTTTAAACAAGTAAAAAACCAAAAAAAAATTACATACCTTTTTCATTTTTAAATAAAAAAGGAACACCTTACGAAGTTCATTTTGGTAGAAAACCGAAACTTAGAAGTTTCGACAATTTATGTGTATTTGTTCAACGATATACCGCACAACATAGAGAGTTTGCTAACGATTTAAATAAAAATGTACATGATTTATTGATAAAGCAAAAGGAATATAGAAATAACAGAATAAGTAAACAATTGAAACCAGTAAAAACATTTAAAATAGGGGACACTGCATATTTAAAAAATAGTATGGCAGAACGGCACAAAACAAAAAGTCGATTCTTAGGACCATTTAAGATAGTTAGCATAGAACCACGTAATAAATATAAATTAAGTAATGGCAAAATATATCACATAGAAGAACTCCTTGTTGCAGATTGCTCAACGTCTTCAGTTATGGATATCGATTCCGACAATTAGGACCAAAAGAAAATGTAATAATAGAACAAAAAATTAACAAGAATAATTGAAAAAAAAAATGAGTATTATACACAAATTAAATATAGAAACTATAAAAGAAAAATTAATTAATTTAGAATCACTAATTACACATGCTAAGACTAGAGATAAAAATAATGATTTTTTACACATTTATCAACGCATTAATATTATTTTACAGCACGTCAAAGAAATTTGTAAGCACTTAAACATACAAAGTAAAAATAGAATTAAGATAGGATTAATTAATGGATTAGGTACTATAATTAAATATGTTATATTACTGGAAATTTAGATGATAATGATTTAGATACTATGCAAAACAATTTACAAACTTTAAAAATAACGTATTATAAGCCAATATCTATAACAGAAGATAATTTAGAAGAATTTAATAAACAATTAGCAAATATAACTAACTAGCTTTTACCCACGACTCCGTCCGCGCGGAATAAAAAATAGAAAACGGGGTAAAAATTATTCTATGTCCGTTTCCTGGATCCAAGCTACCTGCCCACCAATTTTCAGCTAAATCAGTTCCACCGAGCTTGAGTTATAAATAGTGTAACTAACACCACTTTCTTTTATAATAGATACAGAATGAAATTAGTAAACAATTCGTTAATGTTATTTCAAATAAAAACGAACAAAAAGTTGTTTTGTCTTTTTTATATCAAGAGCAGACGTTACAAGAAATCGTGGAATGGTTAACAACAGCTATAACTTTCGCAGAACACGGAATGTATCACTATAGTATTGTTCAATCACAAATTTTAGAACGATTAAAAATATCCCTAAAGATAGAATTATTTCAGATAATAGATATAGAACAATTTATTAATGTAGAAAGTAAAATTATTAACAATATAGTATATTTCATTATTAATATTCCTTTAGTAAAAAATAAAACTTATAATACTAGAAAAAGTATACCCGTTATCCTGAACAATCCTACCTGCTCATATCCCTTGCGGATGGTAACGTTTGCGTTACTGTAGATGAAATGTACGTAGGTAATAATTGTATTGAATTTATATGTAAAGATTGTACTAATGTAAGTAATATAAGTAATTGTGAAACTAACATTCTATATAAAAGGAAAGCAGTAAATATAAGATGGTTCCAATCCAATGTCCTAAACAAATAATTAATATTGTTTCAACTAAAGTTATTAACATGTATTTTAACAATACCACTGAATTAAGAATTAAATGTAATAAGCATAAACTGTATGGTCGATTTTTTTTGTGACTGATTAGTCACTGTTTGCCTTAAAGAGGCATTTACAGCTTCACCGGGCTTGACATGGCCGGGCGCAGATGGCGCTTAGCCTAAACCTCGTGTATGGTTGAAGTATTCAAGTGTGTTATATGGAGAAAATTGTGAGTTAAACGTTTCAGGATTTAAAACATTGTATCATACCAAAGAGTCAACAGAAGACATCATTATAGCTACGGTCTACTTACAAAGTATAAATAATTTAACTTATGTATGAACGTGGAGTAAGTATTACATCGGTAAGGGTATGGTCTAGGTTTAAATTAGATTACATGAAAAAGTGACGACTTGACCAAAGATTTATCGATTTGGTAGACGAAAACTGGTGCGCCGACCTTACCTAAGATACACACAACTCACACCTGTAAACCAGAGGGTAGGCAGAGATCACCGACCTCCATTTGGTATGACCAAACATTAAGATAACCTCAAGAAGATAATGATATATTTGTGTTTAGACACGTATAAAAAGAAAAAAAATTTTGTTAGTAAATAAATTAACTTACTTGTACTCCTTCTAATGGCGATGCAAACCATTCTTGGCTCTGAAACATAAATTAGATACGATATAAAAAAAAACTTTAAAAACATTCATAAAATTATTCACTGCAAATGAAAACTGATAATAAAACCTCTTATTATTTCTCTAAGAACTTATAAACTTTTTAAAACAATTGAAAGCATTAACAGCCGTACTCAGAGACATTTAATAAATTTGTCATTTAATGTAAATTTCTTATACGTTTGACACAGAGTTAATGTAGCGAAATGCAGAAAGCAATTTTTAATCAAAAAATTCTTTGATTATGAATTATGGTCGAACTTCGATCAATGGGCGACCTTTAGTAAATAATTATTTCATATAACTTGTATTTTACCGCGTAAACGATAGGCAGGAGAACGCAAACTACGATTAAAAACTTCATTGTTGTTGGGCAAATAAAATTATTCTAGTAACTTTCCATGAGAATACCTTTTTTATATGTTGTGAAAACAATTTGACGCTTCATTTATATTAAACCTTGATACTATCGCTTTTGCGTTTGTTACATTTTAACGATTTTATGCTACTCAATCTTATTAATTTTATAAATGCGAATGTTTGGATGGATGGATGTTTGTTTGAAGATATCTCCAAAACCGCTCAACGCATCTAGATGAAATTTAGCATCAATGTAGAGCATAGTCTGAAAGAACACATAGTCTACTCATTATGTATTTTTTTTAAATCCGCGTGAACAGAGTCGCGGGCAACAGCTAGTTTCTACATAATTGTAGATTGTACATAGCGAATTTAACGAAGGAGGAGACACATAGGAAGGGGAAATATTTTCTTTGTGTACGACTCTCCTCCGTCGATTAAAGGTAGGCAACGCATCTTCACTTGCGGATGTCTATGGGCAACGGTCGCCTCGCTATTGCGGCGAACCCAGGTGGTCGTTTACTTTGCCACCTTATAATATAAAAAAAGCATCGGCAATTGCGTATGTCTGTGGACAGAGGTCGTTTATTTATTTCGGCGAATTCAGCTGTCCGGTTGCTCATTTCCCACCTTATTATATAAATAGATATACTATGTTACAATAAAAAGCGCAATTGAAAGTACATAAGTACTTCATACTACAAATTTGCTTGATTTTTTAACGGTTTTGTAGATTTGTAAGTTCACAATTCTACAAAAATTATACATTCGTAGATCAAAATTATTATTCAATTCAATATTATAAAGTAATTTATTAATTCAGCAAATCATTTATCATTTTTAATTGCTATTTCTATCTTAAAGTTTGATCATAACGCATACCAAAAGAATTTATAAAAGAAATTCACGATATAATTATACGTTACAAACCTTTACAAATGGATTAAATTCCCGCATTGTTTGTTTAACCTTCGCCTTATAATTTTACTACCTGCCGCCCGCGACTCTGTCCGCGCGAAATTAAATAAAAACTTTATAATTAGCCTATGTTTTCTTCCAGACTATGTTTTACATCTGAGCTAAATTTCATCAAGATTCGTGAGCCATTACGGAGATACCTTCAAACATTCATCCAAACATTCGCATTTATAATATTAGTAAGATTACTTTATATTGATTTTTTAATATTAATACCTATTTGTACTAAAATATTGAAGAAATACTTCAGCATTTTTTATGCTAAATAAGATGAAGTTTTATTTAACTCGTGTGTTTTATTTTTCTATATAAAACAGAAATCAAAGCTTGCTTATCTGTCCCGTTCTTAGACTATTGGACAGATTTTGAAAGACCTTTGATAGTACGTCCTAAGTATAAAAAAATAAATTTAAAAATGTTTTTCAGTATTAATTTTTTTTTTACTGTTCTATATCGGTATAGTACAAGAGGTGGGAAGAGATTGGATCAAACACGGAAGAGATAGGGACAGGTGGAAAAGGTTGGAGGAGGCCTATACTCAGAAAGGATACCAAATATTGGAATAAAAAGGCTAAAATAAAAAAATTAAAATAAAATAAAATACCTTTTGAGTATCATTATTGAATACGTAAAGTTTTTTTAACTCTCTTTTTTGTTTTTATGACGATAAAGTAGATGTTATCCAATTAAAGAAGGTTAATTAAAATTTCAATTTAATTAAAAGTACAGTAATTATTAATGATTTAATTTAGTTTTTTTTCATTCAGTTTTCAGCCATCGATGTAGAGACATCATAAATCTTGGAAGTAAGTTAAAAGTAATATTTTTTTAATTATTTTTTTTTTTAGCTTATGCGTATCATCCTTTGGTCACATCACCGCTTACAATCAGGTGGGTTTGTGTTCAAGCACTAGTTATTGTAAAAGAAAAGTGTATGTTTCCAGAAAACGTCTCTACAAAAATATTTAGTCATCCCTTTCATTTAATTTGTAAAAACTATGACAATTACATCGTTTAACAGTGGTAGATCCCGCAACAACAATATTTGTTGGGTGTACGAATTGTCCGGGTCGACCGGTGAAATACCACGACCACACAGAAGACAGGCGTGAAGTGGAAGCAATTCCGCGTTTCGTCTGATGAGTGTAGCCTAATTTTAGTCCTCTTTCCCTTCCCACCCTCTTCTTATTAGGAAAGGATGGGAAGGGGAAGTGAATTTGGCGGAAGAGGGGGCGCATAGGAAGGAGAAATAACCTCTTTCTGTACGTACCCTTCTCCGTTGATTAAAGGTAGGCAACACATCTGCATTTGCGGATGTCTATGGGCAACGGTCGCCTCGCTATTGCGGCGAATCCAGGTGGCCGTTTGCTCGTTTGCTACCGTTTGATATAAAAAAATCGTTTTTATTTTTCAGTTTTAATTAATCAAAATGTATATCAAACCTTTGTTGTTATTTATCTGCACCTCAGCTATTACTACAAAGGTAAATTTTAATAAAAGCATATTTATTTATTTTTACAATTTTTTATATTAAAGTTAAATATTTTCAGCAAGTAACAAACAGACGAGTATTCGTCAATGTACCGGGTTTAGAATCATTTACTGAAGATGCGGATAACAGAAATACGGTAATAAAACCCTTTTTCCACTAAGTGATTAGATTAGCGTGACCTCTTTGAGTGATATGTGCCTTATTTCCATTGATACAATACTATTTGTTAGTTAAAAACTAAAATTCTAACTATGATACTTACGATGGGTTTCTGAGACTAAAATCCCCGGTCGAAATACAGAGATTTTGGTCTTGTAAACCCCCTATTAGAGAAAGTGTTGACGCGGTAATGCGAAAGGTTCTTGAAGTCGGTCGTTGCACGGTGGGACGAGTACAAAACTGCGGGAAAACGATATTTGAGACAGTTCTGCTAAAAGGAAGGAAGCACAGTACCTTGTCTCTTTTCACCGGTCTTCTCCTGCTTCTGGACACCTCCAGCTCGAACTTGCACACACTTTAAAGACTTTTTCGAATAAAAGTTGCGGAGCGGCACACGCACAACGACGACGATTTCAGCCATTATATTTTTTTTCAAAACGCGCGATTGCGGGGCGCGTCCTTCTCGCTCACCTGTACTGTACGGGAAAAGGACGGGAAAGGAAGCAACGACCAAACGCAAAAACGGCGTAACCAGAAAGAATACGAATGGAATGATATCTTACTCGTCAAAATTAGTTCAGACTGACTGACAGAATCTTAATCTTACTAATATTATAAATGCGAATGTTTAGATGAACGGATCTTGATGAAATTTGGCACGGTTGTAGAACATAGTATGGAAGAACACATAGGCTTCTAAAGATTTTTTTAATGCTGTACGGACAGAGTCGCGGGCGACAGCCAGTAATGTTATAAATGCGAAAGTTTAGATGGATGTTTGTTTGAAGGTATCGCCATAAAGACTTAAGAGATCGCGCTGAAATTTGGTATAGAGGTAGAACATTAACTAGAAGAACTTATAGACTACTAATTAAGTTTTTTTTTTCAATATGTTTCATAGGAATTTGACATAAAAAATTTTTTAGCGGCAAGGCAATGGGAATTACCGTACACTTGGCATAAATTCAAGTTTCCATTGCGTAAAAATGATACTAAAAACAAACTGAAATGCAGATGTAGAAATTGGAAGTCTTCTGATTGGAGATCTGGAAATAATTTTGATACAAATATCAGCTTAGAAGATTAACAAATAGATGACGAGAGTAAAGTTATTTATCTAGTTAGCCAGCATCCGATTAGTATGACAGAAAAAAGTAAATTAATTTTAATATTTATATAACATATATCTGAATAATATATAAACTTTTTTTTATATTTCAATGTCACCAACAAATCGTGAATCTCGAAATATTAATTAATTGCAGAATCGTAGTAAGAGTAATTCGCAGAATTAGCAAGTTGATTATCGAACGGGTTCATTCACAAAGTTGTTTTATGTTTCGACACTTTAAATTTAGACATTTTATAAACGGGTGAAATTCACTATTTAACAGTGACATTGATATGTGAAGTCTTGTAAGTGAAGTGAAGAGGGAACGCACAGAAAGAGAATATTTCTCCTTCCTATGCGTCCCCTCTTCCGCCAAATCCACTTCCCCTTCCCATCCTTTCCTAATAAGAAAAGGGTGGGAAGGGAAAGAGGACTAAAATTAGGCCTCCGGTACCACACTCATCGAACGAAACGCGGAATTGCTTCCACTTCACGCCTGTCTTCTGTGTGGTCGTGGTATTTCACCGGTCGACCCGGCCAATTCGTGCACCCAACAAATATTATTGTTGCGGCATCTACCACTGTTAAAACATCCCTTACTAGAGATTTAATTTCAATTACGTTTAAGTTAAAAGAAAACAAACATATTTTATATGCATATTTATTCATTGCTTTATTAATAATAAGAGTTAACGTTTAGTCAATCTGTCACTTCCATAGATGATCTGGATCTGAAAAAGAATATAATAATGCTTTAGTAACGAAAATCTTTTTTTTTTTTACAAAAATTGTCTCGACAAAAAATATTCTGAACCTCGTATATAGTTATATTATTGTAAAAAAAAAGTTGGACAGTATTAGTTTAACGATTTCACATTATAAATATTATTTTAGGTTAGGAAATTTTCATAAAACAAAATTACGAAAAGATTCTTACATCGTAAGTCCGGTTTAAAATAACGGGTGCGGTGGTGGGATAAGAGTAACCTAGAGAAAAATAATGTATAAAAGTTAAAAATAAACTCAAAGCATTAATTAAGATTATCAACAACGCCATCTAGTTGAAGAATTAAAGGTGTAAAACTAGTTACTCACGGCTAACAATCCAGCAGGGTCCTGGAAACAAAATTTAATTAAAGGAATTAAATAAAACAGCCGTAACATGTATGGTTAGAGGCGACGTAGTACTACTCCTCCATACATCTCTATCAGCCGTCATATTTTTCACTCCCTCCTTCCGCATGTTCTCTTTCACACAATCCATACATACTTTTATTTTATTTTTTACATATTTTTTATGTACTTACATGTTCTCTTTTGCCCTGGGAAAAAAAAGTTTTTAAATTAAATAAATTTACTAATAGATGACTTACATAAGTGCTAATTATATCTTACCGAATCATAGGATGTAATTTTATATAGGGTCTTTCAACAAGAACTTTGTTTTTCAATTGGGGCCACACCGACAACATGACAGTTTTGACATTTAGTTTTTTGATCTATTCGTAGTAGATGCTTTGGCAATTGCTACAATGAATTCAATTTCGCTCGAAAATCGCATTAAAATAATTAAAATCCACTATGAAAATGGTGCAATTTATTGCAAACCAAATTTCCCGAAATTCAGCTGTTAAATGGCCAGCCAGATCGTGTGATTTAACACCACTGGATTATTTTTTTGTGGGGCTATGTTAAGGACAGAGTCTATACGGAGCCAATCGAATCGATCGCGGCGTTAAAACTCAAAATCCTTGACGTGATTAACGAAATAAACCCGCCATTTTGCTTTGATGCAAACTTTGATGAAAGAATCGATATCTGTCAGCGTGGTTTTGGTAGACATTTGCCAGATATCATTTTTCATTCATAATTGCCAAACTTTCTCTTTGTAATACAATAAAAATTTGAATCATCTTCATCTAAACTCTTTGTTTTATTTTGTTTTAGAAAACAAAGTTCTTGTTGAAAAACCCTATACTTTGTTCGTTTATTTTTTGATTATTTATTTTTGTACTCTGTTCGTTTATATATATGTATATTTTATATACTTATATAAATATCTCAATCTTATACAAATCTTTTTTTTAATATTGAATAAGCTAGCGCTTGACCACGATCCCACCCGATGAAGTGATGATGTAGTCTAAAGATGGTACGCGCTAGCTTAAAACCTAAATTAGACCCACTTCCCGACGTCAGATTTTTCTGAAATTCAGTACACACTTATCCTAGATGGCGCCACAAAATGGTGGATAACATATTGTTGCACTACCTCATCGACATGGGCATCAAATGGGTTTTGCGAGCAGAGTATGATATACTATAAAAATGGCCGCCATAGCAAAATGGCGGATGACAAATGAAAATGTGATAAATAAAATGTACAAAGATATGTCATCCGCCAATTCATGACTGCAGCTATTTTTTGATTGTTCACAGTACACTGTACTATACTAGTCAAGCCTTATCATTTGATACCCATGTTTAGTTATTTTGCATGTGCAAAAATATTTCAATATGTCATCCGCCATTTCGTAATGGCGGCCATCTTGAATTTAATATAGTGGTGTGTATTCTACTTGTTTTTTTTTTTATATATTACTTGATTTATAGTTGATGGTGGCGCATTGGCATATCTTACCGCCTGAAAATTTATAGATTTGATTATGCTACAAATAAAAATCTTACTCTAGTCAAACCAGCTACACCGGGAGCCTGAAAAAGGATATAAGTAAAGTTTTATATGAGTAAAATAAATTTGCACATATATTAAAAAACTCAATTTGGATGGATGTTTATTACTAGATATCTTCAGAACACCTGCATAGATCTGGTTGAAATTTGGCATTTAAAGATTTAAAGCCATTTTTTGGAATCCTGAAGACGATCAATGAAATTAACTAATTTATAACATACAAAGTTAAATAAAACCGCTTTAAATTATAGTAATTTTCACAGTTTCATGGTATAAACAAAAAAAAAATTAGCGCATCACTCAACTATAAAATATGGAGTCAAATTGAAACCGTTATGTACAGTTGCCTTTGTTCGTGGTGTTCCACTTACGGAAAAATTGCCTCGTTCTACCCAATGAAGTTGAATTCTAACTTTTATATACATATAATTAGTTTGCAATCGATGTCTCAAATTAAAAACTACTATTGTATAATGTGAAGTACGAGATTGATACATTTAACAACATTGATCGTTTCAAAGCATCAGAGATACTCAAACGGCTTTTTAATGGTGGAATACCACAAAAGAAGGAGACTGTACCCTTGAATTTGGTTGTATCGATGTTGTTTAAAAAAAATCAAATACTGACTTGTGGTGATCTTCTTCCCCGACGCGATCCAAGTTCTTCAGGAGGGTCCTCTTGCAGTCCCTGAGGATCAATTTAAAATAAACTCTTTTTGTATTTCCGTAAGATTAAAGCAGAGTAAATCCGCTAGGAAAGAGCACTTTAAAAAAGTAATTGTATAAGTACTTACGTTTGAACGAAGTCCTGTATTATCCAATAGTCCCTGAAGAAAAATAGTTGTAACTTAAAATAGCATAATGTCGATCGCACTTTATTTAAATACTAACTGTTGTCCGCGACTACGCTCGCGTGCGATTAAGAAAAAAGTAAGTATATCAATTGTTCTTCCATATTATATTCTACATCTATGCCAAATTTCTTCAAGTTCCGGAGATACCTTCAAACAAACATCCATCCATCCATCTAAACATTTGCATTTATAATAAATACCTACATACGATCCAATTATGACAAAAATACTACATATTTATTTTATTTCACACATATACTTTCAAAATACTTACTACCCCATTTCGTCTTCTGCCCTGAAATTAAAAAAAAAACTTATAAATGACTAACATAAGTGAAAATAACATAAATTAGTTTTAGTTTTATTTTAAAATACTTTTTAAAATATAAAATTTTACACTTACCCCGCCATTCGATCGTCTTGCCATCTAAAAATTTATATGTAAAAATTAGAAAATGTGGATATATTCATTTCATGATTGATTAAAGATAAATTCAAATAAAATTAAGTCTTACTCTTATCAACCCAGCTCCTGCAGGAATCTGAAAAAGGCAATAATATATGTTAACTATAAAAGCAGTTTTTAAAACAGACGTAGTTTTAAGGAAACGACATAATTCCCGTTAAACGTTAACCTTTTGAGAGACTCGGTTCTTAATCTTTTGTATAAATTTTTGATACATTAAAGATTAAATTTAATCAATTAATAATAGACTTACGGATTCAAATTCAACGCCATTGTTGTTGTTATCCATGAAATTCTGAACATAACAGTTTTGATAAATATCTTTTAAAGATAATTATATTTAATATCAGAAACTATAGATGGCGTTGTCTCCAATCTAAAAGTTTCTATTTTGCTTTTTAATCCTGATGATATAACTTTTTTACCCCTTACTGAATAGGTTGAGCCTCTCATTGGGGACGTATCACTAGCTGATAATAAATTTCAATTTAACATTTTTTTTTGTCGTGGAAAATTTAAAAGAAACTGTTACATAAATATAACAGAAACTCATTAAACAAGTATGTCAATTTTTTTTTAACTTAACACGAACTATTTAAATTTTTTACTTTCGTTTATATTCAGCACCTGTACTCAGTTCCGCACGCTTGAAATTGTACCTAAATTTTTAAAAGAGATCTTTGAAAAACTTACTTGTACCGAACGTTTTCCCCGACTCGATTCAAGTTCTTCTGGAGGGTCCTCTTGGAAGCTCTGAGGAACAAATTTAGCTAATTTATTACAAATTTTATAAAGAGGTTTATTACAAATTTTTAAAAAGAGGGCGGCACAGAAAAATCGCCAGTAGAGATAAATCGCTACTGTAACTTTCGGTTTTCGCGTAGCTTTCTACCGCGTACTGCCGCGTTGTTGAATGTCCTCGGCGGCATTTCCAAACCGCTACGACTTAGGGTCCTTCAAGAAGCGAGCGTATCACCATCTCAAAGGCCGGTAGTACATCTGGTATTGCATATGTCCAGTGGCGTCGATGAACACAAGGTGTTCGCGCTGCTCGTTTGCCCCCCTTCTCTTATAAAAAAAAAACAGAAAACGATTGACTGTGGCCCTATAACACTTTGGATGAGAATATTATGAAACAAATAACACCTTACCACTTATTAAAATCAATTTCGTTGTTTAGGATACATGCGGACACAACATAAACAAACTTACTTGTGGCGAACGTTTTCCCCGTGATTCAAATTCTTCTGGAGGATCCTCTTGCAGACCCTGAAGAATAATTTAATTGTAATTAAAAAAAATCGACTGACTGTCGCCCTATAACACTCAGGGTAAGAATCCGAACGTAAAAATCAGTTTAATTATTTAAGCTGCAGGTGAACACAACATACATAAACACACTTACTTGGGGCGAACGCTTTCCCCGCGATTCAAATTCTTCTGGAGGATCCTCTTGCAGCCTCTGAAGAACAATTTAATTGTAATTTTAAAAAAAAACGACTGACTGTCGCCCTATAACACTCAGGGTAAGAAGCCGAACGTATGAATCAGTTTAATTATTTAGGCTGCAGGTGAACACAACATACACACTTACTTGTGGCGAACGCTTTCCCCGCGATTCAAATTCTTCTGGAGGATCCTCTTGCAGCCTCTGAAGAACAATTTAGTTGTAATTTCAAAAAAAATCGACTGACTGTCGCCCTATAACACTCAGGGTGAGAATCCGAACGTAAAAATCAGTCTAATTATTTAGGCTGCTGGTGAACACAACATAAATACACTTACTTGTGGCGAACGCTTTCCTCGCGATTCAAATTCTTCTGGAGGGTCCTCTTGCAGCCTCTGAAGAACAATTTTAGTAAATTTGTTACATTCAATACCAAAATACCATCTGTTTTCGTATTTTCGTAAGAATATATCAGTGTAATTGCGCCTGAAATTACTAGAAAACTTTTGCTTATTTTGAGAGGTAACAGAAATTAGAAGAGTCGAAATTAAATTCTATTAGCACTTACGTTTACACGAATTTCTGTGTTATCCAGGGGTTCCTAAACAAAGATAGTTGTAACTTTAGAATACCATAATTTAAAAAAAAGTTGACTGATTGTCGCCCTATAACGTCCCGCGTAATTAGGCTACATGATAAAAAACACACTTACATGTGGGGAACGCTTTCCCCGAAGCGATTCAAGTTCTTCCGGAGGGTCCTCTTGCAGTCTCTGAAGAACAATTGTTGCAAAATAGAAAGTTTGAAGACTAAAAACTAGACAATTTTTTACGTAGCTAAGGGACAATTTTAAGCAAGGTTCTTACGTTAATTAACTACATTTTGCGTTGCTTAACTTGCTGAATCAGAATATGGCTGCGTAATTTTGTATAAATTTTTTTTCTTGTTTTGTTTCACACAAAAGCACACTTCTTCCATATATCGAATCAGTTCTTTTTATTATGAAAGTAAGTAACATATTAAGCAGTTTCAAAATGTTATAGTATACTTACGCTTTCAAATTCGAATCTTATCTCTGTGTTATCGAGTTCCTAAAAAAATAGTTGTAACTTTTGTATAGAAATATCAAGGACAATGTCACTAATTTTAACTAAAAAAATAAAATAAAAAAAAAACCCGACTGACTATACGAATCAACACCTCACTCGTTAAAATCGGTTTACTGTCAGTTTCTGACACCAAAATAACTGTACAAAACATATCGTCACCCCTGTCATTATCTTTGACAAAACAGAGATAACAATTAAACGGAGATTTCGGTTCAGAAACCCACAGTTCATCGTTTAGTTTACAGAAGGTCACAATGTAATTTATATACATTCAAACGTATATAAGAGATGCTTTTTCGGTTATCTTTTTAAAGTAGAACATCGCGAACGAAGGTGACTGTACTTTTGCCGTATTTTATGTGAATTTGTTTAATTTTTTTTTTTAATACTGACTTGTGGTGAACGTTTTCCCCGAAGCGATTCAAATTCTTCTGGAGGGTCCTCTTGGAATCCCTGTGGAGTAATTTTAGCAAAGTTCTTACTTTAAGTATACTAAAACGAAACAAGATTTCACGTAGTTTAAATATAAACATGGGAGTGTTATTCTGCCACAAAAAATGTCTAGATAAGAGCATTTTTTTCGTCACTGAGTAACTTAATTTATAATAATAGAAAACAGATTATATTTACCTTCAAAGACTCCAAGCCATTGGGTTTCTGTAAACAAAGTATCAATTTAATAAAATTTGCCAATTTAACATAAACAAAAAAAAACATTTAATGTATATTCCAGCCACGCATTGCTGGATCGGAAACGGTCTGTTCTCGGCAGTATTTCCAAACCAGTACTACTTAGGGTCCTTCAAGAAGGGAACCTATCTCTTTGTTAAGGGCTGGCATTCCATAAGCATCGATGATCAACTCTGGGTTTCTGTCGCTCCTTTGTCCTATTGGGAAGAATCTGCCTCTCAAAAGAAGGCTCTTATATATATATAAAAAAATAAACAGTTTACCTGTCCGTGGATCAGAGGCAGTAAAATACAGAACAAGATTATAAACTTCATCGTGGTTCTTTTTTGGAAAACCGGCCACGAATGTGAAATATTTCCAACGCGATATTTATTTATACGAATGGCAAATAATTTGACGCGAAAGATTTAAATTAAAATAATTTATACAATTTCACGGTATAACCTAAAAATTATTGAGATTGAATGGAAAAATTTAACACACGACCGACGAAGTAAAAACTCGGGTACAGTTTTTAAATGTCAGCCTAATTAATCCATTGCGAATAAAATGTAATTTACTCCGTAACAAAATAGATAGATCGGTCGTACATTTTTCAAACCCTTTTTTTATATTTTTAGGTGGCAAAGGAACAAGTAACCACCAGGCATTCGTCGAAATAACGGCGCGACCTTTGCCCATAGACATTCGCAATTGCAGATGCGTTGCTTCCTTTAATCGACGGAAGAAGAGACGCACACATAGAAAATATTTCCGCTTCGTATGATAATTGTTAAAAAATGTATACAGATAATTTGATAATAAAGCAAATTAAATTACAAACTATGTAAAAACAAAATTCACAGTTTCTGCCTATTCTTATAGGTAACGGGCGGATTGTTTATTTCACATAATCAAACAATTTAAATTACAAATTAGTTTCACGCATCATAATACAAAAGTAATTTCAACATCTGTAAAAAGTAATTTCGTATGTATGTCGTGAAATTTATATTTATTGCATTGTTTTAATAAAATAGATCGCAGAATATGTTCTTGTATTCGCCTCGGCGGGGACACTGCGGCTGACCCCCTTGATTTACATATTACAGTGATTTGATAACACGACTTACCGTAGAATAAGTCGCCAGCAACAACTGTTACAGGAATGAGCCGCCTCGGCCGGTGCAATACCACAATACAGAAGACACGCTTCAAGTGGAAGTTATTCCGCGTACAGTATGATGTTGCCTGCCAGAGGGCTTTTTTAGTCCTTTTTCCCTTCCAACCCTTTTTTATAACGATGGGAAGGGGAAGTTGGTTTGACGGTGAAGGAATAGGAAAGGGAAATATTATCTTTTTGTACGTCTCCTTCATCCATTGCAGGTGGTCAAGGCATCTATAATATCTATGGGCAGGGTTCGCTCCGCCATTTCGAAAAATTAAGGTGGCCGCTTATTTACTTGCCATTCCTTTCATTGTCAGTACACAGAAACAGCAATTAGGATTGAACGTTATCATACTATTATAAATGCGAATGTGTAGTTGGATGTATGGATGTTTGTTTGAAGATATCTCCAGAACGGCTCAATGGATCTTGATGAAATTTAGCACAGATGTAGAACATAGTCTGGAAGAACACATTGGCTAGTAAATAAAAAATTACATTGTGAATTTTCTTTGTATACAATTTTTAAGTACTATAACTAAGCTTGGGCTATCTTAATATTATGAAGCACTAGCTTTCACCCACGACTCTGTTCGCGCGATATTAAAAAAAACTTTATAAGTATCCTATGTGCTCTACATCTATGCCAAATATCATCAAGATCCGTTGGTCTTTCCGGAGATTCTTTCAAACATCCATCCATCTAAACATTCGCATTTATAATATTAGTAAGATTGTTTGTTGTTGATCTAATTTTAGCTTCACTGAGCTGGCTTTCTTTTGCCATATTTTGGTAATTTATGGTTTTTTTCTTTTTTTTTTTTAATGAAACACCATTTATCTTAGTTATAATTTTATTTTAAAATGTATATTAAAAAAACCAACGCCAGTAGTAAAAGTTATTTTATTGCAAATTATAAATGCAATACAGTCTTCATAATAACATTTAATGAACTTAAAGCAAAAAAAAATTATGTCAGAAATTTTTATTACCAATGAACACAAAAGGAAAAAAAAATATTTATTAATAATTCATATGAAATTTTTTTAAAGATGTCTACACACTTTTAGCTTTAATTCAGTTAAAACTCGTGTGTAAATGACTTTATCAAACATGATTTTAAAAACGAGTCAAATTATTTCGTAAATTCTTTATTTTAATTTCATTTTTATATTCACTGCTTTTCTATGTATGATGAACTTCATTTAATACTGGACGATATTGTATGGAGAGCTCAAGTTAATTTGGTTATTAAAATTGACAAGAATTATACATAATTTTTCATATTTAAAAAAATCCTTAAAAGTACATACAAGAATGAATTAACATACAAAGAGGTTAAATAATTTTATTGTATTTAAATATAGTAAAAATCGGTTATAACAACATCAAATGATTGATAATATTCAGGCGTAGAAACCGATATTTAAATTTTTTTATCCATTTAGCAGGGATACTGTTTAGGTTACTATAACCGATAGGTCGTTTTAACCGGTTTCTACTATAATATTTGGAAAGAGATCTTTAAATGATGTACAATCGAACCTTGATAAGTGAGAGTCCAATGTATCATATTTTTCTCGCTCATAGAGTTTCTCGCTCAAAGAGTTTCTCGCTCATAGAGTTTCTCGCTCAAAGAGTTTCTCGCTCATAGAGTTTCCTCGCTCATAGAGTTTCCTCGCTCATAGAGTTTCCTCGCTCATTAGAGTTTCTCGCTCAAAGAGTTTCTCGCTCATAGAGTTTCCTCGCTCATAGAGTTTCCTCGCTCATTAGAGTTTCTCGCTCAAAGAGTTTCTCGCTCATAGAGTTTCTCGCTCATAGAGTTTCCTCGGTCATTAGAGTTTCTCGCTCAAAGAGTTTCTCGCTCATAGAGTTTCTCGCTCACAGAGTTTCTCGCTCATAGAGTTTCTCGCTCATAGAGTTTCTCGCTCACAGAGTTTCTCGGTCATAGAGTTTCTCGCTCATAGAGTTTCTCGCTCATAGAGTTTCTCGCTCATAGAGTTTCTCGCTCATAGAGTTTCTCGCTCATAGAGTTTCTCGCTCATAGAGTTTCTCGCTCACAGAGTTTCTCGCTCACAGAGTTTCTCGCTCACAGAGTTTCTCGCTCATAGAGTTTCTCGCTCACAGAGTTTCTCGCTCATAGAGTTTCTCGCTCACAGAGTTTCTCGCTTATAGAGTTTCTCGCTCATAGAGTTTCTCGCTCATAGAGTTTCTCGCTCATAGAGTTTCTCGCTCACAGAGTTTCTCGCTCATAGAGTTTCTCGCTCACAGAGTTTCTCGCTCACAGAGTTTCTCGCTCATAGAGTTTCTCGCTCACAGAGTTTCTCGCTCATAGAGTTTCTCGCTCACAGAGTTTCTCGCTTATAGAGTTTCTCGCTCATAGAGTTTCTCGCTCATAGAGTTTCTCGCTCATAGAGTTTCTCGCTCATAGAGTTTCTCGCTCATAGAGTTTCTCGCTCATAGAGTTTCTCGCTCACAGAGTTTCCCGCTCATAGAGTTTCTCGCTCACAGAGTTTCTCGCTCATAGAGTTTCTCGCTTATTCAGGTTCGACTGTATTTGACATTTTCTATAAAAAAATCTACAAATGGAATATTTTATTTCTTGTTACATATATGTTTTAAGTATCATTTTTTTTTATCTATAATTCTTTATAATAATACATTTTTGGAATAAAACTCATAATTGTTATAAATACGTTGTGAATTAAATTAACTTGCTCTTGGGCCGAGTTTTCTGAGACAGGATATACCCTGAAAAGAAAAAATATATAACTATAGACAAACTGTCTAATAAAGCTAGTTAATTTCAAGAAAAAAAAACTGAAATAATTATTTATCGTAATGGCCGCCATGTATGGAAATTGAAGTATATTTATTTACATAAATTTCAACATTCGACTGAAAGTATATTATTTTGTCAAATTCACCTGTTCTTGATATTCAGCTCTGGATAGCCAGAAATTATCTCTATTTTTGCAGACTTCAGCGAGCACAGCGCCCCCAATGAACACCATGTCTTTACGTCGAGGTGGATCTTCGATGCGGATCTTGAATTTCTGAAAAAAAAAAAACATAAAATATCTTTAAATTCTAGTAATTAGCGTCATATAAAAAGAACCACAACAAAAAAGTAATTAGGCTAAAAAAAAAACTTAAATGTTTAGTTACACACTACAAAAAAATATATTTTCTAATTTTGTTGATAGCAGCTTCATCGTCAGTTTACAAACTTACAGCAAGTTTATCGCAATCATTCTTCAGCACCCTCTCCAGGTAAAGTTGTTTGATCTCTCTCTCCAAGCGAGAAGGCAGACCGGGGTACATTGTGGACCCACCTGACAACACTATGTGCTTGTATAGTTCATTGCGCATGTCTATATCTGCTGCCTGAAATAAAATAGGAAAAGGATAGATAAATACAGTGTAAATTGGATAAGCGAGAGTACAAAGAATAGCGATATTTCTCGCTTATAGAGGTTACTCTCTAACACGAATTTCTCGCTTATGAAGGACTTCCTTTCCACACTGCATATAACATGTCGATGTTTCAAAACTAGATGGCACCACTTTCGTGTTAAAACACGACATAGAAGTGTTGTGTGATTTATCTATCTTCATATTTCTCTATAAAATACATTCACAATCTTCTCTCTTCATCTCTCTTGGGATATCTTCACAATATACCCTGCTTTTTGGGGGAAAGACAGGGTTATGTGAGACTTATCTCACTAAAACTCGGTGGTTATCCTTAAGTGCTGATGAGAGTCCTGGCTTCTCCAAAGGAATTCACCGAGACTTATTATTATTATAGCATTTTGTATATCAATTTTCGAGTAACAATTATCACTTAAAATCGTAAATAACCTAAAAAGGTAACAAAAACAACAATAATATTGCACAATATTACCTGTATAGTGTTAAACACCAGCTCAGCAATCCCCTGACCCTCAACATTAATGAGATGTGGCTGGAATAGAGCTTCAGGAGCTTCAAATCTTTCACCACCAACTTTGATCACTCTACCATCAGGTAGCTATAAAAAAAATTAATATTTAACAAACTGCCAACATGTCCGTCCTTAATGACGTTTGGATTAAAAATGACATAACACCTTATTCACCAAAATCAGTCAAGTTGTTTAAGCTTAATTGACAGAAGAACGCATAAAAAATATTTTTTTTCTGTGCGTCTCCTTCTCTGTGGATTAAAGGTAGGGTAACACATCTACAAATGCGGATGTTTATGGGCAACAATCGCTTTGCTATTTTAGCAAATTTAGGTCGCTCAGTTATCATCTAAATAAAAAAAGGTGATGATCATCAGCTCATATTAACTAAAGGTTCGGAACCTACACTAAGGGATGATTAAGTCATAGTCAACCACATTAACCCAGTACGGGTTGACTTCACACATATCTTTAGAATTTCTTCTAAGATATGTGCAGATTAGATAAATGTATAGATAATAGCAAAACATATAAGTACACGTCGGGATTCGAACCCAAGACCTTCAGAAACCAATTTAAGTGTCAGTCCTAAGTCACCAACTCTCTTAACTCATAACAAAACTAATTAAATAGAATTCAAAATGAATTAGACAAATTTTATTGTACAATAACTATATTTTACGCGATTTTAGTTCTTATACTTACGACATAAGGTTCAACGAGTACAGTTGTCTCCCAAGCGAGGCGTTGTTCCTGTTCTATATTGTACCCGATATAACAAAGTTTCTCTTTCATCATACGAACAGTTTCAAAATCCGCGGAATGATTGAACGCATACCCGCGTAGTAACAATAACTGTTGACAAATATATAAAAAAAAACTAGATTTTTTTAAAAAAAAAAGTAGCCTATAACATTCCCTCGTGAATTAGCTAACTTTCAGACAAAGTCCTACTAAAGAACTAACTCGGACTTGATCAGAAATACTTCGTGTGTATTAATTTTTTTTTTTAAATAAAGACACTCCTATTAACAAACATTTAAACATTTCTTATAAGTAACAGCTGCAATCTTTAATAATATAGCCTGTAAAATTTGCTAGAAAAATCCAATTCTGTACCTTAATTAGCACCAAACTACACAAATAAACATTAAATTTTCTTTTAAAACAAGAAATAATTAAATTAAAACAGAACGAAATCTCTATATCTCATTACACTACATCTATATATACAAAAGAAAGTGGTGTTAGTTATACTATTTATAACTCAAGAACGGTCGAACTGATTTAGTTGAAAATTGATGGGCAGGTAGCTTAAAACTAGGAGACGGACATAGGAACTTTTTTATCTTGTGTGCATTTTTTTTTTATTCCGCGCTGACGGAGTCGCGTGTAAAAGCTAGTCTTTCATAAAAAGAGACAAGTCTACTTTCATTTGGTAGAGATGTCTCTCGCAATAACTCAAACCAAATTACGACAGAGATAACAATAAGAAGCCGAATTTGTCTTCTAAATATTTATATAACTTACTTTAATCAAATATCTAGTGATATCACGACCAGCTATATCCAAACGCCTTGTCAAATGTGGCAAAGCAAATTCTTCATACACCGGACATATATGAGTTACACCATCACCTAAAATAAACATTGATGTAGGATCTCTTTTATATTTTTTTTCTTTTTCTATATTTATTGACTTTTTATACAGTGGTAGAACCCGCAACAACAATATTTGTTGGGTGCACGAATTGGTCGGGTCGACAGGTGAAATAAAACGACCTCACAGAAGACAGACGTAAAGTGGGAGCAATTCCGCGTTTCGTCTTATGAGTGTGTTGCCGGAGGCCTAATTTTAGTCCTCTTTCCCTTCCCAACCTTTTTTATTAGGAAGGGATGGGAAGGGGAAGTGGATTTGGCAGAAGAGGGGACGCATAGTAAGGAGAAATATCCTCTTTCTGTGCGTCCCCTTTTCCGTTGATTAAAGGTAGGCAACGCATCTGCATTTGCGGATGTCTATAGGCAACGGTCGCCTCGCTATTTCGGCGAATCCAGGTGGCCGTAGGCTCGTTTACCACCTTATGATATAAAAAAAGATCTTTTTTTAAATTAAATGAAAATATATATTGAGACAGAGGAGAGAAGGACGTAAAGATAAAAATGCGATAGTAATAAATCTTATTAATATCTTACTTCTTACTAATACTATAAATAAGAAAGTATAGATGAATGTATGGATGTTTGTTTGAAAGCATTTCCAGAACGACTCCACGGATCATGCTGAAATTTGGCCTAGATGTAGAACATAGTCTGGAAGAATACATAGACTACTAATTAACGTTTTTGTTTAATACCGCGCGGACAGTCGCGGGCGACAGCTAATAAGTAATAAAAAGAATTAACGAAGTCAAATCGAAGTTTTTAAAATACGCTTCACCCCTTTCATACATACAAAGACATTCAAACAAACCATAGAACCAGGTCTTATAAACATACCGAAATCATTTATTAAAACTGACTTCCGAAAAATATTAGATGTCGTTAAAACCGAATATAACTGTATTTAAATTAAAAACCAAAAAACCCAACTGTCTATTAAGTTAAATAGATAGATAATAACTTAATTTACCCTCTAATAGTCGGGTAAAATGATATCTCACCTGAATCAACCACTACTCCGGAGATGAGACCTTGTGCATACAAAGTCAGTACTGCTTGAATAGCAATATATGCACTGTCAAACCCATACTTCTCAAACATCACCTGAAAACAAACTAGTATTATATAAATAATAAAGTATACTAAAGAAAAAAATAAATTTTATCCTTGGTATTCAATGTACATAGTTATATGTACCATATATAACCATTATTAAGAAAAAAACTTAAAGAAAGAATTGAATAACGTAACAATATTAATTAAATTACAAAGTATAAAAAAGATACAGTCTTTTGGAAGCTAAAAAATTTATATCATCAAAAAATATATTGATTATAAAAAAAAAAACAATTAATATGAGTCTAAAAAAATATAATTTTTTACTACTATTCAATAAAACAAACCTCAATCATCTTCTCTCTATTCTTAGTAGGGTTCATAGGGGGTTCCGTAAGGAGTATCTTAGTCTCCCGGGGGTCAATGTTCATCTTGCTGGGACCAAACGTGTAATCCCACACGTGACACATATCCTCCCAGTTACGTACAACCTAAGAATTATAAATTTTTATAACATCATCATGATTAGCTCACTATACATCCCTACTGAGTGACTCAGAGTCTACCCTAAGTTAGGGGTGGCCAAGTAAGTTAGGGTTAAGTTAGGGGTGGCCAACGCTGGCCCAGTGCGTGTTAGTTAACTTTACACATGTCTTTGATCACGATGTTTTCCTTCAACGTAAGAACATCGGATAAATGTGCACATGTAAATCGAATTCGAACCCTGGATCTACAGATTACAAGTCAAGTGCTTAAACGCTGAGCCAACACCGCTTCTATTGTAATATAATACAATATTTCATCTGAGACACCTCATGGAAAGGCTTGTAGTTGTGTGTTGACACTTGCTGCAAATTCATAATTTTGTCTGCGAGGTGACATTTAACCATTTAGTAACACATCTTACTAGTTACTAGGGTTTCTAGTACTATTGAATGAACTACTTGTGGGGAAACCCACTGCGCATATCGAATGATAGGCAGATGAGATGTCAACCAATTGGAACTAGACAGCTAGATAGTAAAGTGCTTGTTATGTACATATATGTATATGAAACATTGGAACCAATGTCTTTATTCAATTTTTTTTCTATAAAACTATGCTTACCCCATTCTCCATTGGATAACTGACTTCTAGCATCGAACGCAATTGTGATGCTTCATCACCAACCATCAAATCCTGAAATAAAGTTAACCTTTAATAATAATTTAAAAAAAAAATTCATGTTAATAATTAGTAAAAAAAAATACAGCTGAAATAACACAAAATTAAACTTTAATTAAGCTATTCACAATATAACAAAATTAAAAAAAAAATTAAAAACTATATCTAATTAAAGAAAATTATTTGATAGCGGACTACATTGCATTTAATATCAAATTATATTAAAATTTTTATTTAAAAATAAAAACTAATAATATAAGCTAAACAAAAAAAAAGACGCAATAGTATTAAAATTTAATGCAATGAAATCATCAAATACCAGTATTAAAAAGTATCATTTGTGTAAATATATTAAACTCTATAAATATTAAGCTATAAAACTTCTTTTAGATTAGGTTCTCATGCCATAAACAATACCTCTATAGAACTATACAATTAAAAGTTATATCTCAATTAATTATTTACAAATGTAACTCTTTATATGAATTGTAGCTATGTGTAAATTCCTAATCTAACTTTCAGTTATGCAAAATAAATTGTGCAAGCGTCTGCCAGTGTTGAAGCATTCGCTTTTACCTGCACAATCTCAGGGTTGAACGTCTGGGATGCATGAAATGTTAGTTTCATATTGTATTAATTAATACTAACTATCGCCCGCGATTTCGTCCGCGCGGAATAAAAAAAACGTAATAAATAGCCTATGTGTGCAAAACTTTCTGTGCCAAATTTCATCAAGAACCATTGAGCTGTTCTGCAGATACCTTCTAACAAACATCCATACATCCATCTAAACTTTCGCATTTATAATATTATAACAAGAAGTAAAATGTCATACGAAATTTTATCTATTTTTTTTTTCTGTCCCCTTTTAAGAACATCGCGCGCATTAACACAATCACATTGTACAAATGCATAAGGCTGTTTAAATCAATATACCAATAGTAAATTTAATTACAACATAATATTTAAAGAAACTAAATAGTCTATCATTTTATGGACCAAAGTTTTTACAAATTAAATTATAATATAAACTATACATTTAAATAAAACTTATAAATGAATTAATATGTATATATACACAACATCAATAACAATAATTAATAATTATTAAATAATTATGATTATTTAAAAATATATACACAAAAAAATGCACAATTAATTTCAACAAAACAAACATTGTTAAAAACTCAATCGTCAATTATTAATAAATAAAACTATTGTTATTTTATATAACATTCGTAAAATCATGCTTATATACCACTTACTCCGATAGTTATTCCCTGAAAAATATACGACATATTAAAAAGAATAAATGGTAAAAAATTGCACATATCACTTGTCGAACTAAACAATGCCTAAAAAGAGTGTCCAGACTTTTGCTAATACCAAGGACTCTATTTGTATAATTTTTTTTATTATTCAAAACTATAAAGGTCTTTACACACTAAGAAACATCTTTTAAATGTGTGTGGAGTGACCCTAACAATACTTGGTATGAACAAACACTAACAGAATTCTGAATTAATAACAACCTTTTATAACATTTTATATTGACTATCTTAATATCTAAGAGTGAGGTCACACTAGCAAGCGTCATCGGAATGTAACAATGTGTCACATAAAAAAGTTATACACCAGTGAGACCTTACCCTTATTGTTGTATTCTACTGTCAAAATTCTTCAAAAACATCTCATTAACTTTGAAAACAACAAACATAATAATAATATATTAATATACAAGTGTTATAGTGGTTTCTGCAGTGAAAATCCATATATATTCCAACAAACTTCATAACCTCATACATATCCCCCCCAAGGGGCTCAAAGTCTACCCAAATCAAGAGTGACTAGGACATAGTCAATCAAACTGGCCCAGTGTAGACTTGTTGCCTCAAAACATATCTTTGAATTTCGTCACAGATAATAATCCCACATTCTTATATCATAAATATTTTATATATTACAATATAGGTCATTTAAAAATAATTTCATTATCAAATTAATTGAATATAATGCTGATTACTCATACATTCATGAATTTAATAAATACAATCAGCATAAAAACAATACACCATTGCAAGTACAGTACAATCTCACTAATCCGGCACTATTAAGAACCGGAGTGTGCTGGATTATTGGAATGTTCAGATTACTGGGTTATACTATATATAATAGAGAGAATAAATGTATATAATGTATTATGGAACAATTGAATTAACATGTAGGCACATATGTAATTAACTAGTTTTGAAATAATCACAGGCACCCTCCGCCCACGCCTGTCTTTCCCCTCTATACCTGTGCGACCAAAGCGCAAAGGGAAGCGCAAGGGCGAAAGGTGCCGGATTATTGGACATGCCGATCTATCAAAGTACCGGATTAGTGACATTGTACTGTAATTAATATGTACAGTCAGCTGCATAAATGTGTATGAATTTAAGAGCTTAGAATTTGTATAGGCCTTTATTTTCAGAAATATGTATGCTTGTGTCAATAACTTGTATTCATTGTAGGAATCATATGGATGAATATGTTAAATCAGTTTTAAACCGAAGGCCAAATTCAAGTTTTTGCATCTTTGTAAATGTATATATATTTTTACAGTTGACTGTACAATTGAGGATATTATTTTCTTATCTGTTTAGGTAATTTCATTTGACTCAATGCAATTCGATTGAAAACTCATCACTGTAATATACTTCTCTTATGGGACCAGTTTGTCTTACATAATTCTTAGGGGAAAAACACAAGGAAATAATTAACAAGTTAATTTCCACACAGAGTAGATAAAAGATCACTTAAAAAGCTTCCTAAATGTAGATTGATATGAGTTATCCGCGGAATTAATTAAATAATTTAAGATACAGGATTTAGGTGTAAAAATTGATATGCTTTGTCAAAAATTTACAGATTTGTTCACTATTATAGAAAATTTATTTTCATACAAGTAGCATATTTGGTTTTAACTTTGGTTTAAGTAAATATTGTACAGATTTGACTAACTTTCTTACCTACTTTAACGTAATAGTGTTAATAGAAAATAACTGATACGCTTAGTGAAAACTATACGTCTTTAATATCCGGTATAAACATTTTTTTTCTTACCTTAACATCAATTTCTCCTATTTTGTTTTCCGCCCGAATGATTGGTCTGCCAACCATTGAAGGGAAAATAAAAGCAGGGAAATTGCTGCCAGCATATCCGCATTTTACAAACTGAAATAAAGTAAATGTTAAGTGATGAATCAGTCGCTTATCTGACGAGTTTACACCTCCTTAACATTTTACACTGAACTTACCCCAGTACCGTTATCGCAAACGATAACTTTTCTTCCTTGATCATCCATAATAGATTTTTAACTTATTATTATAATTGAAAAGTATTGAAACAATATATTCTTAATTAAATCTCTCCCAGAAATCAATGATGCAAAATAGAGTTTATAAGAGTGACAGTTAGTGTTGGTAAGTGCGCTATGTCAAATCCAAGTATTTGTTTAAGAAATATCACACATATTTCGATTGAAATAAAGAATAATTTGAATTGAGTTTAAAATTTTTTGACATGACACACCTACATAAAAGTTATATTTAATTATCGCCTTCAGTAAAAGGTATTTAATATACTGCCACTAAAGAACTTTTAACAAAAAAAAATTAGATTTTTATATTGTTAAATTATTCCGATTTTCCTATAGGCAGACAAACTTAATAAATTTTGAAAAAAAAAAAACACACAAATGATGAGTTATTTTAGGAAAATTCATTAAATATTGTTATGATAGTCCAAAAAAAAATTAAAGGTTTATTTTTAAGAAATGTTTATTTTTTGCTTAAGAATAATCAAAAACACTTTTAATACTAATAATAATAAAACTTTATTTTAGACACATAGTCCATTCAAGAAGTTAACATTTTAAGAAGTATCTAGTTTCTGGCAAGACTTGCCAATCAAACTCAAAATATTTGACAATAAAAGTCAAAGTCTTGTTAAAGTCAAATATCGTGCTTTTCACGTGTTTGTATTTTGGAAATGTAATTGTGGTTCTAATTTGAAAAATAATAATAAAATGAAGCATAAAAGATTCGAAGAGAATATTTTGGTGGATGAGGCGTACACTAATTATGGTAAAGTTGATAAAAATGAGGATCAAAAAAAAGGTGTGGGTATTGCCAAACATTTCGCAGAAACATTAGAGTATGGCGAGAGGAAGAAATGGTTTCACCAGGTAATTAATCGCCATTACTTCATGTTCTGCCACAATAACAGCCACTTTATCTAACTAATTTTTTATAATATATAGATACCAGAAGAGCCAACAGCAAGTAAATCTTTGACTCAGGATCAAATTGAAGAGCTTAGAAAGGAAGCAAACAGTGCCTTACATGGTGATACTTTAGCTTATGAAACAAGTAAGTAATTTTAAACTTTTTTATGTCAATACTGTCCCTAAATATAAGTCTTTTCAAGTCAGTTTACCCCTCTTGGTTATGGTGATGAGTTGTGTTGTTGTTTTGTCTTTTATGGCATTCCAATCTTAAACAAAAAGTCATGTTACCTTTCTTAAAGACACACAGTTTGAATCCAAAATTTTTAAATTTATTCTAGAGTCAAATAGAAGTGGTTCATCTGACCAACAATGGGCCCGTACCCTTTTAAATAAAGGTGCTATTGGTGATAGAGTGGCTGCTGCAACTATCTTAATACAGGTATACTAAATTAGTTTTATTTATTTAAAATTATAGAAAAATATATTTTTACTACAAATATTACTAAAACATGTGCTCATTAATGTCTATTTTTCCAGGATAATCCTATTTACAATTTGACAGCTTTAAGAAATTTAGTCAACAATGTAAAACCAGCCAAAAAGAAAGATGGAATAGTAATTATTGGTGAGGAAAATCTTATTACATACAAAATCATCACCATCATATCTTAATTCCAATCAAATTGACTCCAGATCATCAATCTGATCAATCTTAATATTTCCTTCATAGTGATATATTTATTTATGTTATCTGTGACCTTCTACTATAATATGAGGCACCACTACTTTAGCCTTTGACTCCATTCATGTGGAATTAAAAATAAAAACTTAATAAGTAGCCTACATGTTCTTCCAGACTATGTTCTACATCTTTGCCAAATTTCATCAAGATCTATTGAACTGTTCTAGACTTCCCTTTTAACAAACATCCATCTATTTAAACATTCACATTTATAATATTAGGTATATTATCTGAAGGCCATTTAACTTAAAGAAAATCAGAGTTATTGCTTTTTATTAATTATAAATTTATTTTTCTTTCCAGATGCATTATCAGAACTTTTTGTCTCAGAATTATTGTTGCCCGATTTAAAGTTACGTAAATTTGAACAACATTCATTGGGACATATTGATGAAATGACATCAGGCAATAAGCAAGCTCGTAGAAATATATTGAAACTTTGGTATTTTGAAGATCAACTGAAAGAATTGTATGGATGTAAGTTACTATGTATTGATATGTTTATTATTACAGTCAAAACTGGATAAGCGAGAGTCATTTTCTGTTCCTAATGGACAACCTTCAAATGTGAGAAAGTTCTATATGTGAGAAAATTATTGTGATCCCTTTGACTCTCGCCTATCCTAGTCTAATTGTATACTAAAACTAGCTGTCGCCCGCGACTCCGTCCGCGCGCAGTTAAAAAAAAAACTAAATGGGGGGGGGGGTTATGAACCACAAACACCGCGACACGAGAATTTTATATATAAGATAATAACTGACAACTTTATTCTCCTTTTTAAGGCAATTGCACAATCAGATGAATTTAAAATTCGACACAATAAAATTTTATATAAAAAAGTGAACAAAACTATTTAAAAAAATCTGAAATATGGTCGAATTTCGAACAATTAGTTACCACTAATAATTCAGCGTATACTTGTTTAGAATCTTTGTAACAAAGACATCAATACCTATAAGATTTTAAAAAAACATAAGGAATATGTGCAAACACGGACCAAGAGTCTGTAGATGTCATTTAAAATGAAAGAAAAAAAAATATATCCACAGCCCAGTTATATATACCAATGTAGCAATAACAAACATATATTCATCTCTTTCACTCACCTTTAACAAACAAGGATAACAATATGTACATTTCTCTGCATTTGTTAAAATAGTGTATTTTCTCTTTACAGCATATGTAGAAGCTCTCAACAAATTTGCTCACGACTCTGTCGAAGCTAACAAAGAGAAAGCTGTCAGCTCAATGTCTTATTTATTGATGCATCATCCTGAAAGAGAAAAGGTAACATTTAAATTTAAAAAAAAACATACAATTCTAATAAGGAATTCACTTTTAAAACAAGATATAGGAAAAAATCTGGGGAACTTTAGAAGTTATAATGGCATAGTCATAGTAACATTTAGAAGGAACATCATAAGCTCAGGGATTAAACACTTGATCTGTGACCAGTCCTGGGTTCAAATTCCACATACTAATTTTATTTTTCGATGTACATATGTACATTTATCCGACGTTCTTACGGTAAAGGAAAACATCGTGATGCAACCTGCACATGTCTGAGAAGAAATTCAATGATATGTGTGAAGTCAACCCGCACTGGGCTGTAGTTGACTATGACCTAGTCACCTAACTTAGGGTAATCCGAACCACTCAGTGGGAATCTAAAGAGATCTGATGATGATAAACATTTAAGAAATGTAAGATTCATAAAGTTAAAAGACTTTAGTATTAAGATAATGTAATCCATTTTGTTTAGAGGTCTTGTTAATATCTAATAGCTTAATAAAACAAGCTTAAAGTTACTAAAAAATCAACTGTATTCAAACCTATATAAACGGGAATTCAAAGGATCTCGCTTATAAAGGAATTTCTAAACCATGATTCTCATAGAGGCGGGGATATTAACTCTCGCTTCTAGAAGTTTCTTTGTAGATAAATTAAGTAATTAAATAATTTCGTTCTTAATAAATTTTGAATACTTTGTCTTGTAGATGTTGTTAACAAATATAATAAACAAATTAGGAGATCCATCTCAAGCGGTGGCATCTAAAGTGATATACCATCTTTGTCAGTTATTATTTAATCATCCCAATATGAAGGCAGTGGTGCTCGCTGAGATTGAGAAGATGTTGTTTAGGTAAGATTTATGTAGAATCTTACTTATAAATGTGACCAATTAAAGTTGTTTTTTTTTTCTATCTACTTTTATAATTTTGACAAAATCTAAAATAAACTGGAAAGATTTGATTGTTTGTTTGTTTGAATTTTTGTCAAAAAAATTACTGAAATGATCTGAACAATTCTTTCACAGTTGAGACTGATTGTTACTAGTTTTTTTTAGTCTAAAATAAACTAATTTATTATTATTAATAACATTTATAACAATATAATACATCTGTTTTCAGAACAAACATTTCATCTAGAGCTCAGTATTACGGCATTTGTTTCTTAAATCAATTCTTCCTCGGCAAAGACGATTCAAAGATAGCTGAAAATCTGATACGAATATATTTCTCATTTTTCAAGGCTTCCATTAAAAAGGTTTGTAAAAATATTACAAGTTATTTGTCTTAAATCTATTTTTAATAATTCTCTTGTTATATAAAAACTACTATATTTTCGAAACTCTTCTTGCCCTTTCATTCTCTCTCTTGTTCTTCCTGTAATTTGTTAGTATGTGCTCATATTAAATAATATTAATTAATAAATTCAGTTTTTATTCAAGAATCAGAGTTTTTATTGCTTTTTATAAAAAATGTACTAAAATCATTACGAGAAAAGATTTGTAGTTTTTGTATGTAACGCATAAACTCAAAAACTACTGTACCGATTTCAATAATTCTTTCACCGTTAGAAAACTACATTATCACTGAGTAACATAGACTATATTTTATTTTATTATTATTATAAAATAAAAATAAAAACTAACATTTCACATTTATCCGCTTCAAATCTTAATATATTAGTTATTAATTCCAGGGTGAGATAGATTCTCGTTTAATGTCTGCGATATTAACGGGTGTGAAGCGTGCGTACCCTTTCGCGGACAAAGATCGACTGGCGATAGCGGAGCACGTGTCTGCGGTGCACAGACTGGTGCACCTCGCGGGACTTAGTGTCTCTGTGCACGCATTAGCGCTGCTGTTTCATATCAGTGATGCATCTGAAGGTACTGCGGATAGGTGAGTTAGTGTCTCATTAGCTAGCACAGTTAGACACGAGTAGATCGTGTATAAATACATATTGGTGATAGCGGAGCACGTGTCTGCGGTGCACAGACTCGTGCACCTCGCGGGACTTAGTGTCTCTGTGCACGCATTAGCGCTGCTGTTTCATATCAGTGATGCATCTGAAGGTACTGCGGATAGGTGAGTTAGTGTCTCATTAGCTAGCACAGTTAGACACGAGTAGATCGTGTATAAATACATATTGGTGATAGCGGAGCACGTGTCTGCGGTGCACAGACTCGTGCACCTCGCGGGACTTAGTGTCTCTGTGCACGCATTAGCGCTGCTGTTTCATATCAGTGATGCATCTGAAGGTACTGCGGATAGGTGAGTTAGTGTCTCATTAGCTAGCACAGTTAGACACGAGTAGATCGTGTATAAATACATATTGGTGATAGCGGAGCACGTGTCTGCGGTGCACAGACTCGTGCACCTCGCGGGACTTAGTGTCTCTGTGCACGCATTAGCGCTGCTGTTTCATATCAGTGATGCATCTGAAGGTACTGCGGATAGGTGAGTTAGTGTCTCATTAGCTAGCACAGTTAGACACGAGTAGATCGTGTATAAATACATATTGGTGATAGCGGAGCACGTGTCTGCGGTGCACAGACTCGTGCACCTCGCGGGACTTAGTGTCTCTGTGCACGCATTAGCGCTGCTGTTTCATATCAGTGATGCATCTGAAGGTACTGCGGATAGGTGAGTTAGTGTCTCATTAGCTAGCACAGTTAGACACGAGTAGATCGTGTATAAATACATATTGGTGATAGCGGAGCACGTGTCTGCGGTGCACAGACTCGTGCACCTCGCGGGACTTAGTGTCTCTGTGCACGCATTAGCGCTGCTGTTTCATATCAGTGATGCATCTGAAGGTACTGCGGATAGGTGAGTTAGTGTCTCATTAGCTAGCACAGTTAGACACGAGTAGATCGTGTATAAATACATATTGGTGATAGCGGAGCACGTGTCTGCGGTGCACAGACTCGCGGGACTTAGTGTTAGTGTCTCTTTAGCAATGCTAGATCGTATCTAAAGGTCTGTTAACGTTAGCGGAGCACATTTTCTGTCATTAGACCCCTTTTCCACTAAGACTAGTACAACACCAGCGCTATTTGCGCTTATTTTCGCTGGTTTAAAGTTTATTTTAATCCACGGGCTATCATATTTTATAATTTTCCAGGTACTACACAGCGTTATATCGTAAACTGACTAACGCAGAGATATTCAACACAAGTCATTCTGCGTTACTCTTCTCTCTCATATACAAGTCTTTGAAGCAGGACAAAAATATAGATCGTGTGACGTCTTTTATAAAACGATTATTGCAGTTATGTTGCTATATGACACCCGCACAATCTTGTGGCATGTTGTTTTTGGTGTCACAAGTATTAAAAGATGGTGCCAAGAAAGATGCTATCAAACTAGTATGGACTAAAAGAGATTATAAAGAGGTATTTTATTTTTGTACTCGTAGTTAAATCACAGTTTAAAGGACTGCTAAGGTTATTGTTAAACGAGTGTTGTATTTAGTAATGATTTTTTTTAAAGAATTTTAGCAAATAAAAACAAAATGTCCCTTAAATATTAACAAAAAAATATTTAAAAGGATGTTTATAGAAAAATTAAATTTCATATTTAAACCAAAAAGTTATTAAAGCCAAATTTAAAATGGCAACAATTTTGTATTTTTAAAATGTCAGACAGCAAAATATAAATATGTTTTAATTCTAACCTAGGAAAAAAAAGAAGAAGAAACAATCACAGAAGAAGATACAAAGACAGAGGAAGATGATAACGAAGAGAATACAGAAGTTAATGAGACGGTAAATGAGACAATTGACTCGGCAGAAGATATTAACGAAGAGGTTAAGGTTGAAAGTAAAAAAATAGATCTACTGCGAGGTGACAAGAAGGATTTATTATTAGGTAACTTTTTTTAACATATATCTTGATCCAAACCAAAACCTAAATCTATTCGTATATATAAAACTAGCTTTAACCCGCGACTCCGTCCGCGCGGAATAAAAAATAGAAAACGGGGTAAAAATTATCCTATGTCCGTTTCCTGGTTCTAAGCTACCTGCCCACCAATTTTCAGTCAAATCGATTCAGCCGTTCTTGAGTTATAAATAGTGTAACTAACACGACTTTCTTTTATATATATAGAAAGATAGATAGTGTGACAATGTTAGTTACCATACTCCTCGGAAACAACTTGACAGATTTTTATAAAATTTTATATGCATTTTTAGTAGGTCTGAGAATCTGTCACTATCGATTTTTCATACCCCTATTAAGTTTTAAAAATGATAGACGTCAACAACAACATCAGTTGTAGGAATTGTCCTCGCTTAGTGAAATACCACGACCTTACAGAAGACAGGCGGAAAGTTGAAGTAATTCCAACTACAGTCTGATGAGTGTGGTGATGGAGGACTCATTTTACTCCTCTTTCCCTTCCCATCCTTTTCTTATAAGGAAAGGATGGGAAGAGGAGGTAGATTTGATTGAGGAAGAGATGCATAGGAAGGTTAAATATTCTCTTTTTGTGCGTCTCTTCCTTCGTCAATTGAGGGTAAAAATTAAAGGAATTTCATGCGAATAATTAAAATATTAACATACTAGCTGTCGCCCGCGACTTCGTCAACGCAAAAAAACTAGCCTGTAAAATACCCGCGTACATCAGCTATCTTCCCATTAAGCGATTACGTAAACTTGCAAACAGACGGACAATTTTTTTTTGTATTATTTGGAGTGTAATTTTATTAATTATAAAGATTGTTTTTAGATGACGATGATGAAGAAGTTTATGTAGATCTGAAGATGGATGATGAAGGTAATGTTAAACCGAAGAAGCGTAGATCAGCTGCGGTCACTGGTTGGTTCCACGCTAGAGTTAAATCAGAAGAGAATGGAGAAGAGAAAGGAGAAAAAGATAAAGAAATTGTCACCAAAATACAACTTACAAGAGCCGCTAATACTGATAGGGTGAGTTTTTAAAACATAAATCAGCCCTTCTTTAGATAAAAATACTATTTTGTATATCTTTAGTAATAATTTGTTACTAGCTTTTGCCCGCGACTTCTTCCGCAAGGATTTAAAAAAATAACTTAGTAAATAGCCTATGTGTTCTTCCAGACTATATTCTACATCTGTGCTAAATTTCACTAAGATCCGTTAAGTCATTCTGGAGATATCTTCAAACAAACATCCATCCATACATTTAAACTTTTATAATATTAGTAGGAGTAGGATTCTTTTCAAATATGCTGGCGGTCCAAGGTCATTTTTCTGCTGTGTTCTCCCCCCCACATCCCGCTATCCCTGAACACACCTAATATCGTATTTTGCGCAGCAACTTGCAAGAAGTTTAGAGCTGTTAAGATATCTGAAAACTATAATTCTAACAATTATCCTAGATCTAGTCAAATTAAAGAAACTGATCAGTTTATGCGGTATTCCAACATCCAAATCCGTTCAGACATTCAAATATAACGCCCATTAATCTATACTAATATTATAAATGCGAATGTTTAGATGTATGGATGGATGTAAGAAGATATCTTCAGAACTCAATTCTCGGAATGAAATTTGGCACAGATATAAAACATAATCTGGAATAATACATAGGTTACTCATAAAGTTTTTTGTTAAATCTGCGCGGACAGTTTCGCAGGTGAAAGCTAGTACATCCATACATCCATCCATTACTTATATACTTTGTATTACCAGGTAATATCAGAATACAATCCATACGCTCGCAATCCAGCGTTCGCGGGAGCTTCGTGTTCTGCCTATTTTGAGTTACTACCACTCGCCAGACATTTTCATCCAACTGTTAAATTGTTCGCCGAGAAATTATTGACTGGTGAGTTTGTTTGTTCATCTTTATTTAATAACTAGCTGTCGCCCGCGACTCCGTCCGCGCGCATTTAAAAAAAACTTAATACTGGTATGAATTTTTTCTCGCGTTTTAAACCTTCCCTAGACCTCCACGAACATTTCAAGACTAAGATAAGATAAATCCGTTCAGCCGTTCTCGAGTTTTAGTGAGACTAACGAACAGCAATTCATTTATATATATATAGATATTACAGATTTTTACAATAATTATAAAGTATAGCTGTCGCCCGCGACTCTGTCCGCGCGGCATCAGATTAACTTTATAAGTAACCTATGTGTTCTTCCAGACTATGTTCTGTGCCAAATTTCATCAAGATCCGTTCTGCCGTTCTGGAGATACCTTTTAACATACATCCATCCATGTATGATACAATTTCGTGACATTGTTGTTGGAGAAGTAGTTTAAGAATGTTTTTTTTCCTAATCAATTGAAATATTAATCATATAAACAAAAATGTAATGAGATTGAATGTAGGCTATAAAGGTAGAGGAAAACCAAAGAAAGTATGTATGGATTGTGTGAAAGAGGATATACGTAAGAAGGGGGTAAATTCAGATATGACGTCTGATAGAGATGTATGGAGGAGTACATACTGTGCCGACCTATAGGGATAAGGGCAAATTGATGATGAATCAATTGAAATATAAATTTCAGAACAAATAGTACAATATAGCGGTGATCCGCTCAAAGACTTTGCCGGTATCAGATTCCTTGATCGGTTCGTGTTCAAAAATCCCAAGAAACGTGAAACACAACAATACGGAGAGGTGAAGAAAGTTAAGGGTTCACATCCCAAGTTTGCTATCAGGAAAAATTACTCCGCTAAAGGTAAATTTAAAATTATTAAAATGCTAAAATTAATTAGATTATTTTTCATATTTAACTATTAGAATAAATTAAAGTAATTTAGTTCATTTCAATATAAAATTTGGTAAACAATTTTCATTATTAAATAAGGTTATTTATTTCAGAATTGTTATATTTTTGAGGATGTTTTTATTTTATTTTTTTTATTTAGTAATTTAAGAGGCTTTGTCGCAATGCGACCATATCGCCCCATAAGCCTTCCAATAAAAACACATTACATCTAATTATCTACATTGATTCTTAAACACATGTCGGTCAACTTAAACATCATCCTGGCCTCGTCAGAAGATACCCGTCTTCTGACGAGGCCAGGATGATGTTTAAGTTTAAAGTTATAAAATGTTGCATAAATATAGTGTTGTTGTTTACAATTATTTCAACTTACTTTTATTTACTCTCTTACAGACTCATAAGATGTCTTTTTTAGTTTTTTTTCTTTTTTTCATACATAACTTTATCTTTATCTTCAGGTCTGAAATCAATTCCGGTTAATTCTTCAACATATTTAAATGAAGATGCAAAGAAAATACCAGTCGATGAGAAATTTTTATACGAGTGAGTTTTTTTTACAATTTTTTTATCATATCATTTGATATAAAAGAATATATATGATAACTAGCTTTTACCCGCGACTCCGTCCGCGCGGAATAAAAAATACAAAACAAGGTAAAAAAGTTCCTATGTCCGTCTCCTAGTTCTAAGCTACCTCCCCATCAATTTTCAGCTAAATCAGTTCGACCGATCTTGAGTTATAAATAGTGTAACTAACATGTCTTTCTTTTATATATATAGATGTAGATTTTTTTTTAGATGTAAATTAAGATGTCTAATAATGTTTTTATATAGATAAAACAATATTAATATGATTGTAGTTTAATAAGTAAGTACTTTTCCTGGGTTTCTGAGACCAAAATCTCTCTTTAAAACATTATTATTTCCATTTTGTCAAAGATGGTCTCAGAAATCAACAATAAAACAGTCTTTTAGTATATGTTTCTTAAACTTTTTTTCCCTTCCCACCCTTTTCTTATTAAAAAAGGATGGGAAAGGGAAGTGGATTTGGCGGAGGAGGGGACGCATAAGAAAGAGAAATATCCTCTTTCTGTGCGTCCCCTTCTCCGTTGATTAAAGGTAGGCAACGCATCTGCATTTGCGGAGGACGCCTTGCTATTTCGATGAATTCAGGTGACCGTTCGCTCGTTTGCCACCTTTTGGTATAAAAAAAAAATGTTCATCCCTGTCATAATCTTAGACAAAAAACAGATAATAATATTTTTTAAATGCAGATTTTGGTCTCAGAAACCCATGGTTAGTTTTTTTTTTTAAGTAATGCTTTTGTAATTTCAGTTTCCTCCAGAAACGTCGTGAAGCGAAGACATCAGATGATGAGGACAGTGATACAGATTCCGTCACCAGTGAAGATTTCAACAAATATTTAGATTCTGTTACAGGGAATAGAAGGCAAGGTAAATACAAAAAAAATATAGCTAGCTTTTGGCCGTGACTTTGTCCTCGTGGAATTAAAAAAAAAAACATAGCCTATGTATTTTTTATCTGTGCCAAATTTCATCAAAATCCGTTGAACCATTCCGGAGATATCTTTAAACATCCATCCATCCATCCAAACTTAATTAATATATTTTTTAGATTCAGATGATGAGTTAGATTACTTGGCGGAGATGGAAGCCTCTAAACAGAAACAAGGCTCTAAGAAGAAAGACGACAGTGATGATCAGCTGGATGATGATGACGATGATGATGATGATGGAGGAGGAGGTGATTTCGATGATGATATTGATGAAGGTTGTTTTTTTTTAATTATTTAATTTGATTAATATCAACTTTTCAAGTATGTAATTTAAATTTCACAGAAAATTCTGCCTAAATATAATCTTTTTTCGCTATTTTGGCGAATTCAAGTGACCCCTTGCTCATTTTCTATCTTATAATTGTATGTTTATATGTGTATATTCATATAATAACATAACATAAATATTTTTACAGATGAAGGGGAACTTAATATATCTGGTGATGATGATGAACCGGATCTATCAGCGGACGAGGACGGTGAGAATATACTATTAAGATTCATATTTAAAAGTTAATTTAGATATTATCTTATATGTATATAAGATAATATCTAAATTAACATACTACAGTAAAAAAAGATTTTTTTCTTTTCTTTTTTTTTTCTAAAACTAGCTTTTACCCGCGACTTCGTCCGCGCGGAATAAAAAAAATGTACACAAGATAAAATAGTTTTATGTCCGTCTCCTAGTTCTAAGCTACCTCCCCATCAATTTTCAGCTAAATCAGTTCGACCTATCTTGAGTTATAAATAGTGTAACTAACAAGACTTTCTGACTATATATATATATATATATATATATATATATATATAAGACTGAATCCATAAGTTCAAAATAGCTTAATATTTTCTTTTTATGAATATTTATAATTTTATATTATTAAAATATTTATAAATATTTGTTACTTCACCACATTATATGTTTTTTATAAAACTGTATATACTTACCTTCTTTATTATTAACTAGCTTTTACCCGCGACTCCGTCCGCGCGGAATAAAAAATAGAAAACGGGGTAAAAATTATCCTATGTCCTTTTCCTGGTTCTAAGCTACCTGCCCACCAATTTTCAGTCAAATCGATTCAGCCGTTCTTGAGTTATAAATAGTGTAACTAACACGACTTTCTTTTATATATATAGATTTACCGTATTTTTAATTTTTTTTTTAGAACTCCGCTTAGAAGGCAGTGATGATGATTTTATTGATGAACCTGAAAAGAAATCTGGCAAGGGTAAATCTAAAATGAAACTTAAAGGTAACCTTATCATTTATTAGCAATATAAAAAAATGTAGCCATAGATTCCTACTAAAACGTTTTTGTAAAATTTTTTTTACTAGTAACACCAAAAAATTGTTTCTTAATAATTTCAATATTAATTAGATTAATTATTTAATTTACTTAAAATTTTTACGTAATAACACAATATAATTCCAGGTAAAGATGATTTAGGATCGTTATTCGCGTCAGCAGAAGAATTCTCCACCCTTTTAGAAGAAACGGCAACGAGTAAAGGACAAGGTTCTAGTCAAGCTGTATCCAACACAGACAATGCTAGTACAAAACAATTAGCCTGGGAACAAAAACGGGATAATTGGATAAAAGGATATAATAGAAAAATACTCGGCAACAAAAAACAAGGAAAAAAGAAATTCAACAAACAAAATGGTAGAGATTTCAAGATGGCGGATAAAAAGGGCGCGAAACGTAAAGGCGGGAACGATGGCGGTTCTGGCGGGAAAAGAAAGAAGAAATAATTGCTTTTATGTTATGAATAAAGTGTAATTACAATGATTTATTTGATTATTTTTAAATATTTTCTACTATTATGTGGTAATTTTAATAATTAAAAATATTTATCTATACATTTAGCCCAATTTTGCTGTTAATTCTAAGTTAATTGTCATTTACTAATAACGTATCTACGTACGTACCATTTTTGGACGACATCGTCACATAACACTAGGGAGGATGGTGATAAGCGCTGACTTACTCGATATAAAATAAAATTCATAGTAAATGACTTCCTGAATTCCTACCTCATTGATTTCCTACCCAATTTAGTGATTTATCTCGTCAATAAAAATCCTAGCTTTAAGAATATTCAATAATGTCGTTACAAGTCGGTAAGTACAAATTATAAACAAATTTGTGAATTCTCTTTTATTAATTAAATCAGTACTTTTTGCTCGTAATATGCTAAATATCCTTTATAAATTTCTAACCTATCCAATGTATTTCAAGGGCAAACGCAATAATGTGACCTTGACACATTTGCCTCACAAAAGATGGCGTTAGCTAGTTATTAACGAAGTTTGTGCAAAACTAAAATAGACCGAAACGCGAGCTCTGTCTTTCGATTTAAAATAAAATCACTGGAAAATATAACTCAAATCCCTGATAACGAGTACAAGTTTACGGTGACCTTCCGTGATAATAAGTGTTATAAATTACTACGCCATTCCCGCCTTGAGAAAGAAAAACAACACAATTCCTTTTTTTTATTAGGTATAGAGTTAAAATAATTTAAACATTATTTATTAAAGCATTTGAGCTGACAAGATATATGTAGAAGTATTTTTCCTCGCTCTATCCGCCCAGCGGACATAAAATGATCGGAACTGAGAACTGTTTGTTGACATTAGTACGTCATACGGCCGTGTTGTAGACCGCTCTACCGAGTCGCATCTCGCGTTTTTAATATAAATTACCTGAATTTACACCAAACTTCCACGTTACACCTGTACAGTGAAAGCGTTAAAGTGTATCATTGACATTGTTGGATTGAACGTAATACGAATGGCGAAGTTATTGTGAATGAACAAAAAGAGCGGGGAAAATCTGTGCAAATGTCGCTTGTTCGGCTATTTTTAGCTGTACACACGGCGCGATAACCATGTTATAAATATTTTTGTGTATTAACATTAGAATATTATGCATTTGTCGAAAGTTAATGGAAAATAATTTTGAAATCATCAAGTTTTAATCGCTGAATTGACTTATTAGAAAAGCGAAGGCGCCTAAACACGTTTGACAGTTCGTGGACACACACAGATACAACCGGCAGACGGCGCATGTGTGCGTAAACACAAGTGATGTGAAATTGTTGCGCTTATCGATTAGTAAGATAATTTCAAGGACATTGTTATACAAGTCTTTCCTTTTATATCCAAATATGACCGTCATAAATCAAATATGATATTTTAACATTAACAATATTTTTTATTTTCTTTAATCATGGAGTCGTTTAAAGAGCAAGTAAAAAGTTTTGACACTGAAACAAGTAGTGAATTAGCAACAGGTTGTGATGCAGGACTTTCCGAAAATTTAAAGGGATCTGATGCATTCCTGACAAGTATTGACAATGTCTCTATAATTGGAGAAAACGTTGTTATTGGAGGTAGAGATTTATCTCTAGATCCCAATAGGATTGGGCCAAGTGAATTAGGGGATACTTCCCCGGACATGGAAACACCAAAGATTCTAGATTCGCCAATGCTAGAACATGAACACGTACAAATTATAAACGCAGAAGAGAAAAATATTACAGACGTACAAAATTCAGAAACGTCGAGGGAGGAAAAAGAAGAATCTTTGGACGAACAAAAACCGGAAACTTTAAAAGCACAAAAATTAGATGTTCGAGACATAAAAATGCCAGAATCTCCGCAAAAGCAAGGACAAAAATCACCACAAATATCAGACACTCCAAAACTAAGTGAAGATCTAGAAAAATCTAAACGTCATAAATTTTTAAAACTAACACTGACAAAGAATAAAGACGATGTTTTCGTGAGACCATCGCCAATTGCAGAGGTTATGTCTCCCGCGAGAATGTTACAATTTGAAATTGACGTAACAACCAGCTCCACACCGACTATGAAACGTGCTGCTATTGATTTTAATTTCTTCAACGAAAACAATTTTGAGGAATACTTTACTGACGTACCTAAAAATACTGATGGAGAGGCGAAAACTGTAGAAGAAGCGTACATAGAGACACCGGTTATTGTAAAAACCGATACTGTGCGACACGAAATTGGCTATGGTAAGTTTAATAATTTTCTATACTACCAATTCATTAAAAATAAACGAGTTGCAATATTTTTTTTATATAGTAGAAGACCTCATTATCAGGTAAACTTAATTCTGTGTTTTCACCTTTCTTGATATTAGTAATGCTAATTTATTAGAAGGCAAAACTTGTCTGTGAGATTTTAGGTAAAATAACCGTTCATTCTAGTTTTTGAGAGCTGTTTAAGGATATTCATTTACTGTTTTTGGTTTTTACCTGACATCCAAAAAACGGAAACAAGAAATGTAATTGATAAAAAAACAAATTACCTGCAGCCTAATGAATGCACGAATCGTTCCGTAGCAACTTATTTAATTACTAGTCGCCGGATATTTCGCTAACCGTTGGTGTTTGAGACCAAAATCTCTGTATTAAACATATCGACGCTGGAAAGCGTAAACGCTGTAACCCCGAAAGTATGAACTTTACAGGAGAGCCAAAAAATGATAACTCGTGAGCTGATACGCCTACAAGCATGCGGTATTTAGCAATGTTGTGTAGTTTGTGCTAACCTATAATAAAATCATTATCGTTTGATAATGGTTGAAATTATTAACGTGTGAAAAACATATTCGCGATTTCAAGGGTTACAGCGTTTATGCTTTCCAGCGTCGATATCGTCATCATTGATTTCGTTCTCAGAGACCGACAACAAGTAGTATTGTCATTATCTAGACTAAGCTGAACTCTATTTTAAACGTTTGTTCAAACAACTCCCAGGTCAATTAACATTGGAAATTAATATACACAAAATTGTCGATTTCAATCAACATAACTTTTTTATGTATGCACCGATTAGTGCATCCAGGGCTTTTACGATTAAAGTGAACTCATTTAAGTCTTGAATCAATACAATTACTTTATGGTCTAATTCTAACCGTAATATTCAACTGTAACACTTGTACAAGAACATTTTGTTGTCTTTGTCTTTTACGAAGAGTTTAAGAATGATAGCAATATTTTTGCTATAAATTACTCTAATACATATATTTATGCAAACGAACCGATAATAAAACAAAATTTGCAAAACTCTACGGACATCGCGAACTAATCTAACAAATGGTAAGTACTATGTATATTGATTTTTACGTCCACTGCGGTATTCGAGACTTGAAACTCGATTCGACTCGACTTTTCTTTGAAATTATTTGCTCCAGATACAAAATACCTTAATATACTTAGGAAGCTAATTTTAATCGAACTGTAATATGATTAGAATGTTTGTAAGTAATAAATAATCAAATAAAATATACGTTATTTTTTCTTTTTTTTTACCTCTGCTGGTCTCAAAACGCTAAATGGTTTAAAGGTTGAAAGAAAACCGCTATCGATCTTACTCTAAAATATTCACATTTTTAGCGAAAATCAATTTTTAAATATGGGTTTTTAATTCAGCTGTATGTTTGTTTCTTGGTAACTTTGCTCCTAGTCGACCGATTTTAATAATTATGTTTGAAGATATTTTAAGTACTCAATAATTTACGAAATCTCATCAATATCTGCCCTTTTTCCTATGGAGGGTCTGTCTGTATTCACTTCCTCCTATAATGCAAATGCATGAAAGGATAACCTCTTCTACACAATCTACACTTTAATACGAGTGGTTGATGACATTTGAAACAATTATCCATAACAATGATATTTATTACAGTTAAAAATTAAAGAATTCTTTCTTTGGTGGTAATTTTATCAAGAATCAAGTTATGTTTTGAAAACATCCGTCGGTTAAGACGTGATACTTTTTGCTTTTCTGTTGTAAGTGCGAAGGTCGATCGTACTTCCGTGATTTCAGTAACCTTCCGTATCAGTACAGTAAGGAGTTGCCAGTTAAAAGTATTTTGAAATCATTTTGGGGACATTTTTTTATTACCATCGTGCTTGTTATCCTTCGCCTGAGATTCTTAACATAAACTTTTCCATGGAATTCCACTGTACACTGTACACACCTGTACAAAACTGTTAACGCTGCGACCCAAATTGGTTAAAAATTTACCATAAATCATGCAGATTATGGTAAATTTAATACATACCTAAAACTAGTCTTTTGTTTAGTATTTTAAATGGTAATGACTTATTTTTGAAGAGGTTAGTTACAATGTTTTCATGCCTTAAACTGGTTGTAGTAATGATAATTACGATAGATAAACATTGATAATTATTTCTTGTGGGTTCTCACTGCCGTGACACTCGTAGAATAACATATATTGTCACCCTTCTTGTTCACCTTAAACAACTGATATAGCAATATGTTTCAGTGGAAACTTAAGGCTTGACTGTACTTATAATCACCAAGTTACCATAATATATATAGCATGTTACATCATCTGCCGTTTCATTAAATGGTTAGTCTAAAATACTGAGAAGTCTAAATCATGTTTTTAATTTTAACCAAGTAGATAAATGTCGGTTAATTCAAAATGATATAAATTTCAGACACTTTAGTTTTCAGTTTAAAACAAGACATTGAAAGACAATTTTAATTATTATTTAAAGATATGTAACATCACTATAATTATAACATTGAAAAAGTGTTAAAACTGTTGTTATTCCATTACATTTGCTGTCTTTTTCTGCTTGATAGATAAGCAATACTTTTGTCTCTCTTTGTTTACGTCCATGAAATGGTTACTCCACAGTACAAGTACAAATACAAGCAAGAGCTATTTCTTTTTGTTCCCACAAGCATAATAATATAAAGTACAAATAATATTACAATCGTTTTATGTTCTAAAACTACGTCTGAAAACAAAATGTAATAAAAAAACTAGAGTCGTAATGAGTAGAGATTATAAATTTGTCTCTACATTTTACATGTACTGTCTGGCCTCGTAAATCGTTTTGTAGTGGGGGAACCTCCGCTCGCAAGTTGCACGGTTTCTATTTTGCGTTTCTCGAATTCAGTTACTTTATCGCGTTGAGTGGGGCGTCTCATTCTCGCGAGCATTTTTAATTTATATTATTATAGTTCTAGTTAATTTAAATTTTATTAGACAACCGGACCACTTGTATGTAGTTAGGTGATAAGTAGAAAATGAAAAAATTGTAATACTAATATTTAAAGGTGAAGGAATTATATGACAGTGCAGTGAATTCTTTCAGTTTATGAAAACATCTGGATTGACGTGATCTTTTGTGGACAATCAGACGACAAAAAGGCTGTGATTTTTATAATAAAAAGAAATAAGACCGTGTGATAAAACTAAATATTTGACATCTCAACCGAGTGAACATAGCCGCAAGTGTTATTTGTGTCGGTGGAATTACGCAGGCATTTCATAGTTCGCGTGTACATTACAGTTATATTGCCATTCAATTTGGTCGGATAATAGCCCGCAGCCGCGCCATCTGCACCGAGTCGTCCGAAGTGAACTTCGCGCACGTCACAGTACGAGTTTGAGTATGCTCGCGAAATTTTACGTGTCGTGTTTACTTTCGCTGGAGTAACGTTCCGATTAGTTTGAAAAATAATTGACTTGGAAATTTGTAACTGTACACGCATAAAACTAGTGACAGATGTGTAAAAAGTGAAAGTTGTCGTGAAACCTTTGGGGGTGTGTGAGAGTCTACATGGTTTTGGGGGGTTAGACCATGGCGACCGCCGAAATGAGCCTGCCTGACAAGAAACCGGAACACGAGTCGGGATATTACGAAGGCAGCGATCAGGAGGGTAGCATGGAGTGCGGTTGCCCCTCTCCAGTAAGCTCTAGGAACTCCTCGCACTCTACAAAGTTGAAGCGTCGGCATAGCGCCCACAAGCACAAGAAAGTTCCCCAGAAGAAGCTTCGTAACGAGCACGTGAATGGATGCATGGGTAACGGGCATGCTGGTAACAGTGTGGAAATAGTGGACTGTTCCAGTTTGCCGTCAGTAAAAGATGTGAATAATGCTGTGGAAACTGTCCCTGAGGCAGGTCCGAGCAGCAAACGAAGCAGTTCTGTGGAACTAATCGGAGGAACTGTCCCCGCCCCTGCTAGAGACTCTGTGGATTGGAATTTGGTGTACGCTAGTAAAATAAGGAAAAGAAGTAAAGGTCAGTCAATTTATTAATAGTTAAGCATCTTTAGCTATGTAATATACAACTGTTTATAGGATTTTTACTAATGCTATTATGTTTAATAAATTTGACTTATATTTTTATTGAGGGCTTATTAAAGTACAATCATTAGTGAAGTTAATGACCCTTAACTAATTAAAAATATAATAAAAAAATACAATGAAAGTTAAGAGTTGACTTTTTTGAAGAAACAATGTAATTTTAATTTACTTTCCAGAATTGCTAATTTACTAAACATGTAATGTTCAGTAATTAGTATTTATGTTTATACATTCAAGTGGAAAAAAAAATAGCCGTTTATCTTGAATTTGCATAGATGGACATATTTTAATTTATCACAGTACTAGATTAAATATAGCCTATGTTACTCAGAAATAATTTGTTTCTTATGTTGAAAGATTTTTTTAAAATTGGTCCAGAAGTTTACGAGTTAGTTATAAATGAACAAACCAAAATTAAAATGTCCTCTTTCTCTTCTTTATTTTCTAGGTAAAGATAGTAAGGACAAAGAAAAGAGAAGTTAAATTTTTTAGGAAAGTTTCAAAATTTGACTGCAATGCATCTTTTAAGTTACATAATACAAATTAAACATTTTAAGATGCTATGGAATAAAATATATTAAGTTATTTCTTAATTAAGCCAAAGAAAAAAATCATTAGTTACTTTATACTAAGAAATAATATGCTGAAAAATGTACTTAAAATATATTCTGAAAGTATTTAATGCATGTTGGCATATATTAGGCTTTTTTTTTAATTTTGCACAGACAAAGTCGTGGACAACTGCTAGTTGTAGAAATATTTATAAACCTTATTGTTAGATGAGATTTTTAAATAGGATAAAAAAAAAAATTATTGGTGTTGGTACATTAAATGTCTTCTGCACTCATCTTAATTTTGCTTCAATAGCTATAAAAAACATAATCCTAGGTGAAAAGTATCTCAAGTGTTACTTGACTAAGATAAAGTATCTGATGTGTTGAACCTTTGCAGAATTATAGAGTAAATATGTAAATTGTATCCCATAACTATTTCTGGGATCGAAAATATGGTGTTCATCCAGACTTTCCTTTATATCTATGCTAAATTTCATTGAGTTCCGTTGAGCTATTTTGGAGATACCTTCTAACAAACACCATGCATCTTAATATTCGCATTTAAAATATTAGTAAGATATTTGGTACTTATAAATATGTTATCCTATTTTTTTTTTGGGACTTTTATTCTAATGAACATATCAATCTCATAGTTAAAGATGACAACTATGAGATTGATTTGTGCTTCATCTTTATCTGACTTTCTTTTAACGATCAAAGAATATTTGGTAATTCTACAATTCAATCACTTTTAGCTCTCATCCATTATTATTACTATTAATTTTAAAAATACTATGTCTTGATTAAGGAAAAAAATGAGTTATTGCTGTTAAAGCATTAACTGTTTACGAAAATTTTAAAGTAATTAAATGATTGATTGAATCACTTGCTCAAGGAAAGTAATCAATACAATTTGCCTTTGTGTTTTACACCCCATCCTTTTTATTTCGCACCCCGCCTCGGAGTCGCGACCCCATTTAGACTAACCAGCCAGCCTTTATGTAAGTCTTGCAAAGCTGTATATAAAGAATTTTATTTTTCATTTATGATTTTTTTTTTAATTAATATGACAGGAATCATTTGTGAAAATGGTATCTGTGTTAAAATTAAAAATAATTAAATCAATTAGTTTTATGAAATATCTAAGCTTTTTAAAAAAACCTGTCAGGAGGTATATCACACTATATTCTTTTTTGTTGTCTATACTTAAAAAAATCTTACTAATATTATAAATGCCAATGTTTAGATGGATGTATGTTTGTGAGAAGGTGAGATACCTTCTCACAAACATACATCCATTCATCCACGTTTGCTAGAAGTCTGAAAGAATACATAGACTACTTAATACGTTATTTAGATGCCGCGCGCATAGAGTCGCGGGCGACAGCTAGTATCTAATAAACACATTTTGTCACCAAGTTTTTGTCAGTTACTTAAGAAACCCTCAACTGACCTCATCTGCAAAGGGAGAGTCAAAACCAAACTATAAAAATAAAATTTAGGGTCCTCTAAGAAGCAAGCATATATCTTTCTTAAAGGCCGGTAACGCATCTGTAGTTCCTCTAGTGTTGCAGATGTCCATAGGCGTCGATGATCACCTTGGTGTTCCCGCCGCACGTTTGCCCCCTTCTCTTATAAAAAAAAAATAAATAAAATAAAAAGGAAGTATTATTAATTAAAAGTAAATTTTAATTTGTTTTCATATAGATGTTTTTGATACTAAAAACCCATAGTGAATTTAATTTTGTTGCATGTTACAGTCTGTTTGAGGTAATGTATTGATGTCACAATATTCAAAGCCCCTGGGTAACCGCGATAAAACACCCTAGTCTTATCATAGTGTTGGTGGTTTACTGTTTGACTGATAATGATGTAATAAATATACCAAGGACTGTGGTTAAATTTTTAGAACTATAATTATAGGTATTTGAGTTTATTTACTGTTGTTACCATATTTTTTTGCAAGTGCAAAATTCGTATAAATTTCAATTAAAAGTATTACTAACGCCATCTTTAATAAATTTATTGTAATACCAAATCTGTATAACACATTCATATTTTATCGATACAAAGTACACATTTTTATAACTGTGAAATTGTTGAATAAATTAAACTTTAAATATTTATTGAATTGTATTTTTTATAGAAATTATAGTAATGTAAATGAATTAATAGCATTGTAATTAACATTTAATGATTACATAAAAATGTGTGACCTTTTGGATGTAAATTATTTTTAGAAGGTCAAAAGTACATACTATTTCTATTTTGGTGCCAAATGTTATTCTAATCTGAATTCCTTTAACACTTAGAATACTTTTTCAAGTTCAATTAAAAAAAAATATATTTGTTTTCTGTTATACATTCTTAAACCACTGGACAAATTGTGATAAACCTTTGGTAGTACGTTTAAAGCATGTCAGAGATGGTTCGTGTTCTTGAAAAAAAAAACTTTTGCTTGAACTATAATTAATCTTAATTGTTGTACGGTTGTTAAGGGGTGTAATTTAAAAGTTTTTCTGATCTTCAGACCTAGTGCTATACAATGATGTCAAAATCTAGAAATACTGGTTTTGTCTAAATCTAAATTCTTAGGTTGTTTGCGCGTCACCAATCCGTTGTGTTATTTTACGATGCAAAAATACGTTGGTTTAACAATTTATAGAACACTAGTTGACACCGTCTGCGCGGTTAAAAAGCAAATTAACGTAATAATTGGCCTATGTGTTCTACCAGACTATGTTCTACATCTGTGCCAAATTTCATCAAGATCCGTTCTGCCGTTCCGGAGATACCTTCTATCAAACATCCATCCATCTAAACATTCGCATTTATAATATTAGGAACATATAATTTGGACAATATTTTAAATCTTCCAATTAATTTGTTACTAAGAAATAGACTGAATAGTAAAATGTTCAGTGAAATAATTAACTGGTATCATTGATAATCTTGTTTATTGCTCTTTTTGTTGGGTTTAATAACAGACTTCAAAAAAGAGGTAATTTATGTGTCTGTTCATTGTGACTCCCTGATTCGATTGATTTATTTACGTTATGTCAGTTACCTTTTTTTAATTAACAAATTCTTGAAATAAAAATATTGATAAAGTTGTTAACATTTTATGTTTAACACCATGGTGTTAATCATTTAATAATATTTGCCACGCGACTATCGTGTGCTCTAATACTTCCGTATTGTAATAAATATTTGTTTCATGTTCAAATTAACCTTTGTACTGACTTGTTTTTTTTACAGCGGTTTACCTAAACTTGTTATTATTCCATGTACTTAATGATACTATATGATAAGTAAACAAGTCAACACTGGGTTTTCACTGGTAAAAAATGTAAAACCATGTTATTGTCTTTAAAATACAGAGATAAATACTAAAATTTATTTCATAACTAGCTGTGCCCGAAACTTTTTTCGTGTGAAATATTGTCTTCTGGTAGCAATTTTAATGACTTGGCTAATTATTTTACTTAAAATTATAACAACAGAACATATTAAACTTACAAAACATTTACGTAAACCTTACATATTACACCCTTGAGGGTTAAACTTTTACGAACTGTAAATTTGATAATTATTTCTATCAAATAACAGCCTACAAAATAAACTTCAACCTTCTGTCTGTAAAAATGACAATACTTCTTTATAAATTTCCATCCCAAATTTAAACTCCTCACAACCCTTTATCACGTTAAAAAGTAGCATATATCTTTTCTCAGGCTCTAGACTATCTGTGTACCAATTTTTAATTTAAATCGGTTCAGTAGTTTTACCGTGAAAGCGAGACAAATAGACAGAGTAACTTCCGCATTTATATTACTAAAAATCATGTCTTCAATTTTCATCGAACGAATCTAATTTAAGAACTTATGTTGTATTTGTATTTATTTAATTAATAAATGATAATGCTTCTTCATTAATTTTTTTTAGTGATTTTTGTAGCAGTAGTTCTGTCTTAAGTATTTAAATGTATATTTTAAGTAATACTAGCTTTCACCCGCGGCTCCGTCCGCGCGGAATAAAAAATAGAAAACGGGGTAAAAATTATCCTATGTCCGTTTCCTGGTTCTAAGCTACCTGCCCACCAATTTTCAGTCAAATCGATTCAGCCGTTCTTGAGTTATAAATAGTGTAACTAACACGACTTTTTTTATAGATATAGATGTAGATTTTTTTTAGCTGTAAATTAAGATGTCTTATAATGTTTTCTTTTGTTGCAGTCAATCTGAACGGTGCATCAAAAGTGGATATATCACATTTCGATTTACTCAAAGTTCTCGGTACTGGAGGTGAGTGCATTTTAATTACTTTTATTTATCTTATTTTGGCTTTCTCAGAACAAAATATAATTTTTAAATATATTTTTATGCCTGTTTCGTCAAAGATTATGACGGGGAAGACGATATGTTTAAGAGATTTTGCTCTTTGAAACCAACTGTTAATATATAATCTTATATCACTGTTATCAGATGTCATTCTTACCTCAGTATCCCTTATATTTTCTTTAAAAAAACAGAGACAGTTTGTGTTAATATAAGTGACAGTACAGACAGACGTACCAGTGTTTTGTATCAAGATCCGTTGTGCCGTTCCGGAGATACCTTCTAACAAACATCCATCCATCTATCTAAACTTTCTCATTTATTAGTAAGTTTATTTAGTTGTTTCTAAATGGAAATAGTATATTTAGAAATTTTAATTCGGTGTGGTAATTTCTAGAATCTTCAGTTCTTGTATCGTATGTTATATTACACCCAAGTGTATGTAAACCTTTAAGTACTCATTAATAAGGAGCAAGTAGGAAGCATCTAGTTTACGCAACAACGTATTGTTTGTTTTGTATTGACTATATTATCGGCGTGTAACATACAGACATGCCATTCGCAATATATCTGATCATATTTAATAACGTATTCAACCCATTTCAGGATGGACAATACTAATTTGATCGGTGAAATTTTGTTATTGACACTACAAATTTGTGGTTGAAATGTTTGAGTTTATACGCAACTTAAATATGTCTAGTTCTTCAGATGTTTTTTTTTAAAGATATAGACATATAGACAATCCAATTTTATTAATTGAGATAATTATGAGAGTTTGAATGGCTTAAAACTTGCTAATTTCCACTGCAGGGACATCGAATTTAAACATTACCTTTAATATAGTGTTTGATATTTTTGGCTTACTTTTACGCGCAGGAAAATGCATATACTATTTATTGATTTTATAGTCTACCATTACTTTGTAAAATAGTGGTTTTGTAACTACAGCGCCTTGTAAAGTAGTAGTACATAGTGGTAATTAGAAAAGACTAATTTATTATTTTCGAAACATCATTAAGAGGGAATTACATCTCAAGAACTATTTTTGTTGTATTTCCTTTCGCAAAAGCATCTCGAGTTCCGAAATAACATACGCTCGTCACGAAGACGAAATAAAGACAATGCATTCGCGACAATAAAAAGCGACCGCTATGCATGTGTAACAATGCGGTGCACGGTGCATTGCCGGCCGTGTGGTAAGGGCGATGACCCGGGAACACGTGCTTAGGATGTCCGGGATAGGGGTAGCGAATTTAAAAGATAATTTTTATTTAATTTTAAGAGTCTAGTAAATTGTTTTTGTTATATTTTTTACTAATAATATAAGTGCGAATGTTTGGATGGAAGTTTGTTTGAAGGTATTTCCAGAACGGCTCAATGGATCTTGCTTAAATTTGGCACAGTTGTAGAACATAGTATGGAAGAACACATAGGCTATAATTGAGTTTTTTTTTTAAATTCCGCGCAGACGGAGTCTTGGACGACAGCTAGTTGTATAATAAAAATAATGTAATTCATTACTCGTTAATATAATATTGTTGTGGCTTGTTGGTCCGCTATATTTTTTAATCACTACCTAGTATATTTCCGCATCGTTCCGTTCGACCAAACACGACCGTTAACTCTGAAGTTTGTTATACGTTAAATCCCTCTAGGGTCCTATGGCAACGTAGATAACCGTAATTTCCTTCATATTTCTATTAATCTAATAGGTTACGATTTGTTGGCTATTTTTTATCAGACGAAATATTTAAAGGTGAAACTTACTTGTGGTCAACAGTAATAGAACTTAATCTAGTGCTAGTAATTCATCAAGTTCATCATATTTTAACAGTACATTTAATGTCTGTCTGTCTGCAAGGCCGCGATTGTTCCGGGTAATCTCCGGAACGGCTGGACCGATTTTGACCGGACTTTGACTGGAAGGTAGCTGATGCATGCGGGCATATTATATGCTACTTTTTAATTCCGCGCTAACGAGTTAGTGCGTAATAAACACTACAATTTTTATGTTTGTAGCCGCCTAGTTACTAGCCTATGAAAATACTATCAACAACTCGGATATTTATAATGTATGAATATTAATTGAGCATCGATGGCTCAGGGGTTAAGCGCTTGATTTGCAATCTGCACCTCCTGGGTTCGAATCCCGCTATGTACCAATGTGTTTTTCGATTTACATATGTACATTTATCCGACGATCTTACGGTAAGGATAACATCGTGATGCTGCAAATATCTGTAAAGAAATTCAATGATATATGTGCAGTCAACCAACCCGCACTTAGCCAGTGTGGTTGACTATGGCCTAGTCACCCCTAACTTAGGGCTACTAGTTCTAACTAGTCTCCGAGCTCCTCAGTGGGCACATATAGTGAGCTGATGATGAATAATAATTGCCCTACTTTTGTACTGACTATGATTTTTGTTATTAAATTTCCCATTCCTCAAGCTACATTTTGATGAAATATTGGTACTAATGTTTTTAAGACTCCAGAGAATTTTCATCTCCATTGTCACCCCCTTCTTGATCATGTCATCTTTCACGCAATCCATCCATCTCTTCCTAGACCTACCTCTACCGGTGTACCTCCACACTCATATTTAACGTTCTGTTTGCCACATGCGATTCTTCCCTCCTGATAACACTCCAGAGAATTTTATAAATTAAAAATTGTTTCATGTCATTAACTCTTTGTTTTACACTATGACATTTGATTTTTTGATTTATGTGTGCAAAAAAACATTATAAAACTCTTTTGACATTGTCTTGACTTTGATTTTGCGACCATTCTCTCAAAAGTATAACACTCGAGAAGACGTACAAAATCTTGCTAATTTCGAAATGTCTGGGATGAAATTAATTCCGCAATACCTTCAGAACAATCAACCGACATTGAGCTTTGGTCCAGTCACGTGACATTCGTAGTAAACACAACTCTGTAGGTTTGTGTTTGGTTTTAGCACGTGTATGATATGTCACGTGCCAGGACTTGTGTTTGGTTCGTATATAAATGTTGTTTAGAGTAAGGAACATATCGCCATAGATGTGTCGCGAGGTCTTGCGATGCAAATTGATATTGACATATAGAGTTACAAGTTCTCGCAGACATTACGACTGTCTTAGTGTATTTTTTTAATAAATAAAAAAATCAACGATAGGCGCGTAAATACCCAATTTAAAGTCCTTATTAAGTTCCCCCAAAACAAAACACTATCCACAAAACTTCAAAACATACCGTTACACTGATATTTGTCAAATGGCCAGGAAAGGACTACTTAAGTGACATTTAAACGTCTCTGAGTAGTACTTATACATGTAATTATTGTTTAGAAAGCCGCCAATTTCCGCTACCGAGCATCAGATGTAAACGTGACTAGTTACTAACACGTGGGGATGCTGTTTACGTAAATTGGACGATGGAGGGGCATGTAGTGAGGAGGGGAGCGGGTGAGGGGCATTGTGGAGTCACGTGATCAACATTGGCCCAGCGTGTTGTGATTTTAGTATTGTTTCAGTCTATTGCGGTTTGATTATTTAATTTCTATGCTAATATTAATTGCGAGTATTCACTGCTGATACACCTGTACGAAACATGTTTTTCCTCTCCTATATGCTTAAATTAGATACAATTGACCTGTTTATTTGTGTAAGATTTCATACGAATCATAGCATCTTATCAGAGGCAAAACTAATTATTCGTAACGTATAATATGACGTACGTTAAAAACCTTCCGTCATTTTGTCGTCACGATGACGGACGAAGAAGGTATTAAATGAAATTGAAACGCATTTATTTACGGTTAATTTATCAACAACGTACAATAACGCATGTACTCGTTTTATATGTTTTGCGTATTTGTGACGGATTCCGCTACTCTATGTTGTTAAAGTTATGTATTTTTTGATGCACCAGTGGTGAATGTAGTTGATATATTATGTCAGTAATTGTGTGGGTTTGTATGTATGTATTTGATAATAATTTTTGTCTATTTTTTTTTTTAAACAAGTTTACTTTTGAAATGTTTAATTTTTAAATATTCAATGCAATTTATTTTTATTATAACGTACGTCAATACCCTGTTTGACATTATTGTCTTTTAAAATGTTACCTTCAAGGTCATTTGTATATATTTATTGTCAACTAGCTGTCGCCTACGACTCCGTGCGCGCGAAATTTTAAATTTAATTATAAGCCTATGTGTTCTGTTAGACTATGTTCTATATCCAAGCCTCATCCAGATCCGTTAAGGCGTTGTGATACCTTCAAACATCCATCCATCTAAACATTCGCATTTATAACATTAGTAAGATTACACAATCCGATGGCTCCTACGTGTACTATCGTAAGATTACAGCGATTTAACCCTGTTTTATGTTTTTTTTAAACTAACTTGATAAATACTAATTTTTGTGTAAATTTAAAAGTAACATTAGAAAGAAAAAGAACTGTAGATTTTGGTTGCCTATTGAATGTTCATTTTTGATGTGTCGTAATTAATCATATTATTAATGTTTAAACTTTTGTCACGCAAAATTTGCGTTTTAAACATACGATAGTTTACGAAGAAGCCATCCACATTTTAGGCTACTTATTTCTAGTTACACTTATATGTTTTTCTTTAAATGATTTATTTTTTAAGTGTACAAGTTCCTCTTAGTAATAATATTAATGTAACTTGACTTGTGTTTTGGTATTGAAAAGCGCAGACGCTAAGTATAATTTTGGCGAAGTAAATGTGATAGAAAACGTACTAACTTCGTGTTTTTTTTTTTTTTTTTTTGTGACTGAGTAGTCACTGTTTGCCTTGAGGAGGCATTTACAGTTTCACCGGGCTTGAGGTGGCCGGGCGCAGATGGCGCTTAGCCTAAACCTCGTTTAAGAGTAACTAGGCTCGAGGGCTCCCTCAGGAGCCTCGGCTCGGGCTGTTACTTCGTTATTATTACCGGATTGGGAAGAGCGTCGAACAATGATCCCTCGTATTATATACCCTTGTCAGTTTGTTTGCACTAACTGTAGAAAGTGAATTCGGTGTTTGTCTGCGGTTGTGCACTTGAAATATTTGCTTGTTCAGTCACATGTGCTTACGTCTTGTTTTGAACATATTTCGCTACAATTTTATGCAAATTGTTGTTTGTTTCTTGAGCTAAGATATCGTGAGTCTTCAAGAAAAATATATAGACATCTCAGTCATCGACATTGAAATTATTAAAGGTATAGTTGATAAGTATTCAAAATTTCTCATTATTTACCTTTGGTTTCTGAGCCCAAAATCTTGGTTAAAAACTTATCGTCATCCCTGTCATTATCTTTAATAAAACAGAGATAACAATATGTTTTTAACGGGGTTTTTGGTCTCAGAAATCCACGGTTAATTTTATTGATTTAATTCAAATTAAATTAAACATTGCCTGTTTTGTTTTGTAAGCGTTCAACGACATTTGAAAAAATTTCGAATGTCAATCGATATTCTGATTACAGTTATAAAGGTTTACTTTCTATAAGACGTCACGGATTATTTACCGTTGTTACGATAGTTCTTTCGAAGGTAACTTGGGTAGGCTCAATAATTGCGAGCTCAACGCTCTATGAAGGTTACGTCTACTGAAGGAACATCAGATACGAGTTCAATGTCCTTACAAGTAGTGATATATTAATAATGTCATTGAAGCTTTGATTTGATTTGTTGAATAGTAACGTAAAATATTATTGTAAAAGTTATTTTTGTATGGAAGATTCTGTACTTTTAAAATGTCCTGGTTTTAATAATGTGGATATTTTCAATCCAAACTCAATTTGAGAAACAAAAAATGGATAAAATCTTCTCTATCTATCCTATTCGAGATAAAAAGAGATATAGTTTAAATATTTTTTTTTGTAACAGCAAACTATGTAAAATTAGATATTGTACCAGGGCAGTATGGCGTGGTAGGAGTACGGGCCAGGACGTCGTCTGCGCGGGTTCGTCGACCCCCGAAACTGGCGCGTAGCGGTGCCCGGTCATTACCCGCCCGTCCTTACATCGCTTCTGACCTTATGTCCACCTGGTACTTTGCTAGTGTGTTTTTTTTGTTTAGTAGATTTTTTATTTTAATATCCTATTATTGATATGCATAATGTCTATCATCAAAGATTTGATTAATTACTGTACTTATGTAAAATATATTTGGCTCTATTATAAACTAGCTGGCGCCCGCGACTCCGTCCGAGCGTAATTAAAAAAACTTAATATGCCTATGTGTTCTTCCAGACTATGTTTTATATCAGTGCCAAATTTCATCAAGACCCGTTAAGCTGTTCCGGAGATACCTACAAACATTCGCATTTATAAAATTAGTACGATTAGGTTATTTATTCTATTTATGGAGGCTTCCGTGGTTGGTTACACTTTAAAATTTTAACATGTTAGTATTAATAGTCGTTTCGTCAATGATCTATGTTTTCCTCACTTTATAATTATATAATTAAAAGTTGAGTCAAATATGTTAATCACAATATTTAACAGTGAACTTTATTATTAGGTGATTACCATTTCTTTGTTATTATTGTGTCCATCTGAACATTATGATAAGAGTTAATTAAAACAATTCAATTGACTTCCGTTTCCGTTGAAACTAGAATGGTTTTTATATATATGCCATGTCCCTCATTAAAATGAAAAATTTATAATATTAATTAGAGAAATAAGTCACAATTAGGTATTCGAAATTTATAAGATAGGGCTTTGGATTTTCGGTCGTTGATCCCATGGGCGTGTCTTGTAACAGTATTTTTTATGGAAATGGAATCATATCGGACTTTTACGAGATTGCAGCTCGTATTTTAATAGTCTATTAGTTATATTAACTTACGAACTGAAGTACCATGAGAAGGTAATTTATAAATATATTAGCTGTCGCCCGCGATTCCGTTCGCGTGCAGGTAAAAAAATACTTAATTGGGGTATGAAAAGTAGATAGTAGCCGATTCTCAGACCTATTGAATATGCATATAATTTTTTTTTTAAATCGGTCAAGCCGTTTCGAAGGAGTACAGTAACTAACATTGTGACACGAGAATTTTATATATAAGATTTGAAATAATATATAACAATACATTTGTCAGTTTATAACAGACATCCAAAAGGATGAGGTTGTCAATCTGTATATATTTATTACTTGAGATGTATGATAACATGTTTTGTGTGAGTGTTTCGATAGTGTAAACGGTAGACTGTCTAGTGTTTTATTATGATTTTTTGTAAAAGAAAATTTTGTATTGTTAACGATTTAATTCGTTTGTAGACGTGATATAAAAATTACAATTTATTCGAGTGACTTGGGACAGTAATGTTTTTCTTGTGTATGTATATTTTATGTATGTCAATTCCATTTGACCTCCTGTAGCTTAGACGATATTGTCGAATAAGTTGTCATTCGTTTTGTATGTTGAAATGCTGTACATTCAGTTGTGTTTTTTTCTTAATTTACAACTAGGTTTATTTCTGGGATATATGTAAAAAAGAAAAGTAACACATATTGTTAGTATAAAATTGACGCTAATCGATTTTATGGCTTGGTGAATAAGGAAATGCTGTTAATTGCTATCGACCTTGTATGAAGCTACTCATGTTTTACTTGAAGAAAACTTGTCGACTTGTGGCTATGTTTTAAAACAACTTTGTGGTTATTTTGATATATAATTTATCATATATTTTTAACCATGAGTTTTGTTAGTAATATATCTTGGATTTTGATTACTTTCGCCTTTTGTTAAATGTCCCTTGTATTGAGGTCGTCTAGATGTGTATTGTTATTTAGATCCAGTTTAAACACGTCAATAATTGAATTAAAAAAAAGACTTATGATGTTTTGAATGTAATTTTTGTCAAGTTTTTTGATTATTGCTTTTGTGGTTTACCATTTAATTCTGTGACGTCATTGAATCGAGGTCTTATTGTGCACTGGTATTATTAATTTTTCGATAAACTGTACCTTTTACATTCTTAAATAACTATAGGCTAAAGAACTATACTTTATACAAAAGAAATTGAACTCTTAAACTATTGAACATAAGGTTAAATATATTCTGAACAACTATGTGAGTTGTAATTTGTTTGTACTTAAAGGATAGCCCATTTGTGACTAAAATAGACGCAGTGCTGTAAGTTTAAATTCAAGTGTTTGATAATTTAAAATTACTTCTCACTAATATTATAAATGCGAATTTTTGGATGGATGTTTGTTAGAAGGTATCTCCAGAATGACTGTATGGATCTTGCTAAGATTTGGCATAGATGTAGAACATATTCCGGAAGAACACATAGACTAATTAAGTTCTTTTTAATCCGCGCGGACGGATTCGCTGGCGACAGCTAGTTTAATATATTTAATCGCGTGATTAAATTATCAGATTTTATGGGTCAATGGTACCATAATTTATAATACATAATACAGTATTATAAAATAATATTTCATCTTTGAAATATGCATTTTAATAAAGTAATAAACTAAAAGTAAATAAAACATAGAACCATATAAAATGGCTGCTGCACTAAGAATGTAATGTGAATGTATGTACTCGCCCTGTACAAAACCACCGCCAAACAGAAGACACGCCGACTGATGAGTTATATACAACTACATAGGACTAATAGTTAGTCCTATTGTACACTTATTGTACCTTAGTATGTCTATACATCATACTAATATTATAAATGCGAATGTTAAGATGAATGGATGGATGTTTGTTTGAAGGTATCTCCAGAACGGCTGCGTGGATATCGATGAAATTAAGTGTAGAGGTAGAGCATAGCCTGGAAGAACACATAGGCTTTATTTAATTCCGAAAATAGTTACGATTCTCGTGAGATACGTTTATAATGTTGTAAAGAGGATAGATTGTTTGTTTGCATTGAATTGGTTCCGATACTGAACCGATTTGATAATTTCTTTCACTGTTGGGATGCTTCACTATCCCCGGGTGATATAGGCTATTTATTTCTAGTTTTTTTTTAATTCCGTGCGTTTGAACTTATTGGTAACTACTAGTTCCTTAACTGAAAAAAAAAATACACCGATTGTTAAAAAAAATATAATGTTTTCAATTATATAGTAAACTGTTCAATTAGCGAGTAATTGTTACAATATCTTTTTCGTTATCTGTCTTTCCGGGGAAAAGTATAATTAAAGGAATCTTTTCTTACGTTCATATTTAAGTTATATTCGTTGCGTGATCTTTTAATTACGTATTATCTTACATTGAACAGTCTGTCCGTCCTGGTGTCAGGTTTCGGGTTCGATCTCGTAACTTGCAATGTCAACGTTTGCTTGGTCACTGACCTGCCTCAACAATTCGGCGCATGTCCTTTGCGCATCTCACACATAAGCCAAATGTGTCGGAAGTTACTAAGACAGATTTGTTTCAAATTTGAACTTTATTATTATGATGTAGAATTGATTATTAAGTAAATCGTCTATGTTGATCTGATGTTTGTGTATTGGGTGTTGCGGTTTGTAACTGCAATTTCACTGCTAAAACATCTGTATAAAATACCTATATTATCTCTATTTTTGGTTCCTTATCGCGCGTTGTGAAAGGGGGCTAGACGGAAAAAATTCTTACGAAAAGTTGTCACGACACTTTTTGCTATAGTATGTTAACGACGAATGAGCGCTACTTCACCATGGCAACGACGTGACAATATATAACGAAAATTCATAGAAATAAAATGTATTTCTTGTGAAGACTTAAGTTTTTTATTCATAGAATAAACATTGGTTCCTTCACTAATTAATTGAAAGGAACTTCGTTCCATCCGGGTTTCCCAACACACCTCTCAAGTTTTTTTTTTAATAGAATGGGAAGGATGGTTGTATGTTTTATTCTAGTAATTTGACAACGGAAACACATAGTAATGCTTTGTAATGGTAAACACGATCAACAACAGATTAACATGTCTCACAAAAGATACTCAACCACTAATAAAAGTGATATAAAGTTCTTAGACCAATTATGTCTGTGATGCGATAATATAGCGTATTATGATAGCATAGCACTGTAAAATAGTATAGTCATGGTGAAGAAACGAAGCTGGTTATGATTGATCAATTAATTGTTAATTTAACAAATGTCATGATTACCTTGCTGATTTTACGGGTTTTTATCCTTTTTGTTAAAAATGTTAACTTGAATGAGTATTTAAAAGATATAGTGATAATCAATGGTTCCCGCGTAAACTATGGTAAGTCGCAATTTTGTGATTTACCAGATGTTTTATGTTATTTTTTCGTTGGGAAGAAAAATAATTTTCGATTTTGTTTGTTTATTGCATGTTCATGTTTTATGCGTTGTAAATAATCATATTAATGTTAATGTCTTGATAAATTTGCGTTTCAAATATACGATAGTTTACGTTGGAGCCATCGTTTTACACTGCCCCGACACTGGTATTGACAAATATTGGAACGAAGTTCCTTATCGCGCGTTGTGAAAGGGGGCTAGACGGAAAAAAATCTTACGAAAAGTTGTCACGACACTTTTTGCTATAGTAAGTATGATAACGACGAATGAGCGCTACTTCACCGTGGCAACGACGTGACAATATATAACGAAAATTCATAGAAATAAAATGTACTTCTTGTGAAGACTTAAGTTGTTTATTCATAGAATAAACATTGGTTCCTTCACTAATTAATCGAAAGGAACTTCGTTCCATCCGTGTGTCCCTTGACACCTCTCAAGTTTTTTTGTTGTTTCTATTGTTTTCAAACGTATAAGAGAAATGACAGTCTGAAACATCGGGCGTAGATCAACAATGGAATCCAACAGGCAATATGATGGTGACATTTATTATGTGAAGCTTTTAAAAAATCTAATTGGTATTAGATTTTAAAACCATATACTTATTTCTTTTGAAATTAATCTTGCCAGCTTAATCGGTACTGAACGTGTTGAACTGTCGTATATGTTACGGTTCAAAATATTCGTGTATCACTTTAGTCATAATGCAAAACGTCTGGGATACTTCAGTGTTGAGGGTCGCAGTGCGTTGACACTACCACCCGTGCGCTGGAGATAACGTTCGATCCCCTAGCCGTGCCCCCGATATGGTTATTTCGATCTCTCCGCTACGGTGACCATGATATACTAGAACACATCCGACGAAAAGAGTTACAAGAGAGGGAACTCTTAAGAGATGTAACTATTTTCGTCGGATGGACCATTTCAGTCATGCTTAACCATGTCATTACTTTCTAAATGCAAAACTGATTATATTCAAGAAGCTATTACCGATTTCAACGCGTTATTACAACAAATACGTAGATAAATAACGATATTTTATGGTGTGGTTTCGTAAACATAAATGATAATATTTGGAAATATCACAATAATTTATAAAGTATAAAAAAAATCACCTTTTTTATCTCCTAAACATGAAGCTAAAGGTATTATAAACATGTAAACGCATGGTCACCCTAATAAGTAGAGTTGTCTTTATAAGTGATCTTTTACTTTTTGTAAATTAACAAAGAACGGAACTTCTTAGTTTTGTTCTTATTTTAACCTTTATTATTTAAGCTGTTATAACTTTACGTAATATAAGCAATAGTAAATCGTAGGCTTGTGTGTTATTTTTTTGCTAGATTTTAATTTTACTCTTTCATTTTCATTGGTTTTTTAGCCTAGAGGGCCTAGCACGTAAATTCCTGAAAACGTTTTCGTAACGTAACAGATGAAAGTATTATGATTGGTGCACAGTAAAGGAAATCAACAAATCTCATTAATTTTGACATATATTGTCGATGATGTTACAAAGGCACGTGTCGTATATATTCGTTTTAGACCCTCAGAACCAATGTGTCAATGCAGGGAATAATTTTTACTCTATATTTCAATTTATATGAGACAGCTATTTTCTTTTGAGAAGACAATTTTTGTTCAGTGCAATCTTACTAATAAATGCGAATGTTTAGATGGATGGATGTTTGTTACGAGATATCTCCAGAACGGTTGAACGAATCTCGATGAAATTTGGCTTAGATGTAGAATGTAGTCTTGAAGATCACATTGGCTACTAATTACGTTTTTTTTTTTCGCGGGGACGGCTTTGCGGGCGACAGCTAGTAAGTTATATAAATTTACCCTTTGGTAATGTACGGAGTAATATGAATAGTGGCTTTAATATTGGCACTTTTATAACCAAGAATTTAAGTATTTACTATACCATAAAAGTTATTACGAACGATATTATACCTTCATTTTTGCAATTTAAAAGAGATATATGCATTATTTTGCCACCCTTTCTTAAAAGAAAAGGATGGACTATTTTTATGATGTATTTGCAGTCTTTATACATTCCTCTTTGGTATGGAAAAAAGTATCTAGGGGAATCTTTTCCTATAATTATTTGCTCATATATGCCTCTTTATAGATCTCTTCTTGAGATCTGTGCAAAGACAGTAAACTATAAAATTTAAATTTTATTTTCAATGTTGACGGTCTAGTGATAATGTTAGATTATCTATATATATATATATATATAAATAAAAGAAAGTCGTGTTATTTACACTATTTATAACTCAAGAACGGCTGAATCGATTTGACTGAAAAATGGTGGGCATGTAGCTTAGAACCAGGAAACGCACATAGGATAATTTTTACCCCGTTTTCTATTTTTTATTCCGCGCGGACGGAGTCGCGGGTAAAAGCTAGTTTAATAATATATCTTAATAAATCACGGTAGAGGTAGGCCTAGGAAGAGATGCATGGATTGCGTTAAAGGTGACATGATCAACAAGGGGGTGACAATGGAGATGTCGGCAGACAGATTGATTTGGAGGACGGAAACCACGTGCACCGACCCTACGTAAGTGGGACAAAGTCAGGGAGATGATGATGAGTAAAGAAGTAGAAATGTGCCTAGCCATTATCGCCTCAGATCTCAGATGCAAAAGTGTAAAATAAGATATATTATATGGAAATTAATCCGGTAGTAAAATTCAGTATTTAAATTAAACATCATTCATACTTGGGATTGCGATTTAAAATTTTTTCCCTCTTTTAAATTCAGTGCCTCAAATTAAGATGCTGATTCTCTTTAGTGGTGAATTTTAACAAAAACGCTTTCGTGAAATGGACGGGGTTATGCAAAGTAGTTGAGATCTTGGAAAGCGCGTTGTTAAGAGCTTTTTGAATTAATTTTATTTAATACTTTATGCTGTCTAACTTTGCGATTTAGTGATATCTTGAATCTTTTGAACATACTTTGTGTCATTTTTGTATTTAGGTAGACGAATTATAATTTGTTTCATTTTAAAAAAGTTCCGTATTATTATCGTAAGGTATCATTACATGTTACTCGATTATAATTCAATATTATTTGTAGTTTCAATATCATTAAATATCATTTAATACAAAGGAGATATTAACAATAATTATTTAAAAAATCATGGGTAGTCTTGCATAAGTGCATGGTTGTTCAGTCACTTTTAATTAGTTCATTAACTTCAACTTTAACAAATTAAAAAGCCAAAGATCAACGCCCGTACCATCGTAAAGGTTTTAATTTTAAAAAATCACCCTCGCTGACCATGTGTTGTAAAAAATTTGCATTTATAATCGGCGAATGGTCATAACGCACATCCGCTCTGTTGCGTGGCCGGGGCGTGAATGTGACGGTGCACGCGATTGGGGCCCGCAGCAACTGGCCGACGCCACCTGTGCGCATCCATGCTAACGACATAATTGACCGGTCAAATTGTAACGTTTAGTGTCTGTACTCATAGATTTTTTTGAGAAAAGACTTTATTTTTTTCGGTAACTAATAGACTAGATTCCTCACAAATTAAGTTATTAAAGCCATTTAAAATTAAAAAGTCTGCTTATGTAATTTCGTATAAAAGATTCAATTTAGAGAAGATGATTATGTACTAGGGGACACCCGCGACTTCTTTAGACAGAATTTTAAAAAAGATGTTACATTCCCTCCAAAGTCTCGTCAAAATAGGTCCAGCGGTTCTGGAGATTACCCGGCCTTGCAGACAGACAGATACACAAAAATTTAATGTCATGATGACTTGTTTATATCGAAGGTTTAATTTAGTTTGACCCCTCATTATTGTGAGAGGTCATGGACATTAGTCATGTGAATTTTACATAGGAGATATAAGGGTCAATTATTTGACAAGGGTTTCCAGGGTTTATTTGATCGTTCTGTTGTGATCACCTGTAACATATTAGGTCCTTACATATGAAATTGGCGTTTTTCGTACTGGCCACTTTAATCACGAATTTCTCCTCTTTGGTAAGGAATTCCAAATTCAAATTTGTACAGCTATAGACTCATGTATTTTTGGTTCGATGACCGTCATTCATTTGTTTTTTTTCTTCTGTTTTTTTCTGTTTGCGTCACTCATTTTACAAAATGGAAAACTTAAAATATCGCATTATTTACGAGTACGAGTTCCGCCGTGGCACTAGTGCTGCGGAAACGACTCGAAGGGTGAATGATGTGTATGGCGGTCGTGTTGCAAAAGAAAACACAGTTCGTTTTTGGTTCCAACGTTTTCGTTCTGGAAATTTCGATCTGCAGAACAAGCCCCGTGGACGGCCTGAGACTCAAGTTGATAATGAAGAGTTGAAGGCTATTGTGGAAGCGGATCCATCGCAAACCACGTCTGAGTTAGCTGCAGGCTGCGATGTTAGTGATAAAAATGTTTTAATTCACTTGAAGCAAATTGGGAAGATTAAAAAGCTTGAAAGGTGGGTACTTCACGAATTGACTGAAGCAAACCGGCAAACGCGCGTCGACTGTTGCGTTACATTACTAAACCGGCACAATAATGAAGGTATTTTAAACCGAATCATTACCTGTGATGAAAAATGGGTTCTTTACGATAATCGGAAGCGCTCAGCGCAATGGTTGGATCCTGGCCAGCCAGCCAAATCCTGCCCCAAGCGAAAATTAACCCCAAAAAAGTTACTTGTAAGCGTTTAGTGGACTAGTGCCGGTATTGTTAATTACAGTTTTCTCAAATCTGGCCAGACTATTACGGCTGATGTCTATTGTCAGCAATTGCAAACCATGATGGAAAAGCTAGCGGCTAAACAACCTAGGCTGGTCAATCGCTCCACGCCACTGCTGCTTCACGACAACGCTAGACCACACACTACGCAACAGACGGCTACTAAATTAGAAGAGCTTCAATTGGAAAGTCTATGACATCCTCCGTACTCCCCGGACCGTACTCCAACAGATTACTATTTTTTTCGAAATTTGGATAACTTCTTGCAAGGGAAAAAATTCAACTCCGATGGGGCAGTCCAAATCGCCTTCAAAGATTTTAGTGATTCCCGTCCGACTGGTTTTTTTAGTAAAGGGATCAATGAAACTACCTATGAGATGGCAAAAGTGCATAGAAAATAATGGTTCATACTTTGATTAATTAAATATATTATATTAAAAAATATTCGACTTTTTGTTCCTCCCATACAAAACGCCAATTTCATATGTAAGGACCTAATATTTTATAGAGTGAGCTGTCATTCGTTATGTATTCTCCCACGGAGTACAACGACGTGCTACTTGTTCTTAATTCTATGCAGTGTACCTAGCACGCATATTAGTGACTATCGTTATCGACAAAAGTTGTATATCCGGCGTAAAGTACACCAAAAATCTCATACTAATTTTAACATAACTGACGATGGCGATATGAAGGCGCTTGTCGAAAATGTTCGTGCTAGGTCCACAGTACTGTTACGTTATTGCGTATAATTCGTCAGTGACCCAGTCGATATTTTGATATTAGCCTAAACAAACGTTACATATAAATTCTCTGTGTAGCTTGATCTATGACGTTAAATACACTCGTCTCGCAATATAGTTATTTTCATGTCGCACTTGTAAATATTATCTGTTTTTGTTTTTTTGCTTTTATCTTTATATAGGGTAATGATATGATATTAAAATTCATGTTTTGTCAGTATTGACTTCACGAGACAGAGTTAATGGCTGATAAGTGTTAAAGAAAGAGATGGTGACTGTTTCTAGAATATTCGGTGATATGTTTTATTCTATTTTTGTTTACTTAAGTTGTGACTTTAAAGATCATTTTATAGAATTCTTATAAAGGTTGTATTTACATAAAAAGGCGAAAGATGTTTAAAAAATACGTAGGTTTATACATTTCAGGCTTGTCGTATAACCTTTTTGATTTATTAGGATTAATGGACTTCAACTAGTCTAAAAATAAACGTATATTTATTTTAATGGACCTCACCGTGTTTATTTTTAATTAAAATGACTATTATTTCTTGATTTTTCGTTGTTTTATTGAATAAAATAATTTTATTTAATTTTATCCAAATTTCAAGGCCATCTGTCTGTGACATTTATAATTATTTACGTGATAGACTAGTAAAGTAATAAAATGATATGTAATACACTACAGATCGTCCGGGGTCACATTGTGGGCCGATGACGCGGCCAGGTGCCGTGTTTTTTGTACCCCCTCCCTCAGCCCCCACTCGGGCAGATGCTCTTAGGGTTGTTTACCTCGCGTGTACTAATAAAAGCGATGTATAATATTAGTGATTTAAGATTATTGTATAATGTTTAGTTGATGTAAGGATTAACACAGATTGTTAAGTTGGTATTCAGTTTTCATATTTGTTACAGTTTTAAGGCAACCAAATAGATGGTAAAATGTTTACAAGATTTAAGAAAGAGATTTTATTCTATTAGGAACTAGCTTTTACCCGCGACTCCGTCCGCGCGGAATAAAAAATAAAAAACGGGGTAAAAATTATCCTATGTGCGTTTCCTGGTTCTAAGCTACCTGCTCACTAATTTTCAGTCAAATCGATTCAGCCGTTCTTGAGTTATAAATAGTGTAACTAACACGACTTTCTTTTATATAAATAGATATATATAAAGAGATGTATACATTTCTTTATGCAAGATTATTGTGACGGAAAGTTGAGATTTGTAAAATATTTAGCCTCAGTCAACTTTTACTCTCTTGTAACTCTTTAGGGCAGGCTTGATAGATTATTTTTATAACACGTGTTCTTTTAACAACTGGTTCAATGTCTGGAATCGTTGCCCTTAAAGCCTATAGGAGATGAACTCTAAAATGCCGCCCTCCAAAGCTCGGCTACGCACCCCAAAGGTCTTCGCCCTAAGCGACCCCTTAAGGTTCTTGTCCTGCGTTATTTGAAAAGCCTCTAAGATCTTTTAACTTTATATATTTAAATTATTTGATATTGAAACGCGTAGATTAATGTATCTTAACCTTCGAACTTGGTGAAGTGGTCTTTTATTTCACGAAACAAACCACATTTCAAATAAGGAATTAATAAAAAAAAATATTTCAATTATTTAATGATTGATGATACTCTATTGAAAGTGTTTTTAATTCGTTTAATCTTATTCAACTGCAACAAGCAAATCTTTTCCCTAATGTCTATATCATTATCATCAACCTAAATATATACCCCCAGTGGCTCACAGCCTAAGATAGGGGTGACTGTAGTCAATGCTGACCTAGTGCGGGTTGACTTCACACATATCTTTAAATTTCTTCTCAGATATGTGCAGATATTCTTCAACGTAAGAACGTCGGATGTCACTTATTTTATAAATATTGCTTGTATTTTTTTTAATTTATACAAAACTAATAGATCCGTATTATTTAGTTTTAAATGTTTGGCGATCAGACGCCGCAATAAGTTGTTCTAGAATATATGTAAGGAATAGCGATACATATCATTTATTTTGTTGTACTCATTAAAAGTAACAATTGGTGTACGTCACACGTCAATGTCCTTTGCTGAACAAAATTTGCATATTATCGCCTCGTTGGTTGTAAGTTTAAATGAGGATAGTTGTGTAGGGTAGCAACTGTCTCGTTATTTAATATTGTTCAGTTTAGTGACTATTGAAATTGAGTGGCTCAAACTGGGAACTACGTCTTTATAGAAGACTGGCGTTTATACCACTTTTCTCTGGAATCCTAGTACTTTTTGATGTTCCCAAGCGTTCTAATCATATATATGACATCATATCATCATATATTTTGTTGGTGTGTGGTCTGGTTTTAATAGGCTAGGGCAATTCCGTGTGGACGTCGTAAGATGATAAAGATTTGTCTTGTTACGATCTGTACAAGACTCACTGTCATTTGGCCATTATTGGAACGAAGTTCCTTATCGCGCGTTGTGAAAGGGGGCTAGACGGAAAAAATTCTTACGAAAAGTTGTCACGACACTTTTTGCTATAGTATGTTAACGACGAATGAGCGCTACTTCACCATGGCAACGACGTGACAATATATAACGAAAATTCATAGAAATAAAATGTACTTCTTGTGAAGACTTAAGTTTTTATTCATAGAATAAACATTGGTTCCTTCACTAATTAATCGAAAGGAACTTCGTTCCATCCGGGTGTCCCTTGACACCTCTCAAGTTTTTTTTTTTAACCTATATTATATTTTCATTCAATAAGTGTTTTGTGTTATGTGCAAGAATGCATACGTAGTATTAGTTCTGGATTCAAACGTGTTTACTTCGATAACATTTGAAGTTCAGTGACCGTCCTTGTATCGGTATTTGTGTTGCTCCCGAAAGATGGAAACTTCTCATTGCCCCTCGATGAATTTGTCAGGTTATTGAACTGCGCTATCGAATACTCGTTTATCGTTTTTCGATCGATGATAAACTTGTATGTTGAACATGCAAATATAAAATCACCGGAAACATGGTTATAGGGTAAAAAGACCAGAGTGTCATGTTTCAATGTCTCTTTGAGGCACCACAATCCTACGTGTTCATTAGAGTCATCATCATCATCTCCTTGACCTTGTCCCTCCTACGTAGGGTCGGTGCACCAGGTTTCCGTTCTCCAAATGAATCTGCCGTCATCTCCATTGTCACCCCCTTCTTGATCATGTCATCTTTCACGCAATCCATCCATCTTTTCCTAGGCCTACCTCTACCGGTGTACCTCCACACTCATACTTAACTTTCTCTTTGTCACATGCGGTTCTTCCCTTCTCATGCCCATACCACGCTAACCTTTTAATTTTTAATTTTTCTACTACCGGTAAAAAACTTATAAAATAAACATGTTAATACAATGTCCTGTCTATCTTCTTTGTATGTTTGAATTTATCAATCTCTTGGATTTCAAATAAGCAACAGATGTTCCACATTAAGGAATATAATTCATGTCATTTAGATGCACGTAATATTTTATTGTTGAAACTTTGTTTGGTAGCTATTTTGACCCCTGAATCGTCTTACAATTACGATATGTTACCTACATATGTTGTTAAACCTTTCGAAAGGTCACGGTTTTAAAAAACTTGTATAATTTTTATAATTAACTCGAGATTCCGGCTCTTCAGCATCATCTTGCGTCCTTTGTATGCAGTTGGTACACTCGCGTAGATAATTGATTTTGTACAACAGAGTTTTTTTTTTTTTACCGTGGAAGCAGTTGTATAAAAAATGTTGTGAAATGATTATTGTTTAAAAAAAAACAGTCAACAAGATGTTAAGATCGTAATAAATTATACCATCAGATGGTATCTTTTATTATTATACTTTTTTTTTTCTGTTTACATTTATGTTCTGTAATAATGTCAAGGTTTTTAGTTTAGATGACTTTTTTTTACTTTAGACCATTCTATTGCGTTTATTGAATCTGTTTTTTTTTTTTCATTTTTATAAACACAAGTCATATGTCTGTTTCTTGTTTGTTCAATTCGCTGGAATTTTTGTATGTGACTGTACATTGTTACTTCCCGAAGCGATTACACCTGACCTCGTCTTGAGATTGATTCACGTAAGGTCGACCGCAATATACTTGTTGCGTATTTTTGGAAATTTGTAAGAAAGCGAGGTGGACGACCCGTATAGGTCGGGATACTTTGATTTTGTCGAGTTAACTCTGGATCGAGTAGGAAGGGAAGTTAAACTACTAGATGGAACTATGAACTGAAGTAGGAAGTCATTGGATATCTTAGTCGTATAACTTGAAGCATAATAACTTACTACTTACTTAGCTGCCCAATATACCTGTAAAAAAGATTTTTTTGTTTGCTAATTTTTTTTAGGATGTATATGGGGGATAAAATGAAAATCTTTGTATGAATTTCTATTTATTAGGTCCTTACATATGAAATTGGCGTTTTGTATGGGAGGAACAAAAAGTCGAATATTTTTAATATAATATATTTAATTAATCAAAGTATGAACCATTATTTTCTATGCACTTTTGCCATCTCATAGGTAGTTCATTGATCCCTTTACTAAAAAAACCAGTCGGACGGGAATCAATAAAATCTTTGAAGGCGATTTGGACTGCCCCATCGGAGTTGAATTTTTTCCCTTGCAAGAAGTTATCCAAATTTCGAAAAAAATGGTAATCTGTTGGAGCAAGGTCCGGAGAGTACGGAGGATGTCTTAGACTTTCCAATTGAAGCTCTTCTAATTTAGTAGCCGTCTGTTGCGCAGTGTGTGGTCTAGCGTTGTCGTGAAGCAGCAGTGGCGTGGAGCGATTGACCAGCCTAGGTTGTTTAGCCGCTAGCTTTTCCATCATGGTTTGCAATTGCTGACAATAGACATCAGCCGTAATAGTCTGGCCAGATTTGAGAAAACTGTAATGACCAATACCGGCACTAGTCCACCAAACGCTTACAAGTAACTTTTTTGGGGTTAATTTTCGCTTGGGGCAGGATTTGGCTGGCTGGCCAGGATCCAACCATTGCGCTGAGCGCTTCCGATTATCGTAAAGAACCCATTTTTCATCACAGGTAATGATTCGGTTTAAAATACCTTCATTATTGTGCCGGTTTAGTAATGTAACGCAACAGTCGACGCGCGTTTGCCGGTTTGCTTCGGTCAATTCGTGAGGTAACCACCTTTCAAGCTTTTTAATCTTCCCAATTTGCTTCAAGTGAATTAAAACAGTTTTATCACTAACATCGCAGCCTGCAGCTAACTCGGACGTGGTTTGCGATGGATCCGCATACACAATAGCCTTCAACTCTTCATTATCAACTTGAGTCTCAGACCGTCCACGGGGCTTGTTCTGCAGATCGAAATTTCCAGAACGAAAACGTTGAAACCAAAAACGAACTGTGTTTTCTTTTGCAACACGACCGCCATACACATCATTCACCCTTCGAGTTGTTTCCGCAGCACTATTGCCACGGCGGAACTCGTACTCGTAAATAATGCGATATTTTAAGTTTTCCATTTTGTAAAATGAGTGACGCAAACAGAAAAAAACAGAAGAAAAAAAACAAATGAATGACGGTCATCGAACCACAAATACATGAGTCTATAGCTGTACAAATTTGAATTTGGAATTCCTTACCAAAGAGGAGAAATTCGTGATTAAAGTGGCCAGTACGAAAAACGCCAATTTCATATGTAAGGACCTAATATTTTTCTAACCAGTGTTTGCTGTTTTCTCGTTTTTTCGCTACAATCCTAATAGTGAGGAATAACCAAACCGCCACAATGCAGTCGCTAGCACGACACAAACAAAGCGCACTTTTAATTATAGCTTTTTGTGCAAATGCCTCGCTTGCTGTTGTTAGGAAATGAAAATGCGTATGCGAATATAGTCTTTATTTACAATGCCTCGTACGCATTCTAATCTACGATTTATTTTTCAATACTGTATGGTGTAACTGAAATTAAAACCAACTGATTATGACGCTTTAAAAACGGTTAATCTCTTAGACCTCAATGTAACAAATGAATGTATGGAAAGCTCGACTACCATGAGTTTAGATTAAGAAAATATATATTAAAAAAAAACATATCAACCTTGTCTTTAACTTTTAAAAAAAAAAACTAAAGATGTCTATCTCTGTCTACACCAGTTAAGTAAAGCTACTATCTTACTAATATTATAAATGCGAATGTTTAGATGGATGGATGTTTGCATGTTTGTTTGAAGTTATCACCGAAATAACTGTATGGATCTTGATGAAATTTGGCACAGATGTAGAACATAGTCTATTTTTGGCTATTTTTTTTTTAATTCCGCGCGGACGGAATCAAAACCAAACCTTGTAAAGGTCAATAAAAGGACCATGATTTATCACTCGAAATACCTGTTCAAAAATTATTGATACCTCTTTTTGAACGTGAGAAGTGATACTGTTTTCATAGATGTGTTTCTGTGTAACCCCATGGTAACAGTCAATGTCAACACAACATACCATGAGTAGTGGTAATACAAGCTAAATCTCATCCGGACAGCTGGCGCGACCCGTAACTGGATACATCCGGTACTTACCCATCTCGGTCACAGGGCTTGGTGCACGCGATGATTATTACTAGTTAGTGAGATTAGTAATGTTTCCAATCGAGTAAACAATAAATATTGTTACAGGATTGTCCGCGCGGAATTAAAAAAAGGTCTTAAAATGTAGTCTATGTGTTTTTCCAGACTATGAACTACATCTGTGCCAAATTTCAATCAAGTTCCGTTGAGCTGTTTTTGAGATACCTTCAATCCATCCATCAAAATTTTCGCATCTATCTATCTTATATATATAAAAGAAAGTCGTGTTAGTTACACTATTTATAACTCAAGAACGGCTGAATCGATTTGACTGAAAATTGGTGGGCAGGTAGCTTAGAACCAGGAAAAGGACATAGGATAATTTTACCCCGTTTTCTATTTTTTCTTCCACGAGGACGGAGTCGCGGCTAAAAGCTTGTTTATAATATTAGTAAGATCTTTAAAAGAAATGTTATGATTTTTTGAGAATTATGTCCTTCGTACTTCAGGCAACGCAAATCTTTTTAGGATATCCTTGTATCGTATTAAACGCGCTTCGTACCCACAACATTGAATTGTCGACGCGAGTCTTCTTTTCGATCAATACCAGCGATTTACCATCTTAGCGACCATATGTCAACTGTATAGAATTGGTCCGCCATCTTGAAAATTTCAGCAACTTTTCTCTCGACGATCTTGACAGTTAGGTTGCGAGCGATTAAAGAACAAAATAACGGCGACGCGCGCTGTGAACCTCCATGACATTGTGTCGCGTAAGTCGCTTTACAACTAAAATCGTCGGGTTTCGAAATTTAAGTTGCCTTGTGTATGAAAGGCCTTAGGCGACAAAAATAAAATATAAAATGTTTATATCCTACTATAAGCTATTAATTAGTAAATACTAGAAATCTATTTCGGACAACTTAGTAACGGTTTATAATGTAAATCTTCTGTCTTGTTCTAGCTTACGGGAAAGTGTTCCTAGTTAGAAAGAGATGCGGCGTGGACGAGGGCAAGCTCTATGCGATGAAGGTTTTGAAGAAAGCTTCAATTGTACAGAAATTGAAGACCGCAGAACATACAAGGACCGAAAGACAGGTTAGTATTATGTCACCGAACATATCTGAACTTGGTTACTTTAAAAACTAACTAAGAGTTAGTTCATACTGAGTAAATATGTAAAAAGAAAACCAGTGTATAACGTGGGAACCGTTCGTTTTTGTGTTCTACCAAATTTTATCCGGATCCATAGAACCGCTCTGGAGATACTTCATAATAAACATCCATTTAAAAATTCACATTAAGGTTATTGCTGCAGGGATTAGTCAGTTAAGTACAGTTTTAGTGACCGTTAAATGTCTCTGATTGATATGTTTTTACATATTTAATTTAAAAACTAAATTGTTTAGTGTTGATATCCTATTTCCTGTAATTGTATTAACACAAGGGTTAAATACTGTAAGGTAACCCGACAACTAACAACGCTTATGAGATTAGATGTACGAACAGTACAGGCTTCAATCCACTTAATACACTCTATGCTCTTCTTACGTTGGTAACACTATTCGAATAATGTCTTACATTGTATTAACTAGGTAGAGCAAGTGGAAACGCACCTTTAAGGGTCTTTAGACACTGAAACATACTTACTAATCATTTCTTACTTGAAAATAATTGTAGGTCAACCATAATTCATCAATTTTTGGAACATTAAAAAATAATCTTTTAAAGCCAGATATTCCCTCACATGTGTTGTATTTTTAATAGTTTTTTTGATTATTTGAATGTAACTAATATTTATTTAATTCCGACAGGTTTTAGAGGCGGTGAGAGCGTGCCCCTTCCTTGTCACCCTACACTACGCCTTTCAAACAGACGCCAAGCTACATTTAATATTAGGTAAGTTGAATACAGACTAACTTTACCCTTTGACTATGGCTCGATTACATTGCCTTAGTGACTTGGTTTCAAGTGTGAGGACAAAAACATATTGATATACCCTTTATTCTTGTTGATAAAATAGAGATAATGATGTTGTTATTTTATACTAGCTGTCTCCCGCGACTCCGTCCGCGCGCAGTTAAAAAAAAATAATGAAAAATAGATGTTGGCCGATTCTCAGACCTACTGAATATGCTCACAAAATTTCATGAGAATCGGTCAAGCCGTTTCGGAGGAGTATGGCAACGAAAACTGTGACACGAGAATTTTATATATTAGACTAGCTTTTACCCGCGACTCCGACCGCGCGAAATAAAAAAAGTAGAAAACGGGGTAAAAATTATCCTATGTCCGTTTCCTGGTTCTGAGCTACCTCATCACCAAATTTCAGTCAAATCGATTCAGCCGTTCTTGAGTTATAAATAGTGTAACTAACACGACTTTCTTTTATATATATAGATATAAGTGTTTCTTTAGTGGGATTTTATGGTAGAGTATGAACGCGGTTATAGTTTATGATTTAACGGATTTGATAATTACATTAATTTACTTCCAAAATCTATATTCGATCTTTAATTACTTGTATATGAGGAAGTATTAAAATTGATACTTCACCTACTAAACATTCTATTTAAGACTGCTATTTCTATCCTTAGATTGCTTATTGAAGGAAAGAAATCAATCCTTAGAATTGCATTACAACAAATAATCTACATTATCTTTTTGTTACTTTGTTGATATCGTACCTTGCATTAGGAAGTACAGTCGTACGTCGTAAGACTCACGTATACAGGTTCTAGTATATATTTTATTGGATGTAATTCTGTCTCCTCATATATCTTGTACTTGGCCTGATACTAGATGATACTGGCGTAATTCAAACTGAACTAAATAATAAATTGTGTATTTTTAAAGAGATTGAATTTTTATACGAGTGTTTCGACACTGGGAAATAGATACTTAACAATGTTGAACCTTCTTTCTGTTTTTTTTTTTTAATTTATTGCTAGCTGTCCCCCGCGACTTCGTCCGCGCAATCTTTATATGTATACTATGTGTTCATCCACACTATGTTTTATATTCATGATAAATTTCATCGAGATCCGTTGACCCGTTTTAGAGATACCTTCTAACATCCATTGATCCATCTAAACATTCGCTTTTACCTTACTAATATTATAAATGCGAGTGTTTATATGCATAGATGAATGTAAGAGGGTATCTCAAAAACGGCTCAAGGGATCTCAATTAAATTTAGCATGCATATGCAGCATAGTCTGGAACACCACATAGGCTACATATCAAGTTTTTTTTTAATTCCGCGCGGACAGTCGCGGGCAACAGCTAGTAATAATATAAGTAAGATAGATTACTCGTTACTATATTTCAAGGTCCCTATACCCTAGGGCTGGTGGCTCGGTTTCAAGGTGACCTGTTATTGTGAAGGACAAACGTTATCCTTTTATAATTTACGGCCTAATTGAATTTCCAATAGTATTTAGTAAAGTACTTGTTTTTACTTTGGTCGGTTAATATATGCCATCTTGACTTTGCTAGGATTTGTTGATGTTTAATTATTTTTTACTGAAATTGTATGAAAACTGAAATATTTTATATGTTGTCTCTGTAATTCTCTTTGATTTTTTGTATGGATGCCGTGGTAGAACAAGCGGATAAGATGTTTCCACTCTTATATTGACACTAGAAATTGGTTTCGTTAGGAAGCTTTAAATAAATTATGGTATATTTCTTATTTTGCATGTATTTTACCCACAAGAAATGTTCAATGAAGTCATAAGACGCGCGATCAAATAATTTTGACTTAGTAATTATTTGAACTTTGAAATTTATTGATTGTCGGTGGCTCAGGGGTTAAGCACTTGACTTGCAATCTGCAGATCCTGGGTTCGAATCCCGCCATGTATCAATGTGTTTTTCGAGTTTCGATTTACATATGTACATTTATGCGACGTTCTTACCGTGAAGGAAAACATCGTGATTAAACCTGGACATATCTGAGAAAAAATTCAAAGATATGTGTGAAGTCGTCCAACCCGCACTGGGCCAGCGTAGTAGACTGGTGCCTAGTCACCACTAAATTAGGGTAGGCCCCTCGGTGGGGACGTATAGTGAGCTGATGATGATGAATTATTTGAACATCCCGTTGTGTATCAGTCGCGGTCTCTCCTCATATTATACCTATGTAAAAAAAAAAATTGTAGTGCATAATGAATTTTGTAATCAATGACGTGCCCAAAAATGTTGTATCTCGTACCATTGATTTGCCATCCCTGTTTATAAATTGTATTTCGACGTATTATCACTGTCTTGTTGTTTTTTTTTTTTTTTTATGAAAACAAACTCACCATTCTTGTCTGCCAGTGAAAGTGTTAAGTGATGTATCTAATAACAAGATGTTTTATGTAACCAGTGGTTCTAAAATTGAAAAGATACAGTTTCCGTATTGTCTTGTCTGTCAAATAATCGATCAAGACGATGGCTAAGCATGATTGATGTGATTCTGTACCCGATATTACTGACAAGCGGGTCAAGGGGAGCCTAGACTTACGCAAATTGACCACCTTTGTGCATAATACACTTTATTGTGTAGGTATTAAGGTTGCAATTACCTTGTAGTTTGTTATAATTGTAGATCAACTACCGTCTATTGTGTATTTCTTTGTACATTTTGTTCTGTTTTGATGGTTGCGACAATTTCTTTTAGCGCTATTAAGTCTAATTGGAACAGACAGGATTATAAATCGATGTTAACCATAGAATTGTTTAATTAATAAATAAGGCTATGTTGAACGAAAGCTATAATTTAAATAGATGTTTGGAACTCGAAGAAAAGCTAATTAGATCATTTTAAGGTATTGTTTCGTTGTTTAAAAACTTTAATACAAAAGCGTCTAATAACATGTATTTAGAGATCCAATGACTTCCCTTTTGAATGAATGATACAAACAAGTATAAGTCTGTAAAAAATCTTGAATGAATTCTTTAATACTCCTTGAGTAAATATTTTTTTCCTTAATACGTAGTGTATTCCTTATAGTACTTGAAGTAATAATACAAAAGTATCAATAAAAATAATATGTAGAAGATGTCGGAATCCCGCATAGAAACAATATAATAAACGATAATGTAGCGAACTGTTTCCATAGAAATTTTGACCTCGAGTACGATCATTACATTTACCTCTAACATGCTTTGCTAAACCCAAGGGAAATAACTTAATGCTGTACTGTTTATCCATAAATCCGCTAATAATGTAATGCTTATAAAATCACATTAGTTTCAAAGACACAAAATTGATTATCTATTAAGAGTAATAAAGTTGGAGTTTCTGTATGTAATAACGAAAAAAAAAAACATATTTCTTATTAATAATGGATTTGCGTTGATGTTAAGGAAAAAACAATTTTTTACATTTTTGTCTGTTTGTCTGTATATTTGTTCCGGATAAATTCCGGAACGGCTGGACCGATTTTGACGTGACTTGTATGGGAAGGTAGCTGATGCACGCGGGCATGTTATAGGCTAATGAAGTCACGGGCTTCCACTAGTATACTTATATTATTTCAAATTTGAACCCAAAACTTTTAAACAAAGAGATAATAAAATACATCTTTTATTCTCAAGTTCTATGATGTCTTCATACATTTTACCTATATCAATAACCACAAAATTACAAAATGTCGATTTAAAATGAATAGCGGAATTTTATTGTATATTCTTAACGTTTTTTATTTAAAAAATTTAGGTCTTGATTTGGTATTATTTCCTTACCAATGTTTTAGTCACAACCTTTTATATTTTTTAAAAATCTTTGAGTATATGTTACTTTATTGGTATATATAAACACTAAAACAATAACTCCAGTTACCACTACTTACGTTCCGCGGTGCATATTTCACAAGCGGAGCGATTTCCGTCGCCTTGACCTGTCGACGGACGCTCTGCTAGTCACCCCCCGCACCCTACCTTTTGTTCTTCGCTTGCACGTGTACTTTTGAGCGGTGACTTAAGATAGAGGATATAGTGGATAAGAAATGCAAATTATTAAAATTAATTGAATCTATAAACTTAGATGTTTTAGGATTAATGATTTCTTAATATGTTTGCAAGAATAAAGTACGAATCCTAATCGGACGCCAAATTGTTTTATTTTGATTAATGCTTATTTATCTAGTTAGTTTACTAGTCTATTGCATGTTGTTTAAAAGATATTCTTGTAAAAAAATTAATTAGAAACCTTTTCAAATATTGATATTTGGAAATATCTAAGAATATGTGACTGTTACAATAATAAAAAAACTTGAGAGGTGTGTTGGGACACCCGGATGGAACGAAGTTTCTTTCTATTAATTAGTGAAGGAACCAATGTTTATTTTATAAATAAAAAACTTAAGTCTTCACAAGAAGTAAATTTTATTTCTATGAATTTTCGTTATATATTGTCACGTCGTTGTCATTGTGAAGTAGCGCTCATTCGTCGTTAACATACTTACTATAGCAAAAAGTGTCGTGACAACTTTTCGTAAGAATTTTTTCCGTCTAGCCCCCTTTCACAACGCGCGATAAGGAACTTCGTTCCAATATATAGCTTAAAAAAATATCCGTGACACGCCATTTCTCAACACTTGGACCACACATAATCTTGCATCGTTGCACGTTGGGAAACTTTGTAATCTCATAGTATGTATTGTGCACTCTGTACACAATCTAACAGTAGCTAATCAAGTGTCTGCCACACTGTCATTACTGATCTACACACAATCACATTTGTGTTATATCAATTGATAACTACGATTTGTTGCTTTAAAAAAACAACTGCCTGAACTCCTGTGACACTCAAAGTGTTAATACGAATCTAATGAACACCTCACAAGTCAAAATTGATTCAGTTGTTTAAGGTCTAAGCTTGTGGTGTCAAACTCAATTTTACAGAGGGCCGTATATTAAATTTTTAGGTGGGCCAGATTGAAAAGGAAATGAAGTGAATTTTTATATCATTTTATTTATTCAATTAGAATCGAATGAAGTCTAAAAGCTCTGAAAAACATGATTCTTCTTTCCGTGATACATTGCGATTGCGGGCCATATCTTTGACATCACAAAGGAAGTCTAATACATAGTAACATACGTTCTTACCAAAATCATTAGTCTACTGAGTTAGTCAGCACTGATACCCAAAGTGATCCAGGTGGATCCCCTGAGCTCTATAGAAGAGCTGGCGGGTATTTATAATGGCGAGAAATTAAGGGTTCACAAATTGAAGAAATATAGAAGCAAGAGGGTTATCAAAAAAAGTAAAATCTTGAAAAAGGTCTTGTAGAATATTGGTCTTTGAAAGAAAGTTAAGTACAGCATTTGACCACTGTGCCGATGGTAGAGTTATTTTTAGGTCTATACACTTCATAGGCTTTTATACAATATGTCCAGTTGAATTAGTAATCCACATTCATTAAAATCCAATTTGAAATTAGTAATCCAATTTGGTTATAGTTTTTTTTTAGTTGAATTAAATATTTTCATCACGAAACACTTTTAACATTTATCTGCTCTACAAATAATTATTCTTTAACCAAATCACGAATCAAGTTTTTTTTTCTTTAATGTTTAATCTATACCTAAAGTTTAAGAACTGTGTCAAGGTCTTTTGAAATTCAATATATTGGATGAAGTACGTAATAATTTTATTTTATTGTTAACTTTAAATATTTGAATTTTATCATTTCATTGAAAAAAATCGAAAGACTAACGCTACGCTGCAGTGTACAATGTTAGAACATTAGAAAATACATAATGACAATATCATGACTAAATCCAAGAGCACACGAGCGATTTATCATAATAAGGAGCGTCTCCTGTACAATCGCGCACGAAAGTGTTAATGTAATTGAGAGAAGCAATAATAAAAATAGTTTGGTATTTAATAACATATCTTATTCATTGTAGCACATGATAGTATTGAATTTGTTATTTTTGTATTGTAATTTAAATATTTACATCTTCCTAATATTATAAATGCGAATGTAAAATCATCTAATTCTAACAAACATCCATCCATCAAAATATGGATAGAAGTTATCTCCAGAACGGCTACAGGTATTTCGATGATTTGGCTTAGATGTAGAACATAGTCTGGAAGAACACACAGGTTCTAATTAAGTTTTTTTCTAAATACCACCCGGACGGAGTCACGGGCGACAGGTTGTATAAATAAACACATTGGACTAATCATTAAATCAAAATATAAACTATAGTTATATGTATGATAATTGATTATGTAGCCGATTGTACACAGATCTGGGTCGAAATATCTAAGTGAGCGTTTGACCTAGTTGCGAGGGAGACGGCGATAAAAGTATAACACGAGACCTAAATGCAACTTGTTTTTTTTAACTTACGTTAAAACCTTACCGAAATACGGAACGAGAGAAAATGTTTACGGGATTTTGTACTTACTGTATTTAAAATCTTTAACATATTAATATCTAAGTTTTTCAATGATAATGCGAGGAATGATAATGTTCTTGTGAATGTTTCGTTGATGGAAATGCTCTTCGGTTATGATACCATCTTCTGTGGTTAGACATTCTTTCAAGGGTGAGATAAAGAAATTTGATGGTTTGGGATGATTCGGGAAGCATTGACTTTTTTTTGTTTACATTTATGCGTAATACTCGTTATCCTTTCGCAGATTACGTAGCTGGTGGCGAATTGTTCACACATCTATACCAGAGGGAACACTTCCATGAAAACGAGGTCCGGATATACATCGCAGAGATTATACTCGCACTTGAACAGTTGCATAAGGTGAGAAGTTGGTTATACGACAGAATTCGATAGGTCAATGAAACATAAGAGGGATGTTCTAAGTCTTATTACAACTTATTTTAGTTTATAGTTAAATCCAACTTCAGAACGGTTGAAATTTGATACTATAGAAGATTCTTGAAATAAATTTACAAGTTTATCCAAATCTAAATAGTTTTTGTTAACTTTAAAATGTTTAACGATCGTTGAATCTTCACAGTTGATTGCATTACTTTATCTAGGAAGTAGGAAGGTCAATAAAAAGTAAAGAAAACAAATTGGGAGATGCAATAATATAATTGATTCTGTCTATTCAGAGAATAGGAACAATTGAATTTAGTGACTTCGATTTCTTTTTTCCACTACTACTTAAGAATTTTTTAAAAGCTGATTTAGTTGATAACTAGAAAGTTGAGTAAAGATTCTAGTATTGGTTTATTGATTATTGATTCTAAATTCTTTTCTTCTCCAGCTCGGCATCATCTACCGAGACATCAAGTTAGAGAATATTCTACTGGATGCGGAAGGTCACATCGTGCTTACGGACTTCGGTCTATCCAAAGAGTTCTGCGGCGGAGAGAGTCGAGCGTACAGCTTCTGTGGTACCATCGAGTATATGGCGCCCGAGGTGGTCAGGAGTGGCAGCCAGGGTCATGATATTGTAAGTAAATTTTATTACTTTTTAAATTGTTGTTGGTGCTATTGATCCATTTCTTGTTTGTTTACTCTACCCCGGCCTTATCTTATACGGTTATGATGGCAATGGGTAGAAGATTTTGCAGAGGTGTAAAAATTATTGGTTGAGGCACAAAATTGCATTATGAATTTAACGAATTGTTTATGACGCATTTTTTTCCTGTCTTTACACTAAATAGTCAATTTATAAAGCTTTATCAAGAAAATCTTTTTCGTGGAAACACCTCGGCCTTCGTTATTACGTGTTTGTACGTGGAACTTAAGCTTTTCTGATAACTACTTGAATTGTAAATAAACCGTAACCCAATTATTATTGTGTTCAAAAAATGTTTAATCGTTTATTAACTTAATATTTATTGCATATTTAGACAAATTACTAATAGTATGTTAATAATAATATTTGCTGATCCTGGGTTAGATCTCGCCATGTACCTATGTGTTTTTCGATATACATATGTTCATTTATCCGACGTTCTGACGATATAGGTAAACATCGTGATGCAATTCAAAGATGTATGTGAAGTCAACCAACCCGCACTGGATGGTTGTCTATGACCTAGTCACCCCTAGTTTACGGTAGACTCCGAGCCCCTCAGTTGGACGTATAGAGAACTGATAATGATGTTGATGCACCCATCTTAAGAATACTATGTTATAGTATTCTGTTATCATTGATTTTTATCGAATTAAAAAAGCTACGATTTCAACATATTACATTATCATTTACACAAATTCAAATAATGTTATGAAAAAAAAAAATGTATTGCACAAGAGGAAAAATATTTACTTCCTAACGAAAGGTTTCCTCTACTGAAAAACTTGTATAAAGAAGGCATTGCATTTATATAAATGTGTTTATGCAGTGGAAATCCAAAGTTACTTATGCTTCGTTTGCATTATAAAATACAGTAGGGCACGCTGGCTTGATATGGACTGCTTTGGCTCACTGGCGCCAGTTAGTTCTTAAATTATGCTAATTGTATGTTAGCTAATTTGAGCGCTACTGTCTTACTGTACTGGCATAATGTAAATCAGACATTAAATTGTGAACAAGTCAGTAAAATGAATCATCAAGCCCATTGTTGAATGAAGTAGAATTATGTAGCCATATGTTCAAACAATGAATTTATCAGTCGTATCGGTTCAAACTAGATGGCATTGCACGTTGACTTTTTGAATGCTATGCCCGCAATTATTGCTTAATGTTAACGTGTGTTTCCACTGCGGATAAACTTGTACAAAAACGTATTATCATCCCTGTCAGTTGCATTAGGAAAAGAGAGATAACTATGTTTTTTAAGTGTAAAAATAATAACTCACCATTAATCATATCACTAAATACTGCTGGACTATTCATTTTTTCATTATATAAAGGTTGAAATTATTTGCAACTATAATGAAAATTAAATTATCGTCGCTTTTAACGTAAAAAATAAATTTTTAACATTGCTCCCCGAACAATGCCTTGTTAGAAACCAACAATGACTGATTGAATTTCTCGTTGGATGTCATCTGAATTATTTAACGCTAAACTACGTTACTTCACGTCTTGCAATAGTTAACACAACGCTAAGAAGCCAACGGTAGGGTTGCCAACATAAACAACAAAAAAGTAACGAAGAAAAAGATAACTTGTAAACCGTGAGTCCATAGATAAAGTCACATTTTGTTAGTAGAATTGACAAAATGTGTCAAAATGTGTCAAGCACATGATATATCGAAAGGTTTTGTCAGTTTCATATGTTATATTGTCTACGAGGGTTAGTATCTTTCATACACGATTAAATACAAATAGCTTATTTCATCTGAAGATATCGAAGTTCGAATATGCCATACCAAACTTGAATTATTGTCAAAACAGAAAAGGTGGCAACCCTATTGCAAATCAGCTGGTGAACGAAAGCGGGCGAAAGTTGCCTGCATCGCTCGATTGCTTGCGTTGATATTGTTAAAGCAAATTATGCTTCTTTTACTTGCAATATTTATTTGTTAAATTAATTTACAATCTATATTAAAGCATTATTAGCGAGTACTATAAAATTATATTTGCCGAACTGAGATCCGACTAATGTTTCACAAACATGTATTTATTTATCCAACATAAATTCCATTCCATGGATCTTGCTGAAATTTGGCATAGATGTAAAACATAGCCTGTAAGAACACATAAGCTATAAATAAGTTTTCTTTTAAATTCTTTGTATATTTTAATAGTTGGATGCTATGAAATTTAATTTAATAGATATTTAACTTTAATTTATTGAAATTTAATGTAACGATAATGCTTTTTTTATACCGTTACATTTAAAGAGGTCGCAGTACTGTTTGTTTTTACAATTTAGATTTTTGGTAGATACAGTTTTACGTGCTACGCATATTGTTAACAATCTTCAAGTTCAGAGAATAACCTCTACACACAGAGTTATAAACCGGTAATGGAAGTCTTTAGTGAAGATTAAGTTAGCTTTTACCTTTGAGAGTAGGGATTAATGTTTTTATAGAAGAAATGAATTGAGATTATGTGCTTGACTCTTTAATAGGCAATCTTTTGTTAATATTTACAGTAATGTAAATCTCTTTGGCCTTAATTGTTGCCAAGTTTTAAACATTCAATATAATATTGTATAAAACAAAATTCAAATAACATTGATGCTTGTCATAATTTGTTTTTAATTATTTTAACTCAAGAATTAAATTAATTATCATAAATCAAAACCTCAGTAAAGATAAATTGAATGTTTCTATTAATAAATTATCTCTATGTGATATACTCTATCTAATGTAATGCGTTGTGACATTGCTACGGTCAGCTGACGCGTGCGCGGGAAGTTTTGTAACGGCATTCCAAAATGGCCGACTCGTTTAACGTCAAAATGGTTGCTATTCTTATTTAACCAAGAATTTTTATTTCCAACTTGTGATTAAGGAAATGGATGTGTTTTTAAAAATAATTTTCGATTTCATGGACAATTAATTAAGGTTAAATATACACAATTTTTGTTGCAAATTTATATCGATACAGAATATTATTTCTACCTTTTGTTTATATTAAAAGTAATAAAAAGACGGTTTTTAAATTATTATGACATAACAAGTAACAATAAGTCGTCAATCTTACTAATATTATAAATGCGAATGTTTAGATGGATGGATGTTTGAAGAAACATCTATGTATCTCCGGAACGGCTCAACGGATCTTGATGAAATTTGGCATTAATGTAGAGCATAATCTGGAAGAAGCATAGGCTTACTTATAAAGTTTTTTTTTAATTCCGCGCAGACGGAGTCGCGAGCGATAGCTAGTATCCAATAAAATTCAACGTTCTCTGACAATTTGAGCATGATATGGCATTTAAAACATTACACGATTTTTTCCGTGTCTCTATAAAGTCTTTTAACAGGAACAAATAAATTTAACAACGTCGCAAATACTCTGTTATTGTTTTTAAAGCTGAATTATTTTTAAGGAGTATATACACTAGAGTACTGCTACAATTATATTATTTAACTTTTTTTTTATTGTGAAAAAGTTGACTCGGAATTTTGGTTACTAAAGTTATTTTTACTGATATCTTCCTTAGTAATTTTTTGTGTATAAAAAATGTATTATATCTTAATTAGATTCACCTAAAATTGATGGTAATTTGAAACAATTAAAATCATCATTTCATGTTATGTAACTATAAAATGTATGGATATCCAATAGAGTTATAAGAAATGGATATTTCGTACTCAAATACAATGGAAATACAAATTAATTTTACGCATATTTTCAGTGTATTGGCTTTCCTCGTCTCTTCAATGAAACTCAGTCTTTTGTCTCTCAGTCTATCAAGAATAAACCTATATAGTTCATCCCGCTCTCGCACAACCGTGACCTCCTTACCGCTCAGTCGAGCTAATTCGGGTGTAATACTAATATTGTACCAACAATTGTATGAGAAAGTTTTATTATTTTTATCCATTACGTTTAAAATTATGAATATGAATTAAATATTAAGGTTGAATTGCAGGCGGTTAGTTTTTAGCATATTTCTTTTTCATAATAAGGTGGCAATCATTACGTGAATTAGGCGAAATAACGAAGCGACCTCGGCCTATAGACATTCGCAATTATAGATGACATTCTACCTTTAATTGATGCAGTAAGGGCTGCACGGAAAGAGATTATTTCCCTTGCCTATGTGTCCTTTTCTAAGGGAATTCCTGTGTTTAGGTAAAGAGGACTAAACTTCGATCTCTGGCACGGACACTCATCAAACTGTACGCGAAATTGCTTCCACTTGAGGTCTGTCTTCTGTGTGATCTTTGTTATTGCACCGAGTGTGCCGGCAACTGATGTTATTATGCAGGCATCTACCATTGTTATAAACGTATATTTTATAACTCCATATAACAGAGACTTACTTTTTAGTATCTCAAATATTTTTGACTCTATAATTATTTTAATCCATTTCATCAAGACTGCTAGTAACTGCTGCTGCTTGTGTTAAGGGTTGATTTTTTAATTATTTATTATTGTTATTAACATAGTTTGTTATATCCGTTCTGTCGACTTACTTTACAGCAGTCTTATAGTCAGTCTAGTACATATTAGGTTCGAGTTTTATTGTTGTTATACACCTTGAGACCAGTCATCCGAGCTTGTGCCATTTAATCGCGCATCGTGAATACATTATCATGATAATTGGATGTCTTTGACCGTGGATTACGACCAAGGTCATGTTTGTTTACGTCATTTGTTACCTTAGTGTACCAACATTTTGATTTCCACAAGTTGTTAGGAAATTACTTCGTCATCATCCCACCTCAGTCTTCCCTAATTCCCGATAATACGGTTCTCAGTTTTTCATATCTAGCGACTTTAGATAGATAGATAAGCCTTTATTCACTGACCAGATTTTTTTTTTTTACTTATATTATTATCTTACATAAAACTAAACAAAACAATTATAAGTATAAACAAAATTTTCAGCTTCCAGTTTCTTTGTCAGGTTGTCCTTCGACATAGGCCTCCCCTAGATTCTTCCACACTTCTCTGTCCCGGGCTAATCTTCTCCACCCCTTCGGTAGATCATCTTCCCATCTCTTTACTTGACGTCCTCTTTGTCTTTTCCCATTTCTGCGGTACCATTCCATTACTTCTCTGGTCCATTTATCCTTATTTGTCCTCATTATGTGTCCTGTCTAATTCCATTTCAGTTGTTTGATTTTTTTAGAGACGTCGCTTACTTCATTACGACCTTACTTCATAGGATCATCTAGCGACTTTACGTCTTCATAAAGATTTGAACTTTAGTTTACGTATTAATAACGTCACTTTTTCTTTGTAATTTTGAAGAGCTAGAATTAGTAGAATAGAACAGTGGTAGATGCTAGCAACATCAGTTGCACGAATGGGCCGGGCTGGCTCTCCCAGTGAAATACAACGGCCACACAAAACAGGCATTAAGTGGAAGCAATTCCGCGTACACTCTGATGAGTGTGTGGGCGCCGAAGGCTTTATTTTAGTCACTTTTCCTTTCCACCTTTTTTATAAGGAAAAGATGGGACGCATATGAAGGGGTAATATTCTTTTTCTGTGCATTTGCATTTGCGGATGTCTATGGGCAGCGGTCGCTTCGCTATTTCGCCGAATTCAGGTTGCCGCTTCCTCATTTGCCACTTTATGATATAAAAGAATACCTAGAATTGATCGTTGAAAAACTAAATTAATATTCTGTGAGAATGTTTCTTCTGTATTTGAAAGTCACGAATCTCGTACTTATTTTGTTTACAATCTTTGTACGTTCTATTGCACTTGATAAACGAAACAGATCATAATCAACCTTATGCAGTTGGAATAGATTTTATTTTTGTATATTTTTTTTTTCAATTCGTTATGAATAACATAGTTCGGAATGCGTTGTAAACAAGCGAACGTCGTTGACCGGTATGTCTTCTATAACCTATACGAAATGCAAATAATGGTGTAACACTCTTATTTTTATAGGAATATGTATCAAAATCCTATGACAGGATTTATAATAAGCGTAAATGAGCATTGCACTTCAGTTTACAGACGTCCAAATTGTAATCTAGGTAGTGAAATGTGAACTTTAATTGTTATGTGATAAAGATTATTTTTGAACAATGACATATTTTTAAAACAATATGTCACCTTTTAAAAGTACAAGTTATATCAATCTTACTTATATTGTAAATTCATTGTTTCGATGGATGGATGGATGGATGTTTGTTTCTTTGTATGTATCTCCAGAATGTCTCAACGGATGTCGATGTAATTTAGTACAGATGTAGAACATAGTCTGGGAACATAGGAAAACATAGGATGCTTCTTATGATTTTTTTTAATTTCACGCGGAAGGAGTCGCGGTAGCTAGTATTGGATATACAATGCAAATAATTTGAAGTTTTTTTTTCACAACTAATAATACATACAAAAAAGAGTGGAATAAATAGCTAGTCATTAAGAAATTTTTTGAAGTAAGAAATACAACTATAAAATCTTAACATTATGCATTACGTTAACCTAACCTAAGGATTTATTTAATAAATAATGAATGTGTCAGATTAACAAACAAAACTAAGTTATTGACTTCAATTGTGTAAATAAATGTGTAAATTACTTGTGCAACATCTGCACTAAATTAAAGCAAATATAACAAATCCCATGCTTTTATGACAATTAGGGTAAGCAGAAATAATGATTAAAATATTTCAAGGATATTGTCAATAAAGAAAATGATCCTTCGATTTGTAATCATTGATTGGTCATATTATAAAATCATTAAAATATAGATCTTCATTTTGACTGAACTAAACTAAAAAACTGAAATCAAAAACTAATAGTACTTTTTTCAATTCATCCACCAGATGGAGTTATTCATAATTACCTTTAGTGCCGACTCGGCGTTCTTTACAATGTCCAAATAAAGTGCTGCATAACTAACTAATAAATAATTTAACTGACACATAATACTTTCAGTTAAAATAGTTTATGTTTCACAACTTGTTTGGAGATTGTGGAACTCTAACGACCACTTAAGAAAAGGCACTCAGTGTTAAACATCGTTGAATATTTGACATTTTCCAAAAAATTGTGGGTCCTTAAAAGGGATAGTATAATTAGGATTCTTTAAAAAACAAGAGCATCGATAACAGAAAATGTGGCATCGCTGTGCGCAGGCGCAATATCCAAAATGGCGGATAGCGTAAGTGGGTCACGGTGAGTCGCCACTCTTACCGATTTGTTAACCGAAATTCTGTTATTACGTGTGAAATTACTACTTTAGCATTCAGTTAAAAAATATTCTAAAAGGTTCCCATGATATTTATGGAAAATCTAGATAGATAATATTGCATAATACGATCAAGTTAGAAGCAATAAAGTTGATTATGATTTTATTTGCATTTTTGTATGTATGTATGGTTGCCTGTTAGAAGGTATCTTCGGAACGGCTCGATGGATGTCGGTGAAATCTGGCATATATGTAAAACTAGCTTTTACCCGCGACTCCGTCCGCGCGGAATAAAAAATAGAAAACGGGGTAAAAATATCCTATGTCCTTTTCCTGGTTCTAAGCTACCTGCCCACCAATTTTCAGTCAAATCGATTCAGCCGTTCTTGAGTTATAAATAGTGTAACTAACACAACTTTCTTTTATATATATAGATAACCACGTAACATTTCTAAACTTAATTAAATAGCGTATTTAAATTAAATTATATCAGTAAATAAATCAGTTAACAAAGATGGTCTTAAACATCTAAAACAAAACAAAAAAAATAATGAACGTTACAGCAACTTGCCATTTTGAAATACCTTGACAATACTGGTGTGTCAACACCTTTAATTTTTCTAGTTATGCAAGCGTGTGTCTTAAAAATGAAGTTTGGCCAGTCGAGTGGTTTTCAATCACGTTTCAAATTATTCTGTTGCGTTATCAAAATAATATTGGATACGGTGTTAGTGAATTGTTTGAATATAGAGCAAAGTACTAATGGAATCCAATAAACGAGCTGTAAGATCGATCCAAAGGTTAGTTTTACTTGGTTAGCTTCGAGGTGAGTATATAAGGTGAGCGATCACCTACAAAACGATATATTTTCGAATGCGATCTTTGGATTTTATATTTGTAACAAATGGTTTTAAATTCAAAAAATCGGATAAGCAAAACTTTATCAGGATCGTTTATTGTTCAGTACAACAACGCATTTAGGATGTTGATGGGGCTGCCTCGCTTCTGTAGCGCTTCAGGGATGTTCGCAGAAGCGCGCGTCGACTGCTTTTATGGCACAATGCGGAAAAAATGCGCATCTCTGGTGCGTACGGTGCGAGCCAGTCCGAACAACATCCTCAACATGATTGCCTGCAGGCTAGATTGTAAATATGTAAGTCACTGCCTAATGCTCCACATGGCGGTGAATAACTGTATGTAGTATCCAATTATATTGTTACTAACATAGTTAATAAGTGTTTTTTACTAACAAAATTATGAGCATAACATTTGTAGCTTGAAATAAAATTATTATTATTATTGAGTTCAGTCGTAAATCCACAACGTATTAATGATTGGGTGGTGGTCTAAAGCCGAGAACTACAAATCTAATCGATGATATTTTGTTATTGTAAGCAAAGATGTTATTAAAATTTCCGTTATTGCATTGTAATTTTTTTAACGTATTCTTGAATCTTGTCGTGTTCTTTGTGAAAAAACTGCGACAATATGTTTTTGTATAGATTTTTCTACAATGAAAACCCATGGTTACAATATTGTTTTAAAAATAATCTATATATATATATAAAAGAAAGTCGTGTTAGTTACACTATTTATAACTCAAGAACGGCTGAATCGATTTGACTGAAAATTGGTGGGAGGTAGCTTAGAACCAGGAAACGGACATAAGATTTTTTTTACTCCGTTTTCTATTTTTTTTTCCGCGCGGACGGAGTCGCGGGTAAAAGCTAGTTTAATATAGTTTAATCTTTATTGTTTATTAAATGGTAAAGATATTAATAGTTGCTAAAGTAACGTTAGTCCCTTATCAGTTTATTTATAAAATGTATAATACTATGATCGCTTGCGTTTGTTACTATTCGGAAGTGTTCGTTTATTTCCGAAGTAAGACGAAGTGCACATAGATAATAAACTTGAACTATCTCACTCGTGCTTATGTTTAAATACGAATAGCGTCTCTCTCGTACGTCTATAAACTAAGCTGTCTCTGTCGCACCAATGGGTAATTGATAGCGAAAAGGACCACCTTTCAATCTCCTGTCATACTGACGGGAAAAGAAAACAGAGCTTGGATGTAATGTTAGAAAACGACAGTTTTTTTTTTAATTGCAATTTCTTAATCTTGCATCTGCTTCAAAAGCTACCTGGCTGAATACAAAAATGCCTTTAACACAATAACAGAGTAAAAGCAGCCGTGGAACCTTCGTTGAAAATCAACCATAATAAATTTACCTTTTCCTTATTCCGAAGGTATACGATTAAAAATGTCGCGCCATGACACAAATAAAAAGAAAGTAACCCTTTAGATGTTAGGCAGACTAAAAAAAAAGAAGCATGTAGTCGTGGCGTCTGCAGAAAAAGAGAAATAAAGCATATAGGGGGATTTCTAAAGAAAATCTTGAAAGTAATGTGGGACATTCTGAAAAAGAAGTCGCGGGCGACAGCTAGTAGCTGATATTATACATTTTAAATGTATACGCTTACCTTGTTCATAAACTTCTTTCGTATTTAATTATGATAATAGGCTATAGAATATAGTGTTTTCAATCCGCTGTGCTCAGAAAATTTATTGTGAAACAGTGAAAGTCTTGACAGCGGATTCCGCGCTATTCTTTCCACTTTCCTTTGTTAATACAATGTTCAGTTTTTTGCGTCTTCATTTACTTGATTAAATTCTTATAGTGATCTTGTAACGGCTTAATGTTTCGATTGTTGTGACACTTGTATCGAGACATATTGGTATCTCTGTCTTTTCAAAGGGAATGTAAGGTATAACTATATGTGTTAATATAATGTAACTGCAGTCAAAACTCGCAGTAAAATGAACTTGAACCTTATTTCATTACTTAGTTTTAAATTCATTTGACATATCAAAAATATTGTATTAAGACATATTGATACTCTTACATTATCTTTTGTATAATAGAAATAAAAATGTGTGATAAAATGAATTAAAAAAATTAAACCTATACTAAAGGATCTAGCATTTATTTTATACTAGCTTTTACCCGCGACTTCGTCCGCGCGGAATAAAAAATAGAAAACGGGGTAAAAATTATCCTATGTCCGTTTCCTGGTTCTAAGCTACCTCCCCATCAATTTTCAGTCAAATCGATTCAGCCGTTCTTGAGTTATAAATAGTGTAACTAACACGACTTTTTTTATATATATTAGATGTTGATATTATCTAATTTATAATTCCATTCTCACGCTCGTATTAATTTCACTTTATTTGATATCAAGAGTAGATAAGGAACTATATATGTACTAGTTTTACAAAATATGTTGTAATATTGCACTTGAATATGTGATTCATGATGAGGTGATATAAGTACTTCGATTTTTAAAAAAAATGAGAAGTTACAGATTTAATACACAAAAAAAAGGTGATAAGTATGTAATTTTAATACAAAAATTCTTAAAAGATCAACAATAATGAAAGGAAGGCAAAGAGAAAGCTTGCAAAATTGTTTATTAAACAGAGCGTGGTGAGTTTTGGCGAAAAATTACGATCGAAATGTATACGAAAACGAATCAACTACAGAGTTGACATTAAATTTTTAGGTTTTTTACAATTTAACTTTATAATCTAAGATTTAAATTCACCTTTTATTTAAGTAAAAGGAATAGATATGTCTATGTATGTGTTATCATTAGGTAACAAGATTTAAATTGTATGTGAAATGGTATTTGTTTCTAATTAATGTTTCTGATGTGTTTGTAGGGATTTTTTTCGAATGTCCGCTCTGTAATTGAGTTATTTTGAATCACTTTGATTTTATCAAATTAAAACGTGATCAACACAGAAATGTTACTTGGTCCACATAAAATTCACCGTGGGTTTCCGAGACGTTTGAAACTTATTGTTACCTCTGTTTTGTCAAAGATAATGACAGGTATGATGATATGTTTACAAAGATTTTGGTTTCAGAAACCATCGGCTAGTCTGTTAGTTTAAGACAAATGTCTATAAGTCCATTGATAATTCAGCTATTTCTACAACATACGCGTTAAAAATATCGTACGGTTTGATGGTATGTACTATTTTTAATAATTTTATTTTAGGAGCGGGCGGCGCGGGCGTCCGTGCTATTGCGTTGTCGCGTTCGGAATGAGGTCGCTATGCCAATTTTGTATTTTCAATCGTTAGTCGCGAACCGATAGCGGGTACTTTCACTGGTGTTTTTTCTTAATTTAATTAAGGCAAAGGCGTATCGAGTGTCTTGATTCTAAATTAAGTTGTGGTAAATCGGAAAGTTTATTTGAAAGTTAGGCACTTATAAAACATACATTAAACGTTACCTTTATTCTTAAACTTATAAAAAATCACAATTATTAAAAAAGGAAGTGGTTCTCAATTAGTCTGTACAGTCCGAAAAGCTTATCGGTGTCTGTAAGAGACGCTGCAATCACAGTTACTTCAGTGACATGACAGTACGAAAAAATCGTGTGACACTTTTTTGACAATAACAAGAGGGCGTTAATGAGCTGTCATAATTTATTTTGACTTTTACCCACCGGAAACCTATAACTTTGTTCGTCCAAAGTTTGAAGAACGAGATGGTATTTCTCTCCAAAGAGACTTGATTCGTTATTGTAAAGAAAGTATGTATGGATTGTGTGAAAGAGGATATGCGTAAGAAGGGGGTAAATTCAGATATGACGGCTGATAGAGATGTATGGAGGGATAAGGGCAAGTTGATGATGAGACTTGACTCGTTATTGGCCGTGGGTTTCCGAAAACATAATCCCCGTTTAAAACATATTGTTATCTCTGGTTTTTCAAAGATAATGACAGAGATGACGATATGTTTTATACAGATATTTTGGTCTTATAAACCAATGATGAGTGTTTGTACCAACATTATATAAAATTCATGGTTTTATCTATTAAAAAACTAAAAAAGTACACTACATTTTATCATTTAGTTTGTTATCTGTCATTGAAAGTGTTATACTTTCGTCCTTACCTTACGTGCATTATATTTATATACCTTATCTTATATATTTATTATGTACTTGTATTAACATATCTTTCTGTTTGTCGTGGTCCAGTTTATTAAAAGAAAACGTAATGACCGTACGTATGTACTGTCTCTCTCGCACCAATTTAAAAACATATAAGAGTGAATAACATAGTATAATCTGTCGCAATCCTCAACCAGAGGTTTTCCCGTGGTTGGAAATGCAGTTTGTGAGATGAGATGTTTATCTTTTTAAATAAAAATTCTTTGACTCATGATTTTCCTTGTTATCATTATGTTGACATTTAAATAATTGATTTACTATGAATGTAGGAGTTTTCTACATTTGATTTTAAATCTTCCGTTTCTCAAAATAAGTGCCGAATTCCAGTAACGCAGTGTCTGATTTATGCGAACAAAGTAATTTTGAAATAAGCCGTTTTCTCTTATGATTGTTTTGATTATATACCCGCGACACAAAGATGCGTCACATCTCAATGTATATAACAAAAAGCAACCAGTAATGTCACCCTCAATGCAAATTAAACTTGTAATTACGCTAAAAGGTCGCGCGGAATCTATTCACTATAAATAAAATTACATTATAAACATTGGTTTACACGGTCTTTAAATCTGTTAACATATTACATCAACTTTAAGAGAGTAACAAGGATTTTATGTTTCAATACAAGCACTACATCAGTGGAAACCCACGGCTAGTGTATACAAGTTTAATAGTATATTACAGCCAGCGTGTTTTCCACGTGAAATGAGAGCTTAGGGTGACCTTTTTTTTAACATCCCGAGATGTTATTTCCTATGGATGACGATATTGTTTTTGTCTACGATAGGGTAGGGGTATCTATATTCGTATGCTTTTTCTGTTGTAGACTAGATGACTTGCCCAAATTTATTATTACTATGAACTATACATGATTTTGGGCCATTTTCAGACTACTTTTTTAACACTTATACACTACGATTTTCAAGTGTTAGTTGTCATTTAATCTGTATTATTAAATTGTTGATTTTTACTTTAAAAAAGCACTAGTTTCTTTTTTTATACATAAACTAGCTGTTGCCCGCAACTCTGTCCGCGCGGCATTAAAAACTTATTAAGTAGCCTATGCGTTCTTCCAGAATATGGTCAACATCTGTGCCAAATTTCATCAAGATACGTTGACACGTGCCGGAGAAACCTTCAAACAAACATCCATCTAAACATTAGCATTTATAATATTAGTAAGATTATTGTCACCCTATCGTATTTAACTATTTGTTTACTGTGCGGAATTCAGTTTAAGGTCGTCTGTATTTGTATGTTACTAGATTATTTTGGTGTCAGCAGTTAACTGTGGAGTTAAATATCCATATTACTTCCTGGTTTTTTGTAATTTTACTCTATGAAAATATTTTTCTATAGGCCAAGGCTTGTTTAAATACTGGCGTAATGTTTAACCATGCTGAAATATTCATGCAAACGAATAAGTGCGACAACGATGTTTTAAGAAGTGGAGACACACGGTTAATGTGGAGACTTATGACGAAAAGCGATACATCTCTAATATATTTCAAATGTAACTCTCTTCGTCTGATGACTTGTAGTTTCTTCAACAATAAAATGACACAAGTTTAGTTACGGTTCTATGGAGGTGGGGCTCTGCGCGTGCGCATGCCCCAACTGCCATTACTACTATGAAATGAATACATATGAATATGAACCCCAACACTTATAAATAAAGTTCATTTTCAATCGACTCATATGAGTTGTGTGGAGATTACTCGAGCGAATGATCTTAAATATCACCACGTTTGATTTTATACTGTATCGTTTAGGAATAAGGTTTCTTTTTCAGTGTTTGTAAGTCGTACCGTTAGCAGTGAAAGTGCTCAGTGCAAAAGTGAAACGGATGATTTAGAATGGCGCAACTTGTACGAGATTGGAGTATTAAAAAAAAGTAAAGAAATGTGAAAGGTTGAGGTTTTTCCTAAATACAAGGATTAACGGTTTTATTTATTCTTTCATATATTTTTACTGTGTGAAATAATGTTTTGTACGTTTCATAGTACAATAGAGTTAAAACTACGTGATCAAATGCCTCACGATCGAGGGGTGATAGGGGAGGGTGGTTAATAGTAAAAATCATTTATTTATTATTTCGAACGAAATGCTTTGGTCTATAGATGAAGTACAATTTTGTAATGGAATAATGTCAAGTAGTTTTGAGTTATCTATGTGTTTTAATTATCTATTAAACATTTTGCAACTGATCCCCTCCCCCTCCCTATAGAATACCAATAGAGGTTTATTTAAGTGGGAATATGTTACATCAATTTGGACAGTTGTTTGAATAGTGAATACAGGATATGACGGCCCCGTTATTGCATACAAAAATGGTAATCTGCCATCCGAATCACTGCTACGAAAGTTGCCATTTGAATGGTATAGAAGTGGAGGAGTGGGGAGAGGGGGTGTACAATAGAATTAAATTGATATATTGATAAGATTGGGGACTTTAAATAACATTTATATTGAGAAAGTGAATAACTTTTGTATAAGTGTAGTGATCGTATGGATATATCGTACTTCATACTAATATTATAAATGCGAAAATTTAGATGGATGGATGTTTGTTTGAAGGTATTCTTGGTACGGCACAATGGTTCTAGATGAAATTTGGCACAGATGTCAGAACATAGTCTCGAAGAACACGTAGGCTACTTATTACATTTTTTTATTTTTTTTTATAGTCGCGAGCGACAGCTAGTCTTATTTTTACTAATATTATAAATGCGAATCTTTAGAAGGATGGATGGATGGATGTTTGTTTGAAGGTATCTCCGGAACGGCTCAACGAATCTTGATGAAATTTAGCACAGACGTAGCATATATTCTGGAAGAACACATAGGCTATTTATTAGATCTTTTTTTCTTTCCGCGCGGACAGTCGCGGGCGACAGCTAGTAAATAATAAAGCAATTTAAAATTTAAAACAATTTAACTACGACTTAATTAATTCGCAATACAACAGCGGGTTTTGACTGCTGACATATCTATATAAAATATTTCTTGTCCCTTTCATTCTCTTTGTAATAATAAGGATAGCATTATTTTGAGTTTGTAGAGTAAACGTGTTTGTATTAAGAGCTAAGAAGAATAATCTATTCCAGACACAGTTGGCAATGTAGTGCTTATTTGCCACCCGTAGTCTGATAACTATAGACCACTTTGGGAGAGTATGTTCTAATCTTACTAATATTATAAATGCGAAAGTTTAGATGGACGGATGGATGTTTGTTACAAGTTATCTCTAGAACGGCTTCATGGATCTCGATGATATTTGGCATAGATGTAGAATATAGTCTGAAAGAACACGTAGGCTTACTAATTATGTTTTATTTTAATCCGTGCAGACGGATTCGCGGGCGATAGCTAGTTATATATATGTCCTAATGAAGTAATCGAATTGTCTTTTCTGACGGTTTCAAATTAGGTAACCATGATTTAGGATGATCCTGGCTTACAAAATAGATTAACTTTTTTACAGTGGTAGACGCCAGGAACAAAATCTGTTACCAATTGGTCGGCTCGCGCGGTATTATACCACGAGCACACAGAAGACAGGCGTCAAGTGGAAGCAAATCCGCATACAGTCTGATGGAGTGTGCTTTCCGAAAGCGTAATTTTAATCCTCTTTCCATTAGGAAGTGAATTTGACGGAGCAGGGGACGCTTAAGCAGGGCAGATACTCTCTTTCTGTGCGTCCCCTCCTTTGTTGATTAACGTAAGACAACGCATCTGCAATTGCGGAGGTCTATGTGCAGCGGTCGTTCCGCTATAAAGTCGCTTCCCAATTCATGTGGCCGTTTGCTCGTTTGACACCATTTGATATTTAAAAAAATCTGTACCTATTTAGCGACCATAAGTGTGACAGTTGAATAAATTAAATAATCCATTATCAAATATCGTGTAATGATATGGCCAACATTATCAAACATTTGTACCAATATTAGCCACAAACTCGCGTTCGGCCTCCTGCGGCCTCTGGCGGCCGGCTGACCTACATACACCGTGCTCGCAACACGAAACTGACGATTACTTAGAAAAATTCTTAAATGAAATATTAATCAATTTAAAAAAAACTATAGGACCTGACAATTAGATGTTTCAAATGACACCTCACACTTTAAAATCATCAAGCCCTTTATGATACAGGAGATGAAATAGAAAAAAATATATACAACATCCGCATTAAATTTAGTTGCCACGAGATAGTTAATCTAGAATTTAATTGTACGTTATCACTCAATTTTTATAATTTATCTCTGTTTTTATGTACGTGGCGTGAAACTTGCTCTATACAATTGTAACTTTATACATCTATAATAAAATATTGTTATCCCTTTCATTCTTTATGTAAAAAACAGAGATAACGTTACAGGTTTTTGCTACAGTGAAAACTCACGTTAACAATAAATTGAGGTATATAAATCGCTTCCTTTAATAAAGTCGACCACACATTATCCTTGCGGTAAAGGTCAAACTTTGATAAGATTAAAATGTTAGTACAATTATTTGTTTTGTGCATTGTTTTTTTAAAATAAACATAGCGAATTGTTTCTTTAGAAAGCTATGTATTTTTGAGATTCAAATCATGTATCAAAGATTTTTATTTTTATTATATGACATAGGATATAATAGTCTCAATCCTATTGCTTATTTTATTAATATTATAAATGCAAAAGTTTAGATGGATGTATGGATAGATGTTTGTCGGAATGTATCTCCAGAACGGCTCAACGGATCTCGATTAAATTTGGATATAAAACATAGTCTGGAAGAACACAAAAGCTACTTATTAAGAATAAATTTCGCGCAGTCGGAGTCGCGGGCGACTGCTAGTAACAAATATACTAAGTACATCATATTTACTTGTTTCTTTGCCTCATTAAATCGTGTTGAAAATTCAGTGTTATGGATTCGAACATACGACCTTTTTACTCTATTCGTACTCTAAACATAGCGCTTAGTTATATAATATTAATTTCAAGGTCTTATGCCCTTAGTTTGACCTTGAGAAGTTCTTTGTGTCTTCTTTGTCTTGTAATTTGCCAATAATTGTGTCCTTGAACAAGACAATTACTCATAAATATTTATAACAAAACTAGTTAATATCATATCTTCATGAAAAACTCCAATCCCACATCAAATGCGACTAAATAATGAGCTATTAACTATACACAAAGGAATAACAACTTTATGTTATTGAAATAAAGTATTAAATCGCATAGCTATGACAGCAGCGCTAAAATGTAGCGGTGTATTGTAGGTCGTCAGAACGGGGTCAGTGGGTTAGACCTTACTCGCGTGTGTGATTGCCCTGAACTTGATGTTGAGTAGCCAATGTTATGTCAGTTGTGTAGCCGATGGGTCACTAATAATTAATACTGCACAATAATCTACAACTAGAGGGGGTCCAGGTTCGATTGACACAAGTATATGTAGTGTAAATTGTTGTATACTTCGTTGCGACAACATCGGCCTCGGGATTGCGAGGCCAGTTTGTACCGCTTGTCATTGTTAGACATTTTTTTTCGTTTATTTTTTTAATTCTGTAATTATTCATATTAGTCTTGTCATGATCATCAACAGTTAAAAAATCTTTTATTAGTACGTCTTTGATTTTTCTAAATATTTTTTTTTTTGTTTAGTAAAATTCAGGACACATTCAAGAAAACACCATAGGTACTTTATTAATGAAAACTTAAAACATGGCTTAGTTCTAACTAGGGGTTTACGACAACCTTATCAATAGTGATAAGTTAGTCAAATGCGTATATTTAATATGAGATATCAGCATCAGCTCACCACTATACGTCCCCACTGAGGAGCTCGGAACCTACCCCAAGTTAGGGGTGGCTAGGCCATAGTCAACCACGCTGGCCAAGTGCGGGTTGACTTCACACATATCATTGAATTTCTTCTCAGATATGTGCAGGTTGCATCACGATGTTTTCCTTCACCGTAAGAACGTCGGATAAATGTTCATATGTAAATCGAAAAACACATTGGTACAAGGCGGGACTCGAACCCAGGACCTGCAGATTGCAAGTCAAGTGCTTAACCCCTGAGCCACCGACGCTTTATACATGAAATATACTTTATATTAATTCAGTGATTTAACTGACCAGAAATACATACATGCTTTATTCTTTGGAAAACTTCATAATTTCCATATGATTAAAGGCTACAAGTTTGTAATAATCATTGAATCTTATTAAATTAGAACATTCTACAAGCACTAGTAATTTATATATACTTTACGAGTCTAGATCAGTAATCTTAGGCAATTTGCTTCACAACATCCTTAACAATTACCCTTCTTGTATTTACATATTTAAATCTTACGCCTATTGTATTAGGGTTTAATTTTGAATAGTGTAAATGGGTGCGCTAAAATGTTACTCGCTCTAGGTTGTATAACTGTGTCAGTGTGTCAGATATAAGCTCTCTCCCACCAGCGTACCTTAGCCCTGAACTTGAGAAATATTTTATGTAATGTTTTAACGTAATCAATGTGATCCATATGTGATATCCATCAGTAGTGATGTCAGTTATGGATATCAAATGGATATCATGGGTATCAAAGTAATTTGATCACATTTCTATTGTAAAGAAATATTAATAAATATATAATGTCATAAGGGATGACGATATGCTTTTTTAAAAGTTTTCCAACAATGGAAATTCACGTGTAAGTTCAGATAGACCAGGGCGGAGAGCAGATTTTTTATAGCAAATAAAATTGAACTTTATACGATAGAAACAAGGTTTAATTTTACTTGATATAAGGAATATTATGTTTAAAGTTAAAGGAATAAATAATACTATATTATAAAATTCTATTATCAAATAATTTTCTATTATTTTCATATGAGACGAATTATTTATTAATATTGCTTAAGAAATATAATTTATATCTCATATAAATTAACATCGTTTGTTTGTTACAGAACAAGCTAACCCAATTAAACTCACAACAAAGTTAAATTACAAACTGGAATCAGTATTTGTATTCAAATGAAATTCAAATGGAAAATACAAGTTGGTTTTCTATTTTTGTATATTTACAATAGAGAAATCTAAATGTTTTTATACTTTGTTACCGCAGTGGAAACATAAAATAAACAACATAGAAATCTGGAAATCTACAATTCTAGATCATTATGTATTTTATGTTTTTATTGATTATAACCTAAAAAAAGTCGTAACTCGGTCACGGCACAAATTCGACTTTCGGCATCCGATAGACGCTCGTTAGCCTCAAATTAATTAAGAATAAATTAAAAATATCAATTTGTTATTCCAGAATGTACCAATTAATATTGATAAAAGTATCACCTTTCAGTTCAGTTCAGTTTCTTGATTATGGCTCTCCTTTAGCCGATTGGGTCAGTTTCGAGTGTTTATAGTTTTACTCTTGTATTAAAGAGACTGGCTAAACACTCTACTTATGAATAAGTCTCGTGAGCATACAAGTATGACCTTTCATCATCATCGAATAGAAATTATGACATACTTTAAGTTGAATATGTTTTTGTACAAATATTCCTACAGTGGAAACTTAAGATCATTCAACAAAATAATTTCAACTTTCAAGTAATTAAAAAGTTTAATTTTGTGAAAGTAATTATGGTTAATAACTCTTATTTGCATTTCGTTAATCATTCATCAATCAATAACACGTTCACTCAGTCGGCGGGCAACCGCAACGTGACATTATCACGTGTCCCGCTCCGGTTGTCGTCGCGTGACACGCAGCACGGCACGTCCGTCACTCAACTGGGTAAAGGATTTGGTTCATGACACGTTTTAGTTGCCGAATTATCTTAGTTTAATCTGATACAGTTAAAGAATTAAATATTAGGAACTAGCGAAGAAATTCAATGATATGTGTCAAACATTTGACTAACGTGGTTGATCTCAGCCTGTGATGGCACCCTTAACCTTAATTATTTATTAGAATGTTTAGATGAATGGATGGATGGACGGCTCAATGGATCTGCCTGAAATTTGGCATATATGTAGAACATAGACTGCAAGAACACATAGGCTCTTAATTAAGTTTTTTTTTTTTTAATTCCGCGCGAACTGAGTCACAGGCAATAGCTAGTAAGTATATATTTCTTTTGTTTGTCTGAAAATCTCACGTTTATTTAATGTATTCAAATGCAAATTAATTGTGAAATATGAAAGTTTGCAATATGTTGTTCATCAAACGCCATTTTAGCGAAGCGGGCCAAGGATGTTAATATAAATTGCTATCGATACGGTTGGTATACCTTTTGAGGTATGCACGCGATTTTAAACCTTAATATCTTTGGATTAAAACTGATAATTGATTATTATCTAAATATAAGGGACATTAATTTAGATCTTTTCATTTTGCATTGATAATTTTTTAATTTTTTTTATTTAATAATTTTTCATATAAATTATGAGATCTTAAGTAAAATTATTTAATATTTAAACTATATACAGATAGTAAATGTTTTAATTATAGGATGAGATGAAATTGTTTTTATCAAAATATTTAGCAATTTAGAAATTTCGACGTAATGCAGTGACGATGAGTCTTGTTAAATATTACGTTCATATATGTACCAGCATACAGAAACAGTAAGTACTGTACAATGTAAACAGAAAAGGTAATGGTGGGGCGCGAGGATTTGGGTCAGTCGCGCTGTTGACTCACAAGCCTGGCTAACATGATTGTCGACGTGCGTCTAGTCATGTAACGTCTAGATAAGGGGTCGTTCATTAGACTACCCCTACCCCCTATACTGAAAATATTTTTATAGTACATTAGCTATCGGCTTCGACTCCGGCTGCGCGGAATTAAAAAAAAACGTAATAAGTAGCCTTCTTCCAGACTTTGCCTTCTACATCTGTGCCAAATTTCAATCACGATCTCTTTCCATATGAATATTCGCATTTATAATATTCGTAAGATTGAATAATTTTTAGATAGTAATTAAATACACTTGATATCTAATTTTAGGACCCCCTTCGTCCTCATGATGTTACGTGATTTTTTTCGGACCCTTTCGAGCCTCACGGGATTTAATGGATAGTCCCTTAAATCTTATAAAGTATTGAAAATAGGTCATCGTGTCAATTTAGAAAATGTATTTCGAATTAACAAGTTTCCAGGATAAATATTACAAACAGCCTCTTAAGTTATTAAAATTTCATCACCTTTTTAAATTAGTTATGATATATATATTTTACTTTGTAGTCAGTCAGTGTTGAATGTGTATAATAAAACCTCTTTATCTATACTCAAATATTTGTAATTGCATTAGGAAATAGTACAGAACAATGGACAGCACGTTATGTATTTATGTCCGCGCTCCAAATCTGTATTTGTCCTATATACCTGCCCCTTTGCGATAGTTCCAACTAGTTCAGTCGTTGTACTACTGTGCATTGCTTTATTGAATGTCGGTTAGTCGGGTAATTGATGGTCGGGCATTCCTCCATGGACTGGAGGATAATGTTTTTCGTAGATATGTCCGTTTCATTGTGAACTGAGACTTGACTGACTTTGACGTGTGAGTTGTCATTAGATTCCTATTCTTCTAGAGTATCAAGAGTACAGTCAGTCGAGCATTTTGTTTTTTCTAATTTTAATTAACTGCTACTTTTATCTATGAGCTTATCCCACTTTTGGTACGGTCGGCGCAAAAAGATTTCGGTTTTCAAATCCATGTATCTCTTCCCTTACATTTATTTCCTTACACAAACTAATTACGTTAAATTGATAAGTGACGTCACAAATTTAATAGCAATAATATGAAACACTTTTTATGTTAACCCGGTTTTTTGGAAGGTTCTCGAATTCATTAGCACGCTACTTGTCGTCGACTGGCGATAGCGCAAACTTTACCTATATTTGACTAACTAGCTGTCGACCGCGACTCCGTCTGCGCAGAATTAAAAAACAAACTTAAGTAGTACTTTTGTGCCAAATTTCATCGAGATCCGTTGAAAGGTTCCGCAGATAGGTACCTTCTAACAAACAAGTTCCATACATCCATCCAAACATTCGCATTTATATTAATTAAATCAATTGTTTATTAATTCTAATTGTACCTACATACGTATCAATGCGTCTACAATTGCAGATGTCTGAGCAGCGGTCGCTTTGTTATTTCAGCGAATAGATGGCCGCTTGCTCGTTTGTCACCTTATTGTATAAAAAAAATAACTATAAGAGCCATAGTTACCCTTAGCTAACCTTATTTAATTATCACTTTATATCTTGATTTATACAAAATAATAAAAATATCAATATATCGTAATAGCTTCCATGTAATTTGACGTTTATTACGCGTTCTTAAATTAGGCTTTCAAGTGAAACGATGGTTAAATGTGTCTTATCACCTTGTAGTGTCTATCTGACTGACATCTTAAGAGGTGATGAGATCTTTTGTACTTTAATGTACTTGTTACGTAACGTATTAAAATGTATCCGTGCGAAGATGTTTTCACAATATTAACAATGATTCTTGTGCCAACCAAACAATTAAATTAAATCTCTGCAGAAAATATAAACATTGTTATCATAACTAATTAAAATCTTAACCACTTTGTAAAATCTGATTGTAGTATGTTTGATTTGAATTGTATATTTTGTAGTCTGTGGGGCGGGCGCCTGGTGATCCATCACACAGGGTATCACCCTAGTTTGGACACCAGTCCCTTACCCATAGGGAAAACAATAAAGTTATTTTATTTTATTATTTATTTATAATTAAATTAAATAGCAATCTTATCTCCTTGGAATAAAGTTAAAATTACTTTAAGACTAAAGCAATGAGAATCAAACCTTGAACGTGATAGGATCGAGGCCGCTATATTCTTGCGGAAGGTTATGTTGCATGCTAACAGTAATTTTTTATACTTATACCATCTAATTTACACTTTATTGTTGTCAAAATAGAGTTGAAAATGATTATTCATAAAATTTGGTACTAAAACTCAAGCCATTTTTAACTCTATTTTCATACAGGATTAGGTGTCAAATAGCTTGTATGAACATCTAGGTCAATTAGGTATAGAATTTTTTGACATTTGATTGCCATGGCAACGGGTTTTCTCTTCCATGCGCTTAGTAACCGAACGGTTCAAAGCGCGATTTTTTTTCGCACGTATTAGACGTAATATTACCGTTAGTTTGATGGGAACTCGAGACTACTTAATGCCACACTAACAGTATTTTTGTGGTCTCCCTTTAATTTTAAAATAGAATTAAGAAATCTTTACTGCTCACTAAAAATTACGAATGGTGTTGTCCTGGCTAGGAAGCTTGTCCTGATAGAAAGAGCTACTGACTTCTATTACGTATACGCACAAGTTTTGTGTGTAATAATAAATTTAACCAATTTTCTACTAATAAATAGGTTTAATTTAAACTTGGAACAATCCCTTAATTTCTTTTGTTTCTTTTTTAAACAAATAATATTCCTTTTTTAATCTGTGTAAGATTGGCGCGTTCTAGTTATGAAGAAAATAATACGCCGTCAAGGTTTCGAGGAAGTTGTGCCAACATCGGCTTTCTTCGGAAATCTTCGTACGTGTAAAGGTTAGCGATAATTATGTCACTGTTAAATTGTGTATACAGACCGTTTGTGGTATGCCTAGGTTAATCATTGATTTGGCAAATTGCAAATGGTACGAATTCGAATACGACCCGTTGTAAAGGTGAACTTCATTGGTAGTTCATTCTGTGTAGCCATTAAAGTTTTTGGACTGGTGAAAACCTCTTCGCAGATAAAACTATTATATCAACCAACCCGCTCTTGGCCAGCGTGGTTTACTACGGTCTAGTCACCCCTGACTTAGGGTAGGCTCCGAGATCCTCGGTGGGGACTTCTAGTGAGCTGATGATGATAACCTTTAAGATAACGCCTTTTACAAATTTCCGAATAACCCGTAATTTTTTTTTAATCGTTCGATGTCTTATTTGACCTGTATTAATAATTTGCCTAGGCAAATTGCATATAGGCGAAGCACAACATTTTCCGGTGACATATATCTTGGCACGCGTCATTCTGATAGGTATTGTGTTTTAATTAAATACGATTTATTGCATTGTTTATTATTTAAAATTAACAATATGCAATGTTATTTACTTAAATTAAACCTATCCTACTATCTTAGTAATACGAAAGTTTAGATTTAGATGGATGGATGGATGTTTGTTAGAAGGTTTCACCAAAACAGCTAAACGGATCTCGATTAAATTTAGCAAACATGTACAGCATAGTCTTTAAGAACACATAGACTACTAATTAAGTTTTTTTTTCATTCCGTGCAGACGGTGTTAAGGGTTAGTTAATTATATTAATTTGAATATGTCGTGAACATATTATTAAGAAAATTTGCGCGAACGGATCCACATGAAATTTGATACAGAGTTAATGTATAGAAGTGCATAAAGGTCTAAGGACAAACATATAGATAGACAACAATTTTAAAAGTTTGTTTTTCGTTATCAACAACACAAACACAGTCACGTGTACGGAAGATGATTTTTATAGCTCTAACTTTATTCTCTAACGATGACCTATTTAATATGAGTAATCTTAGAATTGTTATAATCTAAGAAATCTGATAATTCGACTTAACAATTATTAAGTTTTTCAACACTGATAGCAACAAAAAACTACGTTCAGTCGTTATTACAAAAAATAATAAATTATTACTAAGAAATAGTTTTATTTCAATCACGCAAATACAAGTAAAAACTGTATTGAATGAGATTAGAAATTCAAAGATTTACGTTCATAAGAAACGTTTTATATCTTTTTGAATCGAGAATCAATTTTCCTTATCCTTTTTATATCAATTTATTTCTAAGTTTTAGTTAACATTTTGATCTATATATCGATGGGAGCTATGTATAAGGGCCAAAGTAAAAAATTAATGATTTTTACTTTTTTGTGCTAAAAGCTAACTCTTAATTAACGTAAAATAAACAAAATACACATTTACAGGTGTAAATGTTATTTTTTGCTATAGGCCTATGCGGCCTTTTTTCCTATATGGTTGAAACTTTTAGAGCCTCTACTGAAAAGTTATCCATCAGCTGTGTTGCCAGTCTCTTCAATGCAAGAATAAAACTATAAATACTCGACATTGGTTCTATCCGCTGAGGGAGAGCCATAAGAACTAATGAAAAGTTATCAATTTACATTTTGGCCCTTATTCAACGATCAACGATTTTATAGTAGTTATTCTACTAGTCAAGCCATCTCATTTGGTAACCATGTTGTGTTAATTGTACAAAAATATATGATTCGCCACTTGTAGTGGCTAAATTGGAATTACATGGACATTGTATTTAAAAAATTGCCACGTCAATAAGTTAATAGAAATGCGAATAAAATAATTTATTAAATTCTCCTATAAAAATATGGAAGTCTGAGGACTCTACCTCTAACATAGGTTATGGGCGTGAATTATTTTGCTGTAAAACGGAATTGTTATCTTTAACCAATACCTCATTAATTTGCAGGCAGTCGACTGGTGGTCTGTCGGCGTGCTTACATATGAGCTACTTACTGGCGCGTCTCCATTCACCGTCGAGGGTGAGAGGAACACGCAGCAGGAGATCACTAAAAGAATTGTACGCTGCAGCTACCCCGTGCCTAATGAAGTCAGCCCTCAAGTACAGGATTTTATAAAGAAGTGAGTTATTCTGTGCCTAATCATTGGTTTCTGAGATTCCAAATTCCTGAATAAAACTTATTGTTATATCTGTTTTTTCAAAGATAATGAGAGGGATGACTGTGGTGTAGGTTTTGGTCTCGGAAACCTACTTTAAAAGATAGCACGAAGTTTTGGTGTACCCGTCATTCGTTAAGTTTTATTGCAAAAAGATGTATTTATCAACATATAATATGTAAGTATAATATTCCAGGCTCCTGGTGAAGGATCCAAGAAGACGTCTGGGAGGCGGCGAGGGTGATGCTGAGGAGCTAAAGAGACATCCATTCTTCCAGGTTAGAGCATATTTAAATCTAGAAGTAGGGAAATTTAATTTATTAATTTAGGAATTGTTTTGTTTATTGTATGTCTTTTCAAATATCTACCTTTTAAAATTGTGTTTTACGCAGCGACTCGTACGATATTCTGAGCGTCGAAGGTGTTTGAAAAATACAATCGTATGGCTTCGATTTTCCGTTATTCCTTAACTAAACTACGCCTAATTTTTTAGATTTGATATTCGGACATAAAGTTATTCGTGTATTATTAAGTTGCTTGTTGGAAAAGAGGTTTAAAAATCCCTTACCCTACCAGGATTTGGATTGGGGCGCGGTGTCCCGCCGGGAGGTGCCCGCCCCCTTCGTGCCCGCGTTGTCGCACGCCGCTGACACGTGCAACTTCGCGGACGAGTTCACTCGCATGCCGCCCACTGACTCGCCTGCGCAGGCGCCGAGACATCACGATAAATTGTTCCTAGGTAAGTTATGTTAGGTAGCTTTGGAAATTTAGAAGTGGCTAGATAATACTGATTTTTATCTAGATTTATATATCTTTGGATGTCTAGTAACTTTTTTCTTTTGTTATAGTATGGCTAATATATTAGTTTTTATTAGATGTGTTTGAAATATTTTTTCATGGTGTATTAAAGGTAAAGAAGAGGCTTTGGTGAAGAATAACGCCATTTTACAAATTTAACTAGCTGCCTTTAACATAGGTTAGGGATTCCCAGAAAGGTCTTAAAGCATTGCTAATTCTCACTCTGTCTTCTTCTATTGACCTAAGTCAGAATTAATAATAATAATTGATCTTAAAAGTAGGTAATTTGGCCATGTGGGGGTCTGATGTAACAGTTCATTTAGGAAAAGGAGGTCACTTGTCCAAAATAGTTTGGGGATCTCTGTCTAGGTTCATATTTGTTTAAATTTGTAAAACATTTAATATTAATATTGTTGCAGGTTACTCTTACGTGGCTCCGAGTATTCTGTTCTCAGAGAATATCATCTCTGACCAGATTTGGATGCAGGCGACGGGACAAAAACACGATAAACTTAAAGGCTGGGTGGCAAAGGTACTACATTTTAATCTAAAATCTGTACCACTCGAATTTCTTTTTCGCTACAACACTTTTTTGTCACAACTACATATCAATTTTACAATATTCCTTCACTTATCATAATACTAGCTTTTGGCCGCGACTCTGTCCGTGCGGAATTAAAAAAAAAACTTAATTAGTAGTCTATGTGTTCTTCCACACTATGTTCTACATCTTTGTCAAATTTCATCAAGATCCGTTCAACCGTTCTGCAGATACCTTCTAACATTCGTATTTATTTGAATACTAGCTTTTACCCGCGAGTCCGTCCGCGCGGAATAAAAAAAAATAGAAAACGGAGTAAAAATTATCCTATGTCCGTTTCCTGGTTCTAAGCTACCTGCCCACCAATTTTCAGTCAAATCGATTCAGCCGTTCTTGAGTTATAAATAGTGTAACTAACACTACTTTCTTTTATATATATAGATAGATATTTTATTCATTTCACTTCTTTCGTTCCTTATATGTACATTTTAACATTAATATTATGTTTCCAGGACTCTCCGTTCTTCCAGAAGTACGCGGTGGACTTGAGCACTCCTCTGTTGGGTGACGGCTCCTACTCCGTCTGCAGGAAGTGCATACACAGACAGACGGGCAAAGATTACGCTGTTAAGGTAATAGTACTAGCTGTCGACTGCGTCTCCGTCCACGCGGAATTAAAAACAAACGTAATAAGTAGTCAATGTTTTCTTACAGACTATATTCTACATCTGTACCAAATTTCAGCAATATCCGTTGAGTTGTTCCGGAGATACTTACAAACAAACATTCATCTATCCATCCATACATCTAAACATTCGCATTTATAATATTAGTAAGATTTGTTTACGTACAAAATTAATAAATAGGATGTATTCTATTTTCAGATAATCTCATCACAAAAGAAGGACGTGAAACAAGAAATAGAACTACTGAAGGCGTGTCAGGGATGTCCATACATTATCACGCTGCATGAAGTCTTCCATGATTCTGTAATTATCTTCAGATATCTTAGCTTGGCTTTAAACTTAAAAGAATTATTATTGAAAATGACTTACAAATACTATGTTATTTATAAGTCAAAATTACTTATACATACTACGTTATTTATAAGTCACTTTTACTTGGCCTCTCTTTTAGTTATACTATTTTATTGTTAGGAATATTTCTTTGTCATAAAGATTAAAACTATTATAGTATGTAGTCCGGTCGCACGAAGAATTTCGTACAATGACCTCTTTACCTACTGACAGTGGTCACAAACATTTTTGTATTTAGTGCGGTTTACATGAATTATTTGAAAGTGAAAGAAAATTTACCAACTTATGAAATATAGTTATTATTATTATATAAATTATTTATTTAGATTTTGTATTACAAGTAAAGTCAAAGTCAAGCAAACCAAGGACTTTTTGTCGTGCCTCAAGGCTAATCAAAACCACATTATGCAAACAAGAACAAAATTTATAGTCTCCAGTAAAAGGTTTACAATCCCTGAGGACGGCGGCCGTTGTATCTGTGCGAGCGAGACTCATTGTATTTATTTTAGAAATATATTTATTCTTGTCTATGAAATTTAAAATTATGTAACAAAGTGAATTTACAAGTTGAAATGTTTGAATAAAAACTGTCTAAAACCTTTATATGTGTCATATAACTTATTCTACAACAATATATTTAACTTTAATCTAATTCCAGGCATTCACATACATAGTAATGGAGCTGGCTAGCGGTGGCGAGCTGAGCGGTCACTTTGGTGCGGCCGGTCTTGGGGAGCAGGTGGCGCGCCGGCTGCTCACACAGCTCGCACTCGCCACACGACACATGCACGCTCGGAGAACTGTACACAGGGACCTCAAGCCGGAGGTAACTTTAATCTTCTTAATATATATAAATCTCGTGTCACAATGTTTGTCCTCAATGGACTCCTAAACCACTTAACCGATTATAATAAAATTCGCACACCATGTGCAGTTCGATCCAACTTGAGAGATAGGATAGTTTAAATCTCAAATTATAGTCGCAATTTTAATTTATTGCTAATTATTTGTCTGTTATTATTTGACAGTGACAATTATCTGTTAACTCCAAATGATTCTAACAGATGTCGATACCTTTCGACTGGGTTGAGTAAGTAATCAATAGATGGCGCTGCTATGGTAAATCTACGAACGTGTCATATAAGCTTATTAACTGCGCGCGGACGGAGTCGCGGGCGACAGCTAGTACAACTATAAGTCAGTTGGTTTGATTTATAAGTCACATGTAAAATGATTTAGTTTATAAGCCAGGTCAAGTAATCTATATAAATAAAAATTAATTGCTGTTCGTTAGTCTCACTAAAACTCGAGAACGGCTGAACGGATTTATCTTATCTTAGTCTTGAAATGTTCGTGGAGGTCTAGGGAAAGTTTAAAAGGCGAGAAGAAATTCATACCGCTATTAAGTTTTTTTTAACTGGCGGGCGACAGCTAGTTTGACTTATAAGTCACTTGTAACTAAGTACTTTCGCTTGTAAACCAAATGTAAGCTAATTTATTTGCCCTAAAAGTCGCGTGCGTCTATGTACTTTGGCTTAGAAGCCAAATGTAAACTCGATTCAAGCTTACAGTATAAGATCGGCTGATAGCATATAAACCAGATTTGTCTTATTTTTTTGATCCTGGGTTCGAATCCCGCTATATACCAATCTGTTTTGCTATTTACTATATATTTATCCGAGGTTCTTACAATGAAGGATAAAGGTGATGCAACTTGCAATATATCTGAGAAGAAATTCAAATGATATGTGTGAAGTCAACCCGCACTGTGTCAGTGTGGTTGACTATGATCTAGTCACCCCTAACTTAGGGTAGGTTCCGAGCCCCTCAGTTGGGATGTATAGTAAACTGATAATGAGTAATTAATTGTTACTTAACTCCACTGAGTACAGTTTTAGTGAAAAACTTTCTGATCTTCTATCTATCTATATATATAAAAGAAAGTCGTGTTAGTTACACTATTTATAACTCAAGAACGGCTGAATCGATTTGACTGAAAATTGATGGGCAGGTAGCTTAGAACTAGGAGACGGACATGGGAACTTTTTTATCTTGTGTGCATTTTTTTTATTGAGCGCGGACGGAGTCGCGGGTAAAAGCTAGTATTTAAATAGTTCCTCAATAAGTTTTTTTTTTTTTACTAAATGTGGTTTCATGTTCCAGAACATTCTGTTGACGTCATCTCGTTTGCACGAGGCTCGTGTGAAAGTGGTGGACTTTGGTTTTGCACGACGTCTGCCCGACCACGAGGACAGGCCTCGTATGATGACGCCCTGCTTCAGGTAAACTATTTGCCCTACTCATGGGATGGGTAATGTTTTTCAACAGATATGTATGTACATTGTGATCGTAAAAATAGAGAAACGAAGACAATCTTACTAATGTTATAAATGTCAATGGATGGATGGATATTTGTTTGAAGATATCTCCGGAACAGCTCAATGGCTCTTGATGAAATTTGGCATAAATGTAGAACATAGTCTGGAAGAACACATAGACTACTAATAAAGTTTTTTTAATTTAAGAATCTAATGTTTATGTAACCGTAGAACTCCACTGTAGTGAAACTTGTTTTAACATGTATTGTTGTCTCTTTCTCTTTTCTTTGACAGAACCAAGACAATATGTCTAAAAGGTGATTGTTCCGATTCGCTTTCACTGAGTGCTAAGAACTTTATACTAATACTAGCTGTAGACTGTGACTTCGTACGCGCGGATTAAAAAAAATTAATAAGTAACCTATGTGGTCTTCCAGACTATGTTCTACATCTGTGCTAAATTTTATCAAGATCTGTTGAACCGTTCTACAGATACTTTCAAATATCCATACATCCATCTAAACTTTTGCATTTATAATATTAGTAGACTAGTGGATGCTCATTGTCAAAATTCAACCGTAATTCATTATTAAAGATTTTTTTTATTGAAATTTGCACTAACCAACAATTAACTGTCTTTCAAAGTTTTTGCTTCACTAACTTTTGCACTCGACTTTCTGCGTAAAATAAAAAAAAGGATGAAATATATTCCAGGATATAAGGATCATAAGTATGTATTCATCTAGATTATATTCTACATCTATGCCAAACTTCATCAAAATCTATTTATCAGTTTTGGAGATACCTTCTAATAAATATCCATTCATCCATCCATACATAAACCTTTTCATTTATAATATTAATTAAGATTTAATTGTATTACTATAGTTTGCCGTACGCTGCTCCGGAGGTGGTGTCTTGTGCGCGCTCCTCCACTGCTCCAGGCTACGGCCCCGCCTGCGACCTCTGGAGTCTTGGTGTTATATTTGTAAGTTTTATATATTTTATATTTACTAATATTAAAAAGAGGAATATTTGATTGTTTGTTTGTATTGAATATATTGAACCGATTTGAAAAAAAAAAACGTGAGCCGTCATGGGACGCCTGGCAGATGTGAAACATCGTGTGTGTACAAGTAATATGTATAAAAAATAATATTATTAAAATAAAATATATATATATGTATACCTCAGTATAGCTTGGCGACCCGTCGCCACGGCAAGCGTCGCCACGCCAACAATTCGGTTTACAAGTGATCCTATAGATGTTTCACATCAAAAATATTTTTTATAAATTTGGTCAAAAAGTGGTGTATTGCAGGGACGTATAGCGTCTAGGAAGTGGGCTTTTACATACCTCGTGCGTTCTCTTTACCAATCGTCAAAATAATGTCTAAAGTTTCAAAGCTTTTATGATTCTTGCGAATATTTCTAAAAAGAAGCTACTAATTTGTTTCAATGTCAGATTTAATGATTTGATTCAATTAATTAGGTTTCATTTCATATCATCTCATTAAATCTATATATATAAAAGAAAGTTGTGTTAGTTACACCATTTATAACTCAAGAACGGCTGAATCGATTTGACTGAAAATTGGTGGGCAGGTAGCTTAGAACCAGGAATAGGACATAGGATAATTTTTACCCCGTTTTCTATTTTTTTATCCGGCGCGGACGGAGTCGCGGGTAAAAGCTAGTGTCATATAAATAAAAAAGTCTACTGAAGACTTGGCTGTATAGGCATAGTTCCTTTTGTTGTGTCTGTAAAATGTATGCGTATATTTGAAAAAAATACAAATTTTATATGTAATTCCAGTACTGCATGTTGTGCGGCAAAGCGCCATTCCAGCCGGTGTCCAACAAGGAACCAGTCACCGCCTTCATGGATAGGATCAGAACTGGAAGCTTCTCTATGGATGGTGAGGATTTATTATTGTTAAGAAGTTTTTTTTTATTTAAAAAGAATGTTTTTGGTACGAATGTATTACTAAATGTATATAAATCTTACCAATATTAAAAATTTGAATGTTTAAATGGATGAATGGATGGATGTTTGTTTGAAGGTAACTCCGGAACGGCTGAAATTAACTTGATGAAATTTGGCACAGATATAGGAAATAGTCTGGAAGAACACATAGGCTATTTATTAAGTTTTTTTTTAATTCCGCGCATTCAGAGTCGCGGGCGACAGCTAGTAGAAAGTAAATCTGATTTAACGACTGAACAAATTTTGACAAACAAAGTGTCAATTGATCCGTATTTTTTTCTCTAGTGTCATAGAAGTGAAAGGCAGTCGGAGGATAACAAATAGTATTATTTTTAATTAACTTAAGTTTTCCGTATATAGGTGCAGTATGGGAAGATATATCAAGTGACAGTAAGCGACTGGTGCGCGGTTTACTTTGTGCGGAGAGTGCTCGGCTCAGCTTAGCTGAGCTGCTGACTGAGCTCGGCTGCAGCGAGGATAGCGCAGCCTTCAAACTGGCTGTAAGTAAAGAAATATTTGATTGTTTGTTTGCATTGAATAGGCTAAACTACCCCCAGGTGAAATGGGCTATATTTATTACTAGATTTTTTTAATTGGGCTCGGACGAAATGTCTGATACATTACTGACGCCTCTATACCCCACCTCTTGTAAATATTAAATGTTGTTATTCCAGGACATGACCAAAGCGGACCTCTACAAACGTCGACGTAGCAAGAACAAGCAGCGGAAATCTAGTTCCGATACAGAAGGCGCCATCGAGGAAGATGACACACAAGAGACCTCACTCCTCCTCACCATAAACAACCTCAAGAGCAGAATGAACAAGAATTCCATAGAGCACGATGTGGAACTAATACGTGCTAACACTCAGGACACGCCCCTTACAGAACAAGACCCGCCCACTTACGATGCAGACGAAGTACCCACAGTCAAACCGGTTGAAAAGACCTACGCAAAATCTAGATCCAAATTAGATGACTACATTTATATAGAAAGCAGTCAAGGTTTAGATGAAACAGAAGTCGCTTTCCCCAAAGGTAGCAGGATAAAGAAGAAAGAATCACAATCACCACCGACTAAACGGCGGAGAATTGAAACTAGACAATCAAAGAAACTAAATGGTGATGCAGAGAAACCACCAACACCAAAACGTGGTAGAGGTAGACCGAAAAAGAGTCAGCCAGAAAAAAGAGTTCTAAGAAGTAAGAGCGTAGAGAAGAAGACAAGAGCCACAAATGAATCGATCGAAAATGATAAAAACACCAAAGTAACAAGAAAGAGGAAACGAGAAGATACCAAACCGGTATTAAGAGAGAAAGGTCAGAATGGACATTCTTCTAGAACAAGCGAAGAGCCGAAAACTAGGAAAATTGTTAGAGCTAAAAGAGAATTACCACAGATTAATATAGAAGACAATGTTAGAATGACTCGTTCTAGACGGAGAAGAATGGAGATCAGTTTATCTCCTTCTCAAGTCAAGAGCGTGATACCAGCTTTCTCTTTTGAATCGGATCGTAGAGTTGATTCTGTGGAAAGTGTTAATACCAAAGGTAAAAGAAAGACGCAAAGCAAAGCTAAAAAGACTCCGGTTAGAACGACGCGCGCCACAACTCGTAGGTGAAAGTAATATAATCCGGTTTGCGTCTTTGACACACATTTGTCATGTCATAATAAAAACATGACTATTTGAATCGGTGGGCAAAATTCAAACTAAATTATCCACAGCTTAGTAGCGCCCCCCAGATAATATCAAAAAATCTTTTTTATACTGTAGTTGTTATGTCATTTTTCTCTTTTAATTAATTTTCTAAATGTAAATAGGTTTGATTTATATTCTGACAGAACTAATCGCGACAGCAGCGCCCCCCAGTTCAGATATCCTTGTTTGATTACTATTAGACGAGACTTTAATTATTTGATTAATTCAAAACTTTAAGAAATCTTATAAAAAATACTGATATTTAACTGTGGTTAACTGGAATATGGTTTAAAAGTGTTTAAGGTTTATATGTACTTTTAACCGTGTTTAGTTTCTACTGTTGAAAATTCTGTAAGACTTATATAGTGTTGTCTTTCTTTTTTCATAGACAATAAAAGGGATAGAAAATACTTGTCTATGATGTCAAATTTTCTCTGTACATATTTGATAATGATTTAATCCAGTGATTGTCAAACTTATTTCTTTCACCGCCCCCTTTGAAAATCAATTATATTTCAGAGCGCCCCTAATTTTTATTCAGCCCTAAAACTTAAAAACCACAATTTCGTAACTTCAATTAATTTCAATGCCCCCCATTTTTTGAACCTCTTATCGCCCCCTCTTAGTTCAAACGCCTCCAAGGGAGCGTTATCGCCCACTTTGGGAAACACTGCTCTAATACAATTAATTAAATAATTTTTCCACATCTTTTCAAACTAAATAAGTTGATTTAAAACAAATTTTTGACATGACTTATGTGTGAATATAAACTACTACCGGATTAATATAGTATGAGATTTAATTTAAACAAAACTTAAGATATATTACTAATATGTTTAAAGTTTTTTTTTTATTTTGCATCGATTGGCTGTAAAAAAATATTGTTGGTAATATGTCAAAAAAGTTTTGTTTCACGAAAAAAAAATCTCATGCTATAAAAAAAACGTTATTCAATATGGCGTCGTAACCTTCAAATATCCGAGACAGGAATAGTGATTTGATATTTTAATGGACGCTTGCTCACGCGTAGTTTAATATTAAAATAAAAATGGTTTTTAAAAAAGAAAAATTAATTAAAAAATCTATTTATTCGAACGGATTGTATAAAACTTTGGGTTGATTCAAACTGTGTTTTTTTTTTTCTTTTGTATTTTCTAATTTAATGCTTACGTTACTATTAATTTTAAGATGACTCCCCTTTTTCTCCTAATTACCATTAGTTAATAATTGATTAACGTTGTTTAATATATATTTTTTTTTAGTTAATAGATTAAATTAATTGTAATTTTAAGTATTTTTTTGGGCGTGGTTGTCTTCTTAGATGAAATTTCTCTTTTATTCTTTAATCCATACATGCATACATAAATTAATTTAATCCTCATTAAATTGAGGCCAAATGCCTCCAGAGAACTTTTGATGCGGATTTTTTTTAATATTTTCTGGCCTGGATATTTCCTTTTGGCCGAAATGCGAAAAATTATTTCAGTGTTGTCATTTAAAAAATATAACATCTAAAATCGATTCTCGATTATATGGAAAAATTTTATGAAAATTCGCATCTATAAGTTGAATATTCTATGACTGCATGTTTTTTTTTATTAAAAATTATTTTCAGACCAAAACTCTTTTACGATTTATGTATGACTTTATTTTTTTTAAAATAATAATTTTATGAATTTGAAAATGATTTTAATCAAATTTTACAATTACCATAGTGAATTGTTTTTTTTTTTTAATTTAATTACTAATTGCTCGTCTGTCTGTTGTCTATTGTTATATTACTGTTGTACAGAAATGCTTTTTTTTTAAATATTTATTTATATAAAAAATTCTTAGACAATTTTAATTGAAATTCAGTCTTATAATCCGTTAAATACTTTGACTGGATTAGTTCTCTGTATTATTAATATACAGTTAAAAAAAAAAAACTAAAATGAAATATGTTGTAGTTGGCAAAAAATATCAAATTACTTTTTAAAGACAGATACTAAAAAAAAACCATATTCAATAGATCTCTATCAATTATATAAAAATGATTTTTGTTTGTGTGTGTGTATATCTGTTTTATTTTTTAATTTCTAGAATTAATAGGTTAAATTTGTAAATGTTTCGTTGAATAAATATTATTATTAAATAGGATTTTATCTATCGGCGATAATACTAACTTCCATTTTGAAAATTAAAAAAAAAATTAAAAAGCTGTAAAGTGCCAAAGTTGTTGGGAATTAGTTTGCTTCTATCTCACTATGGTTTCACTATGGTTTTCAATTTGTCCATGGATTTGTCTCCTTTACCAAATATGATAGCTTTTTCACTATAAAAAAAACATTTTGTACAAAAATTTGGTGGAAGAATTAATTATTAAATAGTAAACTACGTAGTTTTTTTTTGTAATAAACATTTTTTTTATTTCGTATACGCATAGACAATTTTTCCAACATGCATCTTTTAGCCTGAATTTCCAAACATTGTAATAACAAATATTGTCTCTGGTTTTTTTTTTTTTCAAATACTATAAAAGGCAATGACAATATTGTTTTGATACAATTTGTTTAAAGTAGTTTTTTTTTTTAATTTAATTAATAGAATTTTTAAAATATTTAATCTATATAGAAATGCTATATTCAAACATTAGAAATATGAATTATCGACTATCGCAAATATATTTTAACAAAATGAAAATTATATAAGTAAATAATACTAACCGTGCGCAAAAACATGATATCATCACTTTACAACAACATCGTGATATTTAAAAAAAAACTTAAAACAATTAAGCGTTGATAAATTGAATTGATTTTTTTGCTTGTTTTCCGAAAACATATTATTCTAATAATTTAATTTCTAGAAGTCGTGTTAGTTACACTATTTATAACTCAAGATAGGTCGAACTGATTTAGCTGAAAATTGATGGGGAGGTAGCTTAGAACTAGGAGACGGACATAGGAACTTTTTTATCTTGTGTGCATATTTTTTTTATTCCGCGCGGAATAAGTCGCAGGTAAAAGCTAGTATTATAAATAAACTAGCTGTCGCCCGCGACTCCGTCCGCGCACAGTTAAAAAAAAATTAAAAATAGATGTTGTCCGATTCTCAGACCTACTCAATATGCTCACAAAATTTCATGAGAATTGGTCAAGCCGTTTTGGAGGAGTACGGTGACGAAAACTGTGACACGAGAATTTTATATATTAGATAATTTATAGTTTAAATGTTTAAAATTACTCTCCTATAAAGTTTTGGTTTAAAAAATATCACTTTTTTTCTTGTTAAGTGACGATATGCTATTCATATTAACGAACAATGTGTGTGAAAAATTATCGTAATTTAGGAATACAAAATAGAGGCTATTGTAACGTAAAAATTAATTTGAACTTATTAATATTTATTTCTAATGTATTTTAATTCATTAATATTTAAATAATCTCTTGGGTTTTCTTTAATTATTTTTGCGTATCGAATATTTGCGAGAATCGATCATTCAAATTTTTTAAAAATATATTATATTGTTGTATATATGCATACATATTATGTAATATTTGTTAAATTTGACAAAATGATAAAAAAAAATGTTTACTTGTTAATTCAAATATAATACAAGTACAAATAAATATATGAAAATATCAGAAGCAATATCGATTTCTATCAACTATGTTATATACTGTTTTAACATATAACCGTTGACAAATTAACAATATCTAAAAAAAAAATTCCTATGTATATATTATCTATGTATAAATTTTTCATATATTCTGTATATATTTATATATTTACAAATATATTCTTGGTGTAAAGAATTCAGCTGTTATACACCAAGAAAGCTTTAAACATAACAATAAAAAATTAATATGTATAATAATGTTGAATACGCCATTGATGTGAAATCTGAAGTTAGCTACAGAATGCTTGTTAGAACTAAAGAAATGAACAGATCCAAAGTTAAGTGAAAAAAACTTTTTCTATTGTTGCTAACTTCAAATGGTGAACATGGCTTGGTATTCGCCGATATATTAGTTGAATTCCGCGTGAATTTAAAATGCCTCAATTTCAAATTGCATACATTGTTTTTCTTGTATTAGATAATAATAGATTATATTAGAATAATCTTTATTAATTATCTTTGCTTTTAATAGTTGTGATAATTTTTAAACAGATTAAATCATTCATACTGAGTCTAGTGTGAACTGTGTTATAGTTATGCATCTTACCCAATTATCTATGGTTCGTCTAATACAAGAATGAATGTTGCTTTGTAAGCCCGCGCGTTGTAAAACTGAATAGGAAATTTTGAATTTCCATAGTGTGAGACTAGCCTTTACATCACATACGTGGTAACGATTTTTGAAGTGCACTTAAATGGATTGTACCAAAAGATTATATAATTTTATAATAAAGTGTTAGAGGTTATTATAGTGATGTCGGCCATTAAACAAATTTTTGTAACGCGTTACATAAATGCCGGCCGGAGATATTGGATTGTAATAAATATACCATTTTAACATTTGTCATGTGTTTTATTCTCGTACGTAATACAAAAATATTAAATAAATTACTCGGAATACCTTTAGTCAAGTCTATGACACGGTAATAATAATACCGTGAGTGAGAGAGATACAGTTATACACAATTCCTGCGACGTGACAAAGACAGGGATAACTATCTTCCGTCCCTTTCTGCGTACCAGGGTTTGGGCTTTGTTTGGAACAAAGGTTGTCCCCTACAAACAACCTAGGTTGTCCCTAACAAAGTTTGACATTCGTGCTATTTTTCGAAAATTGTGAGTACTTAGTGGCTGTAATTGTGCAAAAATATTTTGATATTACAGTTTTAGTAAGGTAAAGTTTATAAAACATGGTATACTGCTGTATCGTCGGTTGTAAAAGCCGTAGTGAGCGAAAAGAGAAAAACATAACCTTTCACTCGTAAGTACTGAAACTACGCACTTATTCACATGTATTCATACAAAATAAGGAAGAAAATACAAACTAGTTGTTCTTTACAGTCTTTGTAATAACTAATATGTTAAAATACGGGTAAAATCAGCTAAAATAAAATAGTATTTTTCGAACATTATGCGCCCAAACGCAGATGTCATTTGTGTCAAATAATATACTGTAGATCTGGGAAACAAGCGGCCATATTAAACTTCTTTTCAAATTGGTTGGTTATTACCCGTAAAAATAATACCACCATCTTGTTGTAAAAATTACCCTGAATTTAGGGGAAATAAATTATAGTATGTATAATGTATATAAATGAAACAATTCACATTTTTTATACTATTTTCAACAGATTTCAAAAGGAGTTTTTAATTCTGGTATATGCTGTGTTTTTAAATATTTGATACTTTCTTATCCCGTTGATTTTAAAGAGTATGCTTTTTAATTTGTCCCATGTAAATTTTGTTTCTTAGAAATTACAATCAAAATAGTTTAATATTAAGTAGTTTTACATGTAGTGTTCACTGTAATGATATACAGAGTAATTTAAAATTATATGACTATAATATTGGTATGTTTTTTGTAGCTTTTTATGAAGACTTAGGGCTTCGTGCATATCGAAGAAAAATAGGACATCGTTTGAATGCTCGTCTAATGGACCTAAGACTGAAGAGATGCCGCGCTTTGTTGAAGCAGTACGCGGGAAAAAATATCGGGAAATTCTTTTTTTGGAGTCACTCAAGACATCCTTGATTAAGGCAGCCGCCGATATTGACATGGACCTCGTTCGTGCTGTGATAGACGACTGGCCGAGCAGATTGAAGGCCTGTATTCAAAATCACGGATGTCATTTTGAATAAACTTTAGTGTCATAAGAATCTATGTTTTGTTAAGTTCATTTTGGTATATAAATGGTCACATAATGAATAAACTTGTTTCAATTATTTTATATTAAACATGTAACAGAATTTATGACCTGACTAAGTATTACTAAAAAAATCTGTTTATGTAATCTTAGTCACATAAACAAAAATTACGCATTGTTTTTTATATTTATTACGTTTATTAATTACAATTTAATTGGGAATATATAAATTGGTCTATATTAAATTATATCGTAATTATTCATTTTCGGGACAAAACAAATAACTGGTAACCCCAATCCTTTTACATATATATAGGTATAGTCTATAGTACTCTCTATCTGTCCCTTACGGGTGAACGCGCATGCCATATCTATATAATTCTTCATCTGAGCCTTTAGTAGATCATAAAAATATAAAAATGTTATGTGATGTTAAGTATGTTTATTGCTTAAATATTAGGAGGGAAAAACGTGACATTCTTTGATAAATTGTATGCATCAATGCATCCAATGTATCAAAATTTTAAAGCAACAACCCTAATAATAGTTTTATTCTTTTGTTGAAATGAGTTCCTTGTCTATGAGTAACAGAAGAAAATTGAAAATCTATGTTTAAAAGATAAGATCCATTGAGAAAAGGCGCCATCTTTTGTATTGTAAATTTGAATTTATGTCAATTTCGATGACATCTGGTGGAATTGCTAGCTTTCAAAATGTTCATTAAATTTATTTTTTTAATTTTTTAAATTATATTTAATACAAGAACTTGTAAAGCGTTGTAATTTAAAGCACTATTTCCAAACTTGAATTTTATTTAAAAGCTATGAAATGAAATTTGAATTTTGATAATTGCAACTCTGGCACAAAATGGGCGTATCATAGACGTAGAAGACGTTACAAACTCAGATGAAGAATTATATAGATATGACATGCGCGTTCACCCGTAAGGGACAGATAGAGAGTACTATAGACTATACCTATATATAAGTAAAAGGAATGGGGTTACCAGTTATTTGTTTTGTCCCGAAAATGAATAATTACGATATAATTTAATATAGACCAATTTATATATTCCCAATTAAATTGTAATTAATAAACGTAATAAATATAAAAAACAATGCGTAATTTTTGTTTATGTGACTAAGATTACGTAAACAGATTTTTTTAGTAATACTTAGTCAGGTCATAAATTCTGTCACATGTTTAATATAAAATAATTGAAACAAGTTTATTCATTATGTGACCATTTATATACCAAATTGAACTTAACAAAACATAGATTCTTATGACACTAAAGTTTATTCAAAATGACATCCGTGATTTTGAATACAGGCCTTCAATCTGCTCGGCCAGTCGTCTATCACAGCACGAACGAGGTCCATGTCAATATCGGCGGCTGCCTTAATCAAGGATGTCTTGAGTGACTCCAAAAAAAGAATTTCCCGATATTTTTTTCCCGCGTACCGCTTCAACAAAGCGCGGCATCTCTTCAGTCTTAGGTCCATTAGACGAGCATTCAAACGATGTCCTATTTTTCTTCGATATGCACGAAGCCCTAAGTCTTCATAAAAAGCTACAAAAAACATACCAATATTATAGTCATATAATTTTAAATTACTCTGTATATCATTACAGTGAACACTACATGTAAAACTACTTAATATTAAACTATTTTGATTGTAATTTTTAAGAAACAAAATTTACATGGGACAAATTAAAAAGCATACTCTTTAAAATCAACGGGATAAGAAAGTATCAAATATTTAAAAACACAGCATATACCAGAATTAAAAACTCCTTTTGAAATCTGTTGAAAATAGTATAAAAATGTGAATTGTTTCATTTATATACATTATACATACTATAATTTATTTCCCCTAAATTCAGGGTAATTTTTACAACAAGATGGTGGTATTATTTTTACGGGTAATAACCAACCAATTTGAAAAGAAGTTTAATATGGCCGCTTGTTTCCCAGATCCACAGTATATTATTTGACACAAATGACATCTGCGTTTGGGCGCATAATGTTCGAAAAATACTATTTTATTTTAGCTGATTTTACCCGTATTTTAACATATTAGTTATTACAAAGACTGTAAAGAACAACTAGTTTGTATTTTCTTCCTTATTTTGTATGAATACATGTGAATAAGTGCGTAGTTTCAGTACTTACGATTGAAAGGTTATGTTTTTCTCTTTTCGCTGACTATGGCTTTTACAACCAACAATACAGCAGTATACCATGTTTTATACACTTGATTTCACTAAAACTGTAATATCAAAATATTTTTGCACAATTACAGCCACTAAGTACTCACAATTTTCGAAAAATAGCACGAATGTCAAACTTTGTTAGGGACAACCTAGGTTGTTTGTAGGGGACAACCTTTGTTCCAAGCAAACCCCAAAGCCTGGTACGCAGAAAGGGACAGAAGATAGTTATCCCTGTCTTTGTCACGTCGCAGGAATTGGGTATAACTGTATCTCTCTCACTCACGGTATTATTATTACCGTGTCATAGACTTGGTTACAAAGTATTTTTTATTCTATGGCGACAGACGTCAGGTGGAGTGAAGGAGATGTCTATTTTGTGTTGTAAAAATAATTAATTTCACGACGTTCTGTGCAACAATTATGTGAATAATGAGATGAAAGTGTAAAAAAATCTTAGTTTAGTGCTCAATAGTGATTATGGCGCATAGTGGTGGTGTTCTAAGTTCGGATATATCTCGAAGGAATCCACAAGATGAATACGAGCTGGTGCAACGGATCGGTTCAGGAACGTATGGCGATGTGTATAAGGTGGGAGACCTTTCTAAACTTTATTTTTTCATTTCATTACGCGACTAATAAGCTTAATATTTCGGCATGTCACTGATTCACGCTATTGGTGAACGCTACTAACGGGTATTGAATACGTTTTGTGAATACGAAATCCGTTGGTATAATTTATGAATTTAAACAAGTAAAATAAAATTTAATGCTAATAACACGATCATATACACGCTAGTGTTATTAATTGATGTACCGATATGGCTTTAGTACGCATTTTCACCAAATATTTTGAGATGGCACACCCATGTGTTTATAGTTGCACCAAGACAAAGCATTCATTTTTAATTTGATGTACATTTGAGACGTAAATGAGTATGATTTAGGTTACATCATTACGTTTTAATATTTAAAAGAATATCTAGACTTCTATAGTTAAAAATATTAATCATTTTTAAACACTAAACTTTGATAATAACCCTCTAATTCTGTGATCTCATTATGTGTTTGCTTAGAGGCTTATTAAAGTTACGTTACACAATGATTCACATCTATTCATAGCCACTAATTTTGTGGCAACATCATCATAAATAAATGGTTAAGAAACTATACATTGCTTAGAGTGTATTATAAATATTTTATTTATTTATTTTAATTCCGCATGGACTGAATTGCGGGTGACAGCTAGTATTTACACATAGAATAAATTGATTCTGTATGAAACAGATACAAAAACTTACCCCTATTAAGTTACCAGTTAGTCTCACAATCTTAAAAATGTAACCCTATTCATTCACTTTTCTATAAGTCCCTTAGAAGAAGGAAGATTAACTAAGTATTACCATTAAACTCTTTCTATGGTAAGACATCTCTGATAAATAAAATACTCTACTCTTACTTGTATTCTTAACAAATAATGAGCAAATAGTGGACTTGATAATTTCATTATATACTTTATTATATCATCTTTTTTATTTATCTTTGTTACTTTACATAATAATGCAATAATATACTTAAACAATGAGTAAAACTCTTTACCAGTTAATACAAGAGCTAACTATTGTACTATTATAATTACAATAATTGAAACAATGCATCACTCTACAACAGAAATTAAATGACCTTGCCATTGCGGTGATTTTGTAACATCCAATGTGACAATTTAACATTGACACATCTATAGGTGTAAATACCATCTAGTGGTGAAACATTTGCATGGAATCATGTTGGTGTCTTAGTTTTGTAAAAGAGAGAAAAAGATATGCTAAAAGTATCATATTAATACTGTGTCGCCTGTGACTCTGTTCTCTCGGGATTTAATAAAAACATCAATTAGTAGTGTATTTTTTCTTCTACAATATGTTCTATAATTATGTGTAACTTCAGTGAGATCAACGCAGCAGTTCTGGTGATACCTTCTAACAAACATCTATCCATCAATACATCCAAAGATTAGCATCTTATATATATAAAAGAAAGTGTTAGTTACTTACTATTTATAACTCAAGAATAGCTGAATCGATTTGACTGAAAATTGGTCGGCAGGTAGCTTAGAACCAGGAAACGGACATAGGATAATTTTTACCCCGTTTTCTATTTTTTATTCCGCGCGGACGGAGTCGCGGGTAAAAGCTAGTTTATAATATTAGTAAGATTTAGAATTTAGATTAGCAAACTATTAGAATATTATCAAGTAATTTTTTCTATTAAATGTTCTATTAAATTAAATGTTATCAATTATTGTTGATTAATTTTAACATGAACTAAAATTCTAGTTTCCCTATTGTTAAGGATTTTATATAGGTTTTTTAAAAATCTTCCAACTAGTTTGATCTGTAAAATTTTTATTAAATGTTTAATAGTATTTTTATTAAATGATTTGTACAGATGTTTTGCATTGAGAACTCACTAACGTTAAATAAGATTTTATACATTTAGACAATTTGCACCATTTACATAGTTGTATCCATGAAAATACAAACTGTTTTCTTATGTACAAAACAAGATGCTACAGTCATAGAGTACTAAATGTGTGTTTCATACAAATTACTTTGATTGACATAGACAAGAGAATTTTATACAAGAAATTTTTACGAAGAGTGATGAATGCAACGGAACAGAAATACATTCTTTCTCTGTCATAGTGTTTAACACGTTAACTGCCACGTCAGGCACCAGTGCTTGACAGATATGGTATCTGTTAGGGCCATGTCAGTCACGAGTGCCTGACGCAAACACATGTAATTCAAAAATTCAAATGAACCCAGGGAGCTGTCAAGCACCTTTCGGGGCTTTTTCTCTATTGAAATTGACTGACAAGGCCCCCAACAAACTATATTCATCTTGGCCTAACATTTTTACGTGTAGAACTAGTTTTTATGTACATAAACTTTTTAAAGAAAATAAATACAAATAATTGATGTCAATATAACACCGAAAACAAAAAAAAAGAAAATGCCATCATCAAAGTTATGCTATGGCAGTTAACGTGTTTAAGTAAAAAAGGGGTAGAAGAATACTAGTATCAACAACAAAAACATAACCATAGACCTTTATTTAGTGTGGTTCTGAAACACCTCTCTTGCTTCTTCCACATTCATACATATTGTTATCAAGTAGTTTAATTTCCACTTAGAGTACTATACTTTATGTATTTTTATAAAGTGATCTAATAATTTGGATTTTACGATGATAAGTATGGGCATATCTTTGTTAGTCCTTTACCAATCTTTCCAGGACATTACTATCTTATCATGGTCACTGTTTTAACAGATTTGGTTGAATAAATTGTAGAATGCAGCACTTCATTTAGCACATCAGGCAAAGTATGATTGTTATTGATATGGCATAATATAATTTAACAAAGATTAAAAGCCCTTGAAGTTAATACATCATATAATTAGTTCTCTATGAATTATTTCCTAGTGTCATATGTCATTGAATATGGTAAACTGACTCATTACTGATGTCGACCCGCGGGCTTTGCGGGATCAGGTGATCGCGACGAATTAATCCAGTGTAGGGTGACCATATGTGGATAATATTTGTTCTCACATAATTTTTTTTTTTCAATTAAATATATTGGTGGCTCAGAACTTCATAAGAGACACTGTGCAGAACAAATTTTTATGTGTATCAGGGTTTAGGGTGTGGAGAGCGGGAAAGTAAAGTTGAGCCATAAGTTGACATAACCTCTACCCTGAAAATTTTATTTCCTCTTTCTTATAAGAAAGGGTGGGATGGCAGAGGATTAGAATTTGTTGTTTGCTACACAAACACTTTTGTTTCCCAATAATTTTAAAAACTATGGTGACCCTCGTACAATTCATGACTCAGAAACATAGAGTTGTTTCACTCTGTTGAACACAAAATAAGTACAAAAGTATTCATGTTTTTTACAGCATTCGTTTAATTAGTCATTGCTGCCGGTTTTCGGGAGAGCTTTGTCATATTTTAGTTTATAGTTTAACTTAACCTTACCTAATAAGTTTTTTATTAAACTGAAGAGTCTTGAATTCCGCTATATTTTATTGTTACAGTACAAACACCACCTTGACATTGGATTATAGTACACATTTACAATATCTTAGACTTTAGAAATTTTTGTTGGACTCAAATGAGTTTTATTTATTTATTTATTAATCTCAGAAATCACTAAGGGGACCCGTATTTAAAATTATGATCACTCAAGTCAACAACTCGTAGACTAATTGGTGGTATCCCATTGGAGTGGGAAACGAACACTAACAGTGGTAGATCCCGCAACAACAATATTGGTTGGGTGCACGAATTGGTCGGGTCGACCGGTGCAATACCACGACCACACAGAAGACAGGCGTGAAGTGGAAGCAATTCCGCGTTTCATCTGATGAGTGTGGTACCGGAGGCCTAATTTTAGCCCTTCCCACTCTTTTCTTATTAGAAAATGATGGGAAGGGAAATTGGATTTGGCGGAAGAGGGGACGCATAGGAAAGAGAAATATCCTCTTGTATCTCTTGTTGTGTGTAGTCATAAAGTACACCCATAATGCATAGAGTATTTGAATATTGAAATTGCCCCTTAAATTCAAACAGTTCTCGTACAGTTGAAGAAAAAATCTTAGATAACAATTGTATAGGCAATTGATATAATGATCATTTTGCTAGATCAATAAAAACAGCGCAATACGAAACTTGGTGCGAAGGTCGACAGACAATGATTCAAGTGTTAATAATTGTTACGATACCTAGGTACGTAATCGTACTAATATTATAAATGCGAATGTTTAGATGGATGTTTGTTTGAAGGTATCTCCGGAACAGCTTAACGGATCTTGATGAAATTTGGCACAGATGTAGAACATAGTCTGGAAGAACACATAGGCTATTACGTTTTTTTTTAATTCCGCGCGGACGGATGCGCGGGCGACAGCTAGTAAGTTATATTCGAAGAAAAACATCAGTTGCATTTTTAAATTTTTACTAACTATGGGTTTTTAAAGCGAAGTAGATGTTACAGGACCGCCTACCTCTCTGTAGACGACAGACAGACAGGCGAGAGACAAATGTGAGTTATGTTGTTGGGTTAGGTGGGTCTCTCTCTCCTTTGTCACCTTATAATATAAAAAAGAGTAACGAAGAGTTTTAAAATACTGCATGCGATGTGTTTAGTTTAAAAAATGCTCTCGTGCCAAATTACTAAGCTACCGACCACAATGTACCGAGCTTGTAGCGTGACCACTTGACTAAATAATTGCTTTGGTTAAATTGTCGCCTCTAAAGTGGGGCATGACTGAGTAGGGGTGAAGAGGGGATTACATTGTTAGTAACTTATCAAACATTGTGTCTCCTTATACGAATATATTGTAAGGAAATCCAACGGAAACTGCAGTAAATTTCCACTGCTAAAAGATTTCTATAAATCTACTAGCTGTCGCCCGCGACTCCGTCCGCGCGCAGTTAAAAAATGGGGGGGGGGGTATGAAAAATAGATGTTGGCCGATTCTCAGACCTACTGAATATGCTCACAAAATTTCATGAGAATCGGTCTAGCCGTTTCGGAGGATTGTGGCAACGAAAACTGTGACACGAGAATTTTATATATTAGATTATTTGTTACTTAAATTGTTAATAATATCACGAGACCCGACAGACTGCAAATAACAGTGCAGACAGACACATGTATCTGCATTAATATGCAGTATTAATTTTTATGATAGCGATTTCAATATAGGACTAAAACTGCCGCGTGACTTTTACAGTCGTATATCGGATTAAGACATTCAGAAGAAGGATACGTATCGAAAGACATCGCATTCGTCGAAATTGGTTCAGTTGTTTAGGCTAAAAACAGTCACTATGAAATTAATGTAATAAAGAATATATAAACAGACGTAAAGGAAATATTAAACTCCTGAAGTCAGTCAAAGATACTAAGACTAGGTGTTTTCTGTTATGATGCTAAGGCAGTGGAAATCAAGTGTTTTATTTATAATCAATATTTTCACCAGGTGTTGCATATTCTCAGTAAAAAATGTACAGTTTGTTGACCGGTGCTAGCGTGCACAATAGCTCGCCTGTCACAAATATTTAAAACTAGCTTTTACCCGCGACTCCGTCCGCGCGAAATAAAAAATAATAATAATAGAAAACGGGGTAAAAATTATCCTATGTCCTATTCCTGGTTCTAAGCTATCTGCCCACCAATTTTCAGTCAAATCGATTCAGCCGTTCTTGAGTTATAAGTGGTGTAACTAACACGACTTTCTTTTATATATATAGATTATAACATAATTTATTACAATTTAGATATTTTTTATTTATTTCACTTGATAAGGTTTGTTGGCTTGAATAATGTGTGTCGGTGGAAATCTACTTTAAAAGTGTACAAACGATACTTATATTTGTAACGTATAATTTAGCTTTCGAATTTACGAATCCACTCAGTTTAATTATTTTTTTAACTAGCACTAGGCCATGATTCCATATAACTTAGATCAATTAAGGATGGAATATTAGTTTCTATTGTTTATCCTTAGTCGTGTAATGAATGATAATGTTTAAAGCTCGTTACGCACGCTTGACAAACAAAGGCAAACAGTAAACACCAAATAACAATCATGAACGTGTGGATTGGATTAGTGGTGCCTCCTTTTGTTTGGTATTTGCTTGTATTTATCAGGTGTTCACTGTTTGTGCCAGTGATCGTCGTCGTGGGCATGCCTGTTTGTGTTCGGTGTTTGGCAAGTATTTGATGATTGTGGCTGTTTGTAGAAAACGCCAGGCATGTGTAGCGGCCGTTATTATAACATTACAATTTATTTACTCAAGATCACATGTGTCGCACACACTGTGGTTATCACAATGACGTCATTCACCATATTTATAACATCATATGTACACTTTCTTATTTTTCTGTGTTAACCATGTTTTGTACGCTTTTTACTGCAAGGATGTGTTAATTTTATATTAAGACTTGTTCTTCACAAGTATGTTTTCTAGAAGCATATAAAAATTGCCATTTTATTTTCTCTTTATTAATCTTAAAGTTAGATAAAACTGTTTGTTTGAAGGTATCTCCTGAACGATTCAACTGATCTGTCTAAAATTTGGCAAAGTTGTAGAACATAGTCTGGAAGAATACATAGGCTACTAATTAAGTTATTTTTCAACTCAGCGAGTACGGAGTCGCGGGTAATAGTCACAGCATATTTTATAAGTTTAATAGGGATCCCAATATGTTTTAGTTTAATGCTTCGGTAGTGAGAACCACAGATTAGTAATATTGAGGTTTTGCTACGACCATATGTGTAGGTACACTTTCGCGCCGACCACGCATCGACCTTGGGGTGGCCGTCGAACTTGCGTACCATTGACAATGCTTCACGCAAACCGGATCCAAATACGTTGGGAATTGCAGACAAAAAGACCAATAAATGACTGCATCATCGGTCACAGAGAGAGTCCCTTAGTGTGGATTACTTATATTAAATCATTAAAATTTTAAATTCCCTTGTGTTTTTTATATAAAGCGTTAGTTCAAGGATCAGATCTTTGGTCATTTTTGTTTCTTTGACCGAGATATACAAGATCCGTTCAGCCGTTCCGGAGACACCTTAAAACAAACTTTCATCCATTCATCTAAACATTCGCATTTCTAATATTAGTAAGATGACATCCTTTAACACTTTCACAGATTAGCTGTGAGTTCGCTTTTGTACGAAAAAATGATAGTGGCATATGTTCATCGCAGACTAACTCCCTACAGAGAGCAATGAACTAAATATACGGCAGGAAGCCAAGGGGGGTCTGTAGGGGTTCGGTAATAACATCGGTCAACAAGTCGCGACAAAATATTAATCCCTTCCCTCGGTAATTGTACGATTCGATCAGTTTTAGGATTCCGCACATCTATATTCAAATCTTACTAATGTTATAAATGCGAATCTTTAGATGGGTGTTTGTTTGAAGGTATCTGCAGAAAGGCTCAACGGATTTTGATGACATTTGGCACTGGTCTAGAACATAGTCTGGAAGAATACATAGGCTACTTATAAGGTTTTTTTTAACACAGTGAGGAGGGATTCACGGGTAACAGCTAGCAAAGATAAAAAAAAATTAAACATATTTTTATCCAACTGATCTAGTAGGGTAATGTTTTTTTTATGTTTTACACTTGATAGTGTAATAAATATAAAATTACTTATTCAAAATTTACAATTTCTTTTCAATAATACAGTTCAGATTAATTCTATTGTGACGCGCTGAATTAAAAAAAAATCTTGTAATAAAAGTGTGTAGCTTTACAACAGTGAAAGAATTTTTCAAATCGGTTCAGTAGTTTTGGAACCTATTTAATGCAAACAAACAAATAAATCTTTCCTCTTTGCTATAGTATAGATGTCTATGCCATCTTCTGGATTACTCTGTATTACTTATTAAACTATGGCTAAAGAGTCTAATATTAGAAATTTTGCTATATACTTGTTTTCGTTTCTTTACCTTTCATATTTTCAAAAAGAAATACATAATCTTTTGTACTATTTCAAGACAACATTCTGTCTCGTATACGGGACCGTCTCGTATGCACTTGTGCGTTTTCATTGTCAGACGTGGGGTGGAAGGAAAGCAGTCGAGTGAATCAGTTATTTGGCGAGACGGTTCGACGACATTTAATTTAAGTATATCCCGTCTATCTTACTAATATTATAAATGCGAATGTTTAGATGTTAGAAAGTATGTCTGTTATGGTTTAGCGGATCTTGGTGAAATTTGACATATATGTAAGAACACGATCGACTTATTAAGTTTTTTTTGTATTCCGCTCGGACGGAGTCGCGAGGAACAGCTAGTATATCTATATATACTGAACTATGTGACACATAAATGCGATTCATATATGAGATTTATGCATATTAAGTTGCTTGGTGCGATTTTAAATAAAAAAAAAAACTCACAGTTATATACAAGTAACTAAGGTAGACTTTAAGTGTTCTTTAGTATATGAGAGTGTTGATTTCATATGAAAAGTTATAATTTAATGGATTATTATAGTACAAGTTATTTACATTATTTACTGTGATATTTTATCTAGACGTAGCGTCGTCACGGTTTTGTAGAAGTGAGAGTGTTTGTTCAAATTAGACTTGCATAAACGTTTTGCACGCTGCATCTGTTGAATGATTATGTGAAAGTCACAATAATAAATACGGTAATTCATAGTCTTTCTAATGGTTGGTAAGATTCGAAGATCGTACAAAGCTATATTGGAAATCCTTCACATTTTCCTCAAAAACATAGAGATAACAATACAGTGTTCTTCTACTCTGATATCACTGTTTATTTTGTACCCCTAATCTATCTAATATATAAAATTCTCGTGTCACAGTTTTCGTTGCCATACCTACTCCTCCGAAACGGCTTGACCGATTTTGATGAAATTTTGTGAGCATATTCAGTAGGTCTGAGAATCGGCCAACATCTATTTTTCATAAAACCCCCCCCCCATTTTTTAACTGCGCGCGGACGGAGTCGCGGGCGACAGCTAGTATCTACATATAATAGAATTGGACTATCTGTGCGTAATATCGGAAATATTAATATTTCATACATATGACATTTTTTAAATTATTATCTGTCTGTCTGTATGTCTTCGTAAGTCTGCATTTCTTCTTTGTAATATCCACAATGGCTAGACCGATTTTTTCTAAAATAATAGGCTACTTATTTTTTAAAATTCTGCGCTGACGAAGTCACGGGCGATCGCTAGTCATGATTTAAGATCTTACATTTAAGATTGTTGTGAAGCTTACAGATACGAGCCTTTATTACCATCCCTCTTTTATTAAGAGGGGGTACATTAGCTCTGCCAAGTGCGAGACGCCAAGTCTTTTGTTCCTGCACGTCTGTGTTGATTACTAACGTTGCTGCAAGGCTCAATAGAAAGTAGTATGTTTATTAAAACTAGTTTAATTTAACTAGTAAAATTGAGCAATTGATGGACAAATTGAGGAGCAAGGTTACCGTTTTATGAACAGATTGGAATTGGCTACAAAGTTAGAGAAAGATCGAAACAAGAATGGAAGTTGGCTGTCGCTCGCGATTCCGTCCGCGCGGAATTTAAAAAAAACTTGATAAGTAGCCTATGTGTTCTTCCAGACTTTGTTCTACATCTGTGCCATCATTAAGATCTTTTGGGCCGTTGCGGAGATACCTTCTAACAAACATCCATCCATCCATCCATGTAAACTTTTGCATTTATAATATTAGTAAGATTTGTGTGAAATAGTAATGTAGTGGATTCAGATATGAGGGCTGATATATGCTTAGAAGAAAGGTACATACTGTCTACATTGCATAGGCCGGAAAGATGATGAGTTTGTAGATAGAGGGTGTTTCAAGTTCGATTATGTTTCAGCCTTTAAGGGATGGCATTGATATTAGATTAGTTTGAAATTCTTTGTTGGTTTTTGAAATTTTTTTAAACGATTCAAATAAATATTATTTATAGTTTTCTAGTTGCAAAAAACATTATGGAAACCTCTTTATAATATAATTTTATAATAGACAACGCAAGTAACGTAACTGTTGTTTTGTTTTAGCTTTTTTTTTAAAATAATAACATCTATGCTTATAATAACTAGGCTAAGTGATACGAAACTGGGTCAAGTTTGTACTTGAAACAAGAATATATATGTTGATGAACGGTTCATTTGAACTTACGAATATATTGAGTTACCGTCGCTTTTATTAGAAGTTAGTTATGTATTATTACACATTAAAAACATCTAAAATTATAAATGCGAAAGTTTATATTGATGGATGTTTGAAGGTACCTCCGGAATGATTCAACAGATCAGATGATATTAGGTACGTAGAACATAGTCTGGAATAACACATAATCTACTTATATTCTTTTAATTCCGCGCGGACGCAGTCCCGGGTGACAAGTAGTATAATATAATATTAAACTGTTTGTCAGCAACTTTGTCAACATGGATTGAAAAAATGCTTATGTTAATCCTGCAACCATTAACTATATCCTATTAAAAATCCTGTTAAAACTTGTCCAGCCGTTTCGGAGATCAGATGGAACAAACTTTCGAAGCTAGACAGACAGACTGATAAAAAAAATATTTCTTCGTTATAGTTCCCTAATGCAAATATATCATGTAAATGATATATTAAATTACATACAGACACTCCATTTTTATTATATGTAAAGACCTTATTCGCGACTACTGTCTCGTTAATATCTTCATTATCACCCACAGAGAGTTTGTATTTTTGTATGTTCGTAATGAATTATCTAAAAAATATTAAAGCACAAACCTTGTCTGCTATCCTTAAAACATTCTAAAAAGTTTAGCAATGTAAATCTATCTATCCCTATTTAAAATAGAGTCGTGATAGCTTTGCGTTTCTAATTATCTCCTAGAGATGGATGCGGAAACCCGCAGTGCGGCAAAATTATGACGAGACGAATTTTTTCCCATTAAGTCTTATTGAAATGTTAAAATAGAGACCCGTATACGACAACAGACGTATTATTTACAACTAGCTTTTACCCGCGACTTCGTCCGCGCGGAATAAAAAAAAATGCACACAATATAAAAAAGTTCCTATGTCCGTGCCCTAGTTCTAAGCTACCTCTCCATCAATTTTCAGCTAAATCAGTTCGACCGATCTTGAGTTATAAATAGTGTAACTAACACGACTTTCTTTTATATATATACTAGCTTTTACCCGCGACTCCGTCCGCGCGGAATGAAAAATAGAAAACGGGGTAAAAATTATCCTATGTCCCTTTCCTGGTTCTAAGCTACCTGCCCACCAATTTTCAATCAAATCGATTCAGCCGTTCTTGAGTTATAAATAGTGTAACTAACACGACTTTCTTTTATATTTATAGATATATATATATATATAGATAGAGATAAGAAGATGTGTTTTGAAGATATTAATTTACGTACAATATTGTTACTATTAAAAATATAATTTTGAAAACTTATACGAAACCTGGCGATTTTAGTGGCTAAGTGCGAGGCAACACAATGTCAAAGATTCGTCGATTTTTTATTTAGTCGCAAAAACCAGTCACTCACTACTTATAAAAATTGTCGTGAGAAAAGTTGCTTCCATTATTAGGATTGCGTCGCTATTCGTATAGACGACTCCCGTCGACGATTCAAAGTTGAGTATACGCAAAAAAGGAGTTTCTAATATTTACGTTGCTTTGTGTACGAAGAGCCTTAAGTTACTGTGACGTCAGAAACCTTAAACAGAGACAGCATGTATGTATTGACACATATTGTTGTCTGTTTTTTCGAATCGATCTAAATAAGGTGTAATGCACGTCTTTTTTACGCTTGCTCTTGAAAAGTAGCTCTGCTCTAGGCTTCTGTGTGAATGGACCCTAATATGAAAGTTTGGATATTTTACTAGTAATTTAACAATATCTATTAGTTATTCATATCTTCATCTGTTAAAAGCATGTCAAGTGAAATTACTTTATTCCAACTTGAGTTACATCGAGCTTAGAACCTGTCTTCATGACAGGTTTGGATGTTTTTTTTTGTTTATTAGAAAGTTGATAGATGTATTTGTTAGCTATTGCTATTAAGATGACTGAGCGAAATGACACAAGCAGTGATAGGAAGTAGAAAAAGCTTTTTTATTTTCGCATCTCCATAAATATTTAGCTTTCGACGGTTATCATTCTGTTAGCTTTCGACTCCGTCATCGTGGAATTAAAAAAAAAAACCAGTAGCCTAATGTGTTCTTTCAAACTAGCTGTTCTATACATACGTTAAAACAAATATCCCTCCATCTTAACGTGACATTCTCTAGCCTAAAAAACTTATCGATTTTGAAGAATTGATTATTTTTTTACTTATATCATTTAATCGGTAGTTTTCTGAAATACCATTAGTATATTGTAAGTTATACTAATTCAAGAAACATGGCAAAGTATTTGCCAGATTAAAGTGCTTTCGCGTACAAAATTACGATCAAAAACTAGTGTTACATTGCTTGAATATTCTTCATATGAAGTTATAGGCCAATCCAATTTGATTGAGCCCGCTAAACGTCCAGGTTACTGACCCCTGACAGTTTGACAGTTATATGAGCTGCACGTGTTTCGAATGACCGTAGAATATTTATCGATGTATCGAATATGTGGTAAGGTCGATAATCGAGTAAACTTTTCCTTTATGGTACTTAGAGACAAAAATAATGTTGCACTTAAAATCGATTTTTAATTCATATGTCGTGATCGAATTGTTTGTTCTTGAAATTGATTAAGTATTTGAGTTTAAATTATCTTTGAGAGAATAGTTGTAAAATTTATCCGTGGATGTCCAACTGTCGAAATAACTTTATATAAAATAATTGATGTTTCTAAAGAAAAAAAATGTTTATTGTGAGAAAACTATAAAAGATAGATATATGCTATCACGGACTTTTATTTAGCACATTTAAAGAGCTACAATTCTTCCATACATCATTTTTATGTAGGTCCTATATTTTAGCCTACGTAAGCGCTGAAAGTAAAAATGTCCCTAATTT